>NC_068308.1:24110667-25480167 GCF_025860055.1 Xyrauchen texanus
CGTGTGCTCGCTCACATCACAGCGCTCGGCTTCAGAGTGAACGTGAGCAACAGCAATTTCACTCCCGCGCAGAGAGTTACTTTTCTGGGCCTGGAGCTGAATTCGGTTACAATGCGCGCGCGTCTCTCACAAGAGCTGTTCTCTCCTTAATGAATTGCCTCTCACAATTCAAAGAAGGAACGAGAATACTTTATCGCGCATGTCTCAGGCTACAGGGTCTTATGGCTGCGGCTATACATGTCCTGCCTTTGGGCCTTCTGAGAATGAGGGCGTTCATGAAGTGGGTTTTAACTCTTCATCTCAGCCCTTTAAGCGATCTCCGCCGCTCTGTCACAGTGACGTGCTCGTGCACAGCAGCGCTGCGCCACTGGAGGAACGCAGAGTTCTACGCGCATGGGACCCCTCTCGGGGCGATTATGCTGCGGAAAGTAGTGACGACAGACGCGTCCTTAACAGGATGGGGAGCCACGCAAGAGGGCAGAACAGTGAATGGTGTGTGACCAAGCACACTTCACTCAGCCCATATAAATTATTTAGAGCTCCTCACTGTGTGGAAGGCTCTGAATCACTTTCTGCCCCGCGTGCAGGGGCATCATGTGCTGGTGCGCTGCGACAACACGACAGCTGTAGCATATATCAACCGCCAGGGGGGATGCGCTCCTCCAAGCTGCATGCTCTCGCTCACAGGCTGTTAGTATGGAGCAGGCGGCACTTCCTGTCGTTACGGGCGACCCATGTCCCGGGCATACTGAACAGGGGCGCAGACCTCTTGTCAAGGGGAAACCCGCTCTACGGAGACTGGCGCCTCCATCCTCAGATAGTGTGTCTACTGTGGAGGAGGTTCGGACAGCCAACCGTAGATCTCTTCGCCTCGCGCGAAAACGGCCATTGTCCTATGTTCTTCTCGCTACGGGACGAAGACGCCCCCCTCGGCGTGGACGCACTGGCCCACCCATGGCCCAACGTGCTGCTTTATGCATTTCCTCCCCTTTGCCTCATAATGCCGTCTCTGGCCAGGGTGAGGGAACAGAGCTTGACCATGATTTTGATAGCTCCCAGGTGGCCCAAGGCGCCGTGGCTCTCAGAGGTTATCCCTCTGCTGTATGCCCAGCCATGGCCCCTCCCACTTCGCACAGACCTTTTGTCTCAAGCGAACAGGGAAATTTATCACCCACACCCGGACAGGGTGGCCCTCTGGGCCTGGCCCGTGAGATGGCCAACTTAAACACATTGGGGCTCCCCCAACGTGTTGTGGCCACCATTCAGTGTGCCAGAGCCTCTTCGACACGGTCTCTTTACGACTGTAAGTGGCGTGTGTTCGAAGAGTGGTGTGAAGGGCGACAGGTAACGTCATATCAGTGCTCAATCACCGACATCTTATGCTTTTTGCAGGACCTTATGGACAAGGGAAGATCCTTTTCCACTATTAAGGTCTATTTAGCGGCTATCGCTGCATGTCATGTGGGGTTCGACAGCGCTATGGTGGGGCAACACCCCCTTATTCGTAGGTTTATGAAGGGCTCACACCGCTCTCTTCCAGTCCCCAGGAGATTCGTTCCTGAATGGGACCTCTCCATGGTGCTGGACGCAATGTCTCAACAGCCGTTTGAGCCCCTGGGGAGTATTTCCCTGAAGAATTTGTCTTTCAAGACAGCTTTGCTCTTGGCCTTGGCATCTGCCAAGCGGGTCAGTGATATGCATGCACTCTCTGTTCATCCCTCGTGCACTAAATTCTCTCTCAGTGGAGATAAGGTTTTTCTCAGGCCCAACCCGGCCTTTATGCCAAAATGCTTCCCGGCATTCACGTGTGAGGTGATTGAGCTCTCCGCGTTCCACCCAGCTCCTTTCTCCTCCACAGAGGATCAGAGGTTGAACGCTTTGTGTCCTGTACGTGCCCTGCGGGCATACTTAGACAGGACCAGCTCGTTTAGAAAAGCGACCAGCTTTTCATCTCTTGGGGCCCCCCGCACTCAGGGAACCCCATTTCCAAGCAATGCCTTTCTCATTGGCTTGTGGAAGCTATATCTTTGGCATATGAATCAAAGGGAGTGCAGCCCCCAGAGGGCATCAGAGCTCACTCCACTAGAGGTATGGCTGCCTCTTGGGCTCTATTTAAGGGAGTCTCTTTGCAGGACATATGTGCCGCTGCAAGCTGGGCCTCTCCCCATACGTTTGCCAGATACTACCGGCTAGATGTCACCAGAACCCCGGTAGCTCATTCTGTCACGGGTGTCGGCTCTTTGTAGCTTTGTGCTCTTAGGCCCTCCACCCCTCCTTAAGTCTGGGCTGCCTAGTCCAGCACTTTAAAGTCACTAAGCATGTTTCTACTCTACACCTGCCACCATATATTCACCATGAGAGTGCGGTCAGGTTTATTCACGAATGCATGTTACCATATGCTATTCTTTGTTGCTAAAGTGGCTTCCTCACTTTGTGGGGTGGTTTCCGTGTGACGTGTCATGCACCGCCTTTCGAGGTGACCGTCCTCTGGCTTTCAGGGCCTCATTGTGTATTGTGTATATTGGGCAATCGGGGAGCTGTCCATATCTCCCATAGGTAGATCTCGAACACGAGATGATGAAAGAGAACAATAGGTTACTATCGTAACCCCGGTTCTCTGAAACATCGAGTGGAGAGATCCACCAAGCTTGCCCCGCTTGCTGCATGAGAAGCGAATATGCTCACTGAGGTAAGATAGCGCGTACGAGTGTTTTATGCACTTGGTAAGGGGCGGGTCCCTTACCGAGCATTGGACACGCGCTTCTGTCTGTCAGGCCAGACTTGGTGCAATTGGATGCTTCTGCAGAGGTCAGGTGCAGATGCCCTTCCCATAGGTGGATCTCTCCACTCGATGTTTCAGAGAACCGGGGTTACGATAGTAACCTATTGATTTGTTGGGCTGGACTTTTGGCTTTTGACGAAGGCACCCGACAGGGGCATGTGTAAAAGGGATAGTTCACCTAAATTGTTTTTATTTTTTAAAATTTCTCCCTTTTTGTACCATAACAAGAAAGAAAGAAATATGGGTTTAGAGCAACACAAAGGTGAGTACATAATGACTGAATGAATGAACTATCCCTTGAACCCATTTACATTGCCGTACTCAGGAAGCATGGCAGCAAGATTCTTTAGAGAATTCCAGACTAACGTCTGATACTAAATTAATTTGACTTCACAGATTTCATGATTTTTCAGCTCTTTCAAGTAAGTTTTGACTGAACAAAAAGGAAAAAGGAAAAAAACACCCTCGAGCATAATTGTGCTTCCTCATCCCTGTCGAGTGCTGTAACAGCGCCTATAAAGTGATTATTAAGGATTCCTCTAAAGTGGCAAGAAGAGGAACAGAAATCTCTTAGAGCAAATGCTCTCTGTTAAATCTACTCTTCCACACTGGCCGGGACTTTCAGCGGTTTTCTTGTGATGGCATCACTCTGCAATATCATTTGATAGATGCGCTCTCTCTCTCTCTCCTCTCTCTCTCTCTCTCTCTCTCTCTCTCTCCATGATATCAAGTGAGGTGGAGGCTCTGTCAATTGCTGAGGTGATGCGGTCAACGGTTCACTCGATATGTTCAAAGTCCAATCCTAAATGATTGAACACTACTAATTTATTGATCTTGTCTGTTCTGTTGAAGCTTTTATTCATGAATGAATGCACCATTTACCATGGTAACCATAGTTCCCCTTCTGTCACTCACTCAACATTGTGTCGAATGAAGTGACATAAGGGGTCTTCCTGGGATGCCAAACGTACCTCTGAACCTGAAAAAAGGCCAATGTCAAGTTGGCAGACAGAATTTGCATGCCCCGCCCAAGACATACGGGTATAAAGGGAAGGGATGTCTGAACCTTGGATTTAGAATGGACAACACCAAACCTCACCGAAATTACCGGCCAGGTTGAACTGCGTTTCACATCCCTGATCTCTGCCTGCATCACCTCGGTCTATTGATGGACTATGATCTTGAAATGGAATGCACAGACTAACAATTGCCAGCAAAAGCCTTCATTAGCCAATTAACAAGGACAATTGCATCTATGTGAACTTCTGCAGTTAATCCAGGATGGACTTCAAAGACATTGGTCATTAATCTTACAGTTCAAACAAAATCGATGTTTAAACACTGACCCTTAACACTTACTTAGTTTAATAATTTTAAACCATGACTTAATTATACATAAGTAATATTTACATTATATTCATGATGTTAGCCAGAGGGGAACTGGCCCCCACAGTGAGTCTGGTTTCTCCCAAGGTTATTTTTCTCCATTAATCAACATATTTGTCACGGTTTCGTGTTGTCCGCACCATGTTTCCTGTCGTCCACACCATGTTTCGTGTCGATCGGTTTTGCCGATCACGTTCCATGTCACGTTCCCATGTTGTCCGCCCCATGTTTGCCGTTTTGCCAATCTCGCTCCCTGTCATGTCTTCCTTGTTGTCCGCCCGTGTTTCACTGTCTTTGTGAAAACTACACTTCCCTTCTTCCCGTCGTTTCCGGCCCTGTCAGTGTGTTATTGTCCGCACCTGTCTGTCATTTTGTCATTACCGTGTCTCTTTATTTAAACCCCGCTGTTTTCCCTTCCCGTTGTCGTGCGTTGACGTTTTCTGTTCGTCGCCCATGTCTGTGCTCGTTACCCTCGCTTTTGTTCTTTATTCATGTTTCTCCACCTTAGTTTGCTTTTTCCCATCGTGGACCTTTGATTTGCTCCTGTGTTTGTTTATTTTGTTAATGCCTTAATAAAACTGCGTTTGGATCTGATCCACCTGTCTGCCTGCTCCTGCTTCCCACACAAACGTTACAATATTATTGAGTTTTGTGTTCCATGCCACAGTCGTTTTCAGCTTGCTTACTGAGGTTATTAATACAATTATTATTTAATTACATATTTTTAAACACAATAAACAATCATATTTTATCTAATTACACAATGATGATTCATCAACATTATAGACATTACAGTTTTATCGTCTGTTAATGCCTGATCTTCTGTAAAGGGGGGTCAAGAGGGTTGGGGACCTGCATACGTTCTCTATCAGCGACACCTGCCTGGAGTTCGGTCCGGCACATTCTCACGTTATCCTGAGGCCACGACCGGGCTACGTGCCCAAGGTTCCCCATTCAGGGACCAGGTCGTGAACCTGCAAGCAAGCTGCCCCGGGAGGAGGCAGACCCAGCCAGCCTGCTGTGTCCGGTACGTGCTTTGCGTATCTATTTGGACTGCAAGCAGAGCTCTAGATGTTCTGAGCAATCCTTTGTCTGCTTCGGCGGATGGCGGAAAGGGAACGCCATCTCCAAACAGAGGTTAGCTCACTGGGTCGTTGATGCTATTTCCTTAGCTTATCACACCCAGGCTGTGCCCGCCCCCTTGCGGGTTCGAGCACACTACAAGAAGTGTGGTATCCTCGTGGGCACTGGCCCATGGCACCTCCTTAGCAGACATCTGCAGAGCAGCGGGCTGGGCAACACCCAATACCTTTGCCAGATTTTACAATCTCAGGGTTGAGTCGGTCTCGTCCCGTGTTTTGTCAGGTCTGAGCCGATAGAACTCAGTAACGCGGCACAACTGACCGGGTGTTCCGCTTGCACACAGCACTCTTCACCAAGTTGATCCAGTGTGCCTTCTATCCCAGGATAGCCACTAAGTGTCGCTTCCTCCCAAGAACATCCCTCCTCCCTAGCCTTCTGGCCGCGAATTCAGCGGAGCAATTCGCAGCCAGGCCCACTAAGAGTCACAGGTGCTCTGTGATGGGGTTGGGCTCCACGGCAAACTCCCCGTGATGTATTTCTCACGGTGCGGTCCCCTTGTTGGCTGACCCGCGTTTCCCTTGGGCAGCCCCGCTGCCCCGGTCGCCATGCAGTAGAGTCCCCCCCTCATTAGGCTGGACCTACCACCGCGTAATTTTTCACGTACGGCTTCAAAACCCTCGTGGTGTATTTGCCACATGTTACCTCCCCCTAGACTGGGCAGGATGTGGCCTCCACAGGGTCTTTTTCCCCTGAAAGAATAGGACCGGTTAAGACCGGCTTCCCTGCCGCGTTTCATAGTGTTAAGATAGCCTCAGCCACTTCACATCCTATGTGAGAGACATAGTGAGAGAAAAGTCAGCGGCTGCCGGGCTTGCTCCCATGCTAGTCATGTAGCACCTGTTACCCCCCTCAGGGGTGCGGGGAACCTAAGGTCTGTATGTGACATCTCTTTGGGGAGTTGGGGAGGGCTATGTGCAGCTGACACAGTTGCCTCTAGCACGCAGTAGCCTGCTTGCACCTGTCTCGACAGTTCACGTAACACGGTCAGTGCATAGCGTTTTTAGATGGGACCCCTTGTGTGAGTGATAGAAGGGGAACGTCGTGGTTACTGTTGTAACCTCCGTTTGCCGAGGGAAGGAACGAGACGTTGTGTCCCTCCTGCCACAGCACTAGACCTACCACTGTAAACGGCCGTACCTTACTTTCGGCTCCTCAGTGCAAAATCCTGACTGGCAATCGCTGCCCCGCTTCCCTTTATACACGTATGTCCAGTGCAAATTCTGTCTGCCAACTTGACATTGGTCTTTTCTCAGGTTCAGAGGTACGTTTGGCGTCCCAGGAAGACCCCTTGTGTCACTTCATTCGATACAACATCTCGTTCCTTCCCTCGGGGAACGGAGTTTACAACAGTAATCACAACGTTTCTGCCAAAATAGCATAGTAACCACAATTATTGTTACCAGACTGTTAAACTTAAAAAAGGCCATAGCCAGGAAATTACTTTTGGGTGGGTCTCAATAAAAAATGTAAAAACAATTTTGCCCAATTTTTTTTTAACAAAAATATCCTTAACAACAGAGAAGGGCTGCATTCAAACAGTTCTTTCACAACTATTTATAAATATATATGAAGTCAAAGAATAATCTCTATGGCCTGGGTCTAATTTCCGGCCCACCCTTGGCTACGCCACTGGTAACACCCTCAAACTGTGTTTAAGGCTTTCAGAATCTTTATATAATGTTTTTTTCCTGACTAATAAGTTGCCATAAGTTTTATGTATTATTTTTATTTATATTTTTTATTTAATATGCTATTTTTGGCAGAAACTATGTTTTCCATGTTTGTAGGTGTTGCAAAATATGATGCTTTCCAATACAAACTGGATATAATTTAGTTTCAGTTTCAACATAGGTTTTGTTTATTTAAAGTTGAGGTATAAGTTGAGAGTGTGAATGTTCAAATGTTTAATTTCAGTTCAAATGTTTTAAAGTCCTTAAAGGAATAAAACTGATTCCAGTAGGAGTTTGTCTATAATATAATTAATTTAGTCATAAAAAATGGTATAAATCAACAGATATTATATACACCATTTTATACGGCTTTGTAAGTGTAATATTTGGGTCCTGGGACAAGACTATGTACATTACACATGCAGACAGGCATCTTTGGTCACCGCGTCACATTTCAGGCTGTTTTTTCTCACACCATTAATGTCACATATTTTAACAGTGAATTAAGTTAAAAGTAGTTAAACTTTTAAAATTTTTTAATTTTTTTATATTCCGTTACATTCTGTTTCACTCCATCTCGCTGTTTTTTAACACAAGAACACGTCAAATGCCAAAAATACATCCGATCAGGTTTAGGTGGACATGACCTTCAAGCCTAATTATACAGAGCTGTCTAATCGACTGTTCTAACGACTAAACAACCGTGATTATGAAAATATGTATGTGGTGGTGGGGGGGCTTGGCCAGACAGATTTGTGTTAGTGAGGACAGCCTCCAAGGAAGACCCAGATAAATCTCTGCTAAACTCAGTTGATCAGATCCGAACAGTGAAATCAGATATAGTATGAAAAAGAGAGGAGAGAAATAGAGAAATCCAGAGATATCCAGACAAAACATTACACTCTGCATGAACTCTGCAGCCAGCCCAATGGATTAAACATTACTTTAACTGTGCAAAAACATTTCTGGGAGCAATCACATTTGTTCTGTGTGGTAAAGTAAAACATAAGATCTGTTTCAAAAGCTTAGTGGTCTGCCATGTAACTGATTTGGAATGCCCTATAAATAACTAATTTGGAACTACATAGTTAGCACCTATGCCCTTGACACAAATATAGCGCTAATGCTCGCACACTATTTCAGCAGTCTTGCTTCCGACAGTATTTTTTCCATATATTTTCTTTCCATAAAGATTTCATAAAGTACTTAATAAAAGAGTTCTAAGCTATGAACTGCTATTAAAATGAAGTTAAAATAATGTGAACTAATGGCTTTAGCAGACGCATAAATCATCAATTAACAACCTCTGAGCTCACAGTAGGTCTATCTTTAATGGTTTATAGGTTATTGTTAATGATCAATTTCCCTATGGAAAAAGTGTTCATCATCAAATCATGAAGATACACCAAGTATACACTATTATTTTATAAAATTGTATAAGCCTCACCATTGAATGCTATGCAAGCTATTTAAAAACAAATTAGTTAACTTGGTGTTGACAAATTGACAATCATGAGTAGCCAAGTATTAAAGCCATTCCATCAGCACGGCTAAGCACGGTCAGCTAACGTGCCAAGAAATTTGTCAAATCATCCCGTGCTGAACAATGCTCAAGTGAAAATACTACAGGAACTGTTCCTAACCGAACTCAGAACCACTAAGCCCAATAGCTCAAATGTGGATTTCGAAGCCACTGTCTTTTTAAAAAATTTAATTTGCTAACAAGTTGCTAAATAAGGACTTCAATGGTTGTCGGATTTGTAAAGCATGTAAACTCTTGCTGCAGTCCTTATAAAACAGCTTTAAGCAAAGTTTTAAAACACAGCGACTTCAAAATTCACATTTGAGGTATGAATCAATGTATGAAGGTATGAATGTAGAGCAAAACTTGAAATCTAAACCTGTTCATATAAAACCCCATTGGAAATTCCAGAACTTTCCCATGTCTTCATAATGCCAATTCAGTCAGTACTACTAACTGAACAGCTCTTTAGTGAATATGATACTCACACATTCTCGTTTAAATTGTAGTCCTACCTGTAGTGCGCTGTTCAAGAAGCAGCTGTTCTGACCCGGCTCATTGCTCAGGCCTTTGCTGGGAGCGATGGAGGTCATGGTGCGAGGGGTAAACATCCCCTGCAGCCCACTGCTGCCTGACGCAAAGTAGTTTCTCTTCCACGACATGAGGCCAGCTCAACTCCACTCCCCCCTCCAATCACCACAAGAGCCACATCCCTCCACAGCTAATCACGCTGGAGGAGGAGGGCATCCTGAACAAGGTGCAGATGTTTGTGTGTGTGTGTGAGAGAGAGAGAGAGAGAGAGAGAGAGAGAGAGAGAGAGTCTGTGCTAGGCTGGTCTCTATGTTACTCCCATGAGAGAGGGGTGTGTGGATCTCGGGTGGGAGTTTGGTCAGTTAGGCTTCTAGGAAAAAACTAAAAAAAATATGATAAACAAAAAAATATCTAATTATGGAATGTACAATAACTTGATAACAGGTGTAAAAAGGACAGTGATTCTCTCACAAATGTCTGGATGCCACGACTAAATGGTTCCCCACAACTGAGACAATGAAGCGGGGTAAAATGCAATGATTGGCCTGGTTAAAACAAACTGCGTGCCTGTTGAAGTGTGTGCGAGTGTGTTATAGTGGGTGTGTGTCTGTAGCTGTGGTCCGAGACAATGTCCTCACGCCACTGTGTCCACTTCCCCACTGACTGCTCTTGACCATGGAGTCACCTGACTAGAATTTCTCCTCTCAGCCCAGCTGCTCTGAAAAACAAAAACCAAAAAATCATTTAAATTTTGAAAATGTCCTTAAAGTACCCGTTAAGTACCTTGACAAGCGCGGTTCGATTTTGTGTTTTGATGTATTTCCAACTGAAACAGGAATTGGGGGTGGGACATATCGACTCATTCAATTTAAAAAAATAGCCAATAGGCTTTAGTTTATTGCCACACACACTCACGCCCCTTTATATTAAGAAGCTCAAGTCAGAGCCACTTACCAGGGAAATTTATCTGGATACCATACAGCTTTTCTAAAGACTTGAGAACCAAACAATGATCTAACTGACAACATTAATCCATAGCCTGTCCACAAATGCATCCCGGTCTGTGGTTATTATGAGGCTGAAGCCGTATTGCAGAGACCCAGCTTGCATTACAGAGCTCACCTGCAAAGTTTCATGGCAGCGGTGTGCTGACCAAATGTCCTATCCCCACTACTATATAAATACACACCCAAGTTCATGCAAAAAACATACACTCTGTACACATGGAGCCTGAGCGAAGCCTTGCAGAGTGTGTGTGTCCTGTTCTTTTAAGGCACAGGCATGGTGAAGCTGTTCTGATGTGGAAGATGAGGCAAGAGTATGACAGACCTAAGGCATGTGTTACTTTGGGTCAAAGAAAGACATATTTGCTGCTCTTTTTAAAGTGATAGTTCACCCAAAAAAAGAAAAGTCTTATAACTCACCCTCATGTCTTTCCAAACCTGTATCCTTTTCTTTCTTCTAAAAATACAAAAGATGCATAAAAAGAAATGGTGACACTGGCACTTTTTTTAGTGCTGTCAGTCCATTACATTTTTTGATCACTATTAATTGCATACATTTCCATAGTTATTCAAAATTTATCACAGATTTTGAAAGTGCTGAAATTTGACTCTATATATATGTGGAGCGGAGGGGGGCGGGGCCGGGGCAGAATATCGCGCGCCCGGTCCCCAATCGGCCTGGTGAGGTGCGCGGGGGATAAAGGCGGCCAGTGACGATGGTTCGAGAGACAGAGAATTACGGGCATGTCCGTTTATGCTTTTGGTTTAAGTTCTCATTAAATATCATTTATGTTGTCAAGCTGGTTCTCGCCTCCTCTTTGCCCATTCTTTAACTGTTTTACATTGGTGCCGAAGCCAGGGAAGGAGGAGGGATGCCCGTCGCAGAGTCCTCGACACTGCCGTCCACCCTGGGGAGCGCCGCTGCCATCTGCCGGGTGACGGAGTAGCCCGACCGCCCGGATGCGGGGTACAGCCGTCGTCCGCGGAGCAAGTGAGGACTGGATAACCTGACCGCCTGGAGCGAGGGAGCCGCTGCCGGGGGCGGAGGAGTGCCCTGCCGTCCCCAGAGACACGGAGGGGTCGAGGGAGACCGCCGTCCGCGAGGGGAGGAGGGAAGAAACTCTCCGACCGCCCGGAGCGGTAGAGCCGCTGCCAGGGGCAGAGGAGTGTCCCCATTTGCTGCCAGAAAAGCAGAGGCGTGTTCTGCCCGCTGGGGGTCGAAGGTTTCACTCCGGTTCGCCCGGGGTTGGAGCGGCTGTCGTCCGCCTGAGTGTGGAGGAGTGTTCGAGGACCACGCGACGGTACATCAGAGAACCGGTGAGTGAGCTTTTTCTCTCTCTCCTCTCTCTCTCTTTCGCACCGTGTTGGCCTTTTCCCTCGCCTATTTTTTTGTTGTTGTTTTCTTCCCCTCCTGTCTCCTCCCAGGGCGAGGAAGGCGGGGATGACCATGCGGGATGCAAGATACACCCTGCCCCAGGGATGGGGGGTACGTCATGCCGGTGGCACCCCGGCCTGAGATAACGCCGGGAGGAGTGTGGAGCAGAGGGGGGAGGGGCCGGGGCGGAATATCGCGCGCCCGGTCCCCAAACGGCCTGGTGAGGTGCGCGAGGGATAAAGGCGGCCGGTGACGCTGGTTCGAGAGAGAGAGAATTACGGGCATGTCCGTTTATGCTTTTGGTTTAAGTTCTCATTAAATATAATTTATGTTGACAAGCCGGTTCTCGCCTCCTCCTTGCCCATCCTTTAACTGTTTTACAATATACTTTTTTTCCTGTACTTCTTAGGAAAGAATATATAACAATAATGCTTAATTAACATTTTTCAAACAAAGCCTTCTGCACTTTAATAATAGAAATACACTCAAATAGCACCAATGCAAATAACATTAAATGGGTCATGACATACAGTAGGCTACTCTTTACTATATATATATATATATATATCATTATATATATATATAATTTTACTATCATCCCTGAGGTCCACTTATAATGTTAGTAAAGTTTTTTGTACCAAAACATTCATAATGTAGTCATATATAATTATTTTCCACCCTGTCTCTGGCCCTAGGTCTGAAACGCTCAGTTTTAAGTCATCTGCCACTTCAATGTAAAGGCCCACACTTGTGATTGTCTAACATCATGCATTCCATATTTTAAACTCAATCCAAAGAAAATGAACAAACTCCACACAACATTATAAAACAAAATGTTTGTGTTAACACATAATGTACACCCAACACATTTCATCTGAATGAATCAAACTGTTCAATCAAGCGTAGCATAAACTATCAAAGAGTCATGACATTTAAAAAACATAAGTGAATGAAACTGGTTACTTATGGTTTTTCATCCAATAGTCCAATTTTAACTGCCCCATCTTTCCAATAACAGCTCGAAACACATTGTGACTGTTTCACAAGCAATCCACGCTGAAATGTTCTGAATACTCAAACGTAAATCCACAGTGATGTTAGGTGCTTCAACCTGCTGGTCATCACCACAGCAACATCTCACATTTTCATGGTTTGTTTACACACAGAAATTAATGTGATTCTCCAGTCATTGGTAGCACCAGAATGAGATTTCAGTATAGATTTCAATGGTGGATATGAGCTGTGCTCCAGTTTCTTTTAAGCATCTTTTAAGCATTAAATATTGTAATAATGTTTCTTAATGTTAGGCCAAATAAAAATGATTTTAAATGGATATCTATGGAATAGATTACATTAAATTATTGATAAATTACTGCTTAAATTATAAGTCCACGTACAGTAAATAATATGACATATTTAACATTCAAACGATTTAAATTGACCAGGTTACTTACTGCGTTCAGTAACCCCTTTGGTGGCGAGACGGGACCATTCATCCCGTTAGATCTTCAATGGTGATCTTGTTCATGATAGTTTTTGGCCTAAGTGGTTGCACAGAGGAACATCTGCACCAGTGCAGCCATTTCTTTTTACAATTCGAAAGTCACGTGAACAATGGATACTGCTATTGCTGTAGCTAACTTTAAAACTAGCGGGTTGATGCCCTGTATCGCAAATCCAGTGATGCTGGTAGTGACGATTCTCTCTGACTAGGGATGTCACAATGTGAATTTTTGACGAATATTGTCTGATAAAAAAAAAATCACGATTTCACAATTTTTATGATTATCTGCAAATGTATTTATATAACAATAAAAACCTCCACAAACATATCACAACTTAAGTGTTATTGCATCATTCATTAAGACATGCAGTTAACATATATATTCCTACTTTTAACTGAAAACAAGTGTGACGAGGCAGGCGAGGAATGATGATCTAAATGCAGCTTTATTAAACAAAGAATAAACAAACTAACTCAGAATATTATAAACCAAAACACGGGTAACAAAGCACAGAGCATTAAACGATACATGCAAAGACTGACAAAGGAAACAAGGAAAACAAGGGCATAAATACACAAGGGAACGAGAAACACCTGTGGAAACAATCAGGGGAAAACCAATCATAAAATGAAAATACAAAGGTCTACAAATCTAACAGGAAACAGGAACCAAACAAGAATTTCAACATAAGTCAAAACAAAAAACAGGGAATATGTGATAGAGACACTCCACAAAAAAAAAATAATTGTCCATGGATTGTGGGGGAAAATAGGTGGTAGGGTGGCACAAGGGGCAATCAGGTAGTTCAAGGCGCGAGGAGATCAGAGGAACATAGTGAAGACAGGGAGGTTTGAGACCGAGGCGGGGCTGGAGGGAGGGAGGACCAAGGAGACCAGAGTAGAACACGCGGAGGGCCGGGAGACCTGGGGGACCAGAGCAGGTCTGGGGGACGGCCGGATGACCAAGGGGACCGGAGCAGATCCAGGGATAGCTGGGAGGCCTGGGAGGCGGCCGCAGGACAGGGACTGGGTCAGGGACTGGGTCAGGCAACCTGGGAGGTGGCCGCAGGGCCAAGACAGGGTCAGGAGGCACTGGTAAGGAGGAGTCTCTGGGGGCGGATCCGTGGGCGGAATAGTCTCAAGAGGTAGAGACGTGGAAGACTCTTGGGGCGGAGACACGGAAGACTCTTGGGGCGGAGACGCGGAAGACTCTGGGGCGGAGACGCGGAAGACTCTGTGGGCAGAGACGCGGAAGACTCTGGGGGCGGAGATGCGGGGAACAGAAGCCTTTCTTCTTCTCCTCCTCTGGATGGCCGTAGTTAGCAACTCTGGCTCTGGGATGGATGTGGCAGGCGTGGGCCTCTGCTCGTTGGCCGCGGCAGGCGTGGACGCTGGCTCTTTATGAGGTTTCTCTGAAGTGAACATCTCTAAAATTAACACATATTCTTCACACGTGTAGTCACCGGTCTCTGACAGTTCCTTCCACTCGTGCTGATACATGGACTTCAAGTGGGAATCGGCAAATCCTGTGTATCTGGCAAAGGTGCTAAACTGACGAGAGTATTCTCTAATTGGTAAGTTTGCTTGGCTCAACTGGACAAAGAATGCTGCTAGATCCATTTAGGAGGGTCAGAGTAATATGCAATGAATCCAAAATAACACCAAAGTGCTTTTTGCTCTTGCTCTACAGATTATTTCTTTTACAGCTTACCGCAAAGGTGGCACACGAACAAGCATCAGGGCATTCAGATGGTTTAAAACTTGTGCATTAGGATCAGCTGTCATTATTGATAGGACGGAGGACAAATTTAAGTGGCTCTGATTGGCCATTGTCATTTAATTGCTCAACAGACATGTTAGTGATTGGTTAGAATACTCAATCACTTCAAAAACATGTTGTAAATAGAAACCATAGACACAACAGGAGCAGACTTAAATCGAATGCCGTAATCGTAATAGCAATTCGTTTTTCGATTAATTGTGCAGCCCTGCTTGAGGGTAAGTTTTCATTTTTGTGATAAACTATCCCTTTAATAAAGGTCAGCTCTGCGTGAATGAACGTTACATTTCTACAGTGCTTTCTGACACTATACTCAAAGGGCTTTACCCAGTGAACAGGGGACTCTCCTCAACCACCACTAGTGTGCAGCATCCACCTGGATGATGCGACGGCAGCCATAGTGCACTAGTACTATTCCAGCTATTAGTGGAGAGGAGAGAGTGGTGTGATAGAGCCAATTCATGAAAGGGGATAATTAGAAATGGTGATGATGACACACTCCTGGGTCCCTCCCGGGGCGCAGCCTCTCTTAGCTGGGCCGATCAAAATAACCCGGTGGTCCCTGAGGTCATTCTCTCAGGGGACCCCTCATTCGCCAATGAACCGGCTGGTTCTGGTGACGAAGATGATGCAGGCCTTCTCGAGGGTTTGGAGGATGAGGAGACCATCCCGTCTTCCATTACTCCCAGGCTAACGCCCCCGCGGCCCTCCCCCAGTCCGTCCTCATCGAGGTTTGTGAGCGAGCGGCTGCTTGCCTCAATATCGAATGGCCAGCCCTACAAAGTGCCACTGACCAAGAGAGGGACGTGTACGACGGGAAACTCCTGGAACCCCCTCCCGACCCGAGAAAACAACTTCTCCCTGTCCTCCGTGTATGCGCAAAGCATATGAGGTATTTTTGGGGGGACCCGCTCGACCTCAAGCACGGTCTCGCGGGCCTCGAAGTGAAGGATATGATGGCCATTGGCATGGGTAACCCCCCCGCCATCGAGCCCTCTATCGCCAGACACCTTAATCCCTTTCAAGGTGGCCTACTTGCCCCCCCAAAGCCTGTTCTCCCCAACAAAATGGACTGATTTTCTGCCTCCATACACCAGGCCTCTTTCAAAGCCTCGGCCTTGGCTGTCAGGGCCCTCAACGTCTCCTCCCTTCTCTCTGCATACCAGGCTGAACTCCTGGTCGACATGGGGCAGCAACTAGAGACAGCTCCCGAGTGGGTGATTCGAACCATAATGAATGGGTACAGACTCAAGTTTGACAGGAAACCCCTGCCTTTCGGCAGCATTATCTTTTCTCACACAGAGAAGAGCGCTGCTCACATTCTGAAAGAAGAAATCTCCTCCCTCCTCGCGAAGGGGGCGATTCAAGTAGTACCCCTAGATCAATGCAATCAGGGGTTTTACTCCCGTTATTTCCTAGTTCCAAAGAAGGACGGCTCTCTCCGTCCTATTAAGGATCTCAGAGTGTTAAACAAACATTTGAGGAAATACAATTTTAGAATGTTAACACACGGCACACTCGCACGCTCAATTTATCAGAACGACTCGATCTGAAAGATGCTTTTTTTCCACATCAGCATCTACCCTTGCACAGAAAATTTATTTGTTTTGCCTATCAGGGCATATGCTATGAATTTACAGTCCTCCCTTTCGGCCTCTCGCTGAGTCCAAGGGTGTTCTGTCTATGTGCGGAGGTGGGCTTAGAGCCGCTGAGAATAACGGGTCTAAGGATCCTAACATACATAGACGATTGGTTAATCATAGCCAATTCCAGGGAGAAAGTGGTGCAAGACACTCGCCGTGTGCTCACGCACATCACATCACTCGGGTTCAGAGTGAATGTGAACAAGAGCAATTTTACACCTGCCCAGAGTGTTATATTCCTGGGTCTGGAGCTGAATTCAATCTCCATGCACGCGCGGCTTTCACAAGAACGCGTTTGCTCTCTAATGAATTGTCTATCACGATTCAAGGAGGGGACGAAAGTGCCATATCGCACATGTCTCATATTACAGGGTCTTATGGCATCAGCTATTCAGGTTTTGCCTTTGGGCCTTCTGCGAATGAGGGCATTCATGAAGTGGGTTTTATCCCTCCACTTCAGCCCATTAAGCAATCTCTGTCGCTCTGTCACAGTGACACGCTCGTGCAGAGCATCCTTGCACCACTGGAGGAGTGCAGACATTTACACACATGGGACCCCTCTCGGGGCTGTTATGTTGCGAAAAGTGGTAACGACAGATGCGTCCTTAACAGGGTGGGGAGCCACTCAGGAGGGCAGGACGGTGAATGGTTTGTGGCCGAGTGAACATAAATTATTTGGAGCTCATGACTGTATGGAAAGCTCTGAATCATTTTCTGCCTCACTTGCAGGGACATCATGTGCTCGTTTGCTGTGACCATACCACAGTAGTGGCACACATCAATCACCAGGGCGACATGCACTCGCTCAAGCTTCATGCCCTAGCTCACAGGCTTTTAGTGTGGAGCAGGCGGCACTTCCTGTCATTACGCGCGACCCATGTTCCAGACATTTTGAACAGTGGCGCGGACCTTCTGTCGAGGGGGGAACCCACTCTACGGAGACTAGCGACTCCACCCCCAGATAGTGGGCATGTTGTGGGAAAGATTCGGACAGGCGAATGTAGATCTCTTTGCCTCGCGCGAAAACTCCCATTGTCCTATGTTCTTCTCGCTAAATGACGAGGACGCGCCACCACCCTTGGCCCAAAGTGCTGCTCTACGTATTTCCTCCCCTGTGCCTGTTAACACCTACCCTGGCCAGGGTGAGAGAGCAGGGCCTGTCCCTCATTTTGATAGCACCCAGATGGCCCAAGGCACCATGGCTGGCAGAGATAATTACTCTTCTGCATGCCCAACCGTGGCCCCTCCCTCTACGCACAGACCTGTTGTCTCAGGTGAACAGGGAGATATATCACCCACACCCAGACAGGGTGGCTCTTTGGGCTTGGCCCGTGAGAGGACAAATATAAGCTTGATGGGGCTTCCCCCACGGGTGGTTGCCACTATAAAGAATGCTAGGGCCTCCTCCACAAGGTCCCTATATGACTCTAAGTGGCAAGTGTTTGAAGGGTGGTGTGATGGTCTTGGTTCCACATCATATCAGTGTTCAGTTTCTGATATTTTGTGTTTTTAAAAGACCTTATGGATAAAGGCAGGTCTTTTTCCACTATTAAGGTCTACCTGGGACCTCTCCATGGTGCTGGAGGCTTTATGTCAGCCGCCTTTTGAGCCCCTGGGAAGCATTTCCCTAAAATTGCTGTCTTTCAAGACAGCGTTGCTCCTGGCCTTAGCATCAGCTAAACATGTCAGTGACCTGCATGTACTAAATTCTCTCTTGGTGGAGATAAGGTTTTCCTTAAGCCTAACCCGTCCTTTATGCCAAAATGCTTCCCAGCATTCTAGTGTGAGGTAATGGAGCTTTCCGCTTGTCACCCTCCTCCTTTTTCATCTGCGGAGGATCAGAGGCTGAATGGTCTGTGTCCGGTCCGTGCCCTGCGGGATTACTTGGATAGGACCAGTGCTTTTCGGAAGAGTAATCAGCTCTTTATCTCTTGGGCCCCCCTCACTTGGGGAATCCCATTTCTAAACAACGCCTTGGCTTGTGGAAGCTATAATTTTGGCTTATGAATCTAGGGGAGTGCTGCCTCCAGAAGGCATCAGAGCCCACTCCACGAGGGGCATGGCCGCCTCTTGGGCTCTGTTCAGGGGAATTTCATTGCAGGACATCTGTTCTGCTGCCAGCTGGGCTTCTCCCCATACTTTTGTACGTTACTACCGGCTGGATGTTACCAGGACCCAGGTAGCTCATTCTGTCTTGGGGGTGGGTTCTTCATAGCCCCTTCCCTGTTAGCTCCTTTTCTTTATATATAGATATATATAATTAAGAAAAAGGGGTAATGGGCCGGTTGGCTGTGCACATTCATGTCACCAAGCATGCATTAACATTCCTGCCTGGGTGTTGTCTTTACTGTATGCTGCTGGGCTGATTTTTATTTTTGTGCCACTAACATGTTATTTATGCTCTACCTGTACAAAGTTCTCACTTGTGTGCTTCAGGGGCAACCGTGGAGCGACCGTTCCATTAACTGGCTTGTAGGAACTCACTGTGAGTGTATTGTGCAATCTGGGAGCTGTCCATGTCTCCCATAGGTGGATCTCAAACATGAGATGATGAAAGAGAACAATAGGTTACTCACGTAAACCCGGTTCGAGTGGAGAGAACCACCAAGCTTGCCCCGCTTGCTGCACAAGAAGCGAATATACTTACTGAGGAGCAGCAGCGCATGCAGGTCATTATATGCTCTTAGGTAAGGGGGTGGGTCCTTACCGAGCATAGGTCACGTGCTTCTGTCTGTCTAGCCAGACTTGGTGCAATTGGATGCTTCTGCAGAGGTCAGGTACGGATGCCCTTCTCATAGATGGATCTCTCCACTCGATGTTTCAGAGAACCGGGGTTACATGAGTAACCTATTGATTTTTAATGACCACAGAGGGTCAGGACCTCGGTTTAACATCTCATCCGAAGAGAGCGAATTTAGGCATGATATCCAGTTACATATGTACATACATGTGACCTGTTTTGCCATTCTTAGTGGGCAGAACTGCTGAGGTCACTGAAGGAATTATACATGGATGGGGTCAGATGACCACAGAAGCACATGCTCTGGGTGCAATAGTTAGACACGTGCTGCTATGACAACAGCACAGTCCACCCCCAAGCACTGTGCTTATCAATGCCCTGGCCGATACTGTCATACACTAGCTGGCACTGTATAATCATTGCACCAAAGGGTTTATGCATTTACATAATGCACTGCAGAGCACAGCAAAACAGAGCCAGCAATTAAAGAGAGAGGGCCAGAGAGAGAAATAGTATGAACTAATGAGAGAGAGCCCAATACTGCACATACTAACTCATCTAAAGGAGACTAGGGTTGTGCAAAGCATAATTTTTAACATAGACTAGTCGGTGGGCTGTCTGAATGGCTAGTTAACTAATTGTTCTTAAGGAAGCTTAGTACAATTACGCTGGTTTCAGGTTTACCTGAGCCAGATTGGACATGTTTCTTTCTCATGGGGTATATACATAAAAAGCAATCTTGCCTCAAAAACAAGACGGAGCGCAATGGAATGCAACTATAGGTAGGGGTCATGAGATGTGTTTTTAAAGACCCTGTGAAATCAAAATTAGATTTTTGCTGCTTTTAGCCATTTTAGCCTTAAGGAAATCTACAAGCTAGTGTACTTTTAAAAATGTACCAAATTAGTTTTCAGAAGATATAAACATTTAAAATCTGCAGTCTAACATAATAAGGTTATGACTAAGAATTATATGAAAAAAAATATATATATATATATATATATATATATATATATATATATATATATATATATATATAAGGGCTGCAACGATTAGTCGACGTTGTCGACAAAAATCGATAATAGAAATAGTCGACAATGAATTTCATTGTCGAAGTTGTCGCCAGACATGTTTTTTTCCGACCGAGGCACCTCTCTTCATTACAATCTCTGCCGAGAGTCGCACATGCGCATTAGCTTCTCTGCTGAGTGATAACATACAGAAATGGCGGGGTCCAACGCAGCAGCTGCGCTGCACCAAAACATCTAAAGTTTGGGAGCATTTTAGCCTGGATACGGCGAATAAAAAGATTACCTGCATGGTTTGCAAAGCAGTCCTTACGTATCACGGCAGCACCTCGGTGATGCACGAACATTTAAAGAGAAAGCACGTCGGACAGTTGAATGAAACGGAGTTTGACTCGCCTCGGTAAGATTTAAATAACATGGAAGCTAATACGTTTTGTTTTGGATATACATTGTACATTTTATAAGCGTATTTTCGGTAAAAAAAGAAAAAAAAGGATTTAACGTTATGCCCGACTGTGCCTGACAAAAGTATTTTAAATTAAATGCATGCAGTCTGAAGAAGAGAGCCACCATGGACCCCTTTCTGCAAAAGAATCAGACGTGCACCCCACAACAGGCGAATGCCCTCTCTGAGTCAGTATTGCAGATGCTGATCTATGATGTGAGGCCGCTCTCCATGGTCGATGGTGCTGGGTTTCAACAAATGATAGCCCAGTTCAATCCAGACTACATCCTGCCATCCAGAACCCATTTCACCCACTTGATGGAGCAGAAATACAGTACAACGTTTCTGAAGGTAATTGTTTAGAATGCACACACAGTCAGACATATTTCATAAAATAAAATAAAAAAATCACAAATTTAATTTAAAAGCAATTTTATATATATATATATATATATATATATATATATATATATATATATATATATATATATTAAAATAGCTGAAATACATAACTTTGTTTTGGTAAAATCATAGTAGCTGCAATTATTAAAAATGTAAAACTTGTATGTTGAATAGTTTCTGTTGACATGTAGGTTTTTGCATGTTAAATATTTTCAAAAATCAAATTTTGTGTTTAAAGGTAAAGCAGATCCTAAAAGAGGTAAACAGCTCCATCACACTGACAAGTGATGTTTGGACCAGCCGTGCCACAGAGGCATATCTTGGAGTTTCGTGTCATTTCATCACCAAAGACTGGCAAATGAAGACATTGAACCTTGCCACTCTACCCCTGGAGGAGAGGCATACTGCTGCGAACATCATGATATGGATGGAAGAGGTGATAGAGAAATTTGACATCTTGCCTAGCAAAATTAAAGCAATAGTACATGATAACGGGTCTAACATGGTGGCGGCAGCTCGACTCCTGGAAGAAAAGCACGGTTGGTCTTCAGTCCGCTGTGCTGGCCACACCCACCATCTTATCATCAACAGTGCCCTCAAAGAGCCCAGCATCAACAAAGCTACTGGTGCTGCAAGAAACCTAGTTGAGCACTTTAGGAGAAGTGAGCTGGCAAATTCAAAACTGAAGAAGAAGCAGCAGCAAATGTACACCACAGAGCACAAGCTGATCCAGGACGTCAGTACGCGATGGAATAGTACCTATTACATGGTATCAAGACTCCTGGAGCAGCGCTGGCCAGTCACTGCAACTCTCTCAGACCCTGAGGTAACACCAAGAGGCAAGCACTACTTTGACCTGAAACCAGAGCAGTGGGTACTACTTGAAGAGCTGGTGCAAGGGTTAGGGCCTTTTGAATGTGCTACCGTTTTCCTCAGTGGGCAGGAGTATGCTACTGCTTCATGTCTTCCAAAGCTGGTCAAAGGGCTGCAACGGTCCATACAGCAAACCCAGTTTGAGACAAGCTCAGGAAAAGCCTTTCAAACCATTGCAGGAAAAGGAATAAGTGAGAGATGGGAGAATCTTAACACTGTGTCTGCAGAGAGAGACAACCCACTTGTTCTTGCAGCTGCCATCGACCCAAGATTCAGAAAGCTGAAGTTTATCTCACTTGAAGATGGCACAAGGGTGCAAAGTACAGTTGAAGTTCTTGCTATCAAAGAAGCAAAGGCCAAGACTGGGCTACATGATGACCCTGAGGAGCTACAGCAGAAGAAGAGGGGTCATATCCCAGGGGGAAAGTCAGCGCTGGATAACCTGCTTCAGTCTGACACTGACAGTCTGAGTGAGGAAGAGGAGGAAACCCAGGAGGACAAAAAAATCCAAATGGTGAGGAGGGAAGTTCAGATGTTCTTCACAGAGCCACCAATAGCCAAAAAAGAAGACCCTCTCAGCTGGTGGAGCGAAAATGAGGGGCGTTTTCCCACACTGTCAAACCTAGCAAGATCTCTTCTGTGCATTCCTGCAACATCCACCCCTGCAGAGCGAATCTTCTCAGCAGCAGGAAATATCTGCTCCCAGAAGAGAGCAAGTCTCACACGAGACCATGTGGATATGCTGACTTTCCTTAATATGAATAAACTGAACGACATAGCCTGAGCCTCATGTTGATTTTAAACTCGGTCTGTCCACCATGACAGGTTTGTGTCCAGGTAGTATCACACAGTCCATGTTTACAACTTAAATTCAGACGACTCTGAAAGCTTATTTTAAAACCGTTAAGATTTCATAATGTTGAGACGAGTTGTAAAGTTCTTTTGCAACAGATTGACCACTGAATGTATCTCACAAAATGCACTTAATATTTTTGTTTACTGTTTTATTGCTGCCAATGTGCCTGCCCCTGGTTTACAGGAAGAAAATGTTTACTTGATTTTAATTTATTTTTTCTTATAAAACAAATGTGCCTGTCCTTTATAAAAATGATAGAGTTTCTTTATTTATGTATTATTTATGTCTATACTGACCTAGCACTGTGCCTAATTGGTTTTAGACAGGGCATTTTTATTTACTTTTAGTATGAATCGGCCTGTCAGCAGCAAAGTTCAATAAAATATGCATTTTTCATTGAAGTACCCCCTTCTTTCTTGTGTTTACTATCATTTTCCACAGAATTAAAGCAATCTCATGCTAAATGTAAAAAAAAATTAATAATTTTTCGATTAGTCGACTAATCGTTTCAATAGTCGGTGACTAGTCGACTATTAAAATAGTCGTTAGTTGCAGCCCTAATATATATATATATATATATATATATATATATATATATATATATATATATATATATATATATATATATACTATCTATCTATCTATCTATATATATATATATATATATATATATATATATATATATATAGTCTATTTACAATTATTATTATTACATCTTTATTTATGAGCCCTTTTTAAGCAAGTATCGATATGTTCGATTATTTTGATTAATTAATTGTCATATCATTTAACTATATTGATAAACAAATTTGGTCACATTTTGTTTTACAGTGTTCATGTTACTGCTTATTTATATAAGTAAGCAATTAGTTTAACTAATGCTCTACTTGTACATACTGTTTAACTATTTTGTGGAGCTACTTGTAATTACACATTGTTAGTATTATTATTAAAGTAATTACTTTTAGTAACATGTAATATACAGTATGTAACATGGACACTATAAAACAGAATTACCAAAAAAGTGTTTTTTAATCAATGAATCTATTTTTAACTTGACAAGCCATTTTAAAAATGTAATGCTATGGGCAGGATGCTAAAAAAAAAATATAAGTCTTGATTCAATGTCCAAATATGTTCATCTGAATGTGTATGGTTGTAGCGGTGTTACAACATACAATTTTACCCATGAAGTGTGCCATTTCATTAACCCAGCAACAACCTGAAGCTGAGCACCAATCGCAAGCCGATATCAATCAGACCAGGTCAGGATGAACTGTGGGAAGTAATCGCCTCCTGGCTAGTGTGTTAGTAAACACGTTACATAACACTCTATTGCACTGTGCAGCAACTGCAAAGCCCTGCCTCCAGAACTTACATTTTTGCTGGCCACCAATTCCCCCAACACACACACAAACAAACACCCACATATACACACACCTCCCTAAATCCCCTTTTAATTTCATTAAATGGCGCAGTTCCAGAGCCACAATGCCAGAATCCGCAGCCGTGGAGATATCTTGGCAACCACACAGAGGGCACTGGGATTCTACAAAGAGGGGCAAGTGAGTGAGTGAGAGAGAGAGAGAGAGAGAGAGAGAGAGAGAGAGAGAGAGAGAGAGATAGAGAGAGAATGAATGAAGAGCGAACATGTATAACCAATTATGATCTCTTCACCTCTACTCGGCCTCCTTATAAAGGTCCACTAGGATTGTGCTTATCCCATTTCACAGAGCAAACAGGACTTTGATATAAAGGGCAAAAAAAAAATTATAATCATGTTTTTTACTCTGCCCTGCAAAAGCAAAAGACCTTAACTCACTAGAGTGTGAAACTGAGAAAAATGACTTTAAAGTTTCTGTTTTGTCCAGACAAAAGTATTATAGGTAGGACTCCCAAAATTTCACAACTAGTTGCTATACTGAAGAAATGTTTGTATGCAAAAAATCTTGAGCTCAAAATTGAACTTTGACCCTTGTTTGGCAGTTACTGTACCCTGCCTTTGTATCATGTGCCAAAAATCAGGAGTCATGCAAAGGCAAAAGGCCGTAACTGACATATAATCAATATTTACTTACTTACATCCATTATAAGAACACCTAACCAAGGTCTAGTCATCATGGTATTTGTTTTAAATTATATAGAAGACCTTTGGTTGTTCCTATTTAGTGCTATAATGATCAGGATAGTGCGGCAACACTAACACAGTTAAACAGTATAAAAGATAAGTTACTTTGCAGTACATTATGTACAGTATGAATAAATACAATAAATATTTTCACAATAAAGATAATTTAATTATAATTGAATACAAAGGTATATGTATTTAAATGCAAGATATAGAGTAATAATTAATTAAACATTGGACCAATACATTAGAGATTAGAGACTGCTCATTCCAAGTTTTTTACTGCGCCCAAATAAAATCTTACTGAAAGCTAATTTTTTGAGATATCAACCTAAAATTTGGAACACAACTTGTCCATAGGTATATATGACAAAGCATTCTTGAAATACAACCATTTAAGTTTGGATAGTGATTTTCATGTCTATGCGAAAAAAGGGGGAGGGGTGAAAGTTAAAGGGTTAAGGGTTAAGGACCATCAAACTGCTCAAGATGCTCAGTCAACGAATTCGACTTGGATTACTACTTTTTAATTCTGAGATAATATAGACAGAGTATACCGAAAAAAAGTTGGAATTACTTTTGCTATTTAGGTTAGCCTACTTTGTACGGACGTTAGCGATAACCAGCTGTAAAATCTGACGTGAACACCTGCAAGAAGGAAATATGGCTCAAACACGTATGGATTGTTGTGGATACAGCAGATGACGTGCATTGCTATGGATTATATCTTCTATGGATTATATCGGATTGCATGGAAAGGTAGGATGCCTCTGTATTTAATATTTGGTTTTCAGCATCTGATGTGAGGCGAGTGTCAGCGTCAACGTTAGCGCTAATTTACGTGACACAGTTTAAATTTAGCAAGCTCCGGGCTGTCACTGACATTGACAGATCTGAACCATCGCCCTATCACAGAGTAATAACACAAACAAGCAGTCGGCAGTCTACACTTTATTTCAAAGATGTGTCGTGTGTATGTTGCGCGGTTTGTTGACAATAAAAGAGCGGTAATCTTTGACAGTATGACAAAGCCAGAGTACAGTAACATCACAGCGGCACCGTAACATCTCTCTTGATGCCAGGCGAAACAAAGTCAGAACACCTTAACTCAACTTAAGCGTGCCGGAACAAAGGCTAAGAGCCATAACAACTGTTACGGCGTTCTGCTGTGGTTTCTCGTATGGTTTTGGATGTTACGGTTGTCATAGCCCTTTAATTTCTCGTTAAAACAATCAAATTGACTCACAATATTTATTCACATGATAAAGGAGGTCTTGAATACCCCAAAAATGACATTAACTCATTTTTGACCAAACATGATGTTACAGCGTTTTGCCTTTGTAGGGCAGAACTGTACAGCAGCAATTTCCAGACTGAGAAAATGTGAAAAACAGAGAGAGACAGGCTCAGGGGCAAGTCACTAAAATGGAATTGCGGCGTTTATTTGCATGCATTTCTGCAACGTTTTTAAGAAATTAGGCAAATCAGGTCATGGAGCAAAGGTTTCCACATGAACTATGGGTTTAACTTTTTTGTATGGCACAATTTCCAGTCTTGCAGGTTGGTTCTGTGTGCTGGGTTGTGGGAGTGCAGCAGACAACATGATCTGGCATATTTTACTGGGACTGTACAGAATCACTCCACTACTGCGATCCAGGCACCTAAAAATGCTTGACTATACCGCATTTCAGGATATTTACCAAGTTTGAATGATTTTAAACATAATTTGATGACTATATAATTTATACAAGCACCTCTTTTAATCAAAATTCTGTTTATTGCCTGCTTTCCCTGGGTGTTAATTGTGTAAGTGTTGAGTTTTGCAAATAAGACGCAATCTGTAATAAGCTTAATTTACACAGAAAGAGACTTGACTCAAATACTCATTGCACAGTGCTATTTTAGTGCATTTGGCACCTGGTTAAATTTGATGGTTAATGGTTCGTGGAAAAAGAGGTAGGTGGCTGCGTTGAAATAGCTCAAAAATGGCACAACTGTTTAGTGAATTCGCCCCGTTTGTTGCTGATTCATAATTCCTGGAAGATCTTTCATCTGTCTCTTTCATTTGAACTGTGAAAGGGTTTATCATGAAAAAAACATGTGTACACACAAAGAAGGTACAGCCACTACACAGTAATTACAAAGGACACACACACATTATTTGGAGGCAGACAGAAACCGTCTGCTGCGGAAGACTATTTGTCAGGATGATACAATGTAAGAGTGTGGCACAGACTCTTATGCTGCGTTCACACCGGACGCGAATAGCGCGTCAAATTCGCGCCTACCGCGTCTAGTTATACGCTTGACCACTTTGAATCATTGACGCGTGTAAAAAACAAAAGTTTGAAGCGAAATTTACGCGCGTGACGCGCGTCAGAGGCGAAATCCGTTGACGGCCATCTTTTTACAAGATGGCTGATGTTGATCGAGCATTCGTGGAGAGAGTCACCGCTCTGTATTTGCTCTGGAGAGCAGAACAGCGGCGTATGGGTCGTCGTCGCCGTACTTGGGTCCACCAGACCCTCCGGAGGCGTTCCCAGTTCGGCGAATTTCATCATTTGCTCCAGGAGCTGCGCCTGGATGACGGCCGCTTTCAGCGGTACTTCCGCTTGTCCCGCGCCCAGTTTGATGACCTGTTGTCCCGCATCGGAGCGAGGATACAGGCGCTCTATCCCAGCTGCGGAGCGCCTGTCCATCTGTCTTCGGTTAGTAAATGTATATAAAATGTTAAATACAGTATATTAAATATATGTTAATTTACGCTATGCTAGCAATGTTTTTCAAACTGTGTGGTACGGATACCACTGTTGGTGCTCTTTCTAGTGATACTCAGTTAACTGCTGTAACGTTAACCAAAAAAATAAAATATTATTTTGGCAGACGTGATAATGTCTCTATCTGTAAGCAATATGTAGTGCTCTTTCTAGTGATAACGTTACTCGGTTAACTGCTATAACCTAAAAATGATACTGTCATGTCTCTATCTGTAAGCAATTGTAGTAACGTTACTCTTTCTTTTGATAATCAGTTGGTTATTGGCACACTAGTGATTTAAACCATATACACATATACCCTTTTGTTTTGAAGATTCAAAACTTTGTTAAATTGCTTGCAAAATTGCTAGCAAACAAACAAATATGGTGCATTAAAGTAAAACAGACTGGTTATTGTATATAGTTGAATATGTAACTACAAGTGTACTTATAAAAATATTTTCTAGGTTTCTTGCCACAGGGGACTCATTCAGGACCATAGCGTCCAGCTTCAGGGTTGGTGTCTCAACAGTGAGCCAGATCGTCCACCAGGTTGTGACTGCAATCTGGGACTGTCTTGTGGAGGAGTACATGGCTGTGCCCACCACTGATGACTGGCGTGTCTTCAATTACCGCCTCTCCAGAGCCAGGCGCGGGACATGCTGGAGAGGAGCCACTGCCAGGTCTGGGTCGGGTTGCGGCCAACAACTCCTCCAGAGAGGCACTCCGGGTGAGGGATGTCTTCATGGCACACTTCTCGGCGGAGGGAGCAGTACCATGGCAGCCGACGGAGTAGCGTTTGAAGTCCTCCTCATGACTTCCCCACAACGGCTCTTTTAAGAGCCACCCACAAACCTATAAAGAGCTAAACTATCTAAAAATAGTCCATTATTATTATATATATATTTTTTTTTTCCCAGGTTGTCAGCCCCAGTTCCAGGATGTCAGGTCCACAACATGCACATTTATTAAGTTGAGACTTTTTAAAAACGTCAGGTTTTCCATGGTAGTATATCAGGTTAAATTATTTATTTATTTTTGTTTTGATGATAAATGGAGCCAGCCTCAAAAAGTAATTAACCTGTCCTGTGTTTTTTTCCTTATTCAACACTGTCCAGACACTAATGTTGGTTGTCTTTACATTACAATAATAATGTTTCATATAATCTAGATTTAGATATGGAATAAATAGCAATCAATACAAAATCAAAATGTCTCATATATTGAAATCAAGTTATGTGATAAAAGATTTGCTTTGTTTGTGCATTAGAACCACACCAGGCATTTAGTCATATTACAAAATAATTTATTGAGGCCAAACATATGAAGTAATTTTAGGTATAACATTAAAAAACATATTTAGGCAAAACGTAAAAAAAATTATTTAGGCAAAACATATAAAATAACAATATGAACTGAAAAAAAAATGAACAATATGTGCAAACTATTTACATTAAGAGACAGGAACAAAAAGGACCTCGCTTGGAAGGTGGAAGAGCCACAGGGAATGGCATAGGAGAAGAGGAAGGAGGGCAGCAGGCAGCTAGGCTCCTGATTGGTTAACGCGCGCGAATTGACGCCAAAGTTCAGATTTTTCAACTCGGGCGGCAGACGCGAATTCGCGTCAAACGGCGTGAATGCACAAAATGCACCATTCGCGGCGTAGCACGCGTAGCGCCAGACGCTCAATTCGCGCAATTCGCGCGAACTTGACGCACGAATGAGGCGTATTCGCGTCTACCGCGCCGCGCTCTACGCCTCATTCGCGCCGCAGGAATTTTTTACGCGCGTAACGCGTCTTTGCATTGACTTAACATTGAAATCACTCGCGCCTGACGCGCTATTCGCGTCCGGTGTGAACGTAGCATTACAAAGCCACAGCTATTAACAGAACATTTTATAGTGCTGGCACTGGAGACTTGACTCCACCACGAATGCTCTTAGGAGCCCTCAGAAGCCCTAAAGATCATCCTACCATTTACACTGTCAGACGCTGACTTAAACCATCACTTCTGACAGAATTACACAACTTTCAGAGGATGTATAGCGCAACCACTTGAGCATTTGCTCATTTTATGAGAAGACTATTTATTTAGCAGTTGGCCTATAGAACTTTGTTGAGTTTTTTTAATATTAAAATTAGGGATGTGCTAAATTACATATTTTTAAAATTAACTATTTGGTGGGTTGCATGAACTACCAGTAAACTAATTGGTCTGAAGGAAGGCCAGTATAATTAGGCTGGTTTGGGGTTCTCCCAACCCAGATGGACACATTTTTTAGGGAACATTTACATAAGACATGTTCTTGTGTCTTGAGAACTTTGCATGATGCATTGCAATAAACTGAAGAACGCCCGGTGCTCCCCTCCAAGGCCTGTAGGATGACGTCGTCACTGACCTCCAAAGCCTACAGTGCCGCCGGACAGGCCGCTTCCGCCTTGCATGCCATGGACACAACGTCAAAGTGAGCGACAGACGGGGAACGTCTAGGTTACTATTGTTGTGTCCTCCCGGCCATGACGCTGAACCGAGCCACTGTTATGGCTGAACCTCATCATCGACTCCTCAGGGCAAAAACCTGAATGGACAGACACATTTCCCTCCCTTTATACCTGTATGTCCGGGGCGGAACATGCTAATTCTGTCTCATTGGCCTTTTCTCAGGTTCAGAGATGCGCAAGGCTCTCAAGAGAAACCCCCTAGTGTCGCTTCTTCGACACAACGTCTTGTTCCCTCCATCAGGGAACGGAGGTTACAATAGTAACCTAGACGTTTGTTAGACCTCAAGAATTAATTTAAACTAACTTGTTTGTTTACAAGTAAACCCAAGAAGGTAAGCTACCTTTAAAGAAGGGCTGGGCGATAAACCAATATAGATTGGGGGGTTATCAATGACAAAATTTTTAGTCATTTTTTATATTTATCCTGTGTTCTACATCCAGATGATCGGATCAGGTATGTCTGGCTAAAAACAAAAACTTATGCACACAACTAGCTAACTGAGTCACAGTCATGAAATTAGCATCACTGTTTCTCCTCTGTTTATTGGTGGTTGGCAATCGAGTTTATGGTGCAGTACCACCACCTATTGAGCTGAAGTGGGAGCACACAAACTGTTTCAGTGGAGCAAAACGTAAACTGAAGATTATGAAATTTACAAAATGTAATCAAAAAGAGGTCACATACACCTTATGTAGGATTAAATAAAAAATTCCATATTAAATGTAAATCGAAATGAATAACAGCAATTACAATCAAGATCTTGCAACCCTTTTGTATCTTATTGTGAAGTACTTGGTGATATCCAGTCCCATGAGATAGTTCGATATGTCATACTGTTATGTAGTATGAATGTAATGCTTCATGCCTTCATTCCACAGAGAAAATGGAAGTCCATTCCACATCCCAGCCCTGACGAAAAGGCAATAAAAAGAGCACAAGTCATCAGCTCAGGCATGAAGAATAATTTCGTCTCAGAACTGTAAGCTAGAATGTTAGCAATAAGGTCACACGCAGGTAAAGGGGATAGGTGTAATCAGTTAAAATGAAATGATTACACAGAGGGCTGAAGCATTTCCTGAGCCTGGTTGCAATGCTACATCTGAAAACAGCATTTCTGACATAGACTGGCACCTTGAGCCTGCAGAGAGACTGACATCTGTCTGCATGTTGCCACTTGTGTCACCTCACACCCATTTTTGCCTCCTGCTGATAGGGCTTGCGTGACTGCAGCTCTTCCTCTCCTTGCCTCCAGTCACAACAGGAGGCAAGGAGTTACACTGCGTGGAACTGTCAGGCTGCATCCAGTACAACAGTATCCGAGAATGTGTCTAAGGGAACACAGACTGGCAGCAAAATAAGGCACTGGATGAGAGTGCTGGAAGCTGCAAATGTTCTCTGCTGTTCACAAGTGGGACTCTCCTCTCCTCCGCTTGTTACAGAGCCAGGAGAATTGCTGTTACGCAAAGGAGGCGTGGGCGAGAGAGCACGCATAAAACCTTGCCAGCATAAGAGCCGTCAGCACTGAAGAGTTTAAGAGCCAGCCAAGCCGTTTCATTTCAAGGGACCTTTTAAAGGCTTTGTTGTCATTCAATTTCATTTTGCCTAGTAGAGTGGGCTTCAGGGGATATACACACATGCAGAGAGCGAGCACTTGCAACAGACTGTGTGCTCAAGTCTCTTCAAATTTTAGCTCTCTGTCGCTCTCTCGTTCTCAACCCTTTTCTCTCTGAACATAAGCTAAGCTCCAGAACCAAGTGAGCTGCCTTGCTGCCTACAGTCTACAAAAGGTAGCTTGCCTTATAGGCAGCATTGTAATGTAAATGGGTGTAATGAACTTCATGAGTGACCGATTTGGAATGCTCTTCATAGGCAGTAACTCCATGTCACACTAAGGCCACGTACATACTGCAGCTAAACTGCAGTTCACTGTTAAGTGTTTAATCCTGTTCTGTTCACACACAATTTGAAAAAACTAGTTGTTAATGATAAGATTAATAGCATGTGTGAGATGTGTCCACCTTCTACTGGTGCAAATCACACAAATCGAGGTATGTTTCTTCATTCATTAATATAATTCAGTTTCTCTCTCATCTGTAGTTTCTCTCATCAGTCCAGCGGTCTCGGGGTAACCAGTACAATAAAGTCCAGAGCAAGCAAGCGCTGTTTAACAACAGGCATTTAGACGCACATAAAACACAGCAATTCAGTTGATAGCAATTAACGAAACATTGTCAGATGATAATACTGTATATCTGTGGTGAATAATCTCTTTGCTCAAAAACAGCGAACACAAAACGGGTTAAACTGGAGGCATTCATGCTTCACAGGAGTGAGAAGCTGCAGCGCTGCTATGGTTATAACCTGTCCATCATCTAAATTGCGGCAGTCAGTGCTGTACCGTGCACACATGGAATAAAAATGTAAGGGATTCACTCCCACTTTGCAGTGTGTACATGTCCTAATATTGCTCTGCACTTGAGGCTCAACTTACAACTGATTTCAATAGAGTTTGACGTTTGCATGTTGGTAACAGAGCAGTCCTCTACTATACAAAAAAATACATAGCAAACACAATGTTGGCAAAAATAGTCAATACAAAGTGGGTGGTTTGATTATTTCTGTAACTGCTGATCTCCCGGGTATTTCACCCACAACATTCTCTAGAGTTTACTTAGAAGAGAGCCAAAAACAACAAACATCCACTGAGCGGCAGTTCTGTGATCGGAAACGTCTTGTTGATGAGAGGTCAATGGAGAATGGCCATACTTGTTCGGGCTAACAGAAAGGCTCTGTTAACTCAGATAAACACTCTGTTCAATTGTAGTGAGCCAAATAGCATCTCAGAATGCACAACATGTCAAAACTTGAGGCGGATGGGCTACAACAGCAAAAGACCACATCAGGCACTTTATTAGAACCATAGTGTTCCTAATAGAGTTCTCTGTGAGTGTGTAAGTCATTCATAGGTTAATTTTCTAGAAAACTGCAAACTGTCTCTGTGACCATGGTGGGGGGTGGTATTAAACTTGCAAACACCTCTTACCATTTGAGCCTAACTATTACGCTGATTCTAATCCTCCCGGAGAAGAGAAAATTAGCGAGGACATTTCTTCTGGTCTTCTTCAGAGACACCATGTGAAGGCAGACACGTTAAATATCGGAGCGCCCCAGTGTCGCCTCAGGACCAGGCACTTCAGAGAGGACACAAAAACACAAGGGATGATGGATAGAAGCTAAAGAGACTAGTGAGGACTTTCAGCTATGTCAGTTTAATGAAACAGAGAGCGAGTGTCACATAGAACTTGTATTTTGATACCACTCACATAATAGCTTCTTAGTGGCACAAAGCAAGTTGGAAAAGTGCAAACAGTGTAACTGCACACTGTGCTCAACCATATAAACACTCCAGGACATAAGGACACAAACAAATCTCACAAAGAGCCTGGAGTGGATTGGAGTGGGATCAACCCAAAGAGAACATAGTCACATTCACTGTCACACACTATCAAACACCCACACAAGCAAAATAAATAACCTCATAAGAACAGATGGTTCTAAACCAGCTTTTGAACAACCCAAAGTGAAATTGTCCTCAAAACACAAACATAATCATCCAGAGTGATGACATTATTCCCCTTCATTTAGAGCCGTATTAGGGCAGGATTTTATGTTAGCCACTGTGCAGAATGTTGTGTGACTGTCAACTGACTAAAGCTGCTGATATATTTATGTGTGTGTATTAGATATTGGTCAGTATAAACAAGTGTTTGTCCAACAACTGGTTAATCTTTTAGTGAGGTTGACTATTTTATCTAGATGTATTTTTCTTCTTTAGCTTTATATTAGCTTTATGTTTTTTAGCAGCAGTGATTCAAAGGGGATTAATTTACACATGCAATTTCAAACAGAAGGTGAAGTATAAATTTCAAAACAGTCTGAATTCAAATCACCTGTTGAGAGCAATTTTACAGTTATCAATTATTTAACATTGAAAAAATTACACACTTCTTTAAAGGTGGAGATGGATGAGATACGGTGGTTGTGAATTCTAGGGTTTGGTTGATATTATACTAAAACACCTGCCACCCACTGAGAGTCAAAATATGGTACAGAAAGCAGTCTAGTATAATATATATATTATATATAATAGGAATAAGGAGTAGTTCTCCCAAAAATTTTAATTCTTTTATCATTTACTCACACTGATGCCAACCCAGATATGCATGACTTTCATTTTTCTGCAGAACACAAACCAAGGTTTTTGGAAGAATATCTCAGCTCTGTAGGTCCATAGAATGCAAGAATTTGGGGTCCAACACTTTGAAGATCCAAAAAGCACATAAAGGCAGCATAAAAGTAATCCATAACACTTTAAATATCTTCAGCGATCCAATAGTTTTTGGTTGAGAACAGACCAAAATGTAACTCAATTTTCACTATAAATCTTGACATTTGCAGTCTCCTTGGTAATCATGATTTCAAGCTCAATTACACTTCCTAGCGCCTGGAGTTCTTAAAGCTCTGCATGCGATCCAAATAGATGTGTAAAGTGTGCACCGGACACAGCAACGCTAAGGCTGGGTCTGCCTCCTCCTGGGGCAGCGCTTCATGAAAATGGTCATGGGAACCTTGGGCACATAGCCTGGTCGGGGTCTCAGGATCACATGAGAGTAGTTTCACTGAAAGAGAACGCTAGCAGGTCCCCAACCCCTTTGATGGAGGTGAGCGCCGTCAGGAGGGCAGTCTTCAAGGAGAGTGCCTTAAGCTCTACTGACTATAAGGGCTCGAACGGAGCCTGTCGCCGGCCTTGCAGGAATATGGAGAGGTCCCATGAGGGCACGAGGCATGGCCTTGAGGGATTCAACCTCCTGGCTACTCTCAGGAACCTGATAATCAGGTTGTGCTTCCCTAAGGACTTGCAATCCACTGTGTCATGGTGTGCAGCTATGGCAGCTAGATACACCTTCAAGGTGGAGGGGGACAGCCGTCCCTCCAACCTCTCCTGCAGAAAGAAAAGCACTGAGCCGACAGTGTCGGGAAGAACACCACTTAGCGAACAGACACCACTTCAAGGCATACAGCTGCCTTGTAGAGGGGGCCCTAGCTTGAGTGATGGTGTCTACCACGGCAGGTGGTAGGCCACTGAGGTTTTCCACATCCCATCCAGGGGCCAGACATGGAGGTTCCAGAAGTCTGGTCACGGGTGACAGATGGTGCCCCATAGCTTTGAAAGAAGGTCCTTCCTCAGGGGAATCTGCCAGGGAGGGGCTGAAGTGAGGAGCGTGATGTCCGAGAACCAAGTCTGGGTGGGCCAGTAGGGAGCCACTAGGATGAACAGGTCTGCCTGTGCCTGACCGTATCGACTCCAGATTAGCTGAACCACCTGAGGGTGGCATCTCCACTCTCCTATGCGGGTGACCTGTCGCCCAGGATGTGAGTGGCTCGCAGCAACTTGAGGTGCTGCTGACTCCAGAGGAGGAGATGGCGGGTGAGTTGTGACATGCGAGGGGAGCGTAACCCGCCTTGGCATTTGATAAATGCTACCGTCGCCGTGTTGTCTGCTCGAACCAACATGTGCTTGCCCTGGATCAACGCCAGGAACCTCTGCAGGACAAGCAGTACTGTCAACAATTCGAGGCAGTTCATATGCCAACGTAGCCATGGGCCCGTCCAGGAGCCGGCAGCTGTGTGCTTGTTGCACACAATGCCCCAGCCTGTCATGGAGGCATTGTTTGTAACCACTACATGCCTGAAGACCTGCCAGGGGAACCCCTGCCTGTAGAAGTCATTCCAAGGGCTGAAAAGGCGGCGAAAGATCAGACAGATCGAGATGTGGAAGTACGCATCCTTCAGGTCTACTGCCGCTAACCAATCTTGATGCCGGGCGCTTGCTAGAATGCATGTGTAAAGCCCGGTTCAGAAATTGTAAGTCCAAGATTGGCCGCAACCCACCGCCTTTTATCGGTACAATGAAGTAGGGGCTTTAAAACCCTTTCTTCATCTCGGCTGGAGGGACAGGCTCTATTTTATGCTTCCACAGAAGGGTGGCAATTTCCATGTGCAATGTGGCTGCGTTCTCGCCCTTCACTGTGGTGAAGTGGACGGCGGTAAACCTGGGCGGGCGTCTGGTGAACTGAATCACATAGCCGAGTTGAACGGTCCAGGTCAGTCATCGCGACAGGTTGGAAAGCGCGAGCCACGTGTCCAAGCTCCGGGCGAGAGGGACCAGGGGCCGCGTGGCGGGTGGAGCCACGGAGGCCATATTGACGGGGTTTGAGCCCTGTTGCGGTGCTGAGTCGAGAGACATCAAAGTGCTTCGTCTCAGCGGTCCGTCGAAGCCGTCCGGGTTTGAGTATGTTTGTGCCACAGCTTGGTGCGCAGGGGCAGGGATACTGCTGCCAGGCACTGGACTTGCCAAAGAGATATAGAAAACAATGGTCGGGTGATGTCCGTACACACCGGTGATGTGACCCAGGGACTGAGGAAACTGCTCTTTTGATGAATGTTTGGGTACTTCAGCTACTGTTGCGTGCAGCAAAACAAAATGAAAAGGAAACAAAAGATTCTCCTCCCGGCCCTCCAACAGGGAATGGAGTGGTCTGCTTACCAGCTCCAAGGCAGTGGATCCTCACGTCTCTGGGTCGCCCGTCTCAGGGGCGCTTCGCGCATCTCGACCAGGTTAAGACACAGATGGTGCTCCTGGACCAACAAAGTGGACATTGTCTGCCCGAGGGACCGCTCCGTGACCTTCGTTTCCCGGAGGGCAAGGTCAGTCACCGAGCGCAGCTCCTGCATCAATCCCGAGGCGGAACAACCCTCGAGCAGTTCTTTCCGAGTCTTGGCTTGGTGTACTTGCAGGGGAGCCATGGAGTGCAGGGCGGAGGCGGCTTGTCTGGTGGCACCACAGGCTCTGGCCGTCAGGGACGACGTAAGCCTACAGGCCATGGACAGGAGCTTTGGGCTCATGTGCCAGGTAGCGGCGCTTTGCAGGCATAGGTGTGTTACAATCCCTGGTTGTCTACCCCGTGTTTCTCGTGTCTATTGTTTTGCACTACAATTCCCATGTTTCCCGGCCCTCATCATTCTGTCATTGTTCGCACCTGATTGTCGTTTGTTTTCATTATGTCTCTGTGTATTTAATCCCCGCTGTTCCTCCATTCCCTTGTCGGTCGTTGTTTCACTGTTTTGATGTTTAGATGTTCCGATGTTTGCTCCGTTGCCTGTAAGTGCCACTTATAAGTGCCACTCTGGAACCAAGATTTTTGCATTTTTTAAAGAAAAGGAGGGACGAGTCAAAATACATTTTTGTGGTAATGAATATTATGCCACAAATGCTGTCGATTGAGCTTAACTTGTATTGAACCCAGAACATTCTTTTAATGTTACATTAAAGAGCCAACATTATGCTCATTTACAGGTTCAACATTTTATTTTGGGGGTCTACTAGAATAGGTTTATACACTTTAATGTTAAAAAAACACAAAATTTTTCTCACACTGTACATTGCTGCAGCATCTTAGCTCCTGTGTTGTGAAAAGCCCAGTCTGCTCTGAGTGGTCAGCTGGCCAAGTCTGTAGTGACTGGTCAACTGCTTAGAGCATGTGTCAGAAATGTAACACCCCATACCATATCCAAAGTAGCCTTTTGGCGGGCATTATGCAAATGTGTTACATAGTGACATAGCTAAGTCACAGAAGTAATTGCTAGACTGCAAACCAGGCATTTCAGGCATTTCAGGCATTTCAAGCAGTTCAGGAGCAGTGTTTTCTGTGGGAGAGAGTGCTTTGTAACTTTGCAGACCTTTTACATGCACAAACAGCTATATTACCACTAAAGGAAAGAAAAAATCATAATAGGGCCTCTTCAAAAAAGTTTTCAAAAACACATTTTTGCAAAAGTTATAGATAATAGTGTTATTTCTTTATGCCTTGTTTTTTGTTTTTCTTTATTCTATATTCACCTTCCCAATTTATATAATACTCTCTTCATTTTCTGTGCATTGCATTCTTATTAGTAAGATCTTGTCACTGTCCAAATGATGTGCAACAATCAGAATGGCGAAATAAACATTGCAGGATTCAGAGTTAAAAAAATATTTTTATATTAAAATGAATATGCTCATATTGTGGTTTTATTGCAACTGTGATTGTGAGTGCAACTGTGAGTCTAAATTCATGCATTTTTTAGCATACATAAGTGTCTAAATACTACTTGGGATCAGAAAATAAGCCATGCGGTAGTCTTGCCCTACACCAAATTTCTATACTCATTTAGTCCTATTACTATACTTAACAGTTTTTTGTTAGGGAAACCTTTAAGGCTGAGATTTAATGGTGTTATATTCAACACGTTTCTAATCCACAAAATTTCCACCAAAGATCAGACAGCTTTTATTTAACTGCATTTAGGCAATGTATTTTCCTAAACCAGTTCAAGTCAAGTCAAGTCAATTTTATTTGTATAGGGCTTTTCACAACACACATCGTTTCAAAGCAGCTTTACAGAATATCAGCATTAACAGACGATAAAACTGTAATGTCTATAAAGTCGATTAATCATCATTGTGTAATTTCGACAAAATACGATTTTTAATAGTGTTTAAAACTAATTAAATGATAATTGTATTAATAACCCCAGTGAGCAAGCTGTAGGCGACTGTGGCAAGGAACACAAAACTCCATAAGATGTTGATTAATGGAGAAAAATAACCTTGGGAGAAACCAGACTCACTGTGGGGGCCAGTTCCCTCTGGCTAACATTTTGAATGTAATGTAAATATTAATTATGTATAGTTAAAATCATGGTTTAAAATTATTAAACTAAGTGTTAAGGGTCAGTGATTAAACATCGATTGTGTTTGAACTGTAAGATTAATGACCAAAGTCTTTGAAGTCCATCTTGATTAATTGCAGAAGTTCACATAGATGCAATTGTCCTTGTTAATTGGCTGATGAAGGCTTTTGTTGGCAATAGTTAGCCTATGCATTCCATTTCAAGATCGTAGTCCATCTATAGACCGAGGTGATGCAGGTTGGAGTTGGCATCATTTCATCCTCTGAAGTCCGTCATAATAGATTGAAGTGATGTTTGGCTGGCACCGGCTGCATTTAGTCATCATCATTCTGCGACATGTAGCAGTGGAGTCCAACATGAAGCAGGAATGGTGCTGGATCCAGCCGGTTCTGGTGACCTCAGGATAGGAGTCCCGAGGTTGAGACAGGGAAACAAATAAAAAGATGTAAGCGTAGATGCCATTTAATTTATTGCAGAGTAAGAGATCATGCTCAATGTTTCTGGTTTCTGGTTCCGGCAGACCCAACTAAAGCAGCCTAATTGTGGGTTGGAGGATAAATTAGGTGTATGCCTGGCTAAATAGATGAGTCTTTAGTCTAGACTTAAACTGAGAGAGTGTGTCTGCATCTCGAATAGTGTTTGGGAGACTATTCCATAGTTTAGGAGCCAAATATGAAAAGGATCTTCCTCCTTTAGTGGATTTTGATATTCTAGGAACTATTAATAGGCCAGAATTTTGCGATCTTAATGAATGTGTTGGAATATAGCGTGGTAGAAGATCACTTAAGTACTGCGGAGCTAGACCATTCAAAGCTTTGTACGTAGTTAACAGAATTTTAAAATCAATACGGAATTTAACAGGTAGCCAATGTAATGATGATAAAATGGGGCTAATATGATCATATTTCTTGGTTCTCGTCAGCACTCTGGCTGCTGCATTTTGAACCAATTGAAGTTTATTTATTGATCTTGCTGGACATCCTCCCAGTAATGCATTACAATAATCTAGTCTTGAGGTCATGAACGCATGAATTAGTTCTTCAGCATCAGCAACCGAGAGCATATGCCTTAATTTAGCAATATTTCTTAGGTGGAAGAATGCTGTTCTACAAACATTTGTAATTTGATTTTCAAAGGACGGATTGGTATCAAACATAACACCTAAGTTCTTCGCTGTTGAAGATGATGTAACAGTACATCCATCTAGAGACAAATTATATTTTAGTGGCTTATTTTGAGAGTTTTTTGATCCAATAATTAGAACCTCTGTTTTGTCAGAATTGAGTAGAAGGAAATTTCTGGCCATCCAATCTTTTATTTCATTAATACACTCTGCTAATTTTGAGAATTGTGAAATCTCATCAGGTTTTGAAGAAATATAAGTTGTGTATCGTAAGCATAGCAGTGGAAACGTATTCCACGATTCCTGATAATATCTCCCAGGGGAAGCATATACATGGAGAAAAGCAGAGGCCCTAAAACTGATCCCTGTGGCACTCCACATTTTACTTTTGTTTGGTTTGACAGTTCCTCATTTACATAGACAATGTGGTAGCGGTCTGCTAAATATGACCTAAACCATGCTAATGCCACTCCACAAATTCCAACATAATTCTCTAGCCTATTCAAGAGAATGTCGTGATCTATCGTGTCGAATGCAGCACTAAGATCTAAAAGCACTAGAAGAGAAATGCAGCCGCGATCAGATGATAAGAGCAAGTCATTTGTAACTCTGATAAGTGCAGTCTCTGTACTGTGATGAGGCCTAAATCCTGATTGAAATTCTTCATATATACTATTTCTCTGTAGAAATGAACATATTTGGGAGGATACTACCTTTTCTAGTATTTTTGACATAAACGGGAGATTTGAAATCGGTCTATAATAAGCAAGTTCTCCAGGATTAAGTTGTGGCTTCTTAATTAGCAGTTTGATAATTGCCATTTTAAAGTTTCTTGGGACACGTCCTAAGCATAGCGAGGAGTTAATGATATTAAGAAGAGGTTCTGATATTACAGGAGATACCTCTTTTAAGAGCTTAATTGGTATAGGATCTAACAAACAAGTTGTGGCTTTTGATGTTTCGATAAGTTTTGTTAGCTCTTCATGACCTATGATAGCGAAGGATTGAAGTTGCACATGAGGGAAATTATTATTTATTGTTTTCTGGGGTGCTATGACAGATGATTGCATAATTCCAATTTTATTTCTGATTATTTCAATTTTATCTGTGAAGAAATTCATGAAGTCATTACTCTTGAGCTGTGACGTAATATCTGGTTCAGTTGAGGCTTTATTCCTAACCAATTTAGCCACAGTACTGAATAAACATCTAGGAATGTTGTGGTTATTTTCTATGAGTTTACTAAAATATGCTGACCTGGCAGCATTGAGTGCGTGTTTGTAGCTACAGACACTATCCTTCCATGCACCCTGAAATACTTCTAATTTTGTATTTTTCCACATGCGCTCCATTTTCCAAGCTGCTCTCTTGAGAGCATGAGTGTGATCATTGTACCATGGTGCAGGGCTTATTTCGAAGTGGGGCGACAACATCAAGGGTGCTAGAGAAGACTGCATTTAAATTTTTTGTTATTTCATCAAGTTCTTCTGGGCTTTGGGGTTTATTGAGTATATGAGTATATCTACCACGGCAGATGTGAGGAAAACTCTACGTAGAGTCAACCCACGGAAGGCTGCTGGACCAGACAACATTCCTGGCAGAATGCTCAGAGGATGTGCAGACCAGCTAGCAGATGTTCTTACCGACATCTTCAACATCTCTCTGAGCAGCGCCGTCGTTCCAACGTGCTTCAAGGCCACCACCATCATCCCCATGCCAAAGAAGTCTTCAGTGTCCTGCCTCAACGACTACCGTCCCGTCGCACTTACACCCATCATCATGAAGTGCTTCGAGAGGCTCGTCATGAGGCAGATTAAGACCCAGCTGCCCCCCTCACTAGACCCACTGCAGATTGCGTATCGTTCAAACCGTTCAACGGACAATGCCATCACCACAACCCTCCATCTGGCCCTCACCCACCTAGACAATAAGGACTCATACGTTCGAATGCTGTTCATAGATTTCAGCTCAGCATTCAACACAATCATTCCCCAGCACCTGATTGGAAATCTGAACCTGCTGGGCCTGGACACCTCCCTCTGCAACTGGATCCTGGACTTCCTGACTGGGAGACCTCAGTCAGTCCGGATCGAGAACAGCATCTCCACCACCACCACACTGAGCACTGGGGCCCCCCAGGGCTGTGTGCTCAGTCCACTGCTGTTCACTCTGCTGACTCACGACTGTGCAACAATGCACAGCTCGAATCACATCATCAAGTTCGCCGATGACACGACCGTGGTGGGTCTCATCAGCAAGAACGATGAGTCAGCATACAGAGAGGTGCAGCGGCTGACGAACTGATGTAGAGCCAACAACCTGTCCCTGAATGTCGACAAAACAAAAGAGATGGTTGTTGACTTTAGGAGAGCACAAGGTGAACACACTCCGCTGAACATCGACGGCTCCTCTGTGGAAATTGTCAAAAGCACCAAATTCCTTGGTGTTCACTTGGCAGAGAACCTCACCTGGTCCCTCAACACCAGCTCTATCACCAAGAAAGCCCAGCAGCGTCTCTACTTTCTTCGAAGGCTGAGGAAAGCACATCTCCCAACCCCCATCCTCACTACATTCTATAGAGGGACTATTGAGAGCTTCCTGAGCAGCTGCATCACTGCCTGGTTTGGGACTTGCACCGTTTCGGACCGCAAAGCCCTGCAGAGGATAGTGAGGACAGCTGAGAAGATCATTGGGGTCTCTCTTCCCTCCATCAAAGACATTTACAAAAACACTGTATCCATAAAGCAACCAGCATTGTGGACTGACCCCACACACCCCTCACACAAACTCTTTACCCTCCTCCCGTCTGGCAAGAGGTACCGAAGCATTCGGGCCCTCACGGCCAGACTGTGTAACAGCTTCTTCCCCAAGCCATCAGACTCCTCAATACCTCAGAGACTGGTTTGACACACACGTGTCCTGAGTTGCACTTTAATTACTGTCACTTTATAACTGTCTGCTACCTCAATAACTGCTATGTGCATAGAACACTATCTCATAGTATGTTATGTTTACATTTTTAGAAACTGTCATCTTTTGCACTACTGAGTACTGGTCGGCGCTGCACTGTCTATTGTCCTGTTCATTGTCAGAAATTTGTTGTACTGTCCCGTACTTTTTGCACATGTTTGCACGTGCACTTTATATAGGTATATATAGGTTTTTTATATAGGTATTTTATTTCGTTGTGTTGTCTCATGTGGTCCTGTGTTGGTCCTTTGTTGTTTTTATGTAGCACCATGGTCCTGGAGGAACGTTGTCTCGTTTTGCTGTGTACTGTACTAACTGTATATGGTTGAAACGACAATAAAAACCACTTGACTTGACTTGACTTGATGAGATAGATCTGGAAGAGTATTAGTGAAGCTATCTTTAGTGGTCGAAAGAATGGTTCTACCTGAACGATAGCGTGGTGTAGATTGAGTAACATTAGCTGATTGCAGCATGCAAGAGACGAGGTAATGATCCGAGATGTCATCGCTCTGTTGCAGAATTTCTATATTATCAACATCAACTCCATATGAAAGAATTAAATCTAGCGTATGATTATGGCAATGAGTTGGTCCTGTTACATTTTGTCTGACTCCAAGAGAGTTGAGAATATCGATAAATGCTAATCCCAATGTATCATTTTCATTATCTATATGAATGTTGAAGTCACCAACAATTAAGGCTCTATCTACAGTAACTACAAGATCTGATAAAAAATTTGCAAATTCACTAAGGAAATCTGAATAAGGCCCGGGTGATCTATACACTGTAGCAAGGGTAAAGGACGACAGATATTTTTTATTTATATTTGTATTTCACGGTGTCACCTTAAGCATTATTAGTTCAAAAGACTTACATTTATATCCTGTCCTCCGAGTAACACCAAAAACTTCACTGTAAATTGTAGTAACACCTCCTCCTCGACCCTTCAGACGAGGCTCATGTTTATAACAATAACCTGGGGGAGTAGATTCATTTAAACTAATATATTCATCCGGTTTAAGCCAGGTTTCAGTTAAACAGAGCGCATCCAATCTATGATCTGTAATCATTTCATTGACAATTAGTGCTTTGGTAGAAAGATATCTAATGTTTAGTAGCCCTATTTTTATATGATGTACATTTTTAATTTGTTTGTTTTGTTCAAGTTTGACCTTAATCAAATTTTTTCTAAATGATTTAGTGAGGGTTTTGTGTTTGGTAGTTCGGGAACAGACACAGTCTCTATGAGATATCTAGGTGATACAGTCTCTATGTGTTGTAGTTTATGTGACCTGTGTGACGTCTCAAGGCAGCTAGCAGACGTTCGGATTAACCAGTTTGTCTGCTTCCTGACCTGGGCCCCATTTAGTCAATTAATATCATTATTAAGTCTATGAGCCAAATTACTAGAGAGGAGAGCGGCACCTTCCCTGGAGGGATGGAGTCCGTCTCTCTTTAGCAGGTCAGGTCTACCCCAAAAACTTTTCCAATTGTCTATAAATCCTATTTTATTCTGCAGACACCACTCAGACATCCAGCCATTCAGTGACACTAATCTACTATAAACCTCGTCACCACGACGAGCAGGGAGGGGACCAGAGCATATTACAGTGTCTGACATCGTTTTTGCAAATTTGCACTCCTCTTTAACATTATCTTTAGTGATCTCGACTGGCGAAGCCGGACATCGTTAGAGCCGACATGGATAACAATTTTAGAAAATCTACATTTAGCATTAGCCAGCACTTGTAAATTTGATTTGATGTCAGACGCTCTGGCCCCCGAAATGCAATTAACAATAGTGGCTGGAGTCTCTATTTCCACGTTCCTTACAATAGAATCACTGATAACAAGGGCTCTTTCAATATGATTCTCAGTGGGTGTATCACTGAGTGGGGAGAATTTATTGGAAACCCTAACAGGAGCGGGAGAGTGGTGTCTCTTTGCTGAACGATTATGCCGCCGAGAGGTCACCCAAATGCCCTGCTGCAGGGGCTCTATAACCGGAACCAAAGTGTGTGTGTTGCTCTCTGTACTGCCCGCATCCGAAACAGTATCTAACGGCTTCTCTTTCTCACTGACCTCTACTAGCGTTCGGATGCGAGTCTCTAACTCATTAACCTTCTCCGTCAGCCTGACTAATTCCTTACATTTATCATAAGTGAATCCCTCACTGCTGACGGAGGAGGCTATTTTAAACATATGACATGCAATGCATGAACAAATAACATGAGCCGATGCCATGACTTACCGCAAATTGTTCGTTGTTCCTGAGCTGTGAGGGTTTTGAGATTGATTTGAATCCCTCACAAAATGGTTTGTTGTTGGTGGTGGTTGTTCTGATAAGCGGTGCTTTGAGATCAATGCAATAACCTGTGTACCGCAGAGGAGAAAAAACGGGTGCGCGCTGAAAAAATGCACGCAGTTTAACCGCGTTAAAAATAGAACGCGGATACAGGTGGAATATGCGCGCAGTTGAATCCCGATAAGAGAATAATACGGGAAGACCTGATGCGTGCTTAAAAATGGCAGATGTTTAAGGATTAAAGGCTACAAACACAGACTCTAGCTAGGTGTCAGCAGCAACCGGTAAAATACACGCAGATGAAACGGGAGAAAAAGCGGAAGAATCTGAAACGCGGTAAAATGTCAAAGGATATAACTATGAACGACGCGGTAAAATGACAAAGGATATAACTATGAACGATGACTATAACGTTGAACGTATGAGAATAAGCAGTGCTAAGCAGGCCACAAACAAACTCTCGTGCAGCGTGCGTGCGTGCGTGCGTGCGTGCGTGCTGCTATTCAGTTCATGCTGAATAACCCCAAAATGAATTTAATTAATAAGTGCATTGAGGAGATTTAAGGTAGAAAAAATGTGTCTCCCACTGGCAGAAAATGTACTCTACATAACCCACATTTCAGTGAACAGGCAAAAAGCAGCAGGAATTTATCACACCCAGGAAACCCTCTCTCTCTCTATGCAGGTCTATCCCCTACAGGCAAACTGAAGAACACATTGCGCCTGCTTGAGAGCTGTATCAGACAGAGAGAGGCGGTAGGAGAATGAGGACGAAATGTGCGGCTATGAGTTACTGCAAAAGGCTGCAGCACTCTGATGAACTGCCAATCAACTGATCCGATAAAGACTTCCACATGCATCTCGTTGCTCTGCAGCAACCATCACTGAGGCTCTGCACCATCTATGTTAAAGGGAGTGATCTGAATCTGAGCTAGAGATGGAGAAAGCCTCTTTTAAAGGCATAGTTCCCCCAAAATGTATTTACTTCCTCTCATGTTGTTCCAAACCAGCATGACTTTCTCCTGTGGATCACAAAACGAAATGTTAGGCAAACATTCTACATATGGTGTCTTATTTGTGTTCCAAAGAAGTCATAAGGGTTTGAAATAACATAAGAGGAAGTAAATGATAACAAAATGTTCATTTATGCACTATCCCTTTAATTAGGAGGATGGCACGCACCGTCATTGCACACACAAAGCAAAAATTCAGTAACGAAGAGGAGAATGGGCGAATGAGGAATGCCAAAGTGATGACGAATATGATGATGGCCTTTGCACTTTTGATCCCTGATGGTACTGATGCAGCTTTCTGACATCACACCAATGCAATATGGGGAGGGAAATCATTACTATTTATTTTTTTACTTCTTCTTTTAAGTAGGACAGAGAGAGTGTAATGTTTGTCACTAGTGTATAAATGCCTGTGGATATTCTTATACAAACAAAGCCCAAGCTAATCCAAGACATGATCTTCTTAAGTGACAATTATAATTGGAACGTGCAATGAAAAAACCCATTTGGGAGTGACAAAATTCTCATGGCTGCATTTGCATGTAGAAAACCTCATGTTTTCTTGAGCTTTAGTTTAAAAAAGCAGGCAATGCCACAAAAGTTAACCAAGAGCAACCTGAACAAATACCCTATGTTGAACCTTATACAGAAAAAGAGCTTTCGTGGATAAGCTCTCAATTTTCTTTTTTACCCCAAATTGTCAAGAAGGATTGTTGCTGATGACATTTGCATTCTAAACTACCTCACATAAGTGGACGATGTCAAGATTGCTGAATCAAAACCATGATAATATGTTTGAGTTCCCTTACGACTCAGTCCACTTGACATTGCGCTGTAACGCATATGGGGAGTGCCTTCATACACAACCTATTTGAAACCTCTCTATAATAACGACAATATTCTAATATTGGCTATGGTGTTTGAACCCCACCTGTTTTGGCGCGAAACTGACCGCTATAAAAATAGGTGTACAGACACCATTACCCGTATGACATGCAAATTCTGTCTGCCAATTTCTCATTGGCCTTTTCTGATAGATCAGAGATGCAAAAGGCTCTCAAGAGAGACCCCTAGTGTCGCTTCTTCGACACAACATCGAAGTGAGCGACAGATGGGGAACAAGCTTTACTAACCTTATCAGTGGATGTCAGGGAAGATTTAAAATTATAAAACAAAATAGCATTTCATCACCTCTTTAATAAGATATGTTACCAAAATTATGATAATTTTTGTTGAAGTGTTACAAAGATCTTACATGTTGGGTCCCTACAATATAAATCATACTGATGTTTTCAATCGAGCAAACTTTACCACTTGGCAATTTTCATTGGCCTTTTCTGCATAAAGCAAAGGTGATTGGGGTTCCCAAGAGCGAACCCCTAGTGTCACTACATCGACACAACGTCGAGTGAGTGACAGGGAACATGAATAACCAACACTCCTGGAAACAAAAAAAAATAATTATTAATAAAATCTGAATTATATAGCTTGATATAATTTTACATTTCACAACTTACGCTGTTCATATATGTGGACATACATTTTTAGGAAAACTATTTCCTCTAGAATATTTGTTATTTTTAATTATTTATTTACTTGTTTTTTGCTTGTTTATTAGGTGCTACTAGTTCCAAATCAAAAAGGGAAATGGAAAATGTACACAGCAGTCGCACGGGGGTCTCAGAAGGTTAAAATGGATCGTTTGAACTGAACACAGAAATTAATAGAATTTACTAACTCTAACGCTGTTATTGCTAATGAAGTTCAAATCACAGACACTATTAAAGCATCTCTGTCTTAACACTCCCATAGTTGTAAGCCATAAGACAAGGAAAGGTCACAAAATTATTCAAATGGCACGCTCTTCAGGAAACTTAAATGTGCAAAAAAAAAGTGTATTAAAATCACTTTGATAATAACAATGTTACTTAATTTAATATCACCAGCAAAAATCAATGCAAATATAAAGTGAAGATTTGATATGTTGCCCAGCCCTACATGAAGAAAGATTTTTGTGATGCTTGTTGCGGTCCAGTTTTTTTATTTGAGAATGACACCAAAAATCTGAGGTCTGATATACAGTAGTACATGATAATCATAGACATACCCTTGAATTCATTACTGCATTGCATTCTGTTGTTTTCTTTCAATTATTTCTATGGGCTGACTCACAAGAAGGAAAGGAACCAATAAGAATCTATAGCTTAAAGCAGCGTCACCAGAAAAACAATAATACTCATCAAATTGCATACCCACTCATAATTCAAATACATCCTCTAACTAATGATTTGGAGTCAGTAATGGTATAAAGGCATTGCCAAAATTTTAAAATGGTCTTCATGAGGGACTAGTTAATGCATTTTCAGTGCAAGAGTAGGAGAGAAATAATCTTTTATTGATTGGTAGAGTGTGGCGGTGCAGGGCAGAATGAGATTTACTGCCGGCCTGGGTTCATGAAAGCCATGGAGAGATCTCGAGAAAGAGCTCTAGATAGATAAGGTGGCCTACATAGGGCTGCTAAATATTTGCAAATAAATTAATAAATGCCTTGACAATGGTACAGCCTTCAACAGCCTTTAAATGATGTGGCATATACAGATTAGCCACAACATTAAAACCACCTGCCTAAAATCGTGTAGGTCCCACTTGTGCCACCAAAACAGCTCTGACCCATCAAGGCATGGACTCCACAAGACCTCTGAAGGTGTCCAGTGGTATCTGGCACCAAGATGTTAGCAGCAGATCCTTTAAGTCCTGTAAGTTATGAGGTGGGGCCTTCATGGATCGGACTTGTTGGTCCAGCTCATCCCATAGATGCTCAATCAGATTGAGATCTGGGGAATTTGGAGGCCAAGTCAACACCTTAAACACTTTGTCATGTACTTTTAAATAAAACAATTCAAATTGAAAACAAATATTCTCCTGCAATGTACAAAGCAACAAACAAAGCAATGTACAGTTTCTCCTGGCTCAGCATGATACACAAGTGAGAAAACTCCTGGATAGTGATTAGGCCTGCACGATTTAGGGAAAAAAGATATATTGTGATTATTGAGGTTAATATTGCGATTGTAATGGTATCATGAGTCAACTTGCTTGGTTATCAAGGAAAATGCACAAATAGATTACTGATAATGCCGAAATGTGTATTTTTCAACTCAAACAAGATGCTTCATTTCCCTGATTGTTTATGTATGTATGTATGTATGTATGTATGTATATATAAGTTCTGCAATAAAAAATCTTTAGCTGACACTTCACATATATCTAGAGAGTTGCGCAACTTGCAAATGAAGTCAATAACCACGCATCAAATGACTATGTTTCATTTAGAGTAGAGGTGCTTATTGATGTTTTAGGAGAGCTGTATGCCAGTATGAATGTCGAAGCACATCATGGATTGTTAAACTCTCTGCTAAATGTTCCCTGCATATTCAAAATCTGTGCGAGTCAGGGAGTGCTAAGGTGGGACGTCCATCTGCTTCTGATAAGAATATTATAGAAATTATAAGAAAATAAATAAGAAAATATGAATTTTCACAAAAATAAGATTGTCAAACAAACAGGGACATTTAAGCACGATGTAACATAAACTCTATATATGTAACATATAAACTGGATATAAAAGTGTGGTTCACTCAATCAAACCACTAAAACTGTTGTTGTTGTTGTATATATATATTATATATATATATATATATATATATATATATATATATATATATATATATATATATATATATATATATACACACACACACACACACACACACACACACATACATTTTACTGTTGTTGTAATTTTAATGTTATTTTTCACATAAGATTGATGTTATGATGATCTCATCAATGATGCTACACATTGCAAGCTGCAGACAGCCGGGTGAGAGACGAGCGTATCCCGTGTTAGAGTGAACATCACATGCCGGCACTTTAAATCTCACCCGGTCTCGACTCCCACTCAGATTGGTTCTCTTCCGTGACTGGTTGAAGCAGCTCTGACCTCACAGAGAATGACAGTTTTGGAGTTTGAGCTTATTTACATGTCACGCTCCCGTATTATATTAACTTTAATTATTGATTAAATAAATACATATAGCCAAGCTGTGATCTGTGTTTCTTTTTTATTTATTTAATAAAATCGCAGCATTTGCCATCATATAATCTTTATTTTTATATCGCGATTGCGATATAATTAATCGTGCAGCACTAATAGTGATGAAGAGTTACAATTTTCCTCAGAAGAAGAGCGGGACTCCGATGAACATTTGTATTTTGAAGAGAGACTTGATCCAGATGAGGATACAATTTTGGACGAGTAAGTCATTTAGTTTTAATTAGTTGACATGCTATTTTATATAAACATGTACATATTTTACTAGTGGGACTGTTTCCAGACTTGCCAGCCAGGATTCAGAGTATTGAAATTTGAAATGTGTCCTAATAAGCAAGTTTTAGTTACATTTAAATGCTGTTTCGGCTAAAGCAGGTATTTAAATTGTATGCTGTATGATATAAATATGATATGTAATATGATGTAAAAATAATATGAATGTTTAGATTATATTTTAACTAGTGTTTATGCTGCCTCATTATCATCAACAAAGATTGTGCTTGCAAATATGTGTTTAGGTTAAATTAGTCAAATGCACTTTAAATATGCCCATATTAGAAAATCAGCATATTATAATGATTTCTGAAGGATCATGTGACACTGAAGACTGCAGTAATGATGCTGTAAATTCAGTTTTGATCACAAATAGCATTTTACAATATATTTAAATAGAAAACTGTTCTTTTAAATTGTAAAAAATAGTTCAAAATATCACTGTTTTTAGTGTATTTTGGATCAAATGAATGCAGTCTTGGTGAGCAGAAGAGACTTCTTTTAAACGGTTATGTAGGTCTAAAATTAAGTAAAGTCTTTATGTAAAGAAAATGTATAGTCAGATTACTTCTTTTAACTCAAATTCCTCATTGATATGTCCAGGGGAGGGTCTTTGTCTCCTCATGTGTGAATTACAATCAATATTCATTATAGTTCACGCCTCCTTGCATATGACCTTTCTAACACTAAAAGTGTCTTACAAAAGTTAAATTACTATATTGTTTTGTATGAAAGAGGGATCAGGATGTTTTTCACATCATTTTGTAGCAAAAATAGGCTCTCTAGGCTACAAAATCCAATTCTCAAAAGGCTTGTGGACAAATGTTTGGTATGTGTTATATGGCCTTATTTCAATGACTTAAAAATTGTGTTTTTTCAAAAACCATTGATAAACGTTATAGTCTCAAAAATACAAACATGTACACACATGTTGCTCACATATTATTGTAGCACAGTTTGTGCTGAATACAGTGTTATCAGACTTTAGCCATTAATGTGTTTTTAAGCAACTGAAAAAAGCACAAATGTCAAGGCATGTCAAAACTTCTCCAGGGCCCAAAATACAACCACATCAAACCATTATGGCAGAAAGATTATTTCATACATAAAGATTTATCCTTATAATCATCTTTTGTGTTGACCTCTGCCAGAGTGAGTCTGTGTGTTTTTTGTCACAATCCAATGACTGCTCTTAATTTTTTTAAATACAAATTTGTTTTCTTCTTGTGTGCTTCAAAGGAAGCAAGGAAATCACAAAAACTTCACTTTTGTAGAAAGAAATGAATATGGTCAATGGCACAAATTTGATTAGTAATGAAGAAAATGTCAAGATTCTTAAATATTTCTTATTTATTTGACATCATAATGTTTCTCTGTTATAATTTTTTCAAAATCTTACAGTTTATTTACAGATTTAAACTGTATTTAAATCAGAGTCAAAAATTCTAGGTTAGTAAACTGTATTGGGAGATATGGTATAGCAGAACTGGTGAAGGTGGAATCTCAAAGATTCAGCTCTCACACAATCTGAGAATAAACCCTTTAGCTTTGGGATTCCTCCAGATTATAAGGCATATCCTTAAAGGGATGCTTTAGTTGATAAGGCTTATTCCGTACCACTTATCATCTCTCGGCAGAACCTGACATGAACTTCAACCTTCAAACCAAATAAATCTTAGATCACAATTTCCACTTCATGTAAATGCCTTCATTATCAAAAAGCTCAAAGGCACAAATATGAAGGGAGAGGCATAAGACTAACAGCGGCCCTTTTGATCTCGATTTTCATGAGCGATCTGAATTACTAGTCTCTCTGATCCAAACATTTATATTAAACAGTTAGCACAAATTAAACTAAACACTCCACAAGGGGCATTGGCACATAATATCAAATCAGCAGTACAGTAATGAGAGATAACAGCCTGTCCTTTAAAAATAGACAGAACATAGGGCTGAACGGTTTGGACAAAAAAAACCTAATTGTGACTATTTTTTAAAATATTGTGACTGAGATTTGAACTGCGATATGATTTTTAACATTTAAAAAGGTAGTAAGTGTTTAGTTTTGACCTAAATTAAGTCATGGGCAAACAAGCTTTACTGCCAATAGAAATACTGTTCAAGAAAGGGTGTTCACACTTGAGTTCTCTTCAAAAGTACTAAACAAAATAAATACAAATATAGTAAAACATAGAGAGGGGAATAAAACAGATTCACATTAATGTCACATGTTCACTGTGTACCTGTTTTTCCACTTTGTGATAAGGTCTTTCATCCCACTTTTCATCATTATTTTTTGGAGCCCAATTATAAGTTATTATTAGTAAATGATGCAGTAGGGTTAAAACCTTATGCCTGTATTTTGGTGGAAGCTTTTATTTTGGCAGAACACTGAAGAAAGACTTTTGTTTTGAGTTGAACTTTTACTGTAGAGAAATGCTCTTCTGTCCACAAAAACAAGGTGTTATAAGGTTACTTTCAACTTGAATAGTACATTTTATAGGCCTTTTGGAACTATGAAAATGTGCAATTAGTGAATCTAGTGCACAGCTCATTAGCCTTGCATGTGCTTTAAGTATGTGTAATACACTACAGCAATCAGGGCTGCACACATACAGTAAGCACAGCGAGCAGTGCATGCAGATTTTTTATTTAGAAGAGCACTTGTGGTTTGATAACCCCATTATGTCACACTGCGATTTCGATTTTATTTTGGTTAATTGTTCAGCGCTAATGGAACAGCCACAGAAATTATCAAAGCCAAGGTCACTGGCTCTCTTAACCTGGGCTATGACAAATAGTGGAAAATCTGAACCCTGTAAAACATTTGAGTTGACTTTACAGATTTCCCTACTGAAAAGTGGCTTAGACTACTACAGCGTCAATGACTAATTATTTTACAACATTTTACTACTACTCATCTGTGCAGGCTACTTTTCTGCTAGTCCACAAGTAAAAATGATTAGTAGGTGGGCCAATATTTACCTTATGTAAAGACTCACCATACGGCAAGCAGAAACAGCAGACTTTGCCAGATATTGTGTGTGTGTACAGAATATCTGCCTAGCTAAGATAAATCACTTTTGCATAATTTCAAAAATATTTGCTAATATAATTTTTGCATTGTTGGAAGAATATGTGGGGATACAGTTAGTTACCTGCTATTGCCATACAGAACAAGTGCAACTGATGTCATGTGATCCTCGACTAGTCTCCAGAGTCCCAACTCGTTGGCTAGTGGCAGAGCCAGTTGACTAGTCAGGTAATTGGTGCTAGCCCTGCTTAGACAAGCACTAATTTCCATACTGGTGCAGGCTGTTTAATGCAGAATTTTGTGTTGGTTTGGTGTTGGTCTAGCTGGGGGACCAGCATTGCTACACTTTTCACTGGCAAAAAAAATAGTGGTCAACCAGTACGGTCTTATTGGTTAAGCTTGTTGACCACTTAAATCTTTCTTGCTAAGCTAAAAAGCCAGCTGGGCACATCAGCATTTAAAACACAACATATGCTGGTGACAAGCAAAGCTGCCCTTTCTGCAGTGATGGCTTAGTGCACAAACAGAACAGAAGAGATCCTTCAAAACACAAATAGAGACTTTTCCAAACAGACGTTCCTTTAAGCCAATTCCTCTCTTCTTTGATGGAGGGAAAAAATAGAAACAATGGTTGATATCAAATCGGTTTGGTATGGGTCAGTGACACCACAAAGACCGGCACAATGAATGATTCATAGCATTAAACAACAAGGGAGTGATGAGAAACAAAGGAATTCCTGACTATCACACTTGGCCTTTCAACTTGAATTACTTGACCACTTTCTGCCCACAAAGGACCACATGAGGACAGACAGTGAGTTATTAAAGAACAAATTCAGGGAGAATTGGAGCCTTGGAATTAAAGACCCCCTCTTAACGTCTTTGTGCCAAGCAATGTAATCAACATTGTGGGTAGATTTTAAATGAATTTGAGACCAGTCCAAAAGGTGCTGTTGAGTTCATTAAGCAATTTACAGATGACTTGACAACTGCTTCATTTTCATTCTCGTTGCCTGCATAAGTGCATTAAAATGCAAGGTACCACAGGCGAGAGGGATCTTCCGAGGGCATTTGGACCAGATCAGAATCTTAGGAGGCCATCTATCCCTCCAAACCCTCCTTTCATCCATCACCCACCACTGCACTGCAGAGTAGCCTTCTGTCTCTCGCTGTCTCTGAAAAACACCCTTCCTTCTCCACCTTTCCCTACTTCCATCAGGCTGGATGCTGGCCTCGTTCCAACATTCAGGGTCTTAATATGCGATATGCATCCACAGATAATGGCTATATTAGCCGAGACAACCTGCACTCAAAACATTTTGGTTGGTTAATCCATCAACGTCTCTCTTTTGCCACATACCCATGGGAACAATTAGCTGTTAAATATGTACAAGCGTTGGGAGAGACACAAAAAAACAGCACTCTAAGAATTCCCAGTGCCAAGACAGCAGATAATATGTGTCAATACATGACCTGTGATTAAAATGGATGAGGTGCACAAATAAGGCCATATTTTCAAGATGTCACATGACATTTTAATTTAAGTTCACTTCCAAGCTTTGAGACAAAGAAAAATCTTGGTTTTAAAGTTGAAATTACCGTTTTTTGAACAGGTTTCCTGAACATTCCCCCATTTGCCGATGTTCAAACAAACAGATGCCCCGGTCCCAAACTCACAGTATTGGTTAAGTCAATATTGCTGTGTCAGGAACACTTGATGGCAAATACTGTCAGCTAATAACCATGGCCTATGAGAAACAACAGATGCCTTTTTCCAGTCTGAAAAGCGGAATCCTCCATTGGGCCACATTCAAATCTTGAGACATTTTTGGCCTTACAGGTTTCAAATCTGCACAAAAAAGTATTCTTGTTTGAATCAGTTAATTTCAAAGATGGGTACCTGAGATACAAATGGACATCCATCTATGCAATCATTAGAAAATTATTAAATAAAATGTCCTTGTAATCACAAACAACTGGGACTGGTCCATCTGGTCCATAGCTGTCTGTTAGGCCTGTCGTGATTATTAAATAATTGTAAGGCTGGGCGATACAGCTAAAAAATGTATCACAGTATAATGTTTCATATCATTCTGTATCGATAATTATTGATACATTTAATAACCTTTTTAAACAAACACCAGTAGAAAAAAGATTTGAATTTAACCACTGTATTTGTAATGTATCCACTCTATTAATGCAAACAAAAAAATCAAAAACAAAGTAAAATGTAAACAAATATCTTCTTTCTTATATCTTATATGAAGATTAAATACACAAGTGTTAAAGAAACTATTGAACTTAATAAATAAAATGTTACAAATATCGTTTGGAGGATTTCTCATAAGGCATTGTTGCCGAGTACCTATCCATCATGGACTGCTTGTGGTTGTTTGTTGAGGTGAGGTAGATGTAGGTTGTGGCGGACGACATGATGCATATTCCAAAGGGTGGAAGCAGTTAAAGTGATGAAATAATGAGTTGCTTGTGTTTCCGTACTTGGCCGGGATGTTTTTTTTTCTTTTCTAAAGCTTACACAAAATGGTGTTTTGATGATGGCTTACACACAACGGTGTTCTGATGTTGGCTTACACACAACGGTGTTCTGATGATGGCTTACACACAACGGTGTTCTGATGTTGGTCAGACTTAAAGAAACCAAAAAACTTCCACATTGTCTAGCTGACATGTCTTTTTTTGTATTCATAATCTCCTCATGAGCATCACTGAGCTGCACCAAGGAAGTCACCAGGGCTGCGTTTCCACACAACAACGTAACTCACTGCGTAACCACCATAGTATGATGCATTGTTGTAGAATTAACTTGCTAGTCACAACCGTAGTAACTATGTTGCAAATCAATAGTTCAAACCACTCCGGTTGTGAACGCACACTCATTCACGTTCGCTACAGCAGTGATGTGGATGACAACGGATTGGACTTTAAAAAGCTACATATAGCGTACAGTTAATAATATAATAAAACAAGAAAATATAATTGATTCGACCAATGGTGTCACAGAAATGTAAGCGTCATCGTAACTGACCAATCAGAAAATTAATCCAGGCTGTCACAGAAAACTCAATTGTCAGGATGCTCAAACAAGCAGAGCATTGATTTTATACTGCGTTTACACTTTTTAGGGAAATCAACCTACATGTGCAAAAAAACTAGCACTTGTTCGACAATGATTAGGTCACTAGATGGCAATGAATGTATGTCAGTGTGAGGAGACTTTACTAGGACTAAAACTGATTTAATATGGTAAACAATACTGCCATTTTTGGCCCATCAAAGAAAAAGGAGCTGAGTAAGTGAGAATAAACACCTGTTTTATCAGTATTCTATGCCTGATGGAGTCAAACAGCTGGCATTTTATGCCCCCCTTTTCCACTTTTTTGCCTCAATTACATACAGACATATGCCCAAAATGTCAGCCAGGATTAGAGAGGGAAAGGTCAGAGTAGGGATGGGGTGTGAGAAAGAACACTGGTAATTCTCCAATGGAGAACGTCTCTCGGACTGCGCTCAAAGCATGTCGGTAACCCTTTACACAGTCCAACTCCCACCCCCCAAAATTTTTCTGCTCTTCCCCATCATACATGTCCAAGCATGTCATCGCTGACGCATATTGATGAGAGATGGCGCCCTTGACGTGATTTTCACAGACAGCAGCTGAGTTCATAAGAGCATACAGTAGCTGTCTGTCACCTGTCAGCCGCCATTCTGCTACATGCCTGATAGGTCGAGAAAAAATTGCACTGTGAAACAGGAGTGCTTGTCCTGAAATAAGTAATGGTGAAAAAAGGCCATATTAATGATGCAAGAAGGAAAAACATTTGTTTCTAATGACTGTGCAATAATGGGAATAAAAATTATGAACACAGACAGCGAAGCAAGAGAAGCAAAGAGGACAAGAGTGAGGGAGGGATGAACAGACAGAAAGGGAGCATAAACATTATGCTGACAGCACCAGGAATGAGAATATCATGTCAAGTCTTATTTTCTTGGCCTGTTTCCAAGTGGTAAAAGGGAAATATTTTCATCATTGTAAGAGGTACCTGCAGAAAGGGGCATTTCGAAAATCTCTTATCGAAGACCTTTATCCCTGGCAGTCCTGTAATATACATTCACCACACTGACTATAGGGATTATTACACACATAATAGGGATAAAACAAGAACATGTTCCTCTACGTTGTGTGCTTTGTATTTCCCTGAATAGACACATAGGTCTCGGTATCCCCCCAGTCCAAGGTTGAGGCAAGATGAAACAACAGGCTTTTAATTTCCTCTCCCTTATGTAACAATAGCACAAATTCAGCCATGAGTTCATATCTAGGTCATGCAAGGATGCCTGGCACTGTGTGCAGAGCTTGGAGCATCATAGTGTAGCAGTAGGATGTGGTACTGTGCAAGCATATTAGGGACATCAGAGAACTGTGAGATGGGAGACCAGTCTGGTAACCTTACACAGCAAAATCCCTGGTGTTAAATTAACACTTTTTGGTGTCAAGTAGGTATACTCTCTGAGTGATGATTGATCATTAGTGATGATACCTGCTGTTTAACAAGCAGAGGCTATTGAAGGAAAGAGGAACAACAAAACAGGAAATAAAACCAGCAGACACCACAACAATTCAATCTGTCTTACTGAGATGTACATCAGCTGTAAATAAAATAGATTATTGGACAAAAATCTCTAAATATGTTGTGTGAGGATGTTTAAAAAATGCAGGTAAATTTGTTTTTCATGTGTACAAAAGATGCTTATGTCATTTTATTGTTTCATTTGAAGTCACCATTATGGTGATTGTTGTTCCTCTTTCCATCAGTAGTCTCTGCTTGTTAATAGCAGGTGTCATCAACAATGATCAAGCATCACTCAGAGAGTGTATCTACATGATCTCATTAACTGTTTGGCCAATTCTACATTCAACACAACACAGAGTAAATTCAACACTTCTCAGTGTTCATTTTTAACACTCTTGTCGAGTGGACTTGTGGAGTAGTGGTCAACCGATATATTAGTTTTGCAGATTAATCGGCACAGATTACAGATTTCTGGAACTATCGGTTATCGGCAAAAATCCACACCGATAGTGCTTTCCTGCTGCTTCCGGTGCTGGAGTGGCTGGGAAGGGTCTGCTGTCATTATACAGTATAGGAGTCGTTAAACAGTATTGTTTACAGTACTTGTGGTGTTTATTTTGACACGTGAGACTACACTCTGTATGGAGCGGAACATTTCAGATACGGATTTAAAACATCAACAACTAAAAGGTATGTATACAGTACATGTTGTTACATCATTATAAAGTTCATTTAATTTGTTCAAATTTATTTGTTGACTAGATGCTGCATTAGTAGAGAACAGCATTATGTTTGCTGACAAGGCTGAGAGGATGCTAACATTAAAGCTCACCTCAAGCAGATAGAATAATGTGACAAAAATGCATTCAAGACCTACCCAAATGTTTAAATGTCACGTTGTTAGCAACTATTAGCATTCGTTTATATTCAGCTGGTCACGTTTTTGCATTTGTTAGCCAGCTCAGTTGCATATTTAAAGCTAGTGATGAGAGAAAGAAAATTAATATCTTCATGTAGCTGAGAGAAACATATCAACCAATCAGAAACGCATCTGATTTCAATTAAATGTATTTATCCTCACAGTAATACAATGACTTTAGATCAATCACATTCTTGTGCTAAAAAAGGCTAGACACAGCACAACAAATACAGTTTATCAGAAAGCAGGTGTCTCAATATGCTATTAATGTTCTTTTTAATCAAACACATCATCTAAAACAGCACTCCTGCACGAGACATTGAATAAACAAAAACAAAGGGAAACGAAGACGTTCGTCTAGCGTGGCTTAATCTGAGAAACGCTTATAAGAAAGAAAGACGCAACAGCCAAAGATGGTTTTGCAACCATCCTTTTGGTTTTGCTGTGTATGCCTTCATAGACCAGAGAACATTGAACTAGACTTTGATGAGTGATTTTGCTGTGCTAAACTAAAACATTTCTTATGCCGCATCCACACTAATACATTTTCCTTTGAAGTGCATTAATTTCGCTATGTTTATGCCTCTCATCCACACTAGAGTGCCATTTTACACCACCGGTAACAAACCTTTTCGAAACTGCTTTCCACTACTGCATACTTTAGAAAACAATGAAACAGAGTTTTCAAACAATATGGATTAGTGTGGATGTGACCTTAGGAGACGTAAACATAAGATGCGTTCTTCCATTCCAAAAATGGCTTAACAGAGCATAACGAAACGGAACAGAATGCAGGAAAAAATGCAGGTTTTACAGTGCAAAATGTACTTGAAAAATACTAGAAAAAAATATAGGTAAATTAGTCAACCTCACTAATCAGCTAGTTGGTTGTTGGGAGAGTAGTCAACTATTATGACACATCCCTAGTTTGAAAAACAAACAAATCCTCTCATCTATGCATTATACTTCACCTGGTCCCTCGTTCTTGACTACCCAGCCAAAATAGTGGCCTTCATCCCTTTGCATGTCTGCACTTCTCTCCAGTTACTCCTCTAGCTTGCCAAGTTCATCTCCTCTTCCTGCCTGGCATGCTGCCATTGCCCCACGCACACCTTCCACAGCTCTGCGCCAGCTAGCACTTTTTGACTTCTTGCCCTCTCTTTCTGTTGCTTGCTTTGCAGAAACACCGTTCCATGCAACACAGCAGATCACACTTATTTAATGTCACACAGGTCTTACAGATGGGCTACCTCTGCTTTAGATTTTTGGTGATATACAACATGAGCACTATAAGATTGAAACAAAATAAGAGGGAGGAGATGGACCACTTGAACACTAGAAATTGAAACGCTCAATATAGGGGCTGTCAGAATAGAAGACTCGGCCTTCGGTTAAAAGAGCCAATCGCCTCACTGATAGAGTTTGTTTACTCCAAAATGCAGATCATCCTTGATAAATGCAGTTTTTTGCATGATTGGAGCTGTTTTCTTCAGATTTTATTGCTGCTTTCAAATGTGTTAATACCATGTTGGGCCTTATTTTAAGAGTGCTAGCACTAAGCACAATGTTATGTCATAAGTGCAAATCAATGGGCGTAGTCACAGGGTTTTGGTATTTTTGTGAAAGCATGTGCTAAGTCAAGGCGCAAGTGGGTTTGGAAAAATTGTGTGCGCAAGGCGCTAATGGGCTGGCTCAAGTGCAATTTCATTCCAGATATTTATCCAGATATAGCAGCGTCTGCATCCTATTATTTAGTCTAGCACCAGCAATATAAACAAAGACAGCACATTCATAAAAAGTTGGTAGTGTAAATGGAATTCTTTCCCCATTGAAGCCAATGGGAGCAGAACTATTGTGCCTGTTACCTACAGGTGAGTGAACTGATTTGCCTTACTTTGGTCTTTGTTCAAGAGCACCATAAGCAAATAGACATCAATAGAGGTCATTAGATCATCTTAGCAATCCCCTCAACAGGATTACCATAAATCACAAAAAAAGAATCTTTATCTATCACTTTGATATGCCTTTTATTTTGAAAGGCACCTAGTGCATGCTCGATATTGCTCAGCAGAGTCAGGAACATTCACATGGAAAGCACTTTTTACTCTCTCCTGGCATCACATGTGTTTGCAAGGTAAAAGGAAGTTAATGTGTACACACAAGTTGTTTGGTCTATCTGAAGATAGATGTTTGTTCAGCTGCCATCACAAAGCTCCCACTGTGGTAATCTCTTCCACCAATACCATCACAATTTCTACAATGCCGATTACAAGCACTGTATATTTATGTCCTTTGGCAACAGCATTTGAGTTAATTGGAATCAGCAATAATATACCTTGAAAAGACAGTGTTTTCAGAAAGCAATGAAGCTCTCAAGGGCACAGCCTTATCACAGGGTTTTAGGAAAGAATAAACAGAACAAACATTCACCATCATTTAGTCATGTTAAAGTCAATGTGAAATGTCATTCACAACGCATTTTACTTAGATAATGTTATGTATTTCTGAGTGAAACCAGATATTCAACAAGAAAAAATATTATAATTATAAGGAGGTGAATATTATAATTAATTAAATGGTGAAAAGAAGGCATTATACACACTGATCAGCCACAACATGTAAAACACTGACAGATGAAGTGAATAACATTTATTATCTCGTTACAATGGCACCTGTCAAGGGGTGGGACATATTAGGTCGTGAGCAAACAGTCAGTTCTTGAATTTCATGTGTTGGAAGCAGGAAAAATGGACAAGCGTAAGGATCTGAGCAACTTTGACCAAGGCCAAATTGCGATGGCTAGACAACTGGGTCAGAGCATCTCCAAAACGGCAGATCTTGTGGGGTGTTCCCAGTTTGCAGTGGTTAGTACATACCAAAAGTGGTCCAAGAAAAGACAACCAGTGAACAGGCGACAGAGTCACGGCCACCCAAGTCTCAATGATGTGCATGGCAAGCAAAGGCTAGCCCGTCTGGTCTGATCCCACAGAAGAGCTACTGTAGTACAAATTGCTAAAAAAACTTAATGCTGGCCATGTTAGAAAGGTGTCAGAACACACAGTGCATCACAGCTTGCTGCGTTTGGGGCTGCATAGCCACAGACCGGTCAGAGTGTGATGCTGACCTCTGTCCACCGCCGAAAGCACCTACAATAAGTGTCAGAACTGGACCATGGAGAAATGGAAGAAAGTGGCCTGGTCTGATGAATCACATTTTCTTTTAGATTATGTGGACAGCTGGGAATGTGTGCGTCATTTACCTGTGGAAGTGATGGCAGCAGTATACACCATGGGAAGAAGGCAGGCCGGCAGAGGCAGTGTGATGCTCTGGGCAATGTTCTGCTGGGAAACCTTGGGTCCTGGCATTCATGTGGATATTACTTTGACACGTATCACCCTGATTGTTGCAGACCACGTACACCCCTTCATGGCAACGATATTACCTGATGGCAGTGGCCTCTTTCAGCTGGATATTGCGCCATACCACACTGTAATACATTTTCAGGAATGGTTTGAGGTACTTGACAAAAAGTTCAAGGTGTTGACTTGGCCTCCAAATTCCCCAGATCTCAATCCGATTGAGCATCTATGGGATGTGCTGGACCAACAAGTCCGATCCATGGAGGCCCCACCTCTCAACTTACAGGAAGGAGCTGCTGCTGCTTGAAGGAGCTTCTGCTAACGTCTTGGTGGTAGATACAACAGGACACCTTCAGAGGTCTTGTGGAGTCCATGCCTCAATAGGTTAGAGATGTTTTGGTGGCACAAGGGGAACCTATACGATATTAGGCTGGTGGTTTTAAAGTTGCGGCTGATCATGTATACCAGAATAGAACCAAACTGAATTACTTAATTGGATACTGGTTAACATTATCCAATACCCACACAGCCTAAAGCTGCCTATTCACCATCCAATATTTGCATTCGACTGTCACATTTCCCTCTAGTAGCATTCATGGTGAACTTTCAAGGCCCTTGGGACATAAAAAGATTAACCCTTTAAAATAAATATTTAGAAAAAGTTTGTATGACTGTTGGGTTTGTGAGTTTATTTTCTAAGATTTGGTACAATGAAATTACTGTGTGTGATTTTGTTGAGTAGATGGATGAATATAATTAAAGGTGCAATATGTAACAATTTTCATGTAATATTTGCCTTTTTTTGCCAATGTATGAACGGCTTGTAAGGCTTGTAAATTACCCCTTCCCGGACTTCCTAGGTTGCCTATTAAAGCCTGTAGACTGATTTTCATGCAAAGGGAGTGGGTCGATTTTGGGAAAATCCAAAAGATGTGACGTTTATGCACGATCCCCAGAGCACCACTGCCTCAGTGCTTCTCTTCCGCTATTCAACAGCGAAAACAAACTGCAACACTAGGTAATGTTATCTTAGAGATGGAATCCAGCAAACATCACAACCACGACTCCTACACAAACTCAGAGTAAGCCAAAAAAACAAACAAAAAATATTTATCTACTGAATCCTGTCTGGCTATGAGGGAACGTGATCGTGGTCGAGCAAAAACTGGAGTGAACATCGGCAGGGCATTTGATACCTAGAGGGACCTTCATTCAGTTTTGGGAATCAAATTTGGGTTTGGGGATCAAAACCAACCCTGAATTGGCATTCTTCTTATTGGACAGGTAAGCTTACATAACTGCAAAGCAAAGCCATAAGAATTGATCTGTGTAATTTTAGCTAACTTGATCTTGCCTACACAGCAACTGTCTTAAACAAGGTTAATCTGTAATTATTCAGCAAGGTAAACTGCAATAACTCATTAAATTAATGCTAGACAATGTTCAAGAAAATGCAAAAAGTCCCATTCATTAGTGTGAAGTAACTTGGTTATATAGAATATATATACATTCTATTATTATAAAACAATAGCGCATTGATATATTAAAATGACAATTATGATGGAATCACATCAATACTGAATTGTGTCAACATATTTATAATGTACAGTTTATTTTATAACCAGCTACAGTCATCATCCACCAAATTTAGCTAAAAGCTATTGATAAAGCTGGCTAGCTAGCTAACACCTAAGAAACCATCATATAAATGCAGTCAATGTATCATGCAAAGAAAAGTGATTACTTCAAACTACAGTCTTGCATAGTCAGACCTATATACACACTTTGTTTTAGCCCTGTTCCAGCACTGGAGAGTCAAATATAATATAAATTCTCAAAGTTTGTAGTAAAACAATCATAACTTTTAACATTTTAATTATGCATCAACTGGCAGCCAGTGGAGAGAGACAAAGAGTGGTGTAACATGCGCTCTCTTTGGTTCATTAAAGACCAGACGTGCTGCTACATTCTGGATCATTTGCAGAGGTCTAATTGCACATGCAGGAAGGCCTGCAATGAGAGCGTTACAGTAGTCCAGTCTAGTTATGACAAGTGACTGAACAAGCAGTTGTGTGGCATGTTCAGAGAGGAAACGTCTTATTTTCCTGATATTGTAGAGTGTAAATCTACATGATCTTGCAGTCTTTGAGATGTGGTCTGTGAAATTTAACTTGTTATCGATGATTACCCCTAGATTTCTGACCGTTTTGGAAGGCGATACTGTAGTTGAATCCAGCTGCACGGTGATGTTGTGTTCAACAGCAGGGTTGGCTGGAAAGACAAGGAGTTCGGTCTTGGCTGGGTTGAGTTGCAGATGATGTTACTTCATCCAGGCCGAGATGTCTGCCAGACAGGCAGCGATTCAAGCAGTCACTATGGTGTCGTTGGGCTTAAAAGACAAGTAGAGTTGAGTGTCATCAGCGTAGCAGTGGTAAGAGAAACCATGTGACTGAATGATGGGTCCCAGTGATGTTGTGTATATGGAGAAGAGAAGTGACCCAAGCACTGATTAATAAAATTAATGGAACTGTGCCTCAGCATCCAATTGAAGCACATTTCTCTGTAGCTTGTGACATTTAAACAGGGAAATGATATAGGCCTCATTTATCCCTTCACTCCGTGGCCTATCTGCCAAATTGCTCATTTTCTTGTCATATTACACAAACTGATTTTGTCTAAAGTGATAAAGTCAATATGTTTCCGTTTCTGCGAGTTCATACATCCCACCAGCACTGAATCCATACTCTACCCCCCAAAAAAAGGAAGTGATGAGGAGGAGGGTGTGGCCGGGCATGATGGAGCATGGCCAGTGCTGAATCAGCTGATCAGCTGGACAGCGAGATAAGGGCCGGCCGGAGAGGCAGGTTCAAGGGAGAGAGAGAAGCATGTGGCCGTGTGCTTGTTTATGTTGGTTTTATGTTGAGTTTATCATTAAACTTTTATGTTAACTGTTCAGCCGGTTCCCGCCTCCTCCTTGCCCGAACTTTACCTGTTACAGACTGTAGACCTGTTATTGTTGATACATTCAACACCACTTCTTAAAGAGCACCCTTCATTTCTGCTTGACTCCCTGGAAGAACACACCAGATGCAGTTACAAGCCTCAAACAAAGACCAGACTCTCTATGGGAACCAATTTCTATTTCATTTTGAATCCAGAACTGACCTATGACTTTTGGTTCTGTTAATTATTCAATAACATGTATTCTTCTGCCAATGTAGATTGAACCATGTACTAAAATACTTGGACAGTGTTTGCTACACTACTGCAGTGTCGGCGACACCACTGCGCAAAACATACACTTCCACAAAAGTACTAAAATAATTATTAATGGAATTGTAAAGGAATCGTAAGGAATGTTCATGAAATTTTAATAATTTTTCAAATAATTAAATAATCGGAACCAAACACATAAAATTACTTATTCCCATCCCATTTTCTCTGCAGCGGATACAACTGGCTAAAGCTCCTGGGGGTTACGGTCAGAATCAAAACCACATATAGTCAAGTCACACCACCTCTGGTTTCCTGTAGTGAACCGCAAACCAAGTCACAGTGCAAACCAAAAGCCTGAGCCAGACTACTGTGGGACAAACATGATCCACCCCAGGCTCACCAAGAGAAAGATGAATGCTATGAGGACGTCTCTGACAGAGGAGGGAACAGATCTTACACAACACAGCTCTGTGTGAGAGTTCTGATCTTGTCCCTTGCTCTCTCTCTATCGCTGACTTTCTCTCACATTCACCCTCGGTCTCTCCTTCAAAACTTGATAAAGGAGGCAGAATGTGGTTTCCCAGTAAGTGGGTTATGTGCAGCTCCAAATAGACATAGCCGACAATGGGGAGGATCCAAGTTCATTCTCCATACTTTCCTCAATATGTTCTCACTTCTCTGCAAAGAAAGCTTGCCAAGACAAACTATGAGAACACCATTATTACTTCATGAATATAACAAAGAAATTTAGCTCTCACAGGCACAGCTGCAGTTACATGTCTCTTATGAAGAGGTGGCTCCCATTGTTTCTGAAATTGCCATGTGCATCCACAGGTTTTCTATTGGATTTAGGTCTCATCTGAATATAAAACTTTTTGCCACATATCATCAGAATCCTCCATGGTCAGTCAGATGAGACAAAAATGTAACTCTTTGGAAGCACTATATTTTGGAGAAAAACAAACTCAACACACAACCCAGAACATACGATATCTTAGGGCTTGGCAGTATGGCGATATATATTGTAAGGACGGAATAAAATGTCAACAGGTAGAGATTTTTATCGCGGTATCTAATTGTGTGCCTGACCCTTCTCCTGGCTGCATGTGAGACTGATAGCGAGAGGCAAACATGGAGAAAGATGAACACAGAATGCAGAACAACTCCAAATTAAGTCAAACTCCGTTTTCTCCCATTCATGGATGAAAGCGCTCTTTCTGATGCGTGCACATGGCGTGTGCAGAGGGAGAGAGCACTTTACATTCCGAGAAAAATTAGGTAGGGCTTGTTAATAAAACACTGCATTCTCTGTGGTGTGAAATGGACCCTCTGCTAAAAGCCCCGCTGCTCTTTATAGTGTTGCTGACGCCGTCAAGCTTTCCCACATCTTTAACACTGCAAACGTGGAGAGAAAAGCGATCACACTGAGTAAATTCCCTCAGGAATTATTAAATAAATAATGCCATAGCCAACAGTGCATGTATATCTAGAAGGCTATAGTTGCCAAAAAGATTTACAGTGTCCAGTGGAAGGCAAAAGTTCTGATAAATTTTTTGGTTGCTCGGGTTGAAAAATTATGTATAGAAAATAAAATAAATCAATTATTATTTTAATAATTATTTATTTATTGGAAAAAAAAAATGCATTGCAATGGACATAACAGTGCAATGGACATGACCATTCGGCTACTTTGGACATTGTTTAAAATAAAAAAATATTTTATAATTTTTTCGGAATATTTTGAATCACTTTCAGTCAAAATCAATGTAAATGTATGCCTATATCTTCATGTATGTCTTTATTAAATAAAACTTTTAAGAAAATCGATATATAATTTTTTTGATTATTGCCCACCCCATCACGTAATGGATATTTAATCAAATGTTTTGCTGATTTTCCAAAAGGAAAAAAAAACTATATTGTAATATACATAGGCTACCGTTACTTAAGGCTGTCAAGATTATGACATTTGGCTCACAATTAATTGTCAAACAAATCATTGATGTTATTGTTGTCTGCCCTGTGTTTCTCACTTGTCATCTGCCCTCCCTGCCCTCATCACTGCCAGCTTGATTGTTTTCACCTGAGTGTCATTATCCTTGTGTATTTAAACCCCATTGTTTTATCATTCGGGGTCAGTTGTTAAATGTAACGTATGTCCTTGACTGTATTCCTGCCCGTGCCCTCCGTGGATGTTTCTCTTGTTTATATTTTGGTTTTCCCCTCGTGAATGTTTTATTTGTTCCCTGTGTTGTTTTGTTATTTTGAGTTATCCTGTTCACCTTTTGTTCTTCCATTAAAAAACTGCATGTAGATCCTCAGTCCTCGTCTGCCTTCCTTACAATATCTCTGTTTTTGATCAACTTTAGCTTTGGTCAATTTTTAATTGACACTTTTTTAACTCATATATTTTTGTATTTTTTAAATAAAAAATAAAATGCAAATTTTATATATATATTATAATATTTGGATAACATTTTCATACAATAACAGATAATATGATTGCTATTGATGGCTATAATATTTTCAGAGCTGATCGTTCAGGTAAGGGGGGCGGAGTTGCTATATATGTTAAATCAAATTTTTTAAGCTCAGTGACATTGTCAGTAAGTAGAGTCAAACAATTTGATCTACTGGCATTGAAAGTAAATTTATACAAGGACACACACCTTACTGTTGTTGGCTGTTACAGGCCACCCTCTGCCACAAAAGAAACTATTTCCTCTTTTTATGATATACTACTCAACCTAAATGATTCCAAATTAATTCTAATGGGTGACTTAAACTGGGATTGGCTTTCCCCTGTCTCTGAGAATATTAAAGACCTAGCTGACTCTCTGAATCTCACTCAACTTATTGACACTCCAACTCGTATTAACTTGAAAAATCATAGCAAATCAACACTGTTGGATGTCATTTTTACAAACAGACCACATAAATACACATCGACTGCTGTTTTTTGCAATGATGTCAGTGATCACTGTGCGATTGCTTGTATAAGAGATACAAAACTACCTAAACATAATCCTCGTTATGTTTTTAAAAGGTGTTTTAAACGTTTAAATGAACAGGCTTTTATTCATGATTTGTCAAACTGTAACTTAGAGACTGTCTGTTTGATACCTGATGTGGAACATGCCTGGGAATATTTTCACAATGCCTTTTCAGCTATTTGTAATAAGCATGCTCCTTTAAAGAAATATAGGATTAGCGGGAGGAATAACCCATGGTTTACTGAAGAGTTAAGTTTTATGATCAGAGAAAGAAATGTTGCATGGGGCAAAGCTCAAGCCACAAATTCTACTGCTGACTGGACTGCCTTCAGAATTTTAAGAAATAAATGCACAAGCATGACCAGAAAAGCAAAATCAGATTACTATCTAAAAAATGTGTCTGAAAATCTTAACAACCCCTCCAAATTCTGGAAGCAAATAAAATCTTTGTCTGGTTCAAATTCTTCTTCAGGTCTCCCGAAACACATTTTTGTAAATTCAGTTGAAATTAAAAACAAAATTGATATAATTGGACAGTTTAACAATCACTTTGTATCAGCTGGCTGTATTTTCAATGAATCTAAATCAAGTCATCATTGCTCTGACTCTAGCACTGAAGCACCATTGGAAACTTTTGTTTTTAGACCCATTTTAAAAGAAGATGTCTGTATTGCTCTTAAAGCTATTGACCAAAAAAAATCAGCAGGACCAGACAATCTAGAACCTTTCTTGCTGAAGGTTGCAGCTGAAATTATAGCTAAGCCTATAGCATACCTTTTTAATTGTAGTTTGCAGACAAGTTCAATTCCCAAATTATGGAAAGCAGCCTATGTGCTTCCTTTGCTAAAGGGTGGCGATCCCTCAGATCTTCACAATTATAGGCCAATTTCCAAACTCTCCATTCTTGCAAAAATGTTGGAATCTCAAGTAAACTGTCAATTAAAAGAATACTTGGCAGAGCACAACATTTTAACTGATGTACAGTCAGGCTTTAGAGCTGGACACAGCACTGTTACAGCAACTTTGTTGCTATTAAATGACATTATAAATGCCTTGGATAAAAAACAACACTGCGCTGCCTTATTTGTGGATCTGTCCAAAGCTTTTGACTCTGTTGACCATGAGCTATTGCTAAATAGACTTAAGTAACATTGGATTGGGAAACACAGCTATCAATTGGTTCAAAAACTATCTTACAGAACGAACACAATGTGTTTCTATAGATGGTCTTAAATCAGACTTTTTAGAGATTTCTAAGGGTGTTCCTCAAGGCTCGATTTTAGCTCCTATTTTATTTTCTATATTCATAAATAATATTGGAAAGGATGTGCAAACTGCTAAACTACACCTTTATGCAGATGATACTGTGATATATTCAGTTGCCCCTTCACTGAACCAAGCTATAAATTACCTTCAGTTAGCCTTCCAACAGCTACAAACTTCATTACATGGCCTCAAGTTAGTGCTAAATACTAAGAAAACCAAATCTATGACGTTTTCAAGGGCTCGTTCCCAATCCCATGATAATATAAATATTAATACACTAACTGGGGACTTAATCGAAAATGTCTCATCATATAAGTATTTAGGTTTTTGGCTGGACAACAAACTTTCTTTTAAAGTTCATGTTGAAAAGCTTGTAAAAAAGCTGAAACTAAGGCTGGGGTTTTACTTTAGGAATAAGGCTTGTTTTAATCTGTTAGCTAGAAAAAAACTCGTGCAGGCTACTTTTTTAAGTGTTTTGGACTATGGTGATGTTGTCTACATGCATACTGCCTCTAATACTCTCCACGCTTTAGATTCTGTGTATCATAGTGCTCTACGTTTTTTAACTAACTCTGGTTTCCGTACTCATCATTGTACACTGTATGAACTGGTAGGCTGGTCGTCATTAAGTCTACGTAGACAACTTCATTTGCATATTTTCCTATACAAGGCCATGTTGGGTAAATTGCCGGGATATCTATGTAATCTCCTGATGAAAAATTCCAGCAGTTTTCATCTCCGATCCACGAGGTGGCTTTCTTACCAGGTTCCAAGGGTTTTTACTGAGCTGGGGAAAAAAGCCTTCTCTTACTTTGCGCCATGGTCTTGGAATAACTTGCAAAATTTGCTACATCTAACTGATCTAGTCCCATTAAATGATTTTAAGACCATGTTAAAATGCCATATAACTCAAAAATGTAACTGCCATATGTGACCTGTTCCTTTCTATGTGTGATGCTTGTTTGTTTGTTGACCATGTTGTATTTTGTATTTAAATTGTAACTGGTGTGCCGTCTTGGCCAGGTCTCCCTCGAAAAAGAGACTTTAGTCTCAAGGGACTTCCTGGTTAAACAAAGGTTAAAAAAAAAATAAAAAAAAATAATATTATGCAATAGTAAAATATTTATTTCCTAATTTCTTCACTTTCACTTTATTTTAATGCTCTGAATAAACCCACTACTCACAAGCCCTTATTAGTCATGATGCAAAACCTTTGAGATATACGATTACATGGCAACGATGTACTAAAACCAGAAAAGTTTTTCCTTTGCGTTTTTGAAAAGTTTTGCGTACAGATGACAACGTTGTCAAAACAATAATGTTCATACGGATCTGCGAAAACTCCTAAAAACACTGGATTATGCATGCCATGCCAGAAGTTGGCGATGTCACTTTGTAAAGAAACACTACGCCCCTGAGCACATAAGCATTCTTCCACAGAGCGGTGAATACAAACAATGAAGATGGCGAAAGCATAGAGCAATTTTGTCTGAGCAGCACAAACATAGTCCTGCATTCCGCCATTGTAGTTTAGAATGTAATGTAGAAAGTAGAGGATGACCGATATAGGATTTTGCCAATACCGATAACTAAGTTGGGAAGACAAGCCGATAACCGATCAATCGGCTGATAGTTTTTAAAATTGATTCTCAATGAAAAAACAACATTTAAAGTAAAATAATACTGAACTTTATTACAAAAATAAACAGTACTGACTGAACCATGAAAATGTTTTGTACTTTTTTAAATAAAATAAATATATAAATATTAATATATGAAATATACTAATAAATATTACAGTAAATAAAGATATACATCCAAACTGAACTGCTGGATGGTTATGCTTGAGATGACTCCCCATGTTGGTGGTATATTTACCAGCAGATTTTCATGCCCGATGTTGATTATTTTGTCACAGATATTGCACTGTGCTTTTACTGGCAACACTTGAAATCTGAAAATAATTAAAATATTACAGGTCAAATGTGTGAAAATTTAATCTGTAAGTAACAATTTACAATAAGGTAAATGCATTAACTAATGTTGAGATATAACTTAATTTTTTTTAAATGTATTCAGTAAATGTTGAAATTTATATCAATGTGGTAGGGCGGAGGACATGTCCGTCAACGTTCTCTCTCTCTCCCGCACGATCCTCTACAGTCGACCTTTAACCCTCTAGGGAGGCTTGATTAGCCTAATACGGGACCGGGTGTGTACGATCACAACCCGCCCCCGCCCTCCGCCCTGCCACAATCAACTAACAACAAACAGTGAGTACACAGCATTTTTCATGCTGTATTTTATATTTTACACTTTTTACATGCCTTAGGGTTTCTCTTCTCATGAAAAGCATGAGGTGAACGCTCTTTATTACCCTAAAACCAAGACAATGACCACTTCACTTCTGGTTAGGGGTCTTTAATGTGAAACTAGGGCAAACTAGTGAATTGCAATGTCTTATGCTTTTGCTTATGTTTATGCTTTTTTTCTATAAGACTCAGTGATAATTTTGTTTGTATTTTGCGCTGTTCCGCACATTTAAATTCTCAAAGAAACTCATCACACACACATCACTTGTTATTAATTTTTTTTATTAAAATCAGATTCGTTTCTGATTTGTTTATACATTTCTCTTGACTGCATGAAGATATTTTACTAAAATCTCTCACTACCTTTAAATATACAACTTAGCTGGCTAAAGCATAAACGTAACTGGATATAAACTAATGCAAATAGATGGTAATACATTTTATTTAAACATTGGGGTAGGACTTTTGTCACATTGTTCTAACAGCTTGAGGTTAGCTTTAATGTTAGCGTCCTCTCAGCCTGGTGTGCAAACATACTGCTGTTGTCTATTAATGCAGCATCTATTCAAGAAATTAATAACTTTATAATGATATGACAACATGCACTGTATACATACCTTTTAGTTGTTGGTGTTTTAAATCTGCATTGTTCAGCTCCGTGCAAACAACCTCTCACATGTCAAAAGAACCACAACAAGGCATAAGTGATAGTTTTTATTTCGCCTCTAGAGGCTGCTCACATTCTGTATAATTACAGAGTGCCATTCCCAGCCGCTCCAGGACCGGACACAATGGGGAAAATTATAGGTGTGGATTTTTGCAGATAACCAATAGTTTCAGAAATCTGTTATCGGTGCAGATTAATCGACAAAACCGATATATCGGTCAACCTCTATTTTTTTGTACACGCGCAAATGCCTATACACTGAACACGCAATACGCGTGCGCATAACATCATCGTTTTCACAAATTTGCGTTTTTGTATGTTTACACGGAGACGATAACAGCATAGTTTTTAAAAACTTGCACTTTGAAACCCGTTTTCAAAAGTTTGCGTTTTCAGGCCCCAAAACACCGTTGTCCTTTAAAAGAACAGCCAAAACGCATAAAAAGTTTTACAATTTTCAGTTGAAAACGCTGTCGTGTAAACGGGCCTTTTGTTTCATAATTTTATTACTCCACAGAAATAAAGTGTGCGTCTCCTTTTTGTCACTGCATGTCATTAACAGTGTGTGTATGAGCCAGGAACATTTGCATTACACAATTATTTAAGGTGAACTAAGTGTGTTGCATAATCCCCAATCTAGGTGTGCGAAGCTAATAGAGACATATCCAAAAAGACTGATGGCTGCCATTAAAGCAAAATGTAGCTGTACATAGTATTAAATCCAGAAATATGGTCACTTTTCAAACCTTGTTGTTCTAGTTTTTCATATTTTATACATTTGTGGAACTGTTGCTTTTTTCGTTACTTGAACATTGTAAGAAAAACATTTATAAATAAAGCTGGTGGAAAAAACGTATAATAGGTTTTTATTTCAGGCTGTAAGACAAAACAGGTGACAATTCCAAAGAGGTGTGATCCTTTTCTAGGCACTGTATATGTCCAGTGTTACGACAAACTGCATCAGCAGTTACTCTGCTAGAACATCTGTGTAAACCTAAAAGGAACTAACTTCATACATATACACTAAAACTGACCTTGTGACACAATGTTATCCCTATAATGTTATAACTCTTTATATATATTTCTATATTACTTTTTCTATAAAGTAATGCATTTTTGAATAACAACATTTCAGCTGTAGCAGAGTTACTACATTAGTAACATAGTGGCATAAGTAATTATTATACATAAAACAACATGTCATTGCAGGCTAATTTTCACAGAGATTGATAGCAGAGCATCTGGAATTATGATTCATATTCCCATTTTTAGTATATTCTATTAAATAAGGCACTGACAGTAACCAACTATTGTTTTACATTTAACTGCATTGGCAACCCAATATTTCATACAACAATGTGTCATTAGCAGACAAGGGAAGAGAGAATGCAAGGTGTCAAGGAAAAGTGGAGGCAAAAGAATACAGAGAGATAGTGAGCGCTTATGATCAAGATGCTGTGTCACCTCCTCACTTTCACTCTCTCACTCTCCATTTCCATCCGTCTAGATTTAGTGCTGTTTTTCTCAGTTTGACACAGACTTTATGCCATATGAAACAAGGGCAAGAGAATGACGTGCATGTCAATTTGGTTATGTTACACTTGCCTGGAGAAATTAGAAATGACTGCTTTCAAAACGAGCATTTCCTGTAAATTATTACAGCCTCGAACCGACAACATCAAACCGTGTGTGCTGCAATCACTGATGTGAAGAAAGTTTTATATAAAAATTAATAAGTCATTTAAAAACCAGTAAACTGTATATCATCAAGCAATTTGTATTCAGCTTACTGAACATTTGATAATTTGTTTAAGTACGATGAGATCTATTTTAGAGCGGCACAGTTGATAAACTACATCTAAACGTGCTGCAGAAAAGACTGGGACTATCCTCTTTTCCACTGGTCACTTTTAAACAGAAGCAACAAGCACATTATGATCTTGAGTCTGATAGTGCTACCAATCTCTACACTTCTGCCCATTAAAAACCAAGCAAAATATCACAGCATTTCCACTCAGCATATGAGAAGAAATATAATCAAACAAGCTGATAAAAATTACAACTTTTCCAAACCCCCACCCGTATCTGTAAACATTTAGAGAGATGCGTTCCGAGAGGGAGCTTAAAACAGTTTTACAATCACGTTGTGTAAGAACTACAACCTGATCTGCATGATGAAATCAGACTGAAAGGTTACACCACCACAGAGAGCCCCCCATTTCATTTTCCCAAGCTTTTACCAACGTGATGTGGCACTTTCTCTATGTGGAGTGCAGAATGATGACTGATAACCTCAATGAGGGCCACTCATGCAGTGTATAAAAACACAGGGGCCTTTTAACGGGCCCGAGCAGCTCTTCTCAGGGATAGCCTTCACTGACATAATTGTACATGTTTAATGTGGGTAGCTGGAAAACAAATAGAAACAAAGGGCACTGCATCTGAAATAATATGTTAGCATTCAGCATTAATCTTGTTTATTCATCCCAAAAAGGTAACATCAATTACTGTCCACTCATAATAAAACATCTTTAAGTCTGAAATCAGACATCACTGCTGATCTCACAGCTGAAATTAGCATCTGTTGTGTTCATGGTACATCTAACAACACCATGTTATGTTATGTTATGTGTGTGTATGTTTGTGTGTGTGTGTGTGTGTGTGTGTGTGTGTGTGTGTGTGTGTGTGCGTGTTTTTGTGATTTACGAGGACAATTTTGTAAGTTACAAATTAGTAATTACAAGGGTATTATGCTATAAATGTGATTTATGAGGACAGTTGTAGTGTCCCCATAATTCAAATCGCTTAAAAATCATACTAAACAATGTTTTATTGAAAATGTAAAAATGCAGAATGTTTTCTGTGAGGGTTAGGTTTAGGGGTTGTGTTAGGTTTAGAGGATAGAATCTATAGTTTATACAGTATAAAAGTCATTATGTCTATGGAAAGTCCTCATAATGATAGGTAGACCAACATGTGTGTGTGTGTGTGTGTGTGTGTGTGTGTGTGTGTGTGTGTGTGTGTGTGTGTGTGTGTGTGTGTGTGTGTGAGCATGTATTTATCACTTTGTGGGGACCAAATGTCCCCATAAGGATAGTAAAACCCGAAATGTTTGACCTTGTGGGGACATTTTGTCGGTCCCCATGAGGAAAACAGCTTATAAATCATACTAAATTATGTTTTTTGAAAATGTAAAAATGCAGAAAGTTTTCTGTGAGGGTTAGGTTTAGGGGTAGGGTTAGGTTTAGGGGATAGAATATAAAGTTTGTACAGTATAAAAACCATTATGTCTATGGAAAGTCCCCATAAAACATGGAAACACAACAAATGTGTGTGTGTGTGTGTGTGTGTGTGTGTGTGTGTGTGTGTGTGTGTGTGTGTGTGTGTGTGTGTGTGTGTGTGTGTGTGTGTGTGTGTGTGTGTGTGGACATGTTTATGTGGTTTACGATGACAACTGTTTAGGTTACAAACTGTAATTACAAGAGTATTATGCTATAAATGTGGTTTATGAGGACATTTCAAGTGTCCCCATAGTTTAAATAGTTTAAAAAATATACTAAACAATGTTTTATTGAAAATGTAAAAATGCAAAAAGTTTTCTGAGAGGGTTAGGTTTAGGGGTTGTGTTAGGTTTAGGGGATAGAATCTATAGTTTGTACTGTATAAAAATCTATTCTATTGAAAGTCCTCATAATGATAGGCAGACCAACATAGGTAGGTGGTGTGTGTGTGTGTGTGTGTGTGTGTGTGTGTGTGTGTGTGTGTGTGTGTGTGTGTGTGTGTGTGTGTGTGTGTGTGTGTGTGTGTGACTTCTTAACATTTCAACCCTAGCCAGCGTGCACCATATCAGTGCCCTCTTAAGACCTAATGGTTTTTACTGCATTTTGTCCAAAACTGTGCTCAAACCCCAAAAAGCTCTGATTATCAGAATGTTATGTAATGAGATTTACAATACTACATAACATGAAACAATAATTTACAGAACAGAATTCACTGGAATTTTGTAATCTTACAAGATTATGTATTAGGACACAATTAAAAGGAAATAGAACAGTAAAGACTTCTAAAATCTAAACAAATTAACTTTATTACTGGTGCATTTATTCCAGTGCATAATTTGTAAATGGAACATGTGCTGGCTGATGGTGATGGTTTTCATGGTTTTTGGTCTGTGTCTCAAAACTAATAGGCACGTGCAGCATTTTTGGACATACATATTGTACTGCATGTGATGGCCAAAAATGCTGTCTGGATAGGCTGCTCCCTAGATTTTGAAATGTCAATTGATGAATACACTGTGCTTCTGAGGTGATGAGAAGAATTTCATCATATAACATGCAATCACAGTGCTAAACCAATATCGACCATGTGCTGTCCAGTCCAGTAAGTTAACTGCAGGATAGTTTGAGATCAACCAACACATTTAAGTGAACAAAATCTTTCCAAACACAAAATAACTGCTACTTATTTCCCATATGAATTAAAACATTAATCTGTGTCTAATCTAAACTAACCTAATGCAAAAATCGAACTTAATCATAATGCTATAATTCGAGAACTAGTACGACATGTGCGCTGCCCATCTCAACTAAAGGTTAGGAAAACTCAGAAAAATGCTGAGTATGACCATGCAAAATGCAACGTTAGCTATACACTCACATACACCTTCTACATGAAAAGAGTGTCAACATATTTTGCAAAGCATATAAATCTTCCAAGCTTAGTGCATCCTTGCCTTTAGGCAGGGAGACCCATCCGCACGCGCTGATCATCACATGACACACCGACAACACATCTGGAATGCAAGCTTGCTGGAATTCATCAAGTTGCACTTACAGAAGATGGAATGCCTTATTATTGTTTATTGAAACTCTACATTCTATTTCGTTTGACGAAGCCATCGTTAATCAAGTTAAAGAGTCCTTACTCACCTTACTGCTCGAGCGCACAGATACTGTCAGTCTCGAGTCCTTTCCAAGCTCAGCTGAACAAGGTTGTAATCTCAAACGCACGCTCTCAGACTCCCATCAGCGCCATCCAGCGCCGCAGCAAATTCATAAAGATCTCGCGATAACGCGGTCGATAACGCACGACGATCTCGCGATAACGACTTTCCCATGTTCTTTCATTTCGTTGGTGCCATCTAGTGCAGCTAGTGGATACTGTAAGTCAGTGTACAATTACGTAATTGATTTTGGATTATAGAAGCGTAAGTACTGAATCCAAGTAGAAATCAAACAACTTAGTGCTGGTGGTCTATAATTGACACTTCCCACGATTCCACAAAGTGCAGTTTTGCTTACAACTCTTGAAAAACAAAGTTCAGAATCAGAATCAGCTTTATTGCCAAGTATGCTTACACATACAAGGGATTTGTCTTGGTGTCAGGAGCTTCCAGTGCACAAACAATACAGCAACAAGACGGAGATAATAATAATTAAAAAAAAATAAATAATAAAAAAAAAAATTTAAACAATAATAATTTAATACAAATAAAAATGTCATAGAAAAAAAAATATAGAATACACAATAAGACTATATATATAAGTAGTGCAAATACAAATCTGTAATAGACAGTGCAAGGGAATGTAATGGCAGAAGAGGTATGTGTTGGATAAATATAAAAGGGCAGTTTTATGTTCATGAAATGGATAGCCTGAGGGAAAAAACTGTTCCTGAGACTGACGGTTCTGGTTCTCAGAACTCTGTAGTGTTGGACAGAAGGTAATAGTTCAAAAAGGTAGTGGGCTGGGTGAGTGAGGTCCAGAGTGAGCTGAATGAGTGGGGTCCAGAGTGATAAATGTTTGTTCCGTTTCAACAAAGTATCTGTGAAATGGCAATATCAACCTTAAAGGAATAGTTCACCTAAGGGAGAAGAATTTCTAGCAAAAATGGACTTATATATTAATCTTTTTCTCATCCACACCTATCATATCACTTCTGAAGACATGGATTAAACCATGGCAGTCATATGGATTACTTTAATGCTACCTTTATGTGCTTTTTGGAGCATCGGAATTTTGGCACCCATTCACTTGCATTGTGAAGACCTACTTTAGAAGAATATCTCAGCTCTGTAGTTCCTCACAAAGCAAGTGAATGGGTAACAACATTCTGAAGCTCCAAAAAGCACACAAAGGCAGCATAAAGGTGATCCATAAAACTTCAGTGGTTTAATCCATGTCTTCTGAAGCAATCTAATACATTTTGTGTGACAACAGACCAAAATGGAACTCCTTTTCACTGTACATCTTGCCATTGCAGTCTCTATGCATAATTATGATTTCAAGCTCGATTACACTTCCTAGTGCTTGATGCATATGCAGAGCAAGATGGTGCTAGGTAGTGTAGCCGAGCTTGAAATCATGATATCAAGATTTATGGTGAAAATTAGTTATATTTTGGTCTGTTCTCACTCAAAAGCGATTTAATCTCTTCAGAAGACATGGATTAAAACACTGAAGACATATGAACTTTAATGCTGCCTTTATGTGCTTTTTGGTGCTTCAAAATGTTGGTCACATTTTACTTGAATTGTATGGACCTACAGAGCTGAGATAGTCTTCCAAAAATCTTCGTTTGTGTTCAGCAGTAGAAAGAAAGTCAGACACATCTGTGATGGCATGAGAGTGAGTATATGATGAGAGAATTCGCATTTTTGGGTGAACTGTCCCTTTAAGTATTTGTCTACCTCATAGACCTTCAAAAGTCAACTATATGTGCTTCATGTGCTTTGTTTTATATAATACATTTTCAGATTTTTTTCATTAAGAAAAAGGTAACAGGTTACAGATTTAGCCTAAATTAAGCAAATGCATCCTGAGAATTTTGGACCATATTTTGGATTGTAGTTATTTTTCACAGATAAAAGAATATCGGAATATGGTAATAGCTCTGGTGTCAGGGTTGAACGGTTGAGCTTAACAAATCCACTGCAGTCAACACTAAAAGTGTGACAATAAAGAAAATACAATGAGAATACTCATTGGACTTCCACCAAAAAAATTCCAAAATGATGTCACTTCCTGTGTGTCACAATATTTATGGAATGTTTTATATGGGAGGGCATTGTTTGGTAACAGTGTTGTATGTAAAATGTGGGACAAATTAAAATTAGTTATTAATTTCTAGTGTTTTCTACAAAAATATGACATTGCTGTATGACTAAATTGTTGACTACAATAGATTTTTACTATTGTAAAGGACCAGTGCAGACATTGGAGTAATTTAAACCTAGCTACTTTTCATGCAGTGATCAATTTTGTTAGATAATAGTTTATCTAACATAATTATTTTCTCTCTAAAAACATTACATTTACCAAATGAACTGTTTCTATGGAACATGCCAACTCTGGATCATTAATCAAAAGACACTGTTAATAGAGTTCATTTGGCTTTGTTATATGACAAATCAGACCATAGTCTGCTTAAGGATAAAAGTTTATTGTACTACAACACAAAAAACAACAGGAGGAAAAGGCAAACGGCTGTAAGTTATTCCATACTCATGCAAATAAATAAGTCATAGTTCTTTCTCTGCCAGGTGTACAGGTAGGTGTGAGTGCATAAGGTCAGACTTTGCTGGTCTTTCCATGTATGAATGCATGTCTGTGTTGTTCATCGTAAGATGGGCCGATATCTCAGAGGTCGTCAGTCTCCCGGTCAAAGGGGATTTTTTCCAGCTCCATGTGGATGTGACTGAGCTCCTCACTGCATGTCCAGCCGATTGGAGTGCGGTTGAAAGAAGGTCGACAGCAAAGGTTGTACTGCAACACAGGCACTGGCTGTGACTCTTCAGCTGTCACTTTGACCTTTGGGGGCTCAAAGGTCATATGGTGAGAGGCCTTGTCAAATCCTCCAAAGGGTAAAGCCATTCTTATGGCTTTAAAAACATGTTGATGAGCTATTAAGTTAATCAGAAGAAAAGCAACAATCAAAACTTATAGCTATTATATGGTAAAAAATATATAAATTAATAATCTGACAGTGGTCCTTATCTAATTTTTGTTTACTGTTTACAGAGCCAAGGCAGGTGTGCTATTTCATAATACCTAATTCAGTTACGCCTGTCAAGTAGGGATATTTTATGTGTGCTATTGTATGAAAAAACTGCTTACAGTACCTTTAAATAATGATGTGATATCTGTTAAAACTCTTGTACTTAGGAAGTTCCTTGTAAACCTGAGGCCATGGCATTTTCAACTTCAAGGTTTCTTTAACAGCCTCATCATCTTTCATAGCACGTTCCCATGGTGATACATATGTTTTAACATACTCATGCCTTCCCTTTTCCTTCTCTGCCTCAGTATTTACTTCCTCTGCCATTGAAAGGATCCCAAAAAAAAGAAAAAATGCATGATTGCAATTTATTTGTTTATGGATCTGACAAATACACTTCCCATGCTATAGAAAAATAAATAAATAAACTGACCTAGAGGTGGCCCTGGTTTGGGAGATGGAGCAAGTGGAGTCATCATCTCACAGCCCAGAGAAGGAGTCAGGTTCTGGAGGTTTTGCTACAAAAGCATGAGAGACAAACTGTAGACAATCTTGGTACCATTGCTTATAGAGTATCTTGGCCAAGTTCATAATGGCATACTGTACTACCCTACTACAAGCTGCTCTTTTTCAGATAATGAAAGTGAATGGCGACCACAGCTGCCAATGGAGATTTACAGTTAATAAGGATTTAATTGTTAGCCTGTGTATCAGACAAAGCTAACATATGCATTTAGAAGACTAGGAATATAGTGCATGAGTCATGTGGACTACTTTTATTAAGCCCGCCCCACCTTTTTTTTTTATTGTCCCCATCCACTACACAAAAGACAGCAGCATGAACATTTTTAAAACATCTCCTTTTGTGTTTCAGAGAAGAAAGTCATGTGTTTAGGACAACATGAGTGTGAGTAAAAGATGACAGAATTTTCCTTTTTGGGACAACTATCCATTTTATGTCCATATATTTTTATTATATGTAAGTAGCCATATAATGTACAATCAGCCTATTATTATTGCCAACAACCCCCCATTATTTTGCAATAATGACCCGCTGACCATACATTATCCCTTTCTTCAACCAACCCTGTTCCATGTAATCACACTATAAACCTTTATTTTCTATCAGTGCTATTTCCTCTGTCATGCCTCTTTTGCTGACCAAGTTTTCATCACTGACGATGAATTTCTCCACCCTTTGCTGTCTCATCTTAAACATTTTGGAGCCATGGTTTTTCATGAGGGTCAGCTCCTCCAACATCACATCTTTAGGGGCCTTGATTTTGGTCCCCAGATTCAGTTCAGTGGCATCAGCCTCTTCATCTTCCTGGTCTGGTCAAGATCCGTGATTGGGAAGGAAAAGGGAAGATTCATGACTATTGTCACACCCATAAAACAAGACACAATCAACAATTGAAACTGATGAAAATTACCACAAAATGTAGATGGAAATGACAGCACTGTGAAGTATGCTGTGCTGAGCACTGCTTGCATTACCGTGTAAATCAGATCTTGGCCCTGCTTAAGCAGTGTGTCTGTGTAGGTGTGTGTTTTTGGGGACTTAGGGTGTATAAAGAACAATGCAGTGCGTACATCACCCCATCATGTACTTTGTTTCATAAGCATAGGATTGGGGTGGGGGGTGAAACTGGGACACACTCCAATGCTGTGAAGGGGTGATTTGTCCCCCCCAATCATGCATCTGTCCTTGTTTATATTACTTTATCAACACTGAAAATAATTTAGTATGAGATACTGTACCTTGCAATTGTGTGACTGTGAGTCTGTCATAACCAGATATTATCAGTTTTTATTAAAAAAGAACTATCCAGTGTAAAATGGATATGGATATATGTATCCAAATGGATATAAAACATTCTGATATTTAAATGTGAATGCATAGAGGATACGGTTTTCATAGCATCAAGCGCCCCCTGCAGGAATAAAACTTTGTGCCACACAAGACACAGTCAGTGGCTGACAACATGTGCAATTTCGGTCTGTAGGCCTGTTACCCACACAAAACGTCCGTATGAATTTAAAAACATATGAGTCATATGTGGAATCAGTGAAGATGTTAAAGAAATCCATAGAAATTATCAGTTTACGGACATGTCCGTCATGTGTGTGTTTTGTCTGTTTAAGATTCTCATTAAAATATTATTTATATCATCAAGCCAGTTCTCGCCTCCTCCTTCCCATTGAACCCCTTTACACTGGTGCCGAAGCCCGGGAAGGAAAGGGATGCCCGTCGCGGAGTCCTCGACACCCAGGGGAGCGCCGCTGCCATCCAACAGGGGGAGGGAGTAGCCCGACCGCCCGGATGTGGTGAACGGCTGCCGTCCGCAAGGCGAGTGGGGACTGGACTCCCCGACCGCCTGGAGTGATGGTGCCGCTGCCAGGGGCGGAGGAGAGACCTGCCATCCCCCAGAAACGCGGAGGGGTCGGAGGAAGACCGCCGTCCGCGAGGGGAGGAGGGAAGTGTTCCCCGACCGCCTGGAGCGGTAGGGCCGCTGCCAGGGGCGGAGGAGTGTCCCCACGAGTCGCCGAGAACTCGGAGGGGCGTTCTGACCGCCGGAGGTCGTGAGTCAGACTCCGGTCCGCCCGGGGAGAAGTGGCTGTCGTCCGCCTGAGAGGGCGGAGAAGTGATCGAGGACCATGCGACAGTGTATCGGAGAACCGACGAGTAGGTTTTTTTTGTTTTTTCATCTCTCTCTCTCTCACTGCCGCTCTGCGTTGGCCTTTTCCCTCTCGTTTAAATTGTAGTGTTTTTTTTTTGGGGGGGGGGTACTACACTGTAACATGAAGTACCCCCCCCAGACCAGGCTTAAAGCACGCCCTCCCCCAGGGAAACTGTGTGGGGGGGGGCTCCCCAGCCTGAGAGAACGAGAGAGGAATGTGGCAGGGCGGAGGGCAGGGCCGGGTCTTGATTATACACACCCGGTCCCTTATCAGGTTAATTAAGCCTCTGAGAGGGATAAAGGCTGATGGCAGAGATGCGAAGAGAGGGAGATAGTTTATGGACATGTCCGTCATGTGTGTGTTTTGTCTGTTTAAGTTTCTCATTAAAATATTATTTACATTGTCAAGCCAGTTATCGCCTACTCCTTCCCATTGAACCCCTTTACAATTATATAAGAGTATGCAATTAACATACATTATGCATTGTGTTATATGTGCAATATAACTTTTCTCATGGAACTATGGAAAGTGTCCTTTCCTACAGTAACTTGAAATTTTATATATTAGGTTTAAAACCACAAGAATGATCTTGTTCACTGTAAGATTTCATATGGGAAAATCTTATTTAACAGAACATGAATCACAATGAATCTGTGTCCCACTGTGCATATGTGTGACAAGCTGCTGAAACACACTATACTGCAATAGTTTTAAGAAATAAAACTGCTTTAAATTTAATAGCTCTTCTTATTTGGCAATAATTGTGCTGTTAATGTAATTGGCTCGGAAACGCTCTCAGGAATGTTGTTCTGTAAACAAACTGTCCATTATGAGCACTTTGCCAGGCACATGAGTTGGGAGAATCTAGTAGGACTAAGCCTAGTGTATACTACATGACTCAAGCAGCCTTCATAGCAACCCACACACACACACTCACCACCTAATCACTGAGCTGCTCATTAGAGGAGAGCTGCAGAGAGTTTGACAATGTCTTTAAGATATTGCTTTATATAGCAGAATAATTGGCCAGCCACATGCTGCTTAGGCTAACCACTCATTACACTGGTTTTCATTGCATGACAGAAGCATTTTCATCAAAGCTAGGATGGGTAATTACAGTGCAAGACCTTCACAAACTGTGAAAATTGATAGCCTGTGACTCCAGCACAAACAGGAACATTATAACATGCTGGTCTAGTATAAATTTGACATTTCATCGAATCTAATAGCAGTTCATTAAAAAACTATTCAAACTGTGACTATTCTTATACAGAAATTGAGAACTAGCCATACTTTAAAGCGGGGTTACAAATGAAAAGTCCTTCCACTCTTTCTTGGTGTGAATATGACAAGTGTGTATATTTCTCTCTTTCAAAAGGTTTTACTTCAAAATCCCAATAAATTAAACATTGCTTCTCAGTGGGGATTTACACCCAAAGAAAATTTGTGAAAATGTGGGGACTATTTGAAATAGCTGGCAGTGAGTTGCACTAAGTTGACAGAGGACACCATCAAGGAATTTGGTAATTACAGTAAGTGTGACATTTTACAACACTCATTCGGTCACAACAGGCAATCAAAACAGAGTGTTCAACGATTGTGTGTATGCACTCATACTATGTGTGTTTGTGCGTTACAGTTTTTCACAATTGCTGAGACACATTTCTTGAAACCTTCACCCATTTTCTCACAACTTTAAACACAAAACCAAATCTTCAAACTACATTCACAAAACCCTTGACTCTTCTGGCAATATCAAACAATCGCCTCAAAACAATTTATTCTGTGCTCAAAATCAAACAATGCTTTCAGATCGTACACACAAGCAAGTCAATATATAAACACTACAGAGCATTCAATATACACTACATCAGAAAATGGAGAATACAACATTCAGGGCATGTATTTACAATTTTTTATATTGTATATAGTAAGCACATTTTACAATTACTGTCAAAAAATAAAGTTATCACAACTTACAGTGAATATATATTGTATACTGTAAGTACTGCAAGTAATATAGTATTGAATGTCGGTATATTCAGCACTTGCATACTGTAAATATACAGTATTCCACTGCAAAACTCCAAAGAAGACTCTAAATGAAAAATACGGTACAGTACACTCAAAAACAAAGTCTTTGTGCTTCATGTATTTTGTACAACTGGTTTGATCACATCATTAGAAACAAATGTGAACAATTTGAGTCGTTGTGTGTAAACGATGACAACTGTGTTGTAGTTGTGTTTAACTTCTGCAACACAAGTGCATCACGGTGCACGTTTTTAGTGAGTGAGAATTGTTTAGAGTTTTGCAAAAAGAGTGGATGAGATTTGCAAATGGTGTCTAACTACCTGAACTTGTTTAAGGTTTTGCCAAAAGAGTGACTGATTTGACAAATGGGTTATGGCCACTGAGCATTTGGTTCAAAGAATGGGGTTAAGTATTTTAGCAATTCGAAAATACTGCAACATACACAAATGACACCACTGACCATGTTGTGAGATATTTGAGAAGTCTGTGATGATTTTAGAAGGCTTCTTCCTCTTGTTGGTTGGAGCAGGTGTTCCAGAGGTAGGCATCACTGCGATCTAGGGGAAGAAATTCAATCTAATTAGTATTTTTATACATACACATTAAAAGGCATTATAGTTCTTTGCCCCCTGTGTTTCGCTTGTTTGAAACAGCAACAGCGTGATTGTCATGAAACATATCAAGGAAAATATTTTACTTGAGAAAAAAAAGAAGAAAAAAAAACATTTACACTCACTTAGCACTTTATTAGGGACACTATGGTCCTAATAAAGTGCCCGACATGGTCTTCTGCTGTTGCAGCCCATCCGCCTCAAGGTTCGACATTTTGTGCATTCTGAGATGCTATTCTCCTCACTACAACTGAGTGGTTATCTGAGTCACCATAGCCTTTCTGTCAGCTCGAACCATTCTGGCAATTCTCTGTTGACCTCTCTCATCAACAAGGTGTTTCTAGAGACTGTTGTGCTTGAAAATCCCAGGAGATCAGCAGTTACAGAAATACTCAAACCAGCCCATCAGGCACCAGCAATCATACAAAGGTCAAAATCACTGAGATCACATTTTTTCCCCCATTCTGATGGTTGATGTGAACATCAACTGAAGCTCCAGACTGTATCTGAATTATTTTATCCATTGCACTGCTACCACACAATTGGCTGATTAAATAATCACATGAATAATTAGGTGTATAGGTGTACAGGTGTTCCTAATAAGGTGCTCGGTTAGTGTATATATTGCATAAAGAAAATAAAGCCTATTCTACGGTTATTGCCGAAAGATTTTTTACATTGTCCGAATATTTGCATGAAAATTAGGCTAAATTTAGAACATTCTATCATTGGCTGTTTTTGCCCTTCTGATAATGTATGTGTGGTGGTAGCATTGTCCAATAAATTCAAGAAATGCTCACAACCGTAAAAAACAGAACAAAAAGAAAACGTCCGTTTCAAACAAAAAAATCGAAGTGACAACCTCATGTCTGAGACACTAGTCTCTTGTTGCAGAGAGGGGTATTTCTGTTTTCGCAAACTAAATAAATCCACCATGCTCAACTGGTCAGCAAATTCCTCGGATATCCGGCTGAAGCATTGAGGTGGTGAGCTTGAACAAGGGAACACCACTTTATACACTTTTCTGAGGGGCTGTGATCAAACTTTTGCATTTTCGAAGGGACAATGAACAAAATAATTAATATCTATGTTTAAATTTATCAAATAATTCAGTAAAGGGGGCCCATAGTTATAATAACTATGTGGGGGTTTCTTCAGTATGCTACATAGAGCTCAGGGGCAAACCAGGGCTGATGATGAGAGAGATACTTTTCTTGCCGATAATTTTTAGGTCTAAATATAGACCAATGAAGAGAGGACCTGTGCAGAGTTTAATAAAGAAGTGAATTACTGTTCCTACTCTGCACACTTCTGCACACTTTAGAACTATCAGAGACATGCAATCATTGTAAGAACTGAATTCAGTTTAGATCATAGTACAAAAATCCTCGGTGTTAAATGTACACTGCTGGTGTTTTTATGTATCTCACTCGCTGGTGTTAAAAAACGAACACTGAAGCAGTTTTGAATCAACAGCAGATAATTAAATTAAGTAGGTACATTCTCTGAGTGATGATTGATCATTACAGATGACACCTGATGTTAACAAACAGAGTCTACTGAAGGAAAGAGGGACAACAAAAATAGGAATTCAAGAGAACAGACCAGCAGACACCACAACAATGGAATCTGTCTGTAATGGGGGTTCAGATGGGCAAGGTGGTGGCGAGAACCGGCTTGACAATATAAATAATATTTTAATTATAAACTTAACCAAAAAGACAAACACACACAGGTGTCAGACAGCTGTCCGTAAATCTCTCTCTCTCTTGCACTGCCGTCTTCGGTCGGCCCTTAACCCTATCGAGGGCTAATTAGCCTGATTAGGGGTCGGAATCACGACCCGGCCCCGCCCTGCCACATTCCTCCCTCATTCTCTCAGGCCGAGGAGCCCCCGGCACCGATTTTTTTAAACCTCTCACTCAAAGTGCAAAACTACACACCAAATTTCCAAAACCATAAGCTATTTCTCAGCCTTTGACTCAATTCATAAAACACTTTTTTCAAAACACTACACACAATTCTTTACCTAAAACACAAAAATCTAACATGAAGTGACTTGCTTTCCTTTTCCAAACACAACCAATCAAAATGCTACACTTATTCACCAGGTCACACACACACACTCCTCACATGTGCAAACACTAATTGCTTAACTGATCACTAACCAATCACTGCTTTACTGTAGTATAGGTCTATAAATAGGTCAAAGGTCAGATTACCTGTTTTGAACAATGGATTCCAACCATGGACAGAGAGCAAGAGGAGGGAGAGGCAGGGGACAACAACAAGGACAAATTCAAAGACAAAGATTTGGAAGAGGAGGAGTAGGAGTAGGAGTAGGAGGAGGAAGAGGAAGAGGAAGAAGAGGACAAGTGCAAAGAAGAGAAGGAAGGAGAGCCATCTCTGATGAAATTAGGGCAACACTTGTTGATCATGTGATCAACCACGGTTTGACCATGAGAGAGGCTGGACAGAGAGTCCAGCCCAACTTGAGTCGATTTACAGTGGTCTCCATAATTCGAACCTTCAGAAATGAGAACAGGTATGCAACTATCTAATGACTATTTTAGCATTACAGTAATGTACTGTAAAATACGTATGACTGCATAGTATTGCATAAACATTTGTAACTCTAAGCCATTTATTTACTGCACTGCATTGAATGAATGAGGTTGTTATCTTGCTGTATTAAAATTTTTTGTAAATTGTTTACAGTTCCTATGCTGAACACATATTTACTGACGCTTGTTTACAGATGTACAAGAGACTGCAATTATAAATATGGTTTTGGCCAACAATGCAATTAGGATTCGAGAGATAAGAAAGCATATCTTGAATACAGTAATGACATCATATTTAACAACATCAATAATGTAAGCCTGTCGACCATACAACGCATCCTCCAACGGCACCAAGTGACGATGAAACAACTTTACAAGGTGCCATTTGAGAGAAACTCTGACAGAGTCAAGAATCTGCAACATGACTTTCTAGAGGTATGTATGCAACACTACTTCCAGTATTTCAGGCATACCACATTTACTCATCTGTATATCATTTTGTCTGTTACAGAAAGTGTTGGAGATGGATGCCCAATTTGCCATGAATTTATTTATGTGGATGAGGTTGGCTTCAACCTCACCAAAACCAGGCGCCACGAAGAAATGTAATAGGACAGAGGGCAATTACCAATGTCCCTGGACAGCGTGGGGGTAATATAACTATGTGTACTGCCATCACTCAAAACAGGGTCATCCATCACAATGCCACACTGGGTCCATACAACACCGGCCATATGCTCACTTTTCTGGATGCAATTTACACAATGCTTGTCCCTGATCCAGATCAGGAGCCTTCTAGATTTGTGGTTATATGGGACAATGTTAGTATTCACCGAGCTGTTCTGGTCCAAAACTGGTTTGCCAGCCATCCAGAATTTGTAATTTTGTACCTACCCCCATATTCACCTTTTCTAAATCCCACAGAGGAATTCTTCTCAGCCTGGCACTGGAAAATGTATGATCGCCAACCCTATGCCCAGATGCCGCTTCTCCAGGCAATGGAGGACACATGTGAGAACATAGAGGTTGACTCTGTCCAAGGTTGGATACGCCATGCTAAGAGATACTTCCCTCGATGTTTGGCAAGAGAAAACTTATCATGTGATGTGGATGAAGTATTGTGGCCAGGCCCAGCCCGGAGAAGAGATGAAGCGTAGCTTAGCACTGGTGAACCCCCTTCCTGCTTCATTCTGACATGTGTTTATGGCATTTTTAATGCAGTGTTACATTTTGAAGGAGATGTGAGGCATTTAGCATTTTGTGTGTGCAGTTTTGGGAATTGTGTGTAGAGTTTTGAAAAAAGGAGACATAGTTTTGAAAACATGCATCTGAAGGTGGGCCTTCCCATTGCACCTAGCCATACACCTAGCCTACTCACACAGCATGTCACACAAATTGTAGCTACTTGGACTTTGTGTAGTTTACAGTGTTAAAACTAAAGGTTCCATTTAGAAACAAAAGGGGTTTAACTGTCCAATGCCAAGGGAGAATATTAAGTTCCAGAAATCATAATTAAAAAAAAAAAAAAAACCACCATGTTGTTACTTCTGCTTTAAAGAACACAGAAACTAATACACTGATCTGAAGATCCTATAATAAAACATCAAGAACTTTTTTTTACAGTTCTTTTCAATTGTTTACACGCAATTTTGAAAACCAGGGTTTTTTTTCAAAATATAAGCACAATTATCCAAACACCACACTCAATTTGCATAATGACGTACTTCTGTCAAAAAAAAAAAACAACCCCCACACACTTCAGTCAAAACATACACATTTGTGAAAAGGCTATTTGTTTTTATTTAACCAACACAGTCCTCAATGATCAGACACTATTGCAGCCAGTTTCACACTGCTGTGATAAATAAAAAACACATTTGTAAAAAACGAATTTTAGGAAATAGCATGTGCTAGATTTTTGGCCAGACATTGTTATGTAAGAGATAATTTAGATTGTCACAATTTTTTTTCCAAACCCACAACATTCTTCATGATTAGTTTGAGATATAGGGAGAATGTACACAAATAGGCCTACTATAAACTGACCATGCACTGCACAACACTGATGCTGCTGACTGAATATTTCAAGTATTTATTTCAATACTTACAATATTTCTTACCATAATCAGTTACAGTAATCAACCTACAATGAAATCAATGAAACATAAAATCTGTAGACAAATAAAAATTACTGCATGAATTACAGTACATACACTTTGACTCTGAAGAAAAGTAAACAAATTACAGAAAACGACTGTAAAACCAACAAGAATACTGTAACTATTCATCTCTTCGTCTGGCCGGATCAGGCCATAAGATTTCATCCACATCACAGGCTCTCTCTTCATTGGCAAGGCACCATTGGAAGAATCGCCTTGTGTGACGAATCCACCCCTGCACAGAAGCTGCTTCAATAAGATCACAGGCCTGCTCCATGGCCTGAATGAAGGGCAAACGGTCATAGGGCCGCAGGTCGTATACCTTCCACCGCCACGCTGAAAAAAACTCTTCTATAGGATTCAGGAAGGGGGAGTATGGGGAAGGTATAAGACTTCAAAATCAGGGTGATCATGGGACCAATTCTGGACCAGAGCAGCCCGATGGAATGAGACATTGTCCCAAATGACAATGTACCGCATCTGGTCCACTTGGTGTAATGCTGTGACAATCTCATGCAATCGGTCAAGAAATGCAAGAATTCGATTTGCATTATAGGGTCCCAGATTTGCATGGTGGTGGAGGACCCCATTTTGTGTGATAGCAGCGCAAATGGTGATGTTACCCCCTCGCTGCCCTGGCACATTGGTGATTGCCCTGTGTCCAATTACATTTCTCCCTCTCGTTTTCACAAGGTTAAATCCAGCCTCATCCACATATATAATTTCATGTTGAATTTCTGCTGCATCCATTTGCAAGACTCTCTGAAATACATTAAAGACAATAAGATGCTATTCAATATCTATTGCACAGTATTTTTTTTTTGTGACAGAACATTGAGCAGTGCACAATACCACACCATAGTAAGATGAACAATACATACCTCCACATACTCATTGCGCAGATGTTTCACTCTCTCTGAATTTCTGTCAAATGGTACCCGATACAGTTGCTTCATGTATATTTGATTTTTCTTTAGGATTCGACCTAATGTTGACAGAGACTCGTGGGATGTTATTTAAAATATTGTCATCACTGATGATATTGGCTTGGACTTCTCACAGCCTGATACAATTATTGGCCAAAACCATGTTCACAATGGCAGCCTCTTGTGCACGAGTGAACATAGGGCCCCTTCCACCTTGGTGTCTTCTACCCTCAATCCTATGTAATTATATATATATATATATATATAAAAAAAAAATACATATGCAGCCTATGGTCAAATGTCACAGTAAACATTATTGATGACAAGTACAGCAAGCTTCAGTTTCAATGTACTGTGTGGTTAGCTTACCTGTTTTCTCTATGAAATGTCCGAATTACTGACGCAACAGTATTTCTGCTGAGATTTGGTTGAACTCTTTGTCCAGCTTCCATCAGTGTCAGTCCATGGTTGATAACATGGTCAATAAGTGTTGCACGGATTTCTCGAGTCAAATTTGGTCCTCGTCATCTTTGTTCAGGTTCTATCAACCCTTCAAGTCCTTCTCTACCTCTTCCTCTATCTCCTTCTCCTCTTCCTCTACCTACTTCTCTTCCTCTACCTCCTCCTCTTCTTCTACCAAGGCCTCTTCCTCTATCTCCTTCTCTATCTCCTTCTCCTCTTCCTACTTCTCCTCTTCCTCTACTGCCTTCATCTCCTCTTTGAGCTCCCCCTCTCATTCTCACTCTTCTTCTTCTTCTAACTCCTTCCATTTTTGTTGAAGACAGGTGTACTCACCTGCTGCCTTTTATAGCACAACTGAGTGCTGCGTTTTCAAATTAGCACATGTGTGCTTCCACACCTGGTGGTTGTGATTATCCAAATCGTTCATTAGTGTGGTCATTGGAAATCCAGTGCTTTGTAATGACAAGTAAGTAACCTCACAATCCTTATCTGTGTCTAAGGTGTGAAAATGTGTTTAGAGTTTTACAAATCACTGTGTGTAATGTTTTGCAAAAAGGGTGAAGCAGACATTGTGTGTAATGTTGTGCAAATCTGTGGAGGTGTTTTGCTCATTGGAGTAGAATTTAGCAAATTGTGTGGAAATTTTTATTTTAGTGTGTAAACAATCGTAAAAAAACTGTAACCATATAGCTCAGGAACCCCACACAGTTGAAATGGGTCCTGATAAAAAGAGTTTAAAAAAACCCTGTACTTAATCATCCAGGAACCATCAGGAAATGCTTCTCCTTCTGTTTGTCTTGTAATCACTGCTAAAAATTTGTTATTTTTAACAACACACTAATAGGAGCAACTGCAGTACTGGCCATCACCAGCAGGGGGTCTGGGGGGCAAAGGAATGTGGCTCTTGATAGAAACATGGACCTGTGGCTAAAGTTAGCGCCTGATACCTTGTGACATATGATAATACAGCATCATGTTGAGGTGTCAGGAGGCAGTTCACCTTAAGAGTGTACAGTAGGTATGATTACAGAGCCAAAGCTTTGGAGTTCATGCCAGAAGACATTTAAGTGTGCACAATAGCTACATCTTTAATATGGGCATAAAGTTTCTGATTCAGTTTACATTACAAAAAAGTTACTTTCTATGAACACTTAATTAAGAGCCTCTTTAAAGCTGCGTTCACACTGCCAGCGACAAAACAACCTCATCTCATTCATTTTCAATGAGAGCTGGCGACTTCCGGCAACACGAGCGACGGCGACCGTTGACGACCGGATGTGGGCATGTCCAGAGATGTGACAAAGTAGAGAAATGCTTAATTATATGCAAAGGAAGAGTGAGTTTCAGGAGTGACAGCCAATATGAGAGAATATGGTAGAGCTCACGTGATCCTAATATTTTAATAATAATATAAATTAAAAAAAAACAGTGCTGTTTAGACTCTCCATACACACCACGTGACAAAGTAGCTGGCAGTGTGAACACAGCAAGAGCTGCCTTTTCTTTCAGTCCTATATTACAATGAGTGTGAGCTACTTGATTCTCCATGATCGTGCAACAGTGCCCCTCAGGGTGGGTAATAGGATTACTGCATACTGTACATTTAATCATGTCGTTTATCATATGGAGTTACAATATATCAAATTAAATATATTACTGATGCAGCATTTTTGCACTTAAAAGATAACAGACATGACAAACTTGTTTGTTACTTTTATAGTTGCAAATTATTATTTATGAGCTATGAAATACACTACAAGAGAGAAAGATGAGATAGAATGTTAGAAACAAAAAATTAACTTCCACAACTGGCATTTTTACATTTATTTGAATTGCTCTTTATTAATGTCTCAGACAGTACAAATTAGTTCTCATCTTCCCACACCCAAGAATCCAGAAACCCATTGTACTTTTCTCACCATTTGCATCTAAAGTATATAATTCCACTACAATCCTCAAATATCCCAAAGCATTAATACTACATTAAGTGTCATTAACTGAAATTAGTTAATTATGTTTTCACAAAATGTAAAGCAAATATAAAACACCTTTACTAAATAATTACCACTTAAAAAGAAAATGAACATTTAGTGTTAAACACTACGTAATGGCCAAAGTCAAAATGTCACTGATTCGCTTTTCCCTCTATCTTTGCTTTAAAATGTTATCTCTTGCTTCATAGGTCACATTTCAAAATGCCTCTGTCATTAACCTACCTATTTGTTTTTTTACAGGTATATTTTTACATCCGATCAACCTTCTTATCCTTAGAAGAGAAATGGCACCCACTATTGCATATTGTATATAGAGTGCATTGATTTTATTTCTCAGAAAACAAGCAAAGTTCAACTAGGCAATTTCACAAATGCTGTTAAACAGCTCACACAATGATTCAAGTGGATTTCATGCTTGTTTGGCAGAAGCATCATTCACAATATGAACAGGAAATGTGGTCAGATGCCACATTTACATAATATGACATAAAGTGTTTTTTCCAAGCTGTGATATTTAAAAGTCCCAGTACAGTTCCCCACAGTGGAGTTCACTTGCTTGTCTAAATGCTCACTCAAACTCAGCCTCAGCATAAGCAGCATTATATGGATGAAATGAGCACATGAATCACGCATCCATTCTAACCTCGTCAAACATTTTCTCAAACAGAGGCCTGAAGTCCAACCACAGTGTGGATAGTTTAAAGGGTTAATCCACCCAAAAATGAAAAGTCTCTCATCATTTACTCATCCTCATTCCATCACAGACAAAGAATTTTTGAAGAATATCTGTAGGTCCACACAATGCAAGTGAATGGTGATCAGGCGTTTGAAGCTTCAAAAAGCTGATAAAGTTTAAATTTAGGTGAGAACGCACCAAAATATAACTCTTTTTATGACAGCAGTTCCTTGTTGATCACGATTTCAAGCTTGATTACACTTCCTATAGCGCCATCTAATGCTCTGCGCATGCGTCAAGCACTAGGGAGTGTAATCGAGCTTGAAGTCATGATTGCACCTAGAGACTGTAATGCAAGATGTACAGTGATTAAGGAGTTATATTTTGATCTGTTCTCAACCAAAACCAACTGGATCGCTTCAGAAGACATTGATTAAACCACTGGAGTCTGATGGATTATTTTTGGAGCTTCAAAGGCATAATCACCATTCACTTGCATTGTATGGACCTACAGAGCTGTGATATTCTTCTAAAGATCTGTCACATTCTTTGTATACCTCTTTCATCTCTTTGTTGCTGAGACTCTGTCATTTTAGGAAATACATCTCTGTCGAACATTCTATAACACTTGTACACAAATCATAAATGATTCTGCCCTCCACTATCTTGTAACAATCGGATTCTGTCATAATTCAATTTCTCACCCTTTATCACTCCTTCTTTGTGGCCCCAAGAAAAATATAACACCACCATTGATCATTCTCACTTAACTTCCATGTGGCCCCATGTGAATACATCAGAACAGATCATTATCAGACATTAATGCCATTATTTTATATAGCTTTTCTCACAAGTAGTGGATGTGTAATTATTTTTTTCTGTTAGTTCAACATGCATGTTCATCTTGTGCAAAACAAATGAGATGCAAACAGATATAGAACAGTGAATCAACTTGTGCGCACAGTGGTACAAACAGTAAATATCTTGCTCAAAATTTTGAAGGCATTGAATAATACATTTGTAAAATGTACAGATGGAGATTATCTATATTATTGTTGCGTACTCTTTCTTAATATTTGTATAACTGAGTGAGCAAAAAAACTTGCTATAACTTTGAACATGCAAAATATATGACATCTCTATGACTGAAGTTTTTCTGTAACTGTAGAAAGATTAATTTAACAGAACCAAGCTCAAGCACTTCATTGCTCTTGCCTTGGGTGGTAGTAAATGTCACAATGGATTCTCAGAGAAGGATGGAACCAGGCCTCCACACATTCGGTTGAAGCCCTATGCTTGATGTACTGAAGCGGGGTCTGGGTACCCACAGGTTTGGACTGCTCCCAGACAACGAGGACTGCATACCAGCAGACAGGGGATTTAGCTCAGGGGCACTCTTAATCTGCTTGGCTGCCTGGAATGGGGTGTAGACTTGTATAGGAGAGGGTTGTGCGATAGGCACTGAATTAAGCACAGAGGCAGTTGACATTTTGGGAAGTGTGGGTAGGGCTGCTGTCGGGGCTGGAGGTGGTGGGGAGAATGGCGCTGCAGATCGTGGAGCAACAGGAGGCGGAGAAGTGACATCCCTACACCACATCGGCTCGCCAAGAGTGGTGGCAGAGCGAGGGGAAATTACAGTAGGGGTCAGGGCTGTAGGTGCAGACATGGGAGTGGGTGTGGAGGAACGTTTGATTTCGTACACACGGCTTGCTTTAACAGGGACCTGCTTTGGCATGTTAAGGGAAGTGCCTGTCATGCTGTCCTGCTTTGGCATGTTTAGGGAAGTGCCTGTCAAGCTGACACCATTCTGCTGCTGTTGATAAGTGGTGTTGGACTGAGGAACTCCACTGCCATAGATGAACAAGGAGGAATTAAGCTGGTATGGCTGCCTGCTCACAAAGTCAAGAGCCTTTATGCCCTGTTTGTGCTGACCAGACACTGTTTTAACCCCAACTTTTGAGGCATCATTGGCCTTGCTGCCACGCTGGGCCACTGGGGGGCATGATGGTGATAGCAGTGGATTATAATTAATGGGTGGTGGGGCTCGGATGTTTGGAGAGAGTTTCCAGTTAGTTGGGAGGGAGGGTGTGGGTGAAGGATCACGAGGTTGTGCAGGAGACTTGGGCTGTTTATCCACCACAAAGCGGTCCATGCGGCTCTGTCTACGTGCAAACAACTCTGCTCCTTTACCTCGCATCTGGGAAATCTCAGGAGCTGGATGAGCTGGTTTGGGAGTTACTGGAGGTGGCATCCTATTTCTCTGTGCCTGCATGAAGTTACAAGCCTCAGCGCCCAGATTGAGGAAATCTTCCTCAGGGCCAAACTCAAACCCTGCCTCAAAACCTGAGTGAAACTTGTCATCCAGGTTCTGCACTAGAGACAGAAGTTCAGGGTTGTAAGATGGAGGCTTCTTCTCCTCTTTAATATTGAACATTGGTTTCTTGGTTCCACGACGACAGGCCTCCTGCAGGATGCCAGTGCGGGTGGCAGGTACTGAAACCCGCTGCTCTCGAGAAGAGATGCCATCAGTGGTTTTGGAGAGGGGGTACTGCTGGGCCACTGGTGCATCTAAAGTTCCTGGGGTAGTTGTTGCTACAGAGATGTATGGGTTGAAAGGTACTTTGTGGGGTGGGGAAGATTGCACATTTAGTGTTTCAGGAGCATTGGCATGGACAAGGGCTGGGGTAGGATCTGGGACAGGAGCAGGGGCAAGGGAAGAGGTAGGGGCTGGGGCATTTGCAAATGGGGGAGAGAAGGGCTGTGCAGGCATATGAACTGGTAGATGTGACTGGTATTGTGAAGAACCCATGTGGTAAGGAGGACTGAGGGGCATTGCCTGTGTTTGAGATTGAGAATAAGGTTGGGTCATGCCAGAAGGTAAATTCAAGGATGATACATGAGAAGATGATGGAGAAAAAGGGGCAGAGGGGCTGGAATGGGTTGGGGAGAAAAGTGAGGCATTTAAAGGGGGAGGAGAAAATGGACCTGAAGTTAAAGATGATGGAGAAAGCATAGAAGGACCATTAAAGGTAGCTGGTCTGGCAGGGATATACAGAGATGTTATAGAGATGGCTTTCTTCCTCTCCGAGCCAGCAGGGGAAAAGGCCACGGACAGAGCCTGGGATCCAGTCTTCTTGGCAGCGTTGGGCCTGAAGACAACCGGAGCAGTTGCTGCTCTGTGGTTCACACAGCCAGGGGCAAATGGCCTGGCAGTTCTGTTGTGCACTGAGCTGGCAGCCGATGAGTCTACTTGCTCTAAAAATGTTCCTGCCATGGATGGCATTGGCGTCTGGCCCAGAGAGGATAACACAACACTTGTCCTGCTCACCACCAATGGTTCCAAGTTCACCATACTAGTATTATGAGAAGTTAGGGGAGTAACTGGAGTAACTGGGGTATATGTCAGGGTTGAGTATCCTTGTTGCTGTGGCATGGAGAAGGAGGTGGGTGTAACAGGTTTTGATGTATGTTCTTCTGATCTTTTCCTCTGTTGTTCAAAAAGCTTGGCTCCTTTGCCTGAGGTTGCGTTCAGGCCCGGGCTGGTCTCCACATATCTGTCAGGCACAATGAATGCTGAAGTTCTCTTGTCTAGAATGTCCAGGTAACCACTATCCCAGGTAGGGTCTGGAGCAGCATAAAACACTTCCTTGTCAAGCTCAGACTCGCTTCCAGGAAACAAGCTTTCATCCTCAGTTTCTTCCACTGTGTTACTGTAGCTTTCTCCGTCTACACTGTCAAAACAGGTAAGAGTGTACTTTTTGGCACGCTGCCGTCGCTTCTTAAACATAAGCACACCTTTGGAGTGAGGGTTAGGAGCATCAGTCAAGAGTGAGGCAATGGTTTGGCACTTGGATCGAGCCTCCTTCACCTGATTATCCTGTAAACTCTCACCCCTGTGAAGCTCTATGGAGAGATAGAGAGTGTGTATACCGATTAGTGAGAATACTTTCAAGGTGTTTACTTGAATAAACAGTATTGTATTTTATTCCACACCAAAGAGTCAGCACTTTAGTGGTCACACACGAGCATAATGGTGATGCACATTTGTCAATCGGTCTAATGTTTAATATACTGCTTCTAAATAAAGTCTAATGGCTCACAACATTGATGTGATGGTAGGAAATTGAAGTAGCTCCATTTCTGGCACCAGGTAACAGCATTTTCTTTTCCATTAAGCACAGAGACATGAGGAATATCATCAGTCATAGGGAATGAAAACTTAGCATCTTGTAACATGGCTGTACAGGCCTGTTAGCAGGGGTTATCTAGACAAGTCTTTAAAGTGACACGTATTACTTTTATATAACCGTAAATTTGGCAATGAGGGGCAAACACAAACATAAAACCACATACAACTTAATAATAAGTTGGCAATGTAATAAGTCAAGTTGCAGATATTATAAATGGAAGGCACTTAACACATTTTTAGTTGAGTCTGAATAGCTCTGATATAAGACACTATAATGAAGTGGGTAGATGCTGAAATGTCTGAAACAGAAATATTCATGGTAAATCTGATCTTAACCTCCTGTAAAAATAGCCCATCACATTCTAACAGCTTGAGAATGTAACCTCTGAAGAACCGTGCTCACACAAACATACACACACTACATTAAGAAGGAAGTCTTTTTGCTGGGATATTCTGTCTAATAACATTAAGTTTAGATCAAACTGTGCAGCATAATGTAAAATACCTATTATCATTGACCATACTACAAAAATGGGTTAACCATAATATACTGGCTAACATAAAATCTTCAGGGCTTACATTTAACAAAGTTATGCCAAACAATATAAGGTATATTAGGCCTAATGATAAAAGGTCTGCATATCTGTGCGAATGTCAACATTTAAAAAATTTAAGCAAATCAAATGCCCAACCATAAAAAAAACTCCATACAAGATTTAATAGAAACCAAAAACTGTCAAAATTTACATCAGTAATGCCAAAACATTATAAATAATACCTTTGTGCAGTCCATCACCTTAGCTCAACTTTCTCATTAATAGTCATTATAGCCACTACATTTTCAATAATCATAATTTACCAGAACACTGACCCAGAGCTCCCTGTCAGTAGGCTATATGGCAATCCAAACCAAAGGTCTTTCAAAGCTCTACAGAAGCCTTCAGGTCTTTACCTGCATACATGTGTCCTTCATGTTCTACCTCTACAGGCAATGTAAGGCTCCTCATTTTGTTCAGAGAAAAAAATGTGTTGCCAAGCCAGCCTAACTGGCAGAATACACACTAACACAACAGTGGAGCACAGCCAGCAATCCTTTGGTGCTCTGCCCAAATTGGTGCAAAATCAACCGGTCCGAAACCTGGGGTCATGCCTTTTAAAGACCCTTTTGTCTAACCACAAAATGTTGTCACAGGCCCATAGAAACCCCATTATGTCATTGAGACTATTTCAGTCAGTGACCAGTGCTAACAGACATTTCCCACCTGTTTGGGCAATCCTCTCTCTCTTTCAGGGGACCTTAGGCTGACCCATCATGTAGGGTCATGGAAAACAAAATACTCACACATCGCTAATATGTCTTCAAACATGCTGAAACATCAAACCTCACCACACCCAATATGACAATACCCCTACCTCAAATCACAACCATTCCACAAACGCTGTGGTCTGAGATTTAGGTATCTTTAAACAAGTCTTAATAATCAAACAACAAAAAGCCAAGAAATTTCACATATGCAATTATAAAGGGATAGTTTATTTAAAAATGTAAATTCTTTCATCATTTATATACTGTAATTTTGCAGCAAACACATTTGACTTTCTTCTATGGGTCAAAAATGAAAATGTTTTTGGAAATGACAACACCAGTCCCTTTTTATTTTTATTGTTTGGTAAAAAGCTATGTCAACATTCTTAAAAATTTCTCCTCTAGTGTTTTTATTTTTGGGGTGAGTAGTAACCCTTGTAAAACTGTGTATGTGAAATCTCTTGGTTTCACAATCCAGTAACTACATTACAGTGAACACCTTGTATTGAAATAGTTCCTCCCCAAAAGCTATCTAATCTTGGTTCACTATCTATTCTGAGAGCGAAGAGATTATATAATATATTTAGGGGTTTGCTACTGATCGGCACATCCATAGTATTTTGTCTCTAATATTTCCGACCTCCCACTGCGCTGCCACAATAACAGGTGTGCACGCTTCTCCTCTTCTTACCAAGGCTGTCTGAATGCCCTGAATTATTTCACCACTAACAAAGACAGAGAAGAGCAGCTGGCATGGACCCCTTCCCTCACTTAACTAATGCCTCTAGCCATGGAAAGATGCACACAAAACCCCAGCTGACTTTTTCACTGCACACAAACCACTCCTGTTTAACATTTTCACCAAAATAGAGCCTATTAGAATCCATCCAGTGTTACAGTAAGAATGCTTTTAAAAAAACAGCTAGCTATCCAACTACTCTACAAGTGATAAAAAAGCTATTTAAATCAGCTAAACGAAAACTTAAAAGCTGAAAGCTACACCTTACAGAAAGTGGCTACAAGTTACATTACAACCTACTTGGTAAATGCAGCTTGCTCCATTTAAGCTACTTCATTTAGAAAAACATAAATACAAAAATAGTCAGCTGCAATTTGATCTAAAACTTGTTAATTAGAAAATGAAAACATCTTAAAAAGAAGTACAACAAAAATTTTATTGCCAGAGTAGCTGTGTGTGCGTGTGTGTTTAGTATCCCACAGTGGCGTTATTATGGTAACTGCTCTAAACGATTCAGTCAGTAAGTGAGATGTCTAAATGATTCAAACTGAAAAACAAACTCATTCAGACAGTTTTACAAATAGATCTGATATATTATCATTTACTGTATGATTAGCAAATTCTGATCACCTGTCATCATCGTCAGCTGCATGCTGGTTAGAAATTTGTTAGACTTGCTGTGATGTAATGGCACTGTATGTCAAAAATACTGCCGCAGTTTTTAGAGCCAGGAGCTACAAGAAAGTCCCACTAAACAACAGGCCCACTCAAGTAATGGTCTCTTAAATCATGAAGTGATTCTACAGGCTAAAAGAACTATTAAAATCCTATGCGATCGCTGAATGATTCATCTTATCTTAACTGTGTAAATATAACAAAGATAAAAATAGCTTTTAAATGGATAGACTCCAGTGGTTAACTCTTCAAAAGCGATATGATAGGTATGGGTGAAAACAGATATTTAAGTCCTTTTTTTACTATAAATCTACACTTTCACTTTCTTCTTATTTTATTTTTGGCTATTTGCATTGTTGCAAATACATTTGCATATCGCCATCTACTGTGTAGGGAGGATAATTTATAGTAAAAAAAATTACTTAAATATTGATCGGTTTCTCACCCACACCTATCATATCACTTCTGAAGATATGGATTTAACTACTGGAGTCATGTGAATTATTTTTATGCTGCCTTTATGTGCTTTTTGGACCTTCAAATTTCTGGCCACCATTCACTTGCATTGTATGGACCTACAGAACTGATATATTCTTTTAAAAATCCTTGTTTATGTTCAGCAGATGAAAGAAAGTCATACATATTCGGTATCCCTGCTAAACACACCAGCTTAACCAGCAAGCAATTCCCATGCTGGTCTAAGTTGGTTAATGCTGGTTTGGTGCAGGTCTAGCTGGTTGACCAGCATAGTGATGCTTTTCAGCAGCAAAACCTAGCTGGTGAAGTTGGCTGACCAGCATCTTTGTGTTGAAGGTCATTAAGCTATATAAAAGCACCAGTCCAGCACACAAAACACAACATAATCTGATGACCAGCAATGCTGGTCTTTTCAGCAGGGATGGCATGAGGGTGAGTAAATGATGAGAGAATTAAAATTTTTGGGTGACCTATCTATTTAAATAATTTGTCACATATATTATTAAACCAAAAATATAAATGGTGAAATTAAACATTACTCTGTTTTGTTTTCTCCTGTTAGCTCACAAGTTAACCAGTTAGCCTATTTTCCTCTTTACTTATCCTCACTGTGGCCATCTAATGGTATGGCAGTATGAATGTATTCAATAGAACTTTTAAGTTGCGGTATATTTAATAATTTTACAGCCTTTAAATGTTATAATCTTTGTGATTAGGGTTTGTTTGCGACCTCAAATAAACACAACAAACCGTGTATAAATGTGACATCCAGCTGTTGCAAGACTCCAGCCTTTCCCTGGTTATTTGAAGGGAGACGTAACTTGTTGTGGGCATGCCATGTATTGGGCGTGTCTTGTAGTAGTCTTGCAGAAGGCTGACAGACTATTCTCCCCCTGAGTGTAGCTGCCTACTCTCGTGGGCGAGGCGTTTGGCATCTCAAAAGAGCCAATTGACTAGTAGGACTAACTACTCATACAGATGCTAATTTGTCACTGCCCACTGAAGAAACAGATATTATATTATTATTTGTATTATTTGAATAAAACTAAAAAAGCGAAGCACACCACATCAATGTTGCGTTCAGTTAATCAGCATCTACTTATCTATCAGTGTCAAATCTATATCTGGCATGAATCACTTTAATAGTACCGGTAATCTTATTGTAAAAGATCACCTTGTATGCTTGGAAAGTAGATACCCATATTTAATGAGTTCTCTTTAAAATAAAAGACTTTAATGCTATGAGAAGAGTGGTTAAAAATAAAATAAACTAACAGAAAATTTTCTGTGTTACAATGTGCAGATAGTTTGTAGCCCTTAAAATTACAATATTATCACAGTAGAATGACTGACCATTTAGTTTAAAAAGAGAGAATGAAATGATACTGACACTGGACAGCAACTGGACATTGGGGACATTCCTTTCCCAGCATGCAAGAGAGGGCAGCATTATAGGCCCGAGACAGAGGACAAATATAGTTTTTAGCTCTCTTCTGTCCAGCCCCCCTACCCTGCCATGTTAAGCCTTCAGAAGGGGACATGTAGGAAGTCCTTTAACCAATGTTTGTTTAAGCTCACTGACATCATTTAAGTAATTGATAGATGTTTAATAGGGCATGAGGTAATAACAGAAAGAGATGCTAGATTTGGAAATCTGAACTCGTGCTTATTAATATAGCAATTTATGGTGAAATGAATGTTATTCAAACGAACCGATGTGCTGTAGACTGTTTGAAAAAGAGGAATGATACTCACTAGCTTGCTTGGCCTTGTCCATGTATGTGACACTAAGTTCTTCATCCACTGGGTTATCCACCATGGGTACCATCTGTCTGTGAGATGCCAGCATGAGAGCCTCTTTGAACCGTTCTGGAGAAACCAGAGGAGGTGGGACAGTGGGGGGCTCTTGGAAGGCACTGTCCACTTCAGCAGCTCCTGTTAGACTTTGGTCGGAATTCTCAGAGGAATTTCCTGCTTGGTGCGACCACTCAGCATGCGAGGGCTGGTGGACCACCTCTCTGCAGGCCACCCCGGACATTGCGTGCTGTTTCTGAGTCCCTATTCCATCTAGATCAGATCCAGACCAGATATGTTTTGGGGGTATATGCACACATCCTGGGTACTCTCATAGCCACTCGTTCCTGAAGTCTCCTCCTCCTGCAAGGAGGCTTGGCTAGGACACTTGGCAGGTGAGCTACTTGGGCTTCGTCGTCTCTGTCTTCGCTGCCTCTCTTTTGCTGCCACATTAGCGTCACTGTCTGTCTCTCCATAGTACGCCTCACTGTCTGGACGGGACGTAAGGCACTTTAGGCCACCAGTGGCGGACATGAGCGATGCTCTGTTAACACCAGGTGGTTTAGAGGTAAGTGGAGGCGACAGAGTTCTCAACGCTGCCCGGTACTCCTTAACGATATGAGGGGAGGGGGCTCGACCCAGAAGCACAAATGGTTGATAAGCAGCTGGGGCCCTGAATTGAAAGCATAGTGATTATCTCTAGTACAATGTTAAAAAACCCTGTGAAATCACTTGACCAGCACTATTTTATTTCCTGTATTTACATATAGGCTTTCCCAGTAAGCTTTAACCTCCTGCGACCCCACGTACACATGCGTAGACTGTTATTTTGGCTTCGCTATACGCAATGCATAATTTAAACTTATTTAAACCAACTGATCTCAGTTCAGAAGACTCTGGGATGTCAGTAAAGGGTTAAACTTGTACAGAGTCATGTAACAAAACAACATGGAGCCTTTGCGTAACACAATGTACAGTAATGTGTATTTGTCAGCAGGAACGGCAGCCGGTGAAGTTTCTGTGAAGATAAATAAAACCAAGAATTGTACTCGGATGGTCCCTTACCACATCCCTCACAATTTTAGCAATAAATGCTTTTTTATTTATTAATAATAAAAAGTGTATATCCTTTCTTATATGCCGAAAACTTTCCTGACCCATGATGTATAAAAAATATAACTATTTTATTTATTTGATTATTTATCTTATTTATGTATACATCTGTGTTGGTTTATGTGTTTTAAATTTTTTTTATTTACTTTATTATAATAATTTCACCTATATCACCTATACTTGTATTTATGACTCAGTCATAGGATTCATTGTTGGATCTGTGTAATTTTTTTACTAATTATTGAACATTTATATGGGGACATTCTCATCCTACATAGCATTTGATTGGACAAAAATCTCTTTACTGCAAGATGAGTCATGCATATTTTTGTTCCGTTTTCCCAGAGAAGTATTGTACATTTTTTATCCATATATCTTCTAAAATGTAATTTTGTCAACTTTAAGGAGTCTACTAACACATATATGGCTTCAAAACTAATAGACATAATATTATGCTTACAAACTCCTCATGACAATGATCTCTCTCGTACCTTTTGATTCGCAGGTGGAGGGTTCCTTTGCCACTATCGATGAGTTTCATAGCTTCAGCATGAGACAGTATTCCACAGGAGACGTCATTGATTGACACCAGCTCATCAGTCTCTCTGAGCCCTGCCCTGCATGCCTTACTGCACTTTCTCACCTAAAACAGCAGGTGGAGACAGAGTAATCAAAAACGGAAACAAAGCATCTTCTGATAGACTAAATGATCAATTATGAAAAATAATAATAAATAATACTTAACTAACCATTAAACAAACAATGAAACATCTGCTTCCATCAGTTCTATTTATTATATCGCTTCGTTTATGAATGTCAGGTTAGTTTAAACAGTTTCTGTTTCCAATGTTCGGTCAAGTAATGGTTCCTTAAATCTATACAAGCAAATTCCCCCACAGAATCACATTATAAATATATAGAATGAAAACTGACAACCTCTGTGCTACTGGATCACAGTGCATCTGTTACTAATAAACCAGTGCGTGAGCTGAGTGGCTCGCTGATGGTCTCAAAACACATTTGAGGACTTTTCATGCAAAGATTAATAGAATCAAGCTAAAGACAATATAAACACTGACTGCCTCTCACAGACTGTACATAAACAAACATGGATTACATCTGAGCTATTGGCCGAGTTTTCACACAGTGGCAGAACTTAATCTAAAGGTTGTGCTCTTGAGGCATCCATTCAGGCCTTACCCAGTGGGTTTTGTATTTGTAATAACTTACATTGATAATAAATTGACAGAGATGGAGGTGGCCTTAAAGAGGCCTATATGGCTTTTGTTCCCAATTGTAGATGCCATCTTCTAGAGAGCCTTACTTGAGGAGGTCATCTGTCAAATATGAGTGTGCTGTTCTAACACTCACTTTGCCAACAAATACCAGACTGAAAGTCTGGCCACATTCCCAGCTTTGTCTCTTGCTTCCAGATAAAAAACATGATACAAGCTTTAAAGCAACTGCTTTGATAAACAACAAGGTTCCATAAACTTTGTTTTTCATAATTGGTCTTTGGGTAAATAATTTGGGTAAATTACCACTCAAAAATGGGCTAATGGGATTAACGCCTCTAAATATGTTTTTCTTATTTAACCTTTAATTAAAATAAATAATAATAATACATAAATACATAAATTATCTATCAGCAGCACATTGTGAACAATAATACAATTCACAATGCTACAAAGTTCACAGCGAACTACAATCCCCATGTTGATTTGCTTTTCCTTAATTGTAAAACTGAAGAAGAAAAAAAAAGTCATTTTAAATAGGATATATTAAAATCTCTGGTGAAAAGATACGAACATTCAAATATGGTTCCTAATTAGAAGAAAACAGATGAACATTAGATTTTTGTTCAAATTCCACTGATTTTTATTGCAGATCAAATAGTCTCAGAATGCAAAATGGTAAACAACATGTACAGCTGGTGCCAGGGCAGCTATTGCTTATTGGCAGACCTGAACAGGGCATGCCATGAATTCATATGTTCTCCACATACCTAAAATAAAGTACTCAGCCATTTTAATGAGTAGGTTGTCACTCAGTCTCAACAGGTTCTGCTTAAAATTCAATGAGTGCATATTTTTGAGAAGTGGACTGTCTTTGACAAGTACTAAAATAGTAAATGGAGTGTATCCCCAGTGGGTTCCAAAAATCTGAGACCACACTGAAAATCAGGTATTCAAAATCTAATTTAAACCTGGAAATAAACAATTTTATTTAGGGATTTAAAAAATATGTAAAACAATGAAAAGTTATGGTGTAAAATAAAGAAGAAATATTTAAGATGTTTTACTATTTGTAAGTCATTAATCAAATAAGCAAATTTGAGACCATGTTAAAGAAATAGTTCACCCAAAAATGAAAATTCTCTCATTTTCTCGCCATAATGCCAAATGTGTATGATGTTTTTCATCACTTTTAGAAGAATATCTCAGCTCTGTAGGTCCATGTAATGCAAGTGAATGGTGACCAAATTTTTGAAGCTCCTAAAAGCACATAAATGCAGCATAAAAGTGATCAATATGACTCCAGTGGTTTAATCCATGTCTTCTGAACCAATCTAATACATTTTGGGTGAGAACAGACCAAAATATATAACTCCTTTTTCACACTACATCTTGCCATTGCAGTCTCTAGGCATGATCATGAATTCAAGCTCGATTACACTTGATGCATGCACAGAGCACTAGATATTGCAAGAAAGGTAATCAAGCTTGAAATCATGATCGCCAAGGAGAAATGGATTTTACCACTGGAGTAATATGGATTACTTTTTTTTAAGTAATATGATTGCTTTTTGGAGCTTGGAGCTCATATTTGGTCACCATTCACTTACATTGTGTGGATCTACAGAGCTGAGATATTCTTTAAATCTTCGTTTTCTACAAAAAAGTCATACACATCTGGGATGGCATGAGGATGAGTAAATTATGATAATTTTTGGGAGAACCCTTCCTTTAACAAAATGTCAGATTTCCTTTCTTTCATTGAAGCACGCAATATGCTCTTTGGGACTTTCTCAAATTATGTTATAAATAAACATTCTGGAACTTTCACTCAAATTGTTTTGCTGATAATATAATTTGTGATGAAAAATAAGTATTATATTTCAAAAGTACAAAATTTAAGGTTTTTCACAATTGGTCTATGATGTTTGGATCCCACTTTACATCATATAAGAAACAGAAGGATTCAAAGTATCTGCATGGCAAACTACATTTACATTACAAACAATACACTGAATTATTGTCACGAACCCCACTCCTCTGCTTCTCCCCGCATCGTCTAGCACACACACGCACACTCCCTCGACCTCACTCCCTCGCTCCGCCCCCTCGAGCTTTTCACACTCTTTTTGCTCGCTCGAGCCCTCACACCCACTTTGCTCCTACTCGCTCACATGCTCGTAGGCAATCTCCCTTCCTCGAGTTTATCACGCGTTTCCAATCCCCCAGAACATTATGACCACCTGCACTCGCGTCATCTGCACTCCTGCACATTAGTTTCACCTGCACTCGTCTCATCACCTGTCATGGTTTACACCTGCACTCGCCCCTATATATATCACTACCCTTTCGTCTCACGGTTGTTGGTTATTGTATTTAGTTTCCCGTGTCTTTGCCTCCCACGCTAGTCTCGTCTAGTTTTGATCTCCTCTTGTCCTCCTCTTAGCTTGCCAGCTCCCCTTGTTCCCCTGTCTTTTGCTCCCACTAGTCCCGTCTACTCTGATCCTGTTTCCCGGCTTCGACCTCCCCACTCTCGTTGACCACTCTCTCCCGGATTTGCCCCTTACTCGACTTTGTTTCCTCGGCTTTTGACCCTACGCTACCCTGACCATTCTCCCTCTGGATTTTCCGTGCTGTACTTTTGTTTGCCTGCAAATAAACGCAGTTTTGACATACATTGTGACTGTCTTATCTTGTGTGTGTATGTGTGTGTGCGGGTTACAATTATGAGAACCCGATTTATGTCTTCAAGCATTTTCAAAAGATTGCCAGAACATTTCACAAGTTAAAAGCTCAGTAAGTGTCACTGAGGTCATTCTCCATCTGCTTAAATGTAGCAATCAGAATTCCTGCAGGATCAGAACAGCTCAATTAAATGAGAGATGGCATGGAAAAAGGCCACACTGCAAATGGAAACAAATAAAACTGCAGAGGTGACCTTAGGTGTAATGACAGAAGGAGGGAAACTCCCTATAGTGCTGTACAAAACATATTTTTCATGGAATTTACAAAAGCCAGGGCCATCACTCTGTGATGGCTAACTTTGTCCTATTAGGATGGAAAGTATTCAAGAGCAGACTAGACAGTCTTTGCCATAGCTCATCCATCCAAAATAGCACTTAGATCAGGGAAAATGTATTGCACAGTTGTCGCTTAGCACGTGTGGAATTCTGTGTTTATAGGTGGATACTGTGGCTGTAATTCTACTAAGTCCTGAAATAACATCTAATTTAGACAGAGCTCGGTGAGAATGCTTCCTTGAAAGATCTGGATTCCATAGGAAGCCAAACAAAAATCTGTCAATTAGATAAGAGTGAAGAAGTGCACTGTGAAAACCTTGCAGGTTTATCTATGGAGTAGGCATGCTTGCAACACATAGACATATGGCTCTTGAACAGGCATTTATCAACAGATAAAAGAAGTAATCTGGGGCCCATAGTCTAAAAGATAATATGCCTGTATGTTTTATCTTAAATGTTTGGCCTTATTAATAAATAAAAGACATGTAAGTGTTGTTTCTATCTTAATTAGCATTTCTTCAGGTCCTGAAAAATATGTTTTAATATAAATATGTATATTTAATTAAAAATAGCCTCTAATTGAAAATGTTTTTGTTTTACCAAGAAGGCATACCACATGAATAACACAAAAACGTAGCACACGTGAGCATTTAACAGAAAATGTCCTCAATAACACCTGCACTCAAGTAGACTTATCAGGTGCTACACACATACTTCAAGCCCATCTGCTCTGCTAAATAAGGGCTCACACACAAGTGAGGAATACATTAAACTTAATAGACATTGACAAAATTAATTCTAAAATTATTATTTTACACAGGTTCAGGATGTGGGCTTCAAAAATGAAGAATAATTTTGTACTTTTCTGAGCAATTCTGGAACATGGATTTTGGTGTTTCTTATGTTACAGTACTGCTACAATAGAATTAATTGTTTTCATTGTTGTTTTAGAAACTTCTGCATCTTACAAAGCTAAAACACAAAATAGACACATTTTGACAATTGGTAAGCATGATGTGGTTGAGAACAATGACGTGTGGCAGCCTCTAAAGTCTTCTTTCATGGTTAGAAGTTGCAATCAAAAGACAGTGTTTCTATTAATAGCTTCACAAACCAGTCACTAAAATGAAACACATGGTTCCGTTTTTACCAGGTAGCCTCTCCAATCCCATGCCCCCTTACCTTTGACACTTGGAGGGGCATTTGGTGCTCAGCTCCTCCCTGTAATCGGAAACCCCATGGTGCACCTCCTGAAAGAGTCACCACTACCTCCTCTGCCACCACTCTGTCCTAAATTGTCTCTATTAAAATGTTTCTGGTTTCTTTCAGAAGTTTTGACCCATCCCTGGACCTTTAGTCCTCCTCAGTGGCCCTGACTGCATGCAGAGCTTCTGTCAACCCAGATACACACCCCATGGGTCAAAAGCATGTGAAGTGTGGGGTGAGCAAAAGGGGGTGGGCGCAAGTGAGAACAGCCTCTCCCACACTCTCTCTCTCTCTCTCTCGGAATGCTGGGTTGGTGGGTGAGGGTGAGTGGTCTAGATCCAGGCCCTCCTTCCTTCATCCTACTGGTCCTGTCAATCCACAGCCACATCCGAAGGATGCTGATAGACCCTCTAAAAATAACCCATCAGTCCCACTGAGCTTTATCTGTGAATCAAAATCTGAATGGAGCTGTTAAGTGTTATTATGGGAGTCAGATACATATTGCAAATTAAAATTAAACTTAAAATGCTTCTTAGCAATCAAAAATAATTGTTAGTAAATGAGTTATTCCTGGGAATCAATCAACAAAGAGCTAAATAATTATGGGGACATATTTTAACTTACTTAATCTAGATAATGTCACTTCTTTAGATGTGTTTACAAGAAAATTATTTATCACAATTATCTATGCTTTCATTAATAGTTTCCTCTGGAATAATGACATTCACATCTATTCTTTGTCATTTTATTTACTTTTTTATTTTTACATCCATTTAATAGATTTTTGCATTTTGTTGTTTTATTGTTTATCTGTTGCTATAGCATGGTTTAGCCAGCAGGCCCTGTTTACAGCTCCATCCAAACACTATGGGACTATTATAAGCAGTCAGAGTAATAGGATTCAGGAGAAGGAAGTACAACCTCTGCTGGGCCTTTTTCACAGTGGCGTCAATGTGGGTCTCCCACTTCAGGTCCTGTGAGATGGTAGTGCCCAGGAACCTAAATGACTCCACTGCTGCCACAGTGCTGTTTAGAAGGGGGTTCAATGTTTGGGTGTTCCTCCTAAAGTCCACAATCAATCCAGCTTTTTCAGCTCCAGGTTGTTTTGACTACACCAGTGAGCCTCCCTTCTGTATACAGACTCATCTTCATCTTGGATGAGGCTGATGACAGTAGTGTCGTCTGCAAACTTCAGGAGCTTGACAGAGGGGCCAATGGTGGTGTAGTCATTTGTATACAGGGAGAAGAGCAGTGGAGGAGAGCACACATCCCTGAGGGGCACCAGTGCTGATTGAGTAATGTGAGAGGTTTTATGTTGGAGGTGGTTGGTGATGGCCTGGAGCTCAACAAGTCTTCGGTCAACAAGGCTGTGACAGCAGAAACACCTTTGTTGTTACAGCTTATGGACACCATGCTGACTTTCCCCAAAACTCCTCAAGAAATGCAGCTGGCCAATCAACAGTTCCATAATATTGCCAACATCACAAGAGTGACTGGCATCATCAATGGCACCCTGATTCCAGTGGCAAGTACCATGGTGAATGAGCCCTTGTACATTTGAAGGAAGGGCTATCCAGCCATTAATGTTCAAGTAGTCTGTGATCACAGGGGGTCTTCAATGACATTGTGGCAAAATGGCCTGGAAGCATATATGACTCTTTTGCGTGGGCCAATTCTGCAACTTTCCAGGAGGACAGCTGGCTGTTGGGAGACAGCGCATATCCTCTTCGCCAATAACTCTTAACACCTGTGCAGCATCCAGCCACCACTGCAGAAGAGTGGTTCAGTCATGCCCCTGAGGAACTACTAAGTAGTGGGAATTGGGAATTCCAAATTGGGGAGAAAAGGGGATTTAAAAAAACAGAAAGGTGACAGCCTATCCTAGTACACCTCTAAAAGCCGTGCAGTTGTATTGGTTACTGCAATTCTCCTCAACATTGCAGTCATGAAAATCTGTTAAACTTCCTGAGGAGGAAGAGGGGTGTTGTGCTGGTCCTGATGATGACAAAGATGCTACTGCTGCAGATGATGATCCTCTGAACCCACATCAAGGCGGAATGCATCCTTCAGAATCAGAAAACATTTCATTCATAAAAGGTTTGGTTACTTTTTTTAAATACAGTTTGGTTACTGTATTGTCTATTATTTCATCTTACTGACATAACTTGTGTAAATAAACATTTTGTGTAATTGCCTACCTTGGTGTTTTTTTTCCTTGCAATCATTAATTTAAAGACTACTGCAAACAAGAAGTATACATTTGTTTTCTCTAACAAAGCTTATTGAGAATATTCCACATTCTACTTCTGTGAACACAACACAATAAACACAAAACCACTTACACAGACATGTAATCCAATACAGAAATCAGATATATGGCCAAAAAAAAATATTTCTACAATCATTGTTCATTTATTTTAGGCATATTGGCTATATAAAATGACACTGTCATTTAGGAAATTATATTTTACATATATGAAAGTGTAATATTTTGAAATATGTGAATGAATAGGGTGACCAGATTCCTGCTTGTTTAAAAGATTTATCCGGTGTCCATGCTGCGATCATTAATGAGAACACACACTCCACAGATGCAGATGTCCCAGGCAGGCATAAAATGCTGAAGTTGATGATGTTGCTCTCCAGCTCACGAAAAACATCTGTCCATCTCTCAGACACGGCCGTCTTGTACATATTTCACTCAGTGATGCTATGAGTGACAATGTATTTCATGCAAGCCCACTAATCAAAGAGTCAGTCAAACTGAGAGCGGGGATTCATGGAGTAGAATTGTTCAAGGCGGCTCTGAATGTCTTTCCACTCTGGGATGTCTCTCAGTGGGGCCCACTCAAGTTTTTCTGTGTTCTCCAATGAGCGGCTCACATTTTGGAGGTAATTCAATGATGCTGAATAAAAGTTTCTGACTGCACAAAGAAATCAACTGCTCGCATGCCACCAGCTTCAACCAGGGCATCCAGCATCCAGTTTTAATGTCTGAGAGTATGAAAGATTCCTCCAGCCTGGCCTGCAAGACTTTTCTCAGGTCCGTGCAAAGGCACTTCTGTGGCAGATATGTGGTCTTGCTCTATCTCCATTGCATGATTAAAAGTGACTGCTTACTTGAGTGCAAAGCCAATCCAAAAATGTTTCTTCGAAACGAAACTTTGGGCATTTTTCTTGAGAAAGAAAGTATGCACGCAGACCATTGAAATGTGTAGTATTCTTTCAAGAGCTGGACCAAGAGAGAGGAAACGTGTGTTGCCATGCTGCAGTAATTTCTGACGTACGTTGCATATGAAAGCTTCAGATTTGGTGCAGGCAGGAGAAAATTTCGGATCATACAATTCTTGATCAATTTCGCAGTGCAGCCAGCCGACCGAAAACTATGGCCGAGCACAACAGTAAATTCGGAGTGAAACGTCTCGGTTACCTACGTAACCTAGGTTCTCTCTAGATGAGGGAACGAGTATTGCGTAAGCTAGCTTACGCTACGGAAAGATTAATCTTTTCTGAGATATTGAAGCCAAAAAATTATCCTTAATTTTGTATCATTTGTCAACGCAGTGCAGCAACTGCAGACCTTGAGCGGGCTAGCTAGCGAGCTCATTGGTTGCTCTGCGGCAACTGCTGCAGCCTATAGACGAACTTGCTTGAACTCGCGCCCAATGAGAGGCGCCCGCGCACTCACTGTCCCAAAGCCCGCCAGAATGGGCGTGGCTAGGGTGCATATAAGCGCAGTTCGTAGGCTGGAACCCTGGTTTTCATTGAATGAAGCGAAAATCGCTCGTGGCGCGAGCACGGCCAGCTACGCAATACTCGTTCCCTCATCTAGAGAGAACCGAGGTTACGTAGGTAACCGAGACGTTCTCTTACGAGAGGTTCTCTCGTATTGCGTAAGCTAGCTTACGTTACGGGAACCCATTGTCAACGCCGTCCACTGCATGAGCCCCAGGGGGGTGGGGGGACCCGGGGGAGCCCTTGTGAGTGGGGAAATAATATTTGGCCGGCAAGAGTGCGGGTCAGTGTGTGTGTGATACATAAGCACATAGTGGGAAGGGACAAACAGAGCGGCGGTGCCGGTCTGTGTGGAATGTGTCCCATTAGTGCAGCTCACCAGGGGAGCTGTAGCGTATTAAACCGCTAGTAGTTTTGAACGAACGAAACGAAAAGCTGCTCAGCGCGTCTGAAAGAGGCGGAGCGCGCAGTATACAATCTCAGTGCTCTGACTGGGCAAAGGAGATTTGTGTCGCGTTCGCTATCGGATGCTGGCAGAGCCGATAGGGAAATAATCTGTGCTCTGAAAGGAGTACCGATCACCTTGGGGACATAGCCGTGTCTAGGCTTTAAAATGACTTTGGAGTCACTTGGTCCAAACTCCATACACGCAGCGCTGACAAACAGCGCGTGAAGGTCTCCCACATGTTTAACTGATGACAGGGCAGTCAGAAAAACGGTTTTGAGTGAAAGGTATTTCAAATCCACGGATTCAAGCGGTTCGAAAGGGGGGGCTTTCATAGCTTCGAGAACTACAGAAAGATCCCAGATAGGAACCGATGGGAGCGCGGGGTTCATCCTTCTAGCTCCCCTGAGGAAGCGGATGACCAGCTCGTTTTTCCCCATGACTGGCCATGCAGGGGTTCGGCGAACGCCGCGACGGCCGCCACGCATACACTTTGAGCGTGGATGGGGATCTGCCCTTATCCAACAGCTCTTGTAAAAACACGAGCAGTGACGACACCCCACATGTCCGTGGGTCCAGGTCTCTGTCGGTGCACCATTTTGAAAACACCGACCATTTGGACGCATAGAGTCTTCTCGTGGAAGGGGCTCTAGCGTGTATGATAGTGTTCATTACTCCTTCTGGCAAAGCGACGGGTAGTCGTTGATCACCCAGCGTGCAGCGCCCAGCGCTCTGGGTGGGGATGCCAGATCGTGCCGCGAGCTTGAGAGAGGAGATCTGCTCTCACTGGGATGGGCCACGGGGCTGTCAGTGACAGCTGCGTAAGCTCCGGGAACCATGTCTGATTCTCCCAGCGGGGCTATGAGGAGCACCAAGTGACGCGTTTCCTGATCCTCTGCATTACCTGTGGCAATAGCGAGGCGGGAGGGAAGGCGTAAAGCGGGTGGTTGGGCCAGTCCTGGGCCAGCTGCGTCCTCGCTTTGAGAAAAATACTGGGCAGTGAGAGTTCTCTTCTGACACGAAGAGGTCTATCTCTGCTCTGCCGAATATTTGCCATAATTTCTGGACTGTTTGAGCGTGCAGGGACCATTCCCCTGGGGGAACATTGTCTCTGGACAGTCTGTCTGGGCCGTCGTTCAGGTGGCCTGGCACGTGCGTCGCCCTCAGCGGCGCAGGTGGCCCTGGGACCAACTTAGTATGCGTTTTGTCAGATGGAAGAGGTTCCTGGATCTGACACCACCCTGACGGTTTAGATAGGATACCACAGATCTGTTGTCCGAGCGGACCAGGGCGTGGTGACCCTGAATGACCGGGAGGAAGCGCCGGCGGCGTACTCGACCGCTATCATTTCCAGACAATTTATGTGAAGGAGCTTTTCCTGAACTGACCATAGGCTGAAAACCGGCAAGCCCTCGCGAGACCGCGCCCCAACCCGTGTTGGGCGCGTCTGTCGAGATGACTTTCGGCGAGATACAGCTCCCATCGTCACTCCCCGCTGATACCATTCGGCCACCGTCCAAGGCTGCAGAGCTGATATACAGGTCTGAGTCACTCTGATCGGCTGGCGGCCTGTGGCCCATGCCCGGTGAGACGCGCGGGTGTTTAACCAATGCTGAAGCGGGAGCATGCACAGTAAACCCAGCTGAAGTACTGCTGCGGCTGAGGCCATGTAACCTAACACTCTCTGAAATTTTTTCAGAGGCGTGAGGCTGTTCATCTGAAAAGACGCGGCTAGTTGCTAGCGCGCGCCGTGTAGATAAGCGAGCCGTCATTGCCACAGAGTCTAGTTCTATTCCAAGGAAGGAAATTGCCTGACTGGGCTGTAGTGAGCTCTTGGTCCAATTGACTGCAAGACCCAGACTGTTCAGATGACTGAGGAGAACTGTCCTGTGAGACAGAAGCTCCGTATATGACTGTGCCAAAATCAGCCAATCGTCCAAATAGTTCAGAATTCGCAAGCCCTGACTCCGCAGGAGTGCGGCGCCGCATCCATGCGCTTCGTGAAAGTCACGGGTGCTAAGGACAGGCCGAGCGGAAGGACGGTGTATTGATAAACCTGACCGTCGAGGCGAATCTCAAGAATGGCCTGTGACGGGGATTTATCTGAATCTGAAAATAGGCATCTTTCAGATCGAGAGAAATAAACCAGTCCCCTGGTGCACATGCGCGAGGAGTTTCCTGATTGTAAGCATTTTGAGCGGTCTTTTTGCAAGCACCTTGTTCAAAACCCTGAGATCTAATATTGGTCTGAGGCCGCCGTCTTTCTTGGGGACAAGAAAATAACGGCTGTAAAACCCCGACTCAGCTCAGTGAAGGCGGCACTCTCTCTATGGCCCTTTTGCACAGAAGGTTTGCTATTTCTGAGCGAAGCATGCAGGCTGCTTCCGTGTTCACAGTAGTTTCGAGCACGCCCTGAAGCGGGGAGGCGGCGATCGAACTGTAGCAAATAGCCCTGTTTTATTGTGCTTAACACCCATTTGCATATCCCTGGGATAGCTTCCCACGCTTTGAAGCGTAGCGCTAGAGGGTGAATGGCCGAGTCAGCCCTGATTGCCGTACACAGCGGGCTGAACAGAATGTGTGGCCGCTTATTGTGCTTATGCATGACTGCTCGCAGACAGCAGGGACATGCTGTTCTGTGAGTGACTTCCGATTGAGATGAATGGGGAAAGAGTCACATCTGGTAAGTGATGCTGCGAGCATAGTCACGAGCACGGGACTTACACATAGAGAGGTGTTTGCTGGCCGTGTGACAGAGCGGGCAGAGAGGGAGCAGCGCCTGCGGGCTGCGTGGGCGCGTTTATTGACTCTAACACTTCGGCGGGCTGTGCCCGCTTTATGTGAGTGTGCTCTGATAGGAACACGGGAAGTGTAATGCTTGTGTGTAGGGGTGAACACTGGATTGTGGGCACATTTTCTACACATAAGACATGTTTGCTCTTTACAAGATCTTTTTGTGTCGCCGTGAAAAGCGGCGTTTGAGTGCTAGAGCAAGCGGGTAGTAACACCGGCTTGTTGGCTGCTGAATTTACCACTGTAGTTGCCTGAGAGAAGGGGACTGACAGGGGCTGAAGCTTTGACGGTGGTCTGGCCGGCGGGACTGAGCCGTCGTTTTTCAACAAAGCTAGGAGGACTTCGGTTGTTCAGGTTTCAAGCGCAATCTTAGGCCGAGGCCCGCGGGGCGGCGGTCTGCGGCGGCTGTCTGAGCGCGATCTGGGGTGGCCGCCCTGTCGACGCTGGGAAGTCTGGCTTTGTTGAGCTGGGCGCTGTGAAGATGCTCGTGCAGGAGGCTGGTTACGTGGGCGGCCTGCAGAGGAGCTAGCTGGCGAAGGCAGGAAGAGATTCATGGCTTGGGTGGCTTTCTGGACTTCGAAAAGCGGTCAACAATGCCACTTACCGTGGAACCGAAGAGACCGGACGGAGAGAGCGGCGTTGAGGAGCGTGGAGCGCTCAGCTTCTCCCATGTCGGCTAGCGTTAGCCACAGGTGTCTCTCGGTTACAGTCAGCAAGGCCATGCACTTCCCTAGGGCTTGAGCTGCAGCTTTGGTGGCCTGAAGGGCGAGGTCCGTCGCGCTCCTTAGATCTGTAACAGCCTCTGGGTGCCTGCCTTTCTCATCCCATTCCGAAGAAGGTCTGCTTGGAGGATCTGCAAGACGGCCATGGAATGCACAGCAGATGCGGCTTGGCCGGCGGCGGAATAGGCGCGGCCAACACAGGCGGAAGTAGTTCTGCAGGCCTTAGGCGGGAGCACTGGCTTAGACCGCCATCTCACGGAGGGCGGGCAAAGGTGTGCTGCTACCGAATCCTCGACCGGGGGATGGAAGAGTAGCCCTTCTCGGCGGCGCCGTCCACTGAAGCGAGAGAGGTGGAGGCGTGGGATCGAATCCTGGCCGAGAGAGCGCGTTCCACGATTTAGAGAGCTCGGCGTGGAGTTCCGGCAGGAAGGGAGCGGCCGGGCGTGGCGCCTGCGGTGGCGGCTTTGAAGAAAGCAGCCGTCGAGTCTGTTGGGAGCCTGCTCAGGGGGCGGTGTGAGGAGGCGTATCAGTTCCCCTTCGACTCCGGCGCGGGTCCTGCTGGATTCCTGGGCCGATGAGGAGGCTTGTGACCACTCCTCGCTGTCCGAAGCCATGATGGAACAGCAGCCCTTGTCCTCCGCCTCGCTCTCTGAGGTGGCAGCAGTGCGGCCGCTCGGCAGCAACTGCGCGTCTCGAGGGCGGGGAGGGTGAACGCGATGCTTCGAGGAGAGGCTCCGGCGAGACAGTCAGCTTCTAAACCCGGTTCCGGCAGCCTTTGGGAGCGGCGCTTCTTCGGCGCTGGCGAAACAGAAGAGCGCTGGCGGCTCGGTCCTGAGCGCTCGAGTCGAGCCTGCAGGGTCGACATCGAAGCTCCTCGCAGAGGTCGCATCCGCCGTCAGCGGCGAGCTCTGCATGCCCCAGTCCCAGGCAGAGAGCGCAGATGATGTGGCGGTCTCCGGCGCTGAGAGGAGTGCGGCATGAACCGCAGGTCGCGAGGCATCTTTAAAAAGACGCTCGTGCTCTTTTGTGAAGTTCACTGAGGAACTAGTTTGCTTTAAAAAGGATACGTCGCTGGATGGTGTAGCTCGCAGGATGGCTGAAGGTGGCGGTGGCGGCTTCTTCGGCGCTGTCCAAGCTTGCTTGATGCCCCTCGAACGGCAGCGGCTTCTTGCAGTTTCAGAGATGCGAAGAGCTTCGCTGAAGAGATGAAAATCAAGGTTCCAGCCTACGAACTGCGCTTATATGCACCCTAGCCACGCCCATTCTGGCGGGCTTTGGGACAGTGAGCGCGCGGGCGCCTCTCATTGGGCGCGAGTTCACGCAAGTTCGTCTATAGGCTGCAGCAGTTGCCGCAGAGCAACCAATGAGCTCGCTAGCTAGCCCGCTCAAGGTCTGCAGTTGCTGCACTGCGTTGACAAATGATACAAAATTAAGGATAATTTTTTGGCTTCAATATCTCAGAAAAGATGAATCTTTCCATAGCGTAAGCTAGCTTACGCAATACGAGAGAACCTCTCGTAAGAGAACAACCGCCACTAGAGGGAGCATAACGGCATCTGATGAGTGATACTGGAGCTTGTTCTCGGTGGATGGGCGGATGATAGCATTAGGAGCCCCTGTATGCATGCATGTTACATGTAAATTAAACAGAACTGTAGATCTGATGAGAAAAAAAATAATTTTGCAGTAGACTGTGATGATATTTATGATGTCCTGAATTATCCATAACTTGACTGGCAGATCAAATGGATCCATATTCTATGTAACATTTCATAGGAAATTTGTCTGAAAAACTGAACACATTTTATTTGTCTGATTTGTTAGTTTTAAAGTCCGTGGTGCCATGCGGATAGTAGTATAGAATAGTAGTCAGTAGATAGGTAGAGGGCTAATCTACGTCGTAACTTTGTGGATTTAATTTTCCGATTAGATCGAAATAAGGATGATTTATACGCTGTGAGTTTTTTTTTAAGTAACCGTAAGAGAGCATGTTCGTGAAGTCAGCCACTCCTCTACTCTCTCTCTCTCTCTCTCTCTCTCTCTCTCTCTCTCTCTCTCTCTCTCGGAAACAAACCCACTTTTGCCACAATTTACTCTATATTTGGTGGTGCTCCGATGTCCATGCTAGAGAAGGGAGGAGAGGGCATACCGGTAGAGAATACTAGTACAGTTAGCAAAGTGCGTTCAACGCCTATATGAGCTGTTTTCAGAAATGGAAAAGACTTTACTCAGACTCGACTTCATTTTATGGATGACCTGTCTAATTCTATCCCTAACAGATGTAGGACTAGGTATGTGGCCTATTTTTATTTTATTTTTCGTTTTATTGGACATACCTGAACTTTTATATTGTTGTGTCTGTTCGAAATGTTCTGATTTTCCTGATATATCGGAATAATGCTATTTATTATGTTTGATGTGATGCTGTGGTTTAAGACAGAGAGGAAGAATAGTGTACACTTCTTTGACCTTTGACTTTAAAATAAAGCATTTTGATTGTCTCATTCATTTCATAACACACTTTACTTTTGAATTGTTTAGTTTAAGTTGAGTCTTTCTTTCAATCTGTCTGCCTGTCTATCTAACTGTCTATCTCTCTCTATGTCCGTCCGTCTGTCTGTCTGTTTATCTTTCTTTCTTCTGTCTGTCTGTCTATCTATCCTTTTTTTTCTTGCTTGTTTTCTTGAAACTGTTACACCCACATTTGTTCCTTCTATATGAAATACTTTGACTGGTGTCTTTCATAGGGAACACCATCCTGTTCATGTTGATCCCAACTGATCCTTTTATTCCCCTATTAACAGAGACATAACATTTTGTAATTACATTACCAATTAAATTGGAGATCAAATATTTTCACTTACCTCTTTGTCTATCAGGCTCCAACATATGTACTTCTCGAGGGGCCAGTACATGCCGGCAGTGCCTGGCAGTGCATCCTTCTTGTGCCTGGTGCTTTCAAGAGGTATGGTGCTCTACAATGATTAATGACTTGGCTTCAACATCTTTACTAAAGATTTTATTTCTAAAATTCCTGAATGGAGTGGAGAGTAAGATTGATAGTAAAATCAAGATTTCAATCTCAGGGGTAAAAGTATTGTATGTCTCAAAAATGTATTAGTAGAATTCATTGACTTTTTTATACATCAATGGTATATTTATATGCCAATCAGATCAGATCTTGACATGAAGATTAAAAAGGCTGCATTTGATCAGATTGAAATTCCAGACTGACTAACCTCAAGATCAAGGACTCTGGAACTGTTTTGTCTAGTTTCATGTCAGGCATTATTTTGCAACTTGTTTACAATATGAATGAGTCTTCCCTTGAGAGCTACATACTTGTTTTTCTATGAGTTTGGTCTTTGGTAAAGACTATGGTTTAACCTACCATTACCATCCTCCATGTGGTTTCCAGAAAAGACATTGACATTTTAAGTGGCTGTCTTTTGTAAACAGACAAAATGTTTTTAATGTGAGCAAGCTCTGTGCAATTGTCCAGATCAGTGATTTTATCCTTCTCAAAAGAAAAGAGGAAAAGGTCGCAAATATGACTTTGTGTAACCTGGACACACACACACAAGATGAGACAGTCACAATGTAAGTCAAAAACTGCTTTTATTGTTAACAATAAAAGCAGGCAAAAGTACAAATGGGCAAATCCAGTGAAGAGTTGTCGAGGGAAGCGTAGGGTCAAAAGCCGGGGAATCAAAGAGAGTAAAGGGGGCAAATCCGGGAGAGTAGTAGAGGGGAGCGAGGGTCAAAGCCGGGATAAACAGGATCGAGAGGCGGGTAAACTAACAAAGGGAGTAGACAGGGGTACTAGGGGAACGAGGAGCTGGCAAGCTAAGGGGGTAATCAAGAGGAGGGCAAAACTAGACGAGACTAGCAGGGGGCAAAGATGCGGGAAACTAAACACAATAACCAACACCCGTGAAACGGATGTGCTGTGGTATTTATAGGGGAAGGTGCAGGTGTAAACAATGAAAGGTGATGAGACGAGTGCAGGTGAAACGAATAATGGGGTGATTGAGACGAGTGCAGGTGGTCATAATGTTTTGGCCATAGGAGCGTGCATGTGAGCCCGAGGAGAGAGACCTGCTAACGAGCAGGAGATCTCGACGGAGCAAAACGAGCATGAGAGCTCGAGGGAGCAAAACGAGCGTGAGCTCGAGGGGGGCGGAACGAGCATGCGAGCTCGAGGGGGCGGAACGAGCGTGCGAGCTTGAGGAGTGAGTGTGTGTGCGACGAAGCGGGGATGGGGCAGAGGAGCGGGGTTCGTGACACTTTGGCTTCCATTGTTTGTTGTTATTTCAAATACTACAAGTGTGAATCATATGTTAGGGTTTTTACAGTAGATGTTCAGGAAGTAAAATCTGTTTCCTTAGTTGTGCCATTGAAGTAAAACCAGCCCTTTAAAATGTGAAGTGGGTAATTTCCACACTACTAGTGGCACCAAACAGAATTGGGATCTATTTGTTGAGCGTTCTGACATACCAGCATTGGCTTAATCGATGGCGTGAGTGTGGGGCAGGACTACCTTTTGTATTGAGCAATGGCAGACGGGGGGAGTGATAAAAAATTGTTTGGTGTTGCCAGTGGCACAGACGTTACTTCACTTTTACTGTACAAATACAGCCTGATGCCCTGTACCAGTATTGGAAACTGTATCTTTTGGCGATTGCTTTTCAGGATTTTGGACAAGATGTACCCGGCTCCTCACGATGTGACCTAAAGAAGAATCTGATAGAGGCAGGATGCAGGAGAGGAGCTTTGGAGCATCCCATCAGCAAAATGTCTGTAATAGAAGACAAACCTCTTAGTGACAAGGCCTCGGGATCCACCACCGATGTCACCCAGATCCAACCTCAGATGTTGCACATCTCTTTGAGACCTGGTGAGGTCATACACGCTAAAGATAGAAGATAACTGATTGCAGAAGTAGTGGCCAAAATCTAAAGTTTTGTTTTGTGGCTTTCAGTTCATGTCAAGCCATCCATTTCTTGGTGTTCTCCTAAAAGTTGACAGAAAACCTTTAGCACATGCCATATATACACATTTAAAATTTACATTTTTCTCTTCCGGGTCAATGGACCAAAAATATTGATGACTCATCTTGCACTACACATATTTTTGTCCAATTAAATGCCTCCAGAATGAGAATGTAATTTCGTCTACTACCACTTGAAACCAACGAGGAAATTGCAAATCATGTTCATATCTGTGACCTAACTAAAGCTTATTGGCTATTTACAAAAAAAGTGACAAGCCTTTTGATATGTCCCACTCAAATTTCCTGTTTCAGTAAGGAAATATGTCAATACAGGGTCTTTAAATGGGGTCTCATTGGACTGTATTGTTATTTTGGCCTCCAACAGATGATTCCCAGGTCTTTACACTGAAAGTACGGCAAGTGGAGGACTACCCTGTGGACTTGTATTATCTGATGGACCTGTCCTTCTCCATGAATGATGACTTATCTCAATTAAGAAGACTGGGGCGTGGCCTGGCTGAAGAAATGAGCAAAACCACCAGTAATCTACGCATGGGCTTTGGGGCTTTCGTGGATAAACCAGTGTCCCCATACATGTTCATCTCCCCTCCAGAGGCTGTGTTAAATCCTTGCTACTCGTGAGTGATGACAAAGACATATATTTACACACTGAACATGAACAATAAAGATGATGTGTGTTAATTACAATGTCTTGAGTGGGTGTTGTGTATGTTGGCTGACAGAATATGATATTACATATTTAGACACCCTGCTATTATGGTTAAAGTGTCTTCATTTGCCATCTTTTATGCTGAGTTATGTCCAAAATATCAGTTACATTGTAAGCTGTTTTCTACAGCTCATCACTGAATGTCGTGACTCATTTACCCCAGCAAAGCTTTAGTGAATGACAAACACTCACCTCCAGCTTTGGCATTATTTCATGGTTACACATTAAGCAGTAATAGTAGCAACCTGTTTCTTTTGCTTTATTCGCTTTTCCACACAGGATAAAATCATATTTATAACTTTGCTTTGTTTTCCAGTTAAAATATCTAAACATCCTTAAAACAAGATACTTTTACCTAATAAGAAAAAATGTGTTAGATATAAAAGTGATAGTTCGCCCCAAAAATTCTATCATCATTTACTCTCAGAATGTTAGCCTCAGTGACCAATCACTTTCATTGCAACAGTTTTTTCATACAATGAAAGTTTATGGTGACTGAAAGAAAGTCTGCGTCAATGATTTACAGAATGATTAAAAGATGATGAAAGACTAAAATGTTTTTTGTTTTAGGGGAACTATCCATTTAAGATGTGTATTCATAGAATGTATCTTGAATATACGGTATGTGTATTTGGTGTAGCAGATATGTTCACTTGCATTTCACTTTATGCAACAACAAAAAAAGAAAAGAAAAAGTGTAAAAATCTGCTAGTGTCACAGAACAAAATACTCTTATTGAAGATACATAGCCTACTCAAAAATTAAGCTTTAATATGTAACTTAGCATTGGCTACTGGCAAATATATCTTGTTTTTTACTGTTAAAAATGTGCACTGTCATTTTTTTATTTATGTAGTCTTGGACGTACACTGATACCTATGGGCAAAAATGTAGCATAGTTCAAATGCAATAGTTCCAAAAAGCAACTATCGGTAAAACCGATATATCGGTCTAACTCTACATTCTATATGTAAACAATTCTTCTATTCTCTCATGTGATAGAATCCCGTACAAATGCCAGCCTCAGTTTGGCTACAGACACGTTCTGTCTCTAACAGAGGAGGTAAACCGCTTTACAGAGGAGGTGAAGAAACAAAAGGTGTCTCGGAACAGGGATGCCCCAGAGGGAGGCTTTGACGCCATCATACAGGCAGCCGTGTGCAAGGTTGGAGGTTCTAAACAAGCTAAATGGAAAGACAGATGGCTCATACTTTACTGAATACAAATACTTCTGAAGGAGTGATAGAGGCTATTTTTGACCTACTGTTACTTTGACCTCTCATATTTTACCATTTTCCACCATGACATTCTCCTAGGATAAAATTGGTTGGAGGCCAGGTGCATCTCACTTGCTAGTTTTTACCACTGATGCCAAGACACATGTGGCACTTGATGGGCGCCTGGCGGGCATTGTGCGACCCAATGATGGCCAGTGCTATTTGGGCACAGAAAACATCTACAACATGTCTACAACTTTGGTAGTGATATCATATTTTTTTTTTACTTTAGACACGCTGTAAGTCTATAGTATCTAAAACATATTAAATTGAATCTATATTGCTTTCATACTGAAGGAAACACTTTTTCTTTTGTAATTCACCAGGACTACCCATCCTTGGCATTAATCACAGAGAAAATGTCAGAGAACAATATAAATCTGATCTTTGCTGTGACCAGCCATGTGGAATCACTCTATAAGGTAAAAATTATATTCAGTGTTACTATCAATTTGGTATATGTTTGATATAACATTGAAGGACACTTTTAAAGATTTGATCTCCCCTCTTATTTTCTGATCTCTCTTGCTCTCTCTTTCCTTTCTCCCCCTCTCTTTATCTGTTGTAGAACTACAGTGAGCTGATCCCTGGTACTGCAGTGGGCATTCTATCTGAGGACTCGCATAATGTGATTCAGTTGATCCAGGATGCATATGCTGTAATGTTACATTTACTTAAAGATTGTTACAAGTTCAGTACAACTCAACAAAAAAGAATAAACATGAAAATAAACACTGTTTTGAATTTAGACTTAAACATTATACATGTTACCTGAGACAAGTGTTAGAAAATCATTTACTGAAATTGTTTGTGCTAAGTAACAATAACTAATATTTCAGCTCTTGTCATGTCCATGTAAAGACAGTAAACAATGTAACTTTTGCATACGTATAAGAACAGGACAAACAAAGGACTTACTTTTGTAATAAATAATTAGAAGTTAATCCACCTTGGACAGTATTCCCACCGCTACAATGATGATTTAGACCACTTTATAACTCAAATAATGCAGATTTTTAAAGAAAGAATTAATATAAGTGCTTTTACAAAAATACAACCTTCATATTTCTGCTTTTAAACCCTTGAAGTGCAGTTCTAGTTATTTAAAAAAAAATAACTGAGTGAGTGAGAATTTAAGATTTTCTGTGGGATTCAAAACGATCCCATATATTGTGTTAATAGAGCTTAATTTATTGAACACTGGAACATTTCTTTAAAAAGCTTCTCTCCATTTCTTTTGTACTCAAAAGAACCTGTATATGGTTATTGATCTGTTGTTTGTCATTCTGTTTGTGTGTTTGTCTAACAGAAACTGCGATCTAAGGTTGAGCTGGAGCTCTTGAATGTCCCAGAAGAGCTCAGTCTCACCTTTAATGCCACATGTCTCAATGAAGAGGTCATACCTGGACTAAGATCCTGCTCTGGACTCAAAAGAGGAGATACAGTCAGTATAACCTTATTTCTCTCTATTTCTCTCCAACTGCCCTATTCAATCATACTTTTTATCATAAGTTGTATCATAAGTGATAAGTGAGCTCCTTATGATACATTCTTGGTATTGCATGAATGTATTGCATCAATGTGTTTATTCCAAAACAGTTCTGTCACTTTGTTCAATTCTCACTCCCATTCTGATGCTTTGACAGATTCCACAAAAGGAGGAGGACAGATTAACAGGAAAAACCCTCCAATAATAGATGAGTTGCATAAAGTTTTGTGGTTTCACTCCCTTTCTACTAAATGGTTAACTATAAACACTTGCACACATCAGAACAAGTGAGAGTAACTGTGCCATTACTCATTTTGCTGAGTGTGTCTTGGCATCAGACTTGCCTATTTCCTGATCTCTGCTGTAGTGGTCTGACTCACTCTACCCAGCCGTCTATCAATCCAACCCAGTCACATATTATGTTATGCTATGCTACACACTCTCTATCAGCAATGGAATGATAAGACTCACAAATGTAATGATGGCCACTAATAAATATGGGCTGGGTAGCTCAGCGAGTATTGATGCTGACTACCACCACTGGAGTCTCGAGTTTGAATCCAGTGTGTGCAGAGTGACTCCAGTCAGGTCTCCTAAGCAACCAATTTGGCCTGGTTGATAGGGAGGGTAGAGTCACATTGGGTAAACTCATCATGGACACTATAATGTGCGTCTCGCTCTCGGTTGTACATGGATGCCGCGGAGAATAGAGTGAAGCCCCCAAACGTGTTACGTCTCCACAGTAACACGCCACGTGATAAAATGCTTGGATTGACGTCTCAGACACTGAAGTAACTGAGATTCGTCCTCTGCCACTACGCCACCATGAGGACTTAGAGCGCATAGGGAATTGGGCATACCACATTGGGGTGAAAAAGGGGAGAAAATTAAAAAAACAAAAAAAGGAAAAATCTGGGTTACATTGAGGCACATTCAATGGAAGTGAACGGGGCCAGTCCGTAAATGATAAAATACTTGCTGTTCCAAATGTATAGCCACAAGATGTGAACAATATGCATATGAATATAATTTTATTGTGATAAAATCGCTTACTCGCCTTTTGTGTGTAAAGTTAAATCCAATTTTGCAACTTCCTTGCCATGGCGACAAAGCATAAACTCTAAAATCCTAAAATGACTGTGTAAGGGGTTAAAGGAAAAGGACGAGGCGAGAACCGGCTTAACAATATAAATAGTATTTAATTAAATAAAAAGAAACACACAAACAGGGAAGCTGCCTGTAATTCTCTCTCTCTCTCGAACTGTCGTCACCAGCTGCCTTTATTCCTCGCGCGCACCATCAGGCTTATTGGGGACCGGGCGTGTATCGTTCCAGCCCTCCTCTACAAACTGTAAAAAAAAAAATATTTAAACAACATTAGAGTTTAGAAAATTGCCAAAAATATCGAACTACTGTCCAATTAAATCAGTACATTTATTTTTGATACTCAAAATGTGTTAAAAAATAAGTGATTGGTGTTGTTTGTTTTTTGTACTTGTACTGAACTACAAATATGCAAATTTGAGCATAATGTACCAACTCAGGTTGGAACTTTTAATGTGTCATAGTAATAAAAAAATCTGTGAACAACTGCTCTATAACAGGTGCTTGAATATCTTTCTAGGTGTCATTCAGTGTAGAGGCTCGTGCCAGGGGCTGCCCCAAGGAGAAACGCAAGACATTTACCATCAAACCGGTGGGCTTCAAGGACACCCTGCAGATCAGAGTCAACTTCGAGTGTGAGTGTAAATGCCAAGCCAAGGCCGAGACCGACAGTCCCTTTTGTCACCACGGCAATGGCACCTACGAGTGTGGAATCTGCCTGTGCAACCCAGGGCGACTGGGCCCCAGATGTGAGTGTGAAGAGGGTGACTACAGCCCCACCGAGCAGGATGCCTGCACAGGGCCAGAAAAAGTGATATGTAGCGGCCGGGGAGATTGCGTGTGCGGGCAGTGTGTGTGCCACAGTAACGATTTTGGCAAGGTGTGGGGAAAGAGGTGTGAGTGTGATGATTTCAGCTGCCTGCGCTACAAAGGAGAGCTTTGCTCAGGTAAGACAGGATTTCGTTTTTAAATACATGTACTCTGTTTAGTTGTTTTGTTTTTTGCTGACCCAGGATGAAACAGATCTTGGGTTGTGACTCACCAGTTAAGAACTACTGTATTAGACTATAGAATGTGTCATATATCATGCGTTATTCACAACTAATTATTTTGTAGATATGTGAGATATCCTGTTCGAAAGCCTTTCTTTACAACTTAGATTTCCTGTACTCTGCTCATTTCACCTCAAAGGAATTACCTAATAACATTAAAATGTCTTTTGGTTCAGCCGAAGAACAAGCTCCTCTATAAATAAACATGCTGTGGGGACTTGGCAGGTTAAGCCATGTGTTGCCATTTTGAGACCTGCATATTTGTTCTTTAGACGAGGTGCTGATGTTCCACTGGGCACGTTTAGGTTGAAATGGGTGCATAGTTTATGTAAAATTACAAAATGCTGTAGTGCACCTCTTGAAGTTATGTACCTCCTAAAAGCTCCTGGGGTTGGTTTCTTGTATAAGCAAAAGCAGATCTCTGTATTCTGCAAGATTTCATAATGCACCTTTAAAGTTTGTTATGTTGGATTGACAACATACTGTTATTCTACAGACCTTATTTTTCCAAAATCCCTAAAAAAGACCAAAATGATCAATTGTAACTACCCATATAGGCCTTTCTCACACTTTCACGTTTGCACAGTGGAAGCTTCGCTTTGTTGTGTAAAACAACTTCCTATGCAGTCTCAGTGGCAGTGCCCATATCACAGAATTATTATAGTCTATTTTATTTACAATTAATTCCAAATACTTCATCCTAACAGGCCTACATCACCTTCCAATAATTACTCATGGATAATTAAACAAAGAAAAACAGTTTCATGTTATTATGTATTTTATGATTTTAAAGGTGAATGTATGAGTAAGCAGCACTTCACAGAGGATAACATAATATAGTACAAACAAGAGTACATATACACAATAAATGAGCATTAGAACAAGACAAGGGTATACAGTATGCAGTATTGGGTGCAATCCAAATACAAAGTAATTAGTTACTGTTATCAAATTAGATTTTAAATTCTTGTAATCAGATTATAGTTTCTGACTTTCAATTAATTTGATTATTTTAAGTATATTATAGGGATATACTTATTTCTTATATATTATTTATGTAGAAAACATTAATTATGGCCCAGAACGAGTCATTTCAAAGGAGAAATGTGAGGTGCTAAGTGTATTTTTGAGATCAGTATCAGTATGTTAGTGACAATGTACAAGGAAGAAATGTAGACATTATTTTTGAATTTGTTGAGCAGAAAATTGTTTTAGAAAGTAACGTAATTAGTAATGTGATTACTTTTTGAATGAAGGAATTAGTAAAATAATCTGATTACAATTGTAGAGAAATAATTCGTAATTTGTAGTGGATTACTATTTTTAAGTAACTTACCCAACACTGACATTACGTCACAACAACAAAAAAATGTATATTCAGAGTAAAGATTCTACAGAGAATGAGCGATGATAATGATCACATTGCTTCATGTACTTAATTTTTAATATAATCTCCAGGTATGTTATAATATACATTTAAAAAATGTCCATCCCAGCATCCGATTACAGAAAATAACTGGTTTATTTGTTGTAAATGTGGAGTTATATCTATGCGGTTTGAGTGTGATGATTGGGGAAGCATTCGCTGGTGACCAATGCAATGTACCTTAAAAATTTGAGATGAAAGTGTCACAGTGTTTACAACTGTATTATATTTAAAATACAAACAGGAGATTAACATGCCGCAATAGTGAAAAAACAACATTAAAAAACTTAAACGTGGTATCTTCGGACTTGCGTTGAGCACATTAGTCCTCTGGGAGAAACCTGGACAGCGTGCAGCTTATAAACCGGGAATAATTTACCCTGATAATTAAGATTAAGATTAAGATTAAGATATACTTTATTGTCCCCGAAGGGAAATTTGTTTTGGACACTGTCCATTCCGTAGCTTTACAGAGACAACACAAAGACAGTTCACAACATTTACTCAACACATACTTCTCCTGAACGTTCTCTCATATACATTTAGTAGGTACGTATGTATAGTAGTAAACACATTAACCCTTCCATTGGCACAAGGCCCATAAAATGCGCAATTGGCATACTGCACACTCTATAGTCCCCATAAAATACACAACTGATATATTCCACATGGCCTATATGATACACAATTGTCATACTGCACACTATTAGCACCCCTAATATACACAACTTATGTGTTGCACACTCTATCTAGCCTACAAAATACACAATTTACATATTACTCACACTACATATTAGCGTTAATAAGCTTAATGGACAAAGGTACGAAATAAGTTTTATAACGGTTTAACCTACATTTAGGAACTCTAAATCTTCTGCCAGAGTGTAAAAGCTGAAATTCTAGATGGAGGATATGAGTCGAGTCAGAAACTATTTTTTGTGCCTGTCTGATAACCGACTGCTCATAGATTTTCTGGGGGGGCAGATAGTTTTTAACCCCCATAATCTTCATAGCTGTCTTTACTTGACGAGCGATCTGTGATTTTGATTGCACTGTCAGGTTACCATACCAGCTTATAATACCGTACTTTAAAATAGTCTCTAGTATTGCGTGATAGAATAACAACATACATTTTTGTTGTACTCCATACAATCTGAGTCTTCGTAAAAAATGCATCCTCTGCTGGAGTCTGGAGCAGACCGTATTTACATGGTCCTTCCAGGTCAGTGCATTATCAATATGTACACCCAGGTACTTATAAGAGCTAACCTGAGTAATGGGTACACTATTAATTACTACAGCCCTGGTGTCACCTATAGTTTTTGGGTCAAACACCATCTCCTCAGTCTTAGTTACGTTTAGCATAAGATAATTATCATCGCACCACAGAACAAATTCCTCAATTTCTGTACGATACGCAGCTGGACTTTTATCTTTATGCATGAGGCCAAGGATTGCTGTATCATCGGAAAATGTTATAATATAATTATCAATAAATAAAATTACCTCGCTCTGATACTATTATTCATTTAAGTGGAAGATGACACACATGGTTAAGTTTTGTGTTAAGCCAAAGAAACAATTTTAACTGTTGATGTTGACCACCATGTGAATCTAAGTTAATTTATTTATAAAAACTGCTGATCATCCATAGATGGAACTATGGGTGATCAGCATAGATTATGCTACTATTCTGAGCTGGATGTGACGACACACTGACTGTGATAATGGTCTGTACTCTTACATTGAATGAATGTTTAAATGGGTCAACGGAATGCTTGTTAATTCAAACTCCAACTTTCAAAAAATTTCAAATGTAAAACAGACACACACAAGGTCTGCCATATCATGTCTTTAGGTTACAATACAAAATCTGTCCATCTTTTTATCTTTCTGAAGGTTTTATCTGAAGGTCTACTTGACTATCTATTCATCTATCTTTTAAAAATTTTCAGAAAAAGGCTTTGTCACACCAACATCAAATTTTGATTTGTCTAACATTAACAATCTACAGGTGCATCTCAAAAAATTTGAATATCATGGAAAAGTAAAACATTTCTCGTAATTTATTTAAAAAAATTGCTATCTTTGATAGATTCTAGATTCATTACACAGAAAGTGAAATATTCTTTATTCTAATATTTTGAGATACTGGATTTTTGATTTTCGTGAGCTGTAACTTTACAAAAAAAAAGGCTTGAAACATTTCACTTTATGTGTAATGAATCTAGAATATATGAAAGTTCCACTTTTTAAATGAAATTACAGGGGAAAAAATTACCTTTTACAAGATATTCTAATTTTTTGAGATGCACCTGGTAGTTATTGCTTTGGTCTTTCAGATTTAACAAGCTTTAGTTTTCAGTACAAGATGTAACAACAAAAAACTTTTTTTTAGTTTTATAAGTGGTTCCTTAAGGCCTCAGTGGCATATTCTCAGAAGTCCAATATTATCCAGAAAATGCCTTTCTGCATTCTCACAGACGGATGATGTCACTGAACTAAGAATAGCCCAGTGAGGTCAGAAAGTTGTGTTTGGGCTGATGTGCAAGCTTTGCATTGTTTTTCTGTGGGAAGAGTAATTACATACAAAATGATGTTTTTTTTTCTATATTTGACTAATCATTGTCTTCAGAATTTCCATTTGGTTTTGGTTTTTATTTAGCAGACATTAGTGTTCTCTTTGTCAGCCAAAATTCCAGATCACTCATCATCACTGTTTTGTAAAGGAATAAGACATTATAATCTCCTACGCATTACACAAACATAGGCACTGTCACAGAGGTGTTTATACACATTATTATAACTACAAACAACACTTGTAATGGGGCTCAGCACTGTTCATTGTTGCAACTCAAGTGAAATATATAAGGCTTATCAAAGCTCTTAGCAAGTCCTGACATTCCACATCACCAGATGTCCATTTTTAGAAATCTGTGTGATTAAAAAAGGAGAGATTAAATCATTTTTGACAGCCGTTATGCTTGATTGCCAGCTGGAATTCTATTTGTGTAGTATGCAAAGCCTCAGCATAATATTTTTTCTATGCATGTAAGGAATGTACAACTCCTTACATGAGGCACTTTATGGGCTCGGGTTCAAACTAACCTTATCGAAAGTTAATTTCAGAGAACTTTATGGGATTAAACATTATTCATCCAAGGGACCTGGAAAGCTTTCTTTCAAGGTTCAAACAACCTTTCCCTAGCAACAAAAAGTCAGGATTAGTTTGGTTCAATTAAAAGTGCACTCAGTTTATGACCTATCAGTGAGGATGCAGCATCAGGCAAAACATGATGTTAAACCTATTTTTTAAGATTGCTATTCATTATCATGTCTAAAACTTTGTAAATGAGGGGAAATTACTTAGTGCATCTTCAGAAAACATCCATCACCTAAACTTTTTACAGTCATGTGTTTGTGAATTGTACTCTGGTCATCTGCTGGCTTGTTTCCATCTTCGTGATATTTTCCACCTCATGTTTTTTTCCAGGTCATGGCACATGTTCCTGTGGGTTTTGCCAGTGTGATCCAGACTGGAAGGGGGAGAACTGTAACTGTTCCACTCGTACAGACACATGTATGTCCAGCTTGGGACTGCTGTGCAGTGGCCGTGGCCAGTGTGTGTGTGGGAGCTGTGAGTGCACTCAGCCTGGGGCCTACGGCTCCACCTGCGACAAATGCCCCACCTGTCCCGATGCCTGCACAATAAAGAAGTGAGTGAATTACGTAATACTGCATAAACAAATTAATTTTATCGTACTACACATACTATTTCTGCTTTATGTATACTTTCCAAAATGTTCTGCATGAATGGAAACTGGAGCTTCAAAAAACATGCAAAAGCTATAGAAAGTATCCATATACAAAAGTGGTCCATACCACGTATGTGTTTTATTCAAAGCCATACCATAAATTTCTTTGAGGATCAGGCTGAAATTAATGTCTTGATTCACTGAAAATCCCCCCTAATTTTCCATGGCCCTCTCTATGAGAGAATTAGCAATACCCAACTCATGAATTAATTGTTCAGAGGAGTTTTATGAACTGGATGAAAAAATTTCACTCAAAATTAAATAGATGAATTAAAGGTGCACTCAGTAACTCTGCAAGTGTTTATGTCATTTTGGACGTACTCTGACATGTAGTGGCTTGGATGCATTTCTAAATCAATATGCCGTTTCACATGCCATTGTAGACTTTTAGTATTCACAGTCAGCCATTATTAATTTAATCCAAGAGTGAAAGTGTCTAATAACAGGACAGTTACCGAGATTAAGCGAGTCATTGGCTGGTCATGTGACCCTAACATGGCAGCCCCCATGAGGGGACACTGTCCATGTAGAACAAATCAGCTTTTATAAGGTTACTGATATGACCTGATGAGTGGTTATGATTGTAACATTTTTAATGAGGAAAAAATTACCAAGTGCATCTTTAAACATACAACATGAAGAGATCATGTGATTACAATTTAGCATACTAATTTTGAAACATTTACCACTGTATAAGGCATTCTGTTTCACATACTAAATTGTTGACAGTATGCAGTGTACTGCACTGTATTCGACGAACATAGCCAATGAGTTTATTGATAAGCTTGATAAGTCTTATCTGCATTTAAGTAAAAGAAGGGATTTTTTTTTATGTGTTTTATTTGTAATCTTTTTTTTTTTTTTTTGCTGTAGGGATTGTGTAGAGTGTAAACATTTTAAAAGAGGGAAACTCTTTGATGATGACACCTGCAGTCGAATCTGCAGAGATGAAATCAGACTGGTGGATGATCTGGGTACATTTATTAAATTCAATTTGTTATAGATAATAACAAAATACTGTAGTAATATAATGAAAAATAATAATATATTGCATATATTATATATTATTTCTTTTATACCTGTATTTTACCCACTAGTGTTCCATGTTAAGAATGCAGTGAATTGCACCTATAAGGATGAGGATGACTGTGTGCAGAGGTTTCAATACTATGAGGACAACAGTGGAAAATCCATCTTATCTGTGGTTAAGGAGCCAGGTAAACCCCTGTTAATGCTCTCACTACTGAAAAACACCAGCTTATGCTGTATTGCAGATCCACGGGTCCACAGCATTGATCAGTTAGACCACCACCAAGCAGCATTTTTTAGCATAAATTCATGGTCTAAGAGGGTCTTTTCAGCATGGATATCAAAAATGTTTCTTGTCAGTCAGGGTAGCGTAAACATGGACACTGCAGTGTGTGTGTCGGGGTGTGTGTATGTAAGGCTGTAAATTCAGTAGCCTGCAGTGAGAGTCTGCTTCTGTGCTTTAATGGACCCACATGTGGAACATGGGGTCTATTAGTTGCCTAAAAAGTGGGACACACATACCCAGAACCCAGGGAGCACCCAAGCTTGTAAAACAAACACAGCAATAAACAACATCCAAGCTACTGAGGAACTTGCTGACAGTGCAATTCCTCCTGGGACAGGAAGCAAAGAGAAGAGAGCCTAATAGATTCTAACAAATTGTGAAAAATAAAAACATAATACACTGAATGAAAAACAAGCATTAGATTATCAACTAGTCTCAGTCTGATGACACTTCCATCGCCTAAACACCTACAGTATGTTGAATCAACTATTTCAGATATACCTAAATTGCACATTAAGACAAAACACATTGTGGTTGGTCACTTTTTACATGTCAGTCAGACAGTCTTTTCCTGTCTATGTAGGCAGTTCTTGAACAAAATTAACTGCAATATGACCAGACCTTGTGCTATTTAGTTAAAGGTTTTTTCTAATTAAGACTAATTATCAACAAGAGAGGTTAAATATTTGCATGTATGTTTCCTATGATAAGTTATGCATTTGGATCTCTCACCCACACACCTCATTCCTGTGTGCTATAGACTGCCCTAAAGGCCCTGATATCTTGGTGGTGCTTCTGTCAGTAGCTGGTGCCATTTTATTCTTGGGTCTGGCCGCCCTGCTTATCTGGAAACTGCTTATCACCATCCATGATCGACGTGAATTTGCTAAGTTCGAGGAGGAGCGGGCACATGCCAAGTGGGAAACGGTTAGTGGCCAGCAAAAATAAACACAAGATCTACTGCCTGCACATATGCAGTGCATATAAAACATCAAAGACCTTGGGATACATACTGAATGTTCGTAACGCCAACACATCCACACCCATGCATACCTTTATACCAAATTGCTCACATTACTGTGTCTAAGTTGCTTGGTGAACTATAGATGTTGGCAGGATTATTTTATTGTTTCAGTGGCATGCTGTTTTTCTTTACAGAACAAAGGAAACGCCTCCGTACCCTTGGGGAACTTTTGCTTTAAATTAGGCAATGCTAATTAGGCTTTCCCGGTGAGGTCTTGAGACAGGGCTTCTCTAGCCACATGTGAACAGTCTGATCCCCAAATCTCAGTAACAAGTTCCCCACTAAACCTTTTATCTTTAAAATGTGTGTAATCTGACTCTTGCTTTAGGAAGTGTTGAGGCTAGAAAAGCATAAAGCAAACTGGTGGAAATGCACACAGAACGCTTTTTGCATAACATGGAATAATTCTGTTTTTTTTAATTCTCACATGTAGGGCCACAACCCCCTCTACAAAGGTGCTACATCAACATTTACCAACATCACATATCGAGGCAAGGACTGATCACAGCGAGCAGAGGAAGAACTTCATGGGTCCAACAGAGAATGTTAATATTTCCTTTCCAAAGTTCTGTTTAAAAGCATTATAGCTTTTAAAATACTCTCTAAACATTTCGTAATTGAGAAGCAATAAGAAAGGGTTGTACATTTTGTTGTTGTAAATATGTATAGTCAAAAATGACAAGTTTTTCTGACTTCTCTGTGAAAACCTTGCTGTTATGTGTCACTGGATGAATGATATTCTCCACATTTTCTTGTACCTAGACTATATTTGTCAGCACAGTGCCTTGAGGTATAATTGCTCACTGCTGCATTTCCTAATGCTTCCTGCTTTGCTACTATATCTGTGGAGTGTCAGATATAAATGATAAAAGCCTGAGTAATCTTTCCAAATACTGATGGCCTGTGGTAACACTGAATCCCTCATCACGACTATGCCATGTTCTTATTATAAGATGTTCTCTTATTATATTAATATTATGAAATTACAATATCCTAGAGGTAGCTTTATCACACTGGCTTTAAATGCAAAATTTAGTAGTGTATGTTATTGGTTCTGAAATCTAAGATTCAAGGCAGAATTCTTTCATACAAATGTTGAGAATATTGTCTGTTGTCAACATTTTCATATTTACAGCCGTGGCCAAAAATATTGGCAGTGACATACATTTTGTGTTTCGCAAAGTTTTCTGCTTCAGTTGATGTGGTGTTGAGGCACATTGTTTCTAGATTATTGTGCAGAGTGATCAGATATATTTTAAATAATTGCAAAAAGCTTCATTGGCCAAAAAATTTACTTTATCACAAAAACCCAAATTTCACTGTTTTTTGGCCCTGGCACAAAATGACCAGCTAACATCCTTTCACTAATCATATCAGCAGCACCTGGGAAAGTGTGAACGAGAACTAATCAGGTGAAATCACTCTATCATTCTGATTGGATTATAAGAGAAGACTGATTGCTATAAAAGGAGGGAAGAAGTGAACACAATCATTGTGTTCTAGTTAGCAATGGTTATCTCTAAAGAAAGACATGCAGCCATCATCGCGTTGCATCCAAATGGCCTCTCATGCAAGGAAATTGCTGCAAAGAATATTGCACCTGAAAGAACCATTTACCAGATCATCAAGAACTTCAAGAAGAGAGGTTCAACTGCAGTGAAGAAGGCTTCATGATGTCCCAGAGTGTCCAGCAAGCACCAGGACCGTCTCCTCCTGAGGAGTCAGCTGCGGAATCGTGTCACCACCAGTGCAGAGCTGGCTCAATATTGGCAGCAGGTTGGTGTGAGTGTATCTGCATGCACAGTGAGGCGAAGACTTTTGGACAATGGCCTGGTGTCAAGAAGGGCAGCAAAGAAGCCACTTCTCTCCAAGAAAAACATCAAGGACAGACTGAAATTCTGCAGGAAGTACAAGGATTGGACAGAAGAAGACTGGTGCAAAGTTATTTTCTCTGAAGTCCCCTTCTGACTGTTTGGGACATCTGGAAAATCGATAGTCCGGAGAAGAAAAGATAAACGCTACCATGAGTCCTGTCCTGAGACCATCCATGTGTGGGGTTGCTTTTCATCCAAGGAAGTGGGCACTCTCACAATTCTGCCCAAAAACACTGCCATGAATAAAGAATAGTATCAAAACTTACTGCAAAAGCATATTTTCCCAACAATCCAGGAGCAATTTGGTGATGATCTGTGCATTTTCCATTATGATGGAGCACCATGTTACAAGGCAAGAGTGATAATGAAGTGGCTCGGAGATCATTACATTGAAATTGTGAATCTGTGGCCAGACAACACCCCGGATCTTAATCCCATTGAGAACATGTGGTCAATCCTCAAAAGGCGAGAGGACAAGGAGTTGATCGCAATTTGTGGGCTTCTACGAGCACTAATAAGGCAAGAATGGATCGCCATCAGTCAGGATTTGGCCCAGAAGCTGATATCCAGCATGCCAGAGCGAATTGCAGAGGTTAAGAAGAACAAGGGTCAACACTGAAAATATTGACTCTTTGCATATATTGAATGTTTTTGCCAATAAAATCCTTAAAAACTCATGAAATGCTTATCATTGTTTTACAGTATACCATAGAAACATGTGAAAAAATAATCTACAAATACTGAAGCAGAAAACTTTGCAAAACACAATGTATTTCACTGCCAATACTTTTGGCCATGGCTGTAAATAAAAGAATGGCCTTATGACTTAGTACTACAGTACTGTGTAAATGTTTTAGGCAATTATAAGGAATGTGAGGATGTTTTCAAAAATAATCCCATGCAGTAAACATAAAGCAAAAAATATATATATCTGGTGTGACTAACCTATGCCTTTTAAACAGCACCAATTCTCCTAGATACAAGTGTATCATTTTTCAAGTGCACCATTTTTCAAGGTTGTTCCAAGCATCTTGGGGTACTTGCCACAGATCTATTTATTTAGGCTGTCTCAATTGCCTCTATTGCTTCATGTAATCCCAGACTCACTCCATTATATTGAGATCTGTGCCATACCATCTGTGGCAGGACGCCTTGTTCTACATCTAATATATTCTATTTGCAAAATGAATGTTTGGAAATCTAAAACACTAATGCAGAAGATAAAAAATGACCATCTTAAGACAAATGTTTGTTTTTTAAACATGTAATGTGCCTAAGAATTTTGAACAGTACTGCACAAGTTAACCAACAATTCATCTTAACTACACGAAAGTTGTACCCCTGTAAGAAACAGCGCCCCCTTTTGGGCTTTAAATGGATTTTATGGATTTTATCTTTTTGCACCGTCAGACATAGCACATGTTAATAACTATTAGTTTGACAGAAATTACAGAACACATGTTTGTCAAATGAATTCCTCAGAAAGAGATGTTTTTTTATAAAATTTGTTGTGATATACTTAAGTATAATAAAATTCTTTAACACAGGTCTATATATAACGAGGCCATATACAGCCTTAAACCCCTCAAACTCTGGTACATTCTTGCTGCAATTAGTACACACTTAAATGTAAAAACTCACTATTCACACATACTATGGACTAATTGCAAAATATTAGATTCATTTTTAAACAAAAATAAATAAATAAAAAAAATATTCTCCAATTATTCATAAATAATATTGTATGTGTTTATAATCATATGATAAAAAAAGTTTAATCATAAAAAAGTGTTGTCGTTGTCCTAAATTTGTAAGCATGTAATTCTAGTTCCGTTCAATCTATCGCACTGTGAAAAGCCTTATTTAATTCCACTAGATGGCAGCAAGCACTAGAAAATAGGCATAATTATAGTACTTTTACAATTATACATAAGGGTTTATAAAGGCCTATATTTTTTTTATTATTATTTAATTGAATTCCCTTTTGTTGAGGAACTGCCCGATTTAATTTTATCAAACTTAAAGGTGCTTTTAGTTACTTTTTTAAATGGAAAATAATGCATAAAATGTTCCTTTTCCCTGAAAGATATCACTGAAATAAAGAGATTAGTATCCTGAGATGGTCACATTCGAAGGCTGCATTCAAAGTGTCCTACTCGCTTTTCTGAAATTAGACAGTCTCGATGACTTAAGCGGCCGACAAATGCGACCTCCGGAGGACGCAGCCTTCCAAATGAGACACAGCCACTGTGTTTTTGTGTTTATTTAGTGCCCTACAGAAACCCTACACCTACCTACCACTAAATCTAACCCTAAACCTCACCTAACAGCACATTAGATTCTTGCTGCCAGGGGGTTTCCTTCTAGACACAGTAAGGGCCGGTTTCCACGGGGATTAAATTAAAATGCCTAGTCGTAGACTAAATGTCATTTTAAACCTGGATTTATTGAAGTAGCTTTCTCACACATGGATTACAATAGTCTCAGACTTGCACTAGTCTAGACTTAAACAATCGGATTTCTAGAAGTAGGATTAGACCTAATTCAGATCTAAATGAAGTCTTAAATTAAACCTGGTCAGAAGCAGGTTTAACCTCAGATTAAAAACTTCTTGCCTCAAGGCTCACGTTCACAGTAGCAGAAAATGGATTACCTCGACTATTTCAACGACAATCAGAGACCACCACCAAGACCAGAAAGAAGGTTGCTGAAAGGCAGGAGCAACCCACTAAATGATTTTGATGATTACATTTTCTTGACCGTTTCCGTATGTCAAAGGAAAATGCAACAGAAATAATTGGTTTGCTGCAGCCCAAGCTTTCAGGTGACTTAGTCAGGGGCACCCCTATTTCTCCTTCCTTACAAATATTAATTACCTTTAGGTTTTTGGCATGGAACCTTCCATCGTGAAACTGGGGATTTGTGTGGTGTAGGTGAATCAACAGTGTGCAAAATAGTACTACAAAGTCTGCAGTGCTATATGTGAACTGAAAAAGGATTTCATCAAATTCCCAAATGCTGCTGAACAGGCCACCTACCAGGTAAGATTTCTATGAATATGGGAACTTCCCTGGAGTCATTGGTTGTATCGATGGCTGCCACATTCCCATCAAGTGTCCCTCTACAGCAGATGCTGAGGAATTCAGAAATCGTAAAAACTGGTTTTCAATAAATGTACAAGGAGTGTGCACTCCCACTATGCAGTTCTCCAATATTGTTGCACGTTGGAAAGGTTCAACTCATGACTCAAGGATTTTCCACAACTCCTCTTTGTATGGTCAGTTTGAAACAAGACAACACTCTGGAATTGTACTTTGTGACAGTGGGTATGCACAGACAAACTTCTTGTTCACCCCTTATCTCCATCCAGTCAGACCAGAGCAACAGCGCTATAACCAAGCTCACATGCTCACCAGAGGGCTAATAGAGCGCATGTTTGGTGTATGGAAGAATCGTTTCCAGTGTCTCCGAAATACAACTGCGGTTTGAACCTAGAAGGTGCTGCATTGTTATTATTGCAACAGCAGTGCTTCATAATTTTCTTAAACAGTGTGGCTGCCCAGACCCTGATATTGAAGATGATGATGACCAACATGTCCCTATCGCTGAGCTAGCCAATGACAGAAATGGACTTGCTTACAGAGATGCTTTTGCTTTGCAGCACTTCTCATAAATGAGCCTTGAGTGATACATAAATGATTGGCATAGACAGGTAAAAAAAAATTCAGGAAATTATTTATTTAACTGAGATTTTGTTCCAAAGACAGTTGACACTGCTGCTGCTTCATGTCTCTCTCTTTCATAGACAAATCAAGATGAAGAATTTTCATTTTGACTTCATGTTCTTCTTTTAAATATTGTAATTTACGTTCATGGAACTCTATGGCAAGTTTCTCATGAATGGTCATCCTTTTCCCTCTTGACCTGCTGCCTGGATTAGAGACTGCTGGATGCTGACTAATGCTACTGCAGGAGACTGGATGCTGCTGCATGTTGGTGCTGGCTGCTGCTGGATTCATTTGAGCATCTTGACTGTTCCCTGTGCCCCTCAAGTCCTGTGTCAAGATCAGGTCATCTTTGTATGGAAAAAAAATGTAGCATTACATTTGACTTCAACAATAAAGGTCATTACCTAATTTTTGTTACAAGACATGACTTGCATTTAATTATGTTGGATGGGATAGCACATGTTACTGTAAATGAGACGTGTCCTATAAAATGAGTCTTTGAAAGATTCCTCACCTGAACTGTCCAAATGGTCATCATCTGGAATACCTTCCAGGGGTTGCTGACTTTCAGTAATCCCAGCCAACAAGTCCCCCAACTCCTCTGTGTCTGGTGGAACTGGGAGTCCCCCATCTGTCTTGAAACGCTCTTGACGCGTAGCAGCAGTTGTTTTTTTCAGGTTTATTTTTATGTTTTTCCACAGGACCTTTACAAGATAATATATACTCTGAAGTAGGAGTTCTATATTGTTTTCTTTTTACATTTCATTAATGAAAACATTTATAATTGACTGATTTGTAAGAATGGGGCAACAATAAATCTTACCTGAACTTGTTGGAGTGTCCGTTTGGTTACTTTTTCATTTGAGTTGAATTCATTCAATATGGAAATCCATGCCTTCTTCTTGTTTTCTGTACCTGAATCATGCTGTTTGTTTTCAATTACAGGATAGTTTGATGCAATTTGTTTAAAAAGGGTCTTCTCAAATTCACTGAAGTTTTTTGAGCGTTTTCTTCGGCCTTTATCCATTTTTTGGTTAAGTGTAGTGACTCCTGTTCCACACACTCCTTAAGACTAATGAATTAAAAGTATTCCATACCAGGTTTTTATAGCAACCTCTCCTTAGCCACATGTGCATGCCATTAATCTAATCGGGTTTTCAAAAGATGATCTCACTTGTCCTTGATTACCTTAATCTGAGACTCTGTAGTCTAGAACTAGTTAATCCAAACTTAAGCAACATCTCAGAAAGTCAGTTGTTTAGTGTGGATTAATTTAAGTAGAATTAGCCTAGTCCTGGTTTATTTTAAGCCCTTAACGGGAAACCGGCCCTAAGTGTCTATATTGGCTATGGTGTTTGAGCCCCACCTGTTTTGGCGCGAAACTGACCGCTATAAAAACAGGTGCACAGCGGTCATATCGTCTTGAAGTGCTCTACCCTTCGCCATCGATACACATGAGCCAGCGGACGGAATCTTGCTCTGTGTTGGCATGTGATTATTCCAGTGGAAAAGATCAATTGCATGATATGGACTAGGCAACAGCACCTTCTGCTGGGTGGACTTCACCGCTCGAAAGATGAATCCCACAAGACTCATTTGACCTGATTAGTGATTAACAGTGAGAACGTCCACAAAAAAAAAGGAAAAAATAAAATCAACGTTTCAGAATCAATAAATGATAGAACGATAAACGTTTTATTTATTGTACTGAATAAGAGACTAAAATGAAGAAAAGTGTAAGACAATATCCACAAACATCTATGCGGCCTTTTCCAGAAAATGTACTGCATTTTTCAGGTTAGAGGTCGTGTGTGTGAACACAACTTTTTGAAAATACTGGTAATTTTGCTCTGGCAATTTCCCTTAACGAGAAGTATCATACATTTCCATATTGATGGTATGTGTGTGAACAGCACATGTGGTACATTTGGAAGTAACAGCAACCCAACCAGTTTCCTGTAATTTACTGGTTGCATGTGTGAAAGGTGCTAATGTCAACATTAAATTAAGATAATATTCAAATTGTTTTTAAAATAAGATTACTGGTTAAAATAAGATAACACAAAATACAGACTAACCGTAATAAAAAAAATTCTCGCAGTTAAAAAAAAAAAGACATTGGCCTAAGCTATTTATTTATTTTAATATTAGACTATTTTTACAGTAATTGTGACAGCTTTTTTAAATGTGCTTTTATTATTTTTTTTTTACCGTATTTAATTCAGTGTTATTTTTAACATATTTTAAAAATTAACAAATAAATAAATTATATAAATTATTTGTCAGTTTGTTAGGTTATTATTATTGTTATATTTTTCCTCATGTCCTAAATAAGAGGCGTCGCCAGGATCATTTTGCACGACATACGCAAACGTAATAGAAGACAGCGCGAGAGGGCGGATGCTGAAACACTGACTGCGAGGTCTGTGCCAGTATCGCAGTCAGCTCTGCTATCTCCATTAAAGACACTGGAAATGTGCTGGTGAGTTCATGACATCACATCTCTATCTTTGAATATGATGAAGATCTTTAAACTGCAGTTCATCACAACAGTTACTGCTACAAATGCCAGAAGTAAGACAACACCGTGCGCGCATTATCATCATCATCATCATCATCACCACATATCACTAACGCAAACAGACGACAACGTCTCATATTTATTTAGTCACATATATGAGTTGAGACATAATTTTATTTGCAGTAGTATTATTATTTTATATTCAAAACGCTTCATTGTTGTTGTTAGCCGGCCGGCTAACATCAGCTAGCTCTTTGCTAGAAAATATACCGTATTGCGATTCTCAAAGAGTTATCACACTGTCAGTAGTATATTGACAGATATATGGCAGATTTTTGGTGTTTTTGGTCCTGGATACATGTGTTGGATGTAGATATGAAGAATTGGGAGATATATTTACCATGATTGTGTAAATGCGCCTGTCATACAGAGTTTATAATGGCTATTACGTTGCCTGATAAACAGTATAACATGTTTTATTGATCTAGGACTATATTTTTGGTGATGTATTGTTTGGCCATTTTGTTCTCTAAATAGCCTGCTGCATTTTATAATTGTTATATATTAAGCTGGTGTTTCTAATATAACGTGTTCGACTAATATAAGTGTCAGGGGTTTATTTTGGCAAGCGGTCCTCATCTACATCAAACATTTGTCTGTAATTTAGCCCATGTCTAGATCTATTTACGACTGAGAGCTCCATGGCAACAGTAGGTGTAATTCAGTGTTTAATTCTTTTGCTAATTGGGAATCTAAAAATATCCCTCCGCCTCACTCCAATCATTAATTTATTAATTCTTTATGTTTTATCCCCTGTAATTTCATACCCAAATGGCATGTCTATTTCGGGTGTTTTACACAATTATTTTTTTTTTTGAAAATATACTGCATGCATTTGTTTCACTAGTTAAGATTACTTTTTATTTTATTTAATGGCACACTTAAAAGGGATAGTTCACTAAATATTCTGACATATTTTAATCACCCTCTTTCTTTCTTTCATGGAACACAAAGGAGATGTTAGGCAAAATGTTTGTCTGAGTCAACATTCACTTTTATTGAATGGAAAAAAGATGCAAAAGTGAAAAACACCTTTGGAAAAACAGACTTATGTCTGGAACACAAGAGGATAATACATTTTATTGGGTGAACTATCCATTTAACAAATTTCCTTTGCTGATGTGCTGTTGGTTCAGTCAGGTATTTGTCACCATCAGGCACACAATAAGTAGCCCAACTCCTTTTTGTTTAGAAAAACTATATATTTTCTAGAACCATGTGTTGTGAAAGGGCATGAATATTGTAGGCAAGTAAAATTGATTACCACAGTTCCTGCGTTTTCTGTACGGAGACAAAAGCAAATTCAGTGGATTAGATGTTATTTTAATAATAAGCAATAATGAAACACAATGATGAGACTTGAAAAAGAATGAAACCAATAGAGTAAGGAAATTGAGAGCAAGAAAAATAGAAAAGTATAGGATTCTGGGTGTGCTGGGAAGGCACTTGTGGAAAATGGTATGTGATAGTTTGGTTTTAGTTGTCCTTGTGCTTTAAAAATTCTTTGTTAGAAAATAAACACGTCTCATGAAAGTAGAGCAGAAACTACACCTAATCTAAATGCATTGCACAGTGTATTGTTAGTCTTTAAAAGACTAATTAATTGACTATATTTCTGTTCTGTATCTGTTTTTTAGACAAATCCCTGGCTGTAACATCCACCATGACCTATTGCCAGAGGGCACAGTGATTGAGACCTGGTGTGTGTGAGCTGGGCACAGGCAGTTTAGTATGGGCTGGGTCTGCTTGTACACCATTTTATTGATTATTTTGGACTAAAAAGCAAAAGCCAGTTTAGAAGTCAGCTGAGGTACATGCTGCAATGGGCATAGAATAAATCTGTTTGCTTTCATACATTTAAAGGGATAGTTCGCCCAAAAATGAAAATTCAGTCATCAATTACTTGCTTTGAAGATTTATTTTCTTAGGTGGAACACAAAAGTAATGACAACCTTAGTCCCAATTCATTTTCATTGTTTGTAAAATTGAAAAAATTCATTTTTTTTTTTAATTATACTTTTCCTCTCAAGTTCCACAAGTCATATTATGGTCAAACAGGTTTGGAATAACACGAGTGGTTGTAAATGATGACAGAATTTTCATTTTTTGGTGAACAATGCCTTTAATTGACGTACAGTAGGCCTATCTCCCTACTTGTAGGACCTGTTAATGGGCCACTTAATTATATTGTATTATCTCACAGGTTTCTGTCATGGATGCAAATATGATTCCAAAATTTGTTTCCAAAGAAGAGGAAATTGATTTCTGGAAGGGTCTTTCATTCAAGTACAAGAAAAGGTGAGTCACGGTACATTAGGCAACACTAAGACTTACTCAGATGCAGCTCATGTCTGTTTTGTAGCCTGACACCTGAGAGGTTTCTTTCCTGTTGGCCTCAGCCTACACAATTCACATTCTCCTTTTGATAACATTTGCTTTCCCTGAGCAACACCAGTGAATGCTGGGAATAAATCAATCAATGAAACCTGTTCACTGACATTATGAGAATCACGTCAAGGTTCCTGAATGTTTTGACATTTTCATAATGTTCAAAGGCCTCCACACATATTAGCTTGTGTATCTTATGCAATCCACCACAGTGAGAATTTCCTTTAGTGGGTTTAGTCTTTGTGATAGGATACAGACCCCCGCTGCTCATTTTACATTGAAAAGCTCTCGACAACGTTGTAGTATAAAAAGATTACAGAACACTTAATAAGATTAAGTCTGAAAGTAGTGCTTGTTGCTTGCTAAATTGGATCCCAAAGCAGCATTTCTCAATTTCAGTGTGGCACGTCCAAGGCATGGCTTGTCCTCCCTTTGTGGCGCTCCGATCATTGGCAGGAAAAGAGGTAGCTGATAGCATCAAAGTGGAAATGTACATGTTCATGCACACCTAGCTTGGTTACATAAGAACTGATCATGGAGGGTGTGTAGCTCAAAGAAATCTGTAAGATTCAGCTTTGATTGTGCACCAGCTCCTGAGCTAATTCTAGCAGTGTGACATCTGCCTGTCAGACAAGTCAGTGATATGTGATAGAATAACTGATGTTGCAAAACCAAGTCAAACAGTCAATCCAAGTGTTGATATATCTCTATTAAAATAGGCCATACTTGAGGATTGGAGCAAACCCCTAACCCTGAAGTATTTAAGTTTGGCACGTAACTTGCCCCGCACTGTTTGTGCCACAGACATGAATAAGAAATCAATTGGTGTGGATTGAGGAGATATGAGCTCTTACTTTTCTAAGCAGTTGAAGGACAATGAAATGGGTAATAAATCCTCTACCACTAAATACATGTGCCAGTCCTCTACAGACACTTTGGAGAAACAGTCTAAAATAGTACGTTTTTGTTTATTCTTGCCAGACTTTTGACATGTTATGTAGGCATAAAGCAACTGAAAACTGAAAAAGATTTGATTTGCAAATAAATGCAACATTTGCTTAAAAGTTAATGTGCTAGGAGGAAGTGGATTTTTTAGAGTTTCCCATTAGTTAAAATTCGTGTTAAGGTGATGGAAACAGCTTATTCGCAAAGCGTTGATGTGTTTTGACCATTCCTGAACGTTACGAGGTAGCTTGATGTGACTGGCCCAATGAAAGGTCTGACCTTGGCATTCGGAAGTGTTCAACCCTCAGCTGGTCTTTTAAGTGGTCCTCACAATCCACCTGAACATTTTTGAGCATGGAAGCTCTCATGTATAGGGCTCCAGACTAACGTTTGAGAGCGGTGGCACTGGTGCCACCAAGTCCTACAGTTGTTGCTTAATTGAAAATGGCATCGAATAATGGAGAGAAAGAAAGAGGGAGAGCTGGCCAACACTGTAGTCTCACCAGTGCGACTTGTAGCAAAACTTAGTCGCACCGGTGGGGGAAATGGTCGCAAAATGCGACCATTTAGTTGCAGTCTGGAGCCCTGCATGTGTGCAGAGGCTGGCGGCATAAGGGCAGCGCATCCATTTCAGCCCACATTATGTCAGATATTACACTTATTCTGTGGCATTTTCTGGCAGCATTTATTAAAACAAGGTACAATTGCTCTAATTTTTTGAAATGCACTTAAAAAATGCTAAACATTTCTATGGAAACCCAGCTACTGATGTGTAACATCTGTATGTGTAACATCTGTAACGTCTGTCTCTTTAAGAATAGCGGCAGTTTGGGAAGTGTCTCTGCATTTGTGAGTTCACATTAACGAGTGGAGTTGCACGGTTTCATTGCCACATCCATGGAGTTTGTGATTTTGAATGTTTCTTTTTATTTTTTTGATTAACAACTGACTGTAAATAACAGAATGGGTATTAAAAGAGACCTTATCGAATGAAAATGGATGGCATGAATCTCATCTTTGAAAATGCATTGCACTATAAAAAGTGTCAAATCAAACTTTTCTCTCATACTGCGTATTTAAATCCAACAAATGCATTACAATTGTCTGTAGAGCCATATGCAGTACTGTGGCAGGGCGTAGGGTGGGCTGGGTCGTGATTCCACACACCTGGCCCCTAATCAGGCTAATCAAGCCTCTGAGAGGGATAAAGGCCAACTGGAGACTGCAGTGCAACAGAGAGAGAATTACGGGCAGCTGTCCGACACCTGTGTGTGTGTTTGTGTCTTTTGGTTCAGGTTTATATTAAACTATTATTTATATTGGCAAGCCGGTTTTCACCTCCTCCTTTCCCCTTTCACCCCTTTACACTGGTTCCGAAACCTTGGAGGAGGAGGGATGTGCTGTAGTAGAGTCCTCGCCACTACCATCCACCCCAACAGAGCAGCCATGGCCATTTCCCAGAGGACGTAGCAGCCCGGCTGCCTGGAAGCGGAGGAACGGCCGCCGACCGCTAGGGGAAGAGGGGCTCCCAACCAACCGCCTGGAGCGGTTACCGTCCACCAAAAACGTAGCGGGGCATTCCGTCCGCCAGGAGCTGGGGGACTGCCTCTGATCCGCCCGGGTGGAGGAGTGACCGAGCACCAAGCTACGGTGTATTATGGATAACCGGCAAATAAGTGTCCCCCCCCCCCTCTCTCTCTCCCACTGCCGCTCCATGTTGGCCTTTCCCTCTCTTTTTTAAACGTTTTATTAATTTGGCATGATCGCCGTTACGGCGTGTAGGTGCCCATTTTTTTTGTTTGTTTCCCTCCACTTGTCCCCTCCCTAATCCAGGTAGATGGGTATGACCTGCCAGCAGACAGGGCAGAAGGCATGCCCCTCCATAGGGGAAGGGGGGGGGGTGCATGTCATGCCGGGGGCTCTCTGGCCTGTTAGAACGAGGGAGGAATGTGGCAGGACTGAGGGTAGGCCGGGTCGTGGTTCAGCCCCTAATCAGGCTAATCAAGGGATAAAGGCTGACTGGAGACTGCAGTGCTTTCCGACACCTGTTTGTGTTTGTGTCTTTTGGTTCCGTTTTTTATTAAACTATTATTTATATTGGCAAGCCGGTTCTCGACACCTGCTTTCCCTTTAATCCCAAGTACAATGGAGAATGTTGTGAAAACAATCCATGGAAAATTTTTGCCAAAATCAGAGTTGACGATGTTAAATGCAATGTGATTTTAACAATGGCATATCTTGGCTCATCTATAGCAATTTGTTATCAAATCGACGACACTCTGGATCCACTGCAGCCAAAAAGGTACATTTCATTTAGAGTAAATGCTCATGTGACACCACATTCAGTGAATGGATCTTTGTGCTAACATTTTTTGCCATTACACAACTGAATCACTGGCAAGTGAAATCCAAAACCTTTACTTTCCAGTGGCTAATGACAGAGCGTTTTTAGTTAACTAGAGTAGTACAAAATTTGGTCGCAAGTGGTTTACTTGCATTTTAGAGGGCTGATGTGCTGTTATCGAGCTACAGTGGATTTTTACATAGTCGTCCTAGTCTTCCTCTGTCTGTCCAAGTATACATAATGCAATGCGTAATGAAATATATAAACAAAGTATATCAGCTGAGGAAGTATTAAATACATGTCACACATCACCACCATCTTTCTGAGCACGAGCACAACGCTGAGGCCAATTGTGGTCCGAATAACATTTACGTGTATACTTGCTGGACAAAGCCAAGCAACAATTGCATCATCTAGGTCTGTTTATCCAATTTAGCAGAAATCGGACTGGTACAATTTCAGTCTGACTAAGTGTTTACAGGACACTTTTATTGTTTTAGTCCGACTAAAATCACATTTTAAAGTGCATGTAAATGTACTGACTTAGGCTTTGGCTTTTTTGACGTAGGTCAGTAACTAATGTACAACCGATGTATCGCAGAGGCTGATAAATTGGCCGATATTCTGAATTAAATTATTCTGAATTATTTAATTATCGGCCTCAGCCGATACATTTTCCCATTTGGCCAATTTGATTCTTGAGAATCAGCTGCTTGCATGTGAAGCGACTGAGACATGTAAACGACCAGTCATGGTTCGTTTTGTTGTTATTTGCCATTGTGTTAAAACAATAATAGACCGGTGTGCAACACAGTCTAATTTAAATGGTCCACATATAAGAGCCACTGCAGACGTGTTTGAGCTCATAAATTTAAAGTGCTCGCCTGTTTCATTCTCCCTCTCTCTCCTCAACAGTTCCCTGTAATTTTTAACTGTCTTGTCTAATGATTAAAATGAAACTATCAATAAAACGAATATCATATACCATCTGCAAATATGCACATATTTCATTTAAACAGATAATATAGTAATAAACCAACCTCACACAACTTGAGCACATTCAGTGTCCTGTGGTTTACCTCTAAAACACATATTCTGTCAGCCTCTCCTCAGCAGTTCCCTGTCACTTTTAACTTTCTTTTCTAATGATTAAAGGCAAATATAAATGAAACTTCTATTATATACCATCTGCAAATATACAGATATTTATTTTAAAAAGATGTAATTCACAAACCTCATGAAAGTCCTGTGTGTTCTTCCCGTTGAGCTCTCATCTATTATCTTACTCTGAAGCGTATATTCTATCAGCCAGAATTAAAACTTCAGGATCAGGATCAAAAGTTCCTCTGATTCACAAATCATGATGGTCTCTCTGTGGCAATTCAAGCAGGCGATCCAGGCCATTTAAACTGTCAGGAGATTGCTGCTCATGCTGGATCCACATGAGTGTGTAAATGCAACTTTAAAGTCAACGTGCTTCACGTGCGCTATAATAAAATGACATTTTCACTCTGCACTCTATGGACAATTGAATTGATTTTGTATTTTTTGGGAAAATACGATTGTTAATGCTCACATGCCATCCATGGTTGCTGGACTACTGTATGTGCTTTTATTTCCTTCTTTACTAATATATTAACAATTCCTTCATGTGAAAATAAATGACTAAAATTTGAAGACTAAACAGAAATCAGAAGAAACTGCGATCTACCATTTAAATTACAATATTTCTTAAGATTATTTTTGACAGTTAAAGTTTTGTGTGAAATTTAGTAAAAATAGTGCAAAATTAGAGTTTATTATAATTGTTTTTGCAATTTTATGTTTGTTATTTACTATATTAAATTGTGTGATATATCGGCATTGTATTGGCCTATCGGCCACCCTGCGCTCTGGATATCAGTACTGGCCATTAAAAAATAATAAAAACTGAAAATGGGTCATTTGATTAACCGCCACTTCCTTTTGAGCTGTTTGGCAAAGGACATCCTGCCTGCAGTGTGGCACTTATGTTCATCATGATTTAAGACTTATTAGAAGCACAGTCTCCTCCTGGGCTCACTGGCATGTGATAACTGCATCTACCCCACTTCTGACCTGCTAGCAAAACACCCCAATCAGCAGTTTAGAGGCCAGAAAGGACACTGTGTGAAAATGAGTCACAGATGTTGTAATATGCTGATTCTGTCTAATGCATCCAGGCAAGTTGCACCTCAGACATGATGTACTTTCGGTATGGATATAGTGGTCTTCATTTCCCTGGATAAACAGGTTGTCCTGCCCTGTTCCTGGCTCACGTAGCAGTAGCATGACTGGGTATGGAAATATTGCTCCTTTTCCATTTTTAGATCCTTCCACAACCATAATGCTAGTGATTACATAAAGAGGCCCCTGGCTGTGGCCTCCCATGGTAATCGGTGCACTGTAAACAAAACTGGTTATTTTTGGAAAATCTGCCCCATGCAGCCTGACTGATTTACATTTTACTAGTAAAAACTTCAGGTCATATCAGATTCAGTTAAATATTGGTATAATCAATTAGTTATTTTGTGGCCTAAATAGCTAAAACCATGTATTCTTTAAATTATCTGTGCATGATTCCTTTACTACTATGCTATAGTGATGGCCATATCAGAAACAGCATTTTACTTTTTACATTCCCTGGACAGAACCAAGAAGGATTAGTCTTACATAATGCTCTGTTTCCTTTGTCTCTATGGGAAATGGCCATTGTGCACTGTACTTGATCTTATCAGTGTTGTAAGCAGTGTCTTCAGAATATCTTGTACAGATAGCATTCATTACATTAGACATCCTCTAATAATGGATCCCTTCATTGTTTATTTTTGTCTAGTTATTTTCAGTCTGAACTGTGGGGCAAGGAGAGTAATGTTCCTGTGGTGAGCACTTACTTACCCCTCACAGTCACGCATTGTTTCTTGGATATTATGAACATTTACAAAAGACCAATATTTTTTGTTAATCTGAGAAACATAAAAACTGTATGGGTTGACAGTAGGGCTGGGTGATATGCAAGAAATATGTTCACGTTATTACATGTTCCACAAGACACATTTCTAAACAAACGGTGCATCAGAGACACACATCAATTGCTTTTCTTTCATCTGTTATAAAAGTGTGTAAAAAATAAAGTGTGTTTCGTCAAGCATGTGTCTTTGTGTTTAACCGCATTTCTCGTCATGCAAGACATCTTACAGGTCGCTCACTACTGTTGCAGGCAGATGAGCAAACTTACCCGCTCATGAAATACCTGCATTTGGATGAGGAGCTTGCGAATAAGGAGCTGGATTCAGCCTTGTCGCGTTTGGTGGGTTTGTGCAAATTTCACACCCTGGATTACTGTTTAATATATCTGGCAACTTCCCAGATCCATGGTTTTGCCATTTACCAATATTGTCGATCATCGTCTGTTAATAAGTGTCGAAATCAACATCGGGAGGTTTGTGAGACATTGTCGATATCCGATTACATAGTCCTATCGCCCAGCCCCAGTTGATAGAGCATTTCTAATACAACCTACTTGTGTTTAGTATGCTACAATACAAGCTCTGATCAAGACAGGATATATTGTAGTAACATAATGATTTTATTTATTTTTTTGCATGTGTCATTAGCTCAGAGTCTTAAACTGTATTCTCATGTATGTGTGCGTTTTTAGTTATAACGAAGCACAGGAAGAGTTGCTGGAGTTCCAAGAGGGGAGCAGAGAGCTGGAGACAGAGCTGGAAACGCAGCTGGGTCAAGCGGAGCATCGAATCAGAGATCTGCAGGTGGACAATGAGAGACTGCACCACGAGCTTGACTCACTCAAGGTGAGGCTGTGAGATTAATACAGGCCGAGCTGGATAAGGTGCTTCAAACAATGATTAATGCATAATAATTGGCAGTTTTGGCTCACCTTTTTTTTTAAAGTAGTGACTATTTGTACTAGGTGTAAATTGCACCTGCCACACAGCTTGGCTATTTGTTCTCCAATAGTCTGGTGGAAACTGAGAAATTTAAGAAAAACTGCACCCCTATTGTCGCTGTAGTGGCGTGGGGTGTAACAACTGTGTTACTGTGTTTTTCGTGCGGATTACCTGGGATCGATTTGGCCTTTTGTCCCACTTTCCCTCATCCGGTTTCCTTTCTCCACTCTTTCTATTTTCCTTTAATACTACTTCTAATAATAAACAAATATAAAGGTTGATTTCGTCTCAGTGATTTAGTCACAGGAAGGTTGGGGAGTTTAGAGAAAGGTTATATCCAGGTAAAATTAACCTTAGAATTACTTCAGTATTATGGTGTTAAATAGTAACTATGATTAATTTTGTGGTTACTATGATTTTACTACAAAATGCCATAGTGTTTAGGGTGTCTGTGGGACTCTAAATAAACAAGAATCACACTGCAGTGATGCCCCATAATATATGTCAGTATTTAATTAGGGGTGCAAATAGTATCATCTGCCACTATTTGCGCCAGGGTGTAAACGGCATCTAACACTATTTGCACTTAGAGCAAAGAAGATTTTTTTTGTTGCTATTTACACTTAGTCTATCTAAGGCATCTATCGCTATGTGCAAATAGCCTCTCCCTTTTTTTTAAGTATTTGTGTGTCTAAAGAACATTAAAGTAAGTGCAGCACCTCTGAGCCTTTTTTTATACCTTATTTTGCTTTTTTGTCCTGTAGGATAAGTTGGAGCAGCAGTATTCTCAGAGCTATAAGCAGATCTCCATGCTGGAGGATGACCTCAGCCAGACTCGAGGCATCAAGGAGCAGCTGCATAAATATGTCAGAGAGCTAGAGCAGGCCAATGATGACCTGGAGAGAGCTAAGAGGTCAGAGGGCATCATCTTACCCTTCACCACACTTTTTTCACTTGTAACTCTCAACTTTAGCCTGCAAAGGTCATAATGATTTCTTAAAGACAACATGAAACCGTATTCACAACACATTTAACTTCTGTTATGTGAAAATATGGCCTATCCAAGTGAAAACTGAAAGTGACAATATTCTACAGGAAATAATATAGGGCAGGACTTTTATCCATCAGGATCTCTTTGGATGGTTTGCTCAGTTTAATTGATATTATTATTTAATTAAATTTTTTCCTGCCTGCACTGCAGTGGTAACATCACCAGAAAAGTACAATTGTTTTAGGGAAAGATAAACATTTTAAAATAACTGATGAATCATGTACAGCGTGAGCAGAGTCTTTTTATTAAGATGAAAATGAGGTCCTTTTCAATTTTATGTAGTCTAAAGAATTCAACCCTGCTGGGTTGTATGTTCTCACAAATGTTTCCACTACTACATTGAAATTTATAGTTTTGTTCTGTTATGGTCTGCTGCTGCAGAGCTACAATTACGTCTCTGGAGGACTTTGAACAGAGACTAAACCAGGCCATAGAGAGGAATGCCTTTCTGGAGAGTGAACTGGATGAGAAGGAGTCTCTCTTGGTGTCTGTGCAGAGACTAAAAGATGAGGCCAGAGGTATTTACTGACTCTCCTCTCTGAAGTCTGTCATGTAAAAATACAGAAGTTTCTTCATCATGCCTAAGGTGCTTGTTTGATGTTTGCGGATGTGTCTTTTCTTGGTTTTTAATCCTGTTCTTTCAGTAAAAAGCTTTTCCTTCCTGTTAAACTGATTGCTTGAAGAATGAGGTCATGTAAAGTACTTCATCGTTCAGCATTATTATCCACAAGTGAGGGGTTCAAGATTTATTGCACTGCATCTTAAAATGTTTGTGGATTTGTGTGTCTGTGCATGTGCAGACTTGCGGCAAGAGCTTGCAGTGCGAGAGAGGCAGCCAGATTTGATGAGAATGTCTGTGCCTAGCTCTCCTACTCCAGACAATGACAAAACAGACTCAGTTGTCCAGGCCTCACTGTCCCTACCTGCTACACCTCTCAGCAAGAACCTGGACAATGCTTTTACCAGCCAGACAGGTAGACAGCTAGATCTCTCTCTCTCTTTCCTTTCTGAATTTTGTACAATGCCAAGTTTGTACCACTAACATGGTGGTTCTTATTTGCAGTTCTGGCCAACAGTTGCACTAATGCAGCCCTCACTCCATCTGCTAGAATATCAGCCCTCAATATCGTAGGTGATTTACTGCGCAAAGTTGGGGTTAGTAGACACACTACTTTTTATTTATTTTTTGTCTCCTATTACTTGATTAGCCATTATCTAAATATCTAAGACTAAATACAGCTACAAACTTTGGGGGCATTTACACTGAAGCATTTTACTGATTGGTTAGCAATCTGATCATGAAAAGACAAAGTGTAAATGTCCTCCAACATGCATTCACGACGATCACCTGAACACTGTCAGGAGGTGGTTCGAAACACATATAAGACGTTTAAATGCATCTGGTTCTTCAGGCCATATTTTTTTACCCCTCCCAAATGCATGACTTGACAGTGTAAATAGGCCCTTCAATGTGAATGACATATTAGCCACTTTTCAAAAATCAGGCCAGTATGAGCCAGGGCTATCAACTGGTCAGCTGGTTCCTATAGCCTCAGACCTCGGGCCGCAAGACCAAAATCAATCTGCATTCCCACTATTGGGCCAATAGCCCCACAACATTGCCCTAAACTCCACCCTTAACACACCGCCCTAGTGCCAACGTCTCACACACCCCACCATTTCACAAGCAAGAGGTAAACTCAAGCTGAGGGATCATGCTCTGGAGACTAGCTAGCCCTCCAAATGACCACTGATTCCCAAATTACCCACAATTTCTTGTAAATTTTCCTGAACCTGGACCGTTGTGCACTGGATACACAACTTGGCGTGTTTGGTGACAATGTACTTAATCACATCTTCGTTCGGCAGACAGCATCAATCTGACGTTGCACATTTTCATTTGCCCAAATATTCAGAAAAGTCCTGATTTCATCTACTGACCAGTACTGATGATTCTCCATTCATCTGTTGAAGTAAGCTGGTAGCTAGATATGACAAATTGGGTAATTAGTATCTTGGTGCTGAAACGTCAGACCCGACTCGGCGAAACTTCATCTTTAAAATTGACTCCACTTCAACTCCGAATTGGAATTCCTGGCACACACTGGCATGCCCTCATTTGGCCTGATAGTGGAAACATGGCTACTGCTTGTCACTGGGACAGTATTCATATGTGACTGCTTGAAGAAATTTTAATTGGGTTATTTAGGTAATTATTCAAGGTTTTATTAGTGGAGTCACTGTTGCATAACATTTATTTAATTTAGCATCTAATCCAGTGATTTGTCTTGTTTTGTTTTGTAGGCTTTAGAGTCTAAACTTGCAGCCTGTAGAAATTTTGCCAGGGACCAGGCAGCCAGGAAGAACTATGTCACAAATGTCAACGGCAATCTGATTAATGGAGAGCTTACAAATTACTCTCACTCGCTTCACACGTCCTACTTCGACAAAGCGTGAGTCTACCATTTTGTTTTGCCATAGTTCAGAGAAATCAGTCAATAATCCATTAGAGTTACCTAATTTGACCTACACTTCCTCCAGTATACCCACAACTAAATTGATAATATTTGTCCTCTTGTGATCACACTTTTTATTGGAAGTACTTGAGCATTGTACTTCCTATTTCTACTGTATATTAATCCTCTGTTTGCTTTATAAATAAAGTTCAATCCATAAGAGAAATGCTTAGGTCTTTCGATACTCAACTGTTAATGTTCTTTGGTGGTTTTCATTTGAAAACTACTCTAGTCTATTTTAATACTTGAAGGATAGTGCGGTCCGAATAATGATACAGTAGATAACGTTCTATCAGAGCTCTCAGACCTTTGTGTTTCTCTCCTCAGCAGAAGAGAGAGGGTCATTTTCCCTGCGTTGCTCTTGGGTAAATTATCAATTTTGTCTGGGGGTCCATGCATGCTGGTTAACTACCCCTTGCGTATGACTTATAGAGTACTATAATCCACTAGGATAAAATCATATCATCTCCACTAACATCTTGTTGGCTCAAATCCTCTCAAAATGTGTACTCCATAGGTTTGTTCCAAAAGAGTTTTATCTTATGAATAACAGAAATGTAGATGACTCGGTCAATGTTTTGTGTCGGCAGCTTTAGATCAACTACTATGCACCAAACTGCAACATTGCTGCCTTTACTTGTGATGATCATAGCTGAAGATTCAAGCAGTCAAGGCCCTTTTAAAACAATTCCAAAAACGTATGGAGTTCACAACCTTAGATTCACTCCTCATCCGTCTGTCGGTATGAATAGATTTACCAGATTTGATTGTGCCCTAGTCATAAATTAGATAATTTATTTTCCTTTTTGACCATGTTCTTAGAGTAAGCAGCTCTGTCAGAGTAAGCAGAGAGCGAGAGAGAGAGAGATAGTCATTGCAAAAATATAATTTTTTCGATTTTGATCAGGCTTGAATCTTTAGATCCTCAAAAGGACAACAGAGTGTTTAGAACGTCTTCACATTGACTGAAGTGTTATGTAGTTCATTACTGCAGTGCTGAATCCATGTGTCTTGCAGTTTGAGTATCAATAAGGCATGGAGAGGACATGGAGGTGGTTTTTCTGCTGTGTAAGACTTAACAGTATAGCTATACTGTAGATGAGCTATCGACAGAGAGACTTAGATGCAAATACAGAGACACACCAGTAGAATGGGCTTTTTGAAGTTTCCCGGTACACTTTGTGATGCCGGAGTAATTTGATTTTGTAATAGTGCAGTTAGGGTCATCATGATACAAATATTTTGTTTGATTCTTGATGATTTTGATACCACAGCAAAAACAAATACGCTAATGAACACACTCTTTTATTCCTTTTATTTTAATTATCAATTGGAGCTGTCAGAATGAACGTGTTAACACATGCTATTAATTAAAAAAGTTTAACGTGTTAATTTTTCTTAATTGCTATTAACGCATTTACCGTTAATGCAGCATAAACACTGGCTGGTAGGGTGGAACCTTTGTAATGTGTCCGCTCTTGAGTCATTACACTGACGGACATTTCACTATACTCACACAACATTACCACAGAAGCACATCAAGTCTTAACTATTACCAAAATGCAGAATGAGACATGTTTGTCTCCAAGTGCTTTTCATGTGGAGTTCCAAGCAGCGCTTGACGCCCTGACACGAATCATGAATGCCGCTGTGGCGAGTAGGGCGGGGCCGAGCGGTGTCTGGGCAGAGCGAGGCCGGGAAGATAAGTGGTGAATGAGTCTTGCGTTCCAGTGAGAGACGGTGGGAGTATTTAGGGAGAGGAGACGGTGGCAGATGAGTGAGAGAGACGCACGTGGCCACTGTGTGGGTGTCTGTGTGTTTATGTTTAAGTTAATTTATGTCATTTAAAATTATGTTGACTCCTCTTTGCCTGTCCTGTGAACCCTGTTATACTGGTGTCGAAACCCAGAAGGGGGGAGTGCTGTTATAGAGTCCTCGCCACTGCCGTCTTCCAGGGGACCGAGGAGTGGATGTCGTCTGCAAGGTGGTGGAGGAGTGGCTGAGGACCAGTTGACAGGATGTCTGGGGCTGGCGAGCCCATCTCTCCCTCCTCTCTCTGCTTTCTTCTATCACTCTCTATCCCCCCTCCCTCCTCTCCCTTGTCCTGTTCCCACTCCCAGGCATGTACGGGTCAGACCTGGAGAACATCCTGACATGCCAACGCTACCTTCCTAGAAATGGTGGTATGTGGTGAGCAGGTCAGGTCTGAGCGGCGTGTGGGCAAAGAGAGGCCGGGAAGATAATTGGTGAATGAGTTCCACCTGTGTGCCACACCAGTCTCGCAATCCAGTGAGGGGCGGTGGGAGTATTTAGGGAGAGGAGACAGCAGCAGATGGAAGAGAGAGATGCACAAAGCTATGTGTGTTAAATGTTTGGCTGAAAAGCCTATTGTGTTTGAGTATATTTATGTAGATGCTGAAAAGCATAACATAGTGTGTGCAAATCAATGTGTCTGTTTTTCAAGCTGTTCCCAGCTTCCTCCTTTCCCAAATTGTTACAGCGACTTTACGATTGCTGTAGCAAGGTGGATAGCCACAGTCTACTGGTATATTTATATTGTGGAGGATGAGAGTTTAAGATTTAGTGATCATTGCAACAAATATGCAACCTATGTGGGGACTAGTTCTTTCAATTAGTAAAAACTTCCACTTAGACTTTGGGAAACTTTTAATGTCAGTTGAATTGGATAGTTGAATTTGTGCATTTCTATCTTTATAATGTGGAAGGCTTTGTTTGTAAAATAGTAATAAAGAATTATTGATACATATAATTTTCTAAGATGGAAATAAATGCACTTTTACAGGACAAGAATTATGTATTGTGTAAAATTTCAGCACTTTCAAAATCTGTGATTTAATCATATTTATATTAATTATATTAAGCTTATATTAATATAATTAACAAATTAGTTTAAATTAAAACGATTGCATGTAGCCATAAAGAATTTCTAAATTAACTGAAATGAAGAAACAATATGTTAATTAAGAGCAGTGTTTAATATTCTCTCTTTTTTTTTCTTGTCAATATTGTTGTTTGTTCCATATTAACGACATTCTAAACTTGCATTACATTAATACCTCACCTAGACACAGCTGCTTGTTGGTCAAAAGAGTTTTTAGTTTCGTTTTTTGTTTTATTTTATGCATATTATCATTATCAACTTTGTATACCCTATGTGTGTGCTGTATGCCTGTTATTCCAGGTGGCAACAAGAGAAGGCAAAGCAATGTGCTGCTTCTAGGAGTCATCAAATTACCTTTGTACTGATGGACAGGAGAGTGTTTGTTTCTGGTGTGTCTCTGGGGGCAGTATTGAGTGGTCTCTGAAACGGGCTCTTTTAGGCCTCTGCCTGAGAAAATATTAAGTTGCAGTGCAGTTTGTTTTGCAAGTTTATCTACACCATATCACTCTAACCTACTCAGGTGTGAGCTTTGCAACACGTTTTACTGTTGATTTGGTTTCAGGAAACCTTTGTAAATCTTTTCTATTTAAGAGCTCCTTTTTAGCCATTAATATGTAAATGCTGTCTGATTTATTTAGTCTGTGTGGACTGAAAAATATAAACTGGAGCGAATGCTAACAGTAGCATGACTGAAAATATTGAATGGCCTTTAGGGCCTGATAGTAGTACTGTTGAAATGGCTTGCATTGTAGTGCTAATGGCTCACATACCTTTTATTAAGCTTCTAACCAGAGCCTCATGTTTCTCTGAGCACAGCAGGACAGTGAATGGAATAAACTCTGGCATGATGGCGAACATCTCAGCTGCACAACTATCTAGCTCTCCGTCAGGCCTGGTGCTGAGCGTGTGATCACGGACCCTTCACACTTAAAGGAATAGTTCACATAAACAGGAAATTTGTCATAATTTACTCACCCCCATGACTTTCTTTCCTCCATGGAACACACAAATAGGTTTTAGTATAATGTTAGTGTAAGTCATCATTCACTTTCATTGTATAATTTTTCCTTAAAATGGAAGTGAATGGTGACTGAGGGCATTCTGTCTAATATCTCCTTTTATATTCCATAGAGAAAGTCATTGGGATTTGTAAAAACATGAGCTTAAGCAAATAAGGAATTTTCATTTTTTAGGTGAACTATCCCTTTAAAAATGCACTCAAACCCACACAAAGACCTCATTTTACATACACGTAGGTAACCACTATACAGCAATATAACAATTTCTTTTAAGACACTATTGAATCTGTCCTTCTGTTTGTTGCTCTGTTTTAAATTCTTACTGAAGTTCTTGTTAATAGTCCTGAAATATGTGTATATATCCATTAAATACATTTATGGTTAATGTTTATTTAGATGTGAGCTTATATGTACATATTAATTGAGTTCTCTCCAAAATTGTATTTATTGCTCTATTGTTTTGTGAAATATGATTAACAAAGGGAATTCACACTTATTATTTGTTTTGCAACACATAGTATGTGTTTGGTTATAAGGAAGACATGATATTTAAGGTGAAGATTTGACAATTACTATCTACAGTAGACTTATATGTGCACTTAAACAGTATGTCATTGAAACTGGTTTCAGTTTTATCAGTTGGATTGTTTATTATTTAATAAGTGCTAATGTGTATCTCACATGGGTGAAGGGTGTCCCCTAAACCATGTGGCCTAATATAAGTGTGAAAAGTCTTGAGATTCAGGTAGATTTGCATTTTGAACTTTGTCTTGGTGATGTTGACAATCGATTGATGTAGTAAAATGGTTGGTTTCCCAGCATTATAGTATTTGTTGAAATATCCACACCTACATTTTTCACCGATTTCTTGCCAATAACAAATGTCTTTCAGTTTGGTTTGAACAGTGCAATTTGTCACATAGGCACTTTTTGTTACTTTTTTGTGCTGGAATAAATGGTAGTTTTCTTATTGCAACAAAGATAGTAATGATAACCATAGACAGTAAAGGTGTTACCACTAAAAATTTTATGTTGTTGAAAGGCTTTAACGCCACTGTACAGTATAATACATTTGAATTTATCCAGACATTTGTGAACCTCCAAGAGGACCTAAACTTAACAGCTGGTAATTATTTTTATTAGGTCTGCTATTCTTCACCTCCCTTTTGATTGATTGATACTGACAATGATTGACGGATTAAACAACCTGTAGATTGTACTATAGAACATTTCAAGGAATCGTTCACTCCAAAAAATGTCATTCTCTCACCATTTACTCACCCTTGTGACATACCGGATGTGTATGACTTTCTTTCTTCTGCAGAACTTTCATGTTTCATGCAGAATATTTCAGCTCTTCAAGTTCATACAAAGCAAGTGAATGGTGATCAGACCTTTGTAGTGCCAAAAATCACATAGGTCAGCATAAAAGTAATCCATACAACTCCAGTGGCTAAATCTGTATCTTCAGAAGCGATTTGATAGTTGTGGGTGAGAAACAGATCTTAGTCAATTTTTACCATAAATTCTCCCTGCTCGGTCAATCTCTACTTTCACAATCTTCTTGTGTTTTTGGTGATTCATAATTTTCATGCATATGGCCACCTATTGGGCAGGGAGGAGAATTTCTAGCTAAATGGATTTAAACATTGATTTGTTTCTCACCCACACATATATCACTTCTGAAGATATTGATTTAACTACTGGAGTCTTAAGTATAACTTTTATGCTGTCTTTATATGCTTTTTGGATCATAACAATTTGGCACCCATTCAATTGCCTTGTTTGGACCTACAAACCTGAAATATTATTCTAAAAATCTTAATTCATGTTCTATGGAAGAAAGTCATACACATCTGGGATGATATGAGTAAATTATGAGAGAATATTTATTTTTGGGTGAACTACTCCTTTAAACTATACTTTGCAATACCTTGACAAATTGATGCAGGCACCATGTTGTCAGTGGCAGGAATGAGTAACAGCACTGTTTGGCCCCAAAAGTGCTTATTTTAACAATTTACATTTATGTGAAACATAATCCTCTTAAGGAGCAAATCAAACTTTTACAATTAATGATGATCTAAGTAACCTACATTTTACTCACTTTCTTTATCGCCTATAGACTTTCCATGCAACTTCTATTCCAATTTAGCAATAACAGAACAGTCACAGTTTTATAACACTCAAAAACTTGTTGGCAAAAAATGTCCCATGTTTGCTGCTTCAGCATTGGTTTGTTGCAGGTGTCCATTCAATCTCAGCTTCCCCCAGCACTTTTCTTCTCTGCAAGATCATCTATTTGTCTCTGCCTCCTCTCCAGCACCTCCATCCGTTTGGCCTCATTACGGATCCTCTCCTGATCCCTGAGATCTGACAGGTCGTCCATGAACAAATGCCTTCATGCAGAAGGAATCATCATAATTATCAGATACCACAGCAATGATCTTGCTATTAATGTACCACAAATTAACTATAGTGTTACTTAAAATTGTAGTAACCATGTGGGAGAATATTTATGAGGTTTTGTTTTTTTATCATAGTTTTGGTTTTCATAAATAATATGGTTTTAATATGGATATCATGGATAAAATATGGTTTCTGTAGTGAATCTATGGTAAATTTTCCTAAGGGATGGATACAGCTGTGGCAAGGTATCCCAAAATTATTGCGATTGAATACCAAATCATGCTAAGATAAAATGCGTTCTCTGTCCGCTAGTGGGAAGTACGTAGTACTGAATCCGGAAAAACTTCTTCATCTGCCCGGCTAGCTCAGTCGGTAGAGCATGAGACTCTTAATCTCAGGGTCGTGGGTTCGAGCCCCACGTTGGGCGATACTTTTATCTTGTTTGCTGCATATTAGTGATTAATACGTATTAAAAACCTATCTTGCCCACTTTCATTCGTTCTAAGATGCTTGATTTGTAAAAATGAAGGGGCAGTCCAGAACAAACTAGGTTTTGCGAGGCACAGCACAACCACTGGGACAAAGCACAGATCTCCTAAGACACGTTTTAAAACACGGCGAAGATAAAACAGTGAGATGCCTGGCACGTTTACACAAAAACACATGAAAAACAGTACGGACAGACACAAAAATGAGGTCGGTGTGAACGGCCCCCAAGAATAAAGCTCTATGACGTCACATCGGTTGTTGCCTCGTCTCTGTGGCGTAGCACGTTTGGCTGTTTACCAAAAAGGTTGGTGGTTCGAGCCAATCCATGGACGAAAGGTGCTTTTGTTTCATGAAAAAATATATATTGGGCATTGAGATGAATACCCCAAAATCTGAATCTCAGCTGGACGTTTGCCATCACAAAAAAATAACAAACAATCGTAGTTTTGCTTATGGCACTCCGGTCTCTGTGGCGCCAGAGAGAGGGGGATCACAACTGAAAAAATAGAAATAATAAAACAAAAAAGGTGAAGGATACAAAACGAAATTGCTATAAGAACCCTGAATCATAACGTTATTATTATCTTGATTGCATTTAAATGTTTATTAAGCATATTGATCTGTTCATCCGTTTTATACAATGCCACTAGATGGGTGTACAGACCAATTGTCACCCAAACACTACATTTATCGTAGATTTTCTTTTATTATTATTATTATTATTATTTCTTGCTGTATAACCAATAACAACATGACAGAAATAAAACATATTTACAGACAAAAACAGATAAATTAATTTACTGTATATTTTCACTTCAAGCATCTTAGAAAGGAATATAGAAAGTCTTATAAGTAATTTACGGTAAAACATGTATCGAGTTTATACACATCTAAATAACACGTTAAGAAGATCAAGATCAGGTCTTTTGGGATCTTTAAAATGGAAGGCATGTGTTAGAAAAGGGTTGGAACTAAACTTTGTATAAAAGAGCATTGATCATCCTAATTATAATGTGTGCATACTTTCCTTGTCTAGAATCATGTTAACACGTGCATTTTCTTCAAGATAGTGCGCATACAAGTGAACACGCGTGGACCATCTGTATCTTTTTGTAGTCCAAACAACATTTATATTAATATGTGCACAGTGTCAATGTCAAAGGGGGTGTGTTATCTCACCTATTAAAAAATGCTGCGGCCAAACCAACAAGCAGTGTCCCAAAAAGAAGCGGTTTCGTAAGACGCTTTCCAGTGGATAGTTTGGACTGTTTCATGCTGCTGGATTAAATATACAGCCCTCGTTTAAACAAACAAGACAGCAAAAGTCGCAGTCAAACAGTTTTTAGTCCTATCGCGGAATATAATCTACTGCGCAACTGTTACTTCCGGCTCCGTGCGTTATGAAATATATTACAAATATATTAATAATATATGTATTATAATTTTGTCTTTTAAAAAGTACAGGGAATTATTTGAACAAAATAATTATTATAAAGTTATGTCTTGATATTTTATTGATAAGTAAATCTTTTGAGGATGGAACTTTTTAAAAGGAATTAAAGAAGCGCAGTTAAGTTCGGGGAATTATTTACTGACGGACCTGTCACGTCACAACAAACCAAACAGCGGTAGATTTGGTCCAGCGATGGAACTTTATACGCTCTGTAATTAAATAGATTTACAGTCTTTAGGCAACCAGTTTCCGAGCACGTAGACCCAGTCACAGTTTGCAACAAAAGCTAAATGGTAAGTGAGTCCTGATTGTTCTTCATCTCTACCATTTCTCCTGTCTGATAGACCCTTCGCAACCATTATGACCGTTGCTTTCGCTGACAAGCTTTACAGAACTCCCCATATTAGGAATGAGTGGGAGATTTCCGTGAACGGCGCGTTTTTTGGCAAAATATTATCATAAACGTAAGTGATAATATTTTTACGTGGACCGGAATGAAGAGTGACATTTTAAAACATGTTTATCTGACGTTTTTTTGTAAAACGATGCTGTTAAATTATACAGTAATTTGATTGAAAACTGGAGACTAAATTAGAATCGAGGCATACGATTATCACAGTCACTTGAAAAGAGAAAATCGTCATTTAAAGGCAATTTAACACCTGATGACATTACATTAGTGTAAGTGAACAGAATGTCTAATAACACACACTATGATGCTGTAAACTCTTATTTGCTATCGCCTTTATTAAGCTGAATTATTTAACTTTTTCTGTGTTCAAATAATTTATCCTAAAACAGCAACAACTATTACTAAACCATCCGTAGGCTAATTTTCTCGAAAACTGTAAACACTGTGTTTCTGAGACGCTATCTAACTCTTCTGTTCGTTTTGAGTGACCCGCTTAGACCCGCCCCCAACAATGTTACTCAACCAATGGCGTGAGTTGGGGGCGGGAATATCCGTTTGTTTGACCAACGGCAGATGGGGACGTATTCAGATAGCTGTTTTGAAAACAGGGTTTACATTTGCAATTCCATTAGATGGCAGAAAGTACATATTTCAGCATTAAGACCTGATGTACATATATTAACATTAAGTTATTAGCTATTGGCTAAGTTATTTACTTTGGAAAATGTTGGTGTCCTTGCTGATGATTTACATGTTCACTTAGGAATGAAGGTCGAGATTTATTTAAAGATTAAAAGAAAAACACTAGGTGTATCCTGTTTAGGTCCCTCGTGTCACCATTATAAGTGACCCAGAAACAAAGATTAACATTTCTGGATCATTTCTTTAAAATTCCACTTAAAACTACTCAAAAATTTCTTCCATAGATACTCGTTGGAAAAAAAGAAAAGAAAACGCTTGTCAGACAAATGGCGGATGGCAGCAGTTGCTAAGAAAGGATTGCTTAGAAACGTTTTAAGGCGGGACTTTGCAAAGGGTCCAACAGGCTTTATTATGGAGTTCTAAAATATTGAGTATGGTTTGGCACAATATTTATTTCTCGGTCACATTAACACTTCCATTTAATATGACTTCCTTTACAGTACAATAGTCTTACAAGGTATAATATTCTTTAATGTTTAAGAATTTGTGGGCCTGTCTGTCCGAATGTCTGCAGGTGTCAAACCCACCAGTAGATGCCCATGATTTGTCAGTGATGGCTGGAAAGAATCGATTCTCTGTGTCTGACAGGTTTGAGTACCTGCAGGGACTGGTCACAGAGTTTCAGGATACTGACAGTGTGGGTATGTCAATGTATGCTTTTGTGTAAAGTTTCCACATTTCCTCACTTGACATGCTATAGTCAGTGCATGAAGTAATAAATCTTTATTTGGTAGAAAACATTTGCTTATTGGAAAACTGGCGCATCAGTTGTCTTTTCACACTTTGGCAGAGGCTAAAGAGCAAGTGCTGGCAAACTTGGCCAACTTTGCCTACGATCCATCCAACATGGAAGCCCTGCAAACGCTCCAGGTCACCGAGCTATTCCTGGACATGCTGACAGAAGAAAATGAGAACTTTGTGGAGTTTGGGATTGGTGGGTGTAATTGTAAATGTGCTGTGTCTAAGGAAGTAATAAGGTGCTTGAAATCCAACACAGTAGTAGTAGATAGTCAAGTCATTTTTATTTGTATAGCGCTTTTCAAAACACACATTCTTTCAAAGCAGCTTTTCAGAAAATGATGCTGTAATGCCTTAAAATAAATACTCATTGTGCAGTTTAAACAAATAACTTGATTGAAAATCATGCCTTAAATATAATTGTCTTTAGGCCCCCAGTGAGCAACCCAAAACTCCTTAAGATGTGAGTTAATGGAGAAAAATAACCTTGGGAGAAACCAGGCTCAGCTGGGGGAGCCAGATCCCCTCTGGCTAACACCATGAATATAATGTCAATGTTAGTTATCTATGTGTAATACAAGTCTTGTATTATGCGAGTAAACTGGGGAGGTGTTGGTGGGCAATGTTTAAAACTAAAGAATACCGATTGAACTGCAAGACCAATGATCCAGTGTCTTTAAAGATAGCTTTTTATGACTTGAAGTTATAATCATTCTACATGCAAATCTATCTTATGAAAATGAGTCTGAGCATTATCTAGTACATCACTCATGTTTACTTGAACTAATATAATATTTAAAATTCTACAGGTGGTCTATGTAATATGAGTATGGATCGGGAGTCCCGTGATCAGATCCTGCAAAGCGGTGGAGTCCCGTTAGTGATTGCTTGCTTATCAAGTAACAGAGATGAGACGGTTCTTTCTGCCATCACAACATTAATGAACCTCACCACGGCTTCCTCGCGTTCTGAGACCACAGACAGTGCAGTGGTGCAGTGTATGCTGCGTTTCTCTCTCACACAGAACCCACGCCTCAGGAACCTGACTTCTGTCTTCCTGCAGGATTACTGCACGCAGGAACAAGTGGACAAAGCTCGAGAGGCAATGCAGGGACAGAGCCAATCAGCTGTGGGCATTCCACTTCCAAAGGACTAAAGACTTTTTAAATCCAAATGTTCCTTGAATATATACATATTTAAATATATGTTGTTTGATGTTATTAGGTAAATGAGTTACTATGGAAAAATACTACATTCACAGAGGTATTTCTGTAGTATACAGTATTTTTAAGACTCCATAATTTCAAAAAGATTAAAAATGCTGCCTATGTGAGCTGGTTTAATCTTAACATTAAACTTTTTCTTAATAAGAATAGCTAAATAATCAACTGATGTTTGTGTTGCTATACTACTTAGGAACACACACTTAACATATGCAATTTATAGCTTCTTCTTAAAGGGATAGTTGTCTAAAAATGAACATTATCTAATCATTTACTCACCATGCCACCATGGGTATGTATGTTTTTATTCTGTAGAACACAAAGGTTTTTAGAAGAATATCTCAGGTCTGTAGGTCAATGCAAGTGAATGGTGGCCGGAAATGTTAATGTTCAAAAAGCATATAAAGGCTGCATTAAAGTAATCCATATGACTTCAGTGGCTAAATCCATATCTTCAGAAGCAGTATGATTTATGCGAGTGAGAAACAGATCAATATTTAAGTCCTTTATTACTATAAATTCTCCCTGCCCAGTAGGTGGTGATATGCAGAAATAATGTGAATCACCAAAAATAAAAGAAGAAATTGAAAGCCAAGATTTATATAAAAGAAATGACTTTAACATTGACTTTCTTCTCACTCCCAACTATCATATTGCTTCTGAAGACATGGATTACTTTTATGCTGCCTTTATATGCTTTTTGGACAATCAAAGTTCTGGCCACCATTCACTTGCATTGACCTACAGAGGTAAAATATAAAATAAAAAAAATTTGTTTGTGTTCAGGAGAAGAAAGAAAGTCATACACAGCTGGGATGGCTTGAGTGCAAGTAAATGATGAGAGCAATTTCATTTTTGGGTGAACGATCCTTTTAAGATTTCCACTCTTCACATGCCAAGAGTTCAGTTATTTAAAAGTTTTCAATTGCTATGAATTCCAAATTTGGTGACCAATTTACTGGAAGGACTGTTGTCATGAAACATTGCTCATTTTAAGAAGCATATTAGACAGGCAAGTGGCTCCATCCCATAATGACCCTTAGAAGCATGCAGTGAACGAAGGACGCCACCAATATTAGCTGCAAGAAAATTCAAAAAGAATTTCTGGGGCTGTGTCCAGCACTTTGCTTTTAAAACCTCACCCTAAAACTAGAAGTACAAAGTCGCTATTACTTTCCAGCCGACAAATTAAAATGCTGAGAGAGGACCTCTTTCCATTCGGTCTCAATCCCAGCATCTTTCTGTGAAAATGTTTTTCACATCACAAGCCAAGAAGCAAAGCACAGTCTTAAATGGACACCAACAGGGCACACCTGAGATCATAAGCAACAGCTGTGATGAGGGTAACTGTTATACTGCCAACAAAAAGATTGCATTTGTGCTTAAGTACCCCATTTTTGATATATTAAGAGGAATAAAAGATCCAGAACATATGTACTTTAGATTAAAGTTAGAGCAGATGTGTGATTAAAAATGTCTGCCACAGCTGTTATAGACTTCACAGACTCCAATTAACAGGATACTTTCCCTCTGTGATCAGCCAAAAAAGTAAAACCTGATTAATTTTATTTCTTGTTATTTTTTTGTGGTGTAGTGAATACATACAGTGCATTCAGAAAGTATTCAGACCCCTTAATGTTTTTCACATTTTGTTATGTTGCAGCCTACTGCTAAAATGCTTTAAATATATATATATATATATATATATATATATATATATATATATATATTCACATCAATCTACAATCCATACCCCATTATTACAAAGCAAATACCAGATTTTTGATAACTTTGCAAATTTATTTAAAAGAAAAAGCTGAAAAATCACACTGGCATAAGTATTCAGACCCTCTGATATGACACTTGAAATTTCACTCAGGTGCATCCCATTTTTCTGGATCATCTTTGAGATGTTTCTACACTTTGATTGGAGTACACCTGTGGCCAATTTAATTGATTGAACATTATTTGAAAAGGCACACACCTGTCTATATAAGGTCTCACAGCTGAAAATGCATATTAGATCTAAAACCAAGCCATGAGGTAAAAGGAAATGCCTATGGAGCACAGAGACAGGATTGTGTCGAGGCACAGATCTGGGGAAGGCTACAAAAAATCTTTGGCTGCATTTAAAGGTTCCCAAGAGCACAGTGGCCTCTATAATTGTTAAATGGAAGAAATACAGAACAACCAGGACTCTTCCTCTTCCCAACCAAACTGAGCAATTGGGGAGAAGTGCCTTTATAAGAGATGTGACCAATAACCAGATTGTCACTCTGGTTGAGCTCCAGAGATCATGTTGATGGGTGAAACTTACAGTAGGACATATTCCATAAATACAACACTCCACCGATCTGGGCTTTAGGGCAGCGTGGCCTGACTAAAGCCTCTCCTCAGTGCAAGAAATCAAAAAAGCACCTAAAGGACTCACAGACTGTGAGAAACAAGATTCTCTGCTCTGATGAAACGAAGATTGAACTGTTTGACCTCAGTTCCAAGCATCATGTCTGGATGAAACCAGGCACCGCTCATCACCTGTGCAATACCATCCTAACAGTTTAGCATGGTGGTGGTAGCATCATGCTGTGGGGATGTTTTTCAGCGGCAGGGACTGGTCAGGGTTGAAGGAAGGCTGAACGAAGCAAAATACAGAGATATCCTTAATGAAAACCTGATCCAGAGTGCTCAGGACCTCAGATTGGGCCGAATGTTCACATTTCAACAGGACAATGACCCTAAGCACACAGCCAAGACAACACAAGAGTGGCTTAGGGACAACTCCGTGAATCTCCTTGAGTAGCCCAGCTAGAGCCCGGACTTGAACCCAATCGAACATCTCTGGAAAGACCTGAAAATGGCTACCTACCGATGGGCCTCATCCAACCTGACAGAGTTTGAGAGGATCTGCAGAGAAGAATGGCAGAAAATTCCCAAATTCAGGTGTACAAAGCTTGTCACATCATACCCAAAAAGATTTGAGCCTGTAATCGCTGGCAAAGGTGATTCAACTAAGTACTGAGTTAAGGGTCTGAATAATTATGTCAATGTGATATTTCAGTATTTTATTTTATTTATTTTCTCCCCAACATGGAATGCCCAATTCTCAATGCGCTCTAAGTCCTCGTCGTGGCATAGTTACTAGCCTCAATCCGGATGGTGGAGGACGAATCCCAGTTGCCTCCGCTTCCGAGACCGTCAATTCATGCATATTACCGCGTGGCTTGTTGAGCGCGTTACCGCGGAGACATAGTGCCTGTGGAGGCTTCATGCTATTCTCTGCGGCATCCATGCACAACTCACCATGCGCCCCACCGAGAGTGAACCACATTATAGCGACCACGAGGAGGTTACCCCATGTTACTCTACCTTCCCTAGCAACCGGGCCTATTTGGATGCTTGGGAGACCTGGCTGGAGTCACTCAAAGTTATCAAAAATCGAGAGAAAAAAAAAGATACCATAGTAGATGGATCTAAAAGATGTCCTAGTTTAAAGGCATATTAATGACAGTCTAGCCATACACACTGAAATAGTGAATCCTGAATATTTTGGTTGCAAAATTACATTGGTTACTAAAAGAATATCTTTGTTCCCTCTAAAGGCATTAAGGATTATTTGGTATCATACACAATTCATTACAAAAATAAAGATGATTAAAAAGGTACATGAGTAAAATGCCACTGGTACATAACCGAATAGTATATTGCATGTATATAAGTAACATTATATTGTGTTTGTTATTTAAAAACAACACTTAAGAAACAATAAAAGTACAATACTTTCAGTAAATCAGTAAGTCCTTAGGTTAATATCTTGCTTATGGCCGGATTAAAAGTACTACAGTTGTGCTTTTGCATTCACAGTCCAAGCAGTTTTTCTGTCTGCTCCCGCAGTTCGTTCTTCTGGATCTGAGAAAGGTGAAGAAAATGTGAAAACATCTCAGTACGATTAAAGGGTTCAATCTGTCTACAGCAAACCACAAGCCTTTAAAAGCAGAGGTGTCATAGAAGCTTCTATAGCCCACTTTTAAATGCCTGAAACCACTTTAATAGGTTTCATGCAGATGGGGAAACTGCTTACATTCTTCTGTCTAGAGACTGAATCGGACCAAGAAAACACATTTTTACATTTTCTTCATATTTTACAAGAAGTACATAAAGACAGAAATAAGTTGTGACAAAGTAAATTCCTAGAGATTCATTTGTGAGAGAGCAGGTCTGTAAATACTCATTACTGAAATTATATTCTCTGGACCAGATCAATATACTGGCAAAAAAAATGCAAATAAATTATCAGTGCAACTCTCTTGCACAGATAACAGTGGTTTACACATTGTTAGGGCAAACAACAACTAATTTCCTTTTATATCGGTATTGCCTAAAAAATATACACTTACCTTTCCTGTGACCGTGAGAGGATATCCCTGAACAAAGGTCACATAACGTGGCACCTTGTAATGAGTGATCTGCAAAAACAACAATAATACTTGAATGGCAATCTTTGGCTTGCTGATGATACACTTCAGGGCATGAGAGTTCCTAATTTGGTTCTGACCTTTCCCCTGCAGAAGGCCCTGATCTCCTCTACAGTGCATTCCTGGTCAGCCTTCAGTTTAATACAAGCACAAACCTCCTCTCCCATTCGCTCATCCTTCACTCCAACCACCTGTTCAGGAAACAGAAATAACATGCTTTGCAGTTTAAATCAACTTGTTTTCTTAAAGGTGCAGTCAGTAATTCTTTTCCTCATTAAAAAAGTTAAACTCCTAAAGACATTAATTTAAATTTTGCAATATATGTAGGAAATTATGACCACTCACATTAAAAAGAAGACTCCAGTCATATCAGTAACCTCATAAAAGCGGTTTAAACCCTTATAAAAACATTGGGGGATGCCATTTTAGAATCACATGACCAGCTGAATACTACTCACTCCTTAATCTCAGTAACCATCTTGTTATTAAACACATACACTAATTGATTATAGTAATCATGGCTGACTGTGAATACATTTTTATAATGACATCTGAAACTTTTGATTTTAAATGATGCACCATTTAAGCCACTAGATGTAAGTCCAAGATGACACAGACAAACATTACTGAGTGCACCTTTAAAAGAATAGTTCACCCAAAAATGACAATTCTCTCATGAACTTGCATGACTTTCGTTCTTCAGCAGAACTGAATTCTGATTGAGACATGATATGAATATATCCATAAAATGCAAGTCAGTGGGGTCCAACACTTGCAAGCTCCAAAAAGGACATAAAGGCAGCATAAAGGTGATCCATACGACATTGCATCTCCATCAAATGATGCATCTTGCATCATTGACATCTCCTAGGGATGATCATGATTTGAATCTCAATAAAACTTTGTAGTATTTGAAGCATGAGCAGAGGGCAAGTACATTGTATTGCTTCAGAAGACATGGATTAATCCACATAGGCATATGGATTACCTTTATGCTTCCTTTATGTGCTTTTTGGAGCTTTAATGTTTGGAAGCCATTGACCTGCATTGTAGATATAAACACATCATGTCTTCGTTACATTTACGCATTTGGCAGATGTTTTTATCCAAAGCGATTTACAGTGCACTTATTACAGAGACAATTCCCCCGGAGCAACCTGGAGTTGGTGGTGGCTGTGGGGATCGAACCAGCGACCTTCTGATTAACAGTTATGTGCTTAAGCCCACTACGCCACCACCACTACATTAATATATCTTAATTTGTGTTTTGCAGAAGAAAGAAAGTCATACCAGTTTGAGATGACATAAGGGTGAGTAAATTATGAGATAATTATCATTTTTGGGTGTATTATTCATTTTAGAAGTCCAGCTGCCATTAAAGGTGCTGCAAGTGATTTTAGCATTCTGAAGCTTTCACATGACTGAGCAGTTGAATTAGCCACGCCCCCTCATTCCAAAACCCACCCTCCAAAGATAATATTAAGACCAAAAATTTGTCTCATTCTATTTATCTTAAATTGCACTAAAATTGAATGCGCCACAGGAGAGTAGCAGCATTGTTTTTGTCTGTGGCTGTCAAATTCAACAGTGGCACAATAGCACCCTCAACTGACAAACATTATTAATCATAGCCTCAGTGATCCGCATCAAATACAGCATTATTAGAATGAGCAAAATTATTGACAGGTGAAAAGCATCAATGTCCACGGTCCGTGGATACATTTTTTGTTTGCTGTTTACAAAGTCTACAGCTTTCACAGAGACCGGTGAGATATCTCAGGACACTTATTTCATTAATTTCTTTAAGGGAGTAGGAACTTTTTTCTACTTAATGTTCCATGGAAAAAAAATTGTTACAGTAACTTTAATGTGTCTACTAAAATAGATAAGCTTTTGTTATCATTGTTCACCTGTGCTTCCTGAACTTTAGGATGGGTGTGCAGGAACTGTTCGATTTCAGCAGGGTAGATGTTCTCTCCTCCTCTGATGATTAGGTCCTTGATACGTCCTTGTATTTTGCAGTATCCAAACTTATCCAAACTGGCAATGTCTCTGTATAAATCATACAAGAAAATAGCTGAGTAAATGAGGATAGCTCTTATTGCAACTGTTTGGCCAAATGAACAAGGTTCATTTAAAATAAGAGGGAATGTCATATCCACTTACCCAGTCTTGTACCAGCGATCTTGTGTGATGCACTCGCGGGTCTTTTCCTCATCTTGCCAGTATTTCATCATCACACAGTAGCCCCTAATCATCAGCTCCCCCTGAGTGCCGAGAGGCACAGTCAGCCCTGTTGTAGGGTCCACTACTTTGGCCTAATGCACACAGGAATGTGCCACATCCATTCAGAGTGTTGGGAAACTAATTGATATCAACATGTATGTATACCATCTTTATTTTAAAGTGAGTGTTAATTAACCTCAGTGTGGGGGGTTATACATCCAACAGTGTGTGTCTTCCGCTCAGTGCTATCAAATGGAAAGCCGCAGAATGACACAGGGCTGTTTTCGGTCGTCCCGTATACAATCTGTTCCAAAAGACAATTGTGACACAATAAAAGAGAAACTTTTCATCACATTAATTCTTTCTAGGTTCAAGTTAAGCTCTATCGATGGCATTTATGGCATATTGTTGAAAAGATTTCGACTTGTAAATTACAGTATAGTAATTTACAATAGGCTACAGTCAATGTTTCAAAATAGCCACAAGACCTTAACGATATGTGTGTTAACATGATTTTGTTGTGATACTATCACATACTAACCTTCTTCATATAAAGTTGTATCCAATTTTACAACTCTGTTAAATGACAACGTAACACTATAAACCCTGTAATCCAGCAAAAATAATTATTTAAACAACTTTACAGCTCTTGGCTCTATTTACTTCTATTGTAAGTGCCTCACTATAACCTCGATTTTTGCTTTTTTATTTAAAAGGAGGGACGAGTCTAAATAATTATCAGTGGTAATCAACAGTAAGCCACAAACGCTGTACATTGAGCTTAACTTGTAGTGAACCCAGAATATTTATTTTAATAGTGTCCAAATTCACCATTTTGAGCTCAACAAGTTGCAAAACCTGTTGATCGATGTTATCCCAGCATGATTTGAGAATGTTTCAAAGAGCATCTTGGGTGCTTCAATGGAAGCAAGGAAATCTGTCTGTTTGTACAAATGAGTTCTGTCTGTCAATTGGTCAATTGGTCAATGGTCAACATGGTCAATTCCAGGGCCGACCCGTGGCATAGATGACATAGGTGGTTGCCTAGGGTGCAAAATGACAGAGATGCACTGCAGGAGAGTATTTTTTATTTTTATTTTTCGGAAGTGTGCACTCTCGTTATGACTGTTTGCCCCTCTACCCATACATTGAGCACTAGAGTTACGTGATTATATTATAAACGGATCCATATCATATGTGGAAAAAATGAGTGAAAAATAACCAAATTATCAGGTGCACAAGGCAGGAAGTGGTGCAAAGAGGTACAGAAAGTGCAATATAAAGGTAAGAAGTTAATGACTGTTCTTGTCAGCCAACGATACTTTGAAATAGCTTATTTAGAAACTCTTAACTGGCACGGACACTGTGGGGCATTTTTTGCTTGTTTTATTTAAGTTTAGTGCAAGTTAAGTGCAGTGTATGGTCTTCAAAATAAACTTAAGCTTCTATAATGTTGTTTTAATTTTAGTTATATTATTGCTGGCTTTCACTTCACCAAAAAACTGTATTTTTTTATAAGAGACCATGATTAGGACTGTAGTCTTAAGCATTCATGCTAAGCACTCTCAAACGACCCATAGAGCACACTCAATCGCTGACCAGGGAAAACTACTGCCCGCAGGTCTATTTATCATGACGGTTTTTATTAGATCTTTAATTTATCTGGCTTTCGGACCTATTGTAAATCCACAAGCTTTGAATATGCTCAGGGTTGCTAGATAATAGATGCAACACCCCAATCAGAGATTTATAATTGTACAAATAGGAAATATTTCACCTTATGTCATACTTTATTTATGCAATCTGGCAACCATATATGCAAGTGCTCGCTGTCTCTTTCCTCTTAGAATTAGAATAAAATAAAAAACATACCACTCAATAGTGCAATATTCTTAATAAACGAAGGCCTTTTCATAGTATTTTCCACAAACTGGTCTAATGGCATTCAGATGACTGCATCAGCTGAATCAAGCCAGGCCTGGGAGACAAGTGAGGTATGTGGTGCACACATGAGAACTGGCACACCAGCTGTTGTTTTGAATCCCAGTCCTCCATAGACTTTCATCAGACTGTTTTACAGTACCACTTTGGGCTAAGGCGAACTATCCGATCCTTCTAGATAATCTGCACTGGATTGGTGTTTACCACACTAAATTACATGGTAAGGTGAACCTTGCCAGACACTTTTAGCTTGTTTGTACAGAACATTTTTTTGACACCAATTTGTGAGCCAGTAAATAATTAGCCACAATTTGCAGGTTTTTAACTCAAATATCAAATAAATTACAAAAGGATCTGGTATGATCTTCTGCACTGGCCATTTCCAATTTAGTTTTATTGGGATTTTGATACCAAACAATATGAATTAATTGATTTACATTAATTATGATGGGGTAAAAACAACCCAAAGCAAATGATTTTGTATCCATACATCGTTGGCTAGCCCATGGCAACTGGGTCTATTTGCACAGCAACAGGATGCTACGGATCAATCTCGAGTGAATGTGTACTTGAAAAAACCAGACTTCCCCAATAAAATGTTACATTTGTTAAGCAAACACTAGATTCATCCTAACCTGAGAGCAGCTGATGAGTTCGTAAACACACAGATCAGAGGCAAAAACCTCCCAGGTATTTGTGCCAAAAAGTACGAGCCAAAACTTCCTCTCCTGTTTGTTTTGAGGACTGCTTTAATAAATAATAGGTTAGTGTGTAATATTTAACACCTTTCAAAAATTCAAGGTTGCTTTAAAAAGAAAGAATAAACAGTACATCACAATTAAGAAAAGATAAAAGAAAAGAAAACTGTGGGACTCACAGTGCATTTAAGTTCTTTAGGTTTTTTCTCTCATTGAGTACTGTACATACTTAAAATGAAATGAGACATTTGGAATGTGATGAATGTGCCTCTCCAAATGAAATTCTACTCTGCTGACAAAAGAAAAGGCCTTTAAAATTTCCATTGATGTGATGTGATACCAGCCAAACATCTGACTGTAATTATATGTTCTAAAACAGGCAGCCACACTTTTTCTCCTTCTGCTGCCAAAAAAACCCAATGGAAATATCTGGCTCAACACACAGTCTCACCTTAACCTCACAAGATTTGGCTACACAAGTTCACTTGTCCATATGAAATGATGCACTAAGAAAAAAATACAATCACATTTCAGACCTCTGAATATGCACAAAGATCCTTTCATGTATTACCTTTGCCAAAAAAGAAAATACTTTTAGCCTTTAATTAAATTTAGACAAAAAAATATTTAGACATGTTTGACTAAACGATCTAATTGGAAAAGAAAGATGCAATTTTTTTGTCCATGCACAAAATAAAATTGAATTGGTGGCAGCCTTGAGTTTTAGAGAATAGAATATAATAGAACAGACCATGGTAGAAGAGTTTTGAGTAGAATCGAACGGAACAGACTAGGGTAGAACAGAATAGAATAAACCAGGATAGCACACCATAACAAGACCAGGATAGAATAGAATAGAACAGACAGGATAAAACAGAACATAGTGAAATAGAATAGATCAGAAATAGAATAGACTAGACCAGAATAGAACAGAAAATATCAGAACAAGAGAGAAAAGATAAGAAAAAAACTGAAAAGAAAAGAACAAAATAGAATAGATCAGGATAGATCCAGATAGAATAGAACAGAACAGACCATTGTAGAACAGAATAGAATCGACAGGAATGAACAGAACAAAATAGAATAGAATATAAAAGACCAGTATATAATATAATAGAATTGACAAGTATACAACAGAACATAATATAGTAGAATAGACCAGGCAAGGACAAAATAGAACAGATCAGGATAAAACAGAGTAGAATAGAACAGAATAAACCAGGATAGCACACAATAGACAGGACTAGAATAGAATAGAACAGAATAGAACAAAGGATAAAACATAAAATTGTAGAATACAATGGACCAGAACAGAACAGATAAAAATAGAATAGATCAGGATGGAATATGATAAAATATAATCAGATAAAATAGACCAGGATAGCACAGAATAGACCAGACCAGATCAGGATAGAACATAACAGACAGGATAGAATAGGTCAGAACAGAGTAGAATAGATTAGAACAGAAAAGAAAATAACAGAACAAAATAGAATAGATCAGGATAGAATAGAATAAACCAGGATAGCACAGAATAGACCAGACCAGTTTAGAATATAATAGAACAGACAGGACAGGACAGGACAGAACAGAACAGAACAGAGTAGAATAGAATAAAATAGAATAGATTAGAATAGACAGAATAGACCAGACAAGACCAGGATAGAATAGAACAGAATAGAATACAATAAGCCATGGTAGGACAGAATAGACCAGACCAGGATAGAACAGAACAGAATAGAATAGAATAGACCAGGCCAGAACACAACAGAATAGAATGGATCAGGAAATAATATTATAGAATATAATAGAGTATACCAGGTTATAACAAAACAAAGTACAGTATAAAAGAACAGACCAGGATAGATTTGAAAAGAGCAGGATAAAACAGAACATAATAGAATAGACCAGAACATACAAGAACAAACCCAGACCAGATCAGGATAGAACAGAACAGACAGGATAGAATAGGTCAGAACAGAGTAGAATAGATTAGAACAGAAAAGAAAAGAATAGAACAAAATAGAACAGATCAGGATAGCACAGAATAGACCCGACCAGTTTAGAATAGAATAGAACAGACAGGACAGGACAGAACAGAACAGAATAGAATAGAATAAAATAGAATAGATTAGAATAGAATAGACCAAACAAGACCAAGATAGAATAGAACAGAATAGAATGAAACAGAATAGAATAAGCCATGATAGCACAGAATAGACCAGACCAGGATAGAATAGAACAGAACATAACACAACAGAATAGAATGGATCACGAAATAATAGAATAGAATAGACCAGGTTATAACAAAACAAAGTACAGTATAAAAGAATAGACCAAGCCAGAACAGCACAGAACAGACCAGGATAGAACAGAACAGAATAGAATTTAACAGAAAAGACAGGATACAACAGAACATAATAGAATAGACCAGAACATAAAAAGAATAAACCCAGACCAGATCAAAGTAGAAAAGAACAGAACATAATAGAATTGAATCAAATAGACTAGAATAGAAAATAATTTAATAGACCAGAATAGCACAGAATAGACCGGACCAGGATAGAATAGAATAGAACAAAACAGATCAGAACAGAACAGACCAGGACAGAATATAATAGAATAAACCAAGCCAGAATAGACCAGAATAGAACAGAATAGACCAATATAGAACAGAACAGAACACAATAGGATAGAACATGCCAGGCCAGGACAGAACAGAACAGAATAGAATAGAATTGAACAGAACAGATAGGATAGAACAGAACAGACCAGAACAGAACAGAATAGACCAAAACAGACAAGAACAAACCCAGACCAGACAAAACTAGAATAGAACAGAATTTAATACAACAGAATAGAATATTGCCTCACAAATGGTGCAGAAGGAAATTGTGTCCACGTGTCCAATCATTTCACTGGTAGTGTACATCTGAAGAGTTAAATTCTCTGAAACTCCTCAGCTTCTGTTATTGGCATATTGCGGTTAATAACAAAGAAAAAACTGCTTTCTCACATTTGAAAATTTTATAAACATTACAACGTTTTCATTTCTTAAGTGAATAATTTTGTACTGCCCCCCTTTTCTCTGTCTCACACACCCTCTCTCTCTCTCAAGCTCACCTCTAGCCCCCTCACTCTGCAAACTATCACACACCCTCTCTTTACTCTGAGGTTGTGTGAACCACTTTTGCTGTCTGCAACAGGTTCCCAAAGGAAAGCAGAAAGAGAGCAAAACAGCCAGACAGCATAAAGCAGTGGACTGATTAAGACAGTGTTATCATGCAGAGATTCAGCATCTTCCTGGTGGTGGTGTGTCTACAAGTTTGGGTCCCCTTTGTGTTTTCTGCACCAACTCAGTGTCCAAGCCAATGCCATTGCCATTGCCATGGGGACCTGCAGCATGTTATCTGTGACAACATTGGTCTTAAGAAGATCCCTCACATATCTGAGGTCACTCGCCTTCTGAACCTCCAATGGAACAACCTGGGAAACCTCTCCACCGGGGGCTTCAGCGAGATGAAGGGGCTCATCTCTCTGCACCTGCAGCACTGTCAGATCCGAGAGATCTCCAGCCAGGCTTTTAAAGGGCTGAAGAAACTTATCTACCTCTATATGTCTAGCAACGAGATCAGCACTATCAAACCAGGTGCTTTTGAGGACCTAACCGAACTTACCTATCTCTACTTGGACGGCAACCACATCTCAAGCCTTCCGAAAGGCATCTTTTCTCCCATGATCAACCTGTTTACCTTGCAACTTGACAACAACAAGCTCAGTGATCTGCAACCAGGTACTTTCACAGGTGCAAAAGATCTCAGATGGCTTTATATGAGTGGCAATGAGTTGAGCTCCATGCAGCCAGGGTCTCTTGACGAAGTGGAGAACCTGGCCATTCTAACCCTGGACCGTAACAAGCTGTCCACCTACCCTCTACTGGCTATGGGCAAGCTGCGTGTTATAGAGGAACTCAACCTATCCAAGAACCCTCTCAGCTTCATCCCTGACCACGCATTCCAAAGTTTTGGCCGCTACATGGAGAAGCTCCATCTAAATGACATGGGCCTAGAGAAGGTAAGTCTCTCTATGATCATTTATTTTGTGGATGATCAAATTTAAGGAACTAAAATGTCAATTTGATGCTGGCCAAATAATTGCTTGTTTGTGTATGGGTTCTGGAAGCCAGGCATCTGCAAACAAACGTTTCATACCATTAGGGCTGACTATGCTAATCCCAATCTATATAAACCCTGTTGCCTGGAACACAGTAATTTATGGCTAAAAGTTAACGCTCAGAACTGTTCTGTTGAGGGAGTTTGACCCTGTTTTCTTGACAACTATAAATAAGATCCTCCTGATATTCCGTTCACTCTCTTCATAACTTCAGGCCTCGAATCAGGTCACATGTGCTTTATGTCAGGATGCACATGTGCTGACTCCAGCATGATATTTCCCTCTGGATCACTAAATGGCTAATTAGAGTGTTTAAGGGACGCATTTATCTTTGCCTTGGCTTTGACTTGGACTTTCATGCTTGATTCAGAAATAATCAAAATATGCACGATTAACCAAATGTAATGATGATTACAGTGTAATTACCATTGGTTGCATGCATTCTCATTGAACTTGAAAGTAAAGCTAGCAATTCATCAATTTAGTAAAAAGTCACTTAACCCTTTTCTATAGGTTTGTTGTGACCAAAGTGTGGCTATACATGCTCCACAGAACTAAAATCATGAACACACACAAGATATGGATCTGAGCTGTAGGCATGCAAAAGCACTATATCTCATGAAGGAACATCAACACTAAGCAGCATGTCAATGCTGCTTACATGGTAGCAAGTGGACAAATAACTACTCTTCCCTCAAATGTGGATATATTTAGGGACTATTTGCTTGCTGGCCTTCATCCAAATCTTTCTCTGTCTAATTATTGCACAAATGCTATTTTGAGGTGCATGTTGTTTCCTATCACGTGGGGCGCCCTGCAAACAGGTCAGCAAGAGTTAGCAGACAGGTAAATAGTGGCAGGGTGTTCCATGGCCCATGAAGAGAAGTATTTTTAGGCTCTTCGTTGCTTCAACTTGAATGGACAATTGGGCCCTTTGAAGGCATTTCTGGCAGAAGTGGACAGACAGAAAAACTGAAAACAAGCCTTCCATGCTGGAAGTCATCCATCCTCCATCGCCTCAAATTACTAAACACCTATCTTTCTTGCTTAGAGTGGAAATTTCCAAAACATCCCTTCAATAAGTGCATCTTTTTGCACTTATATAACACACCCACGCACCTACACACACTGTCTACACTATCCCAGCCCCTTGACAGTCTTCTTCCTAAAAAGCAGACAAACTTGACACCATGCAAGCTAGTTCATCTAACAACTTAGTGAAGTTTTTAGCAGTCTTGCATTCACTTATGAAGTTTGGTGTAGGGCTGGAAGGAGAGTGCAGACAAATTTACATAAGCCCTGACACAGAGAAGGGCATGAGAGAAGCCTTTCATGTGAGAAAAAGGTCTCAGTCCAGCATCCATGGTCTCCATAATATATTACAAGTGAGTTTGAATGCTAATTGTTAGAATATTCCACGTGTAGAGGCCATGCGCTTCTTTTTGTGTGAATAAAGCTGTGAGTTTTAACATCCTTCTGAAAGGACCAGCTTAGACCAGTATGCTTGTCCAAGCTGGTTTGGTGCTGGTCTAGCTGGTGGATGAGCATAGCCATGCTGTTCACTAGCAAAAAATAAATAAAAATAGCTGGTAAACCAGCATGGTCTTCTGATGAAGGTGGTTGACCAAGTAAGTCTTGCTGGTTAAGCTTGTTAAAAAGCCTGGTAAAGACACCAGCATATCAGCATCCAAAACAACTTATGCTATTCAATAGGGTTATCATAATGAAATACATTTCACTAAGGATAAACTGAATTCTCATCTCTCCTTTCCATCCATCAAGTTCTCCAGTGCTGCCTTAGAGGGAGTGACTGCTCTCAAATCTTTGCACCTTGAGAACAACAAGCTGAAGTCCCTCCCGAAAAGCCTTGAGTTCTCTACCCTCCAGAATATCACTCTGTTTAATAACCCATGGAGCTGCACCTGTCAGTTATTTAACCTCAGAAAGTAAGAAAATATCACTTGAAACTTGCCATTCTTATTTAATGGCATCATTTATTTGTTCTTAAGATTTGAGACTAGTATAAATGTTTTGATTTGCTTGTTTAGATGGATGGACACTAGCCGCCATCGTCCTGATGCAGTTTGTGCTTCCCCTGGTAGCCAGAAAGGAAAGCAAATAAGAGACAGCACAGCTTTCACCCGCTGCAAGACAAAGAGGGGAAAAAAGGGAGCACAGCTTTGAAATGGTGAGCAATCCTGTTAGCCCCATCCTCACAAATACAGGCAGCAGCATTTATGTGTTAAAGATACATGAAATGTGTATTGAGTAAGCCTAATCTACTCTAATGGAGATCAAATACGCTACCATTTCACTTAAGCTAATGCAACACTAGCAGACTCCAATCAACTCGATTTTGGCTAAGGGTGTCACACTGAGCTGAGATCTCGCTCTCTTCAGTTGGTGGTATGTCACTCTTCCCAATACAAAATTGGTTCAGGGTTGAAAGACATAACCACTCCCCCAGACTCTCTCTTTCTTGTTCTCCCGATCACATGGCGCTCACCGAAATAACAACAGGAGTACCGTGAACATTAACAATTGTAAAGTGATTTAGGGTGCGATTCATAGAGTAACTTACCTTGTGAATGTGTGTGATTGTGTATTTATCTCTACGAGTCTTGCCATAGAACAACGCATATGTCCATATAGAGCTTTTATGAATAAAGCAATTACTTTCCGTAAAAACAGATTGTAGTGCCTCCACTTACTTATTTCATTTGTCATTTTATTCTCAAAGAACCCTAGGAAATATGCTTGGTGATAGACTCCCTATGGAATACAATCTGCATTTTTGATGATATGCGGCTGAGCGGGATTAAAACTTTCGGATCAGCACGACGTCTTTATTTAATCCATTTTCTTTAGTTCTTCAGTTAAAGAAAACTCATTGTCAACTTGATGAGAACAAAAAAGCCCGACCCGCAATTTTTTTTCTTCTTCTAACTATGCCCTTTTCTAGGTGCTTAAACCATTACCTCAGCGGGCAGTACCGATGGTCAAGGAATTAAAGACCTCCCGCTGGCAGATGCTAAAGCCCAAAGTATACTTCGGTCAGACGTGAATGCTAAGTGTCTGTGTAGAGGATGAGTGATGCAATTTTCTTAATCAGCAGACTGCTTGAGCACTGAACATGCGCAGCCTGATTTTTCTAACTAATCATAATTTTTGAAAATGCAGGATGCACATGCACCTGTAAATATTTGCACTATTTAGCTGGTCCACAAGGTGGCAACACTCACATTTGAGCCATTGCGGTCACAAAGAAGCCCAAGAAGATGATGTAATCACCGGTAAACTACAGAAGATGACTTAAGCTGCATTCACACTGCCAGCTACTTTGTCGCTGCATGTTGCCAGTCACTGGCGGTTAGTTCGCTAGTGGTGTGTATGGAGAGTTTAAACAGCACCGTTTCTTTACAATTAATATTATTATTAAAATATTAGGTGAGCTCTACCATCTTCTCTTGTATTGGCTGTCACTCCTGAAAGTTGCTCTTCATTTGCATAAAGTAAAACATTTCTCAACTTTGTCGAGTCGCTGGACACACCCACATCCGGTCGCCAACTGTCGCCGTCGCTTGTGTTGCCGGAAGTCGCCCGCTCTTGTTGAAAATGAATGAGATGAGGTTGTTTTGTCAATGCGTGTCGCTGGCAGTGTGAACGCAACTTTACTTTGAAAGGTCTGGGCTTCATGCATACTCCGTATCTCACATACTGGCAGGCAATAATGTAAATTAAGCTTACACCTGAAAATCATAGGAAAAATCAGATAGTGTGACAAGTTTTAGTTTGATCATAATTACAGGAATCTAAGGGAAAATAATAATAATAATATTCATAATAATAATAACTGACTATGAATGTTATATTATTAAATGTCAAGTGCTGACACAAGTCAGTTTCTTGGGTTTAGTCTTTTGGTAAAACCAGACAAATGGAATAAACCATGGTAACAAACAAACATCTTAGAATAAAATGAATATACCCTGCAGACAGAGTCAGCTATCCATGGGAATATCCATGCTATTCATGATGCAGGTTGGTTTATTGTGGTTAGTGCTGGCTTGTTGCTACACTAGCTGGTGCAAGTAAGTATAGCTACAGGTCGGAGATGTCCAAATGTGGGTGGAATCTCCAAAAAAGTGTGGAGTTACTCTAGAAGGGGGCGGGGTTACTCCAAAAGGGGGTGTCACTTCCACTCACGGTTAAGTTTAGGGACAGGGTTAGGTTTGGGGCACCCTATATCTTTGATGCCAGTTTGGAGCTCCACCACGTTTTTTGGAGCTCTGCCTGCAGCTATAAACTTCTCAGCTGGTGGACCAGCCAGCCATTTACCAACAAAATATGCAAAAGCATGGCTTTTCTGGTAAAGATAATTGACTAAGAAAGTCTAGCTGATAAAGCTAGTTAAGCAGCTTGGTGGGGACACCAGCACACACCATCAGGCCAAGCAGTCACTGTTGCTGAACCATGCTGTTCTGTACCAATCCATATTCGTTGACACAGTTAAGGTTTCTTTTTCTATTGTGATGCTGCAAAATCAGGATTAGAATGGACTCACTGGGCAAGTGACAAATCAAGTGCCACCTTGTCAATACAGGCATTCCACCAACATGGTTCTTTGACCTGAGAACAGTTAGCTAACCGATCTGAGAAATCCGGCCTTGGAACATTTTGTAATCGTACCTTACTGAACCATGCTCAAGTGGAAATGCTTCTGGTACCATGCTCAAAAACACTCCCTATTTAAAGGCCAATTTAAAAATCTAAAGTTTTAAGCAATACTAAAGGCCTACACCATAATCCAGGCCAAAACCAAGGCTGCCAGATTGGAGACCCACACCTTCAAAATGAGGTCTAAAATCCATAACCATACCAGGTTTATGTGGACCACAGGGGTCTTGTAAACGAGACAACAAGATCAAGACTCCAGCTATGATCATAAAAATTAGACATTAATCAGAGACAGGCATGACAACTAGCCTCTTTCCACATGCTTTGTAAATGTAAACAAATTATGAAGAGGGAGAAAAAACTCAGTGGTAGGTAAATAAATGTTCCACTACGACTCAGTACACTTGACATTGCATTTGCTAACGCATACGGGGAGTGTCCTTCTACACAACATAGTTGAAACCTCTCTACAATAATGCCAATATTCTAATATTGGCTATGGTGTTTGAGCCCCACCCTTTAAGGCGCGAAGCGGTCCACTATAAAAGCAGATGCACAAACACCATTCCTCTGAATTCCCCCTTCAAAACAGCAATTCATCTCTCATCTAGAAGCCCTCTACTGCTTCGCTGTCGAATACATGAGTCAGCGGGCAGGATTTTAAAAGCAACAAGAAGACTCACTACTCACCAACAGTGCTCTGGCAAACATCATTCCACCTCTTGAGGCTTCGCTGGTGAACGGGCCGCTTTAGCATCCCGATTCCCTGCAGTGCTTAAGCAGGAGTCGTGTATCCTTATAATCATTGTTTATTGTTATATATATTGTGTTTGTGTGTGTGTGTATATACAGTGAGGAAAATAAGTATTTGAACACCCTGCTATTTTGCAAGTTCTCCCACTTAGAAATCATGGAGGGGTCTGAAATTGTCATCGTAGGTGCATGTCCACTGTGAGAGACATAATCTAAAAAAAAAATCCAGAAATCACAATGTATGATTTTTTAACTATTTATTTGTATGATACAGCTGCAAATAAGTATTTGAACACCTGAGAAAATCAATGTTAATATTTGGTACAGTAGCCTTTGTTTGCAATTACAGAGGTCAAACGTTTCCTGTAGTTTTTCACCAGGTTTGCACACACTGCAGGAGGGATTTTGGCCCACTCCTCCACACAGATCTTCTCTAGATCAGTCAGGTTTCTGGGCTGTCGCTGAGAAACACGGAGTTTGAGCTCCCTCCAAAGATTCTCTATTGGGTTTAGGTCTGGAGACTGGCTAGGCCACGCCAGAACCTTGATATGCTTCTTACAGAGCCACTCCTTGGTTATCCTGGCTGTGTGCTTCGGGTCATTGTCATGTTGGAAGACCCAGCCTCGACCCATCTTCAATGCTCTAACTGAGGGAAGGAGGTTGTTCCCCAAAATCTCGCAATACATGGCCCCGGTCATCCTCTTCTTAATACAGTGCAGTCAGCCCTGTCCCATGTGCAGAAAAACACCCCCAAAGCATGATGCTACCACCCCCATGCTTCACAGTAGGGATGGTGTTCTTGGGATGGTACTCATCATTCTTCTTCCTCCAAACACGGTTAGTGGAATTATGACCAAAAAGTTCTATTTTGGTCTCATCTGACCACATGACTTTCTCCCATGACTCCTCTGGATCATCCAAATGGTCATTGGCAAACTTAAGACGGGCCTTGACATGTGCTGGTTTAAGCAGGGGAACCTTCCGTGCCATGCATGATTTCAAACCATGACGTCTTAGTGTATTACCAACAGTAACCTTGGAAACGGTGGTCCCAGCTCTTTTCAGGTCATTGACCAGCTCCTCCCGTGTAGTTCTGGGCTGATTTCTCACCTTTCTTAGGATCATTGAGACCACACGAGGTGAGATCTTGCATGGAGCCCCAGTCCGAGGGAGATTGACAGTCATGTTTAGCTTCTTCCATTTTCTAATGATTGCTCCAACAGTGGACCTTTTTTCACCAAGCTGCTTGGCAATTTCTCCGTAGCCCTTTCCAGCGTTGTGGAGGTGTACAATTTTGTCTCTAGTGTCTTTGGACAGCTCTTTGGTCTTGGTCATGTTAGTAGTTGGATTCTTACTGATTGTATGGGGTGGACAGGTGTCTTTATGCACCTAATGACCTCAAATAGGTGCATCTAATTTAGGATAATAAATGGAGTGGAGGTGGACATTTTAAAGGCAGACTAACAGGTCTTTGAGGGTCAGAATTCTAGCTGATAGACAGGTGTTCAAATACTTATTTGCACCTGTATCATACAAATAAATAGTTAAAAAATCATACATTGTGATTTCTGGATTTTTTTTTTTAGATTATATCTCTCACAGTGGACATGCACCTACGATGACAATTTTAGACCCCTCCATGTTTTCTAAGTGGGAGAACTTGCAAAATAGCAGGGTGTTCAAATACTTATTTTCCTCACTGTATATATATATATATATATATATATACACTCACCTAAAGGATTATTAGGAACACCTGTTCAATTTCTCATTAATGCAATTATCTAATCAACCAATCACATGGCAGTTGCTTCAATGCATTTAGGGGTGTGGTCCTGGTCAAGACAATCTCCTGAACTTCAAACTGAATGTCAGAATGGGAAAGAAAGGTGATTTAACAATTTTGAGCGTGGCATGGTTGTTGGTGCCAGACGGGCCGGTCTGAGTATTTCACAATCTGCTCAGTTACTGGGATTTTCACGCACAACCATTTCTAGGGTTTACAAAGAATGGTGTGAAAAGGGAAAAACATCCAGTATGCGGCAGTCCTGTGGGCGAAAATGCCTTGTTGATGCGAGAGGTCAGAGGAGAATGGGCCGACTGATTCAAGCTGATAGTAGAGCAACTTTGCCTGAAATAACCACTCGTTACAACCGAGGTATGCAGCAAAGCATTTGTGAAGCCACAACACGCACAACCTTGAGGCGGATGGGCTACAACAGCAGAAGACCCCACCGGGTACCACTCATCTCCACTACAAATATGAAAAAGAGGCTACCATTTGCAAGAGCTCACCAAAATTGGACAGTTGAAGACTGGAAAAATGTTGCCTGGTCTGATGAGTCTCGATTTCTGTTGAGACATTCAGATGGTAGAGTCAGAATTTGGCGTAAACAGAATGAGAACATGGATCCATCATGACTTGTTACCACTGTGCAGGCTGGTGGTGTTGGTGTAATGGTGTGGGGGATGTTTTCTTGGCACACTTTAGGCCCCTTAGTGCCAATTGGGCATCGTTTAAATGCCACGGCCTTCCTGAGCATTGTTTCTGACCATGTCCATCCCTTTATGGCCACCACGTACCCATCCTCTGATGGCTACTTCCAGCAGGATAATGCACCATGTCACAAAGCTCGAATCATTTCAAATTGGTTTCTTGAACATGACAATGAGTTCACTGTACTAAAATGGCCCCCACAGTCACCAGATCTCAACCCAATAGAGCATCTTTGGGATGTGGTGGAACGGGAGCTTCGTGCCCTGGATGTGCATCCCACAAATCTCCATCAACTGCAAGATGCTATCCTATCAATATGGGCCAACATTTCTAAAGAATGCTTTCAGCACCTTGTTGAATCAATGCCACGTAGAATTAAGGCAGTTCTAAAGGCAAAAGGGGGTCAAACACAGTATTAGTATGGTGTTCCTAATAATCCTTTAGGTGAGTGTATATATATATATATATATATATATATTTATATGAGATGTTAACATGTTCACATCTTTTTAAAGATTCATTCTGAAGGACGATTCAGCCTCCTGCACCCTCCAACCCGCCTTTTCTGTGACACCTGAGGGAACACACGAGGAAGCACGGCAGAGATGCGAGGTTGAGCAGGATGAATTTGAGGTAGACCTTGTGCCGGCACACTCCATGCGAGCCCCTCAATCTCCATATTATGCATCTATGCCGATACATTATGTGCATGACGAGCTCTGGCACTACGCAGGAGCACATGGCTTTGTCTCGTTCATGGTTCTGACGCTGGGTACCACGAAAGTCACTGGACAGGCCATTGGCAAGTCAATGGGGAACCTGGTAGTTCTGGAACGTCACATCTGGCTGACCCTAACGGAAATGTGTGCCAAGGAAAAAGATGCTCTGTTGGATGCTCTAGTATCTCAAGCTGGCCTCTTTGGTGGCTCTATGGATAAGTTTGCTGAGTGTTACATCGTGACTCAGCAACACTCACAGGCTATGAGACACTTGATGCAGCCTGTTTGCTCCCACTCTGTTTCGAGTCAGCGTCTGGCCAAAATCCCCATTCCCGCTGCCTCAGCGCCATCACCAACTGCCACCTGTGAGGCAACGCCATGGCCCAAACAGAAGCAGCCGTATCATCGCAAGCCCCGCGCATGCAGAAAAAAAACCAGTGCAGCAAAAATGCTCCTGACAGGCACAGCCCTTTGAAGCAGAATGCAGAGATTACTGCTCCCTCCAAGTCTGCTCCGAAGAAGGCTCGATTGGAGACACACAACTCTGTTCCCCATCTCCCCATGCTTGTGTTTCGGGAAAGGAATATTGCTGTTCACAATATTGTTCAAAATGTGGTTTCGGTACCTAACATTCATATGAATATAATAAAAAATACAATAAATGCAAACAAGAATACAGCGCTCGTTGCACATGCACAAGCCTCTCACACACCCTCAATAAAGAGCTCTTTTCCTCTTCAAAGCCCACACATTGTGCACAACCATTTCCCACATTATATCATACAATGAAAAACCAAATTGCCCTCTGTCCCGTTATGCAGACGCATGGTTAGCCCTTAAGGGTTTTTCAGATTGGGTGCTAATAATGAGCGAACATGGGTATACTATCCAATTTGCACATCGGCCACCTACTTTCAAAGGAGTTCTGTCTTCCTTGGTTTCGGCCGAAGACGCACCAGTGTTACGAGCTGAAATACACAATCTCCTCATGAAAAGTGCGATAGAGGTTGTTCCAAATGGTCAAAACCAAAAAGGGTTTCACAGACGTGATTTTCTTGCCCCCAAAGAAAGACTGCGGACAAACTTCCCATTCAAAATGATTATTCAGAAACGGATCTTAACGCACGTCCGCCCACACGATTGGTTTGCATTGATAGATTTGAAAGATAAATACTTTCATGTCCAAATTGTACAACATCACAGGATGTTTTTGAGATTTGCATTCGAGGGAACAGCATATCAATTCAAAGTCCTGTCCTTTGGGCTGTCTATAGCTCCTTGCATGTTTACAAAGTGCATCGATGCAGTTCTCGCCCCTCTGAAACTGAGCGGTGTGCACATTTTGAACTACCTGAGTCATAAAGGAACATCTTGGTTAGGAACGTAACTTCGTTTCCCTGAGATGAAGGGAACCAGACATTGTGAACTCTGGCCACACTACAAGACTCGGAGTTCTTTTGAGGTACGAGCGATGCACTCCTTGTCCCTCAGTCAGAAATTTTGGAGGAATGGTGTTTGCGCACCTGCTTTTATAACGGACAGCTTTGTGCCTAAAAGGGCGGGACTCAAACACTTTAGCCAATATTAGAATATTGCCGTTATTGTAGAGAGGTTCCAACTAGGTTGTGTGGAAGGACACTCCCCATAAGCAAACGCAATGTCTCGTTCACTTCATCTCAGGGAACCGAGGTTACATACATAACTGAGACGGTCTCAAGGGTTCCCTGTGGTGCAGGGAGCAATGGTTTCCACCAAGACACCACTTCATTCTATTAAAATACTACAGAGTTTTTAGTTTTTTACCTTAAAGCGCTATGAAGTCAAACATCTCATACGACGATAGAGCCTGACACGAACACTGATGAGAAAAACAGCTAAAACAATGTGTCATGCGCCAACAATTATGTGTCATCTGTCATGAGGATTTTTTATACTATACATCACCCTTAATAAAATTCAGTTCGAAAGATGTTTTGATAATGTGACAAGGTTTGTTGTGTGACGGAAAAAAGAGGAAGAGGGAGCCGGTTTCCACAGTCCACGTTAGTCAGGGTTTATTATCCCAATAACAGAAATCACTTTTCAGCTCACACTCAAAACAAATGTTTCCTTTTCAGCATAAAAGGTAACACAGATCAGCTTTTCAGCACAACACCCTAAAACACAGAAATTAGTCTCTGGTGTGCAACTCTCTCTGCATACTGGGTCGCTTTTTATCTTCCCCGTCTCTTCTAATTGCAAACATAAAAATGGTAATTATTAGCAATTCATCTTTCTCTCCAGATGGGTGCTCGGCCATGCCCTCACCTCCACAGATATTAGAAAACAAACTGGCTTTGCTTTCAGATATTGTCAACAGAGATGACTTATACCATAAAGAGCCTAATGAAGTTTTTTGTATTAATAATGTCAACAACATCAGACTGAAATGTGAATTTTAGCATTGTGGTAAGCTTGATTACCACTTTTTGAATACCACCTATTTTTTTCTTCTAACTATATTTGTGAAGTTCCGAATAAAGAGAAATTATATACAAGGAAGTAGTTTTTATTTATAAAGTATTTAATTCAGTGATTGGATTTTTCTAAAATAGTCATTACAATATGGTTACATAATATATAAAAAATGTTATAAAATTTTTTTTTAGTTTGTTTGTTTTTTTACTATTATGTGATATATATCATTATAGTAATAGAAAATTAGTGATATCATGATATAAGATTTTGGTCCCATCACCCATCCCTACTCATGACATTCCCGGCTCAAGTGCTACCTGCAGTCCAGCAAAATTATCTCTGATATTTGAAGCCCAGATTAGAGATTTGGCTTTAGAAAAGCTTAGTCCGAGAAGTAGTAACAGCTCCTGATGGTGGTAACTCTAGTTCTGTAATAAATATTTTCTTATCAACAATAAGTATGAATCCCTTGCATCACATTCAGCATTACTGAATCCTTGACTATAATAGTTCCATCACTTGTAAATGAAAATATGATATTCTAGTCAATTCATCCTAAAACTGCTGTTCACTTCCAGTAACGTCTGCAAGAAATTAAAATTGCATATTTATACAGAGAATCAAGAGGCTCACCCCAATAATTATTTTCTCTTTCAACATAAAAAAGGGTGTAGATTAAATTATATTGAAACTATAATTGTGATTAAGATATAGGTTTGGGCAACTGCTTTGCAGTAAAATGCTGTCTGTTATGTTTTTTCCTCCTTCATATTCTTTGTGATCTCTTTGTCCTTTATGTTTGTTTGTGTTTTTACACTTTGGTACTATGTCCAGAACATAACCCAGTCACACAGATGTCCAAAACTAGTTTTGGCCAATTGATTTGGTAATTTCCTTTTTTTTGTGTTTTCACAGGAGGACAGATAGTAGCTTGTCCTGGCGATGGGAAATAATTTGCAGGAAGAGAAAGTAATGCAAACTGCTACATTGGAACTGTCCATTTCCTCTCTCACCCTGTTTTTGTGTGGCATATACATGCGCAGACTCATTTCACACAAAATAACATTAAAAGTGCTAATGTGCTTTTCACAGACACTGACACACATCCAGAAGCAGCAACTGTGTTCAAATGCAAAGTGACTCAAAGTCTGGAAATAATTGTCATTTTTTATATTAATTGAATATGTTATTGCTCTCTTAATCTTACACCAGTGTTATACTCTCAGTAATATCTCACACTCATGCCATCACAAATGAGTATGACTTTCTATATTTTGCTGAACAAAGAATATTTAGAAGAATATCTCAACTCTGTAGGTCCATACAATGGAAGTGAATGGTGACCAGAACTCAAAAAGCTCAAAAAAAGGAGATAAAGTCAGCATAAACATAATCCATCAGACTGTAGGTATTTAATGAATGTCTTCTGAAGTGATCTAGTTGGTTTTGGGTGAGAACAGACCAAGATTTACTCCTTTTTTTACTCCAGCAGTCTCCTTGGCAATGTGATTTCAATCGAGCTTGAAATCATGATTGTGCCTAAAGACTACAATTATATAATGTAAAGAGAAAAAGGAGTTACATTTTCATCTTTTCTAACCAAAAACTGATTGGATCACTTTAGACGACATTGATTTATAGTAAAAAAAAAAAAAATTAAATATTGACCCGTTTCTCACCCACACCTCTGAAGATATGGATTAACCAATGGAGTCTTATGGAGTTCTGCAGAATAAAGAAAGTCATACACATCTGAGATGGCATGAGGGTGAGTAAATGATGAGAGAATTACACATTTTTGGTGAACTATCTCTTTAAATGTTCATGTTTCAGAATTGTGGGTTCATTTTAGCTTTATAGGTTTTGAAACTCCCAACAAGGAATTTCTGAGTCTTTGCAAACATATCAAACCTAATTTGGCCTTTTTAACTGACACATATTCAAGATGTGATTTGAGCTGACCTCTCCTTTACATCTCTGACCATAGTCAAATGCAACAACATCCAAGAAGCCAAGGACTTCCTTTCTTGAAGCCATGAAAAAGTAAAAGGGAGAATGTAGACACTATGTGAAATTAACTGATGGTGGTGAAAGAAGATGTGGATTTAAGTTAAGTGGAAAAATTAGAAGGGAATAAAACATTTTTGACAAACGGTGGTTCTCCAGCCTAACTTGATCAATTTGTTGTACTCATGATGTACTCATGCTCAATAAAAGACAAATAAAGCACCACTATAGTAATGCTTTATTCAGATTTATGCTAATAAACATCCTGAATGGAAATTAAGCAATAGGAATAAGCGTGGAAGCACAACATATATGTTCTTTAAAAAGACTGGTATAAACAGATTTGTAAAAAATGTTAAATTAATTTGTCTCTTTTTCTGATCCTGCCTCCTCTATATCATGTTCTACAAATTGAGAGAGAAAAGATAAAGGAGTAGCCTATATATTTTATACAAATATATACAAAATATATTGGAAAAATGTAATGTGGGTGTAGATTATCAGTTGTATGGGGAATTATTTTCTTAGATTGAAACTTTAATACCTCAATACCTGAGTGGAGGGAAAAATGATTTTGTGTGATTGTGTGTGTAATAATTCATTTCCTGGTTATCACACATTTTTCAAAGAGGCTAAAGAGAATTTACTGACAATGAAAAGTTTCAACTAAACAACAAACATACCCTCTAGTGTCATCACTGACAGCATACACAAAATAATAATAATAATAATAATAATTAGCTTGTTTTATAACATCTGTGCATTATGTATAAACAACTGTGGCAGGGCGGCGGGCGGGGCGGGTTCGTGATCCTACACACCCGGTCCCATATTAGGCTAATCAAGCCTTCGAGAGGGATAAAGGTCGACTGCAGAGGATCACGACCCGGTCCCGCCCTCCGCCCTGCCACAACAACAATCAATCTTTATAACAAAGGAGTGTTGATCTTTTATATCTGTGTCACTACTTACCGACAATTCCTTAATACCCATGATATTGATGGCATTCTGGATAACCTCAGGAGGACAAGGAGAGCCAGCCACAATACCTGACATACACAAAACAGAGTTCTGATAAAATTACAGGATGTATTCCTTTATTATTAATGTAATCTATAACAAATTCAAATTAATTGTCTGTCATTCTGCTGAAAAGGCAAGGTTAGACTAGCATGCATTTCCATGCTGGACTAGTTTAGCAACAGTTAATGCAGGTTAAGTGTTGGTTTGGTGCTGGTCTAGCTGCTGGACCAACATCACCTAGGCTGGTGAAGCTGGTCAACCAGCATGGTCTTTTTCATGAAGCGAGTCTTGTTATTTATGCTAGTGAAGAGGCCTGATGAGGACACACACCATCATCCCATGCAGGGGATCAGCAATCAAAACACAACATATGCTGGTCTTTTCAGCATGGCATTTAGATTTTGACTTAGTTAGAGATTTTATACAAATTTGAATGACTCACCACCCACGACTGATGACAAATCAAACTGTGCCAGGTCACGCTGACCAAGCATGTCTATAAACATAGTAGGAGTGCCGTAGACAAACGTACACCTAAAGGAACAGTTCAAATAACAAATCAGTGAATTAAACCCTGTGCAAATGGTAGATGCAACAAATTCCATTTAAAAAATATAACATAACTTGACTATATTCATGCAACAGACATTGGGAAAGAATAGCAAATGACAGAAAAGCAATTAGACTCTAATCTGAAAATTACATATGAGATCTACACATAAAAAACATGATTTTTCAGTCAGGTTCAATAAAGATTAAAATATGTGACAGCATACTTCTCTTTCTGCATAGCCACCAGGTTGGCATGTACATCATAAGCAGTAGATGGGTAAACCAATGTGACACCATGCAAGGCCATGACCATACCACCACCCACAGAGCCAAAACAGTGGTACATCGGCACTGGCAAGCACAATCGCACATTTTTCTGTAAAAAGAAAAGGATACAATATCAGGGTTCCCACACTTTTCAAGGCACAATTTTAAATTTTCAAAGCAAAAACACATTTTTGTTGTGGTTATTGAATGGGTATTTTTTCTAAATTCATTACACACATAATTTTAAAGCATGCAGATTATTAATTACTTTAATAAAATTGCAGCCTTCTGCAGTTTAATAATCATACTAAGACATATTGCAATTTAAATTTGATTATTTATGCTTTCAAATATTTCATCCCAAAAATTTCAAATGAGACATTCCACATTTTATAGCTAATGTCATTTTTATGAATGATTCATTGATTCGTCCCTGTTTTTTCAAATTGCAGAAACCACAGTGGTAGCCATGTTATAAGTGCACTCAGATAGTTAATTTATTATTGAAAATTAATTCACATCCCGAGGTGTAAAGGAAGCTACCACCTCAGGATGTGAACACATTTTCAAAAAATATCAGTCTGACCATCGACTGTTGTCTAAGGTTTACAAATCAATGTTTTTGTATTTAAAAGCAATTTTTGAACGAACAAATAATATTTTTCACTGTATCAATACTTAAACTATTTAGCTGCAGCAAAGCAGAGATGACTGTACTTAACAGGGCTTAGTTCATGACAGTCAAACGTTGTTTCACAAGGTGCAGCCACCAATGCAAATATTTATCGACCAATTATTTACCAAATTAAACCATCGGCATATCAGTTATAAGCATGAAAATGCAGATATGAAAGAAAAAATGGTTGATTTAAATAATTAGTAACTCACTTTTTAAAAACTGAATTTAAATGCGTCTTTTGTTTTTGGTGTATATCATGTATATCACCACCTACTGGGCAGGAAGGATAATTTATAGTCAAAATAAATTGACAAATATTGATCTGTTTCTCACCCACACCTCTCGTATCACTTCTGAAGACACTGGAGTTATATAAACTATTTCTAAACTGCATTTATGTGCATTTTGGAGCTTAACAATTTTGATTGACTTGAATTGTATGGACATACAGAGCTGAGATATTCTTCTAAAAATCTTAGTTTGTGTTCAGCAGAAAATCTGAGATGGCATGAGTGTGAGTAAATGATGAGAAAATGTTCATTTCTGGGTGAATTATCCCTTTAAAGGAAATTCATGAAGATTTCATTAAAACACAGGATTCTTTTAACGGGATGAATAAAAGTCTAAAGACCAGTTTTCCCAGACACAAATTACTTGGTCCAACATTTCTAAAACACACACTACTTGTACTGTATTGACATTTTTGTCCCTTTGATTAGTTCCAAGTACCTACCCTCCAGCCATAGCCAAGGCGCATGCCAACGAAGTAAGCATTGTTGACAATGTTGTGGTGGGTCAGTGTGACTCCTTTGGGACTTCCTGTGGTTCCCTAAGGACATAAAAAACATGATGACGACAAAACTCAAATTAATATATATATATATATATATATATATATATATATATATATATACATACATACATACATACATACACACACACACACACACACACACACAGTATGTCAGTTGCATTTAGATAAATTTCACTCGAAGTTCATTCTATTCTGCATACTATTCAATCCACAGTACCAGGAGCTAATCAATAACATCAATGTGAATCAGAACTTAGAGGACTTTTTATTTAATCAACCTGCTGAAAATGCCAGCTTAGCATGTTTTTAGTTCACCAGTAAGAAAATGCTGGTCAACTATGGCATCTTTTTTTATATCACCAGAACCCGACTTTGAAAAAGCCTCAGAATTCATCATCTTGAAAAGAGTGTACTTTGATGTTATCGAAAATTTTTGCAATTAATTTAAAATATTTGAAAATATTTTGTGTGAATCCACCTAAAAACAAATTCAGGTTGTGAAATTCGAATTTGTATTATTCAAGTGGTGGATTTCAGGTCATAATATTCAGGTTGTTGAATACGGGTTGAGAAAGTCAGGTGGCAAATTTCGAGGATGACATTCAGTAATGTAAGGAAGAGCAAACAAGCATCGATGTAATCCATCTCTCTTGGACAATCACATAGGGATGAAAACAGCTCAAAAGTCATTTTAAATGTATATACTGTCACTGTCTGATGAAAAACACGTTTCTCCTATCTTACAAGATACTGTTAAACAGACAGCCTGATTAAACATCTTTTCAATGGTCATTTTGATGCACAATTCAAACAGTAGGAAGAGGTAATTCGGTGCATTCCGTCTATGGTTAAAAAGTCAGTGTAACAGGGTTCACAAGATGGGCAAGGAGGCGGCGGGAACCAGCAGAACAATCAACATAACTTTAATGACATAAATTAACTTAAACAAACAAACACACAGACACACACAGTGGCAGTGTGTGGGTCTCTCTCTCTCTCTCTCTCTCTCTCTCTCTCTCTCTCCCTTCCTGGAGGAGAGGTATTGCCCTTCCAGCCGTCCTTCTGCCGGCAGGTCTTCCCCGCCTCTCTGGAGCCCTGTGAGAGATGAGGGATAGCGAGGGGGCGAGAGGAGAGAAAAACCTTGCTCGCCGATCCCCGGACCCGTCGTCGCCTGGTCATCATCCTCTCTTCTGTCACCTGATGGACGACAGCCACTCCTCCCCTGGTGGACGCCTGCAGCGAGAACTCCATGACAGCACATCCCTACTCCTTCGCGGGTTTCAGTGTACCAGGGTTCACAAGATGGGCAAGGAGGAAGCAGGAACCAGCAAAACAGTCAACATAACTTTAATGACATAAATCAACTTAAACATAATCAGAATGAGCTTTATTGCAAAGTGTTCTTATGTACACAATGAATTTTGTTTTTGGTGATAGGAGAAACAAGTGCACACAGAACATTACAGTGAGACAGAATATAAAACAAGGTTGGAGTATAAATAGACATTCAAATAATAGGACATATAACAGAATAGCATATGTACAGTTGAAGTAAGAAGTTTACATACACATTTAAACTCAGTTTTTCACAATTCTTGACATTTAATCGTAGAAAACATTCCCTGCCTTAGGTCAGTTAGGATCTCTACTTTATTTTAGTAGTACTAATGATAGTAAAGAATGATTTATTTCAGCTTTTATATCTTTCATTACATTCCCAGTGGGTCAGAAGTTTACATACTGTACACTTTGTTAGTATTTGGTAGCATTGCCTTTAAATTGTTTAATTTGGGTCAAAAGTTTTGGGTAGCCTTCCACAAGCTTCTCGCAATAAGTTGCTGGAATTTTGGCCCTTTCCTACAGACAGAACTGGTGTAACTGAGTCAGGTTTGTAGGCATCCTTGCACCCACATACTTTTTCAGTTCTGCCCACAAATTTTGTATTGAGGTCAGGGCTATGCGATAACAACTCCAATACCTTGACTTTGTTGTCCTTAAGCCATTTTCCCACAGATTAGGAGGTATGTTTGGGGTCATTGACTATTTGGAAGACCCATTTGCAACAGAGCTATAAGTTCCTGGCTGACGTCTTGAGATGTTGCGTCAATATATCCACATAGTTTTCCTTCCCCATGATGCCATCTATTTTGTGAAGTCCCTCCTGCAGCAAAGCACCGTCACAACATGATGCTGCCACTTCAATGCTTCATGGTTGAGATAGTGTTCTTCAGCTTCTTCAGGTCATTATGGCCAAACAGTTACATTTTTGTTTAATCAGACCAGATGAAAATTCTCCAAAAAGTTGGAGTTGTCCCCATGCGCACTTGCAAACTGTAGACTGGCTTTTTATGGCAGTTTTGGATCAGTTACTTCTTCCTTGCCAAGCAGCCTTTCAGGTTATGTTGATATAGGACTTGTTTTACTGTGGATATAGATACTTGTCTACCTGTTTCCTCTAGCATCTTCACAAGGTCCTTTGCTGTTGTTCTGTGATTGATTTGCACTTTTCGCAACAATCTACATTCAATCTCTAAGAGACAGAATGTGTATCCTTCCTGAGTAGTATGATGGCTGTGTGGTCCCATGGTGTTTATACTTGCATACTATTGTTTGTACAGATGAATGTGGTACCTTCAGACGTTTGGAAATTGCTCCCAAGGATGAACCAGACTGAGGTCTTGGTTAATTTATTTTGATTTTCCCATGATGTCAAGCAACGAGGCACTGAGTTTGAAGGTAGGCCTTAAAATACATTCACAGGTACACCTCCAATTCAGTACACCTCCTATCAAAAGTGAATTGTCTAAAGGCTTGACATCATTTTCTGGAATTTTCCAAGCTGCTTAAAGGCACAGCTAACTCAGTTTATGTAAATTTCTGACCCACTGGAATTGTGATATTGTCAATTAAAAGTGAAACAATCCGTCTTTAAACAATTGTTGGCCCGAGCCCCCCCAGAACCGCCACTGATCCTGAGATATTCCACTGACTCTTCGGTCTCTGTAACATCTCTAGACTATATAAACAGCAAACAAAAATGTGTCCACGGATAATAATTTTGCAAGTTTTCATAGTATTGCAGTTGCAGCGAATTATTGAGGCAAAATACAATTTTATGCAATGTTGCAAATCACATTTGTCAGTTGAGGGTGCTATTTTGCAGCTGTTGTTTTTAACAACAGTTCTGTGTTTTGGAAAGAGGGGGCGTGGCTAATACAACAGCTCAGTCTCGTGGAAGTAAAACGACGGAACCATTATTTTGTATTGAATCGCAGGACTATTCCTTTAAGCCTGGAGGGACACCATGCTGGTCTTTTCAACAGGTTAATGCTGTTAAAATTAAGAGGTACGAGTTAAAAATAGAACAGTACCGAGGTAAACTGAATGTTAATGGGATCATCACACATGACTTTTTTCTGCAGGTCTTGTAGTTGCTGATGGTGTTGGTTAGTCCCAGCCTGCATCACATCATTCAGGTGGAAAGTCCCTGGCTGGTGACTGTCTGTCAGGATCACAGTGTGAAGATCTGGTAGTCTAGAATAGAGCAGTAGTTCAATCCATGTGTGTCAAAAACTACAAAATACAACTTTGTTAGTCCTTAGACCATCAATATTAATTGTGTAGATCTCCAAGAGATTTAACTAATGTTATACATACTTTAAACTATTGATTCTGCCAGGAGAAGTGCGGTTCATCTCTGGGAAAATCTGCCTTACCATTTCACAATACTTTTGGGTCTTGAATTGAGTCGGACATACAATTGCATTGCACTGCACCTAAAATACACCAAATAGTCATGTGTAGTATTATTGTTAGATGTATAGTAGTGCAGACCAGGGTGGGAATTATGGGGTGAAGGGTCTTAAAATTTCCTTTTTAAAAAGTCATTATATAATCCGCAAACTGGTGCAGATTAAATCAGAGCCAGAATCAGAAATCAGTTTTAGTGAAAATAAAAAAATAAATAAAAACAGGTCTGTTTTTATTGTCTTACCATTCTGAGTGCAAATTCTACCTCCTGCAACTGATAAGCAGGGTTCACTGACACCTGTAAAACAACATCAACAATCTTGAGCAGGTTAGTTACAAGAATAGCTGTGGACAAGTACTCAGAAATCTATTTAGGGATAGTCAAAAACACTCACCAAAATGATCCCTGCTTTGGCTGTGGCAAACTGCATCAGCACCCACTCATAGATGTTTGGTCCCCACATCCCCAAGCGATCCCCCTTCTTCAACCCAACAGCCAACAGACCTGCTGCTAACAGTTCCACCTGAAATCAAAATAATATTACATGTTTACACTTGTTGATTGTCTATCAATCCTGATGGCATTTGGAAATCATTAACTGAGGTGTCATTCAATGTTTCATTACATAACACAACATAAAAGAGAGGCAGAAAACGTTTTTATTTAATCTAAGGAACAGGGCGAGTTAAACTTTAGATGACAGGGTGTCTTTTTCTCTCCAGGATGGAACATCTTGTGAGAATGTAATACTTTCTTGGATATGTTCCAACCACTGAAATATACTATATATACACATATATATATATATATATATATATATATATATATATATATATATATATATATATATATATATATATATAAAACTGGATTGCTCATGACGTCATATCAGTGAAGCCACTGTGCCGCCATATTGCAATGCCCAAACATTCAAGTGCCCCTATTGACTTTATAAGAAATCATCTAATTTCAGCGAGTAAACATTAGTCAATCACAGATTTTATTTCTGAAATCTGCATCTACTGTACATCCCTACAACGCAAACTTCCTACACATGTAATTATTTATTTATTTATTAAAAGTCTGGAATTTTTCCTGTTTCTTGAAAGCCTGAGCGAGTTATGTGCATCTATCTCAAACAGAATCCACCACTAACAAACTTCATCAGCGAACAGATCAGCTGAATGCAGGGGCGGGCTGGCCATAGGGAGAACCGGGACTTTTCCCTGCCACGAAACAGGGCCGAATAGTGCTGAAAAGGGTGGCAATAAGCTGAAATGGACTGGTGCATTATGCCAAAGAGGCCGAGACTGGCTGAAGAGGGCCGCGATTTGCAGAAAATGACAGCGACAATTTCTCTTCCCAGTCCGCCTATGACTGAATGCAAAGAAGTTCACTGAAACTGAGATAAAATACAAACAGACATTTTCAGACTTCACACACAGCACCTGAGGGACACATGCAAAGTTGGTTCAAATTAAACTGATACGCTAGATTTAAAAGGAAAACGAACACGTATTTATAACATGTATCTATGTATGACTACAAAGAGCACATCACTGTGAAAACAAGCAAATCCCGCACATTTAAGGTGAATTAGAAATCCTGGTTTGACTTTTTTTAAATCCCATTCGGGGGTAAGGACATGTTGTCACTCTAAGCAAGCAGATATTACATCTTTTCCTACTTATATTACAACTTGTGGAGGAGTTTTCCCTCTCCCATTGGTTATCGTTGTGCTGCACTGATAAGCTGGGCAGGTGAATACTTTGACATTGCAATCGGCATATATCTTCTCCCTTGTAACTAATATTATCCATAACAAGCAAATTAAACATCAAACATGATTGTCACTAGAGGGCGAAATGTAACTGTCGTATCCGCAAGTAGGAGACGGTGAAACGGGGGTGCTTTAACCAGTCAGTCATTGACGCTCTAAGAGAGTTTGGGCACTATAAGATGGCTGCTCAAACACTTCCGGTGGCTTCACCTCCTGCAGGCAGTTTAATGTTGCATTAGCGATCCAGTTCTATTTATATATCAGTGGTTTACATTCAGTATTTCTTTGATTATTGCTACATGTCAACATGGCAATGACTGATTAATACAAAGAAACAATACACTCATCAATAAAAATAGAGTAAAATGAGCATATTTTATATTTAAAAAAAATGGAAAGAGTGTATATTAACTCCACTTCAGTACAAAATTTCTCATTAAAACTGTGGTAAAAGTGTATAAATAAAGTGTATAAGTTGCTGTCTTTTAACAACCCAAGGTCTGATTAATAGAGCTGTTCAGCCATGACGTCAATTTGTAGGCAAACCCAGAAGTCTGATTCGCCATGGGTTCCCTCAGGCTTTTCCTATTGGTTTTTATAATGGGTTTTTGAACTTGTGTGTAAAATATGGTCTGTGGTAAACTTGACTATAAGTGGATGTTTTGTTCTACAATATAAATGACAGATACCTCAAACATTAATTTTGAAGCCGCCAAGTTTGAAAAATATTTTTTTAATTAAATATACGAAAAATTCACATTTGAGGTATGACAGTGTCTAATTTATGTTGTACAAAAACAGTCCACACATCATCAAGTATAGTTTACCACAGACCTTATTTTTTTTCTTATAAGTTCAAGAACCCCATAGGAAAATCCAGAGGGAACACATGGCGAAGTCTCTTCCGGGTTTTTGGACTACAAGCTGAAAATCTCTATAGGAGCCTGTTCAGGAATGTGCTTGTGTGTGTTTATATTTTTTTTTACTATTATTATTTTAGGATTTGGCCAAGATCCTTCTTTCCACTAACACTTTTGAAATTGGGGAATTGTGGTTTTCCTCTCTCCCTATATCTCTCCCTCACATGGCTGATGTGAATAAAATGGGAAGCAAAGTGGTTAGGAAGTTTTAACAGTTACAGTCTCGCTACTCTAACTGAACTACTGAGGAGAAAGCAGAAAAGCTGGCCACTTACTTCTTGGTGAAACTGAGCAAATGTCTTGCGAATTCCATCCTGCAAAAAAACCAAAGCTTCACGGTCAGGGTAGCGCTCCACTGAGGCTTGAAGGCACTGGTCCACAGTCTTAGAAAGCAGTGGATGAGAGGAGATGCCATGGGCATAGCTGGTAGTCAGGGATGGGACACTGGGTGGGTTATCCACATGAATGGCACTGGTTATTAAGAGAAGCAAGGTGGAGAGTGTGTGTAAAGAGAGATAGGTATATGGGTGATTCTTCAAATAAAAAACTACCACAGTATTTTTCTTAACACCTGTTTGTCACTATAAATGGCAAAATATTCCTTATCCATGGCATCTTTGTGTTCAGTCTCTAAAGTCTGATTTTGAGATAATTTTATCTAATTTATTATCATTTTTTAAATATTGCAAATTTATGGAACGAATGAGAAATTATCCCTGAAATTATTACATTTATTTTGAGACAAACTACTTATAATTTTCAGTTTTGTTCAAGGTGATCAAATCAAATATATTTTTTAATAACTGTCCAATAAGTGAAAGGATATTATATGGTGTAAAAATTGTTTTTCTAAAGTGTGGCAAATAGATTTGTTATAAAACATGTTCAAAGTGGACCTACATTGACTGACCCAATTACAACAGAGATGTTATGAAATGTCAAATGTGATTAAAATGAACATGAAATGGTTAACTCTTTTCTAAAGTGGTTATTTTATTTAGCATCATCTTAGTTTGTTCCTCAAAAAGATCTTTCCATCTCAAAAATATTTGCCTATGTTGACAAATTTTGCCCAATAACTATTGTCCCTATATTTACCACTATATTGTCCCTATATTTACCACTATAACCCCCCTGTGGTCTCAACCTTTAACCCAAGTGTTGGGTAAAAGGCTCCCTCACCACCTTTTTAATAAATAATTTTGAATCAAACAACCATCCGTAATTATTTATTTTCACAGCTTTCATAACTTTCACAGCAACTATGTTGCTCTATCAATATTCAATAAAATAAATCTTAATAAATAAATTAATACACTTTGTGACCAGAAAAAAAAGCACATTTTCCTTAGGTGTGCCTTTAGTGACATTGTAGGCCTACCATATTTTTCAAAATCTCACTAATTTAATTTGTCTACTACAATGTAGGCTAATTATTCATTTGAATAATTTTCATAAATCAACATTGAGAGTTTGGATCTTGGAAAAAGGTAGCCAAAAACAATTAAATCAATACATAAAGGCTTTAGAAAAGTAGCAAAATATAAAACAATGATATTCTTTTTGCCTTAACAAAAAAAGACAGTTTTAATGTGGCTTTCATAGTATATATAGCACAGAGAGAGAGAGAGAGAGAGAGAGAGAGAGAGAGAGAGAGAGAGAGAGAGAGAGAAACAATACAGAAACAATACAGACAGCGAGACTGCCACAAACACACAGACACCTGCAGAAACACAACCCCCCTGCCCACCCTCCAGAACCTGATCCAGATGTTCTCCTCCTCATGGACTCTAATGGAAAGTTCTTGGACCCACAGAAACTCTTCCCACATCAGAAAGTCTCTGCAAAACGATGCAGCACAACTGGCCACGCCCACCAGATAATCAGAGACTTCCCAGGACACCCCTCATGTGTCATAATCCACACTGGGACCAATGACCTTCACTCGCTGCGCAACAACACTGCTGATGCTGTCAGAAAAGTGGCAGAAATCACCAACAAAAAGTTCCCAGAATCCTGGATTGTTATCTCCACACTTCTCCCACGACATGACACACCACCACACATCATCCACAACATTAACACTGAAATTTCCCGCAGATGTTCTACACTTCCAAACGTGCACCTGGTCCACCACCACCACATCGGCCCCCAACACCTGTACGATGGGCTCCACCTGCACAGAGATGCAGTGCGCATTTTTGCAAGGGCCCTTAAAGACGCAGCGCTGGGCGCACCCGTCGTCACCGAGACATCTGCTACCGACTCCAGAACACTACCGGCCCATCCACCCCTACATGCCCAGACACACCCCCCCGACCCCGATGACGAATCACCCCTACATGCACAGACACACCCCCCCGACTCCGGCGAGGAGAGACGTCGGCTGGACAAGCATCCCACATCATCCACACCCACCTATGGCTCACTATACACCTGTAAACCTGCAGTCACCAACTCCACGTCCACCTGCTGGCCATCAAGCCCCCATTAGCAAGAAGAAACCAAAAAAACCCCACACCCAGATAAATCCCTCCACCCGAGAGCACCGAGCTACGCTGAAGCTTTAGCCCGGCCTCCTGCTCCACCCACCAGCTCCAGCTCCACCTCTGCCAGCGAACTGAGCCAGATCAGAGAGATGCTACACACACTGTGCAACCAGCTCCTGAACAGATAAGAACACACACACAGTGCTCTACTGACAAAAAAAAAAGAAAAAAAAAAAGAAGTGCACTATTGTAAATTGTTTGCCATGTATGTTTTCACATGTACACTAGCTTCACGTTACTTTCTCTCTGTCTCAACGAATGCATTCATTTCAAATAAGTTGCTGGAATATTCAGGGTCTTAATTCTTCAACATTTGGTTCTAAAAGCACAGACCCAGAATTTCTAAAACATATCGAAGATGTTGATATAATAATCCTCACTGAAACCTGGTGTCGAAATGATGCGCTTACCTACTGTCCCTCAGGCTATTATGAAGTAATTGTACCCTCAGTTAAAATAAGTACAGTTCATCGTGGACGAGACTCGGGAGGAATTCTGGTGTGGTACAGGGAGGATCTGGCCAAACACATTTCTACTATTTCAGTTGGAAAATTTCATTGCTGGTTAAAACTAAACCAAATTGGCATTTCTGCTACAGACACATATCTCTGTGCCATCTACATTCCCCCAGCGGATTCCCCTTACCATGACGAGGAATATCTCAACAACATCCACACAGAAATCAGCCGTTTCCAGGCCCAGGGAAACGTGCTGCTGTGTGGAGACTTTAATGCAAGAACTGGATTTGAACCTGATGATGTAGATCCAAAGGGCAATGAATATGTCTTTGGCCAGAACCCCCCGAGTCTCACAAGAAAACTTCCACCGAGAAACAACCTTGACCAGACAGTAAATAAAACCGATAGAGAGTTTGGTGCAGCTCTGCCGAGCCTCAGGCCTGTACATACTGAACGGCAGGATCAGAGGGGACTCTTTAGGGAGGTTCACGTGTTGTTCAGGTCTTGGAGCTAGTGTAGTTGACTATGCCATCACTGACATGGACCCATCCTCCTTCAATGCATTCACTGTCAAACAGCAAACTCCGCTTTCTGACCATAAACAAACTAACATCTATATCAAAACACACGACACACCAGAACAAAACAGACTGGAAACCTGCCAAATGTATCAGGTCCAGCAGAGATATAGATGGGCTCCGGACAGCGCAGATAAATTTGTCCAAGCCCTCAGTTCTGAAGAACTAAAAAATCTAATAAATACATTTATTAATAAAAAATTTGAAACAACTAAAGATGGTGTTAATTCGGCCACAAATGAAATCAATTACATATTTAAAAAAGCAGCACATAGAAGTGAATTGAAAAAGAAAGGCAAAAAATACACTAAAAATACTCCAAAAGATGAAAAATGGTTTGACTCAGACTGCAAAACATTAAGAAAACAACTTAGAAAATTATCAAATCTGAAACATAAAGAACCAAACAACACTGACTTAAGAACTGAATACTTTTCAAAACTAAAAATATATAAAGACACGATTAGAGTGAAGAAGCAACACCATCTGACCAAAAGTATACAAGAATTAGAACATTCAATAAATCAAAATCAGTTCTGGGATATGTGGAATAATATGAGCACAGCAAAACCACAAGACCTACCAATACAAGATGGAGAAATCTGGACAAATCATTTTGAAAACTTATATAAAGAAATCCCATCAAAACAACTCAATGACAATTATAATCTGATCCAACAAAATCTACAAACTTATGAAGAGACAATTAAAAATAATAAAAATCCACTTGACTTCCAAATCACACATGAAGAATTGACAAACAAACTCAAAAACCAAAAAGGTAATAAATCTTGTGGTCCTGACAGCATTCTGAGTGAGATGCTGAAACACAGCACACCGGAGCTGCAGGCGACCGTGCTCAAACTGTTCAACATTGTCCTTCGTTCAGGCTGTTTTCCTGACATCTGGAGCCAAGGACTTATTACCCCAATTCATAAGAGTGGAAATAAATTAGACCCTAATAATTTCAGAGGCATTTGTGTGAGCAGTAATCTGGGGAAGTTATTTAGCAGTATTTTAAACAACAGAATTGTAAACGTCCTTAACGAACACAATGTCCTGAGCAAGAGTCAGATTGGCTTCGTTCCAAATCACAGAACTACTGACCACATTTACACCCTACACACCCTAATCAATAAACACGTAAAACAGACCAAAAACGGAAAAATATTTGCATGCTTTGTCGATTTCAAAAAAGCATTTGATTCTATTTGGCACAACGGATTATATTACAAACTTTTACAAAGTGGTGTAGGGGGTAAAGTCTATGACATTATAAAATCAATATATTCGAACAACAAATGTGCAATACTGAATTGGCAACAAACATACAGAATTCTTCACCCAGAAGAGAGGAGTGCGGCAGGGCTGTAGCCTGAGTCCAACGCTGTTCAACATCTACATTAATGAACTAGCGGTGCAGTTGGAGCAGTCTACAGCCCCTGGACTCACTCTACAGGACAGGAGCATCAAGCTCCTGCTGTACGCAGACGACCTGGTGCTGCTGTCACCCACTGCACAGGGACTACAGCAGCACCTGGACCTGCTGCAGAACTACTGCCAGAACTGGGCCCTGGCAGTCAACCTCACAAAGACCAACATTATGGTCTTTCAGAAAAAGCCCAGATGTTAGGAACACAGATACCAGTTCTCTCTAGGCAGCACCGGCCTAGAGCACACGATGCAGTACACTTACCTCGGCCTGGTCATCACTGCATCGGGGAGTTTCAGTGTGGCAGTGAATGCTCTAAGAGATAAAGCTCTATATGCAATTAAGAAGAAATTCCAAAACACTGAATACCGATTCCAATCTGGTGTAAAATCTTTGATAGTGTAATTCAGCCCATAGCGCTGTATGGAAGTGAGGTTTGGGGTCCACTCAGTGATCAGAGCTACATTAGATGGGACAGACATCCAACAGAAGCCCTACACACAGAGTTCTGCAAAATGATTCTAAAACTACAACGGAAGACACCCAATAATGCATGCAGGGCAGAATTAGGCCGATTCCCATTGATTGTTAATATGCAAAAAAGATCCCTCAAATTCTGGATGCATCTAAAATCAAGTCCCACAGAAACGCTACATTTTAAAGCACTACAAACCCAAGAACTGAACCCCGAAAAGAGTCTCCTCAGTCAGCTGGTCCTGAGACTCACTAACCCGACTAACTCTAACCAGTCTCAGACCAGCACTGCTTCTCACACACACATCAGAATAAACCAAATTATCAAACAGTCTAAAAATACATATCTGGAACATTGGGATCAGGAAACTAAAACACAAAGTAAATTACAATTCTATCGAACTTTGAAATCAAATTATGAATTGGCAGAATATCTCCAGAGTGTGAGAGACACAAAGCAGAGACAGATCCTGAGCAAGTACAGGCTGAGTGAACACAGCCTAGCCATCGAGACCGGCAGACACAGAAAGAGCTGGTTACCCCGAGAGCAAAGGGTGTGTGTTCAGTGTAGGACAGGAGAGATCGAGACAGAGACACACTTCCTCCTTCACTGTCACAAATACAGCTCAGTCAGAGAACTCTACTTCAACAAACTCACTGACTTAATACAGGACTTTACAGCCATGACTGAATTAGATCAGATAAAGACCTTACTAGGAGAGGGACAGACAGCAGCACTGGCTGCCAGATACGTGTGTGTGTGCCACAGCCTGAGAGACAGCAGGTGAATGTATGTGTGTGTGTGTGTGTGTGTGTGTGTGTGTGTGTCTGACCTCAGTGTGTTTCCCTACTGTCCACCACAGTGACCCTCCGTAATGTATGTGTGTGTATGTATGTATATATGTGTTAAAACACTGTGGTATCGAATGTTCACAGATATTGTAATCTGTTACTCTGTTAATTTGTACAATGAATTTAAGTTATATACTTTATTATTTTGATGTCTTTATAATTATTCTCTATGTATAATCTATGTGTTCCAAGCTTTGGCAATATTGTATTATGTACAGTCATGCCAATAAAGCATTTTGAATTTGAATTTGAGAGAGAGAGAGAGAGAGAGAAGTTTATATCTGATAGGCCTAGCTCAAGATAAAAATAAAAATGACCTTAAATCAGCTCATGGGATACAAAAGTGTCTTAGCGTCTATTTTCTGTTAAATCATAACATACGAAAGCAACTGACATAATCTAACGGAAGTCTACCTTTACAGTTTTAGGTGTTTGAACAATAAAACTTTGATTACTTTTACCAAATTAATCACAAAAGATATAAACATATGTGCAGAATGGTTTTAGACTACGAGTTCTTACCAACTCTGTTGAGCAGATATACCAGGTGCCCAAGATCTCTGCAGACACTTCACTCTTTTGCACAATTGCGCGGTCGCACGTAGATTGGCAAGAATTTGCGAAGACATTTCTCTCTTTCGCCTACTTTTATGTTATAGGCTACAACAACTCTGAAGAATCTCAGTTCGGATTTCGGAATATGTTCAGAAACTCTGTGCAACTACGGTGTCTACATGCGCATTAAATTAAAATAAACAACCACGAGTTAATGGCATTGTTTATTCATGCACGCTGGATTTCTACACAACGCCAAAATCGTGCTACCGCGACCCCAAAGTTGTAAAGGTAATCCTTGAACCACACAAAGACGACAGCCTAAGTAGCTCTATGGTATTTGAACAGTAGCTGACACAAAAAACAAGTCCTTATCACCTCAGTGAAACTTGCAGAGTTGCTTTCTTTATCTCATAACTTATCAAACTCACAGGATTATCAAGATGGTGTGTGGGTTGAAATGAGAAGGAATGTCTGAGAAATGTCAGAAGGGGTCAACGCGGTTACACACCAGCAGGCATTGCAATCAGCTTATGTGATACATGAAAACACTCCACAATTTTACTATGAACCTCTACTGACCATAGAGGTGTTTATTTTGTCATTTTCTAATTTACCTCTTTGTAAATATTAGAGTAAGAGTCATGATGCAGCCTCAACTTTCTGTTCTTGGCTGACAATTAGAACCTGACGTGGTCTTCTGCTGTTGTAGCCCATCCGCCTCAAGGTTTGACATGTTGTGCATGCTATTCTGCTCACTACAGTGGAACAGAGTGGTTATCGATTATCGGTGTTACCGTAGCCTTTCTCTCAGCTCCAAACAGTCTGGTTATTCTCCATTGACCTCTCTTACGGGATGTTTTCTGTTTTGGCCAATCGGAGTAAACTCTAGAAACTGTTGTGTGTGAAAATTCCAGGAGATCAGCAGTTATAGAAATACACTAAAGAGCCAAGCATTATGGCCACTCACAGATGACGCAAATAACATTGATCATCTCCTAACAAGGCCCCATGTCAAGTTTTGGGTAGATTAGATGGTAAGCGAACAATCAGTTCTTGTAGTCAACTTGTTGAATGCAGGAGAAATGGGCAGGAGTAAAGTCACAGAAATGTTTTATTATATTTAGGGGAGGAATGCATCACAACACACAGTGCATCGCAGTGCGTGCATTACAGACTAGTTATGATGTCCATGATCACCCCTGTCCACCACCGAAACCACCTACAATGTGCACGTGAGCATCAGAACGGTAACTTGGAGCAATGGAAGAAGGTCGCCTGGTCCGATGAGTCACATTTTCTTTCACATCACATGCTACCTACCTAAACATTGTTGCAGACCAGGTACACCCCTTCATGTCAATGGTATTCCCTGATGGCAGTGGCCTCTTTCAGGAAGATAATCACCCTGCCACACTGCACAAATTGTTCGGAAATGGTTTGAGGAACATGATGAGGAGTTCAAAATGTTGCCCTGGCCTCCAAATTCCCCAGCTCTCAATCCGATTGAGTAGCTGTGGGATGTTCTGGACAAACAAGTCAGATCCAGGATGGCACCACCTTGCAACTTACTGGACTTGAAGGAGCTGCTGCTAATGTCTTGGTGCCAGATACCAAAGGACACCTTCAGGGGTTTTGTAAAGTCTTTGTAAATGTTTTGTAAATGCCTTGGCAGGTCGGCACAGTTTTGTTTGCACACAGAAGACCAACATCATATTAGGCAAGCGGTCATCATTTTGGAACATGTGCTAATTATATGTAAAAAAAAAAAAAAAAAAACAATTATGTACAAGGAATTAAACTAAAATAATTTATATCTAAAAATGTAATTTTATCGATTTTTTTGTTTGTTTGTTTTTTGTTTTTTTTGCGTGAGCTGAACTAAAGAAGCACAATTTATGAAATCAGTGTTGTCAGATCTTACTACTGATTTTAAATATCTTCTTTGATTGTAATCTTGACCAACTGATTTGGACATTACGGTCTGTCCTCATTTAAGTAGATAAGAGATGCCGATTGTTTACTTAGAAAATAGCTTTCCAACCTGCCCAGGTGCGTTCTCCAAACTAGTTCCAAAAAAGGATGCCGAATGGACTGACTTGCTTTGATAGATACTTTGATGCTACACACTCCAAAATAGTAGGTGGCGGAATGCACTTTTTACGATGGTCTGTAACCCTCCAGAAAACAAGTAGAAGATGGACCTCCTTCATTGGTCAGGTAGAGGCGCTTACATAAAAATAAGTTAGAGAAAGTGACATTACTGACATGTTTTACTGTCCTCACCTAAAACACATTTCAGGTCTTGCTGTTGGATTAACCTCTGAAGGGGAGAATGTAAACTAAAGCCTGAGTGGACTCTAATGATGGAGGCGATGCAGTAAAGTGTGGAGTATTTGTCTGCCTCCAGTGACTGTCAATCACACTCAGTGGGCATCATTCAGGACGACACAAACCCTCCCTTGACCTTGGAGACAGCGATGTTCTTACATTTGATGTTCAGGAGAGGAAAGCCAAGGCAAAGTGCATGTCTTAAACTAATTTTGTGTTGTAATTTCCCTGTTTGCTTTTCAAAAAGCTCACATTACAAGAATAGTTAGCCAAAAGGTCATCATTTTCTCACCCTCGTGTCATTCCAAAGCAACATTCTTAAGGCCTGGTATCATTTACCTTTGCATGGCGAAATTCCGCGGCCGAAGAAGGTGAGGGCGAACCTTCAGCCATAGTGAAACCAGAAAAAAATCAAATACTGTTTTTAGTGTTACACATTATACTCTGTGAAACTTAAGTTAAATGAAACTTGCCACTAAAATAATATCCTTGCCCATTGTGAATTAGGGCTGAAAGGATTAGTCGACGTTATCGACAATGTGGACAACGTTTGCTGTTATCTAATAGTCGTTTAATCTCATTTAACGTAGCATAAGTTCACATTAAACTCTAATAATGGCACGCGAGAGCAGTAGCATACTGCAGTTCTGACTAAGGAGAGGAAGAATTGCACATCTCGCAGTCCAGATGCACTCTCTGAACTTTCACAGTTTCAGGTGATGTAGATCGCAAAGTAGGAGGTAATTATACAAAAATACCAAATAAGTAAATACAGAAGCTCTCTCGTTGTGGAAAAAGTGGAGCTGGAGTTCTTTAAAGGAAACACCCCGGCATTGTATCTGAAATGCATTTATATTTAATCCATTATAGCTTTATTAAAATTCAAATAATAAGGAAGCAGGTTATGTAAATAACTACAAACTCTGAAGCTGGCATTTCTCTGCTCAGTCAGTGCCTCTTCTATGATTGCGTGAATGTTCCGATCAAAGGGGGAGCGATTGAATCTGCATCCGGCTGATGCACACTCTGTCGCAGCGACACTCATCCCTCGAGTCGCACTTAATGTAGCTAGATTATAACGTGATGTCTTGTGACTGATTGAATAATAATATACTGTATGTGTCACTGTGCATTTCTTATCGTGAAGAAAATTGGCAATAAGCAGCTTTATTAAAAGAGAGAGTTTTTTGTTTTTGTAAGTTAAAAATTGATCAAAAACAAGTGAACAAAAGGTAGTCTTCAACCCATTAAACACTGCAACAAAGTCTGTTTTTTATTTGTTTTGTTTTGGCTTGTTTTCCTATTTAAATATCTAAAACTCCTTTAAAACAATGTACATTTCCTTCAGCAGCTATACTGCAGAAGCAAAACATTTTATCTGAGAATGTTGAATATACAAATATCTAAAAAGCCTTTGAAAACAGATGCATTCACCTGAGAAGCAGCATATAAGATATTTAGACTTGCTTTTAAAGAATAGATCTTGAATATAAGTATATTTTGTCTTTTCTGCACTCACAGAAGTATAACCAAGTAAAAAATAGACTTACTGTATATTTAAGATACATTCTCTTAAAAGCAAGTCTAAATATCGTATAGGTTGCTTCTCAAGTAAATGTATCTTTTAAGGATTTTTAGACTTTGATTAATCAATAGAATATAACTGGTTGGATTAAACCATGTTGCTACCAGAGGTTATTTAACAGAGAAATGGGAATGCCCAGCAGCCAAAGGATGTTGAAAAGGAAGTCCCGCATTACAGATAAAAGAGCCAATCACCTTTTAGATACAGACATTGCCATCTGAATTAGTCTGAAAAAAAAAAAATATATATATATATATATATATATATATATATATATATATATATATATATATATATTTATATTTTTATTTTTATTTATTTATTTTTTTTTTGCATGAGCTGAACTAAAGAAGCACAATTTATGAAATCAGTGTTGTCAGATCTTACTACTGATTTTAAATATCTTCTTTGATTGTAATCTTGACCAACTGATTTGGACATTACGGTCTGTCCTCATTTAAGTAGATAAGAGATGCCGATTGTTTACTTAGAAAATAGCTTCCCAACCTGCCCAGGTGCGTTCTCCAAACTAGTTCCAAAAAGGATGCCGAATGGACTGACTTGCTTTGATAGATACTTTGATGCTACACACTCCAAAATAGTAGGTGGCGGAATGCACTTTTTACGATGGTCTGTAACCCTCCAGAAAACAAGTAGAAGATGGACCTCCTTCATTGGTCAGGTAGAGGCTTACATAAAAATAAGTTAGAGAAAGTGACATTACTGACATGTTTTACTGTCCTCACCTAAAACACATTTCAGGTCTTGCTGTTGGATTAACCTCTGAAGGGGAGAATGTAAACTAAAGCCTGAGTGGACTCTAATGATGGAGGCGATGCAGTAAAGTGTGGAGTATTTGTCTGCCTCCAGTGACTGTCAATCACACTCAGTGGGCATCATTCAGGACGACACAAACCCTCCCTTGACCTTGGAGACAGCGATGTTCTTACATTTGATGTTCAGGAGAGGAAAGCCAAGGCAAAGTGCATGTCTTAAACTAATTTTGTGTTGTAATTTCCCTGTTTGCTTTTCAAAAAGCTCACATTACAAGAATAGTTAGCCAAAAGGTCATCATTTTCTCACCCTCGTGTCATTCCAAAGCAACATTCTTAAGGCCTGGTATCATTTACCTTTGCATGGCTGAAATTCCGCGGCCGAAGAAGGTGAGGGCGAACCTTCAGCCATAGTGAAACCAGAAAAAATCAAATACTGTTTTTAGTGTTACACTTTATACTCTGTGAAACTTAAGTTAAATGAAACTTGCCACTAAAATAATATCCTTGCCCATTGTGAATTAGGGCTGAATCGATTAGTCGACGTTATCGACAATGTGGACAACGTTTGCTGTTGTCTAATAGTCGTTTAATCTCATTTAACGTAGCATAAGTTCACATTAAACTCTAATAATGGCACGCGAGAGCAGTAGCATACTGCAGTTCTGACTAAGGAGAGGAAGAATTGCACATCTCGCAGTCCAGATGCACTCTCTGAACTTTCACAGTTTCAGGTGATGTAGATCGCAAAGTAGGAGGTAATTATACAAAAATACCAAATAAGTAAATACAGAAGCTCTCTCGTTGTGGAAAAAGTGGAGCTGGAGTTCTTTAAAGGAAACACCCGGCATTGTATCTGAAATGCATTTATATTTAATCCATTATAGCTTTATTAAAATTCAAATAATAAGGAAGCAGGTTATGTAAATAACTACAAACTCTGAAGCTGGCATTTCTCTGCTCAGTCAGTGCCTCTTCTATGATTAGCGTGAATGTTCCGATCAAAGGGGAGCGATTGAATCTGCAACCGGCTGATGCACACTCTGTCGCAGCGACACTCATCCCTCGAGTCGCACTTAATGTAGCTAGATTATAACGTGATGTCTTGTGACTGATTGAATAATAATATACTGTATGTGTCACTGTGCATTTCTTATCGTGAAGAAAATTGGCAATAAGCAGCTTTATTAAAAAGAGAGAGTTTTTTTGTTTTTGTAAGTTAAAAATTGATCAAAAACAAGTGAACAAAAAGGTAGTCTTCAACCCATTAAACACTGCAACAAAGTCTGTTTTTTATTTGTTTTGTTTTGGCTTGTTTTCCTATTTAAATATCTAAAACTCCTTTAAAACAATGTACATTTCCTTCAGCAGCTATACTGCAGAAGCAAAACATTTTATCTGAGAATGTTGAATATACAAATATCTAAAAAGCCTTTGAAAACAGATGCATTCACCTGAGAAGCAGCATATAAGATATTTAGACTTGCTTTTAAAGAATAGATCTTGAATATAAGTATATTTTGTCTTTTCTGCACTCACAGAAGTATAACCAAGTAAAAAATAGACTTACTGTATATTTAAGATACATTCTCTTAAAGCAAGTCTAAATATCGTATAGGTTGCTTCTCAAGTAAATGTATCTTTTAAGGATTTTTAGACTTTGATTAATCAATAGAATATAACTGGTTGGATTAAACCATGTTGCTACCAGAGGTTATTTAACAGAGAAATGGGAATGCCCAGCAGCCAAAGGATGTTGAAAAGGAAGTCCGCATTACAGATAAAAGAGCCAATCACCTTTTAGATACAGACATTGCCATCTGAATTAGTCTGAAAAAAAAAAAAATATATATATATATATATATATATATATATATATATATATATATATATATATATATATAATTTTTATTTTTTATTTTTATTTATTTTTTTTTTGCATGAGCTGAACTAAAGAAGCACAATTTATGAAATCAGTGTTGTCAGATCTTACTACTGATTTTAAATATCTTCTTTGATTGTAATCTTGACCAACTGATTTGGACATTACGGTCTGTCCTCATTTAAGTAGATAAGAGATGCCGATTGTTTACTTAGAAAATAGCTTCCCAACCTGCCCAGGTGCGTTCTCCAAACTAGTTCCAAAAAAGGATGCCGAATGGACTGACTTGCTTTGATAGATACTTTGATGCTACACACTCCAAAATAGTAGGTGGCGGAATGCACTTTTTTACGATGGTCTGTAACCCTCCAGAAAACAAGTAGAAGATGGACCTCCTTCATTGGTCAGGTAGAGGCGCTTACATAAAAATAAGTTAGAGAAAGTGACATTACTGACATGTTTTACTGTCCTCACCTAAAACACATTTCAGGTCTTGCTGTTGGATTAACCTCTGAAGGGGAGAATGTAAACTAAAGCCTGAGTGGACTCTAATGATGGAGGCGATGCAGTAAAGTGTGGAGTATTTGTCTGCCTCCAGTGACTGTCAATCACACTCAGTGGGCATCATTCAGGACGACACAAACCCTCCCTTGACCTTGGAGACAGCGATGTTCTTACATTTGATGTTCAGGAGAGGAAAGCCAAGGCAAAGTGCATGTCTTAAACTAATTTTGTGTTGTAATTTCCCTGTTTGCTTTTCAAAAAGCTCACATTACAAGAATAGTTAGCCAAAAGGTCATCATTTTCTCACCCTCGTGTCATTCCAAAGCAACATTCTTAAGGCCTGGTATCATTTACCTTTGCATGGCGAAATTCCGCGGCCGAAGAAGGTGAGGGCGAACCTTCAGCCATAGTGAAACCAGAAAAAAATCAAATACTGTTTTTAGTGTTACACATTATACTCTGTGAAACTTAAGTTAAATGAAACTTGCCACTAAAATAATATCCTTGCCCATTGTGAATTAGGGCTGAATCGATTAGTCGACGTTATCGACAATGTGGACAACGTTTGCTGTTATCTAATAGTCGTTTAATCTCATTTAACGTAGCATAAGTTCACATTAAACTCTAATAATGGCACGCGAGAGCAGTAGCATACTGCAGTTCGCACCTGACTAAGGAGAGGAAGAATTGCACATCTCGCAGTCCAGATGCACTCTCTGAACTTTCACAGTTTCAGGTGATGTAGATCGCAAAGTAGGAGGTAATTATACAAAAATACCAAATAAGTAAATACAGAAGCTCTCTCGTTGTGGAAAAAGTGGAGCTGGAGTTCTTTAAAGGAAACACCCCGGCATTGTATCTGAAATGCATTTATATTTAATCCATTATAGCTTTATTAAAATTCAAATAATAAGGAAGCAGGTTATGTAAATAACTACAAACTCTGAAGCTGGCATTTCTCTGCTCAGTCAGTGCCTCTTCTATGATTGCGTGAATGTTCCGATCAAAGGGGGAGCGATTGAAACTGCATCCGGCTGATGCACACTCTGTCGCAGCGACACTCATCCCTCGAGTGCGCACTTAATGTAGCTAGATTATAACGTGATGTCTTGTGACTGATTGAATAATAATATACTGTATGTGTCACTGTGCATTTCTTATCGTGAAGAAAATTGGCAATAAGCAGCTTTATTAAAAAGAGAGAGTTTTTTTGTTTTTGTAAGTTAAAAATTGATCAAAAACAAGTGAACAAAAAGGTAGTCTTCAACCCATTAAACACTGCAACAAAGTCTGTTTTTTATTTGTTTTGTTTTGGCTTGTTTTCCTATTTAAATATCTAAAACTCCTTTAAAACAATGTACATTTCCTTCAGCAGCTATACTGCAGAAGCAAAACATTTTATCTGAGAATGTTGAATATACAAATATCTAAAAAGCCTTTGAAAACAGATGCATTCACCTGAGAAGCAGCATATAAGATATTTAGACTTGCTTTTAAAGAATAGATCTTGAATATAAGTGTATTTTGTCTTTTCTGCACTCACAGAAGTATAACCAAGTAAAAAATAGACTTACTGTATATTTAAGATACATTCTCTTAAAGCAAGTCTAAATATCGTATAGGTTGCTTCTCAAGTAAATGTATCTTTTAAGGATTTTTAGACAATTTTTTTTGGAAAACAAGACAAAACACTTGATGACAATAGGATTTTTTTTACTGAATTAAATTTAATAAAAGTTTTTTCCCTTGAATTCAGTGAATGTCATTGTGGCAGGGCGGAGGGCAGGGCCGGGTCGTGATCCACACACATGACGGGTCGTGATCCACACACATGACGGGTCATGCGGGAGAGAGAGATCGTTATCTTTATCCATTGATACTTTACACTGGTGCCGAAAACCTGGGAAGGAGTAGGGATACACCGTAGTAGAGTTCTCGCCACTACCGTCCACCCCAACGGAGCAGCCGCAGCCATCTGCCGGGGGACGAGGAGCCCAGCCGCCTGAAACAGGACGATGGCCGCGGACCGCGAGGGGAGAAGGGGCTCCTAACCGACCGCCTGGAGCAGTCAGGGCAGCTGCCGTGGGAGCAGGAGTCGCCTACCGGCCGCTGAAACGAGCGGGGGAGGGGCTCACTGGCGACCGCCTGGAGCGGGAGAACTGCTGCCAGGGGCGAGGGAGACCCCTTCTGTTCCCCGAGAATGCGGCGGGGCGTTCCGACCGCCAGGGGCTGGAGGACTGCCTCTGATCCGCCCGGAGAGGCGCGGCTGTCGTCCGATAGAGGGTAGAGGAGTGGCCGAGGAACAAGCTGCGGCGTATCGTAGAACTGGCAAGGTTTTTTTTCCATCTCTCTCTCCTCTCTCTCTCACTGTCGCTCTGTGTTGGCCTTTTCCCTCTTTTAAATTTTACAGTTCTTTGGGGGATACTACACTGTTACAGGAAGTACCCCCCATTTTAATTATTTCTGTTTACCTCCCCTTGTCCCCTCCCTCATCCAGGTAGATGGGGATGACCTGCCGGCAGACAGCGCAGAAGGCGCGCCCTCCCCCAGGGAAAGGGGTGGGGGGTGTACGTCAGGCCGAGGGCTCCCCAGCCTGAGAGAACGAGGGAGGAATGTGGCAGGGCGGAGGGCGGGGCCGGGTCGTGATCCTACACACCCGGTCCTGTATTAGGCTAATCATGCCTCTGAGGTATAAAGGTCGACTGCAGAGGGTCGTGTGGGAGAGAGAGATCGTTAACGGACATGTCCGTCGTGTGTGTTTGTGTCTTCTTTTAAGTTTATCATTAAACCATTATTTATATTGAAAAGCCGGTCCTCCTTTCCATTGATCCCTTTATAGTCATTTAAAGGTATTTTTTAAAGATGATTTTGTCCTCTTTATTGTTTGTAAGCACATTTAATACAACCTTTTTAAGTCAGCTGAATAATCGGTTAAGAGCTCATGATTAATCTTTGCAATAATCACCAAATAATCATTCTAATAAACATTAGATTACCCGATTATCAAAATAATAATTAGTTGTAGCCCTATTGTGAATATTCAGGGTGGCAGAGTATGAAGCACCACCCACACATAGGTCACTGCCAAACCAAGCAACTTCTTATTGGTCAACACAGCAAACTCGCCTGTCAAAGTTCACCAAATTTGAACTCCACATGAAACCCGCAAGGGGAACTTTTTTCGCCACTGGAAGTCCATTGCCTGAAATTCACAATTGCACGGATTCCCATTGAAATGACTGCATTTCGCCAATGGAGTTTTGCCATACAAAGACAATGCTGCCTTCACATGCTATCGGAATTTAATGGAAATACGAGTTTCTTACTCACAGAACGACCCTCATGTTGTAATTACGACTGGGAAATTCAAAGACAATTTTGATACTGGAGATTCCAATTTGGAAGTATAGTAGACATGGTGGAGAAGAGGATGGTTTCTGTAGTGAATGATATCTAAATACAACTAATTGTTAGCTCTTGCTATTCGGTTATTCATTTATGTATATCGACAACCGTTTGATGCATATTGTACAGGTGAAACTCGAAAAATTAGAACATCGTGCAAAAGTTCATTAATTTCAGTAATTCAACTTAAAAGGTGAAACTAATATATTATATAAACTCTTTACAATCAAAGTAAGATATTTCAAGCCTTTATTTGATATAATTTTGATGATTATGGCTTACAGCTTATGAAAACCCCAAATTCAGAATCTCAGAAAATTAGAATATTACATGAAATCAATAAAAAAAAAAGGATTTTAAATACAGAAATGTCGGCCCTCTGAAAAGTATAATCATGCATATGTACTCAGTACTTGGTTTGGGCCCCTTTTGCATTAATTACTGCCTCAATGCGGTGTGGCATGGATGCTATCAGCCTGTGGCACTGCTGAGGTGTTATGGAAGACCAAGATGCTTCAATAGCGGCCTTCAGCTCTTCTGCATTGTTTGGTCTCATGTCTCTCATCTTTCTCTTGGCAATGCCCCATAGATTCTCTATGGGGTTCAGGTCAGGCGAGTTTGCTGGCCAATCAAGCACAGTAATACCATGGTCATTGAACCAGGTTTTGGTACTTTTGGCAGTGTGGGCAGGTGCCAAGTCCTGCTGGAAAATGAAGTCAGCATCTCCATAAAGCTTGTCTGCTGAAGGAAGCATGAAGTGCTCTAAAATGTCCTGGTAGACGGCTGCGTTGACTCTGGACTTAATAAAGCACAGTGGACCAACACCAGCCGATGACATGGCTCCCCAAACCAACACAGACTGTGGAAACTTCACACTGGACTTCAAGCATCTTGGACTGTGTGCCTCTCCATTCTTCCTCCAGACTCTGGGACCTTGGTTTCCAAATGAGATGCAAAAATTGCTCTCATCAGAAAAGAGGACTTTGGACCACTGAGCAACAGACCAGTTCTTTTTTTCTTTAGCCCAGGTAAGACGTTTGACATTTGAAGCCCATGTCCAGGACCCGTCTGTGTGTGGTGGCTCTTGATGCAGTAACTCCAGCCTCAGTCCACTCCTTGTGAAGCTCCCCCACACATTTGAATGGCCTTTTCCTGACAATCCTCTCCAGCTACGGTCATCCCTGCTGCTTGTGCAACTTTTTCTTCCACACTTTTCCCTTCCACTTAACTTTCTATTAATGTGCTTTGATACAGCAATTTGAGAACATCCAACTTCTTTTGCAATTACCTTTCGAGGCTTTCCCTCCTTGTGGAGGGTGTCAATGATGGTTTTCTTCACAACTGTCAGGTCAGCAGTCTTCCCCATGATTGTGAATTCAACTGAACCAGACTGAGAGACCATTTAAAGGCTCAGGAACCCTTTGCAGGTGTTTTGGATTAATTAGCTGATTAGAGTGTGACACTTTGAGCCTACAATACTGAACCTTTTCACAATATTCTAATTTTCTGAGATTCTGAATTTGGGGTTTTCATAAGCTGTAAGCCATAATCATCAAAATTATATCAAATAAAGGCTTGAAATATCTTACTTTGCTTGTAATGAGTCTATATAATATATTAGTTTCACCTTTTAAGTTGAATTACTGAAATTAATGAACTTTTGCACGATATTCTAATTTTTCGATTTTCACCTGTACATTTCTACACCATGAAAATAGCTTGTATTTGACCAAAATGTAATTTTCGTCAGCAAGCTGAGAAATATGTATTATGGTGTTTCAAAATAAAAGTTCCTCAAGAAATACGGATGACTGAACCAGGAGTTGTCCATGTTTCCTGTTCTTTTCAGACAACGAAGCACTTGAACATAACGCACTTGTAATTACAACTTCAGAAGTGGGAAGTAGGATCATTCCAATAGCACGTGAAGGCAGTTTAAATTCTACCACGCCTTTATGCGGAACACAAAGGAAGACATTTTAAGGAATTCCAGTCCACCTTGTCAATACAATGGGAGTTGATGGTGAAAAATTACTTATTTTGTTTTTCACCAAAATCACATGCCTTGTCTTTAAATTTAGAATATTTGGCACGAGTCCTTTTATAATACTATTAGGTCCTATACTATAGAAGATCCTTGTGATTCTTAGTTTGTAAATCTGGAGTTTTGATCTCTATGAAGAGCCTGGATCCAGACCCCTTCATAAAGCAAGCTTCCAGGACACAGCTGTAAACACATACACTTTCTGCTCAAACTCTCTGCAGTTTACTAGTCTTTTGCAGAGTTTGTGTCTGCATGTGAAGGATCTGTGCAGCTGTTGACCTTATCCTTAAGTGGAAGGCTCCTGCAGGTGTACCTTCCTCAAGGGGCAGAGACAGGAAATATGTCCAGGTTACCCTCATTTCAAGCAGGCCAGAGAGAGAAACATCTATAAGATTTATATTTTATCATTGAACAATGTCACATTTTCCACCGATAAAAATTAAATGTCAGTTTTTACTGTCTTCTGCTGGGCAGAATCCTTAAAATGCAAGCTTCAGGAGAAAAACAATGAGGATCAGGTTATTCACATGATTGATCATAATTGTTAGATTTTATTGAGACTTAATTATCATAATTCTGTCATTTAAAATAACAGATGCCCATGTCTTTCTTCTAGGTGTCAAAGGAAAATTTTATTTCTGAAGGACCTCTAGCTCTCTTGGAGATTCAGGTGTTTCTGGCAGCCGTGTGCGGACTGCATCATGCCATTTTGAGGCGTTTAATGGTACTCAACTCACAAAGCCTTTCCATCTTTGAAAAAATGTACATTTACATTTGAATCTCATTTACAGTTCACAAAATTCCCAACAGGTGCTTCTTGGAGAGAAATGAATATACAAAGCAGTTAAAAGCCCAGAGCTTGTGTGAAACTGTACGGCATGTTGAGTTAAAGGTCCAATCACGCTTCAGGATGCTCAAAATCAAGGAGCTGTTAGTGGCACAGTGAAGACAAATAAGAGCTGTGAGATACTTTTCAAAATTTTTCTGCTGTTAAGGGCAAACCCTCTGGTCATTCGCTGATTTAATTACACCACATACAATTTACGTATTATATACATTTTTATATTGTAATTGTTGTTTTGGTACTGTTTTACCTATAGTTTACACTTCTAATGCTTTCCTTTATGTGTCTCATACATTATCATCTATTCCATTATCAATAAAATACTGTATATATTAACAAATGAAAAACAGAGTCAGAAGTCTACTCTTTTCCTGAAACACATAATTAATTAAATGGGTCATGACAGGGCTTTTTTATGACTTTAAAATGTTCATTGTGGTTCACTTATATTAGTAACAAATTTTGTTTAAAAAACTGTCATATATCTGTAATGCACAATAATTTTCCACCCTCATTCTGACCCTCTTTCAGAAACGATCAGTTTTGGTGCTGCTTCTTAAACACCCACTGTTATGATTGGCTGTCTGCTCTTGACTGACCAACTCTATCCTCCCCATGTCACTGCTCACCACCACAGAAGAGATAAGGTAAAGCAGTGGTTGATGTGTTGTTGTAGATGTGACATTCCAATGTGAAGGGAGTAGAGAACAAGTTATTTTAATAGCTTGGTTTCAACAAATGCTCTTTTTGCAGAAAGGATGTTTTGAATTCTGAAACTAAAAGTATGTTTGCAAAGACTTCTTAAATGTCAAGGAAAATTGGATTCCTCATGTCATGTCACTTTTAATCCCAAGTGTTTACTCGCAATGTATTTAGAGTATTTGTTCAATCTAAATGGATTCAAATCCAGAGTCAACAGTTTAGTTATTTAAAAATATGATGCAGCCTGTGAGTCTGTATATATTCATATATAAATATCTGTATGTTGGATATCAGATATTTCATTAGTTTGTTGGTTCTGCGAAAAGTTTTTCCTTTATTCGATAATATCTTCCCTCTTTTGCCATAAGCTCCTGATGAGTTCCCTGCTCGACAACTTTCCCTTCCTCCATGAAGATAATGTGATCTGATTTCTCTACCGTCTCCAAACGATGAGCTATCACCAGTACTGTCTGATCTGTTTTGTTGAGTAGGTCTTGAACCTGGAAAATGAAAGTATATGAACAGATGCTTGTAAGTGGAAAATATCAGAATTACTTTTTCATAAAGATGTAACTATAGAGATTAAACTTCACAAAAGCTGAAAAATCTTGATATGTCAAGATTAATTTATTTCAGAGAGGTGCGTACTGCTTGTTGTGCGGTGTAGTCCGTATCACTGGTGGCCTCATCTAAGATGAGAATCTGTGGGTTCCTTATCAGAGCTCTGGCTATAGCAATACACTGCTTCTGCCCAGCAGACAGCTGGTCACCACATTCACCAACGTCTAAAGAACATAGAGTATGCAAAATCCAACATGAGCACAAGGAGGATGATTCTAAAGTGTATACTGGATCAAGAGATAAATTCCAACCCTTAAAGTACAGAAGGAGAGTTGGTACTCTGTATACTAATATGGAGTTTCACATTATTACTACCTGTGTCATATCCCTCTTCCAACATGCATATGAAGTCGTGTGCATTGGCTTTTCGAGCAGCCTCTTCAACTCTTTCGATAGTGCAGTCTTGCAAACCATACTCAATATTATGTCTCACAGAGCCAGAAAAAAGCACAGGTTTCTGGGCTACCATCGCCACCTGAACCACAGGGAAGAAAGTATAACATGTTATTTGGAAGTCCATTATAAACTACAGTCTGACCAAATCAACCAATGGAAGAATTGATTGTTTGCAAATAGGGATGTGCTATCCAACAACTGACTAGTCGATTACTGGGTGCAACTTCTAACATTTTTAGTGGTTGTGTTTTTAATTTGAGACACAATTCTTAAATAAATTGAGAGACGCAACTTCTTTTGCGTGATTACAGCTTGCTGTGTTTAAAAGTGAATAAAAGTTAGCAGAGTAAAACACTCTGCAAGACGTTTCATCTCTTTAATGCTTTAAGTTAGTCCATTTATGCACTACTGCTGTTACAGTAATCAAAGCACTACATCAACATACATTTCAAGATGATCACTGTCGGACATTAAATCCTCTGCTGTGAGTAATGTTCCAGTGTTTGAGGTGCTTTGAAGAGATTGAAGTACAATATTTTGATGATTCTGGCTGACACTGCTTAAATAAATAGTTGCAGTAAAAAAAGATTAAACTGCTGGATGTCATGAATTAGATGTGTATATGCATCAATATCTTGCAGATCTGCACTTTTGACAGTGCAGTGAGGACCACCCTGAGTGCTCCCATGTGCTCTGGTTACATTGAAGTGCATCATTCTGAGTTCAGGATGCGCATAAGCAGATTTGTGACCCTCTGTATTGGAGCCCTTCTTATTTTGATAGTTTTGTTCAATAAGATGTTGTAGTTATTTAGCCTATATTTTTAGTTGAATATATTTGATATAGCGTCCTATATCCCTCTGAAACTGATAGAGGTCACGTGACCACAACTAAGCCTAATTATACATAATTATCATACACACCGATTAGTCATTCAAACAACTGACCGACTAATCGATTATGAATATTGGTAGTTTTGCACATTCCTATTTGCAAATCACTTAGCAAGTTATCTGGTTCTACAAGCTTGTGTATAATTTCTTGCCTTTTGGTGCAAGTATTGATGTTGGTAGCGGTACAGAGGTACTCCATCCAGGAACACTTCACCCTCCTGTGGTTCATAGAATCTCTGCATCAAGCAGACACAAGAACTCTTCCCACCACCAGAGGGCCCTATCAATGCTGTCACCTTTCCTGGACTCAATTCCAATGTCACAGACTGAAAGAATTTGACAAGAGCATGGATGCAAACAGCATTAGTTCTCCAGGGTAGGGTGACCAAACATCCCCCTTTTCTGGTGACAATCCCGGTTTTTGGTGGTCTGTTCCTGACTGGAGATGTCCCCAGAAATGTCCCAGTTTTTCCCAAGTGTTTAAAACAGCCTGCATAGTGAATTATATTACATGGCAAGTAATTTAGCAGGAGCAGCAAAGCCTACCGTGTGCTGTTTATTTTGACCAACAGAGGGGGCTGCTCGCTATAGCAGATTCAATTAATTTGTCTTCCTTCACTGATTACTTGGCCTTATGAACAGTTTTGACATTATGAACTGGACCAGGCAATTGAAGACAATTATCAGCATTGTTATAAGCAACAAGGTAAGGCACATACTAGCTACTTATATTATAAAGTTATATTGTTATGTATTTTATAAAAGGTTCTGAATTCAGCATGGGATTGTATTGAAAGTTTGGTCTTCATAATGTGGGAATTCCTGCACAGAACACACAAAGTATAACATGCTGGTGAATAGTAGTCAAATTAATCCCCGCAGATGAACAAATAAAATCAACAATTATATCTTTGTATTGGACTGTAAAACCAGTTAGTGTGATAATTTCTCAGTATGATCAGTGTAATATTCACAAACTAAAGGAAGCACCTTCTCACATATATGATCATTTGTTGTTTTAACATATACCTGAAATAAATTTCAAATAATATGACATTAATAACATATAAATGTATAATAAAATATCTGCAAAGAAATGTACAGTAAGTCATCATGCCTTGCAGGTAAACGTGACTGAAAAGGAGTAAAATAGCATTATAATTATTATTATCAGTATTATACAATATTGAATATCTTTGTGTCATATGATAAACTATGTTTTAGATGCTAAATGTTTACATTCTTCACCGTATTCCATGAAATGATTAAGATGCTCAAAGGGCAGGACCCCTGTGCTGTGGAGTCAGCTGCAATATTTCCTCATTGTATATACATGTTTGTTTAGTTCCCTTAAATGCCATAATGTCATCTGTATAGCATAGAAAAGAATGAACTCATTAAAGATGAAACAGCACTAAAAATGATCAACTTTACCTCCATGTTTGAATTTAATTGAGACAATGAATATTCAATAGAGCATGATACACCACACCGTAAAAATTATTTCCATGATTTGTTAACTTTATATATTTTGCCAAATCAACTTAGATTCACTAATTTGTTCAGATAACATAAGAATTTGTGTTTTTATTGAGTAAACGAATGGCACAATGGCATGCACTAATGTAATGTAAAAAAAACCATTAATAATTCCACTTATTGTAATTTACCATACCTTTTTATTCAAATTATTATTTATTTTATTTTATTATACAATGTTATTTTAAATATACTTAAAATGTTAAGGCAACCAGGTTACTTACTTTTTAAAGTTCAACCAAAATAATGTCTTACAGTGCATAGTTCAGCACATTGCCACATTCACCATTGTCAAAATACATAAAATCAGATTTGTCCCCTTTTTTAATAAGTAACATGAAATTCCAATGACCTATTGACCACTGAACTTGAAATGTCCCTGTTTTACTTTTCAGAAATCTGGGCACCTTACCCCCGGGCTAGTGTGTTAAAAAAAGATATTGTTTAAAATATGATACAATTAGATATCTGGACTAAAGATGAAAAACTACCCCTTGTTTTTATGCTTGTACTGCTTTTCAAAAACAGATTTAGCAGTATAAATATAAATACCTTTAGTGCTTTTTCATCAGGGCGGGAGTGGTACGAAAAGGTGACCTTCTCAAAGTTCAGTTTTCCCTCGAGCTTTTTTGGGGCCAGATTGCCCATTTCTTTCATCTGTGGCTTCCTATCGAGCAGCTGGAACACCTTCACTGCTGAGCCCACGGTGTTCAGCATGTCTCCATAGATATAAACAAGTTGCTGAAAATATATTGAAGAGCAGTATTGTAGATTTAACCAAAAAAGTAATCATATTGTTGTAAACCTTGACTCGCAGTCTTACCCTCATGTTGGTCACCATGTCCTTCTGGTAAAACACAAATGCAAGGAGGCTGCCACTGCTTAGCTGTCCAGATGAGATGAGATTACGGCCTTGGAACAACATGGCTACCTTCAAGCCCACTGTAATGAACTACAATGTGAAGGAAGATACAAAATGAAGATACAGATTTGTGCAATTAGCAGGAAGCTATGTATTTAGAACATGTCTAAAAACCAAAGGGAACAATTACAGGTCTAATTCAGCCAAAAATGAAAATTCTGTTATCATTTACTCACCCTCATGTCATTCCAAACCCCTATGACTTTCTGTCTCCCAGTCATTATTCACTTTCATTGTATGGAAAAAATAAATGAATGAATGCGGCTTCCAGTACCTCACATTATGCCTAAGTGTGCTTTCACACTAGTACTTTGGTGCTCGCCCGTGTTCGAATGACGTCACAGTTCGGTTTGTTTGGATGATGTGAACACTGCTTTCTGAACTCGGGTGTGCGCTCGCGAACCACACCCGAGTCCGAACTCTGGTTCGGTCCAAGCAATCGAACAAAGTGTGTTCCACAGAAGAATGAAATACAGGTTTGAAACAACATGAGGTTGAGTAAATGATCGGGGGGGCTTAATCATAATAAGACATAATATAGAGACAGACATATTTTGTGGGCATTAAATAAAACTTGGGACTGTATATGATACTTTACCCTTCGTATTAAGAGGAAAACAGCACTGTAGAAGCCTTTCCTTGTCAAAACCAGGAGTTTTTTGTCCAAAACCTGTTCATAACTTCTTTTCTCCGGATCCTCTGCATTAAAGCTGCGCACTGTCTTCATAGACTTAATGACAGAATATGCCAACTCTGCAGTCTCTGCATTACAGTCTTGAAGCTCTTTTGACGTTTTCTATTCCGTAGGATAAGGCATAAAGTAAATAGACATGTAAAAGTAATATGGAAGCTAGTCCAAGATGGGTTACTTACCTGGGAGTGGTTGTTGTAGGAATTCTGAATGAAAGCAAGAAGTGGCATTTCGATGCATGTGAGAAGTGTTAACTGCCAGGACAGGCGCAGCATAAAGAATAGCATGCCACATGTCATCACCAGACTCCGCAGTAACACATTCACATTCATGGCCACAGAACGACCCATCTTATCAGTGTCAGAGACCAAACGTGATGTGAGACTACCTGTAAAAGAGGATAAATAGTCATGATAGTGAAATAATGGGTATGTCCTCACATATAGCCACCAAATAATTGCTTGGTAAGAAAAATTAACTGAAGAGATTATACCTGGTTTGTTTTCTTCAAAGAAGCTTATTTCCTGCTTCATAAGACTCTGGAACAGCATGTGTCGAATTCTCTTGTTGAGTCTACTGAGGCTACACATAAACATCCCGCCACGCAGACCACTGAACATAGAACTTCAAGACACAGCAAATAATCATATTAGTCCAAGAAACAGGGGTGTTTATAGAAGAGGGCATTGGTTTTATTGCTTTTGAAGGGATAGTTCACCCAAAAATGATAATTCTGTCATCATTTACTGACATGTTGTTCCAAAACCACATGACTTTCTTTCTTCCTCGGAACATAAAGGATGTTAAGCGGTATGACAGCCTTTGACCCCATTTACACCTGGTATAAAGATCCGTCTCAGGTGATCCAACCACAAGTGGTCATTTGTGGTTTTTGTGATCTGATCACAAAATGTTTAGACCGTGTTTACAACTGTATTTAACACTGACCACTTGTGATCAGATCACCTGAAATGCATCTTTATTCCAGGGTCTAAGTCACCTTTTACTTTCATTGAATGGAAAAAAGATGCAATAAAGGTGAATGGTGACTGACATGTCTTTAACATACTGCCTAACAACTGCTTTTGTGTTTCACAGATAGAAGAATGGCAAAGAAGGAAAGTTTAAAAACAAATTGAGGGTGAGTAAATATTGACAGTATTTTAATTTTGGGGTGAACTATTTCCATTTAACATTGCTCAAGCGATGTTAGACTTACCTTCCTAGTGAGCACAGTGCCATGAGTCCAATGGCCCACAAGAAGTTTTCATGCTGATATTTACCACTCAATATGTCAACAACTTTTCCAATGCAGTATGGAATAAAGGTCTCAACTACAAAAAAAGATACACTTACACATTTTCGTCCTTTAATTTGAAAAACAACAATAACAAAGACAATCGTATTTAGGTTGAATCTGATCTTTGCACATTACTTTGGCTAATGTGGTTATTATTATGCTTTCTTTCATGTAGATATATGGGTCAATGACAAGATACTCATTTGTTTTTGTCCACATCTAATAAATGGTTTCAAAATACATTACAAATGCAATTCATTCACACAAAACAGCCACTTGAATGCACCTCTACTGTGATGAACATGAGTTCGAAGTCATTTTGATATTTTTCTCTGGGTCTCAAATAAAAAATGTCTTGTGGTGTAACCATCTGGCAACTCTCATTAAATATCAAAGAAGTATCATTAAAAGCTAGTATAATAATTTAGTCGCAAAAAGAACAGTCGTTTCAGAGGTGGTGTGAGTTTTTAAATTGTTATGAAATCGATTACATGGATTTTATGTTGACTTTAATGACAAGGACTAATTTAATCAGTGCATAAACTAGATACACTCACATAGCGCTGCCAGACTGAGGAAGACGAAGGCAGCCCCTAGGTGAAGGTAGTCGGGTCTGGAGTAATGAATCACTCTCATCAGGAGTGCCTTGGCCTCTTCATCCTTCTGGTTTTTGGCACCCTTGGCTGATCCACCATGTGGGAAAGCCACCTCCCACACCAAATATATCAGAGCAGATGTAACAGAGCTCAGGATCACCATGCCAGGATCAGGCACAGGGCTGAACCCCCTCGTAATCCCTTGCAGCAATGGCTGAGCAATACTGTCAAATACTGCAGGTAGGAAGCTCTGTAAGGCCACCCAGCGCTTCAGGAGGGGCTGAACAATTTTATCAGCAATATATGTGGTTTGTGAATAAAGCACAGCCCAGCTGATGATCCTGAAAGCCCACAGGTACCTTAAGTCCAAACTGTCCTCGCCATCCAGCCACAGTAGTGCAGTCCACACACATGCCCACAGAACGAGATCACAGCACAGCAGATAGACATGTGCTAGTAATGCAGCTCTGGAGATGGGGTGAGCCTTTGACATCATTGCCAACCAAACGTTTTGTTTTTGAATGTTTTCACCAAACTGAAAAGATATACAGCATTAGAGAAGTCTGGCCTTTCTTGGTCATGCTGCTCATTACTCAAAACTTGTAATCGACTTACAACAACCTCCACACACACAACACACACGTTCTCAAGTGCATTAAAATATAGGTCATAAGCCCTGAAGAATGAATGAATAAAAGATATCAAGTATTAGTCTTACCACAAACCTATTTCAACGAAGCGTTTGGAGTTGTATTACATTATCTGATACTTGACTTTTGGTTTCACTTTCGCAGTTGTGGGCTTTGACTAAATAGTTTTTTCAGTTCCAGTACGCATACGAATGAAAATTATTACCTTATAAAATATCTATAATATAATATATAATACGCTCTCGTTTTCCTTAAAAAGAGGTAGTGTTTATCAACAACTGTTCGTTCAAATAATTTTGGCTGTGATGCTGGACGGCCAGAGACTATTTGAAGTTATCTACCGCCTTAGCATAGAATAGCATAACGCAGACATTCAATATGCCAGGAAACAAGAGGCCGTTCTTTTTGAATGGATGTCTACGGAGGAGATGCTTCCCAATGCTACATAATCTGATTTTGTGTGGAAACTTAATGAATTAAACACCTGTCTGCTAATACTAAAAATGTTATACACTAAAAACTCCGTTTGGATTGAACTATGTGTGGAGTTCACATCGATACAATTGCTGCTTTACAGGGACAGTCGCGGAAGATTTTGCGACAGGTAGGTGTTAGTTTACGACTCTCCATATTAATTTGTATGTTATCCACAAACGATGACATACCGTCGTAACATGCGTGTTGACCGTTAAGCTCATAGACATTTTGTCTATGGTTAAGCTCTCTACTATGGTTAATGTGGGGAATTGTTATAAAGTGTTAAAGATCTCTAGCACGGCAACGTTGGTTGTCGGATATTCTCAGAGTGGCCAGCAGGTAGCGCTGTTTGAATATTCATAATTGGATGATACAAGTACTTTTACAGTAAATCTTTTTAAGAGAGTGATATCTGGAGATGCATTTATTATTTTATTTAGTCATTATTATTATTATGTATTGTGTGTGTGTTTCATATTTGTAATTATTTATTTTCTTGTGTTATATATTTGTAACTATTTATGTAGTTTATTTTAATTAAATTATTAACTTATTTATTTTATGTTTAGGCTAGCAAATGTGCTGTATTTATATCCTCTGTAGTGTTTCTAAATTAAAAAGCAACTTTTATATATATATATATATATATATATATATATATATATATATATATATATATATATATATATATATATACATATACATATATATATATATATATATATATATATATATATATATATATATATATATATATATATATATATATATATATATATATATATATATATATATATATATATTACACAGACCCAAGTACCCCCATCAAGACTCTCAGCCAAACCAGGGACTGGCAATATATAAAGATAGATTTTCTCTGTAACATTTTATAATAACTTTAAACCTGAAGCATGTCAGTTCTGCGAAACCGAATAGCAAATATACACACTGTTTTCAAAACAGCTTTCTGAATAGGCCCCCCCCCTCTGCCATTGGTCAAACAAACAGATAGTCCCGCCCCCAACTCACGCCATTGAGTCAATGCTATTGACTCTCTAGAGATCGTTGCTCAAAACAAAACAAAAAATATTTTTATAGTGCCACAGAGACGCAATGTTTACAGTTTTCAGAAAATTAACCTATGAATGACTTACTTATGGCTGTCTCTGCATATTAAGCTAGGATCGCAGAAAGTATTTTAACACAAACAAAAGTTACATCCTACAGCTTTAATTTATAACTTTATGAAACACCATTACTTATAATGCTTAACAGATTATTAATGCACCATGTTTAAGAAACATCATATATGTTTTACACACTCAAACAATCAGGGGTCTCCTGGTTTAAACCACTGTTTTTGTCTTAAAGGTGCAGTGTTTTTTTGTAGTTTATTTTTATTTTCTTGCTATTTTCAAATACTTTCTCATGCTAGTTTAATGCGCAGAGACAACTGTAAGACTGACTTCCTAATAGTGGTAATACTGTGGCTCTGTGGTGTTTTAAAAATATTTCTTTTTGAGCAGCCAGACAAGTCAACTTCTGGCCCAACCAACATTGCGAATTTGAAATTGGAAAACCTGTTTGGTTGAATAAAGGAAGATGGAGGAGAGTGTGGGATACCTGTTAAAACATTTTTATTTGTGCATGTTTTGCAATTTCATTTGCGCCGCTAATGCCCGCTATGTTAGTTAATTGAAGTACATGTTCACTAATATTTTAACATTGTAACACTTTTAGGGTTTACACCATAATTTCAAAACCACAGAATTTGCTGTGTGTGGCAATCACAAACTTCAGGTGTAAATAGAAATCTGGCTGCTAAAGAAAGATTAGAAAAATAGGTAAAATAACTCTGCTTGTTTATTAAGTGCAATTAGACAGCAGAACATAATCTTTAGTACTAAAATTCCAAATATTTTTGCCTTTAATACAGAAATAAACTTTATAATTGTAGTAAATACACTGTAATGTACATTTTGATATACATGATACATTCTAGAGAGGCTCACAGCCCTTCATCTTTTAGAATAAGGTATATTGCTTTGGTAAAGTAAAAAACTAAACAACAACAGCACAACTATGACAAGACTAAAAACAGTTTACATGTGAAGAATTGAATAGCTAGCTTGCATATAAATTGGCTTAAATTGAAATGTGTCTTATTCTGTATTGAATTAAAATAGGCCCTTTGAACATTTGCAAACACTCACAATACTACCTACCCCACAAGGGCACATACTTCAGTATTAAGGGCAAATCATACTCAACTGGAAAAGAAAGTCTGTGTTTGAAATGTGATGGCTCTGTCTTTGCAAGTTTCATTGCACATGTGTTTGAGTTAAATAAGGCCTGTCTTTGAGATATTGTACTGTGTAAAAGTCTTAGGCACCTTAGATGTTTTACATAAACGTTTGTCTTAAGATGGTTATTTTATATCTTCTGCTATAGTCTGTCAGTAGAAAATATCAATTTTAGATTTCCAAACATTCCTTTTGTATAGAATAGAATATAAGTAGAACAAGAAGTCGTACAACAAAATGTATATATATATATATATATATATATATATATATATATATATATATATATATATATATATATATATACATTTTGTTGTAGGACTTCTTGTTCTAGTTATAAATATAAATATAGTTGTTACACATCTAGTTATAAATATAAATATAGTTGTTATAAATATAGTTGTTACACATTTATTATGGCTACTGCACTTTAAATTAATTGAATATGTTATGGCAATTTATGTTAAGTTAATTGATCAATGAAAAATATTCAAGGCATTATTTTTTTATTATCCCCACTATACTTCCACAACTGCCTAAAATATCAGCACAGTACTGCATATTTAGCCATCTATTGCCCACATGAAGTAATAACAACTTTACTCAAATTCATCAAACAGTCTTTTTTCTTACTTTGGCAATAGAATGGGTAAAGGTAAAAAGGTCAAATTTTAGACAGTGAATGCACGTCTTTCCGTGTATGGAGCTTATTATCACAGTAATTGTGTATTGTGATATAATTTATAAAAATGAAGAAACTGAGTCTGCTAAAAACTTGACATAGTATAGATATTATACTGTAGGCATGAAACAAGCAAGCTATGATGCATTCCTGACTCCAAATAGCTTATTTCCTGGCAAAATAACTTTGTCATTGTAGATCACGTATTAAGTAGCATTTTATAATATTTAAAGCTGCTATTTGTGATTTTAGACATTTTGCTAGTCCACTCGACTGGGGCACTGAATTAGACCAACCTGTCAACCTCCTGCTCTCTGTTCAAAACTCTGCTCTCCAAACACGTGTGAGCAAACACAAACACATAAAAGGCAAAAAAAGTGTTCTCTGATTGGCTCGTTTTCTGGAAAAAATTAAAAAACGCTCACCAGTCGCCTTTTTGCTGTTCGCAAAGCCTAGGGCTGTCAAAGAAATAGGTGAGATTTCTCAGGACATTTATTTCAGTTCAATCTGTCAGCTAGTGAGAACAAGTTGTTAACAAATCACTTACATCACCTTTAATTTATTGTAACCCAAACAGAGGGCATACAAGGCATACCAGTGACATGAGCTCATTCTCACTAGACCATATATCAAAGTACAAAACTACCCGAGTTTGACACTCACTGAAATGATATATTTAAAAACAACACATTTTGTGTTACTAAGAAACGGACAAAAAAATCTGTGTATACAGTATAACATTCCATGAGCTGTAACACATCTGATATAGATAAAAATTTAAACATGAACAACCCAGTCTGATTCTGATGCAGGTCATATTTCAGTAATGTTTTCTTTCTCTGAAGATAGGTTATATGTCTTGTCCCCATATGCAGGCACACTGCTGTACAGAGTGACTGCAGGCTTAGCTAGAGATCCAGAAGCTGGTGAATTGTCCTTCTGGGCTGCATCGTGACAGTCCAGCCAGTAAAATGAAACTATTAGGAACAGAGCTGATAAGGACACTGAGATACTGCAAGCCAGAAACACATATGTGTACAAGCCAGTACTGTCCACAAGGATTCCTGTAACACAGAAATATGATTACATTTAACAGTTTTAGGAGGTCATGATTTTCAGTGTTTTGAACCTTGCAAAGTTCACCCCAAAAATTTCAATTCTGTCTGAATTTATGCACGCCCTTGTTGTTCTAAACCTGTATGACCTCTGTGGAACAAGAAAGGACATGTTAGGCAGTATGTTAGTCTCACAACCTATTCAATTTCATTGCATATTTTTCTATACATTGAAAATGAAGGCTATCATTCTAACATCTTCTTTTGTGTTCCACGGAAGAAAAAAGTAATACGGGGTTGGAACATGAGGGTGAGTAAATGATGATATCCTTTAACTTTCAAATCTATATAAAGATACAGTACTGTGCAAAAGTTTTAGGCAGTTGTGGAAAATGATGTATAGTGAGGATGAAATTAATATTTGGTGTGACCACCCTATGCCTTCAAAACAGCACCATTTCTCCTAGGTACATTTGTGCACAGCGCCGTTACATCCGTTGCAGGACTCCTTGTTCTACTTACATTTTATTACATTTGCAAAAGGAATGTTTGGGAATCTAAAATTGATATATCCTATTGACACACTAAAGCAGAAGACAAATGTTGTGAAACGTTTAATGTGCCTAAGACTTTTGCACAGTACTGTACATTCAATTAAAAAAAAACACCCTGATCCACAACTAACCAATGTGCTATGTCAGCATTATTTTGGAGCTATACACAAAACATGAATCATGCATGTTTGTATAGAGTGGCTCTAAGACAATGGTGAGAATTAATCAGCACTCAGTAACACTCCAAGGTGCTAGGTTGGGCTTAGCCCAACTAATGACATTACTATGTGAAAGAACATTAGTGAGAAAACATCCTGGTCAGTCTAACCAGCCTAAGAACACAGCCTCCCACAAAAGTCCACACAAATCCAGATTAGTGCTTATACAATGGTAAAATTCCATGGTACAATGGAATGGTACATTCCATTCTTTGCATGCAAGCACAGACACAACACCCCAAGTACAATTTTACACTCTCACGTTTATATGTTATTCTAAGAGAGAATAGGAATGTATTTAATGAAAGGTACAGGATCAGTGTAGCTAATCAGAAAACACCATAATCATACTTAAGGGGTTGGATTATTGGTTATTTGCCACATAATGTGTATCTGAAACATAAAGATGTGAGGGAAAGTGGTAGCATTGTTACATCTAGGGTCTAGTTCTACTTGATCTAACCCATACAAAAGAAACATTCGTTGGTGTAACATAATTTGTCAGGTAAATATTTACTATTATATGAACTACATTTATTTTGGGTTACCTCACAAAATATTTTTTACAGTGTATCTGATGCCCTAAGACAGTAAAAAGTTCCTTTTTTAATATAATATTTAAAGTACAAATTAACTGGTTTTATTAAAGTCAAAATAATTTTTTAATAACATCACTCAATCAACCTGAACACATTCGGTTACACCAACAAAGCAGGTAGAAATCACTCCTTAAAGGGATAGTTCATCCAAAAATGAACATTTTCTCATAATTTGCTCACCTTCATGCCATCCCAGATGTGTATGATTTTCTTCTGCTAAACACAAAGATTTTTAGAAGAATATTTCAGCTCTCTTGGTCCTCACAATGCAAGTGAATGGGTACCAAAATGTTTAAGCTCCAAAAGCACATAAAGGCAGCATTAAAGTAATCTATAAGACTCTAGTGGTTAAATCTATATCTTCAGAAGCTACATGATAAGTGTGGGTGATAAACGCATACATATTTAATTATTTTTTACTATAAATCTCCACTTTCACTTTCTTTTGTTTTTGGCAATTTGCATTCTTCATGCATATTGCCACACACTGGGCAGATCATTTATTGTAAAAAAGGACATAAATATTTATTTGTTTCTCACCCACATCTATCATATCACTTCAGGAGTCATTAATATAACCAATGGAGTCATATGCATACATTTTATGCTGCTTTAATGTGGTTTTTGGAGCTTCAATTTTCTTCTAAAAATCTTCATTCGCGTTCAGCAAAAGAGAGAAAGTCATACACATCTTGGGTGGCACAAGGGTGAGTAAATTATGAGAGATTTTTCATTTTTGGGTGAGCTAACCTTTCAATGTAACATTTGCAGGTAACCACTTTTTTCAATGTAGTCTCTCAGTTCATATGAGGTAATAAAAGCTGCATACATTCTAATAAGAAAATAATGTTTTAAAAACACACCACATGTCAACTCCCCAAAACTATTTCCTTTCTATGGCAGGTATAGATGCTGACGGACCAGCATGACCACATTTATAACAGTCTTTGACATTTACGCAAAGCATCTGGATATTAGAAGCATAAATATCTTGTTCAGTTTGAACCATACACATAAAGCTAGTGACATGGCACTTTCCACCTACATTACACTTACCTTTTGAAGTTATGCAACTAAAAGATTTTCATGTTACCTGCAAGAGGAGGCCCAATCAGCAGTGTGACGCTTTCCATGATAGACAGCAGACCAAGAGCAGATGGGAATCGATTCATCTCAACTGTGTCCATCAGCACGGTGAACATCAGAGTGCCAATCACGCTCATAGACAACCCGTAAGTCAGCACATATATTAAGAGCACAGGGAAACTAGCAGCAATGCAGCAAATACTGTTACTGAGTCCATTAATAAACAGTGCCACCGAGAACACATAGATGTGCCGGCCTTTGAACCAGGGCAACCCGAAGAGCACTCCGATGGGAGGTCGCACAAAGATGTTGACAAAGCCCAGGATGGAGAGCAGCAGGGCTGCTTGGCTCTGATCCATGCCGTAGGCCGTAGCGTAGGGAACCAGGTAGACAAGGGGCACCACAAACCCTAGCATCATCCAAGTGATGCCCAAGGAGAAGACCCGAAATCGCAGGTTACTACTGAACAGGTCAAAGGCCATGTGACGTCTGAGGGAGGATGTTAATCTCTCAAACATCCCCTGCATTCTCCCTTTCAATCGTTTTTTGACTGGGGATGTTGGGCCATTCTTAATTGCCTTAGAGATTCTGGGCTTGCGAGGTCTCAGTGGTCTCATAACAGCTCCACAAACACAGCAGTTAAGTAGCACAGCACCCAGCACCAGAAAGCTCCCTCTCCAGCCAAGCTCACTGTGGAGATAGTCACCTAAAAAAGGCAATGTTGACAGTCCCAAAGCAGTGCCAGTGGATGACATTGCATTGGCAAAAGGACGACGGCGCACAAAGTAATGACCGAGGATGGTAACAGCAGGCTGAAAACTCAAACAGAAACCCAGACCTGTGAAGCAAACACAGGGTTATCTATTATATAGCATGAGATTGAAATGTGCTAACTAAATTGGAAACAATCTACATAACATGGCTGAAGTTTGATGTATTTTGTACTTAGATGAAATAGTCTGCATTTATCATTTACCATTAATTGTTAAAAGTTACAATACATTTATGTTGTTCACAATATTAAAGTGATAGTTCAACCAAAAATGAAAATTATGTCATCAATTACCCCTTCTAATGTTGTTCTAAACCCATATGACTTTCTTTCTGCTTCTTTTTCTGTGTTACTTTTTTAATTAATCACATTTTGACAGCTTTAATAATAATAATTTTAATAATAAGAAATGTACATTTTCAGGAATTTCAATAGTCGAATGTCATTTAGTTAAACTGAAAAACACAGAATATCCAAATAGCATATGTTTATTACATTTTGTGTTTTTCCAGTATAATTTTTATGTATGTAGTATCTCTTAAAACTGCATAAATGTTATGGACACTGCTAATATGGATACTGTCTCAAAAAGAACAGTGCACCATGTGTACACAGTAGTTCTGTGCAGTTTTGTGGAGTTTTAGAGAGATTAAGCTACCTTGGCATGATGCATTACTATCAAGTAGGCTATTGTTTTATAGTTTTTTATATATATAAATATATTCTATATGAAGAAGCAAATTTCCACAAATTAAAAAAGTATAGGCCAATTAATTTAGTTAACTCCAAAAAATGATTATGATAAGGAAGCTACACAGGTTTACAAGGTTAACTGCATTGTATCTTTTAACCCTTTCACACGTGCAATCAAACCCATTTGATTACACTAGGCTAGGCTCAGAGGCGTACAATCAAACCGGTGTGATCTGCATTAATTTGCTGTTTACCAGAAAAAGAGGTACTGATTTGTTGTCATAATAAACTAGCTGCTCAAATGGTCTTTTCAAAATCACAATATCTTTCTTTTTTTATGTTACAAACATTTAAACAATCACTAAATAAAAGTTTAAAGCTGTTACTCACGGCACATATTTTCTGACGTCAAGCAAAGAATAAAAAACTAGTCAATCCACTCAAGCCTTCTCCCATTCTGTCTGTCACTCATTCTAACCACTTCCAGTGCTGGGAAAGTGGCAGGGTTATGTTTTTAGAACCTTCTATGCTTCAGCGATCTACAGTGCACGAAGACCACTCGATTAACTACCATTTCTTGACACTGATTCCCATTTCGATTTAAACCAACAAGGTTCTACCTACATTAAAGGTCCGCCTCCGACTTTGGAAATGACAAATTATAGTTTACAATTTGGGGTATCACTTGGGGTGACCAATCAAATTCTAGGGGTGGCCAGGGCCAACCATCTGGACCAAGTGTGCTGCACAAGCCCTCAAAATTCAACGGGACGTGAGACCAATTAAATAATTAAATTACACTTCACATATCTTTTTTCCAAAGATAGTTTCTGTCATTTACTGTAGTTTCTATCATGTTGATGTAATTTCAAGTGTTTGTTTTCAAAATAAGTTTGTTTTTAGTTAGTTATTTGATGCTATAAAAACGGTGCTGTGACATCATGATTGACAGCTGTGATTGACAGGTTCTCTGAGCGAAGTAGTCACTGAAGCAACAACTGACTTTTTTTCGGGATCTTCGGAGGACTGAGGAGATTGGAGCTTTAAATGTAATATCTAAATTTCTATAATTAATTATTTCACACCGTCATAAGTCAAACGTCAAAAGTGCAGGGGCGTGTGCTTGCGATTGATTCAGCGAGAGTGAGGGCGGGGCCTTGATTTATCGCGGCTTTACTTCCTACTCACTACTGCGCAGGTCTGGTCCCGAAATCGCAACTGCGCAGACTCAAATCCCAAGATGTCAGCGCCATATCGGAACACTGGCGGCTTCAGTTCTCACCAATGGAAAAGAGCGAAGGGGCGTCGTCCATCTTTTTTTACAGTCTATGATCTGGACACGCCCCTGCTAACATCTCCTTTTGAGTTCTAGAAAGAAAGTCATACGTGATAGGAACAACATGAGGGTAAGTAAATGACGACAAAATGTTTTTTTGTTAATAGACCTGCTGTATTAGACTTATAATCGTGCTGTTGTTCTGAATATTACATGATTTTGCACAGAGTACAACAGCACTCTTGCTTGAGGGATACTGCTTAAGTTATAAGCATTTGAACTCATATTCTTATCCATGTCAGCAGCCAGAAGAGTGTAGAGCTTTGTAGTTATCCTTTACATAATCTCATCTCTTTATGTACTTTGTTCTTTACCATTGCTGATGCTCTCTTAACCACAGATCAAACATACTGACCTGTTATTACCCCAGCAGTTATGTATAACTCAAGTATGGAATTTGTAAAAGAACTGACGGCCATCCCCAAACCACTCAGCACTCCCCCAAACATCACTGTCGCCCGGCAGCCGAAGCGTTCCACCAGCACACTACAGAGAGGACCTGGAAGAAAAAATGCTTATGGTTAATATGGGTTGCATTTATGGTGGCTTTCTCCGAGGCCCCAGCATGATACAGCATTATCTCACTTTGAATTCCACCCAAGAACAATGAGCTGCCTTGTTCAAATATGTTAAGCAAATGTCAACACAAAACTATTGCAGGTAACCCACATATGGCAGTTCAGGAGGAACACTGAAATGTGTTAGATCAGCCTTTTCCTTTTAGTTGTCACTATGACTTTGAGAAAGATCTTCTCACAATAATGCAGGCCTACAGAAAATTATTTAGGGTTCACAACCTTTCTCTCACCACTACATGCCAACATCACCAAGATGCTGCAAAAAGAAATCCTGATTTTTATTGACTGTCTCTGTTGAAAGCCGTGCTATTACATACTTAACTGATGAATGAGATATCACTCAAAATGAACAGAGTAGATGTCAAGTAATGACCACAACTTCCTTGTGAAAACTAAAACAGAACTTGTTTGTGAGTAAACAAGTTCTGTTTTAGTTTTTTACTCAAAAAGCATTTTGATCTTCCCTTTTCTCCCCAATTTTGCATGCCCAATTCCAAGTGCGCTATAAGTCCTCGTAGTGACTAGTGACTCGCCTCAAGGTGGCGGAGGACAAACCTCAGTTGCCTCCACGTCTGAAACCGTCAATCCATGCATCTTATCACGTGTCTTGTTGAGTGCGTTGTCAAGGAGACCTTGCCCTTGTGGAGGCTTCACACTATTCTCTGCGGCATCCATGCACAACTGCCATTGCTGTCTTATAGAGCTATTTCTACTGGAACTAATACTTAAATAAGTTTTGTTGGTGTAATCTAATATATTCAGGTTGATTCAGTGATGTTAAATAATATTTTTGACTTGAATAAAAAAGATAATTTATCACAGGAAGCAACTTTTTTAGGTTAACATTTTTTTCCAGTGTAAGGAATGTGAAAGTATGAGCATTATTCATAAGTGGGAAAATACATATTTAATGCAAATGAGAGAGGGAGCTTGTTAATTGGTATAATTGTTGATAAATATGTTTTGATAAAATGTATTTATAACAAAAGCAACAATTAGACCAGACATTTAAAGGCAGTTGCACACTGTACGATATATAATAGTCTTTTACGATTGTTGCTTGTCAGACTGTGCGATATGAATGCATTGATATCACCATGGCACACTGTGCGACATTATGTCAGACTGCACAATATACATTGTAGCCGAATGTGGTTCCAATCATCCCGATCATTGAACGTGACTCAAGTTACAATAAAAAGTACAAACTTCTCTGTTCACATTGGAGAAAACAAAAAAGGTGGGTTATAATACATCTTTCACCTCTTTTAGATGAGTAACCTATCGGCTACGTCAAATTTTCAAGAATTCATAAAGGCTGATAATATATCATGCTTCCAATTTCCCTACGGATAATGCACAAACATGATATAGATTTCTATAATTGTATCCGACTGTATTTGCTGATTTGAATTAAAACGTCCCATAAATACCAGTATAAATTGTTCAATGTTTCTATTTTATTTTATTTATTCATTTATTTATTTTTAAATCAAATTGGAGTGGTGTGAATCTTGACTAAAGAAGTTTACAGACATTTAAAGTAAATGTATTAAAATGAAATAGTAATTATAATAACATTGTAAAGAAAATGCAATCATTTATTTATTTATTGTAGCCTAAGCTCTCTATTTATTTAATTCAGAGAATAATGCTTTCATATTGCTGACATGTTACACTTTTCTCCAAGTATTTTCTGTTTAATTATTTATTAAAATGTTTTATATAAAATGAAAAGAAGAAAAAATATTGAGCGCTTGAGTAGAGTGATAACTGGGCACAAATGTTGCTATGGTGCCAACATGGAGCAGGTTTCTTTCCAAGTGAATTAGGGAGTGAGAGAGGATCGGACTATCTCATCTGGCCGTCGTAATAGCAGTCACACTGTACGAAATTTCTGCCACTGCCAGTACTTTGTCGGAGGCTGAAGATCATCGCAAAGGCTATTAATCACTGAACGTTGTAAGGTTCTTACAGGTTTTGTTCTGCGACGACAGAAATCCTTTAGGATTTCCGAAATTTGTCTCAGACGGCAGAATAGTGACCACAACCATACAGTGTGCACCTAACAAATGTGCTTCATGTGGTAAAATCTAAATGAAATGGTTTCTTTCTTCCAGAAATATAAATTAATTTAATCAACCTTACAACATTAGGTTTCACTAATTAAATAATTAATGGCCAAGTATCAAATAGAAATCCTTTAGGAAACAATTGTATGTTACCACTTTTTACAACACAACAATCCTCAATCAACTCTTTACATGCACTTAACTTCAGGTTGTTTCAGGCAGCTGTCATTAAAAATAGCGTATGCACAGAATGTTCAAAAAACCACATGTCTCCTTTGCATGATGCATCCTTACCTCCAGCATGTAGAACTGCTATCATTATTGATGGCACCCAAGAAGTCTCACTGTTGCTGGCTTTAAATTCTGTCTGAAGATCTACATAGAAAATGCCAATGCAGGAAGGAAATGCCAGTGTCAGTGCCAAGACAAGGATGGTAGCAAGCAGGACCACCCAGCCCCAGCCTCCATCCGGAGCATCAATGGTGGCTTGTTCAGATTCACCTAAAGGGGGTCCTGGACATTCCTTCTCTCCCTCCTCAGATTCAGGCTCATGTGGCTCTCCTGTCTGCTCATCCATGCTGGAAGGTTGTTGAGGTGCCATATTTTCCTATCTGAGGGTAACAAAGTCACTGCCATCTGAGGTTTTCCACCAGTGCCAGGATGGCAGGGCAACACATTCTTGCATTTCCCATGTCATTAAAATAAAATGTGCTTGTAACCCCCTATACAATAAAACAAGAACCTTATTAAACAGTCACTTAAAGTAAATTCCATAGTAACACTTTACAATAAGGTTTCGTTCATTATCATTAGTAATTGAATTAGGTACCATGAACTAACAATGAACAATATATGTTTACAGCATTTATTCATCAAATGCAATTGTTAATTGTTAGTTCATATTAGTATATTTATGTATACTGTTGAAGGGTGAGGGTCAAAATCACTTGTCTCTTCAGATATATCAATACATATATATATATATATATATCCTTTTATATCAATATCTATCTGTATTCTGTTGCTTAACTTCTTTAATAAAGTGATGAATTAACTATATGCATGATCACATAATCAATTCTATTTTCTTATGCATAACTGAAATATACTTTGAATCATATGTGTGTTGAATGCTAACTAGTCTCTTTTAGGAACATTCCAGAGTCTTTCTCTCTGTCCTGCACGTAGGCTGAAGGTCTTTTGGGGATAAGCTTATCTGTGATGCTGGTGTTTCCGCGGGGCTGGAGAATGCGTTAAACATAGGTTCCAGATGTATTCTGTGTTTGATTGTTACCTTTCCATGACTAATTATATGGTTTAAAGTCCTATGTAATAATACCTGAATAGTAGAAGTGTGATTTTCTCTAATTATTTCTTTAGGGAAGAAATGTATGTTATTTCTACCCCTCTCCTCTGCCCGAGGAGTGAATATTTTATCTCTCTGTTTTGGTTTAAATGGCCTGATAACGTTGTGCTCTGGCTCTCTTGTGCCCAGAAAGAACTGTCGTTCGTCAGTGTTTTGTGTGTGCGTCTGACCTTCTACCCAGGTTTTGAACCCAGGGATGCACACCAGGCTGACTCGAAGACGCCCCGCGACCATCTGCGAGGTCACTTCAGATGTAAATCTCGGGCTCGGACGACAAGTGCGCTGATTAATGTTGATAGGCCGCATAGCTGTCTATATGTTGTGACTTTATGGTCTTTTAGCCAATCAGGAGTAAAATAATGGAATGTACGTCCTTGCAAATGGTATAATTGATGTACGATTTTGTGTAAGGTACGAGTTGGCTTTCGATCTCCTCGTGAGACTTTGCCGCTGGCTCTACCAATTTCACTGCAGACTATACTTCAGTAAATTTTTGATTCTTTAATTGAACTTCTCGACTCCTGGTCTTCTTTCTCCATATCTGGTCCGGATCATAACTGTTATACCCCTAACACTGTATATTAGTATATTTAGTATATTTTATTATTTACTCACCCTCATGCCATCCCAGATGTGTATGACTTTCTTTCTTTTGCTGAACACAAATTAAGAGTTTTACAAGCTACATCTCAGCTCTGTTGGTCCTCACAATGTAAGTGAATGGTGGCAAGACATTTCAAGCTCCAAAATCACACAAAGGCAGCATAAAAGTAATCTATATGACTCCAATGGTTAAGTATATGTCTTCAGAAGTGATATGATAGGTGTGGGTGAGAAACAGAAAAATATATATGACCTTTTTTACAATAATTATCCACTTTCACATTCTTCTTTTGTTTTTGGTGACTCACATTCTTCATGCATAACACCAATGGTCACTGGACAGGGAGGAGAATTTATAGTACAAAAAGGACATCAATATTGATCTGTTTCTCACCCACATCTATCATATCACTTCTGAATATATAGATTTAATCACAGAGGTCATTTGGATAACTTTTATGCTGCCTTTATGTGCTTTTTGGAGCTACACATTTTTGGTACCCATGCACTTGAATAGTTTGTCTTCAGCAGAAGAAAGAGAGTCATACACATCTGGGATGGCATGAAGGTGAGTAAATTATGAGAGAATTTTCATTTTTGGTTGAACTATCTCTTTAACATACTGTATACAACTTTTGATTTAAAAAAATGTATTACTATATGTTCAAATTAATATTAACCAATGTTAACAAATGCTGTTAAAGTGTTCGTTGTTAGTTCATGTTAACCAATGTTGTTATCTAATATTACCAAATGGAATCTTATTGTAAATTGTCTATCTAATCTAAGTGTTACCAATTCCATTAACAAAAACAATAAAAAAAAATTAAAAAGGACTGATCATACAAGGTTAAAAAACAGTAATAACATAGTAAATACTATGCAGAATATGTTGTAGAGCTAAAACAAAACTGAATAAAGTAAGTACTTATGTACAGAGTATGTACAGAGAGGAAGAAGAGTGTATGTGGCCACATCCACCATAGAAACCATGTCAGCTCCATGAAAACAGGTGCTGAGATACAGTATATGTCTAAAAGTCGACCTATGTACACACATGTTTGTGTATTGTGCATACACACAGGTGTGTAAGAGTGGAGCTGTCAAAATTGTGTTTATTTCACTCGTGGCATTTATCTGTGTTCAGTTCTTCTTCAACTGAGGTGATCTGAACATTCTGTTGTTTACTAGACAAATGCCGTGCCTGTTGTTCTGGAAGAAGCAGGGGTGTAAAGTAATTGAGTAAAAATACTTAGGTATTATTTTTGGGGATTTGTACTTTGCTTGAGTGCAATTTAAACAGAATACTTGCACTTTTAATTAATTACATTTTCAAAGAATTTTTTTTTACTTTTTACTAAATTTAAACTTGAAAAGTACTCACTACATTTTTGTAGATCATTTTCTTTAATCTTACTGGACTGAAGCTGCCATTTCTCTGCATCCGACAAATGACAGACCAGAGGTCAGTCATTTCAAACTGAGTGTCACAAGGTGACTGTGTGTAGTTCTGACAATTTGCAGAGGCGGAATTTCGGATCTGATTTAAGCTTTGGATATGTTGAAATATTTGTGAATTATATTTGTATTTATTTTTTTCATTTTTTTAAAGAACATCAGAAACACTATAAAAAACATAAGATGCATTTGACTGCTAACAGCCCACAGATACAGTAAAATATAAAAAAATATTGTGAGCTTCTCTTAACAGACTATTGAAAGCAGGGCCGTAACCACAATATACTTTTAGGGGGACAAGTCTCCCCCAATAATCAGATATGGCCAGATTGTCCCCCCCAATAATTGATATCCTTGTTGCTGTTCTGCTGCAGTTCATTATGCACCGCTGTCTAATTGTCATTAATTTGTTTCAGGAATAACATAATGGTTTAAAAAAAGTTTCATTTTTACCATGCTCAGTAGTCTAACACCGCTCGTTAATGTCATTTAAGATCAAATCGTTGCAGGCTGGACTCAAGTTTAAGATGCTAAGCAGGAACCACGTGGATTATCCCAGTGCCACGCATCAGTGTCAGCAGTTCAGGTTAAGAGTATTTGTGTCATGTAAGATGTAAGTATCTAACAAAACATGCAATATTTGACCACTGTTTTATGATAGTAATTTCCAAGGGTGCAAACTATTCATCATTCATCATTCAAGGCCTGCGACTTGTGACTTCTATTGTATTTTTTGGTTTTGGTGAGTACAGTGTCATATTCTTAATGCAAATATTATTAGGTAATCATTAACAATCAATTTAAGATTTTCTAAATATTTTTTTTATATCTTTAATTAATCCTTTTAAAAAAGCTATTTTATTTTGAGTATGTTTTGAGTATAAGGTTTGTGCTCAAAAAATGAGCCACCAAGGAGTAGCTCACCTAAAAATGGAAAATGTACTTTTACTCACTCATTTACTCACCCTTATGTTGTTTAAAATCCATATGCTGAGTTTTTACTTGGAACATAAAAATAGATATTTTAAGCAGCTTTATTCCATAGAATAACAGTTTATAGTGAGCAGGAGCTGTCAAGCTTCAAAAAGGACAAATCCTATAAAGCACTATTAAAGGTTCAGTATAAAGACATCATAACAGTAATCCATATGACAAGGGCAAAGTAGTCCAAGATTTCTGGGGACATAAAACAGAAAATTTTAGTTTGTGGCACATGGTTAATTTTCAAGATGTTTCTGACCATCTCCTCTGTTCTTTAGCATCTCACATCAGCCTTTACTTGTCTGTAAGAAGTCAAATAAAAAAAAAATAAACCTTTGAAGCAATGTACATTTTAAATGTACATTTTGACAGGATTGAATAGTGTGTGTTTTATGAAGATAATTATGAATAATCATGAAGATTGTGGCAGGGCGGAGGGCGGGGCCGGGTCGTGATTCTACACACCCGGTCCCTTATCAGGCTAATCAAGCCACTGAGAGGAATAAAGGCCGACTGCGGAGGATTGTGTGGGAGAGAGAGATAGTTTACAGATATGTCCGTCATGTGTCGTGTGTTTGTGTCGTCTGTTTATGTTTTATATTAAACTATTATTTATGTTGAAAAGCCGGTTCTCGCCTCCTCCTTTCCATTGACTTCTTTACAAAGATATTTTATGAATGCTTTGGCAATGCATTGAGGGTTACAAAAATGGTAAAAAAAAAAAGAAAAAGAAAGAAAAGAAAAAAATTTGTACAAAAGTTTTTATTCAGAATGAAGAAGTCTTAGTTTAATTAGTGTTGTGTTTTGTTTGAAGTCACCATTATGGTGATAAGTGCTCTCTTGAGCTGGAGCTTGGATCTTCTTTATTATTATATTATGTTCTTCCAGCCAGTCAATTAGTGTTGCTCCCATTATAAAGTAATAAATATGTATATTTTTCTTACAAAAATGCATCACTTCGCTTCAAAAGGCCTTTATTAACCCCCTGGAGCTGTATGGATTACTTTTTTGATGGATGGATGGATGCGCTTTTTTGGGCTTCAAAATCTAAGGTACCATTCACTCCCATTATAAAGCTTGGAAGAGCAAGGATATTTTTTAAATAACTCTGATTGTGTTTGGCTGAAAGAAGAAAGTCATATACATCAAGGGTGCCTTAAGGGTCAGTAAATGGTGAGATAATTTTCATTTTTGGATGAACTAACCCTTTAAGATTCTACAGGGAAGAAAAGCAACAAGGGACAACTTGAGGGCAGTAAATCATTTTGTGTATTTTCTTTTTGCTAGCCAGCTGACACAGTCATGTAATTTTACAGATGCATCAATGATGAAAATAAATGTAAATTATATTAGTATTTTTTTTGAGACAGCACAAAAAAGAAAGAAAAGATGACTGAAACAGGCAAATTGCTTGCAATGCAGACACAGTGTTTGTCTTGCACTGTGATCTTTAAAATTACATGTATCTTTTAAAACCAAAAAATATAACATTTTGGGCCTTTATCGCATTTCAAGCCTTTATTCAGAAAATTATTCCATTCAGTGCCTTTACTATATTAAAGGAACAAAGAGGACCATTATATTCAATGTTCAAAGTTCAATGTTATGGCCTTGATTGAAAGTAAGTACCTGTGTCCTCATCACTGGGCTCTCTTGTCTCATGAGCCAAATGGCAACCTTTCATTCAGTTCTGTCAGCCCAATTTAAATAAAAAAAAAAAAAGACGTATTGCTATGCACAACCACTGTAAAATTCAACTTGAATCGGTCTCGTCAAATAAACAACAAACCCACCTTTTGAGCGTTATCAGCTATCCACGGCTGCTTCTCGTCTGTGTGCTTGCGGAGGCTGCGGACATTCAAAACAGCGTTAGGAGGAGACACTCCGGGTGGAAGCAGCTTACAACTCCAACCGAATGAGCAAAAGCTGACAAATGAAACAGCCTGAACTCTCACATCTTGAACTTCTAACCAGTGTTAAATGGAAGCGGTAACGGCTCCTTTAACTGCAGTCTGTACGTAGGGAAATCTGAGCACCGGGGCGATGGCATGGCATTTCCTTTTCGCCTTTCCCCCAGAGCGTCTCTCATCCGCCTTGATTCGCTCTAAAGGGCGGGTTACTGTATGCTGACGTAGATAAGTAAATACAGCCCATTGCCCATATACTGTATTTGGTTACACTTTACAAAAAGGTTGCATTTGTTAACATTAGTTAAAAACATTAATTCAGATGAACTAACAATGAACAATACTTTTACATAAATGTATTCATCTTGGCTAATATTAATTTCAACATATAGTAATCAATTCTTTACATAAAGAAAGTGTATTAGTTAATGCACTATGAACTAACAATGAACAATTGTATTTTTTATTACTAACAACATTAACAAAGATTAATAAATGCTGTTAAAAAATAGTAATAATAATAATGTATATATATATATATATATATATATATATATATATATATATATATATATCTGTGTGTGTATATAGTTTATGATACCAAATGCAATAACTTCTGTTAGCAAATTTAACCTTTTTGTAAAGTGTTAGGATTTATTCAAATGCTTGTTTCTTAAGACCATTCATACAGTGAGAGTTTTATGATTGTAAAACATGAGCTTGACACTTACTTTGGTTTCCCGACCGTACCATTTATAGTTTCATTGAGTTTTTTATATTCTGTAAAAGAGTCATCTTTATTGTGAATTTAGACATATTTAAAGCAGCTTTTAGGTTTTAAATATAAATTGGATGGTATTCATAGAGTTCAAATGGTCATGGCAAATCTGAGTATAAGGGAATTTTAAGCTCAAAATATTCCATGGGCTTAAAATTACTTTTTGTGAGTGCATTCTCTATTAAATAATTTTTAAAATCACTATTAAGTATGTATGACTGAAAAAAATCATGGAAATTCATTGTTCAAAACAGGGATGCTCACGTCTCACAAGTCACCTTTTCTGAAGCTAATTTGCCTAAATTGTTTGGAAAAATGTCTACACTTTCCTTAATAAAATCACTTGAAAGAGATACTGTAACCTTAAACACTTAAAAAAAGCTTTCAATACAACAAACAAATCAACAAAAAAATACATCTGGAACATCTGCTATGACTTTCTCACTTTTTCCACCTCTCATGAGTTTGCATCGCTGTCAAAAGGTGGAACCCTGTATTTAATATTTCCACTTTGGTAGGTAATTTTCTTTTAATCAGCATACATAAATAGTTGTCATGTACACAACTGAAACTAATGAGCACCACACAACTTTTGAACACAAACACATTTTATGATAAAAATCATACATTATCTTTTTGCAATATGTACATTGCAAGAAACTGCAGAAGACAAACGTATTAAAAGAAAAAAAATAAACATGAAAAGTACAGTCTGTTCAAAACTATTCATTTCCAGAACACTTAGCTCCACAATCTCCATAGTTTAGTGACGTATCCGACACTTTACATCAATACACCCAAAACATCTGATGTAAGAGCAGGTTTTCAGCACATGTTAAAATGTGTGTACTGTATAATAAAGCATGCAGGTGTTGTAGACTAACTATTATGGCGGGGTCACTTTTTTTTTCTTCTATAAAATGGGTTGACAGAGGTCTACACTTCTGGCCTACTTTTAAAACACCAGTTGAAGGCTATATTTTAAACCAAATACAAATACTGTTGTATAAGCATATTAAGCCTTAGCAAGTTTATCCAGTAGTACTGTGTGTGATGTAATTGATTTCTATAAAACAGAAACAAAAACAAAAATAAACATTTTAGGGCCAGGTTTTTCTGTCGAGAGCCAGAGAACAACTGCTTTTAAGCACCTTCTCAAATGTTATTAATACAATCAGTTAACGCTCCATGCACCATTCCACCTTTACACTATGACAATCCTGGCATATAACATTATATACAACACATTGCAGGCTTCCAAAATGGCTTTCCAAAACAAGTATACTCTAACCTCCTAGCTTTTTAGAAAAGCATATAACTTTTCACAAGTTTATTTTTCCACAAACAAAATATCTTTATAATCTGTATCTTTTTGTTTGATCCTAGTAAAGGACAATGGGAGATTTTTATAGTGGAAGATACAAAGAGACAAAGACTCTTTGACATTTCTGAGAAAGAAGTAGCAGTCAATGAGACAACATATCAGTTTCCTGAACTGGCACACATAAAACTTTAGACATTTGCTTATGCCTTGCATTAGGGTTTAACTCTTAAAATAAAACAAAACCAAAAAACATATTACAAATAATAAGAACATTAAAGGAAATAATCTAGAAAATAGAGTAAAAATGTAGGTAAGCACAAAATTCAAGGAATAGTTCACCCAAAAATGAAAATTCTCTAATTATTTACTCAACCTCGTGCCATCTCAGAAGTGTGAAATTTATTTTTTCTGCTGAACACAAATTAAGATTTTAGAAGAGTATCTAAACTCTGTAGGTCCATACAATGCAAGTGAATGGTGGCCAGAAATGTGAAGCTACAGAAAGGACATCAAGGCAGCATAAAAGTAATCCATAAAACTCCAGGTGTTTAATCCATGTCTTCAAAAGCAATAGGATAGGTGTGGCTGAGAAACAGATCAATATTTAGGTCCTTTTTTTTAATCATAAATTCACCTTCAACAAAAGCAGAAGAATTTGAAAGTTAAAGTGGAGATTTATGTTAAAAAAGGGCTTAAATATTTATCCGTTTCTCACTGACACCCATCATAGCACTTCAGAAGACATGGATTTAACTGCTGGAGCTGTGTGTATTACTTTTACGCTGTCTTTGTGCATTTTGGACCTTCAAAGATTTCATTTTTGGGTGAGCTATTCCTTTAAAGACCCAAATTAAAAGTACATAGGGGCAGAAGTGAAAAAAAATACAAATAGGTAGGCATGTAACATAAACAACAGGACCAAGTACAGTAACAAACTGGGGAAAAGGGGCCCAACAGCAGATTTAGAATATGTTCAAATATTAAATTATATTGGTCTGCTTCTCAACCATCTGTAAGAGTAATCAAAGAGCGAGGAGATATAGGGCACAACAGGTCAAAGGCACAACACTAGACAAACAATAGGGATGAAGAGAGACTAACAGTGCCACCTAAATTTGAATCCAGCATTCTGTTTTGAAAGCATATAAAAAATCTGAACAAAAGGAATGTAAAAGAAGATCCTGTGAGAGAAGGGAGGTCCTGTTACAGGAGCATCAATAACTAACAATTGGAGCTGAACAAACAAACTCTCTCCAGGAGGTGGAAAAACATTAACACAACCATAGAAAGGGAAGGCCAGCAACCACATATGAAATACAAGCAAATCAAGCATACCATAGCTCACAAACTCAAGTACTTTGTCTTCTTGATATGATAAACACTATACATGAGTTTGATGTGATATGGAGGCAAATACCCCAACAAAAGACAACATTTTATAACACTGCAGACCATAAAAACATCAATATCAATGTGCATGTGACTCATCCCTAGAACAATTGACAGTTTATCAATAGATATGAACGACCAAAAAAAACTAAATTCAGGCATGCGTTATAAAGCCTGGATGATACTGTTTAAAGAGATATTGTCCTTTTGTAATGGATCACTTCTGTAGTCACAGTAGATTCAGAAAGTCATTTTAAGAAAAACAGGAGCTCAAGTTTATCTGCTACTGGAAAGAAGAATTGTGTTAACCAATAAGGGCAACCAGTTAAGAGGATGAAATGACAGCTTGCATGTGAAAATGAAGCAAACATAAAATGATTTACCTGAATTGATACATTACATTTAAAAAAAAATGACAATAATCTAATGTCCACAATAAATGGAGCCCTTTACATTCAACAACATTTCATTTTTTTTTTTTTTTTTTTTTAAAGAATGAGTTAAACAGTTAAATAGCCAAACTGTTATGGTATTATAAGGAGAGCTAGGTCATCATTTTAAAAATTCAGAAAAGTGTCAAATATGGATAGCTGTCACTAACAAAGAGCCACTAATGCAATTTTGCCCTGACTCAAAACTTGTGGACACTTTGTCCAACAACAGTCTTCTGAACTACCTGGACTATGTAGGCGCGATACCTCTATAAAAGAAGTCCCCTGTTTTTTTTCCAGTCGTCAACAAATAGTTTGAAGTAAAACACAACAAACAAATGTACATCTCGGCAATCACACATTTAAAAAGTACATCAGGGGTTGATTCAGAACATCCTCCATTCAAATAGAGAAACATATTTTGATAAACACAAAAAACAACTACTATGGTACAGATATATGCAATTACATGACTTGCATTCGGCCCCTTCATAATACATATGTTTACAATATACATAATCCTCATGCCCTACAACCACATATTTCTTTAGTTTTTTTATTTCCTGTTTTGATGCTTAGAAATATCTGTAGCTACAAGGCAAAAAAGAAAATAAAAATTTCCAGGGAGACAGAAGTCAACCCGAGCGAAAGGGAATTGTGATTCACAGCAATGGACACAACTGTGGGGCATCTGACCTGACAATTGACAGTAGGAGTTCTCCCTTCTCATCTGGTCCTTTCCAGATGTGTTAATGGGCAGAGTAAACAAATAAACATGCCACTCTGAAGACAAAACACTGCCTGTTCTAAAGCCAGTTTTCGTTTTATCCATTGCGCCATCTGCTGTGCTCTCGGTCTGACCAGGCAATGGGCAGTGGATATTGAAATAACGATGATCACACTTAGACAGTGAATGTGGCTGCTAATGATTTACAGTGTAAATGAATGTGCTTGTTTAGATATGCTGTAATGAAGGTCAGGGAAAGTGAGTACTGCTTTGTCTTTCTTGCATGCCTTTGGAAGTCCTGAGGAGATTATGGTCATGTGGGCACAGCCAAGCTGACCGGGGCAATTGAATCCTCTTAAACTTGAAAGCCAGCAGCTGTAAAGATTATGATGATAATAACTGGGATATGGGGATGATGATGAAGGCTGCATAAATATCAAGCATAAAGATGAATGATAAATCCTTCCCTGTAATGCTCTCTCTGAGTAGTCTTCCATCAGGGATGGAGGTTTAATCTCAGACCATTTTGATTAGTTGCTAATAGCAGTGATAGTTATTGATGGTGCTGATTGGTTAATGCTGCAGCACTGCACAGAGGAGGGGGACTGAGACCCCCTTGGTGGAAAGGCACAAGGGAGGAGGAGAGGGTGAGTGGTGGTGGGCTGATGAACTTTGAGTCAGCTGTATGGTGGACGAGGACCTGGAGAAAAGAAGTGAGGCATGGGAAATCTTTGTGGGCTCACGCAACAGGCTTCTCACATCCTGGACCCTCGCTCCTGAAGGATCTGAGGGGTAAATATTAGCACCATGATGAGGCCTACATCATTTTTTTTTTTGAGGATTTTTTGCTCAATTCTTTGTGTAAGTTAAAGGTAAAGTGTGCAATTTCTATGCCACTAGCATCACCAAATGGAGGAGCAAAAATAATGAATGTTTTTAAACAGGTTTCCAAAACACCCCCGCCATGCAATATGTTCAAACATTTTTGTCTTTACGGCATTAATAAACCAAGAGTTACCAAAATAATATTTTGTAAAGTTCAAATTACCTTAGCCTTCTCAGTGGGTTCGATAACAATTCCATTAGTTGAGTTGTTGAGCTCCCGGGAAACAACACACAGAAATTCTGCCTGGTCCTCGTTGCCATAGTTATAGGAGGAGCCGATACTTATGAGCTGGAGAGAGACAAGTTGAATCAAGTTCATAGCATAACAAACAGATAACAAGGGCAAAAATGGTGGCTTACGTAAGTCCCAAACACACCTGTAAACATATTGTGTTACTCATGAACATCACATGCACAGCATCTACAATCTGTTGTTTTTCTTGGTTTAAAATATGAGGAACATGTGAAGGTTTACAAAAACAACTTAAGACATAGCGGAATTATCCAGAGATCGTCTGTGTTTCCATTCAAAGATGCCCATCAGAATGTATACAAAACTAAAATACACTAAAAGTCTGGTAATATAGGCAAAATAACATTACATTCTCATACAGCAAGTCTCATTTGACAATTTCTCTGGCCCACCACAATATACAAGCCTGTTTTTGTTTCCTCTGAAGAATAAACAGGTTTAGAAATGACCACTACAGGGCTGCACGATACGAAGGAAAAATTTTATATGTAAACGTATTGGATTATTCATCAACAATATCAACGATGCGCTTAACCTGTAATGTTTCAAAATCAAATTAAATTGTCTTCATGTAGATCTACATCAAGAAATCAGTGATATCAAAAGGGACATTCTATCAAATTTATTATACAGCATTAAAAAAATGGAAATCTAAACAAAGGGTGGGCAAAATTAAAAGGCTGCATGTGCAAATTGAATTCACAAGGTATACAAATTATGGGCAGAATGAAGCATTTACCACTTTATAATTTTTCCACTTTCTGCTTTCCAATTTTTCTCACACCCACATAATCTGTTCTCATATTGCCACCCCAAATCAGTTATCTGTTTAGTTATACTAGCATCTTAAAATCCTGCACCTCTAATCTACCCCATGACTTAGACAGTTATTCAAATTCAAAGTCCTCCTTTGCTGTAAAAGCAGAATCTATTGGGCTGCATGCAAAACCAGGATGTTTTTTTTTACTTAAAAACATTTGTACACAAAATGTATGCTTAATTAAATCTATTATTTTAACTCTTTCCCCGCCAGCGTTTTAAAAAAAAGTTGCCAGCCACCGCCAGGGTTTTTGACAATTTTCGCTAAACTTTAATGGCCCGCAGAATATTTTCTGCCATGAATATATGAAGATGCTATATATCACAATAAAGATCTGAGCCTCTGCTTTTAGGCAAAAAAAATTATTTTATTTTATCTTCATTTGTTCTTTTTTTATTGCGACTTGAACAGAGGTCGGTTTTGTCAAAAAACAACATTTCAGACAAAAAGCTGATAAAAAGGCATGTTTATGTCTGATATTTTGAGCTTCTCAATACTCCACTTCTTCATGTTTGAGACGATCACGGTCTGTTTCTTTGATCAAAGAGTTGCGTACTCTTTCAAAACATGCGGAGGGGTCTTCCTTACCGTATAACACCTAAAACACGGAAACCCGGAAAATTCCGTGTTTGGCGGGGAAGCGTTTTTTTCATAAAACACGGAAAATTCCGTGTTTGGTGGGGAAAGAGTTAAGGGTTAGACCAAAGATACAAATAAAATAAATGACCCAAATGTTGGTTTGGACACTTCCGATTTTCTGAGAGCTGGTAGGGACATGTCCCAATCATCCCTAGCTAAATCTACACCTATGATTTAAAGTGTACAATACTAGAGTTTGCTGCCTCACGGAAATGTGAACTTGACCGGGCAGAGCACATATCAGGTTTGGCACTTAAATAAAAAAGATTTCCCCTAGGTTAAGAATACTATGCAACAGGTAGTGACAGTTTGATTATTTTTGTTTGTATTTAATGCAAGTAAATTTATCATTTAAAGAAAAATGTAATGTGATATCTAGGCTAATAGCTCACTTTGCACTTTGCTCCCTGCTATTTTGACTAGTTTTACACATATACGTTGCAATAAACTTTCTTTATTCCCGGGTCACGACTCCCGACGAATAACCATTTGTAGACCCTCAAGGATTTCCGAATATTATAACCGGTTACCACATTCCTATTAAAAACATACAGTAAGTGTATTGTACTATAATAAAAGACTGCATGACAAAGGATCTGAGCCAGTATTAGTCGATAGCACCAGACAATGGGGGAGTTGGGAAAAATCAAACCCTACCTGTTCAAACTTCCATCCGTCTGACATGGTGGAGACCATCTGAGTAAGCTCCTCCTCCTGACATTGTAATACACGATACACATGCTTCACAGGGCCCTATAAAAAAATAAAAAAAATAATCCTGAACAAATGTTGTACATGAATTATGGACAAAATGAATCAAGGACAAAAACAGAACAATTATAAGTGATTGTATGAAAAGCTGCAACATCCAAGGGACAGTTCACTCAAAAATTAAGACCGTCATCATGTTGTTCCAAACCCATATGACATTATTTCTTTAATGAAACCAAAATGAGTTCAGGCAGAATGTTCATACTACCATGTTCAAACAAGAAAAGTGTATGGTATTTATTCACTATGTTGCATCAAAAACCAACCAAGTATTTTCTTGGTCTCTTGTTGCAACCAAGACATTCAGCGAATTCTGCATTCTTCTAAACATATCCTTCTTTGTTCAATAGAAGAAAGAAAGTCATATGGATCTATAAGTCTGTGCTTGTTAAAGTTTTCACCTCAAATACTTCATTCTGTTTTATTAGGTTGAGCTTCATGCAGCTGCACACTTAAACCTTGATTCAAATAGGTTTGCTTCTATTCCCAAAGGGCTTAGAATGAGGCCTTTCTCATTTTGATGAACAGTACCCTTCCCTTTGGGCACAGACTGCTTGAAGTTAAAGAAAGAAAATATTCCTTCTTGTACTCCAAGTAATAATAGCAAATGTGCTTATTGCAAACTGAGTTCCTTGCTGGATCTGTTGTTATATTCCCAGGTACCTGAGATGTTCTGTTCTCATTGTCTCGTATTCTCTCCTTTACCAGCCTCACAAGCGATCCAATGTTGTAAAACTCAGCTTCTTCCAGAACACCTGCAGTGGCCAGAGAATCAGTGACAATATATCATGTAGTGGCTAAACTGTTTTGTAATAATAAATATACATCCATAATGCTCCATCCATGCCAAAATAAAAGGAGAGGTTTCGAAATAATACAAATACACTGCCATTAGATGAAACTGATACAAAATAACAATGATGCAGACATTTATTTGTCATTGTCACAATTCTGGTCAATTATTTACTGTAGTCACCAGATTTGACAGAAAGTGACAATTCTTTGGACACTGACTGACAGCCTTTCAATACCCCACCGGTCCTGCAGGAAATATCTCTTATACGAGTACACTGTGGTCCCTTTACACAAAAACGAGGTTTCTAAATGAAACTGGGTCGTTACTGTTCTATAATGACGTTTGCAAGGGCAGCATGCCCAGTTCATCTCACCCTCCTCAGCAAGGTTCTTGTTGATGATCAACTTCCCATGCCTCAAGAAGTTCAAGATGGGTCCGAAATATGTGGGATCCCTGTCAATCAAATATGCTCCTGTCTCATCCTGAGAGAAAAGACATATGTTTTACACTGACAGTGTAAACAGTACTTCTTGTACCTTGTTTTCAATTAATAGTTTTCCTCTTTTTGTTTTCTTTACTGAGCACATGTTATGCTGTTAAATTAAAATTCATATGTGAATTAATCTCCCTTTGACAAAGCAGCAAGCTCATCCATTGTCCAGAAGTACACAAAAGAGAATTTGGGTATAAACTAAAGAAGACACAACAGTTTTAGCTTTTTATTTTAACAGCATTCTTGTGGTTTTAAACTGCAAACTGGGGTTGCTATTTCTACAGGAATTTACACCTTGGTGTTAGAGGGGAAATCCTCAGCTGAACTGTGAATAACAGTTTTAGATGTTGTAGATCTGTGAGCATGCATTGGTGGGTGCAATGGAAATTATACATATAAAATGAATATGCCATTAACATGATTTTTTTAAATGTTAAATTGGTAACACTTTACAATAAGTTGTATTTGTTAACGTAAAGGTATATTCAGGGTTCAATACAAAGTTAGCTCAATCGACAGCATTTGAGGCATAATATTGATTACCACAAAAAATTATTTTGACTTGCCCCTCCTTTTCTTAAAAAAAAAAAAAAAAAAAAGCAAAAATAAAAACCTACAATGGAAGTAAATGCATCAACATTGAAATACTGAATGTTTTATAAGTATAACCATAGCCACAAGGCTTAAACAATATGTGTTAACATGATTTTAATGTGATAAAATCACATATTATCCTTTTCTGTGTAATTTTACAACTTCGTTGCCATGATGATGTAATGTCAGCAAACCCTAAAACGTCTGTAATAATGATGATTTAAACAACTTTACAGCTCAAATAATACACAAGTTAACAGAAGAACTAATGCAAGTGCTTTTTTAAGACTATCAGCTTCACATTTCTGCCTTGAAAACTGCCCCATTCACTTCCATTGTAAGTGCCTCAATTTAACTAAGATTTGAGCATTTTTTAAAGAAAAGACGAGTTGAAATTATATTTGGTGGTAATCAACTTTGTTACAAATGCTGTAAATTGAGCTTAACTTGTATTGAAGAAGGAATATTCCTTTAACATTAACTAACAATGAACAATACTTGTACAGCACTTTTAAATCTTGGTTAGTGTTGTTAATTTCATTATTAACGAATACATTTTTAAAATTAAGGCATATACATATCACATTAGTTAATGCATTATGAACTAATATATATATATATATATATATATATATATATATATATATATATATATATATTACTAATGTTAACAAATTCAACCTTACTGTAAAGTGTCACCGTTAAGTCTGAATAAAGATGTTATTTGCAGCACAAATAACAAAGAGTGAGACAGAAAGAGTTCAAGTCAATGATGTAAACAGATCACTTACCTTATCCGAATCCAGCTCGGGATCTTCCTGACATAATCGATACAGAAACGACTTGGGATCCCTGAACAGGGTCTGTTTCGTTGTGACAAAGTAGGTTCCTCCAACATTCAGCCGAACCCACCGAGCTCCTGGCTTCTCTGTGGCTTCTGATGATGGGGAACTGGGGTTGTTCTTCATTGGGAACCCAAACACTGCTCTCGAACCGGAGACCCCGGGACTAGACAAGCCACTCCGGGGAGATGGAATCACCAGAGTGGGCGACGGGAGTCTCACATTCACTGAGCCTTTGATTTCACAATGATCGCTCTGCTCGATGATGCCAGTCGCGTTGGTCTCAACGTGCAGCTCTGCCATATTTTCGCAGCACAGTCAGTTCCGTCTTTATCGGTCACTAAATTCCTTTATCTAGCGCTCTCGCTCTAAACGGGCTGGGTTTAAACGCGCTGGTAACGACGACAAAAGCGTTGCGACGTGTTAGTGACATTCACTCGAGGCGACATAGCTTTTTATTCCTAAAAACGCGACATTGATCCGTTTTGTGTATACAAACGACCCATGTTGTTACAAATATTATGGGTGAGACTGAACATATCACTTCCCGGTCAAATAATACATATACAACAAAATAAGAGTCTTTTATTTCAGACAAAAGTACCAATCTGTGTAATTCAACAATCAGCAGGTAACCATTTTAATTTAATTTGTATTCGCAAAATTTAAAATGAGCTCAACATTACAAATATAAGTTTGATTAAAAAAATATATATATTGTTAATGTTAAAAGAATATTCCAGGTTTAATGCATGATAAGCTCATTCGACAGCATTTGTATGCAATGTTGATTAGCATAAAAAAACATTTCAACTCTTTTTTTTTTTTTTTTTAACATTTCAACTCGTCCCTCCTTTTCTTTAAAAAAAAAAACAAAAAACAAAAAAAAAGCAAAACAAAAAAAAGCAAAACTCGAAGTTACAAGTGAGGCGCATAAAATGGAAGTAAATTGGGCCAATTTTTGGAGGGGTTGAAAGCAGAATTACGAAGCTTGTAATTTTATAAAAGGACTTAATTCTTCTGTTAAAACTTGTTTATTATTTGAGCTTGTGAAGTTGTTCAAATAGTAATTTTTACAGTTGTTTTTAGGGTTTGTTGACATTACATAAATAACAGTAATAATTTTGATTGAGCTTAATTTATATTGAAACCTAAATATTTCTTAATTTGTATTTTTTACACTTTATTTTTTTACACTGTAAACAATAATATCCTTTTACTATTAACATTAGATGTCATAATTAACAATTAATACTATTTTAACAGCATTTATTAAACTTGATTGATGTTTTATCAAAACACAAATATCATTGTAAGTTCATAATGCATTACTAATGTTAATATATTTCTCATTCTAAACATGTATTAGTATAGTTATAGTCAGAAGTTTACATACACCTTAGCCAAATACATTTAAACTCGTTTTTCACAATTCCCGACATTTAATCATAGAAAACATTCCCTGTCTTAGGTCAGTTAGGATCAATACTTTATTTTAAGATTGTGAAATGTCAGAATAATAGTAGAGAGAATTATTTATTTCAGCTTTTATTTCTTCCATCACATTCCCAGTGGGTCAGAAGTTTACATACACTTTGTTAGTATTTGGTAGCATTGCCTTTAAATTGTTTAACTTGGGTTAAAAGTTTTGGGTAGCCTTCCACAAGCCGTAAGTTGCTGGAATTTTGGCCCATTCCTCCAGACAGAACTGGTCTAACCGAGTCAGATCTTAAGGCCTCCTTGCTCCCACACGTTTTTTCAGTTCTGCCCACAAATTTTCGGATTGAGGTCAGGTCTTTGTAATGGCCACTCCAAACCTTGACTTTGTTGTCCTTAATCTATTTTGCCACAACTTTGGAGGTATGCTTGGGGTCATTGTCCATTTGGAAGACCCATTTGTGACTGAGCTTTAACTTCCTGGCTGATTTCTTGAGATTTTCCTTCAATATATCCACATAATTTTCCTTTCTCATGATGCCATCTATTTTGTGAAGTGCATCAGTCCCTCTTGCAGCAAAGCACCCTCGCACCCTCACAACATGATGCTGCCAGTCCCATGCTTCATGGTTGGGATGGTGTTCTTCAGCTTGCAACCCTCACCCTCTTACCTCCAAACAAAAAGATGTTCATAATGGCCAAGCAGTTCAATATTTGTTTCATTAGACCAGAGGACAAAAAGTACTTTATTTCTTCAAAAAGTAAGATCTTTATCTGCACGTGCACTTGCAAAAAGTAGTCTGGCTTATTTATGGCAGTTTTGGAGCAGTGGCTTCTTCATTGCTGAGCAGCCTTTCAGGTTATGTCGATGTAGGGCTTGTTTTACTGTGGATATAGATACTTGTCAACCCGTTTCCTCTAGGATCTTCACAAGGTCCTTTGCTGTTGTTTTGGGTTTGATTTTCACTTTTCGCACCAAACTACATTAATCTCTAGGAGACAGAATGCGTCTCCTTCCTGAGCTGTATGATGGCTGCGTGGTCCCATGGTGTTTATACTTGCGTACTATTGTTTGTACAGATGAACATAGTAGCTTCAGGCATTTGGACCAGATTGTGGAGTTCCAAAATTTGTCTTGTCTGATTTCTTTTTATTTTCCCATTATGTCAAGCAAAGAGTCACTGAGTTTGAAGGACGGCCTTAAAATATATCCACAGGTACAACTATAATTCAGTACACTTCCTATCAGAAGCTAATTAGATAATTGTCTAAAGGTTTGACATCATTTTCTGGAATTTTCCTGAAAATGTCTGACCCACTAGAATTGTGATATGGTAAATTAAAAGTGAATTATTCAGTCTGTAGACAATTGTTGGAAAAAGTACTCATGTAATGCACAAAGTAGATGTCCTAAATTACTTTTTCAAAACTATAGTTTCCCAATATGAAATCTGTGGAGTTAAAAAATGAATTTTAATGACTTCAACCCAAGTGTATGTCAAATTCTGACTTCAAATGCATATGTTGAAATTAACATTAACCAAGATTAATGAGTCCTTAAAAAGTATTTTTTATTGTTAGTTCATGTTAACTAATGTAGTTTACGGTTATTGAATGCAACCTTTTTGTAAATTGTTAATTTTGATGTTTCTTTGTTTCAGAAGAACCTATTAGTGGTTCACAACATCAAGCTGTTTTTGTTAGTTGTTTATTTCGGTTTATCATCTTACAGTGCAAAATCCATCTTGACCAACTTTCTTTGGTGTCATTCAAATGAAGCTTATTAACCAACTTTAAGATGTGTTTTAAGTGCAAAGTCCCATTTCATTTAAAACGGATTCCATATCTCTCAGTAGGTTCTGCAGAGGCTCCAGTACTGGGGTGACGTGTTGGTCCATCCATTCCTGAACTGTAGAGTCTGGATACAATAAACACATTTCTTGCCTCACGTCTTGTACATTGCACTCCACGACATCAAGAATCCTGTTGGATGAGAGGAAAAAACATGGATATTTCTTACTCTTGTATCTGGACTGGACTGCTGACAGAACGAGATCTTGAATTCAGGCTTGGTTAGTGGTCCTAAAAATACATTAGAGGATTTAGTATAAAAGGGAGTATAATAGGGATTTAGTATAATTATTTTTTTTTTTAAAAAGACTTACATTTTTGCTTGTGTCTTAATTTGTTGTGCAATAAGTGGGCTAATTATCCTCTTTTGTCTGTGGTAGGGTGTGAACCAGCCCCTTACAAACCTATTATGCAAAAATAAATTTGAGAGTTTAGTGAAAATCTAGTTAGAAGTTTGGTTTTACTATCTTTTAAATGCAATACTTAAATGGCTCTAAACTCACATATTGTTCTGAAAATGCCTCAGTTCTCCAGACTCCACATCAGACATCAGATTCACTATAAGTTTAGCAAGTTTTGCACCAGTGAAGGAGGAAGACGTTCTGGAAGACAATCTGGGACACAAAGGCCAAAAAATATGCTTTAAATGAGTCTATTTTAAAGTTACTCTTGGGTGTTTCTTTGTGCTACACTCACTCAATCCTTTTTTTTTTTCTTTTAGGACACAAGATTGAATAAAGTACCTCTCTGTGTCTCCTATTTCCACAGTGCCAAATGTCTCAACCACCTTCATTTGAGCCTCGTCAGTAAAGCCTCCTGTAATCAAAGAATGATTGTAGTGCATTTATCATCATTAATAATTATGAAACATTTAGCAACATATTCTGCAGGTTTATGGAATATGTTTCAAGTGGAATTACCCAATTTTTGACTAATTTAAAATAAATTATAAGGAGTTCAAATCAAAGAGACTGACCTTGCAGAAGAGTTTGTAAACATGATGCCAGAGAGGGCACACTCACAGGCATCAGCTCACACAAAACAGACAGGTGGTCATATCTTAAACAAAGAAACATACATGTTACATTGGCCAACAACCAGATTTACATTCTATTGATTTTCAGCATGTCACCTAACCTTTGCCATCCAGTAAGGGCAATTCCCTTTATCTCAATGCCAGCTGACAGGCTGGCTGCCACTTTGAACCATTGCAAATGGTTGTCCACATGTCTCTGAGTGTTGGTTATGCAGGTGTACACAGTGGTAGAGCCTTTAAAAGCGCTGGCGACCCACTGCTGTGACATACCAGCAGACTTATATTTTTCCATGAGCATAACTGGAAGAGGTAAATGTAAAAACTATATGTGGTTACTCATCTTAACCAAGCACTTGCATGACTGAATAATTCATAACATTTTCTAAATAACAGTATAGAACTGTGAGCCTACATACCAGTGTTACCTACATCCAGAGCAGGGCTGTAGTCCAACAACATTGGCTGCACTAATCCAACAAGACCACTCTCTAGAATAAGAGATATCATAAATAGGGATAGATATATATATATATATAAAAAATGAAACCAAAGTACAGTGGCAAGAAACAGTATGTGTACCCTTTGGAATTACCTGCTTTTATGTATAAATTGGTCTTAAAATCTGGTTTGATCTTGATCCAAGTTACAATAATGAACAAACACAATTTGTTTTAACTAATAACGCACAAACTATTTTATTGTTCTTGTACTTATTGAATGAATCATTGAAACACTCGAAACATAGGTTGGAATAATTAGGTGAAACCCTAGGCTATTGATGTCAACAAAAGCTAATTAGAGTCAGGAGTCACAAACCTGGCATCGAATTAATGAAACGCAATTGGAGGTGTGGGTTAGAGCTACTATGACTTAGAAAAAGCACTTAAACATTATGAGTTTGCACACTCACAAGAAGCATCTGCTGACATGGACCATGTTTTGCAATAAAGAGATCTCAAGACCCATGATCAAGAATTGTTGCTTTGTATTAATCTGGGAAGGGGTAAAAAAAAATTGTCTTGAACAGTTTAGATATTCATCTGTCCACATTGAGACACATTTTTCTATAAATGGAGATGATTTAGTACAGTGGCTACTCTCCTTAGAAGTGGCAGTCCAGCCAAGACTCAGAGGGCACAAAACAGAATGCTCAGTGTGGTAAAAAAAGAATCCTAGTTTGACAGCTGAAGACTTCAAGGAATGGTGTCTGTGAAAAAGGGCACTGCATACCAACATTATGAAAACATCATCACAACGGTGATGTACGGTGGAGGGAGCATCATGACTTGGGGCTGCTTTGGGGCTTGGACTGCTTGCCATCATCGAGGGAAAGTTAACTTCCAAGTTTATCAAGATATCCTACATGATAATGTCAGGTTGGCTGTGCACCAGCTGAAGCTCAGTAGAAGTTGGATGATGCAGCAGGACAATGACCATAAATATTGAAGTAAATTCACTACAGAATGGCCTCAAAAAAAGAAAATACACATTTAGAAGTGCCCAATCAGTGCCCAGAACTTAACCCCATAGAGAAGTTGTGAAATGACCTCAAGAGAGCCGTTCACACCAGACATCCTAAGAATGACCCAAAATTCCTTCCAAACATTGCGAAGGTCTAATCCACAGCTATCGGAAACGCTTGGATGAGGTTATTGCTTCCAAAGGAGGATGGACCAGTTATTAAATACAGGGTTCACTTACTTTTTCCATAGCACTGTGAATGTTTAATGGGATGTGTTCAATAAAGACATGAAAGATTATAATTGTTTGTGTGTCGTTAGATTAAACACATTGTGTTTGCCTATACCTATATATTATTAAACTTATAATAATATACCATTATTATATTAATATTTCTTATACATTTATAGTACTTAATATGGTATTAATACTTAGTATTTTACAAAAATGTGGGTCTATTTTCATTGTGCATGTGGGAAATTTAGTTAGACCTTTGTCCCACTGAAGATGACAAACGTAGACAGAGAAGTGGCAACAGAAAAAGTAGCAAGGGGAAGGAGGTGAAAGGTTCATTTAAGAAAGTAATATGGACAATGAAGACAAGTGCTTGTTGTCTTGTACCTTCTTTTAATTTCCAGGCCCCTCTGCAAAATAATCCTTTCTTCAAAAAATTAAGTGTGTAATTCAATCACTGTTGGGAATTATGCATGCATATTCATGTACCAAAAACTAGAAATGAATGTGTGAAGTGCTCACCTTTAATGGTCTCAGGGGTCATGGACCTGAGCATGTCATCCCACATGATCAATTTAAGGTTGACGAAACTCTCCTGAATGCCCTTTGCCACCTTAACAATATGACTGAGGAACAGCTGATGAACACTGTGACCTGGAGTGCTTAGACGATGTTTAGACTCCTCTCCAAGACCAAGCATGTACACCTATGTAAATGTAGTGTCAATTTATCATCAGACCTATTTAAAACAAGCACCACACTGTAGCAATGGCAGTTTAATATGTTTAGCTCTTTTCAGTAATTTATTGATGACTTCTTTTGTACAGGGATGAGCTGTACCTCATCTCCTCCTATGTGCAGACTGGTACTTTTAGGGTGGAGTTCCATGACTTGCCGTAGCATCTCTTGCACCAGCCAAACTCCTCGTTTGCGGTGTGGATTCAGTGTGCCCAGACAGTAGTCTACCTCCCGCAGCTCTCTAAAAGTCTTATGCTTTAGGACAAACTAATGGAGAATTATTAGATCTTTTTTAAAATATTAAAGAGCTTACATTTTTCCAATTCAATGGAGAATTTTAATTCGGTGGATAAATGGTTAATACCATCTTTTCATAATAAAGGAAATGTATGGTGATATTGAAAACATATGAATTGATATTAAACTTGCATATCTATGTACTTTTCTCAGTGTAAATTACAAATATCAATTCAATAGTTACTTCCAAATGTCCAAACGTCTGAACCAGTGGAATGATCTCCAGCCCTCGACTATTAGAAGCATCCTGAATAGATAGGATCTCTTCACGGCTGTATGGATAAGATGTATATTTATCAGTCAAACTTTCCAACAAAAATATATTTTTTTTTAACACCTCAATAACTAACCTGTATGGAGGTTGAGCCTTAGATTGAAGAACTTTCAGCTCTCCTTCATAGGGAAACATATCTTCATACTCAATGAGAATGCCATTGGCACCAAGATCAGCAAATAACTGGATCAACTGAGGGAACATAATCATAGTTACTTCCATAAAGCTTTACTTAGACTGTTATATTAAAATAACAAGAATATTAGAAGTTGTACCTCAAAAAGGTAGCTAATTCTAGGAGGTGCCCCTTTTAAGTCCAAATGGACTAACTTTGTTGTGTTGCTCAATGACATGTTCATAGCAGGTGCGGCCTAATAAGAAAAGCTAACAACGTCTTAGAGAAATTCGAATCCTTACCACATCTTTAAATGGCGAGGTTAACAACTGAGACCACATAATGTAGTAACACCCTGCAACATTTTATCTTTTGAGCAGTATTATTAATATAATTGACACATTACCCGTTATCTAATCTGATCGGCCTTTTTTCTTTTTACCAAAATACGCTCTTTCATTCAAACCCAACAAACAGTTTCATCATTAAAAACCTGTGTTTACGATCCTTTCCCGTACACTTCCACAAACCCGTTTAACTATCTCTGGAGAAGCACTTAGGGCAATGTAGTTTTTGGTCATTTTTATACCTACAGAAATCCTAACAAAGAACTACAAGAACATGTGTTTCCTCTCAGAACCGGAAGTTATGAAGGAATAGAAGTTCTCGGTGTTCTCTGCAGGGATGCTATTTTAGAATGAAATCGCATGTTTGTTAAATATATCAAATTAAACCATGCGTTGTTTAACCACCAGTTTAATAAAAACTATTAAACTATTTTGCAGAAGTTCTAATATATATACACTTTTTATTTTTCATATAATATTTTATTGAACCATTGTTGTCAATATCGCCAATTAAATTGTGTGCATTGAGGTTGACATATTACTGTTCAGATTAGACTGAAGCCAGCATATTAAATAAATATGCCCTTAAAAATGTCTTGTGTTATTTATATAAATATGGCGTATGACATTCTTCTTAATATTTATGCAAGATGGATTTTAATTTGGCAACATATTGACATACTGACAACAATGGTCCAATAAAATAGTATATGAAAAATAAAAAGTGTTGGAGTAAAATCATGGAAGATGTGAGTCATGAACTGTGGAATAAAATATTTAGAGGCTAATTATTTTCCACAGACTTGTTAACTTGTACAAGATTTGTTATTGATCACCATACATTTCAACCTGTCTATACAGTAAAATAACAATGTGGGCCAATGCTTGTAAGCCTGTGAAGTATCCAGTCAATGGACCAATCTGTTACGCACAGTTCAGTAGAATGTTTGATGGTTCACCCTAATGTAGTTATTGATATTAGTTTAGATGATCTTTTAGAGAAGGTCTGGAAGAAACTATTTCTATTTCACAATGTCTGTGGTCATAATAGCTTGTTAAATGTCTGATTCAAAGAGTTGAAATAATCCAGATAATATAATAATCGATTTACTGTAATTTATTATTTACTTTAAGTTATTCACTAAAATTAAAAGTAGTAAATAAAATAAATGTAGCTAATTAATGCACACTTAAAGGAATATTCATGGTTCAGTACAAGTGTAGCTCTGTCAACAGCATCAAAAAAATCAGAAATTGAGGTAACAGTTAGACACTTACAATAGAAGTAAATAGGGCCAATGCTTAAACGTTAAAATTTTAAATGTTTCAAGTGTATATCGACCAGACGTAAGCATTATGTGTGCTTGATTTTACTGTGATAAAATTGCTTAACATGAAGATGACCATGATGGATCATTGCCATGACGATGTAATGTCAAAAACCACAAAACAGCAAAATTATGATTTAAACAACTTTACAACTCAAATAATACAGAAGAGTTTTAACAGAAGAATTAATGTACCTAAGTGCTTTTGTAAAATTATATGCTTCACATTTCTGCCTTTAGCTGACCCTTTCAAAAAATTGTCCCATTCACTTCCATTGTAAGTGCCTCACTGTAACATCAATTTTTCCTTTTTTTTTTAAGAAAAGGAGGGACTAGTCGAAATAATTTTTATGGTAATTAATTGTATGACTCAAATGCTGTCGATTGATCTTAACTTGTATTCAACCCGGAATATTCTTTCAAAATGATATGTTTTGTTGACATGTTCATGCAGCAGTACGCAAACATCCCTGCACTGTTTTTTCTGAACAGCAGTGGAATCAAGAGCCTTGCAGTATCACAAGGGGGCCTGATGCAGCAACACAGGAGCATCAGTCCAAAAGAGGTGCACAAGGGGGCGGGAGCGCGCAGTGACGCGAGCGCGCACCCACAGACAGAGACCGATTGCGATTGGAAGCGAGGCGGTCAGATTATGTGTTGTGTTGTTAGTGCCGCGCAGTATCTTTTAACGCAAGTGCCGCGGACAGCAAGGACAGCACAGACCGGGAAAAGTTTATTTCAAAGATTCTCCAAGTAACGGGCATGGCCGCTCCCGGATCATCCTGAAACCTAGGTCAGTATGAGCTGATTTTGCGTTCATTTCTATGCTTCAGAGGCGCATTGTTGCAAATACAAAGAGTTGCATTGTTGGGACTTATTGTTGCACAGCGGTTTGGCTACACTGCGTCTAACCACTTCAACCACTTCAACCACGTAAGCCGCTTTTGGGATCTGTGGTTGGGGAAACCTGCTTTCGTGCTGCGGCAAAACACTCCCATTGGGCTTTTAAATTGCAGGCATGTGTGTTGCAACACGGAATTCCCTCGCATTGGGTCTCTAAGCACATTTTAATGAGTTGTGACATTATATATGTGGTTTAGACTTATACGTGTATGTATTTGTCTTTTCTAATTCGCTGTCATCAGTCAAAATAGAACGAACGGTTATTTATGAGGAGAATTTGTCTCGGCATGTTGTTCAATTTTCATTTCATTTTGCCAGTTTCCACTGCCACTTCATTTGATTCATCGAGCTGTAATGTACGTTTCTTGGGGAACAATGTGGTTGAATGATTCACAATAAGGTTGTATTTATTAACATAAACTACATTAGTTAACATGAACTGTCAATAATCTAACTGTACTTTTTAACCTATAAATAAACAAATACATCTATTATAAACTATTGTGTTTTGATAAGTTAATATTAACAAAAATTGATAAATGCTGTTAAAAATATTGTTCATTGTTAGTTCGGGATACCTAATGTATTTACTATCGTAAACTAATGAAGCCTTATTGTGTTAACAATAGAACAACACAAGTTGCATGGTCAGGGCACAGTTCCCCAGAAACCTCTGAGGCACTCCTCCAGTCCGAAAAAGAGCTGCCAGTTAGGTCACTTTGTGTTCACGGGCTGCTAAGTGGCTCAGTAGATTTGACAAACAACCTGTTTTCAAAGCACTACAGATTTATATCAGAGAGTCATTAAGATATTACAGCATGTGGTTTATTGTGGCAAAAGTTCTTTGTCAGTTTATCAATTCTGTGTTGATAACATTTTAATTGGATCTATTTTCAAACCAAAAATCAGTTCTTTGAAATGGGCAAAAGTCATGCCATAGCATGAGAGACATTGTCTCTTGCCTGATCTACTAGGTGAATGCTCAATCTGATAGATGCCATGGCATTTAGTGTGGCATTTAATGGCAAGTTCTTGTAGTGATCGGGTAACTGGACCCCATGTATTGTTTCTACAGCGATCAAATGATGCATAATCATTCTGGCGCTACATCTAAGCCATTCATTTTCTTTACACAGCATTAGCCAAACCTATTTTCTCTCATTTAACCAATTTAAAGAAGACAACTTGTTTTCACTACTTTCTTTACAAACCTCATGAAACTAGACTAGTCTTTCCAAAACAGATTTAATTTTGTGCAAACAAAGTAAAACCATTCTAACAGAAGATGACAATGTTTGTGAGTGTAATCCTGTCCAATCTCTGGATTCTCAAAAGCATGTGTGGGAATCAAAGTGTTTTCAGTCTGGGCCAGATGTTCTACTGTTACATTATTCAAATACTGTTTGGAAACCCCTGGATTATTTTCCCAGGTTTCAAATTTAGAATCAAAACAGGCAGGTGGCTGGTTTTTATGTGCAAACAAGATGTACCATAGATGCCCTGTAATGAACCCTGCCATTATGTTTTGCCCTTTTCTTGTAAACTTAGAACTGGCTGATTTGAAAGAAGGTCATGTTGGCCTTCAGTACTGCTAAATGTTATGTAATGTAAAAGGCCACCATGTAACAATGCTTAATTTGATCATGTCCAGAGTTCAAATGCCCCCAAGGAGCCTTATTTCTCTTGGGAAAAGTGAGATTTTATTTAACAGAGACATGTGTTTTCATACAAGGTCATGCTCCATAGCAGTGTTTGCGATATCACACAGAGTTCACTTTGATTAGCAGTTTATAACTGTTTTTTTCTATCTGGTAGCAAATCAAATTGATCTCTAGGCTTTTGGGAATTTATTTAGGTCTGGTGTGTTTACTTTACAGATGATAGGAGTATTGAACAGCTAGAGGTATGAAAAGGTAACTCAACGTGAGCTTGATCCATCAAAATGTAATCCATCTAATGCATTCCTGCTTTCTATAGTTCTTTTTTATACCTTCTATATTTTTTTAAATGGCTTTAGTGTCATATTTGTGGCTTATTAACTTTCAGTTTCAGTATGCTAACATAATCAGATTAACGGGTGCATATATGTTGGTCTGTTTTGTAATACCTTTTGAGACCAGACTGGGCTTCATTGTTAGTTGCTTGAATCCCAGGAAGTGAAACTTTAGCATTATACTTTCTCCTACTATGTATTAGCAATGGTTTAGTCAGATTGAATAGAAGTGACAACTACCCCTTCAAAGAGAAGTGGGATTTCTGTTGGCATGACATTCTCACTCATATTGCAGCATGTGTGCTTGGGAGCTAATAGTAAGTTCTTCAAGGTTTGGCCACAGTGACACCACGCTCGCACCCAGAGGAAACCTTCCATCTGCTCCTTGTTTATAGAAGCTCCACTTTAGTTAGCATTCAAGTCCCCGAATGGGAGACACATTTTAGACTAAAATCTTTCTGTGTACTACTTTTTTGACTGAATTAGTCTGTTTACTCATTTTAATTAAGACCTGCCTTACTCTTTAAAAAGAGTTGATAAGAGTTCCCTCATGCTGTTCTTTTGAGGTAATTTTGTTTTACTATCATAAGTGCAGGGTTGTAGTTTTGAATTAAGCATAGATTGTTAGTTTCGAGTTTGGGAGATGTCATAGGCGGAAATCTGAGGGTTGTCCCTACCTAAAATAACATTAAAATATGTGTATTGTAAATAATATAATGATATATTCTAAAAATAATTGTTTAAGAATTAAAATAATACAAATGCAAACGGGGCAACAACAAAAAACCCCTTGGTGTCCCCTTCAAAAATTGCTCTTGAGAATTGTTATGTTTATTGTCCCCCCCAACATTTTGATGAGCTTTTCACCCCTGGGAGATGTGCAAGCTTGAGGCAAGGATGTGACGGATACTGGTATAGAATGAGTCAGGGACAGTGAAAGTTGATTATTGGGAGTCCAGGATGCCCTAACTGGGGTGTGCTGTAAAATAAAATGTTTATGGTTCCTTATTATAAATGTTGTCTTCTCCTTTACTCATCACAAATCATTGAAGGGCTTAATTCCTCTAAAACACATGAAAAGAGACACTGATGTACTGTGATGTTACAGTGAGACAGATCCATTCTAACCATATTATCATTTGATAGAATCATCCTGTGTGTAAATATGAATGTAATTGGCAGAGGAGAGAGAGACTATGTTTAGCTCAGGGTTATGGCTCATGGTGTCTGGGGAGGATGGGGCATTTTAGGGGGAGAGATGCACAGGTTTGTTCCAAATGTTATTATTAGATTACAAATGAGAAAAAGTTTGTGCTCAGATATGTTTCAGTGCATACTGGGTTCTCTTGTTTTTGAATTATCTGTTGTAATTTATTAATAGCTGTTTCACAGCACACACAGTTTAGCCAGCCCTTCTTGTGGTTCCCTTATAGGACTTCCAGATGGGCTCTATTAGTTCAGTATGTTCTTAAGTTCCTTTTGACATGTGTCCCTATTTAACCTCCGTATTTTTCACATTATAATCTTCTCACTAGAATTGTAGTTACAGTAGCCTTTCAGTTTGAACCAGTCTGGCCATTCTGCATTGACCTCTCTCATCAACAAGGCATTTACGTCTGCCGCTCACTGGATGTTTTTGGTTTTTGGCATCAGTCTGAGTAAACTCTAGTGACTCTTGTGAAAATCCCAGGGGTTCAGCAGTTACAGGAATACTCAAACCTGCCTGTCTGGCACCAACAATCATGCCAGAGTCATAATATTTTTTTTTCCATTTCTGATGGTTAATGTGAACATTAACTGAAGCTCCTGACCTGTATCTGTGTGATTTTATGCATTGCACTGCTGCCACATGATTGGCTGATTACATTATTGCATGAACAAGTACACTGTAAACAATTTCAGTAATTTTAACAGTAAAATACTGTAAAATGCTACAGAAATAAAATGTTAATTGATTAACAAATATTAACTGTAACATATACAGTAAATGTTTTAATATATTGTAAATGACAATACAGTAGTTTTTACAATAAATTATGTAAAAATGTAATTATTTAAATGTAAAAAGTAAAATTTTCCTGTATAATTAATGGTTAAAAAGAACAAGAGAGTACATGTACTTTTTACAGTAAATTATTGTTAAAATTACAGTAAAAAACAGTAATCAGGCATTCCCACAATTCCCTGCATGACCCATTACGTTTCATTATAGTTTATGGGAATAGTTATGTTTCAGGATATCGACACACTTTTACTCAAACACATCTTTTAAAAAACAGTATATTTTAATGCTTTTATGACAGACTCACCTACATATATAAACTTATTCCAGCATGAATAGCTTGCACAGTAGCTCACCTGATAGTTCGTTGGATTTGGAGACGGAGGGCTGCTGTTCAAGTCCAGCCATGAACTCAAGGTCACACATGACATTACAGAGTCATAGAAGCTGCACGATATGAGGAGATGCTTTATTTCGCTTCTGCTATTTAAAACACATATGGTTAAATTTAGGCTTTGGGTTAGGCAAGGATTTATTTTTAACTTCTCATATATATTTTAAAATACTAATGGTAAAGTTTAGCCATGATTTTTTAAGGAAGTCTTTTTTTCAATGTCTCATTTATATTTTAAAACACTATTGAATGGGTTCAGGCATTATTAAAATCTCACACGTGTTACCATGATGGTGTTGAGTGTTTGTGTGAGTGATGCTGAGCACTGTCTCTTCATGTTTATTGGTCATTGATTCTGGAAGAGCCACTACTGATTAACTTCATATTATCATGTGCTCTTCTGTAGTTACTACAGTTATTAACAAATACCTTATAAAGTAAAAAACAGATTTTTACAGTTTCAGAAGGCATGTTTACAGATTTGTTTTTTACAGTGCCAGCATGTAAATTACAACCATTTTAAACTGTAAAATGTACAGGTTGTTCTGTAAAGTGGTTTACATTTTAACTGTATTTTTTCATAATTATTCTGGCAATCACTCCTGCCAGATTGTTTTTTTAAAAACAACAGGATTTGTTTTTACAGTGTAGGTTTACAGGTGTTCCTAATAAGGTGCTCAGTGAGTGTATATGCAATACAATATATTCAGTTTCCACACATTATATTTATTTAAAGAACACATGAAATGTGTGTGTGTGTGTGTGTGTATATATATATATATATATACACACAGGCACACTACTGGTCAAACTTTTGAAACACTTACTCAATTTCTTCATTTTAGAATAATTGTAAAGTTATCAAAACTATGAAATAACATAGTTATTTGTTATTTGAAACAGTGTTTGAAATGATGTGTGTTGTGAAAGGCGCTATACAAATAAAATTGACTTGACATGCATTGAGCTGGATTGATGCATTAATCAAATAACCAACGATGTGATGCCATCGATTCAACATGTAAACATAGATGTAAATTTTTTTTTAAGATTCAACTTTATTTTTACACACTCATGATATTCATCTATGTTTATAATCGTCAAATATGCTTCTCATGTTGGACATAGATGTGCACGGGGGTGATTGAAGCCTGAAGTAATGCTCTGCTCTATCCACGTGCGCTCATCAAACGGGCTTCCCTCTAAATGCGAGCTTCATGACAGGATAGCGCAGAGCGGCTTATATGTGCGATTCAATTAGGCTTTCCTCGATTTCGTGGTGCAAGCGACCCATTCGAATTATACATGAGAATTTTCTGTTTAAAAGTGTTACGGAGCAATTCAACCATGTCAAACAGCTAGACAGTCCCAACATTCTGAACAGCACTGATGGGGGAAAGAGAAAACGCCTGCCCTGCACCAGCATCAATTACATGACTAATCACATCTTCACATTAACACACTTACTAACATTTATCACAGTAAACTGTAACAGAATTTTTTAATTAATCTGTGGAAGTTGTTACCAAGAAAAATCACAGATAGCCCAACTCTCCTGTCAGAAACAAGTCGTGGGTATGTAAACATTTTGGATTCAAAGACTTGCTTGTCTGTTGTAGAGATGACAATTTGTCACTGTATTGTTTACCTCATTCCACAAGGCTATTTTTGTTCAACATCTGAAGTATTTTTTACTGTGGATGTCCCAATTATACTGAATTTGCACTTTTTAGAGTGCTCAATAAAATATTTCAATTATATTTTGGTTCCATTTGTGAGACAATAAACGTAATTGATTGGGTAAAAATAGATAATGGCGTAATATTGATTTCAGGCCTCTGAATGAAATCGCATTGCTGCAGACTCTGAGGTACCAGCAAAAATCGGATTGCTGGCTAAGAGAATCGATATAAGATCATTTCATGATGAAACTTGCAATTTACACCCCTAGGTGTCAGAGCGTCATATTTTTACACAGATTGAAACTAGCATTAAAAACAAAAAAGACATGGGAAAACAATGTAAAATTATGATTTTGCTATTGAGATGTATGACTAGCTCTGTCCGTGACTGTAGAACAGTGGAAGCTTTTCTTACAGGAGCGATCAGTCTAGTGTGTGTCTGGTTGCAGTATTTAGTTTCATACCGTTTTAGTAAACTCTATTGGCCCCTTCCACTCTGGCTATTTTGAGAGCTGCCTTATGTCACAACAAATCCACATCTAGAATTTGAGACTGCACTGCATGGCTTCACACTATCTGAGCAGATTGTTTAATATTTGTTGCTGTTTCTAAATGTTTAGTAGAACCTTTTGGCTTTTATCTTCTGATGATCGTTTGAGAAGATCATATGAATAAACTAGCTAAAATTAGGAAGAGTGTTGTGATTTAGGAAAGAGTATGAAAGGGACTTTCATGGTGTTTTGGGGTTAGACTCATTTAGTCACTCTTTTGACTATTGGCAAACCTGGGCTGCATTTTCCAAAAGCATTGTGAGCCTACAGTGGGTACGGAAAGTATTCAGACCCCCTTAAATTTTTCACTCTTTGTTATATTGCAGCCATTTGCTAAAATCATTTAAGTTCATTTTTTTTCCTCATTATTGTACACACAGCACCCCATATTGACAGAAAAACACAGAATTGTTGACATTTTTGCACATTTATTAAAAAAGAAAAACTGAAATATCACATGGTCCTAAGTATTCAGACCCTTTGTTCAGTATTTAGTAGAAGCACCCTTTTTCACATCTGGATTTGGGTATCCTCTGCCATTCCTCCTTGCAGATCCTCTCCAGTTCTGTCAGGTTGGATGGTAAACGTTGGTGGACAGCCATTTTCAGGTCTCTCCAGAGATGCTCAATTGGGTTTAAGTCAGGGCTCTGGCTGGGCCATTCAAGAACAGTCACGGAGTTGTTGTGAAGCCACTCCTTCGTTATTTTAGCGGTGTGCTTAGGGTCATTGTCTTGTTGGAAGGTGACCTTCGGTCCAGTCTGAGGTCCAGAGCACTCTGGAGAAGGTTTTCGTCCAGGATATCCCTGTACTTGGCCGCATTCATCTTTCCCTCGATTGCAACCAGTCGTCCTGTCCCTGCAGCTGAAAAAAAAACCCACAGCATGATGCTGCCTCCACCATGCTTCACTGTTGAGACTGTATTGGACAGGTGATGAGCAGTGCCTGGTTTTCTCCACACATACCGCTTAGAATTAAGGCCAAAAAGTTCTATCTTGGACTCATCAGACCAGAGAATCTTATTTATCACCATCTTGGAGTCCTTCAGGTGTTTTTTAGCAAACTCCATGCAGGCTTTCATGTGTCTTGCACTGAGGAGAGGCTTCCGTTGGACCACTCTGCCATAAAGCCCCGACTGGTGGATGGCTGCAGTTATGGTTGACTTACTACAACTTTCTCCCATCTCCCGACTGCATCTCTGGAGCTCAGCCACAGAGATCTTTGGGTTCTTCTTTACCTCTCTCACCAAGGCTCTTCTCCCCCGATAGCTCAGTTTGGCCGGACGGCCAGCTCTAGGAAGGGTTCTGGTCGTCCCAAACGTCTTCCATTTAAGGATTATGGAGGCCACTGTGCTCTTATGAACCTTAAGGGCAGCAGACATTTTTTTGTAACCTTGGCCAGATTTGTGCCTTGCCACAATTCTGTCTCTGAGCTCTTCAGGCAGTTCCTTTGACCTCATGATTCTCATTTGCTCTGACATGCACTGTGAGCTCTAAGGTCTTATATAGACAGGTGTGTGGCTTTCCTAATCAAGTCCAATCAGTATAATCAAACACAGCTGGACTCAATTGAAGGTGTAGAACCATCTCAAGGATGATCAGAAGAAATGGACAGCACCTGAGTTAAATATATGAGTGTCACAGCAAAGGGTCTGAATACTTAGGACCATGTGATATTTCAGTTTTTCTTTTTTAATAAATGTGCAAAAATGTCAACAATTCTGTGTTTTTCTGTCAATATGGGGTGCTGTGTGTACAATAATGAGGAAAAAAATGAACTTAAATGATTTTAGCAAATGGCTGCAATATAACAAAGAGTGAAAAATTTAAGGGGGTCTGAATAATTTCCGTACCCACTGTAAGTAGATCATAGACACCATTGGCGCCAGTGGTCTCTACGATCAACTTTAAACTTGTGATGTTTTTGGGAAACACTGGTCTCGTAGTGAAAACGTGACTATATACATTTTTGCAAAACTTGTTAAACGTGTCTCCAGGAACAATTCCCTGCAGTTTCCAGGAGGAATTAACACTAGAGGTGCTATATCAACTGTGTGTTTTATTCACTTTCACTCAAATCATGATTTAAATGGCTGATAATGACATTATAAATACTTATTTTTCTGTATTACTCAGACCATGCTATTTTAGGATATCGACACACTTTTACTCAAACACATCTTTTAAAAAACAATATATTTTAATGCTTTTATTACAGACTGACCTACATATATAAACTTATTCCATCATGAATAGCTTGCGCAGTAGCTCACCTGATAGTTCGTTGGATTTGGAGACGGAGGGCTGCTGTTCAAGTCCAGCCATGAACTCAAGGTCACACATGACATTACAGAGTCATAGAAGCTGCACGATATGAGGAGATGCTTTATTTCGCTTCTGCTCTTTAAAACACATATGGTTAAATTTAGGCTTTGGGTTAGGCAAGGATTTATTTTTAACTTCTCATATATATTTTGAAAATACTAATGGTAAAGTTTAGCCATGATTTGGTAAGGAAGTTTTTTTTCAATGTCTCATTTATATTTTAAAACACTATTGATAGGTTCAGGCAAAAGTGTTTGGTAAGGGAGGTATCTTTTCATTTATTTTTTTAATCTAAAATTCACATTAAAACCACATCTGAATATGACACAATTTTACTATCTTTTGGTGCACACAGCTGGACATTTAACTGAAAACCTGCAGCCAAACATGATATACAACAAGCTAGGGGTGTGCAATATTGACAAAAAATTATATCTCAATATTTTCTGGGATTTTGCTGATAACGATAAACAGACGATATTTTGCATCCTTCAAAAACATTTTTTTTGAAGAAGTCTTATATTGTACTAGTTCCCTCTCACAACATATTAATAGCATAACATGATAATATTGATTGTTAATTATTATTAATCGAAACAATATATTGAAGGAAAAGAGATCTTTTATTATTTTAAACTGAATCATTCAAGTAAGAACATTACAAAACACTGCTCTGCTGTAAGGTGAACTGTGCAGCATACAAGCAAGAAGCAAAAATATGACATTGTAATAAGTCACCAAATGCAAACTTCTATCAAACACAGCACAAGAACATTTTTGCATAAAGTCAAAGATGCCAAAAAAAAAAAAAAAAGCCCTGGCAGTGTGTATCTTGGTCTAAAGTCTTCAAAAGTTGTTTAAAACCATCACTCTCAACCACTTGAATTGGCACCATGTCCTTTGCGATGTAATTGGTGACAGCATTTATTATATCTTGCCATTTGTCGGTTTTTTTGTCGTAAGGAACTGTTTTGCTAAATGATTCTGCCAAAGTTTGTTGAGTGTGTTTTTTTGCTTTTACACTGTCAGCTGCAGGCGTGTTGTGTTCTGTTGACTGCACAAATTTTGCCATGTTCACATACATTTCAGGAGTCCAGGCTGCTATCGGCGTGAAGTCTTTTTTACTAGAGGTCAACCGATATAGGATTTTGCCGATACGATAAATAAGTTGCGAAGACAAGCCGATAACCAATTAATCGGCCAATATTTTTTTAAATTGATACTGAATGAAAAAACAACATTTAAAGTAGGGATGAGATGTTAGATGCAGACCTTTTTATTTACCACGGGAATTCACCACTGTTATTATAACCGGAGTTTACATTCCCCCCAGCACTAACGCTAAGGAAGCGCTCTGTAAAATGTATGGGGCTATGAGCGTACTGCAGAACGCTCACCCTGACGGACTGTTTATTGTCGCCGGAGATTTCAACCATGCAAATCTCAAGACAGTGCTCCCTAAATTCCATCAGTATGTGGACTTTGCAACGAGAGGGGTGAACAGGCTTGATCTTGTTTACACAAACATCCCAGGCGCGTACCAGGCGGAGCCCCGTCCCCACCTCGGCTACTCAGACCACATCTCTGTTATGCTAATTCCAGCATACAGACCGCTTGTCAGATGCACAAAACCGCTCCAGAACAGCAGCGACACGCGGCGCATGTGGCAGGGCATCCAGGCCATCACCAACTACAGGACAACATCAGTTGCCTGTGACAAAGATGCCTCCCTTCCAGATGGGCTGAACGAATTCTACGCTAGGTTTGAAGCACAGAACGACGTGGTGGCGAGGAAGACCACCCCTCCTCCCAACGACCAGGTGCTCTGTCTTACCACGGCTGATGTGAGGAAAACTCTATGTAGAGTCAACCCACGGAAGGCTGCTGGACCAGACAACATTCCTGGCAGAGTGCCCAGAGAATGTGTAGACCAGCTGGCAGATGTTCTTACCGACATCTTCAACATCTCTCTGAGCAGCGCCGTCATTCCAACGTGCTTCAAGGCCACCACCATCGTCCCCATGCCAAAGAAGTCTTCATTGTCCTGCCTCAACGACTACCGTCCCGGCGCACTCACACCCATCATCATGAAGTGCTTCGAGAGGCTCGTCATGAGGCACATTAAGACCCAGCTGCCCCCCTCACTAGAGCCACTGCAGAATGCGTATCGTCCAAATCGTTCAACAGACGACGCCATCGCCACCACCCTCCATCTGGCCTTCACCTACCTAGATAAAAAGGACTCATACGGTCGAATGCTGTTCATAGACTTCAGATCAGCATTCAACACAATCATTCCTCAGCACCTGATTTGAAAGCAGAACCTGTTGGGCCTGGTCACCTCCCTCTGCAACTGGATCCTGGACTTCCTGACTGGGAGACCTCAGTCAGTCTGGATCTGGAACAGCATCTTCACCACCACCACACTGAGCACTGGGGCCCCCCAGGGCTGTGTGGTCAGTCCACTGCCGTTCACTCTGCTGACTCAAGCTCGAACCACATCATTAAGTTCGCCGATGACATAACCGTGGTGGGTCTCATCAGCAAAAACGACGAGTCTGCATACAGAGAGTAGTTGCAGCGGCTAACGGACAGGTGTAGAGCCAACAACCTGTCTCTGAATGTGGACAAAACAAAAGAGATTGTTGTTGACTTTAGGAGATCACAGAGTGACCGCTCTCCGCTGAACATCGATGGCTGCTCTGTGGAGATCATCAAGAGCACCAAATTCCTTGGTGTTCACCTGGCGGAGAACCTCACCTGGTCCCTCAACACCAGCTCTATTACCAAGAAAGCCCAGCAGCGTCTCTACTTTCTTCGAAGGCTGAGGAATGCACATCTCCCACCCCCCGTCCTCACTAACATTCTATAGAGGGACTATTGAGAGCATCCTGGGCAGCTGCATCACTGCATGGTTTGGGACTTGCACCGTTTCGGACCGCAAAGCCCTGCAGAGGTTAGTGACGACAGCTGAGAAGATCATCGGGGTCTCTCTTCCCTCCATCAAAGACATTTACAAAAAACACTGCATCAGCAAAGCAACCAGCATTGTGGATGACCCCACACACCTCTCTAGGGTTGCAGCAGTATACCGGTTTCATGGTATACCACTGGCAGCGGGGGCGTGGTCAAGCGCCCGTCCGGGAGAGGAAAGCGGTAAGGGTGCTTACACCTGAGCTAAATTATGCCTAACACCTGTCTCTAATTCCAGTGAGCACGAGGAGAGCGGCATAAAAGCAGACACAGAGCCTCCAGTCGAGAGAGAACCCGACAAGCCAACCCAGTGTGCTTGTGTTGTATTGTGTGACATTTTGTAGACTGTTGTAAGAAAGACGGAAATTCAAGCCTTACCTTTGTGTTGAAGCCACAACGCAGCGGAGAAAATGTCTGAGAGAAGCTAGGCGAGGGGATCTGAGTGTGTGTATGTGTGTGTGTGTGTGTGTGTGTGTGTGTGTGTGTGTGTGTGTGTGTGTGTGTGTGTGTGTGTGTGTGAGTTAAAGCAGTGTTTCTCAACTGGTCTAGTCGGACTGGGTCGTGGACAGCAGGGAGAGAGCAATGCCATAGTCGTAGTCCATCAATAGACCGAGGTGATGCAGGCTGAGATCAGACATCTGGCTGGTAATTTCGGTGAGGTTTGGTTTGGTCCGGTCCATCCTAAATCCAAGGTTCAGACAATGTCATATAAAATTTCCCATGTCTTATGGTTGGAGTTGGCATCAGTTAATCCTCTGAAGAGACAACTTCAGAGGAGAGACAACTTCCTGTAGATTTTGTTGTTGACATCAACAACAAAAATAATGACACTTGATGCATGTCCTTGTACTGGAAAACCATGAACACAACTATTCAACATAAAAGGAAATGCAACCCAGGATACATTAAATACAGGTTATGTTTAATCTATGGCAGGTCGACACTTGATGTCCAATGTAAAATCTGTCCTGAAGCAAAACCAGTTGAGAACCACTGAGTTAAAGGTACAGACAAGAGCAGTCTGGTGCTGTCTTGCACCTACAGTATATGTTAACTGTTAATAATCATAGGACAATAATTTAAAAGCTCACACAGCTGATGTTATTTTTAATTTAGTAGTTCATTTAACATGCTATGCTAACATGGAAACTAACATGCTTTAGTTACCGTATACCGTGTGTAATACCGTATACCGTGATATTTTCTGAGACTGTTATCATACCGTGAAAATCTTGTACTGTTGCAACCCTACACCCCTCACACAAACTCTTCACCCTCCTGCCGTCTGGCAAGAGGTACTGAAGCATTCGGGCCCTCACGGCCAGACTGTGTAACAGCTTGTTCCCCCAAGCCCTCAGACTCCTCAATACTCAAAGACTGGACTGACACACACACATGTTCTGAGTTGCACTTTAATTATTGTCACTTTATACCTGGCTGCTATGTGCATAGAACACTGTCTCATAGTATGTTATGTTTACATTTGCCATTTTTAGAAACTGGTCGGCACTGCACTGTCTCTCACTGTGCCTATTGTCCTGTAAATGTTTTGGAATTTATTGTACTGTCCCATACTTTTTGCACACATTTGCACGTGCACTTTATATAGGTATGTTATTTAGTCTGTGTAGTCTCATGTGGTTCTGTGTTTGTCCTAAGTTGTTTTATGTATTACCATGGTCCTGGAGGAACGTTGTCTCATTTCATTGTGTAATGTATTAACTGTATATGGTGGAACGACAATAAAAACCACTTGACTTGACTCAAAACTCTGAATATGTTTAAAAGATTTTATGCCACAAACCTGGAAAATTTTGACAAATCAAGGGATTTGTTCTACTGCAAATGTCCTTATTGTAGCTGCCCCAGTACCTTGTAAACATGACTTTGTTTGCAGATTTATAAAAGCCTTTTTTGTTTTGCCTCTCGGAAGTTACATACAGTCAGCCAATCAGGTTAGAACATTGCCATTTTTGTGTGCAGTATTCATCAGGCACTTCGTAAACAGACTGTGGGCGTTGCCAGCTAAGGCTGAGACTAGAGACATGAGGGATTGTTGGCACTTTGCACCTTCTTGTACACAAGGGATGAAAGAACAAAGGAAGAGAGAGTGAATCAAGCCGTTCTTTGTATCTGACCCTAGGTTGTTTGTCATAATCCATCATTTCTAAGCTCCATTTGTGAGCATGACAGTGTATATTTAACCCAGGAATGCTTAAGGGGTATACGAAGGCAAAGAGATGTATGTTGACAGTGGAAGGCTTTGGCATCTGTTAGCAACACTCTGGAAAATGTCAGTCAGTTCAAGTTCTGTCATTGTCATTGTTTGTCTGTGTGTATGCGTTTGGAATGAGAAAGAGAGAGTGAGCACTGTTCCTTGAGACCTGTCATTGTAATTTGATCATTGGATTACTGATATGTTGGTTGCCATGGCATCCTCATGCATGATTGGGTTACCATGAGGCTGCCCTCAATGCTGGAATGGACAATAACACTTCTGCAGGAATATTTCACCCAAAAATGAAAATTCTGTTCATCATTTACTCACCCTCATATTGTTCCAATCCTGTCTGACTTTCTTTGTTCAGTGGAACTCAAAAGGATTTTTAGGCAGATGTTAGATATTAGGCAGATTGTTTGGGGGCGAGAGTCTTAACATCTTAGCTTAACATCTCCTTTTGATTTCCATGAAAGAAAGTAAGTTCTAGAAGTTAATGAGGGTGAGTTAATGATGACAGAGTTTTCAATTATGGGTGAACTATACCTTAATGTGCTTGTGTGTATGATAATGTTCTCATTTACTTTCCATCAGACCCTTTGTGTCTTTTCACACCCTGCTAACAATCACTCATTCTTCTCTCTTCCTGCAGAGTCATGTGGACACATAACGGCAAGAGATGTGGATCCAGACAGATTCAGTCTTCTGAATAACGCACAAACAAAGTCATGACGGAACGGGATGGGCGTTATGATCTGCCCATTGCTCCGGGGCAGGTTTATATTGAGGTGGAATATGATTATGAATACAAGGCTAAAGACAGACTCATCTCCATACGACAAGGAGAATGCTACATGTTGGTCCGTAAAACCAATGAGGACTGGTGGCAGGTTCGTCGGGAGGAGGGCACTAAGGCGTTTTACGTGCCTGCTCAGTATGTCCGGGAGGTCAGACGAGCCCTCATGCCACCGCCCAAACCTCACGCTAAACCTCCCAACGTCTTAGAAATCGGGCCGTGCCGATCATCAAACGAAAATCTCAACCAGCACGCTCCCTCGGAAAGGGCGAGCTTTGGGCGCCCACCTCCTTCGACAACTCCGTCCCCATTGCCAGGGCAACAGACTCCACCTTTGTTGTTGCGGGATACCAATCAGAACGCAGGGATGAAAAGCGTTGTTGCTGAGCTGGCTCTGCTTAACAACAATCATCATAACTTTCACCATGGCAACCCTTCACTGCCACAAGGACGGGCAGAATCTCCTCCAAGAGAGCAAGGTTGCCAGGGGAAACTCCCAGGAGGGTTGTTGGTGGACACGGATGGGAGCGTGTCACCAGGAAATGGGTTGGAAAAAATGAGAAATGACTCTGAATCTGGAGATGATCTCAGCAGCAGCTCTACCGAACACATGCAGGTAAGAATGAGTGACGTTCACCCTCTACTTCTTCCCCTCCCATGCTCTCAAGCATTTTTTCCTCTCCCTCTTAAACGTACTCGTGCTCTCTCATCATCATTTTCAGTGTTGTCATTCTACGCATTTCCAGCACTAATGTTTACAGAAATGTCTACATCCCTTGACCGCGGTTATCTCATTTTATAAAATACTGTTCCAACAATTACTACAAGGCTAATACAACCTTCCCTCAGTTTTAGCTCTGACATTTAAGGATCCTCTCCACTGTCAGATTAAATTGGAGGCTGTAGTGTTTTCACTCCTCCTTTTGGATCCATCGTTTTCTGTTATGTTACACTCATTTAGCAGGAGATTGTCTTTCCTCTTGTCTAGTGATGCACTGAAATGCAGGGTGCCAGAATGGTCTGAAATGGCCCTGAATGTGCTGTTATTCAAGAGAGCTATCGCTTCATTACTTTTGGGAATGTAGACTTTAATAGGCAACTAGGAAACGCAAATACCAACAGAATATTTTCATGCATTTTAAATTTCACCACAGTGTGCTTTCATAATCTCCTTTGAGTGTTTTTGTGCTGTTGTGATCTGTTGTGGAACACACATACAAACACTATACAGATATCAATTACATGTTTAATTACAGTCAATTTATATTTAAACATTAGCTACTGTTTACATCTTTTTGCATTAAATTCTGTATTTTCGTCATGTCAGTGTCTCTGTTACTTGATTTTAAAGCTAGGGTGTGTAATCCAGAGAGGCTTTGCAGTTAGCGAGCATAGAGCCCGCCCTCGCTTCATTTTTTTTACATTTTATGCATTTGGCAGACGCTTTTATCCAAAGCGACTTACAGTGCACTTATTACAGGGACAATCCCCCCGGAGCAACCTGTAGTTAAGCGCCTTGCTCAAGGACACAGTGGTGGTGACTGTGGGGATTGAACCAGCAACCTTCTGATTACCAGTTATGTGCTTTAGCCCACTACGCCACCACCACTCCTCTTCAGAGGTGCCTCCTCTTTCACACATGAACACACACACACACACACACAATTCTGCTTTTAGCACGCTCTTGATCCAGAAGTTTTTTCATTGTAGAAGTTTCTAACACGGTCTTTTCTTGTTTCCTTTTACTGGTGGTTCAGGAGGAACATAAGATAGCTGCGGTTCTCCTTCCATTCTCATGCTCGCTCTGTATAGCGTCAAGGAACCCGCGCTGATGACGTGTGATTGTCTGTGCGAACAAGTTGTGCGGTGGAATGCAAATATGGATTGACAGACAGGAAGGACATCCTATCATTACATTCGGACCGAATGAATGATTGGTCGATCATTTAAAAAATAAATAAAAATTATTTACATTTACACCAGCTAAATAATTGATTGCTATTAGGATGTGAAGAGACTTTCAACCAGTATAACAAAAACAATTTGCACACCCTAGCTTTAAAGTAACAGTTTTGTTCAAATGTTTGGCTTTTTTTCTCTTTTGGCAGAAAACTGAAAATGACATCCCTACTCTACTGTATTCTGCAATGGTCATAAGGTCTGATTAAGAAAGTGATTGAGGCCTTATTGAGATTACAACATGCACATTGGCCAAATTAATAGTTTAATGAAGAAATAAACCAAATGACACAAACACACACGGACAGCTGCCTGTAAACGTTCTCTGTGGCACCACCATCCACAGTCAGCCTTCATCCCTCTCGGAGGCTTGATTAGCCTGATAATGGACTGGGTGTGTAATATCATGATCCGCCCTCTGCCCTGTCACACTGTGCAACTATCTTCATCAAACAGAACTGCTTGAATGATAATTTTCAAACAGATCTCCTGAATACTCCCCCAAGGTGTCATTGGTTGGACAGTCAGATAGTCCCACCCCAGTGTCAGTGTTGCTGGGTCAGGCTGGCCGTAATGCTCAAACAAACAAAGCAATATTTTTGAGAGTGCTACAGAGTCAATGTGTTTACACTTTTTTGGGGGGAAAAAACAATGAATGTTTTACTTACAGTTGTCTCTGCATATTAAGCTGAGATAGGAGAAATAATTCTAATAATTCTTTTTGCATGCATTGTATTAAAGGGATGATCTGAGTTGCAAATTGATACATGAAATACATGAATTATGTTTATTCAGTGAATAAGAGGTATCAAGTGGCTCCTGGGGTTCATGAAAGTATGTACCAAGAAGTTTTTGTATGATTTAGATTGTTTTTTGGATCCTATGGTGCCTCGTGTGAAATTGGATGTTAAGTCTTTGTTGCTAGCCTCCTCCATCAGTTCCATCAATCCCCCATTTCTCTTGCCTCTGGGCAAAAAGAGGGTGCTGCTGGGGGAACAAAGGGGATTGTGGGAGAATAGAAAGTAGGTCGTATCTGACTGGATTGTGTTGTTGCCCCCTTTTTTATTTGTCTGAGTCAGTGCATTTGTGATTGAGATGGAAAGATGAACATTTGGTAATTTGGGTCCACTGGGTTGGACAGCCATCGGATTATCACCATGTGAAAGGACAATAGGCAAGTTTCTCTGTGGGAGTTTTAAACTTGTAGTTTATCATGTATGCTGATCTGATCTTAGGATGAGCTTTAATATGGGGGGATGAGGGGGTAACACTGGATTTGAGAAAATGTATAATTGATCAGCTAGATTCTAGAGTTCTAGCCACTTCCTGTTGCTTTCCAGTAATGAGAGAAATCACAATATTTCTCAAAATCAGGTTCCAGACTGTGGCTTAACCACTCACACATACACTTTTAAAGGAACATACAGTACATTGGGCCCTTGAGGGATTTGTCAGTGTCAAGCTCTGTCCATCAGGGTTAGCTGCTAATACTAAACCATGTGATTACTTAATCAGCCCTGTGACACCAACTATCCATTATATGACCCCTCAAAGCTATCATTTAGAAAGAATATTTGATTTACTTTGACTGTCTTTATAGTTTAAATGTATATTCTGTGTTAATTTTTAAGTTCTATCAACAGCATCTTTGGCATTCTGCCTGCCCACTTATTCAGCCATCTTGGTTCTGGAAGTATTTTTCCCATCATGTTTTCCATAGGGATTTATTAGACTACTTCATAAAAGAGTTCTAAGCCATGAACTAAACCAACCAGCTCTGAGGTGAATCACACTATTACAAACTTTGATTTCAAGCAAAAACATATAGTCAGGACCAGTGTTGGGCAGTAACGTGTTACTAGTAACGCATTACTGTAACACAGTTACTTTTGACAGTAACTAATACTGTAACGCATTACTTTTTAAATAAATTAACTCCGTTACCGTTACCATATGGTGCGTTGTCCGTTACTTTTTTAAATTAATTAATTTTGGCTGAAGTGTAGCCTACAGCCTAACATGTTTACAGCTGCGACTCATTGTAGGATTGGCGGATGCCAACCACTGTAAACACGCAGACGCACTGTGGGCGTGTTTCCGTTTATTCAAGTATGCGCGACAGTCATGGCGAGTCAAGGCGAGAGCAAGACGAGTTTTTCAAAGTGGAAATATGCTCATTATTTCACTTTAGTTGAGCATAAAGACAAAAATCTTTTAGTGAAATGTAAGCTGTGTCTTTCTGGTTCGAATGTCCTATCTACTGCTAAAAGTAGCAACTCCAATCTGTCGAAGCACCTCCAGAAACGACATGCCTCAACAAAGCTAGAAGCTAACCCGGTGTCAGTGGACACACTCAAAGTGAGTCAAGCCCCTCCAGCCAAACAACAGCGACTAGATTTTAACCGGACTGTTATTAGCCACAGCCAGGGACAGATCAACAAGGCTATTGCACGGTATGTTGTTGAAAACATGCAGCCTGTTTCTACTGTAAATATATGTCAATAATAGCAGTTTTTTGGTGCTGAGTTTCTCGAAATTGATTCTGAATAATTCAGATTGCTTTCATTTATTTATTTCAAAATGTTTTGTTATGTTGTACATTGTTAATAGTTTTCATACTTAAGCTGTGAAAGGAAAATTTTTAAGGGCTCAAAACAACAGCTATTATGATGCAGAAGCCACTTTAGTTTTTGATTCTGAACATATTATTCAGCTTGTTTTGTTATTTATTTCAGAAATCCTTGTGATATATTCAGTTTGTGCTGGTCTGACTGAAATAAAATAGTGTTTAAAAATTACTTTCTGTTTAAGTCAGTTTTGTGTTTGTATAGAGTAAGACCATAACGCATAAAAGGGTTAATTGGAACATTAATGAACGTTCTTTAAAAAAGTAACTAAAAAGTTACTTTTAACAGTAATGCATTACTTTTTGGTGTAAGTAATCAACAAAGTAATTGAGTTACTTTTTTAATGAAGTAACTAGTAACTGTAACTAGTTACTATTTCTTAGTAACTAGCACAACACTGGTCAGGACATTAATAATGTGAAAAATTACTATTACAATTTGAAAACAATTGTAATAGTAATGTCAATGTCAAAACTTAAAAGAGTTCTCATCAAAAAATCCTTCATGTGAAGCAATGACAGCTTTGCAGATTCTTGTCATTCTAGCTGTCAGTTTGTCCAGATACTCAGGTGACATTTCACCCCAGCCATAGATGTGGCTGTCTTGTTGGGCACTTCTCATGCACCTTACAGTCTAGCTGATCCCACAAAAGCTCATTGGAGTTAAGATAAGACAGCTGAGGACATGTGAGGCATCAATTTCTCAAACTAGAGACTCTGATGTACTTATCCTCTTGTTTAGTTGTACATCTGGCCTTCCACCTCTCTTTCTGTCCTTGTTAGAGCCAGTTGTCCTTTGTCTTTGAAGACTGTTGTGTAGACATTTATATGAAATCTTCAGTTCTCTGGCAATTTCAAGCATTGTATAGCTTCATTCCTCAAAACAATGATTGACTGATGAGTTTCTTGAGAATGCCATTTTTGACCTAATATTGACCATAAGACATGTTCTATTGCATACTGTGGCAACTCAAAAATAAACACAAAGACAATGTGAAGCTTCATTTAATGAACCAAATTAGCTTTCAACTGTGTTTGATATGATAGCAAGTGATTTTCAAGTACCAAATTAGCAATTTAGCATGATTTCTCAAGGATAAGGTGTTGGAGTGATGGCTACTGGAAATGGGGCCTGTCTAGATTTGATAAAAAAATACTTTCAAATAGTGATGGTGCTGTTTTACATAAGTAATGTCCTGACTATACTTTGTGATAAGCTGAAGGCCACTTTAGTGAGTAAAAGTACTAATTTCCTTCTGAAACAGCAAAATCTGTACATGAATCCAAACATTTGGCAGCCAGTGTGTGTGGAAAACATGTCTTGAGTGTTATACATTTGCATATTGCCTACCTTGTTTTACTGATAACAATGTTAAGGCCATGCTGAATGTGTTCCCCTGCTTGTGTAAGTAAGAGTCTGTGATACATTATTTATTTTGAGATTGTGTGGGTTTGTTTTTGTATGGGGATATGTTATGAATGTTAAAGGTCTTCAGAAGTCTTACATTTTATTGTAGAAACTCTGCAGCAACCCTGAACCCTGTTAAAGGTTTATAAGTTACAAATAATTTCCCTTATGGGAAAAATGTATGAGAAGTCAGGGCTCCGGACTGCAACTAAAATGGTCACAAATGCGACCAAAAATAATTGATTGAGACAATAATTTAACATCTAGTCACCATTGGCAACAATCGGGTTTTGTGTGATCATATGCGGTTTCTTCAGATATCATCTTGTGAGTTATTGAATACATTTTTAGAGGGTGCACCACTAGTATGTCTTGTGCTGCTTTTCATCTGCTCTGTTGTGATGAGCTCGCTGGTCACTCACTGCACACAACAACAAACCCAGCATGAGAGTGTTGTGAACAAATTACTCTTTTGAACCGGGTCTTTTTCATGAATCACCCAAACTCAGGAGCTCAGGTTAGCAGTTTGAATCAGATTCACTTCTAGGACTGCAGACATTACAAAAGAAGAGTCCCACGTGTTTTATTTATTTATTTATTTATTTATTTATGTATTCTTTATTTAACCAGGAATGTCCCATTGAGATACGGGCCCTCTTCTTCCAGGGAGTCCTGATCAAGATGGCTGCACCAACAATTTCACATAAAAAACACAATTATACATTTTAAACAACAATAAATAGTAAAAAAAATCATACAAGCCATACCATTCAAAAATTATGAAAAACAGCAGCATGATTCCTTCAGTACACATTTTAAAATACTTTTAAAACATGTAAAGATGTAAGTGATTCTAGACCAGGAGTCGGCAACCTTTTTGACATGGAGTGCCAATTTTTATTTTCCTGGTCAATTGCTGCTTATCATAAATGGCTTATTTTTCATTTCAAATAATATTATCAGCATAACAGTTTAACAGAAAATTTGTGCAAAATGATTATGATATGCTCATGATCCTCCATGTGAATTTTCACAAACCTGTCCTTTTGTACAAAATGAGTTAACACAGTTAATGTCACAAATGTGATTATTTGATAATTGATCATGAAATTGTGTGGAATCTTAAATATTTCTTATGTTATGAATGTATATTTTTCAAAATCACACCGAGTTAATCATAGCACGCAAGCAACAGTGAGAGATGACCAGGCTATTTTATTTATATTAAGTTTTTGCACCTGCATTCAAATCTACATCTTGATGTAATCCATCATCCATAGGTTTTTTTTATGTTTACTAGACTTTGGATGATGTTAATTTAAATTAATTATGGCACTATTTTTAAAAACTTACTCACCATGCAATATTTTTTCATATTTTATATATATATATATATATATATATATATATATACACTCACCTAAAGGATTATTAGGAACACCATACTAATACTGTGTTTGACCCCATTTCGCATTCAGAACTGCCTTAATTCTACATGGCATTGATTCAACAAGGTGCTGAAAGCATTCTTTAGAAATGTTGGCCCATATTAATAGGATAGCATCTTGCAGTTGATGGAGATTTGTGGGATGCACATCCAGGGCACGAAGCTCCCGTTCCACCATATCCCAAAGATGCTCTACTGGGTTGAGATCTGGTGACTCTGGGGGCCATTTTAGTACAGTGAACTCATTGTCATGTTCAAGAAACCAATTTGAAATGATTTGAGCTTTGTGACATGGTGCATTATCCTGCTGGAAGTAGCCATCAGATGATGGGTACATGGTGGCCATAAAGGGATGGACATGGTCAGAAACAATGCTCAGGTAGGCCGTGGCATTTAAATGATCCCAATTGGCACTAAGGGGCCTAAAGTGTGCCAAGAAAACATCCCCCACACCATTCCACCACCACCACCAGCCTGCACAGTGGTAACAAGGCATGATGGATCCATGTTCTCATTCTGTTTACGCCAAATTCTGACTCTACCATCTGAATTTCTCAACAGAAATCGAGACTCATCAGACCAGGCAACATTTTTCCAGTCTTCAACTGTTCAATTTTGGTGAGCTCTTGCAAATTGTAGCCTCTTTTTCCTATTTGTAGTGGAGATGAGTGGTACCCGGTGGGGTCTTCTACTGTTGTAGCCCATCCGCCTCAAGGTTGTGCATGTTGTGGCTTCACAAATGCTTTGCTGCATACCTCGATTGTAACGAGTGGTTATTTCAGGCAAAGTTGCTCTTCTATCAGCTTGAATCAGTCGGCCCATTCTCCTCTGACCTCTAGCATCAACAAGGCATTTTCGCCCACAGGACTGCCGCATACTGGATGTTTTTCCCTTTTCACACCATTCTTTGTAAACCCTAGAAATGGTTGTGCGTGAAAATCCCAGTAACTGAGCAGATTGTGAAATACTCAGACCGGCCCGTCTGGCACCAACAACCATGCCATGCTCAAAATTGCTTAAATCACCTTTCTTTCCCATTCTGACATTCAGTTTGGAGTTCAGGAGATTGTCTTGACCAGGACCACACCCCTAAATGCATTGAAGCAACTGCCATGTGATTGGTTGATTAGATAATTGCATTAATGAGAAATTGAACAGGTGTTCCTAATAATCCTTTAGGTGAGTGTATATATATATATATATATATGAGATGAAGCTTTTGACACTTAGGAAAATTGAGGGACTTTGTGTACACAACTACCTTGTTTACACAACTGTTACACAAGGTACAAAAATCAAGAAGGCAACACACTACTATATGCATACTGTACTTTATGTAAATATCTGTAATATAGATTCTGAAGGGCTAAATAAAGAAAGCTTATCTCTTGTATTTGTATAAATTATGAAAGGGGTGTGAACATTTGAGACAAAGGAGAATGCTAATGTGTCTTCTCCACTATATATACTGTTATTAAACCTCCGATTAATTGGCTATCAGCTGTCTTCCTTTTCTTAGGATTTCATTTCATGCCTCCCCTTTAAACAATCCAAGTGAATGTATTGACAGTTCAAAATGCATATTTTTGTGGATCAAAATAATCCACAAGACTCAAGTTGGCAAATAAAGTTAATCTGAACCCAAACGATTTGTATTTTCTGAAACAAAAAGCGTAAGCTCTTTGGTAAGGTCACGCATCGCGTGAAGAAAGCAGGAAGCACGTCATTGTTTACAAGAGAAACTTGCACAGACCAAGCAAAGTTCACAAACCAAAACAGTCCAAAACTATTTCAAAACAATATAAAATAAAAATAAATCATTTCCAAATAATAAAAAAAAACATTACTGCAGTAAATAACCATCCTTTATTTCAGTGCAATGCATTTGCATTATCTACTTGTGCTTTTTCTTTAGCAGAAATATATAGGCTATATGACTGTCACGAATTCAAGCCACACTAAGTGCGAGAGCGTTTACTGAGATTCACTGAGGTCAGTGGTACAGGTGATATCACAAAGCTTCACAAACTTATTTATGCAGGCAGTGATGAGCGAGTGAATTGAGTGCAGGTGCAATGAATTAGAAATCGGGTTATGAGGAGGAGCACTGAGGGAGGTCCAGAGCCTGAGGGAGGCGTGACAATGACAACGTTTTCACACATACATGAGTTCTTTGGAAAACAGCATGGGCACAGCCGATGAACTCCGATATCGACCCTTTGTTTCTTTCGATGGTCTGAAATCCTCAGGGGTAAAATGTTCACTGCACACCCTCCAATATTTGAGAGAATGTAGGGGTGTACTGATATCCAGGTTCAGCACGATAAGCCAGAGCTTCAATCGCTCATGATCATGTATAGGCTATTGATGAAACGTTTATATTTTTCCCTCCGTGGAAAAAATGTAGGAAATTAAATCCTAAAAATCTTAAATGTTTTTATTTTTGGGCGAACTATTCCTATAAAATTTCTGTTAAGGAGCCAATTGCTCCGAAGTAATTTTTTAGTCTGGAGCCCCGAATTAGATTTAAAAAAATAATAATTCTACCCCACTGTGACATTCTCCATCCTGACTTGGATGCCCCCTCGCCATTTTTGAACGATCCTGTGCTCTCAAAGGGTTGGGTTCCAAATTTATTTCCAGAATGGCCTAGAAGGTGGATTTAGAACTCCAATTTCTCACCTTTTTCTATGCCCCATCTTTATCTTTACCCCCCAAAAGCAGATTTGCACAAAAACACATACTTTCCTTCTCTCAATCTTTTTCTGTCCTCCCCCACCCCTTTTGCTGTTGTGGGGTTTAATTTGTTAGAAGCGTTTCCTTATTTCATTTTATGATGGGTTACATTTTTTTTTAAATAAGCCAACATAAGACATACACGCACGCTTGACTAGGGGATTAGTACCATGTCACCTTTCTAATAAAATATTCTGAATAGCTTTTATAACAGACAGCTGTACAAAAATGAATTCAGCCCCCTCAGTTGGGTGTGTTCCTTTGTGAGCAGTCATTGTCTGCAGTCTAGATTATACTTCAGCTTGTATAATGTGTTTCTATCTCTGTGATTTTGTGTGTACATGACGTCATTGATTATTTGAATTTAGACTTCTGTCTGCAAACTTATGCAACTGTGGTTTTAGGTTGAAGACATGTTACTATTGTAGCCTTACACATATGTCCCTGTTTTTTTCTATTATTCCTAAAATACAGACATCCTTGAGGCCTCTCGGATTATACACGCATGTTCTCACTAATTTGCACGTGTTTTGAAGACGCTATTATATTCTTTCAGAAATTCTTTGTTGTTCTCAACTGCATAATGTATTGAATCATTGATGCTTTTGTTAAGCTTACATTGTGACAAGCTCTGTTTGAACCCAGAAGAGTGTTTGAAGTGTGTGTGTGTGTGTGTGTTCTGCGTCGGTCCAAATCCTGTAGCTCCTTCCCTGCATTGACAGTAAAGGAGGCCCTGAGCATTCTTCTCATTCCTGTCCCAGCACACACACACACACCAGTTTCAGTGGACTAACCCAATAAAGGCCTGCCAATCCTGATGGGCAGAAAACAGCACAGCTCACCCTAATCTAATATTTACTGAAGAATCAAAGATCTCTCTCTCCCTGTCCTGCTGTCTGATGTTTTTCCTGTCTGTCTGTCTCTTTCTTTGTCCAAATATGGACCTTTGGCTGAAAGATTGCAGTGAACATGGTGTAAAATCGATGTGTGTGTTTGTGTGTGTGCGTGTTATGTGTGTGTGTGTGTGTGTGTGTGTGTGTGCGTGTTTTTGTGATTTACGAGGACAATTTTGTAAGTTACAAACTGGTAATTACAAGGTTATTATGCTATAAATGTGATTTTATGAGGACATTTCTAGTGTCCCCATAATTCAAATCGCTTAAAAATCATACTAAACAATGTTTTATTGAAAATGTAAAAATGCAGAAGGTTTTCTGTAAGGGTTAGGTTTAGGGGTTGTGTTAGGTTTAGAGGATAGAATCTATAGTTTATACAGTATAAAAGTCATTATGTCTATGGAAAGTCCTCATAATGATAGGTAGACCAACATGTGTGTGTGTGTGTGCGTGTGTGTGTTGGGGCGGGATAGGATCTCTATAAAGGTTCGGTACTCATACACTGTGTCTATGCATCTCTCTTACACATTCTTTCTCTCTGCTGTCCATGAGCACAGCTGAGATGCTGTTGGGACAGAATGTGTCCAGTGGGTGAGGTAAGTTTACAATCACACTCACGCAAGCACACTTTTACTATGTAAATGGGGACATTCCGTTGTAGACTTCTAGTGCTTTTATATTAAGCTAATTATAATGAATGTTAATTAGACTAACCCTAAAAGAAAACCGTTTTTATTATAAAACCATATAAACTTTATTTATTAATCATTTTTCAAAATTAGGGAGATTTGGTCAAATTTAGCTCACTTTTGGTGAAAATGTTGTCCTTAAACTATAGATAAGTATGTACACACACAGATGATTTAACTGGTTTCCTTGTAATCTGTCTTTGTCCTGCAGTAATGTATCTTCATGAGCATGTTTAGGATGTTAATTCACCATGTTAATTTGATTTTTACATGTCTGTATATTTGGCCTTAATTATTAAGGCCAAGACTTATTAATCCGTTATTAAATATTATATTGATTATTATATCCTTATTATCCAAGATTAATTATTAAATCAATTATTTTATCCTTATTCAGTTAAGGATAATCTACATGGAAGAATGGCACTCATATTTAAAACACAAATACTTCTTTCCATTTTGCATTTGATTGAAGTGTATTGGTTTGTGCGTGTGGTGTTTTGCTGGTGTAGTGAAATCATGGCAGTTGACTGCGGCGGTTTTCATTCGTTACTCATAAACAAATTCCAAATGTTTGGAATGGAATACTTGCATATTGCTGTACAGTAAACTACTGCCTGCTTTAAAAAAAATACATAGAAGAGCAAGTTAAAAGTTTTAAAAATGTTCATCATGTTATAAAGGCACAATTTTCCCCTCTTTACTATCTTTGCCACCCACTTTTTATCTCCCTAACTCATTTAAACCAATTCAGAGCAATTGCAAGACCTCCTGTAACATTTTGCTGTGAGAAAGACCAAATCGAACGCATGAAAGAAAGAGAGAGAGAGAGAGAAAAACAAAACAAAACTGTATGCCACTGACTGAACCTGTCCCTCACATGGCTTTATGACCTTTTGATGATGTAGGACATTATCATAGCACTGATAATGAGGAATGGCAAATTGAGGAATGGAAAAATCCCTCTGACAAAAGCACTCATGGTCTACGGGGCGTAGACCATGAGTGCTTTTGTCAGAGGGATTTTTCCATTCCTCAATTTTCTGAGCCAAATTTGCATCAGAAACAATAGTTAACCAATGGTGTAGAATGATCCAGAGTGATCTACCCACTGTCCACACACAAACAATCAACCTTCCCACAAATCAAAGTTTTACAGTGCTCTCGGTATAACTTACACATGGGTATGTAAACCGATAAACAGACTAAAAATTTACACATACTGTGTGGTCAGCAAAGGGGAATTCCCTGCAAGTACATTGATAAAAATTATTCACAATAGTATGAGGCACCGATTTCTTACCAAGTCGGATGAGTTATTAACCCACCAATGAGAGACGCTTCCCTCATGTCCTTGTAGTAGATCATGATGTGCCGTTTGTTCTGTTATTCCAAAACTGTATTTTTGGAGCTTTAACTCCTAACCCAAACCTCATGCCTAAATCTAACGATAAAGAGTAACCTTAACTTACCCAGAGCATAAACATTTACATTATTAATGTTAAAAGGTCTGATGTGTAATAGTGAAGCATATGCGATTGGTTTATGTATAAATCGTACATTTCCATATTAATTGGTATGAATTCGCTACCTTGTAGTATTGAGACTAAGGTGACAAATCTTAGCGAAGGAGTAGTTAAATGAATCTCACAAAACCTGTCAAGGACATGTTCAAGTCACATTTCACCCAAACATCAAAAGAAATATGAAATCATATTTTGCTTAATGAAAAAGAAAACGGTTTTAGGAATATTAAGACTTTTTGCATTGTGACTTTTATGAGAGTTAAACATTCTCCCCACCCCCAATTTCTCATTGCTGTAATGCAAAAAACTAAACAAAAAAAACTAAATCAAATCACTCATTAACTTAATTTGAGGAGAATATTGATACTCTGTATTATCTCAATTGTAAAGGTTTTTTTTTTTTTTTTTATGTATGATGGTTTTTATGTATGATGGTAGTATTTCTTGTGCTGCCTCAAAATCTAAAAGCTTAATGAAAGGAAGCCAATTTTTTTGCATCAAGTCTTTTGCATTTATTAAGCAAAATGGCCCCCAAAATTTGTATTATTAAATATTATTATCTACCAACAATCATGCCACAGTCCAAATATCTGAGATCACATTTACTGAATTTTCTGATCCATATCTACGTTATTTTATGCACTTCACTGCTGCGACACGATTGGCTGATGAGATAATCACATGGATGATTGTTGGTGCCAGATGGGCTGGTTTGAGTATTTCTGTAACTACTGATCTTCTGGGATTTTCACACACAACAGTCTCTAGAATTTACTCAGAATGGTGCCAAAAACAAAAAACACTGAGCGGCAGTTCTGTGTACAGAAATGCCTTGTTGATGAGAGAGGTCAACAGAGTATGGCCAAACTGGTTCAAACTGACAAAGTGTACGGTAACTCGGATGACCGCACTGTATGAATGCTATTCTGAGATGCGGGTTGGTGCTGTTTTGATGGCACAAGGGGGACCTACACAATATTAGGCAGGTGGTTTTAATGTTGTGGCTGATGTTATGTATATGAGAGAGTAACACTACAAGGAAAATAACTTCACTGCTTTCTGGATATTGCATTTGGCCAGTGATTTTGTTAGTGTACATTATTTTCTGTCTTCTGTAGCCAGAGCTTTTACTTACAAATGCATTCACTTTCTAACAGCTTTTGTTACTGTGACTCAGTCAAGGCTGAAGGACACAGGAAGTAACTACTGAAGAACCTTTGTCTGCAGAACTTCCTCTGACCACTGTCTGTTTGCATTTTCAGTATTGCTGCTTGTGTTTATATTTGGGTGACAGTTTGTGTCTGTGTGTGAGAGACCTTTGACCTTTCAATGTACTTCCTTTAATACACAGATAACTAGGGTATTATAGATAATATTGGCAGTGAGATACATTGTGTGTTTTGCAAAGTTTGCTGCTTCAGTATTTGTAGATAATTTTTTCACATGTTTCTATGATATACTGTAAAACAATGATAAGCATTTCATGAGTTTTAAAGGATTTTATTAGCAAAAACATTCAATATAGGCAAAGAATAAATATTTTCAGTGTTGGCCCTTGTTCTTCATAACCTCTGCAATTCACTCTGGCGTGCTGGATATGATTTTTGAGCAGAATTGTGAGAGAGCCCACTTCCTTGGATGAAAAGCAACCCCACACATAGATGGTCTCAGGATGCTTCACTGTTGGCATTACACAGGACTCATGGTAGCGTTCACCTTTTCTTCTCCGGACTATTGATTTTCCAGATGTCCCAATCAGTCAGAAGGGGACTTCATCAGAGAAAATATCTTTGCTCCAGTCTTTTTCTGTTCAATCCTTGTACTTCCTGCAAAATTTCAGTCTGTCCTTAATGTTTTTCTTGGAGAGAAGTGGCTTCTTTGCTGCCCTTCTTGACACCAGGCCATTGTCCAAAAGTCTTCGCCTCACCTCACTCCTTGAAGTTCTTGATGATCTGGTAAATGGTTCTTTCAGGTGCAATATTCTATGCAGCAATTTCCTTGCATGAGAGGCCATTTGGATGCAAAGCAATGATGTGTGCATGTCTTTCTATTGCGGTATCCATTGCTAACTAGAACACAATGATTGTAAGCACTTCGTCCCTCCTTTTATAGCAATCAGTCTTCTCTTATAATCCAATCAGAATGATAGAGTGATTTCACCTGACTAGTTCTCGTAAACACTTTCCCAGGTGCTGCTGATATGATTAGTGAAATGATGTTAGCTGGTCATTTTGTGCCAGGGCCAAAAAACAGTGAAATTTGGGTTTTTGTGAAAGTTAATTTGTTTTGGCCTGTGAAGCTTTTTGCAATTATTTAAAATATATCTGATCACTCTGCACAATAATCTAGAAACAATGTGAATCAACACCACAACAACTGAAGCAGAAAACTTTTCAAAACATAACATTTATGTCACATCCAGTACTTTTGGCCACGGCTGTACATCTGATATGTTGTTCGTGAGTAGCTCTCAAATATTGCGCACAGCGTGAAGGCTTAAAATAGCCGCGAGTGTGTGTGTAAACAGAGCAGCACCATTCACTGATGCGCTGGAGCTGCTCGTGCATTTTATATATTTACTTATAAAACATGTCCTTTTGTGATTCAAAGAGCTATCGCACATCTTCAAGTGGCTTTGAATAAAATGCAAGAGTCGTTTGAACTACTTTAATTGTGTTTTTATGGTTCTTTTATGTAATTGTTTGAGCTTGATCGTATCAGATTTGGATTGGGCTCGTCGGACCGATACCCGATCCGTCTAAAAGCTTCAGTATCGGTGCTGGTACATCCTACAGATAACCCAGTTTTAACCCCTACCCTCTTGCATCAAATCCCTGTTTTCCCAAAAGCATCTCTGTTTTTGTGATTGTTTGATGTTCAATGGTTGACACTTGTTGCCCTCAATTGTTTACCGTAAGCTGTGGTTTATAAATGTGCTAATCTCACTATTACACAAAGAAGCTTTTGAAATAACCCAATATCAATAGCATACAGACCTGATGTCTGATCAGTTGGTCACATACTGTAGTGCAGATCTGGATTGTGTTTACATTTTTGTGAGAGACAATTTAATACAGGTTATGGTAATGTAGATCAAGGGTTCTCACCTGGTGGATCACAGGACAGCGGGGAAGAAACAAAGCTAAAAGCAAATAAAATTAAACTAAACATATAAACCTGCATATTAAGGATAGCAACATAAACAGACTTAACATCTTTTAAAAAGAAAATGCTTCCCATATATTTTATAGTTGACATCAAAGTCAGTATGCCTTTCTCCTCTTGGGGCCACTTAACTTGTTTAATCACGAAGGCCGTTGATGGCCTTGTGTTTTCAATTGTTTACATTTAGCACATGTGTACAGTATCGTTGTATGAAGTAACCTGGTCAACCAATACACCATTTAAAAGATCTAAGGCTGCAGATTCCTTCCATTTAAAGTATTGATCAATCTTAATGACTTTCTTTTGATTTCTTATTTTGTGTAAAGAGCGCACAATAGACAACACAACAACAAAGCAGGCAGTCCTTACCTTGTTTGTGTTATATCAATGTAAAGTTTGATCTAACAATGATGCCTTCTGTTAGTCCGTAACACGATATCCATTGTAAATCTTTGCCCAAATACACGCGAACATGTATAAAAATCCATAGAACTTCCATTGTTTACATCATGAAATCCAGAAAACACAATGTAGTCTTCCATTTTAATGGACAAACTATATGTGTCATACATGCCCTTCAATAAAACAAACCATATAAATGAGTTTAGTAGAGTGTCTGGAACAGCGTGTGTTACACCACTGATGTTTTCTGAATAAAACATAGTTTTAGAAAATAGCTCATGAGAAAAGCCAATTCTGATGACGTCTGTTCATGCGTAGGCAAATTTGTTCAGTTAAAAAGATCTGCAAATAGCACTCTAGAAGGTTGTAATTTATAAGGACATGATAGTTCGCATAAAGTATTTAGTCATTTCATAAGTGAGAACACTTCTCTTAGGAAGATTAGAATGTGCACGCTCGCTGTGATACCTGCAGTCTCCTTGACAATGCTGGCCTTTTCAGAAAGGCACAGACAAGCACTTATAGATAAAGGCTTACAGAAAGCTAAATTTTGCTAGTATCACCTTCAAATTTCAAACATAGATTGGTAAGACTTAGGACTTTAGCTTGTTATGTTTTTAGGTGTCTATACCACAGCATTGTTTATTTTTTTTAATAAGTGTAAAATATGAATTTCTTATTTTTTTTTCCTTTTGTGTTTACATTTCTTTATCTCTGTATTATTAACAGATTGAGTAATTTTTAAGATTTTATAGTAAAATCTCAAGTGTTAGCTTTCTAAAAATACCTTGATTATGTGTGTAGTCAGAGGGACTCATGAGCAGTAAACCTTTTTATTTTGGATATGTCATTTACCCCGTTCTTCACCAAAGTGGGGGTGCCTAAAACACAGACAGCAACTTTGAAAACCTGTAAACTTTCATCTGTGTGATGAGAAACAAGAGAGAGTAATCCTGAAAAAATCTGCTTGTCTGATCCTGTTTTATCTTTCTTCCTAGTCAGTTGGTTTTGAGACCCCAGTCAAAGATTACTCTCACTGTCCTCCCCGTTGCCCCTGGTTCGTTTAGTGTTGAGTGGTTCCAGGTGTTGGATTTAACTTTTACCTTTTTTAACTTTACCATTCTGAACAGCATTGTGGCTGAAGTGGAGTCATTCAGGTACCTTGGCACTACCATCTCACAGGACCTAAAGAGGGAGACCCACATAGACTCAATTTTGAAAAAGGCCCAGCAGAGGGTGTACTTACTTCACCACAGGCGCTGCTGATACAGTTCTACTCAGCAGTCATTGAGTCTGTCCTCGGCACTTCTATAACTGTCTGGTTTGGTTCAGCGACCAAGTCAGACATCAGAAGACTTCAAAGGATTGTTTGGACTGTTGAGAGTAGGGCTGGGTATTGTTTAAAAAATTCCGATACAGATATCGTGACTTCGATACGGTTCCTAAACGATGCTTTTTTTTATACCAATTTTATAAAATCGGTTTTAACAAGATTACAAACATTACCTAAAAAAAAACTTTCATTTCATTTTTTCAGTTTGTTGACTTTTTTTACAGACTCATCTCCTGAGCCTTCTGGTCTCTTCATGCCAGGGTCGACGGGGGCAGAGGCTATAACATTAATGTGAAGAGGAAAAAAACAAAACAAGAAAGCTAAACTGTTAATTCAGCCAGCCTTAAGGATATCAACGGTTTAACAAGATAACTAGTTTAATGAGAGTTAAACTCAATCAGTTACTGTCAACCTTTTTTAGCATCGATTTAGCTAGCTATCTATAGCCATACATCCAAAGAATATCTAACGTTACGTAGGTCCCAGTTTATAGGACTATGTCACTGCGCACAGAAACATTAATTTAACAAGTACGCAAGCATGTACCACTACAAGTTTTTGTTTGTTGGTTTGTTTGCTAAACGTTAACCTACCTGTTGGAGTCCCAGTCATAGCGCTGCTGCATTCATCAGTAGTTTGAGAAGGACTTGTGGTGGGCATGCTGAAGGAAGCTCTGTGGCAGGATGCTGAGAGGATGACTGCACCGGCTCGGTCTTCTTGCAGTCGAAGACTGACCCCTTAGGTATTGAAATTTGGTACCGAACGACAATATTTTTTTTTATACTCCGATAGTTTAGAGGCAATTCGGTCGGTGCCTAAAATGTATCAAACTCGATACCCAGCTCTGGCTGAGAGGATTTTTGGCGCTCCCCTACCCACCCTGCTAGAACTGTACACATCCAGAGTGATGAAAAGGGCTGGTAAAATCACTCTTGACCCCATTCATCCTGCACACTTCCTTTTCAAACTGTTGCCCTCTGGCCGGCGCTATAGAGCACTGAGCGCCAGAACTGTCAGGCACAGGAACAGTTTTTTTCCTTCAGGTTATCCATCTCATGAACAGTTAAAACTGCCCCCAAATACTTTCCCTTTTTGCCAATATAACCATGTGCAATATTCTATCGTTCCATTACTACTTTATATATATACTATTTCCACTCACATCCTTTTTTGCTCCAAACACAACCCACCCCCCATTTTAAAGCCTCTTATGGTACCTCCGTAAATGCGAGGGGGTTGGGGGCAGATAAAAAAAAAAAGAACTGGATTAAGGGGAGTGGGACACACATACACATACACATACACATACAATCACTCTCTGTACAAGTAAGCAACAAGATTTCATTAAACTCTTAGCATTTCTGGCTGTGTGTTTAGATTTGGGCTGAACTTGGTCCTCTTTGCTTCAGTCGATTTAGTTTACACCAGGTACCTGCCCAAAAATGGTTCATGTTAGATCTATTTGATCTCCTTTTACTCCTCTTTTACACTTTATTGTTCTTTATGGAGAGGTTAATAATATATCTTTCTTCCTCTGTGCACTGTGTGAAGCAGTGCTGTCTGGTTGTTCTATTGGAAAGAAAGAGATGGGTAGATGTTTGTGCCAGTAAGCAGTGGGTGCCCCAAAATGCCCCTTTATTCTTGCACAGAGAGAGTCTATAGAGCTGAAGCAAACACTCAAAGAGCCGCTTGTTTTGTGGTCTGTCCCTCTTACAGGATGTAGTACATTTGCCCATTTTTCCGTAAGTCTTGATATGAGACTGAGAGGTGCTTTGACCATGTGAATGTATAAAAGGTAACTACCAAGAGACCTCATGAAATCAAAATTATTTTATAGCTTTTTGTCCATGTCTATTAGCTTTGACAGGAAAGAGAACTATGCTAGTCAAGCCATTTCATGGGGTCTTTTATTAGGCCTACATATGCAGCATGATCATATGGGAAGTTGGCATGTCTTTTCCAAGAGTTCCAGAACTCTAGTATGGGCCACATTATGCCGAATTACCGATAAGTAATAATGTTTGCATAATCGATTCAGAGTTTGCATTTCTCGCTCTAACATGATGATTGTGATGATTATGTTTGGGTTGGGGGTACGGTTTATATAATATGCCTTTCTTTCTTTTCACTGTATTACATCCTGTACAGCTGGCTTTACAACTTGTTTTCAGTGCTCCTTCAAGGACATTACACCCGGAAAAGGGAGCTCACATGTTCCCATATGCCCAAGAATTTTGGTAAGCACAGACTGATTTTACCTATATAAAAAGTCAACCCACTGTTTCCGACTTCAATGTGAGATTAGTCTGGTGTATGTGCTTGGAATTTCATGCTGTGTCATTGTAATCAATTAAGCACCAACGTATTAATACTGAAGCCCATACACATGCTCAGAGGGACCAAAAGCTCATTCATTTTCTGTGACAGTTTTAGATGTACCTACAAAAGAATTGCCAGCAGAAACATTCAGTTTAATTGGAATTGATCGTCTGCTTTAAGCCTCAGGTCCTGGAGCTGCTCATTGAATCCAAGTCCACTGCAGGGAAAGTGCCTATAGACAGAGAGAATGAGACCGCAGTGGTCTTCTCTTCAAAGGACTGAATGACTGACAAAAGCCACATTATCAGAGATTTGACAAGGGGGTAAAGAGTCTCCATGCCTTTTTACCATTCAGTTACATCTAAAATACTCCCGGCCAAAGGGCAACAGAAAGAGAATGTTAAAGCAAGAATTTGAGACAGCAAAATGTGTGGGTGGGACAAGGAGTGAGACCAAACAAGAGAGGAAGAGGATGTTTTAAAACACCACATGAGACTCAACAAATTCCTTGTCTTATTAGAAAACATTGCAGAAAGCAGTAATGTTGTGATGTTTTATCTTTACTGCATTGTATTTTGATCTGATTTAAGGGATAGTTCACCCAGAAATTTTAATTAAAACTAATTTCATAATTCAGTCACTTACTAGGCAGAGATGTTAGATTGAATGTCACTATTCATTTTCATTGTATTAAAGGAAAAACAAAACATCCAATGAAGGTGAAGATTGACTGAGGCTAACATCTCCACATTCAACGTAAGACGGAATGTCAAATGGGTTTGGAACAAAATGAGGAGGAGTGAATAATGACAGAATTTTAATTTTTGAGTGAACTATAAACCTCTGATGCCTCTATTGTTGCAGTCACAGCAAAGTCCCTTTCAAGGCAAGTCAGTGCTCTCGGTTGCCGACCGTCATCTTGGGAACGCTCTCGGTCAGCACTCTCTACAAACGGTGTACAGAAAAAACAAAACAAAAATAAATAATTTGAAATTTTTTATGGGTGGGACGATATGTTTATCTCAATATACATTTCGATGTACAAAATTAGGTTAACAATTCAATATAATCTCGATAGGATAGAACAACACTTAAATTAAAAACTATGACAGAAAATGTAGCTTGTTTTTTTATTAAAATGTTTGGGTGAAATGATAATGATAATTTCTCAGCAGAACACACATAAAAGTTCTTGAATACACATTATAAATGCTAAAATTTCAAATACTAAGGGCTTCTCCTATACCTTTCTCTATATAAAAAAAGATTACAAACAAATGAACCTTAAAAAACAATGGTGACATTCAGGCTGATCAGGTACAAAATGAGCAAAATAACTGAACAGAACCTGTCCTGAAAAATATGACAGGTTGCTATTAAAACTCCTCTATAACATGTGACAGCTGTACTAGTTTCTACTCCTAGCCTAGCTCAGGGACATATTTTTGTACCGCATCCATGCTATATGTTTATTTGTACTTTTTGATCAACAACTGAAAAGAACAAAGAGTATATTAAAAGACACATTATTCAATGAAAGTGGATTGTCTGGATCTCATCTTTGTTGTTTTAATCTCAAGCACTATTTAACTAAACAAGGTGATTTTTCAGGTATTCCAGTACTTAAATATCTAAAAGCTAATTTCAAGTAATTCATGGACCTTGTGCAAACCCTATATATTGTGTAGATTTTGATGTTTGACGGGTCATTTTATTTTTGATCGCATGGACTGATACAAATGTTGCAGATTTCGAAATATCGAATTCTACGTCTATATTGTTGTCATTTAATTTGCTTTGCAATATTTCTAAATACAATATATTGTGTATCTCTAAAAGTTTGCATAGACTTGCATAGACATCAATCCAGAAGTAATAATTACTGAAATAACTACAGATTAGTTAATGGACAAAAGTTTTGGGTCACTTGCCTGAAAAGTTTCTCATGATCTTAAAAAATCTTTTAATCTGAATTTGTATGCTTAAATGCTTAAATGTTGAAATTAGTTTTTTAGACAAAAATATAATTGTGCCAAGATATTAATATATTTATTTACAAAACAAAAATTATATTTAAAAAAAAAAAAAAACATGTTTTTGAAATTGATAACTTGGACCGAATATTTAAGAAAAGTAGCCACTAAGTGCCCAACATATAGATGGGAACTACTTCAATACTGTTTAAAATGCATCCCTGGGTGATACCTCAAGAAGTTGGATGAGAAAATGTCAATGTCTGCAAATTCTAGGCAAAGTGTGACTACTTTGAAGATGCTAAAATATAACATAGTTTTTATTTATTTTGGATTTATTATAGTCACAACATAATTCCCATAGTTCCATTTCTATTATTCTATATTTTTGATGACTTGGCTATTATTCTAAAATGTGAGAAAAAAAAATGTATTTAGAATAAGTGACCCTAAACTTTTAAATGGTAGTGTAACTTTTGTGTTTTGAGGATATTTCATTCACTTGCAACCAACTGCCTCAAATAAAGTGTTCAGGAAACCTGACGCAAGTGGTGCTGAAATTAATTCACCTTTAAAATATCTGTCTGGCTTTTCAAACATAAGAGCTAGATGGTGTACCATCCATCTGTAGGGTGAACATAAGCTACATGACAGCTAATGCGGAAGCTTTTAGTGAATGCCTCTCTCTCTTCCGCATTTAGTCACTCTATCTTCCTCCGATAATTGAATTTTCAGGTCTAGGGTGGAGACGCCTGGTTGCTCTGCAGAGACCTGTCTTATCTGTCTGTGCCAAAAATCAGATGTGCTACTGAACACACTGTCACAACCAACTGTCCTTTACCCCTCATTTCCCCACCATCTCTCACTGAGGCACCTAGATGGGAAAGCTGTTCCCACCATGCTAGAATATTCATTCAGTGCTGTACTGCTCTACAAAGCCAAAATGCAGCAACTATAATTTCAATGTTTTTGCATGGTCCAGCCAAATGTGGATTATAAAACAGTTTCACTTTGTTTTGTGCACAGTTAAACCAAACCTGTCTCTCACAGAACAGATTTCGGTCACAACTTTGGTCATACTTTTGACACAATATGTAGTTACTGCATATGTTTTGCCTTTTGCATGTCAGTTACATTCTAAGAACACTGTTACATGGCATCATGTTCCAAAAATGGAGTGTCTGAATATGTTTATTGCAGAGTTTGTCCTGTAACTTGAGATTCAGCACTTTTGTATGTTTTTAGGCATTTTTTACACACGTTGTTTACTGGAGCTGCCTTCTCTCAGACAACATTTCAGTTTGACTTCATTTCCTGTCTTTATCTTCATTTTTGTTCCTCACAGTGGTATTATTTCCTCTCAGTTTGTCACAAAGTAATTGTTTCTGCATTTTGCAGCTTGTCTCGTTTTTTCCTCGTGTCTTGTTTGCAGCTTGATGCTTTCACTATTTCTGTCTGTCTGTTTGCATTTCTGTACCTCTGTAGTGCTGCAAACAACGCATCTCAAACCACTGGAATCAGTCAGCCTAGCTAGTTTCAACATGTTCAACTAGTACTTTATGGCCCTTTCCAAAATGGCACAGTCGGCCCTTGCGGTATTCCTCTAAGTGCAGACTTTGGTGACATAAGTGAGCGCAGACCGATGGGGCGCTAGTCAGCAAGTCCATAAGGTGGCATGAGTGTTAAAAGTGTACATTTGGAACTGACTTCAATTTGATGACACTTTGTTTTTATATACACTGGCGGCCAGAAGTATGGAATATTGTACAGATTTTGCTCTTATGGAAAGAAATTGGTACTTTTATTTAGGGCCTTTCACAGATATATCATATTGGTGTATATGTTAATTTGGTGTCATAATGTAGTTTGTCCATTGTTTAAAGAGATGAATTGACAGTGGCTCTGCAGACAGGGTGGAGTTAAGTGGTGTCTTCTCGGTAAGTTGTTAACTAGTTTACAGAAATACATACTGGAAAGTTAATAAACAATGACCCCATAATTTCCTCTTTTCAATATAAGTAATATAACATTAACCCTGTCCCTGACATCCATGTCACTCGTTTATCACATCTCTTTGCTTGTCACACCACGGTCTGTCCAGCAGAGGAGAACCTAGAGCACAAGTCCTTTCACAACTTCCTCCTAATTTCCTGTTCATTATTAGCTTAATGATATCACCTGTGCCTGGCTTGTTAGTGTGAGTGTGTATGTGTATATATAAGCCCTGCTTTTGATTGTATCTTTGCTCAGTCTTGAAGTTCTTTTGTTTGGGCAGAGCTTATGTAAATGCCTGTTCCTGTTTGACCTAATTTTGATTACATTGCCAGTCCTTCTCCAATATCTTTTTGACCTTCTTGTTTGGGAAGTTTGTTCTATGCTTTTGGACATGTTTTGCCAGCATCAAGCTATTGAGGATCTGTACTTTCTTCAGCCCTGCCTTTTTGATGATTGATCTATTGTGTTTGTTCAAGAAGAACATCAAGTAAAGTCAGCTTTGTTTTCCCTAAAGTCCTGCCTCTTGTGATTCTCTGCAGTTTGGGTCCACACAGCTCCATAGCATAGCGATTAGTGCTCTGGGTTGCCAACAGCACACACTGGGTTCTAGCCCCGGTCCTGACATTGCTAGGTTTGTCAGGGCATCTTTTTGCAGCGCAGCAGACAACGTTGCGGTCGTGGATTTTGTATGTAGAGTGTTGATTTCATGCTATGTTGTTACGCTGTTTCTCTCTTGACTCGGCAGGTGTAAATGCCTCTTGTTTTACAACCTGCCCCTAATTGACTGGCAGTATTAAAATAGTCAACATTTGACATGTTTATTTAGCCATTTATTTATTTTTATTTATTCTTTGTTTAAATGGTCAGCAACTGACTGATACTGAACATACCGTACTGATGTTTATTTAGCTATTTATTTAATTTGTATTTATTGAAATGGTCAGCAACTGATTGATACTAAACATACAGAACTGATTTTTATTTAGCTGTTTATTTTAGTTTTATTTATTCTTTATTTTCTCAGTGTTCATTTCTACACTTTGCTGACAATGTATAATAATAATGTAAAATATACTTCGATAAAAATATTTGTTGAAGAAAGCAGCATTCTGAGTACCTTTTATATGCCAAATTGGTGCACAATCCACAAAGAAAAGGTCTGTTTTCATTCCAGCTCAAAAATGAACTATATCGGCCACCAATTGGTGACCCCCACCCCCTCTCTAAAATCGGCATCGGTCTCCAAAATCTTATATCGGTTGGGCTCTACTTTTATTTACCAAAGTGGCATTCAACTGATCACAATGTATAGTCAGAACATTAATAACATAAAAAATTACTATTACAATTTGAAAAAAAAATTCTGAACTACTTCAAAGAGTTCCACATGCAGCAATGGCAGCTTTGCAGATCCTTGGCATTCTAGCAGTCAGTTTGTCCAGATACTCAGGTGATGTTTCACCCCACACTTCCTGTAGCACTTGCCATAGATGTGGCTGTCTTGTTGGGCACTTCTCACACACCTTACAGTCTAGCTGATCCCACATAAGCTCAATGGGGTTAAGATCCACACTGTAATAAAAATCCTGGTTACCAGGATAATTATGTAAAAATACCAATGAACGTGTAGAGACACTCACACAAATACTAAACACCATCAGGTTAACGCATGTGAAATTTAAATAATGCAGTAAACATTAACTAAACTACATCAACTGTAACACAAAACACCCCAATGTACATTACTGATATGTTAGGGAATTTTGGAAATGTCCGATTATTATTATTTTTAATAATTATTTTATTTTATAACAATAATTTACTGTAATAAGTACATTTACTTTCTTGTTAAACAATGTACAATGGGTTTTTTAGTTAAATTCATTAATTATACTGCGAAATCATACTTTTTACATCTAAAAATATAATTTTTTACAATCATTTATTGTAAAAACTACTGCATTGTCTTTTAAAAAATATAAAAAATTGTACTGTATATTTTACAGTTAATATTCATTAATCAATTAACATTTTATTTCTGTAGCATTTTTACAGTCTTTTACGTTCAAAATTACAGACATTTTTTACAGTGCATAACACTTATTTCACAATTATCTGTTGTCCAATGTCTGTGTTTCTTTGCCCACTCCAACCTTTTCTTTTTGATTTTCTGTTTAAAAAGTGTCTTTTCCTTTGCAATTCTTCCCATAAGGAGGATGTGCAAATCTTCACTGGCCTCACTATTTGATTTGATTACGGTTCAAAGGGTAACGATTCGATTATAAAATGATTCTCATTGCATCATGTTGCATCTTGTCCTTCAATATATTTCTTTTTTCAGTTTATTCAAAATGTTTTTTTTACTCTCTATATTTTCCCTTTCTGCTTTTTATTTAACAGCTGTTTTAAAAAATCAGAATGAGTCACATTACATAAACTGGCCTTTTACATTCAGTATGAGCCGTGAACAAAACATGGAACATCCACAAGATTAAATAAATTGATCTAAAGTTTAAAAAAAGTATCTCAGCTTTTCAGTTTTAGAACCTTATTTAGCACAAACAAAATATTTTCTCTCCATCAAAACACACTGAATGCTATTACTTGAACTGATTATATTATTATTGTTATTTTTGTTAAAGCATTGTAAATCATTTAATAGTATTTATTATTATTTAAAATTAATCTATGCCATGCTATTCATTTTCATTTTTTAAGCACAAATGGAAGTTGCTGGTCCAGGATGAGAGATATATCTGCTTCTATGAGAGTGCATCTGTCAGCTTCCCCTCTCCGCACCTGCACAGGTGATAGTAAAGCGTGGTATGATGAAACTGAAAGTCCGGGAAAGTGTTTTGGTGCCTCTTTGTTTTGGTACGACAAGGCGACGTTCCTTAGCCGACCGCAGGCTTCTGGTGGGAACGTAGCTCTGCATAAATGTTTTTAGGTATGCTGGAGCAGACCCAGTGACTGTTTTATATGCCAGCATCAGGGCCTTGAATTGAATACATGCATGAACTGGAGAGAGACAAACAGTGGTGTAACGTGCTCTCTTAGGCTCATTAAAGACCAGACGTGCTGCTGCATTCTGGATCATTTGCAGGGGTCTAATAGCACATGCAGGAAGGCCTGCAATGAGAGTGTTACCTGCAATGAGAGCTGTTAGACCGAAAGTTGCTATATCCAAAAAAAAAAAGTCTTATGAGCTGCAGCCATGTGCATTAAATATTTCTCTCCTGTCTTGATATTTTAGAGACTCAAAATAGTTCCAAAATACTCTTTGAAACAAAAATAGCAAAGTTTTAATGTTAGGTTACTTTATAAACATAAAACTTCCCCAATAAAAACTATTCAATAAACTGATTAGGAGTATTTGACTGAATTGGAGTAATAACATATCTCTGGAAAATTTAATTAAACGCTTTTGAAATGTTTTGACCCAATTCTACATATCAGACTTAAAAGTGATTTTATATACACATGATAAGCAAGTGATTTGCCGTTGACAATCAGTAAAAAAAACAATTATTAAAATACATTTTCAATCTGCGATTGACATCGCCTCATCCACCATGTTTTTTCCTCTGGCACAGAAACTCCAGTCTGCTGTGATTGGTCGAGAGGAACAGTTGTGGTGACTGTTGTGTAATAGTCCACTGTGGAGCCCACACTCATTTGGGCTTAGCTGAAGGGCGCATTGATGGTGCAAAGGGGGCACTTGAGAGCACCCCTTGGAGTGCAAAAATTCCAAATGGGACACCCTATGGAACGTGTAAATGAAGGCCACGAGACCGCAAATCACATGTGCTAGTACTCTAGCCAGTCCTGATGATGTTCAGACATAAACATTGAAAATGCATCATCTCATATTTCTAATGAATAATTTCCTGCATCGTTTCCTCTACAGAAAACTATTTGTCCTAGATTGAAAATTATGCGTGTGTGTTGCTGATCAAGTTCTCCATCTGGGTCAAATGAGTATGATTGACCTACAAGAGGCGCCTCTGAAGTGCTCCCATTTATGTAGAGCTGAATGATTGAATTAGGATTTTAAATTAGCCTTGTGGCGCTTTCCTCCAGAATTCCATCAAGGTAAACTGTACGGAGGCTAAATGTATCTGTCCTGTGACTGATAGGTTTTGCTCAGCTATGCTCAGATTCAGAGAACACATGAACATGTACATTCTTTTGTTAAGTCATACAAGGATTGTCATATTCTTGTATGACAGTTCGTAGGTCATGCTGTAACCTCGCTTCCTTATCTCACTTTATAGAAATGAAAGTGGTTTGATAAAAGCACAAGCTTTCAAAGTCTCTAAATGAACCTAAACCACCCTTAAATTAATTTCTTTAAGCTCCATATTGTTACCCTTTCTGCACATGGGAGTATTGGGAATTATTGGGCACATGGGAATTACTTTTTAAGAGGTATTATGGTTTATACCAGAGACAGTATAGGAAGGACGAGGAGATGGGCCACTTTTTGAAAAAATAACTGGTGAATCCTAGGGTAAGGTGGTACCCCCTAGGGTGTTGCTGCCTTACGCAAACTGCGTAATATGCGTGTAGGGAGTGACGGTACTGGGCGACAACCAGTGTGTGACAGGGTTTTGACGGGCAAGGAGGATGCGAGAACCGGCTTGACAATATAAATAATAGTTGAATGCAAAACTTAAACATAAGACATAAACGATCTCTCTCTCATCGCACCACCTTCAGCAGTCAGCCTTTATCCCTCTCAGAGGCATAATTAGCCTGATAAGGGACCAGGTGAGTATAATCATGACCCGGCCCTGCCCTCCGCCCTTTCACACAGTGCTTTAATCACTTTCAGTGTAAATATCCCTAACACTTTTAGACCCTGGAACACAAAGACTCATGAACAGCAACCTTGGTGAGTGAAATCCCACCCTTTCTCTGTGGAGCGTGTGAACTCGACCACTAGTACCATGACCTTTGGGCCCCAATGAACTTCTGGCAGGACTTGATCATACAGGGCCACCTGTCCTGCTTTCTCTCACCCATTGCTTTGCTCTCTCTCTCTCTCTCTCTCATCGCTCATTCTCTCTACAATGGCAAAGGACATTGTCGTAATGAGTTAGCCTATATAAAGAGAACTCTGCTGCTGCTATATTTAACTCGTTAAGATGCTTTCTCTCTTTAAGCACCTAGTTCCTGCCTCTGTGGCTTTGGGTTAGAAAGCAGTGACTGCCCTGTCTTTGATTGCTTGTCTTGTCTATATCGCTCCCTTTCCCACTCGCTACAAGAAGGACTGCCCTCACTTTCTCAGCTTGGGCCAGTTTTGAGCCCACATCCGCAAGAAACATGTTCTCTTACCTTCGATCGCCGCACTACCTGGTGAGCACCTGAGCAATGAAGGGGAAAATGGGAATTCTGAGATTAATGACGCAGAATAGGAAGCCTTTTAAAATGGGGAGGTTTCTCGCTTATGAGTGTGAATTGGTGTGATTGTGGTTGTGGACTGAAGACATGTTATATGGTAGAAAAGTCTGTTGATATTTTTTTTATGGTGTTTAATGGAAGCATAAATTTTTCTTTTGCTCATACATACAAGGATAGTTCTCCCAAAAATGAACATTCTTTCATCATTTACTCACACTTACGTCATCCCAGACGTGTGTGACTCATTCTTCTGCTGAACACTAACAAAGATTTTTAGAAGAAAATCTCGGCTCTGTAGTACCATAAAATGCAAGTGAATGGTGGTCAGAACTTTGAAGGTCCAAAAAAATTATGGCAGCATAAAAGCAATCCATTTGAGTCTAAATGGTTAAATCGATATCTTCATATGATAGGTGTGGGTGAGAAACCCACACATATTAGTTATTTGTGTATATCACCACCTACTGGGCAGGGAGGAGAATTTATAGTAAAATAAGTACTTTAATATTGATCTGTTTCTAATCCACATCTATCAAATTGCTTCTGAAGATATGCATTCAACCACCGGAGCCTTGATTCATTTTATGCTTCCTTTATATGCTTTTTGAACCCAAACATTTCTGGCCATCATTCACCTACAAAAATCTTTGTATTTTGCAGAAGAAAGAAAGTCATACACATCTGGGATGGCATGTGGGTGAGCAAATGATGAGAGAATTTAAATTTTTTGGGTGAGCTATTCCTTTAAGGGTTGAACAAATGAACAAACCCCTAACCATAAGTATTAAACTTTTGTCTGTAACTTAGACAAATACATGCATAACTTGACCTCTAAGACATGGACAGTGAATGAAGATGTGTAAGAAGTAAAAGGATGATGCCAGTTGTTTTCTGAAAGGAGAGAAGGGCTGAGATTACATTGGCAGGGTGGCAACAACAGGTTGCGTCATTGTTGCCATTGACGTAATTTTGCTGATTAACTCATGTCATTTGTATAGTGTCCTCACACTTAAGCTTTGTTCTGTCAGTACACTAGTTTTGCCTATGTGGGCATTGTGAGAAAGACACATTGTTCTGTGTCTATTTCTGCAGCCAAAGGTCTTGCCCAGGGCAAGCATGGGTGTTCTCCACCAGTAACATAAGGCATCATATTGCTCAATTGAGAGTTGAGAATGCCTTTGCCTTTTTTCTTAAAGTTTTGCATAATTGGAATTCCCCTCCCACAAACCATGTATCTCAAATGCATTTTTTTTTATCTTGCCATGAAAAGTTCAGAATTGTCTTTCTTTAATTTACAAAGCCCGATATTCAAAGCAAATCATTTTATTGTATACACTTTAAAATATAAATTTTACAAGCGCACGCACAAAGCGAGCCACAGCAACATCGGCAAAAGCGGTAATGATTCTGAATTTGTCGGAAAAACCAGCAAGGATACTGTCTGAACATTTTGTTAATTTATAGAGAGAAATGCACATTAGGGTTGTGCCAACAGATGATGATCTCGGGGATCAACGATGGTCAGAGTGATCTACAATAGCCGATGCCTTTGATGTCAAGACGATATATGGCTCGTTTTCCCATGAATGTATTAAATTATTATTATTATTAGGCTATTATTATTATCAAGTTAATATTACAAATAATTTGCCATAGAAACACAGACATGCAGCTTTATACATCTGTGATTAAAACATAAAATAATACAAAAACATGTTCACCTCGTACCATCATTTATATTTCAGTAATTATTATTTTTACATTTATAATTGTTTGTATTATGGCTGTTAATTGATTCCAATTTTTAATCAAATTAATTACACGGTGTCCAGATTAATTAATCGCATTTACATATATTTGCTGAGAAAGCCCCTCATATAACAATAACTCTATATAATGATTATACATATTTATATCAATATATAATTATACATAGTTAACTTTAAAATATTAAAAAAATTATATATATATATATTTATTCAAATAATTAAAATGCTTTACATTCTTGTAGTAGAAGAGTTAATAATTGATAAGACAATTCAAAAAGCGGCTTTAGAATACAATGTATTGTTTACCACCATATTATTGATTGTAAGTCAATCATTGGCATACAGTTCACAGCAATCCATTTCACAAGTGAATTTGTCAATCAATTGGAGATTTATTATGAGGGCTTGTTTAAGGGCCCATCAATTTACACCTGCGTCAGACGTCTCTGATGCGTTGCGTTATAAACATAAAATGTTTAGGTCACTGTGTCAAGTTAAATATAGTTTAATACTCAATCTTTAAACACATCTTGAGATCCCTTAGATCTCATTTGCACTCCTTCGAGTGGTTTGAACGCAAGCACGTGATGCATGTTTGTGTTGTTCTGCCTACTGAAATGTTTTCTTCACTGTATAAACTGCGTGTTGCTCATACAGCTGAAATTTCACTTACTGCCCTCTGGAGTAAACCGGTGGTACTACAAGCTTGCATTTCTCAGGAATCTTCCTTATTATGGTCCGTGGGCATGCGATTAATTGCGTTAAATCGACAGCCCTAGTTATTTTGTCTTCATTTGTGTAAGTAATTTTCCACCTACATTTATAGACGGAGACTTGTGACCAACCAACCAATCAAAACGTGGTCAACCAAGAATATTCTCATGGACTAACATTTGGTAGATTATAAGGGGGCACCCCTACTATTAAAAAATATGCTGCTCTTCAGTGATTCTTTTAATGAACCCTTGTGCGTCAGTAAAAAAATTATACTCAGAGGTACTTCGAGGACAAAAATTCCTTGTCAAAAAACTGCCATAATAATATTATATATTAGTATTCTTTTCTATTTTCACTGGCTTACATTTTTTTAACCAACATCAGTCCAGGTCATAACTACCAAATATTAATACAGTTTCAGGACTTTAACCCTTTAAATGCCAGTTTGTTTAAATAATGCAACTGTTTTTTTTTAAACACAGAGACACACACATACACCTTTATAAATACACACATACCAAAAACCCTCTGATATCCATACCAACACACCCACACAATTTTAGCTGCATCATTTATTTATCAATGGGCCTCCAGTGCTCTATAATATATCAGACAGCTATCTGGTGGAAAATATTACAAAATACAATTTTGGGGGGGTTTGGAGTCACAAGTTCGAATCCAGGGCGTGCTAAGTGACGCCAGTCAGGCTTCCTAACAAACAATTGGCCCGGTTGCTAGGTTTTGTGGAGTCACGTTGGGGTAACCTCCTCATGGTCGCTATAATGTGGTTCTTGCTCACGGTGGGGCGCGTGGTGAGTTGTGCGTGGATGCTGTGCTACGTCTCCATGGTAACGCGCTCAACAAACCATGTGATAAGATGTGTGGATTGACAGTCTCAGATGCGGAGGCGACCGAGTTTTGTCTTCTGCCACCCGGATTGAGTCACTACACCACCACGAGGACTTAGAGGGCATTGGGAGTTGGACATTCCAAATTGGGGAGAAAACAATTCTAATAAATAAAAAATATTAAAAAATCACATTTTTAAACCAGGTCTCTGGAATGAAATCGTAATATCATAGAATTCATGATTTTATGGTTTAATGGCACTAGGATGAAAAATTGCAGTTTTAAAGGGTTGCAATTGGGACATTTTTGTCCTGAAGATCCTGAGTGTAACTTTTTTGTGTACACAGTGATGTATTTTGTATGATAGATGTATTTTAGGAACTGAGGTGGAAATATGAAAAATCCACAAAAGAATCCACACCTTTGGCAAAATGTTTGCTGTTGGCATTAACACGGCTAAAATGAAAAAGACAAAAATGTCAAGAAGGTCGCTACCAAGGGAGATCTATAAATTGAAATAATATTTTTAAAAAATCACATTATGGTAATAAGCATATCTTAAAAAGCATCATTTTTGCATTACGGTAATGAGAATAACTGTTATGAAAATGTCATAATGTTAAAAATCTTAATGGTCCTAAAATTGATTTTTTTTCTACATGCAAAATATTACTTGTTTCTTTTGTTTTTGGAATATAATAGGACCTAGTGCTGTCATGATAACAAAATTCCGTAGTCAGTCACATCAAAAATATGCTAATATGGTAATGTGCTATTGAACACACTCCTTTAGCCTATTTAAAGTTAAATTTCAATGTATATAATGCATTAAAGGAAATGCATGTTTCTTTCAAGTGTTTCTCAATTAAGTATGCATTGCTTACAGTAAGTTTTTTTTTTAAGTAGGGCCCTACTGAAATCAGTTTTATTTTTTCCCAAATCCTTTTTTAATTTTTTTATTAATTTTCTAGAATTCCATGGTTTTAAAGTTTAATTTCATTTAATCATCCAAATAGTATTTAATCAAATTCTTCAATCTTTTCAAAACAAAATATTGTTTAATTGTTGTGATTATGATTAATATTACTATTATTTATTATTAATGTTACTACTGTGAATATTACATTTTACTATACAGTTGTAATACAGTATATTTCTGTTGCAGTTTCTTCAATTTCAGGCAATCCCAGCTTTTATTTTAAATCGTGTTTTTATTTTGGCGTGTGGTTTGACGAAAACTTCACTTTCTTCTTCTGACAGATAAACAGTTCGCTACAAGCAAATTTTGATTTTCAATTATAACTTTAAACCTTTAAACTTCAATTCAGTTGCCAACTTGTTTAAAAATCGTGTTTGATAGTGGAATTCATGGTAAACAACTACATCACCGAAAACTGTGAAACGTGCCTCAGTGAGAACGTGCACTCCCATGACACACTGTAAATGATGTAATTGAGTCGGTATCCCTTCAAACTTAAACTACTTATATAATTGTTAATATCGGGATATTATGCAATAAAAATAAAATATATTGTTTCTATACTTATAAACTACAACCTAAGATCAATAGTTTTCTATAGTTCCATAGTTTTATATTCAATTACACAATTTGCAGTGCTTCGTGGGATAGTAGTTTGTGCCTTAATGAAAGACAGTCAATACAATTCTTTGTCCATTGTCCATATTTCAAATATTGTTTTGCCTCAAAACAAAGTTTGTGATGTTGTGCTTCTCCTCTGAGCTGGTTTATTTGTTTCATGGCTTACAACTCTTTTATGAAAGATTTTATAAAAAGACTATGGAAGAAATGAATGGGGAAAACACTACTGAACCCAGACAGCTGAAAAAGTGGGCAGTCACTGTTATATAATTGCTCTATTATATAATTATAGATTCTACATCTTGTCCACAGTGGTTTAGTGCTCTGCTTTATCATCTCATACAACGTGAATAATTCTCAATGTCTGTGGAATATCTTGTGTATGAGCGGTCTGCTTTACACATTCATTTAAAGCTCATACAGACCAAGATTGCAGCCTTTCGTGGGTTAATAATATTGTGGACATTTTGAAATAATAGTCTCCGAAGCAGAGGATTGTCTTTCTGTAAGTTTAATTTCTTGCAAGAAATGTTTCAGTCACCGTTTGGAATGCCAAAGCTTCCTCTTGGTCAGTGAACCCAGAACCTTCCAATTTAATGGTTATTTATCAGTATCTGTGGAGTGCAGCCCCAACTTCGCAAACTCCACCTGTTCCTGCTTTCATCTCTGAGTTTCTCCTGCCCCATCTCTGAGTTTCGGCTGTTAATTGTCTCAAGTTGTTAAACTTGCCCTGTTATCTTAACACCCACACTAGAGTTGGAACAGCATCTTCTTCAACACTCACACAGAACAATGTGTTCAAATATAGGACAGCATAGTTAAACAGAGGACAGCATTAAAAGTAATGAGGAACACAGAAAAATAAACTGTACAATTATAAGACACGTGGAATGAGCATAAATTCCCATAACACTCCCTCATTTGAGTATGAAACTCTCACTAAACAAATAAATCAACAGAAATCATGAGGTATTACTATTGATTATATATCATTCAGAGTAATACAAATATGATTATAAAACATTCCAAAGGGCTGTTTCTGTGTTGAGCAAGCTTTTTAAGGAAAGAGAGAAAATTAAATCGCATTACTACACAAGTTCATTATTATAATCATGATAGGGTAGGACCAGTTCTGGAATTGGGTTCATGTCAGGTTGTGCATCAGGATCATAAGGATCATAAACTGGTGTACTGGCATTTGATTTAAGTTGTACATATTGATACATTGATAAACTAATCATTTTACTGATACTTCCTTTAGCCAGAGGTATTAAACAAAATGTAAACAATGCTAGCAGTGTCAATAATGTTAACACAGGTAAAAAATTCATTAATGTTTGTTGTCATCCTGCAAAAATATTTAATCAGTCACAACTTGTAACTTCTCTTTTTGCCAGTTCATCTCTAATTCTTGTCATATTTTCAGTTCCTTGTTGAATCTAATGTCCATCTGTATCATTTTCAAGTATGTAAGTACAACAAGCTTCTCCCACCATAACACATACTCCATGCGATTTTGCATAGTCACCAACCTCAATGCAGTAAGTTTGTTTCTCACTGACTCAATTGTGTCTTTTGTGGTGTTTATGAAAGTCATTAACTTGTATCTTGTTATCTCTACTTCCTTAATCACTTCATTTATTCCTACCATGGGGAACAGGGCCTGGAAAAACGTATTTGCTCCGTTCCACAGACGATGTTCGTATGGCGTGATGTTGGGTGAGGAAACTGACCATTTTTGAGACCTTGCTAGTCGGTTTGGGGATGATATAGGTGTGGTCATCCAGTCCTATCAGGGCACACAACCCTCCCCAGTTCCGCATTATCTTATGGTTTGTTCTTGAGATCTGGCCTGGGGGAACAAGTAGAAATTATAATTTCACATGGCTCCTCATCCTCTGCTGTAGGGAGGAGAGTTGCAGGATTTAAAACATTGCAGTATTTAGTAGTTGTATTGGGGATCTCTAAAAGCACAGCATTGTACCTCAGCCACCTTGCTTCAGAAAAATTTGTTGTTTTTTTGTTTCAGCAAAATCATAGACACAGAATGTAGAAGCTAGAAGATTTAAATCTTGATATCCAACCAAGTCCCTTGAGCCCAACGCTGCTTTTCCTGCTGCTGCCACTGCCCTGAAACATTTTGGCAACCCTGCAGCTACTGTTTTCAAGTTTTGATGAAAAGTATGTAAAATGAGTATGCCTCATATGCCTCTTGTAAAAGCACTGAAGTCATATACGCTTCTTTTTCATCCAGTGTCTGATTGAATGTTTTCATCATATCTAGCAACCCCAGCATTGGAGTGCATTGCAGAGCCAATTGTAACTACATAAATGCTTCCTCTGCCTCCTCTGTCCAGCTAACTTTATCTTTTGCAGCTAAAACTTTCCCATATAGCATTCTGTACTGAGGGCCCTCCTTTTCTGCATAATTTGCAATTCTTTGTCTACAATATGATGCCATGCCCAGAAAACTCATTACTTGTTTTTAGTAATTGGTTGAGGAATTCTCGTTATTGCTTCAATATGTAACCCAAAAATGTAACTTCACTTTTAACCCACTGCAGTTTTTCTTAGCTAGCTTTTATGGCCATTTTCTGCTAGATCTTTTGCCAGAGCTATAGTATCTTGTTTGTGGGCATCCTCTGAGGGAGAACAATTCATTAAATCATCAACAGGTTGCAATGAGAGGCTCTTAAGGTTTTCTTTCAATGCTGCATTATAGATAGCCAGGCTTTCGCAATACCCTTGAGCCAATTGGGTTCTTGCGTATGTTTTGCCCTCACATGAAAAAGCAAACCAGTATAGTGAACCTTTATCAACTGGAATGCTGAAAAAAGCATTTGACAAATCAACAATGGAAAACCATCTGCTGGTAGCAAGCACTTGTGACAATATAGTGTGTGGGTTTTGCACATTTGGAGCTCGAGTATGCACAGCTGCATTCACAGCTTATAGATCTTTAACTAATCTCCATTCTACTGGTTGGCCAACATCACAAATCTTTTAACCGGAACAATTGGAGTGTGCACTGGAGATGTTGGGCAGGGCACAATAATGCCTGCGCACAACAACTATTTAACATCTGGGCTAATATCATGCTTTGCTTTCAATTTCAGAGGATAGTGCTCTTTACACGGTGTGGACGAAGATTTTGGAGTGATCACAACTGGTTCAACATTCTTTATCAGACATACATCATATTTGCTTTGAGCCTATAAATCATTTGGCACTTCAGCCAATTCAGGGGGCAGTTCCCCCAGTGTGACGAATGCTGGGGAAACCGGTCCACAATTTTCCTGAACTATCTGAATGGCACTTGAGTTTTCGATGGTATGTCAACACTATTCTAAAACTCTGCATCTGAGCGCTATGCCACACTTCACAATTTTGCATCATTACCCAATCGCCTGCGAATGTACATGGTTTTACCCAAGGACCTACATTTTCCCATTCTTCTTTTCCCCGTTTTGCCAATGAAATATGTGGTCTGGCATTGGGTACCCAATATTGTGTATCTTCTGCGATACTGGGCAGCTGCACTCCAATTGCACATTCATCTTAATTCCAAAGCAACCAATATGTTTTCAGCCAATGGTTTCATACAGGTTTTTCAAACCAACCCTTCTCTTACTGCTTATCTGGTCCTTCTGACACAAATGCAGTAGTGTAATCAATCACCTTCTATAACATCAGTTCATTCCTGCCTCATATGTGTGTGTGCGCCAATTCCAAAACCTCACTGTCTACTGTGCATTTTTCACTTTCAGTCAGTTGCCATTCATAAGCATATAACAGGGTGTTCAAATTATATTTTATCATTGTGTTTTCCGGTGGGCCCTCTGTTCCCTTCCTGGCCACTACAACCCCTGAAGCTCCTGCTATTAAACTGATGCCCAAAGCACACATTCACACCGCAAATTCACTGGGCAGCAATCAGACATCAAGAAAGAATGTTTGATATTGCCCTTGAAATTGTCAGTCACAAACAAAGGTGTGGTGTAATATTCCTTTGCTACATTCCCTGTATCCCAATAGTTTTCACAAACCTGCCACTTAATTTTGGCTTAGTTTGAAATTCCTTTGTCATTATTACTGACTCTGTGGCACCAGAATCTACCAAAAATGTTATTAGGGTGTTTCCTACTGTCAATGTTAACTTTGGCATTGCCCTAAAGGCCCCATCAGAAAACATTGTGTATTTTGTTCTCTGTGTGTCATGCGTATGTGTTTTGATTTTGCTCACATGTTGATGTATGTTGCTGTTGTCCTTCAGATGTCACCTAATCCGTTCCCAGTCCCCCAGCCAGTCAATCAGAATCCTCTTTGTGCTCTATTGGTCCCTTAAATGCTGGTTTTGGACATTCTTCTGCCCAATGTTCAAGTGCACCACAAATGAAACAACCTACCTCTTTTTTCTTCTTAGGGCATTCTCTCATCCAGTGCTCCATGGACCCGCATGTGAAACATTTACCATTGTTTGTAGTTCCGCGCCCTCTGGATCCGCCCTTCATTCGTGCTCCTCTTCCCCTAACTTTCTCTCTGCCCCTCCCTGCATGGGATCCCTGTGCTTAAAAGGCATGCAGCTGAGACATTTGCAGGCATGCTGCCATATTATTTTCTTTTTCATTGTTTTCTCAATCAGAGCTTTCTCAGTATGTACAGCAAATTTTCAACATCAGCCAGTCTGCCAGTATCACAGTTTTTATGTACATGTGCTCTCATATCAGTTCTCAGTCCTTCAACACAACAGTCACGCAAATGCGCTTCCCTAGATGACATCATTTTAGTGTCCAGTGGCTTTTCAATACCACTGTGAATGGTGTGCATTTCAGTGAGGTGAGCCAGATAATCGTACACATTTTCATTTGGGCCTTGTATATTTTACGGAGATCCATGCACATCGGAATGTATTTCTAATGCAGTTCATCAGGTTGTTCACTGAATGTGTGTACCCCGAGACATGTTCTTCATCATATGGGAGATCCTGGTTTGAGCTTCATTTGAGTACCCAGTAATCAACATATTTCTCCAGTGGATGGTTGAAACTGTGAGATTAACTCTTTCTGTCGCACATACTCTGCCCACCCCCACTTCCTCCACATCATGTAATGTTTGGGCCACTTCTTTGATAACAGTAAGTCCATGGACGATATACATTCTGAACCTCACCATTTCCAACTGCCATCTTAATCTGCAGCATTTGGACTGTTGCTGCATGGGGAGAGAGTTCAACTGTCAATTTGGACACCCCTTGTTTGCTACCTAGGTGTGTTGTTACAGGCAATCCGGGGTCCCCATTATAGGGAGGGGTTGGTTTTGCTGGAAGTATTGGGGCAGATGGTGACACTGATCCACTGTGCTGCGCCTCTTGTAAACTGTATTCCTCTGGGCAACGTCATGGAGGAACTGAGTTCAAATCATGATCATCTAGATATTTCAAACACTGAGACAATTTGTTCGTTTTTCCTGTTCCTGCCTGCATATTCCTTTCCTTCAAATTTGCTTCTGTCAGCCAATCTGCATATGCTTCCCAGTCTGCTTGAAAAATGATATGCTTCTTTTGTTTCCTTTTTGACATATTAAGTTCCTCCCTACTTCTTTTTCCTTCTAGCTTCTCTCCAAGTTGTTTGAGCTGTCTCATACTGAAACTCCCTATTTTAGGAAAGTCACACTCCACTACTCAGACTCGCAGTTAATCACAACATCCATTGCCATAATTATTTATTATGTACTTACAATTTTGAGATCCCAAATCAGGTTCATCTACAATCTAATTATCCCAAATTTTGCTTTTGTTCGAACCCATACCATCCAACTAGCGGTGCTGCAGCAATAGCCCTAGTTATAAAATGTATAACTAGTGGAGCATCCTGGCCCTAGTGACCGGTGTACCCGATTGATTCTCTAGTGGTCTCCCTTGACCTGCCTTTAGTGTCCCATCAGCCAAAACAATTCTCAGAATTATTTAGATCACTGCCCTTTACCCAAAATGTCTTTATAAGATGCTTCCTCTTACCAGAAAGAGAAGTCTTGCCTGAGTCAATCTTAATAAATCACCTCGGGGCCGTGCAGTGATCCAACCCTGTTCTCAGCCGTCTGGGAGCCACGTTTCACCCACTTTTTCTGGGGAGGTTTGGCCACAGGGGACTCCAACCACTGCCTTGCACACTTTTTTCCTTCAGCACTGGTTATTGGATCAGCCGACGGCCCACCCAGGTACACCAAAATTGTCGTGGACATTCTGAAATAATAGACTCCGAAACAGAGGACTGTCTTTCTGTAAGTTAAATTTTTTTGCAAGAAAAGTTTTAGTCACCGTTTGGAATGCCAAAGCTTCCTCTTGGTCAGTGAACCCAGAACCTTCCAATTTCATGGTTATTTACAAGTATCTGTAGAGTGCAGCTCCACCATCTCTGAGATTCAATTTATAATTGTCTCAAGATGTTAACCTTGTTCTGTTATCTTAACACCCACACTAGAGTTGGAACAGCATCTTCTTCAGCACACACACACACACACACACACACACACACAGAACATTAGCTCATTAGAACGAATTGAGGACAGCATAGTTCAACAGAGGACAGGATTAAAAGCAATGAGTAAAACTGTAAAATTAGACACATTAATTAGAAAATAATCACACTAGTACATATCATGACTTTAAATATGGATTTCAGTGTAAAAGGAGTAACAGAGCACACACTCAAATAAGTGTGCAAACATTTAAAAGCAGCCGTCTGTGAACATATTAAAACAGCCGTGTGTCAGTCTGACAGCGTGCTGGGACCGAATCAAGTTGGTGCTTGGTACTCCCAGTACTGCAGAAACGCTGGTATCTTGATGTCTTTTTTATTTCAGTACAGACTTGTTACTGAAGTACAGGTACTTACATTTATGCATTTGGCAGACGCTTTTATCCAAAGCGACTTACAGAGCCCTTATTACAGGGACAATCCCCCTGGAGCAACCTGGAGTTAAGTGCCTTGCTCAAGGACACAATGGTGGTGGCTGTGGGGATCGAACCATCGTCCTTCTGATTACCAGATTACCAGTTATGTGCTTAGACCACTACACCGCCAACACTCCTTTGACAACACTAATAGGACTAGGACATTTACTTGAGAATCACCCATATAAACAATATGCACACAATAATACACTTAATACACAGTACTCTACAAGATGTACAAGTACTTGAACAGTTGCGGAATGCTTTTTTTCTCAATATTACTGTGCGCACTCCTAAATCTTTCTGAAACTTTTTCTCCTTGCTTAACCCTGCCTCTGTGTTCAGCAACTGACACTTTTGAAAATCCTTTCTGTCTCTCTGTCTCTCCTGAATCACTTCTCTCTGTCTATTCATCTTTCTGTTCTTCTTTGTTGAGTCATTGTGAGGGCAACCCTTGCTGAATAGCTATTGTGTTCTCTGTACCAAGAGCAGTTGTCTCCTTTAGTCCATTTGGCAGACATTTGGCGAGAGCCTAGGACATTTCGTTAACCCTGCTGTGCTTGTGTGTACAGAGGCGATGAACCAACACCTGGAACCGGCACATGGTTAAATCACCCACGGTGAAGATGCACAGCAAGTGCACCACAATGTCTTGACACCTTTGTTAATGGGCTGTGTGCTAAGTGTGATCAGTCTAGCATGCACAATTGGGATTTATTTTATTGGATTTTGCTAAGACTAACAACAAGTGATAGCATCATTCCATATAATTTGTGAGTTGTCTGGTTGTTTGGCTGATGTTACTGTTGGACCTGGCACTAATTTGATTCACCTTGATAAGATTATCTGCTTCAGTGTCAGTTCAGATAAATCGACTCTGTCTGAATCGTCAGTCTGGGATTATGTATGTGTGTGTGAGAGAGAAAGGGGAAGAGTGAAATATCTGTCTAGAAGGATTTGCTTTTATGCTAACAGATAAAATCAAAACATGTTATGTAATCTTACTTGTTAGTGGTGCTTGCAAAGCATCACTATTGTAATCTCACATACTTATTATTATACTTTTTATTTTTATTTTTATTTTTATTTTTATATCTCTTAACAAAACTTCGGCACCTAACTCGTCCCGCACCGTTTAGCGTAGACCCACGAATGAGGTGTCAAATCGAACGGCCTATTGAGGACACATGTGCTATGACTTTTATAAGCGATCGGGGTACGGTATTTGCCCCAGGGGCAAAAAAGCGGCCGAAAAATCCCATAGACTTAACATTGACACAAACTTTGACGCGTCACAGCTCCAAGCGAGGATTTCAGTAGAAACGTGTGATTTGCCACATTTGAAGAGGCTGGCAGGCTCTGTAAGAGCATACCTCAATATGGGGTAAAAGTTGCACCCTGGGGGCAGGAGCTGCCCAAAAATGCCCCAATTGACTTATAATGGTGTAGGACGGCCCATGAAATGAAAAGGCATAGGGATTTGTATTGAACATAGCTCTGGATCACAGTGTCATAGAGACGAGGGGTGGGCTCATTTTACTCAGACAACCAATCAGTCTCTCTGGATCATTGTGAAGCTATCAAGCCACGCCCTAGCAACCATTAAGAGCACCTTAGCAACAAGTCCCATAGACTTCTATTGAAAAAGATCAAAGGGATATCTCCGGATAGAAGTGTCATAGAAACACAAGGGTGGTCTCGTTTGACTCGGGACAGCAAACAGCCAATCATGCATCACTTCAACACTTCCTAGCCCCTCCCTAGCAACCATTGTCCAGCACCTTAACAACCAAAATCCATAGAGGGATATCTTCCATTCTGAATGTCACAGAGGCATGGGAGTTCGTTTATATCATTCATACTGACAAGCAGCCTTTGGAGATTCATGATTGGCAGCTGCCAAGCCACTCCCTAGCAACTACACAGAGTACCCTAGCAACCGTTTAGCAGTAACTATATCTCTCCACCAGAAAATCAGAGAGACTTCTGGGTTGATTTCTTTCAATCAGGATGGCAAGGAGACTTCATAAGTATCACTATGTTAACTGCCTAGCAACCAGATGGGGTTACCCTAGCAACCGAGTAACAAATCACATATCTCTGCATCAGAAAAACGTAGAGACTTCCGGGTTGACTTATTTCAATCAGGATGGCAAGGACACTTCATTAGTATCACTATGGTAACTGCCTAGCAACCAGATGGGCTTACCCTAGCAACCGAGTAACAAATCACATATCTCTGCATCACAAAAACATAGAGACTTCCGGGTTGACTTATTTCAATCACGATGGCAAGGACACTTGATAAGTATCACTATGTTAACTGCCTAGCAACCAGATGGGGTTACCCTAGCAACCGAGTAACAAATGACATATCTCTGCATCAGAAAAGCGTAGAGACTTCCGGGTTGACTTATTTCAATCAGGATGGCAAGGACACTTCATTAGTATCACTATGGTAACTGCCTAGCAACCACATGAGCTTACCCTAGCAACCGAGTAACAAATCACATATCTCTGCATCAGAAAAACGTAGAGACTTCCGGGTTGACTTATTTCAATCAGGATGGCAAGGACACTTGATTAGTATCACTATGATTACTGCCTAGCAACCAGATGGGGTTACCCTAGCAACCGAGTAACAAATCACATATCTCTGCACCAGAAAATACTACTGACTTCCGGGTTGATTTATTTCACTCAGGATGGCAAGGACACTTCATTACTATCACTATGGTAACTGCCTAGCAACCAGATGGGGTTACCCTAGCAACCGAGAAACAAATCACATATCTCGGCACCAGAAAAGAGTACAGACTTCCAGGTTGATTTATTTCAACCAGGATGGCAAGGACACTTCATTAGTATCAATATGGTAACTGCCTAGCAACCACATGGGGTTACCCTAGCAACCGAGTAACAAATCACATATCTCTGCATCAGAAAAGCGTAGATACTTCTGGGTTGACTTATTTCAATCAGGATGGCAAGGACACTTGATTACTATCACTATGGTAACTGCCTAGCAACCAGATGGGGTTACCCTAGCAACCGAGTAACAAATCACATATCTCTGCACCAGAAAATAGTACTGACTTCCGGGTTGATTTATTTCGCTCAGGATCGCAAGGACACTTGATTACTATCACTATGGTAACTGCCTAGCAACCAGATGGGGTTACCCTAGCAACCGAGAAACAAATCACATATCTCGGCACCAGAAAAGAGTACAGACTTCGGGTTGATTTATTTCACTCAGGATCGCAAGGACACTTGATTACTATCACTATGGTAACTGCCTAGCAACCAGATGGGGTTACCCTAGCAACCGAGAAACAAATCACATATCTCGGCACCAGAAAAGAGTACAGACTTCGGGTTGATTTATTTCAACCAGGATGGCAAGGACACTTCATTAGTATCAATATGGTAACTGCCTAGCAACCAGATGGGGTTACCCTAGCAACCGAGTAACAAATCACATATCTCTGCACCACAAAACACTACAGACTTCGGGTTGACTTATTTCACTCAGGATGGAAAGGAGCCATGTATTGTATTACCTTGGTAACTGCATAGCAACCACATGGGCTTACCCTACCAACCGAGTAAAAAATCACATATTTCTGCACCAGAAAATCGTACAGACTTCTGGGCTGATTTATTTATGACCATAATTTTTTATCTTTTCAAGTTACAACATGCTGTTTGACGAGTTTTGCCACGGCAAGCACCACTCACATTTTCTTCAGGAAATGTACCTATCTAGTTTCTTTCTATAATGCATGATAACTGAATAATGACTTCACATCTAGTCCTGTAGTGTAATCTGTTAGTAATACCACACTGGGTAAACAGTGATTTGGTGCATAAGAGAGCTACTGTATTGGCACACATTTACACACAAGACAAAATAGCTCACTAAATTGCACTAAATTATCTTCAACAACACCCTAGTCATTGCACCTCCTAGTTGTGAAGCATAGTAGTAGGTAGTGAATATTTGCATCGACACTACTAATTTTCCTACAATTCCAGGATTTAAGTTACCAGGTTGATTTTCCTACTGAATATAAACATAGAAATAAATAGAGGTGAATTTGTAAAGCAAAATATTATGGACCGAATATTACCTGTCAAATAATCAAGATGACATTTTTATTTTATATAATTGTTTTTTGTTTTTTGTTTTGGAACTGAATTTTTTTTAAATGTATTATTGAATTTTTAATGATGACATTTTGTGAAAAAATTTTTAATTTGAAATGTTAACATCTTAAATATACAACCATTTAAAATTGCATCCCCCATAAAAATGCAAGCACTGTTAATGTAATGCGTTTATTTTTCAGTTCAGCATGCTTTTTTATCCCCCAAAGACATTTGTCATTAATATACTTCCATACATCTGTAATGTTGGGAGTGTATTAGTACTAGTTTTCTTTTATCATTTATTGATAAGGAGCAACATTGTTTTCTCTCACAGAAAATAGAGCCTTTCGGAAATTCTCCTAATACCGCCTACTTTGGAAAATGTTGATATTAGGAAACATTTGTCAACTGAAAGCATATTTTTGTGGATATGGGCTGTGTTTCTTAGTGTGTACCGAAAGGAGACTACAGTAATCCTCATAAAAACCATCCCAGGTTTGTTGTCTCAAAGCCTTGGCTGTTTCTGTCTGTTGTGCTTTGGTAATAACAGTTAGCCATTTCAAAACACACATCCTATAATGAATCGGAATCTAAAGTTTCAAAGCAAAACACAATTTACTGCTAAAAGTACACTGGGAAATACTATGATTTATTTGATGGAAAGCCATGCTATTAATTTAGGCAGCAATGAATATCATACTATGTGTTATTAGAATGTAGTACTATTATTGAACTGTATTTTCTGCTTTTGCCCTCATCCCACCCCAGGCATAGATCAATCTGTCTCTGCACGGCTGGGTGCCAGCAAGCCCATGACCTCCAGAGAGCAGTCTGTTCAAAAGGGACAAATCATGAAGAATCAACTTTCTGTGATTTTTAATATATGAGATCATTGTGCTATGACAACATACTGTAACTTTCAAAACCAAAAATGTCCACCTCAGTCCAAAAAGACCATTTATTGGAACTAAACTACAAATACAGCTTCCATACTTCCACAACTTGCGAAAATTATGTTTAGATATGAGCAGGGGCATAGGAACGATTTGAAATGAGAGGACACATTATAAATCAGCTTGGTTCATTTAGGTTATGCAATGTTCTGGAACTTTTTCCCCCAGGAATTTTCTTAAAGTGGGTTGGGGTGGGTTGAAGTGCCATTTAGGGTCAGCGTGAATGTGGAAAATGGACTTTTAGAGTGATAAAGAACTAAATTATGTCTGTTTTATGGCAAAACAAGAACAACAAACTTTACTGGATCTCAGGGAAAATAAAACTGACATGCTAGCTCTCCCACTGTCATATAAGCCTTGTGCTAGTGGACATGCCACTAATAACTCAGCCTCCTAACACCACCAAGATCTATATTATCCCAATTCAGCCTTGTAACCTACTATATAATAAGAAAGAGCCAATAAAGAATTAACGGGAATTAACGAGGAATTTTCTCATTAGTGAGGGGGCTTAGATTCCCAAGAGGTGTCTGTTAAGACAGGAGAATGGGATTGGCACATATTACATGAATGATATATTGTGCTGTGTGGTTCTAATAAAAAATTATCGATTATTGATTTGCTGTGAAACAGTGTAGTAGGTTGATTGCATTGACAGGTGTACTCCATGTTGGGAAAGGTACTTTAAAACTGTAGATTTCTAAGCTACATTCTAATCATCATTTAAAGAAACATTCTGGGTTCATTACAAGTTAAGCTCAATTGAAAGCATTTGTGGCATAATGTTGATTTACTCAAAAATTATTTCAACTCGTCCCTCCTTTTCTTGAAAGAAAGCCAAAATCAAGGATACATTGAGGCACTTACAATGGAAGTGAATGGGGCCTTTTTTGAAGAGTTTAAAGGCAGAAATGTGAAGTTTATAATTTTGTAAAAGCACTTACATTAATTCTGTTAAAACTCATGTATTATTTGAGCTGTAAAATTGTTTAAATCTTAATTTTTACAGTTGTTTTAGGATTTTGGTGTTTGTTGACATGGTAATGAAGTTGTAAAATTGATTATAACTTTATACAGAAAAGGTTAGTCAGTGATTTTATCACACTAATGCATGTTGTTTATGTCTTGTGTCTATACTTTTGAAACAGTATTTCAGTGTTTATGGATTGGCCCCATTCTCTTCCATAGTAAGTGTAACTGTAACTGGACAATGCTGTGGATTGAGGTTAACTTGTATTGAAACCAGAATATTCCTTTAAAGTAGTTTGATTACAGTAGAGGTCAACTGATATGATACAATAACAGAGATGATGGAAAAGGCCAATAACCTTTAATTGGATGTCTTTCCTTATGGTGACAAGAGTCCAAAATTAGTATTTTTAACTATAAGCAAACCTGAAATACTTATAGACATTTATTTTGAAATTTCTGTGCTTCCATCTCATAAAAACACACAAGAGTGTCTAGAAGGTAAAACTTCCGCAGCCGAAGTCTCACGAAAGTCTCATTCGCTGTTAATAAATTTGGGTTTAGGATAAGATTTCGTTTAGGTGTAAAGTAAGGGTTAGGTTTACGTTTAGGGGTTGGGGTAGGTGTAGGTTTTATGTGGGACTCAAAATAAACACAGTGTGAACCTCGAATGCGGCTCTTGCTAGACTTTAACCGGGAGTTTACCTTGTAGACACGATCGAAACAAAACATGCACTCTGACAATCATCCACAATGTATTACATTAGAAACACTATAAAGTAAACATTATCATATGGGCCAATAAATACTGTATAAGCAGTAATTCCTCAACCATAGAGCATCATTCATCAAAAGTAGATCATCAGTGATCACTTATCAATTGACTGGTATTCCTGTATTAAAAAACAGACTTTTTCCTTTTCTTGTGGGACATTCATTCAAGTTTATATAAATAATCCTTCAATAATCTCTATGCTTCATTTGTGTCTTTTCAGTTAACATTTTGTATTAATAATCATGAATATGTCCATAAACGGTGATGGTGTGGAGACGTGGTTCTCTAACAGTGCTCTAAATGTGAATATTTACTAAATTAGGCTTTTTATATAGGGCTGGGCGATACAGATAAAAAATTCATCATGGTATAATGTTTCATATCATTCTATATCGATAATTATTGATACATTTTAATAAACTTTTTTAATCAAACACCAGTAGAAAAAAGGTTTGAATTTAACCACTGTATTTGTAATGTATCCACTCTATTAATGCAAACAAAATTCTTTTTCTGTTTTAACAGTCAAAAACAAAGTAAAATGTAAACAAATATCCTCTTTATTATATGAAGATTAAATACACAAGTGTTAAAGAAACTATTGAACTTAATAAATAAAATGTTACAAATATCGTTTGGAGGATTTCTCATAAGGCATTGTTGCCGAGTAAACTTGGCAAGTTAAACTTGGAGGAAGACAAATCGCAGAGCGTATCAGTGCAATTAAGCGTTTCAGCGGTGCAGTTTTCAAAGCACATAGAGAGAACACAAAGAAAGAACAACAGAAAGAAGGATGAGGGGGATGGGAGGAAGAGCTAAAGAAAGAGTCATCCATCCTGACCTTCTGTCCAGGAGCATCATCACTACAACTCATGTCACACACAAAACATACAACATTCTAGTATTTCTTAAAGAGATATTTATTGAATTATTTAATTACTCTGATGTTGTTCCAAACCCATTTGACTTTCTTTCCTCTGTGGAACAAATGGATACTTCAGCCTTAGTCACCTTTCACTTTCATTGTATTTTTTGTCCTTCACATTGAATAAATTTTAGGTGAACTACCTTTAATTCATTACAAACTATTGAACAAAATTGATTATTTCAAATGATCTCATTGCCATTTGGCATTAAATTACTATGACATTAACCCTAAATATTGTCCATAATGGTAGTTTAATTTGAAGTAAGTTCTCAAATAGACATGTTTTAGATTCACAATGAGAGTCAGGTGCAGATAAACTGTAAAATGAATATATGGAAAACATGCTCACTCTCACATGCAGTGGTTTGAGGCACAGAAATTTTAGAACAGAGTGTTGCTCACTAGGAGTGCTCTCTGACATTTCTGAATAATTAATGAGGGTTTTTGGGGAAATGAGGGGAACCAATAAGAAAAGAGAGATTTGCAACCATTGCAGGATGCACCGTCTGCCATAGAGGATTTGGGACTGCATCAAAGCACACTGCCTCCAGGTCTTTTAACAAACACACTTCTACACATTCATCGTTCAGCTTCTCTTACTCAGAAACACACATATTCACTGTAGAGATTGATTGGGATAGTCGATAGTTTTTGATATTTTATCGGTATAATTGACTCATCCACATATTGTTCTACACCTGTATGACATACTTAAGTGAAATACAAATTAGAATGTTAGGCTGAATATTAGCCTCAATCGGCATTTACTTTCATTAAATGGAAAACGGTGACTAACATACTGCACAACATCTCCATTCATGTTTCATAGAAGAAAGTCATATGGGTTTTGAACAACAACTCTTACTAGGATAGCTCACCCAAAAATGAAAACTCTGTCATTATTTACTCACCCTTGTTGTTGAACAACAACAACAATAAGGGTGAGTAAATAATGACAGAGTTTTCATTTTTGGGTGAGCTATCCTAGTAAGGGTTTTGCACAGTTAAAAACTCTCTGAGAAGTTGTGTCTTTAAATTCATCCCATTTAAAGCACTGCTGCTACAGTCATACAGATGCAGACTGGTGTCTTTGGCCATTGCATCGTAATTCACATGTTTTTCCACATTGTTTTTCCTGAGAAACCTATCTGATCAGGGTCGGGTCAGCCTAAAGCAGCCTCAGATCAAATCAAATCAACTCCATTAAAGAGCACAAATCAAATATTGTCACATGTAAATAACATCAAACCTCATTGGTTCCTTGGTCATGAAACTGATTCACTAGTCGATTTTTTTTAAATATGTAGCTTAGCACATCGCTAATTCACTGGACCATTTCCTCATTATGACTACACGTAGTAATTTTTTCCTCATTAAAAAGTTGTACTCCTTAAGAAATGAGTAGTCATTTTAAAACATATGCATAAAATCATGTGCACATGTGAGATCTCCAGTCAGTAACCTTATAGAGCTTCTTAAAGGGATAGTTCACCCCAAAATGAACTTTTTCTCATCATTTACTTATCATTGCTTTTGAAGATATAGATTTAACCATTGGAGACTTATGGATTACTTTTATGCTGCATTTATGTGCATTTTGGAGCTCCAAAAATGTGGTATCCTTTCACTTGTATAGACCTACAGAGCTGAACATTTGTTTATGTTCTGCTGAAGAAAGTAAGTCATGCACATCTGGGATAGCATGAGTGTGAGTAAATTATTTTTGTGTGAACTATACCTTTAAAGGAACTGTCAGCATCAGCAATCGTGTGTGTGTGTGTGTGTGTGTGTGAGATATCACGTAGCATTAAGCTGTGTGGTTCATTGGTTGTCTCTCTGTCAGAGTCTGAGCATTGCTGAACTCACTGAGGTGTGAAATAAACCTATAATTGAAGTCAGAAGTATACATACACCTTAGCCAAATACATTTAAACTCAGTTTTTCACAATTCCTGACTTTTAAATGGGGAAAACTTTCCCTGTCTTAGGTAAGTTAGGATCACTACTTTATAATAAGAATGTGATTTATTTCAGCTTTTATATCTTTCATTACATTCCCAGTGGGTCAGAAGTTTACATACTGTACACTTTGTTAGTATTTGGTAGCATTGCCTTTAAATTGTTTAATTTGGGTCAAAAGTTTTGGGTAGCCTTCCACAAGCTTCTCACAGAAAGTTGCTGGAATTGTGGCCCTTTCCCACAGACAGAACTGGTGTAACTGAGTCAGGTTTGTAGGCCTCCTTGTACCCACACGCTTTTTCAGTTCTGCCCACAAATGTTCTATCAGATTGAGGTCAGGGCTTTGTGATGGTCACTCCAATACCTTGACTTTGTTGTCCTTAAGCCATTTTGCCACAACTTTGGAGGTATGCTTGGGTCATTGTCCATTTGGAAGACTCATTTGTGACTGAGCTTTAACTTCCTGGCTATTGTCTTGAGATGTTGCTTCAATATATCCACATAATTTTCCTTCCCTTATGATGCCATCTATTTTATGAAGTGCACCAGTCCCTCCTGCAGCAAAACACCCCCACAACTTTATGCTGCCACTCCTATGCTTCACGGCTGGTATGGTGTTCTACGTCTTGCAAGCCTCACTTTTTTCCTCCAAACATAGCGATGATCATTATGGCCAAACAGTTACATTGTTGTTTCATCAGACCAGAGGACATTTCTCCAAAAAGTAAGATCTTTGTAGACCGATAAGTACGATTAAGCAGACACATTGCACACACATTGATGTGGCTTCAAGGGCGAGATGACTGTGTGACTGTGCCAGCATGGGTCTGCATATGTCACAGATGTGCTAATGTGTTACTAGCAGATGCATCCTGACTGTAGGCACTCAGCTGGAAATGTAGGTTAAGCTGGTCATCCATACTTTGTTATTGAGGAAGACAGAGATATACAGAGATGGCCTGTTTGTCTTTGTGTAAGAGGCAGGTCTTGAGTGAGAAAATAAAAGATGGAAGAGGGTTTTCAAGAAATAGAAAAGAGAGAAAAATTATTAATTGAAGATATAAGCATAAAGGTATGTCCCAAATACTGGATCTGTGGGCACACACATGCATACACACTTTGATAAAAGTTCACGACAAGGTCAAGTTTTCCTCAGTTTGATTCTGTCACTTTCCTTTCTCTCTCCCTCTCTTATTACACTTATACTGTTATGCAACTATCTTAAGGGTATGTTACAACTTAGCACACACACAGGCCTTTAAGTAAACGTGTGCATACATAACCTTAAAGGATCCTCTCTGGAATACTTGATTCTGATTGGACAGTCATTGCATTTTGCAGCAAACATTTTTCCATAATGACAGCTAAACTGTATAATTGGCCATTGGTCTAGGCAATGTTTCTGAAAAGCTAATCAATTTATTTCAAATCAATATTTTATTTAATCATGCGTGCATTTATTTGGTAATTACAGTATCTCACAATAGTAAGTACACACCTGCCAAATTTAACACACCTGCTCCCCATTCACACCTGAGACCTAGTAACACTATCGAGTCACATGACACCGGGGAGGGAAAATGGCTAATTGGGCCCAATTTGGACATTTTCACTTAGGGGTGTACTCACTTTTGTTGCCAGCGGTTTAGACATTAATGGCTGTGTGTTGAGTTATTTTGAGGAGACAGCAAATTTACACAGTTATACAAGCTGTACACTCACTACTTTACGTTGTAGCAAAGTGTCATTTCTTCAGTGTTGTCACATGAAAAGATATAATCAAATATTTACAAAAATGTCAGGGGTGTACTCACTTTTGTGTGAGTGTAATAAGCTGGATAATGTGAGGTCAGCTGGTCTGACTGTACATGATCACTTACATGTACGCCGACAGTTTTGTGGAGATCGCCGACGAAAGCCTGAAATCATAGGTAAATCAGAACATCATTGGACCGAAGAAATGGAGAAAAATTTGTGGAACTTAGGCAGGAGCACCAGTGCCTATTTGATGTTTCCTCCGAACTGTACCACAACCGGGTGGAGAAAGAGAAGTGTTGGAGAGGAAATGCCAATTCTCATGGGCAGTCCGATTTTTCAGTAGGAGGTACTTTTTCGTATAATAACCAATAAAATATATGATTCCTTTAGGCAATTAAAAACATACACATCATATTCTGAAATGCATATGCATTTGTTTTCGTATCTCGTATCACTTCTCGCGTGTAGTCTGTTGTGAAATGTAATTTTTAGTCGAGGCAGAGTCATCGGGGATTCATCAATAGTGAAATGTCTTGTAATGTGTTCACCCCTGTCACTGATTCGTTGTGTAATTTGAAAATGCCACAACTTCCATGACAAGACAGACAGTTGTGTAATATGAACAGTACCACAATCCAACGTCTTTGAAAGTTGTGTAGTGTTTAGAAGGCATAAAGTGAATAAATAAATCATCCAGTACTCAGAAAATTGTCACTGAAAGAGGGCTGATATATCATGGAGGACCTAACTTGTCTTTTTTTTCTCTCTTTTAATTGGACTGTACACACACAAACACCCCCCCCCCACACACACACACACACTTGCACTGACCATAAGTTATGAGGTGCTGAGGAGGCAAAGGAATGCTGGTTGCCATGTTTCCACATAATAATTTTATTTGACGCAGCACATGAGATAATAGACTGATGTAGACCTCTAGTGGCCAAACAGAAAAATGGAATGACAGAGCATCTGATGCAGAATTTACAGATGAAGTGTGCATTTTTATGTTAAAATATAATTGCTCCTATTCCAGTTCTGTAAAATTAGTTTAGCATATCCCAGTTTAATGTGCACAGATAAATAGCTTGATTTTCCATAGAGTATAAACACTGTGCCACTTCAAATCCTTTTTTCTCTTTGTTTGAGCAGCTCAACATGTCAACTTCTGGCTCAGTCAATGGCATGAGTTTGGGCTTAAAACTACATGTTTTTTCAAACCATGTTAGAGGGCAGGCAGAACAGTTTGAAGGAGTGCTTGGGAAACCTTTAGTATGGGTAGCATGCCATTTTAAACATGGCCATTGTCTGTAGCTCTTTTCTTGTGGAGTTTTAAAGCGGCTCCCTGAAGTGAATCATGGGAATTCATATACAAAATGGATAGCCACAGCAGGAAGGGGGTTTAAGAGATTTAATGATCATTGCAATGAATATGCAACCTATGAGACTACGTAGTTATTTAAATTAGTCAAACTCCCACTTAGACTTTGGGAAATATTTAATGGTACTTGAATTTATGCTATTTTAGTGCATTTCTATCTTTATACTATAGAAGGCTTGTTACATATTGTTTTCTTTCCTAAAAAGGAAATAAATGCATATTGAAAGGAACCATCAAAGTATGTGATTAATCGAGATGAACTGTGAATAATATTTGGAAAATAAAGTCAAGGTATTGGAGTGGCATTCACAAAGCCCTGACCTCAATACGATATAATAAATATATATATAACATTAGCAACATTAAAACCACCTGCCTAATATTTTGAAGGTCCCCCTCATGCTGCCAAAACAGTGCCAGCACCGCATCTCAGAATAGCATTCCTGTGGCTATGTACACATTCATAAAAACACACACTCACATTCAGAGTTTATAACCTGTCTTGATTGAATATCATTGAATCATGAATCTCATATTTTGAAATGGGGGCTGTAGTTGTTCATGTGCTCATGGGCTACATCATTCTCAGTTGCGCAGTGGGGTTTTTTTTTTTTGTGCTTGCTGTGTGTTTCCTCTTGGATGTTCTCTACAGATTTCCATGTGGTGATGTGTGGTTTAGCATGGATTTGAATGCATTCCTCTTTGATGATTTGTGTGCATGTAACATTCCAAGTACACAAAGTATTGAACTCATGATTTATATTGGTCACTGCTGTTTGGGCTCATTTCGGGTATTTACCTTTCTTGAAATAATAATTCAGTGCAAGCTGGGCTTTCTATATTCAGAGTGCTGTTCATTTATGGATATACAGTGGATTTAAAAAGTCTACACACCCCTGTTAAAACAGCAGGTTTTTGTGACGTAAAAAATTAAACAAAGATAAATTGTGTCAGAATTGTTGCACCTTTAATGTAAAAATGACAACCTATGCAATGCCACTGAAAACCAAAGTGACACATTTCAGAGAAAAGAAATACAAAACATATAATAACCTAACTGTGTAAGTGTGAACATCCCTGAACTAATACTTAGTTGAAGCACCCTTTGATTTTATTACAGCACTCAGTCTGTTTGAATAAGTGTCTATTAGCTTGGAACATCTTGACTTGGGAATATTTTCTCACTCTTATTTGCAAAAACGTTCCATATCTGTCAAATTGTAGGACATCTCCGGTGTACAGCTCTTTTCAGGTCCCCCCCTCAGATTCAGATCTGAGCTCTGGCTGGGCCATTCCAAAACATTCATCTTTTTTTGCTGAAGCCATTCTTTTGTTGATTTGGATGTGTGCTTTGGATCATTGTCATGGTGAAAGGTAAAAGATGCCAGAATGTTCTGTGATAAAATTGACTGGTACTTGGAGCTATTCATGAGTCCCTCCACTTTCAATAAAGCCCCAGTTCCAGCTGAAGAAAAGCAGCCCCGAAGCATGATGCTGCCACCACCATGCTTCCCCGTGGGTATGGTGTTCGTTTGTTGATGGGCAAAAATTTCAATCTTGGTCTCATCAGATCATAACACCATTTTTCACATAGTTTTGGGAGACTGGATATAGGTTTTGCAAAGTTTAGCCTGGCTTGAATTTTTTTTTCCCCATCAGAAATGGCTTGTGCCTTGCCACCCTGCCCCATAGGCCAGACAGATGAAGAATACAGGAGATAGTTGTCACATGTAGGGAGCAACCAGTACTTGCCAGAAAGCTCATTTAATGTTCACTGTGTTCCATGGTATATCTAATGCCTTGGCCTTGGACAAAAAATGTTAGCCCTCACCTGAGCAATCAATACCTTTCAACAATGAGATCCTGTTGATGCTTTTTATGGTTCATGACTCTTATAGTAGCATGCAACCAAGATTATGTCAGAAACATCCTACAAGAACAGCTGAGATTTATCAGGAGTTAATCAGAGTCACTTCAGGTAAAGACAGGTGTGTGTACTATTTCACATGAGCTTGATGATTGTTTGATTCTGAACACAGCCACATACCCAATTATAAAAGGGTGTGCACACTTATGCAGTTATTCAAAGTTTGAGGGGGACAGAGAGGGACAGATATGCAAAAAGGGATTGAGGAGTGTATGCAGATACAGCTGGAGAGTTTGAGTTTGATCTCCATGTGATTGAAGAGCACAACACAGAGAAAAATTCAAACCTACAGCTCAGGAGACAAGTAGGAGTTAATATTATATATAATAGTTATATTTAAATATTTAGCTTGTTTGTTTGTTTTTGTTTTTTAATGTAATTAATATTTCTCTGCATCTATAGTGTGTTTAGAAGTGCTTTATTTTAAAAGAGACCAGTAAACTTTGACTATTGAATCGTGTGTTGCTGCCATTTATAAATTGCTGAGGCTTACTTTGCTGTTGTTATTCTTAAATTAAGAATGTAGCCATTGATGTTAGTTATTCTAGTATTTATAATAATACATTTACTCATTTGGTTTTCATTTCCAGATGAAAAAATGTATTTGGACAAAAGGAATAAAATGTTTGGATTCTCTTTTGGAACATTTTGCCCAATACTACGCTGTCACAATTTTGGTGTAGCTTTGAGTCTATTATCAAGGTTAATATTATTATTTCAGCATGACAGGAAGGCCTATATGTTTCCATGCATGACAGGATAGATTAGGCAGAAGTATCCCAACTATTTCAGGTCTGTGCTAACCATTAAAAAACAGGAATTCTGTTAGACTTTTTTAAAACATAATTTATTTTTTGCAATGTCCACAGCTTTTTGTATTTTGCCTAAGGTTGTCTTATAGAACAGTGATTTCCTGCCTGGTGTACGTGTATCTTTAACTCTATGCAAAGTTTGGTACCGAGATCTTTTCACTGTTTGTTGAGAGTAAAAAAAAAGTTTGGTTTGCCTCGCCCCTTGTAATGTGTGTCCAAAGAAGAGATCCACGCAATCCATCAAAAACACCCTTAATACCCTTTCTGTTCTTTACAGGTTTTTTGATCAAAAACAAACAACAAAGAAGAAACATTAATTCTTATCAAACATTCTTTCCTGCACTCACTGGCTGAGCAACCACCAGTAGTTTTAAAGAGACAAGCTCTTTTTTAATTATTATTTTTAATTATTGTAGCTTCTGTTCTATCCAAGACATGTGATGTCCTTCACCTATTATGTATAATAATGGTGTGGGGAATATAATCCTAATTTCAAATGTCATGTCTGTTTAGATTTCATCAGTAAATCAGTATTATTATTCAATATGTATAATTAACAGCATTAGATTAGATACAATTTATTTCATATGTAAGCAAAATTGACATTATAACAAAATATTAGAAATATGCATATACCAGAAATATAATTGATTGTTATCAATAATAGTAATCAGTATTTATGATAATGTTAAATGATAGTTTTTGGTACACATCTTTGGGTTTGTGTTGATGAAGGGGTACATCAGCCTTACTAATGGGTCTGTGGGGGTACTTATGACAAAATAGGTTGCGAAATACTATTTTAGTACTTAGATCTGAGCCCTCTAACTTTGGCTCCATTTTTGGCTAACTTTACAAATCAATAGTTGTGATATTAGAATTTGTTTCCCCATCACCAAATTGCTGATCTAGCAATATGCTGAGAAGGGGTTTGTGGTGGCTTTGCTAATGTGCTGGAAACAGTTACTGTATCGGTCTCAGGTGAGAGAATGGCTTTTATTTCTGTCCTTCCTGAGGATGTGAGTTTGCAGTTACTTGATTCAACTCTTGTGTGTGTTTGTATTGTGTGGTTTGTTTTCATTACGATGCAGCTCACAATGAGTTACACCAAAATAACAATGCATTCAGTGAGGATAAGGTCTCTTTTACACAGCAGAGAGGTAGAGACACTTTCTAAAAGAAACGTGTTTCTAAACTACTGGACTGTTTCATTATAATTGCATTTACAGTAATTAATTTAGCTGACAGTTTTTTCCAAATTGACATAAATGGCATATCAGTCATGCATTATATGACTGTGGGACACATTCAGATAATTTGCCATTGGCATTGATTTAAAATATTTAATGATGTCAGAACTTGTTTAGGATGAATTAATGCTGATTTGTAGTAATGGAAGAATATACTAGAGGTCGCCTGACACTGGATTTTGCTGATACCGATAACTAAGGTGGTGGAAAAGGCTATATATATATATATAGGTATATATATATATATATATATATATATATATATATATATATATTGAATAAAACAGATGCAGTTTATTGTTCAACCAAAATCCCAATAATAGCCAGAAAAAGAAATAAGATTTGGTGCATAACAGTACTTTTAACTTTAAAGTAGCCCAAAACACAAGGTGCTCTTATTTTGAAATGACAGAGACTTGGCTTTGTACAGTTTTTGAAGTATCTGCCAAATTATGTTTATTTCTTTTTTATTGCCTATATATTCATCAGAGGAAGGAATATAAAGGATATATATATACATAGAATTTGCAGACATGTACTCTTGACCTTTTCTCAACCAACTCCTTGAGGAATCACCCTGGGATGATTTTTAAACTGTCTAAACCGTTTAAAAGTTCCCATCTATATGTTGGGGTCTTATTGGCTGCTTTTCTTAAATATTATAAGTCATTCATTTCAAAAACTTTTTTTTTTTTTTAAATATTATTTTAGATTTGTAAAGAAATAAATTAATATGTTGGCACAATTATATTTTTGTCTACAAACTAATTTCAAACATTTAAGAATACACCTTCAGATCAAAAGATTTTTAAGATCATGAGAAACTTTTCAGGCAAGTGACCCCAAACTTTTGAACGGTAGTGTATATATTTCACCAGATTATGTTTAAAGAGGTATTAGGTTTATAATTATTCACAAGATTTAAAGTTAGAGACATGATTTGCTGACAGGACATGTTTTCTTTGTCAAAATCGAATCAAACAAAATATGCATTGAAGTGAGGATAAAAATATGGATGAATATTGTCAATTATGAATGATGTAGATACAGCAAATCCCAATGTGATTGTTAAAAAAAAAAACTATCAGCAACTACCGTTTAAAAGCTATATTTTTTGCCAATAACCGTTAGTTCCATAAAGCAGATATCGGCACCGAATAATTAGTCAAACCGAGATATTGGTCTACCTCTAGCATATACACAATGATACAATTATTAAGCTTTAGTGACCCAATTTACAAGTTGTCCCACTTTACCTGTATTTCACCCTAATTTTTGTTCCATGGCAATAGAACCTACGACCTTGGTGTCAATGATCATTAAATTACCACATTTCCTTTGAAATGATGATGTCATCTCTTTTCCTCTTGATCTATATTTGTTATTCTTTTCTAATCTAATATTATCTAGTATCTAGTATGTTTTATTCTATAATCAGGTCTTTCTGAGGGTTAACCTATAGGATTCAAATAAAGGCAATTTGGGAAATTTCAGGAATGTTGTGATCTGTACAAGGCTTTCCAGATAGAAAAACAAAAACAAAACATTATTGACAGATCTGTCAGTGCTGATAAGTATATTCAAATCAGGGATGACTCTTAGATTTAGCGGAGTACAGATGGTCATTGTATATTGCAACTGTGCCAGGTGATGTCTGGAACTTGCAAAGACTGCATTATGATTGGCCACTCCTTGTTCTCTCCAGGAAAAACCTATGCAAATATTTCCATGCTTTATTTTCAGTTTATTGAATATTTATTTAATCTTCATTCTTTCCTCTCATTTAAAACATGACTGGTTTTAAATGAACATTTTGAGAGTTCAGCCAGCTGTTCGTACGAACGCATCAACAAAATTTTGGCAGTCATTTCGGAGGATATGACTTTTGGATCCCTCTCAGGGTTTGTTCAGTGCTTGGCAGAATCAATCACAGTTTTATTAGCTGCTTTTGTTTCTCTTGGCCCTTTACACCATTTACACTATATCAGTGTTGCTAAATAAAATGTTTATGTAGAAGCAGAGAGACTTTTTTTTTTTTTTTTTTTTTTTGGTATTCAAGAGAAATCTTGAACAGTTATAAACGGGGCTCCCTCACATTGCAAAACCTGGAAGGAATTTTAAAAATTTTGTTTCCAGACCTGGAACAGTCATGGAAATGTCTATATAAAATGTAAATATTTATAGCTATGCTCTTCTGTAAAATATCTCACTGGCGAGAAGTTAGTCTTTGTGAGTGCAATCTCTTTTAAATGATAAAAAAAAATCTCTTTTACCCACAGGGCACATCTCCCAGCGGGCAGGGCCGATCAGAGTCCCCCGTGTACACGAACCTCCAGGAGCTGAAGATCTCACAGTCCTCTCTCCCACCTGTGCCCTCATCCTCCCCTCTGCACATCCTGGGTAACTGGGAGACGCACAAAGACTCGAGTGGAAGAAACTTCTACTACAACCGCACAAGTCAGGAGAGGACCTGGAAACCGCCCCGCTCACGAGACAACGGGGTCAGCCGCGGGAACACATCCAACTCTGGGGACATGGAGGTAACAAACACACATGTACATGTACACTGCAGTGTGTTTACATCATATTGAAAACAAACAGTATATTCATCAACAGGTCATGTGAAGAACGTGTTTATTATATTAAAGGGGTCATGACGTACTCTTTTTATATAATTTTATTATATTCCCTGAGGTCCACTTATAATGTTAGTAAAGTTTTTTTTCACCTAACATTCATAATTTAGTTATATGTAATAAATTTCCACCTTGTCTCTGGCCCTCTGACTGAAATGCTTTGTTTTAAGCCGTGCACCTTTATGTAGAAAAACATTTAAATCCAGATAGACACATGGCATCCTGTGTAAGTCCACTTTGCATGAATTTCCCATGACAGGCCCATCTCTCTCCTCTTCACCTGTGTAACTGACTGAGCACCCGTGGGCGGGGCCAAGGGTGCAATGATGACAAATAGGTGTTGATGTCTTGCTAAAGAGGCTGTCATATGCAGATGTATTTGGCCCTTGTGACATCACAAATTCCAAATGAGACATTTTTGCAGCTTGGTTTAAATAAATGCTCTTTTTCCATTAAGGGGGAAGTTTTAGTTCTGAATCTTACTGTATGTTTTTATACTACAAAGATTTATTATGTCAAAAGATCAAGGAAAATTGTATTTCTCATGTCATGACCCCTTTAATAGAAAACGTGCAAATAGAGTATCATGTTGCATATGTTTAACAAGTTGGATTTGTATTTGTGCTTGTGTGAGTGTAGGTGATCACGTGTTTGTGCATGTGAAAGTTTAAACTAGGCCAGAGTTGAAGTAGGTCTTCAGTCTATATTTAAGCCTTTGAAATATGCTGTTTGGATATTTAAGCTTCAACAGACAGCTGACCTAACATTAAGCAGAACTGAGTGGCACAATAACTTTTCATGAAATACTTGTGCGCATATTAGTTGACATGATAAAAAAAAATTGTGTACAGATCTAGGATTATATGGGTTGATATGGAACATTTCTGTCTAAGAGGGTAAAATGTTTGCCTTGCATATTCAGGGACAAACACATGCAAAGTTCTAAGTTCTTATTGTTCATTGCTACCATCTAGTGGTGAGATATGTATTAATTTGGTCTAAATGACTGTAAAATCTTATGTTAAAGGTGCATTATAGGGATAGTTCCCCTAAAATAGTTCATTCATTTACTTATCTTCATGTTGTTACAAAACTGTATGACTTCCTTTCCTCTGTGGAACACAAAAGCAGATGTTAACATTCTACAAAATTTCTCCTCTTGTGTTCCACTGAAGAAAAAAGTCATACTCATTTGTAGTGACATCAAGGTGAGTAAATTATGACAGAATTTTCATTTTCGGGTGAACTAACCCTTTAAGTATTTAATTTGGAGGAAAAAATAATGTACACCTAAAGACTTTTGACAAAAATGATTCAAATTAACACTCACAGGAGATGAAGACTCCAGTGTATCAATGGCTTAGAAAAGTTATTTTGTTCTGCATTGCGGACTTACTTAATCAAGGCTGACACATATGCCTGTGAATAGTTTTTTTGAAATGGCATCAGTAACCAAGTTTTTTTAGTGATTCATAATTGATGCCAATTGGTCAGTATTGTCTAAGAGCAGACATATTGGCCAGTTAAACATAAACAAAAAATTATGTAGTGCTTCTTTAAATACAAAATTATGGTGTATTACTTAATATGAAAAATGAAAATTATCTCATCATTTATTCACCCTAATGCCATCCCAGATGTGTATTTTAGAAGAATATCTCAGCTCTGTAGGTCCATACAATGCAAATGAATGGTGATCAGACCTTTCAAGCTCCAAAAATCACATATAGGCAGCATAAAAGTAATCCATATGACCCCAGTGGTTAAATCTATGTCTTTGGAACTTATATAATAGGTGTGATTAAGAAACAATACTGACATTTTAAACTGTTTCTCACCCAAAGTGACTTCAGAAGATTTCAAAGTGACTGCATCACTTCAGAAGACATACACTGATCATCCACAACATTAAAAACACCTGCCTAATATCGTGTACTGTGCTGCCAAAACAGTGCCAACCCGCATCTCTGAATAATCTTTGTTTTTGGCACCATTCTGAGTAAATTCTAGAGACTGTTGTGTGTGAAAATCCCAGGAGATCAGCAGTTACAGAAACACTCAAACCAGCCCGTCTGGCACCAACAATCATGCCACGTTCCAAATCATTGAGATCAATTTTATCCGAATTCAGATGATTGATGTGAAGATTAACTGAAGCTCCTGACCTGTATCTGCATGATTTTATGCACTGCACTGCTGCCACTTTATTGGCTGATTAGATAATCGCATGGATGATTGCTGGTGCCAGATGGGCTGGTTTGAGTATTTCTGATACTGCTGATGTCCTGGGATTTTCACAGAAAAAAATGTCTCTAGAATTTATCCAGAATGGTGCCAAAAATAAAAAACATCCAGTGAGCGGCAGTTCTGTGGATGGAAACACCTTGTTGATGAGAGAGGTCAACAGAGAATGGCCAGACTGATTTGAACTGACAAAGTCTATGGTAACTCAGATAACCACTCTGTACAATTGTGGTGAGAAGAATATCATGCGGGTTGGCGCTGTTTTGGCAGGTGGTTTTAATTTATATTTTTTGTTTCATGACTTGCTTTGTCTTCCCTCTTTTCTCTCTCCTCTGTTCTTAGCATTTGTCATCTGAGGAGAACTGTCTCAGCACTCACTCCAGTCAGTCAGACAGTCAGTATGGATCGCCCCCTAGAGGCTGGTCTGAGGAAATGGATGAACATGGACACACTCTCTATGTTTCTGAGTACACCAATGAGAAGGTGCTGGAAAGAGGTCCTTGCACACAGAAATCCCTCTATGTTATGGATGATGCACAATGTAATGGATGTTTTTCTTTTTTCTGTAGTGGATTAAACATGTGGATGAGCAAGGAAGGCTGTATTACTACAGTGCTGATGGATCTCGCTCAGAATGGGAGTTACCCAAAGTAAGCTTCACAGTTCACAGAGGGTAAACTGTTTTCACAGGTATAGCCAGACTGTCTGTAGATTACATGGTGTTCATTGCCTGCTTTCCATGCCGTTTTGACCCGGGCAGTAAGATGTTTACAAAGAAAATTTAAAAATAACCCTGACTCTGTAATCTAGTTAGTCGACAGCAGTGTCTCAAGTGCAATTTGTCTGGCCACACTTTTCTCCTTTACACACATACTCTTACTCCCATTCACTCTAACACCTACACACATGGTGTACTCTGGGGCGCTGTGTGGGTTTGGGTGGTCTTATGTTTGGAGGAGGGGATCAGACCACACATGGTGCTGTGGATGGGGAGGAGAAAGGTAACTGAGTGGCTTGTCTCTTAGCTTTACTGTATTTTTGCCATTCACAGTATTCATATGTACATTATTAACTTTCTTTTTTATGTTTGCAAAGCTTTTTTGAGTCTTGTTTTTTGTATTTTTTTTACTTTGCTACTTTCTCTCTAGTCACTATGAATCTGTTTCCCTTTATAGCACCAGTTAATACATGTGGAATTATGTACATTCTTTTATGCCCTTTAATTAGTTGTGTTGGCTGATTTTGTGTTTGTTTCCCCACATTATCACATCACTAATCTCTGTATCTTCTATGATCTCTCTCTCTCTCTCTCTCTCTCTCTCTCTTTCTCTCTCTCTCCAGTATAATCTCTCTCCTCCAATCTCTAGAGAAGCTCCTAAAAGTCACAGTTTGGAGAGGAAACCGCATGAGCCCATTCTCTTGACCAAGTGGAGACACAGCACATATGTGCTGGACAATAGTGACAAGGTACACGTCCATACACATACACACCTATAGGACTAGAGTTGTACAGATGCAATCATATATTAATATATCAGAACTCTTTTTCTTACAATATTGCATATATTACTTTAGATCCTTCAGTATCGATGAATATTGATATTCACAAGTATAATAATGAGATGCATTGCATGCATTGAATCATGTCTTGCAATGTGTATAATTTTGTGAGGTTTTTGGACACCCAGCTCTATTGAGCAATAAGCATACGTGAACCTGAGGTCTTAATATTATAGTAATGTAGCCTCTTCTGAGTAGTATCTTTTGCTTTATGAGTTTGTGTATGTAAGCACATGCAATTGCAACAGGTTTGATGTTTATTATTAATCACCTGGGTAGTGCTTTTTATTATCTTTGACATACATGTAAATCTTTAGCCCTCCCAAGTATTTAACTGTGAAAGTCAGCATGTAGCCTAAAAGCCAATTAGGACACTTCCTCTCCTGTCAAAGTCATTTATTCCTCCACCCAGATGCCAGTGCAGATTAAAATACATTTCCTCAAGGAGAGTGCATGGCTTTAAACAATCCTAGATCTCTTACATTTCATTTTTGGTGCATTGGTTCTGTATTTACCTGTTTTGTTTTAGATTTTGAGGGTTAGTGTACAGACACTAAATTAAACAATTAAGCCTAAAATATTATAATGTCACACAATGGTTTTCATTCCAGCTGCCATTCAAAAACAGATGGTTCAGTGTTAACCGCCTCCCCAGGGGATTCAACCTATCACTGTACAGAGAAGTTAGTTGCCTCATTTTGCTGTAACCAATCAGATGTGATTACAGACTTCTTGATTTCTTGGCTTCACAAATTGATTTCCAGCTAATCAAGGAAATAAATCATCATTTGGCGTAAAGACGGGCTTGTTTGAGTATTTCTGTAACTGCTGATCTCCTGGGATTTTCACACACAACAGTCTCCAGAATTTACTCAGAATGGTGCCAAAAACAAAAAACATCCAGTGAGCGGCAGTTCTGAGGACAGAAACGCCTTGTTGAAGAGAGGTCAACAGAGAATGGCCAGACTGGTTCGAACTTACAAATTCTACAGTAACTCTGATAGCATTAAAACCACCTGCCTAATATTGTGTAAGTCCCCCTCGTGCCACCAAAACAGCACCAACACGCATCTCAGAATAGCATTCTGAGATGATGTTCTTCTCACCACAATTGTACAGAGTGGTTATCTGAGTTATCATAGACTTTTTCAGTTCGAACCAGTCTGGCCATTCTCTGTTGACCTCTCTCATCAACAAGAAATTTCTGTTCACAGATCTGTTCTACGGCCAGTTTATTTATATATATATATATGTTGAGTATATAGTACATAAAACAATGGAGTTGCATACAATTAAACTGAAAATGAACATAGGACAATGTTGAGTTCATAACACCCAGACTATGTCATGATTGTAACACATTATAGTACACAAAACAAAAAAGCACTATAATATCAATTTACAGTATATTTTTGATGTGAATACACTAATGTCATCCAATAAATAACACATATAGTAAGATTACCCTCGGTTGCCTCAATTGCTTTCGTGTTTTTTTTGTGTTGTTTATGAGTTAAAATGTAGGTATCATTATTAAACTACATTATTTCTTCGAGGCCTGTTGTAATGAATTCTCAAAATATTTTCAAATATTTAAAATTAACAGCAACATTTTTCGATAACATCAAATTACACTCTTTTTCAAAATCATGAATTCTGAGGTTTTTCAAATTCAAGTACTGGTGATATAAAAATTACGGCATACAAAAATTTAAAATGTTTAAAATTAAAAAAAATCTTTATTTCCAGATGTGTATGACTTTCTTCTGTAGAAAACAAAGATTTTTAGAAGATTATCTAATCTCTGTAGGCGCATTCAATGCAAGTGAAGAGTGGCCAGAACTTTGAAGGTCCAAAAAAGCATATAAATTATCAAAGTAATCCATATGACTCCAGTGGTTTAATCCATGTCTTCTAAAATGATATGATAGGTGTGTGTAAGAAACAGACCAATATGTAAGTCCTTTTTCACTATAAATCTCACATTCTTCTTTTGTTTTTAGCAATTTGCATGATTCTTGCATCTAGCCACCTTCTGGGCAGGGATTTAATATTGATTTGTTTCTCACAACACCAATCCTATCACTTCAGTAGACATGGATTAAACAACTGGAGTTGTGTGGATTACTTTTATACTGCCTTTGTTCTTTTTAGAGCTTCAAAGTTTTGGCCACCATTCACTTTTATTGTATGGACCTACAGAGCTGAGTTTATTTTTGTGATCAGCAGAAGAAAGAAACTCATACATATCTGGGATGTCATGAGGGTGAGTACATTTTCAGAGAAATTTTCATTTTTGGCTAAACTATCTCTTTAACCTAGCCATAATGAAAGCATGCAAAATACATTTAAAATCTGAATTTAATATAAAAATAATGTGATTTTAACCTCCAGCACTGTTGGCATATTTTGAAACACAAAAAGCGACTGGCTGCCACCGTTTGTTTTAGCCTCTCATTTGCATGAAGTTTAGCATTTCTCAGCTTTTTGACAGTCATTTACTAATTGATTTGCTCCACTGGCAATCCCTCAATCCGTTGCTCTGCTCTCATAGAGAATTAAATCACAACACGCCTGCTCAATCTGTGCAAGTTGACATGTACAGTTTGAGTGATATTACAATTCTGACCGTTATCTGTCCCATCGTGGGAACACTGATGTGCTTGCTTTTTTGTATCAGGAGACTCTGAACTGCCTTCAGACTTGAACTAATATCTTTTCATCCATCCTCTAACCTCTTCTAATCAGAGGGTTTACCTCAATGCTTTTTCTGCTTTTTAACTTGCAGGAGTCTGTAAATGCCAAACAGAGTTCTCCTGAATCAGACTCCTGCCCCTCTTCCCCAAAACACCTGTACACTGTTAGTATACACACTAACCTATATGCTTGTGTGCATGCTACTTAATATGTATTAACATATCAGTCTCTGATCACTTTTTAATTTCCAAAAAGATCCCAATCAATATCCAGAACGAATCATGCAAAATTAGTGAAAAGGTTTTCTGTATTATTTTATTCATTGAAGTGTCATTTCTTTTTAATCTTCATAGCCCTCAGAGAAGTGTGGTGTGCTCAATGTCACCAAGATCACTGAACATGGCAAGAAACTCAGGTAAAGATTACATCTCTGAATATTGCATATTAATGTCTTGTATTGGCCATGGATAAATGGATGTATTAAAGTATTTAATAAGATAGTAATAATAATCTTACACATTACTGTTATTAATATATACAATGGGGTTTGAATAGTCTGAGGACATGTTGAAAAATTAAATATTATGATGTAAAAAATAATAAGAAACATTTAAGATTTTTTAAAATAATTTAAAACATTTAACATTCAGAAGTGTTCTCAGACTTTTAGACCCCATTGTGAATAGTTTTTGGGGTTTTCAAAAGAACTTGCATGGCTGTAAAGTTAGTTGATACCAAGAAGAATTCCCATATTGTATGTGACTAAATATCACAATAATATTACTTTGCGACTGCCATTCCTCCTTTTCTTAGTTGTTTTTTAGAACGGTGACACGGTTGTGCTCTTTCATCTTTATTGTGTCCTGCAGAAAGAATTGGGCCTCCACCTGGACAGTCCTGCAGGGATCCTCATTGCTCTTTGCAAAGGGTCAGGGCAGCGGCACCAGCTGGGTATGTGTTCCTGTCAGGCTCTGCTACAAGGATGCCTTCCCTGGGGCAGCAGTGGAATTATTATCTTCAAAATGTTTAGTGTTTGTCTTCGTAATGATGGCTGGCAGCATCATTTCAGCTTTTATCATAGAGAACACCATACAAACTGCATCCATATTTAGTGTTAAGACCATGTTCCAACAACAACAGGCCTAGATGACTTTGTGGTTTACAGTATTTTACTGTATGTCATCCTGTAACTGTAGTAGTTTTGTCTTGTGAATTGTTGCATTTAGAATTTAAATAATTAAAGGTGCATTCAGTAATTTTTTCCTTGTTAAAATGTTTTACATACACTGATCAGCCACAACATTAAAACCACCTGCATAATATTGTGTAGGTCCCCCTCGTGCCGCCAAAACGGCGGTAACCTGCATCTCAGAATAGCCTTCTGAGATGATATTCTTCTCACCACAATTGTACAGAGCAGTTATCCGAGTTACCATAGACTTTGTCAGTTCAAACCATTCTGGCCATTCTCTGTTGATCTCTCTCATCAACAAGGTGTTTCCATCCACAGAACTGCCGCTCACTGGATGTTTTTTGTTTTGGCACCATTCTGAGTAAATTCTAGAGACTGTTTTGTGTGAACATCCCAGGAGATCAGAAGTTACAGAAATACTCAAACCAGCCCATCTGGCACCAACAATCATCCATTGTCTAATCAGCCAATCATGTAGCAGCAGTGCAGTGCATAAAATCATGCAGATATGGGTCAGGAGCTTCAGTTAATGTTCACATAAACCATTAGAATTGGGAAAAAATTTGATCTCATGGGGGCTAACATGTTGAGATCACTGGACCAACCAAATACTGCTCATTTTGTTTTTGTAAACAAACCCCCCCCCCCCCCGTTAATGGACCCTTTTGCTCACTGAATAAAAGAATCATGGCTGACTGTGCACGCTTTTGTGTAATGCTGCATCCAAGCCACATGGTGTCAGTATAAGTCCAAGACTGCCATATTGGCTAGGCGCAACATAAACACAAAATTACTGAGTGCACCTTTAATAATGTTAGCTCTCTTGCTATGTTTTTCCTATCTCCTTCATTTATATCTCCCATATGTGTTGTGAGTCTGTTGTCATGCATCATCACTCTTTTTTTATTCTATTCCATTTATTCTTTCCATCTCTTCTGTCTCTTCAAAGTCGTACTGCCACAATGGTTCCTTCCCTGAACTCCTCCTTTCGTTGCTAAGTACCTGGAAGCGTTCGATTAAGCCCCGCCCTGCAGTGTCTTATAAGACGCACTGTAGGCGTGTCCAAGCTCCCCCTGTATGTGTCAATTTCTCTGGACAGAATGTGCCCTCTAAGCTGATCTAGGAACAGTTTTGCATCGTTTAAAGATGAAAGCAATTCAAAATTTGATAGAACAGTTCAGCAAATGATTTTAAAAATATATATATTTTGAAAATTGTGTAAATTCATTCCAAATTTATGTCAGCGACTCAACTAGCAAAAGTCATTCAAACCGAAAGCTTTACAGCACATATGAGAGTTGTAATGTGGAACTGTTTTTTCAGATCAGCTGAAAAGTGTAGCTTGTCTGTAATTTAACTGCACGTCCTTTTGTTCTCCAACGGCACGTCTGCCTGTTTTCCCCACTCTTTGTGCCCTTGTTACAGTTGAAGTCAGAAGTTTACAAACACCTTAGACAAATACATTTAAACTCAGTTTTTCACAATTCCTGACATTTAATTGTAGAAAACATTCCCTGTCTTAGGTCAGTTAGGATCTCTACTTTATTTTAAGAATAAAATATCAGAATAATAGTAGAGAGAATTATTTATTTCAGCTTTTATTTCTTCCATCACATTCCCAGTGGGTCAGAAGTTTACATACACTTTGGTATTTGGTAGCATTGCCTTTAAATTGTTTAACTTGGGTCAAATGTTTTAGGTAGCCTTCCACAAGCTTCTCACAATAAGTTGCTGGAATTTTGGCCAATTCCTCAAGACAGAACTGGTGTAACTGAGTCAGATTTTTAAGCCTCCTTGCTCCCACATGCTTTTTCAGCTTTTTCATTCGGATTGAGGTCAGGGCTTTGTGATGACTACTCCGATACTTTAACTTTGTTGTCCTTCAGTCATTTTATCACAAATTTGGAGGTATGCTTGGGGTCATTGTACATTTGGAAGACCCATCTGTGGTCCTTTGCTGTTGTTTTGGGTTTGATTTGCACTTTTCGCACCAAACTACATTCATCTCTAGGAGACAGAATGCGTCTCCATCCTGAGCAGTATGATGGCTGTGTGGTTCCATGGTGTTTATACTTGCATACTATTGTTTGTACAGATGAACGTGGTACCTTCAGGCATTTGGAAATTGCTCCCAAGTATGAACCAGACTTGTGGAGATCCACAATTTTTGTCTTGGCTGTTTTTTTTTCTTTTGTCCCATGATGTCAAGCAAAGAGTCAGAGTTTGATGGTAGTCCTTAAAATACGTCCACAGGTACACCTCCAATTCAGTACACTTCCTATCAGAAGCTAATTGACTAAAGGCTTGACATAATTTTCTGGAATTTTCCAAGCTGCTTAAAGGCACAGTTATCTTATGTAAACTTCTGACCCACTGGAATTGTGATATAGTCAATTAAAGGTTAAACAATCTGTCTGTAAACAATTGTTGGAAAAATGTCTCGTGTCATGTACGAAGTAGATGTCCTAAACGACTTGCCAATACAATAGTTTGCTAATATTATATCTGTGGAGTTTGTGAGAGTTTTAATGACTTCAACCTAAGTGTATGTAAACTTCTGACTTCAACTGTATGTGCTTGAAGTTGGTTCCACTAGCAAGAGAAGGTGTTTTTTAAACTTTTACCAACTCTAGAAATGGTTATTTGAAATACTAAAAGAAAGTGGATGCACTGAGAACCCATTATTTACTGGCATGCATTTCTGCATATTTTTTATTTTTTTATTTGGATTATAATTATAGATATTAACAGATACTGGAGCTTAGCATTATGCAAGGTATATACAGAATACTATTTGCAAGTCTGGGCCATAAATTATGAAACATAATTTTTGTGCATTTACATTTTGAGTGTAACCTATTATTAATTTTATTTTCTTCTAATATTATCTGACATGTCCTAGTACCACCCATTACTAATTGACACCTAAAATGCAGTGTGCTTCATAACTCACTTTTGAAACAGGAATTCCAATATAGCTGATGTTTAACATGTTTAACATCACTGAAAAGTGAATCTTGAATAACTCCTAAAATATGATTTATTGAGAGTGACAGGATTCAGATTGTATACATATGTAAACTGTCTTATTCAATTATAGTTTGGAGGGAACCAGTCCAAACCAGAATTCACAGTGGATCTTCGAGGAGGTTCAATTGACTGGGCTTCCAAAGAGAAATCTAGCAAGAAGCATGTTATTGAGGTGAGAGTCAGATTAATTTCTCAGACCTTTTTGGAAACATTTTCCGTTTTAACATTTATGGTTCATTTGCGGTATTTAACCCTTAAATGCATGACAATTTCACCAAACACTCTTATATATTAAAGTTTTTACAAAACCTTCATGTACAGTATATCAAACACAAATGGATCTACAAAATGCCCAGATGGTGTCAAATTTTCCAAATATTTTCAAAACTATTAGAAAATAATAGAATTAAATATTTTTTTTATCTATCAAAAAGATAATGTAACAAATTAGAACAAATCTAAAACAGTTTTCATTACTTTCACACTGAACTTTTATGAGACGTAACTGGCTGTCAAACATATATTGAGCTACACATAAGATACACATATGCACTTCTTGAGTCTTAATAGATGGAAAACTTGGATAATTTCAGTAGTAAACCCAAATAGTAGTACAATAGTCATATCATACAGTTCACTTGCTATAGTTTACTTCCACATTTCTTCTTCATCAAATAGCAATGTCAGATGTAAATCTAGTCAATCACTGACACAACAGCATCACCTTGAGTAAGAAAAAGCATTTATAATATGTATAACATGCATATGAAATACTGATAAATCACCATTGTTGTTAATTCATTGTTGCACAGAAAATCAACATGATACAGTATTTATTTCCCATTGCTCATTTCTCTTGAAATAAAGAAATCATAAAAATATAATTTTATGATTTCGACTCCATTTTATATATATATATATGGGGTCTTAAATGACGCTATATACACTTTAGTGGCAATTTGTGTGTGTGTGCTACACTATCTATAAGAGAGAGATTGAGGAATAGTAAAGAGGTGTAGGCACAACTTCATGAAATGTGCTTTGTGGTCGTTGGTTCGATCCCCACAGCCACCACCATTGTGTCCTTGAGCAAGACACTTAACTCCAGGTTGCTCCGGGGGGATTGTCCCTGTAATAAGTGCACTGTAAGTCGCTTTGGATAAAAGCGTCTGCCAAATGCATAAATGTAAAATGTAAATGTAAAATGGATGAGGTCCTGGGTCACTAAAGACCTGAGGTATGCATTTAAGGGGTACATTTTTTGTTGCTGTAAATTAGCAGAAGATAATGTCCAGGGTTCCCATTGAAACCCTGGAAATATCAGGGCATGGAAAAGTAATGGAAATTTCTACAGTATTACTTTATACAATTTTTTTTTCTCTGCTCTAAAATATTTAATCAGCTATATATTGCTCTTGTAAAGAAAAAACATGCTCATAAGCCATAGTGACATCATGTTTTTAGGTGAATTGTTCTTTTGAGTATTAACCGTCTCAATGGTTCACAAATCTGTCTAAATGATCCGTTAACAAATCAAATGATTTTTAAAAATCTTTATTCAGTAATCACAAACACCTGCAGGGAATGGTCATAGAAAATTCATGAAAATGTATTTGGGGTACCCTGAATGTCAGTTTTCTATATTTATTTTTTGGTAACTGAATCTGTTCTGACTCCTGCCTCTGCCTAATATGATCTGATTAACTTGAGTCTGAACTTTGACCCCTCCAGTTGAAGACACGAGTGGGCACAGAGCTGCTGATCCAGTCAGAGATAGACAGTGTGATTAATGACTGGTACAAAGCCCTGGCTGAGACCATCAACACACATGTGGGTGAAATACACACTCTACTAGTGCAACCGTTTGTTTACAATAGACAAATAAATAACATGCACAATGTATTAATAATGTGCATACTGTAGGCATGGGAGTCTGATGAGGCAATTGAAGAGGACATGCCTGAATCTCCAGGAACTGAGAAGCAAGACAAAGAGAAAGAACATAGAGACTCAAAGAAAAGAGGTACAAAATACACACAGAAATAAACGCATCATAACTTTAAAATAAGGTTTGCGTAACCTGACTCAAACTTGGAGCTGCTCATGTAAGCGTGCGTTTGTGCAGCAGTGAAGAACACCTCCAGTTTGGAGTCCTCTGAACAGAAGAAGACAAGAGTCAAGCTAAAAAAGTTTCTCACACGGAGACCCACCTTACAGGCTGTCCGAGACAAGGGCTACATCAAAGGTAACGCCCACCATTATGTGCACATTCATCTAGAGCTGTTCAAGTAATTGTTCATTTAAAAATAAAAATTCTGTCTAAATGTACTTTTAACTAATATGACTTTCTTCTGTGGAACACAAAAGAGGGATTTTGCTGATTTCAATACAATAGCAGTTGATAATGACTCACTTTAAAGCTTAAAAAAGAACACAAAAGTGTCATAAAAGTTGTCCATGTGGCTCATATGTCATATTCCAGGTCTTCTGAAGGCATACAATAGTTTTTGGTGAAAAACAAGTTGAATTTGAAGTCATTTGACTTTTTGTTTTCAGATCAGGTGTTTGGCTGCAGTTTGACTGCCCTGTGTCAGAGAGAGGGAACCTCTGTACCCAACTTTGTCAAGATGTGCATTGAGCATGTGGAGAGTACAGGTACTAATCTGCATTTATTTTATAAATTCATTGATTAATACAAATACATAAAAATGTATTAGGTGTAACATTATGTTCAGGCTATTAAACCAAGACAATGGCTTCTTCTCCCATTTCTCTTTCTTCTGCTCAGGCTTGAATGTTGATGGCTTGTACAGAGTCAGTGGAAACCTGGCAGTCATCCAGAAACTGCGCTTTGCAGTCAATCACGGTAAGGACTCTTGTGTCTGTCTGCATGCATGTAGTTGTATAAAATGGTACAATCTCTCAAATAGGTGTCACTCACATGTCATTCTCTAGAAGATAAAGTTTAAAAATGTAGATGAGCTCCAACAATAGAAAAATATTTTTTTATGATCATGTTTTATTCAGTAGTACAATAGCTTAATCTCCTTGGGTAAGTTTCGTCTTGAATGGCAGACTGATTTGCTATGTCATCCTTTGATCTGAATTGGTGTAAATTATGTGTTTACATCTGCAGATGAAAAAGTGAATCTGGAAGACAATAAATGGGAAGACATCCATGTGACTACAGGTGCTCTGAAGATGTTTTTCCGGGAGCTTCCAGAGCCCCTCTTCACTTACGCATCATTTAGTGATTTCATTGAAGCCATCAGTGAGTTCCTTTATGTGCCTGTCTGGGCAAAGCTTTTAATCTTAAGAAAAAAATCTGATTGGTATGCAAGCAGACATAATTGGGTTTAATATGAACTACATAGGTGTTAGCAGCTATGTCTCAGAAATGGTTGGTTGTAGCAGGTGTGTGTGTGTGTGTGTGTGTGTGTGTGTGTGTGTGTGTGTGTGTGTGTGTGTGTGTGTGTGTGTGTGTGTGTGTGTGTCTTTTTGTGTTTTGCTGTTTGTAAATGCCATGTACACCTTGTTTCAGCGGTTAATAGCAAGGCTACAATATGTAGGGTTCCCACAGTCATGGAAAACCTGTAAATATCAGAGAGTTTTATCTTAAAAAGTCATGGACATTTTATAGTAAATATAAACATTTCTTTTTAAAGGGATAGGTAACCCAAAAATACAAATTCTCTCATCATTTACTCACCCTTTCTTCTGCTGAACACAAACAAAGATTGAATGGTGGCCAGAACTTTGAAGGGCCAAAAAAGCATATAAAGGCAGCATAAATGTAATCCAAATGACTCCAGATTTTAAATCTATATCTTCAGAAGCGTGGGTGAGAAACATAAATATTTAAGTCATTTCTGCTATAAATCTCCACTTTCACTTTCACATTCTTTTGTTTTTGGCTAAACACATTTTTTTTGCATATCGCCACCTACTGGGCAGGTATGGGAATTATTGTTTAAAAGGCTTAAATATTGGTCTGTTTCTTACCCACACCTACCATATCACTTCTGAAGAAAAGGATTTAACCACTGAACTCATTGAAGCTTTTTATAGCTTAAAAACACTTGCTTGTTGAGATTGACACTTGCATTGTATGGGCCTACAGAGTAGAGATATTCTTTTAAAAATCTTTGTGTTCAGCAGAATGTAAGTCATACACCTCTGGGATGGCATTAGTGTGAGTAAATAATGAGAGAATTTTCATTATTGGGTAAATTATCCATTTTACCTCTGCTAAACCTCTGCTAACTTCATTGGCTACAAATTGCTCTTCGTCAGTACGGTCTCTCACTCTCTCTGTTAAATGATTTACAAAAATCCTTATCCAGTAATCCAAACAACTGGAATGGAAACGTCATGGAAATATCTTAGAAATTAATAGTTCCAAAAAAGGTTCATAAAACTAGAATGTGCAGAAATGTAGAAATTTGTTCTGCTTGTGTTTTGTGAATGGGCCCAATGTTTTTTTTTTTTTTTTTTTTTTTTTACACACCCAGTATAGCGTTATGTAGCATCAGCCACAAGATGGAGCAGTGTGACATGGGAATAGTTCTTCATCTCATTTCCAGCACTGGCTCATCCACAGCATCTTTAGTACCCTAATCCTTCTGTTTTACATTTTGCTTCATTTTCAGAAAACTCTGATTACAAGCAGCGAGTCCAATCCATAAAAGACTTGATCAAACAGTTGCCAAACCCGAATCAGGAAACAATGAAAGTTTTATTCAAACACCTAAAAAGGTAAGGGCTCCTGACAATGTTTTTAATGGACGTGTGTGTGTGTGTGTATTATTCACCCGGCTGTTACATGAGAGAGTAGTTTACTTATTTATTTTAGCTAGGATGGATTTGCTGTTTTGAGTTAATTAGCCTTCCGTTCCAAACCATCAACATTCATTATTGATTCAGGGCAGTGCTGTATAGTGTGTGTGATTGTTTGAGGAGAGGAGGGTGTGGTTGGTGATCTGCACAAGCCTCAATCAAGTTATCTCACTGTATCCATTACTGGGACAGACCTGGAGACTGGCCAACTACATCATTATGAGAGAGGCAGACATGTGGAGCAGAGAGGCCCAGAAAGAGAGAGGAAGAGACTACGCCACATCCTCATAATGCATTGCCATTGGAACTAGGGTGTGATGCTTGAGCCACAAAGAGCGGGAGAAAGAGATTGTCTTGACAAATAGAGAGTGAGAGAGAGAGAGAGAGAGAGTGGAAGACAAAGTGATAGAGACAGTGGGAGAACATGAAGTGCTATTATTAAAAGGATAGTTCACTCAGAAATGAAAATTGTGTAATCATTTATTCACTTTTACTCATGCTGTTATACAGGAAAGTTGGAGTGTGATATAGGTCATCAGATTGTTAATCCAGAGGTTGCTGTCTGTAATCATATGCTAATTGCAGTATTATTATTATCTTTTACTAGGTGTCATCTAGTCTTCCAAAACCAGGTTTTGATCAGCATAAAGTCTGGTCCACTTTGCTGATTATTCTGGTAATGATCTGCCCACTTTAAGAAGAAAATACAGTCTGATTGTCATGTAAAACCTCCAAAAACAGTTTGTTTATTCTTATGTGACATTTATAGAACATTTATCTGAAATCAGTGTTATCACAATAATAAATGGCACTGCAATCTCTGTGAGCAGTTGTTTAGAAAACACTGAAGAAATTAGTGGGAAAATGTGTGTTCTGAATTGCAGTCCATCCAAAATTAGAAATGCCTCTTTTGTTGCAGATAGAATTCGGATAAAAAAGTTGAATGTACAGTTCTGCACATGCGTACAGTACCTAGTTAAATTTCTACTAGGCCCCTAAAATTAAATGTTAAATATCTTATAAAGATTTATAGGTGTGAGTCATTAACCTTCGTAAGTCTAGTCATTAGACTGAGATAACAGACATAAATAATAAGATGGTTATCGAGAGTGGGAAATGTAACTTAGCCTCATGAAATCTAATATACATGAGGAGGTTTTGCATGCCTGTTACTGCATGGTTAACTTGCATCAACTCATTAAAAGTCCTTTATTGTAAAAGCTTGTGTTGATAAACAGGTTTATAGTGCATTTTCAAAAGGTTTTCCGCTGAGTTCAGCTTGTGCTGCGTGGTTAAATTTATCTCATCTCTCTTCTCACTGCGCCACCACTGGGGCAGTGCTGCATCTCTGTAGCCGCAGTGAGAGGAGAGATGAGACCATAACCTGAAGACACAGTTACATTTTATAAGAATATTTCAGCTCTGTAGGTCCATACAATGCTAATGAATGGTGGCCAGAACTTTGAAAGCCCAAAAAGCACATAAAAGCAGCGTAAAAGTAATCCACATTTCTCCAGTGGTTAAATCAATGTCTTCAGAAGCAATAGGATAGGTGTGGGGGAAAAACATAAATATTTAAGTCCTTTTTTTTACAAAAAATTCTCCTTCTGTCCAGTAGGTGGTGATATGCTGGAAAAATTTGAATTGCCAAAACCAAAAGAAAATTTGAAAGTGGAGCTTCAAAGTTAAAAATGACTTAAATATTGGTTTGTTTCTCACAGACACATATCACTTCTGAAGACATTGATTTAACCATTGGAGTCAAACAGATTACATTTATGCTGCCTTTATGTGCTATTTGGACCTTCAAAGATCTGGCCACTATTCACTTGCACTGAATGCATGTACAGAGCCGAGATATTCTCCTAAAAATCTCTGTGTTCAGCAGAAGAAAGAAGGCTTATACACATCTTGGATGGCATGAGGGAGAGTAAATAATACGATTTTTGGGTGAACTATCCCTTTAATAGCTCTTATCTAGAAAGTTCAAGTGGGAAGTACCAGAACTGTATGCAGGAAAGGGGCTATGGTAGCAGCCTGGTACCTCGTAAGCAAAGCTTTGTTTCCTGGCAGTCTGATTAAAACCTGCATTCCCATTCTCACAAAAGTTGCATAAAGCCAGGCAATCAGATTGGAACGTAGCCATTTTTGTGTGCGATATGCTTTAGATGGTCAGTAAACGGACTGTGGACTTTACTGATCTGAACAACTGATTGTCTATGTCTAAAATAATTAAATAAATGAAAGAAAAACCTCTGCTTGAAGATAATGATTTTAGATAACACCTTTTACTGAAGTATTTTTTTAGAGCATTCAGATTGGTCTAAAGGCAATAACTGTCAAAAAAACAATTTGTGATTTGCCCGTGATTTGGTCTGTTCTGGTCTCAAACTTAATTTTGCACTCAGCATTGTAAAAGACAGTGGTCAAAGTGTCCCTTGCTCGCTCTGTAGTAATTGGCCATATAGGAGTGAGAATGATCTTAATGAAACAGAGTTTTCAAGTTTCGCAAAACAAGCTTTCTTATTTCTAAAATGGGAACACTATATTTAGTGTCTGTGCATGTGCGTAAGTTTAAGATAAATTCAAGTTATGTGTTTTAGGAGGCCATCATTTTCAATACATGTAGTTTTGGCTTCTTTGAGTTGGCAAGTTAAAATTAAGTGGGAAATAAATGAAGATGAACTCCATTTTCACTCTACATATAGAGTGAATCATTTCCCCTACATTGCCTTACTGTGTAATGCTGAATGTATCTCGAGACGGGTATTGAGTCACGATCGTAATTGCTATATCAAACATGCACAATGACATTTGCCTTTGCCTCCATTTGCATTTAAATGGCTCTCTGTTCACTGTAACTCAAGATGGAGGACGGAGGCACAATGTTCCAGAAAAATTACGGGCTGACATTTAGCCATTGTCGGGACAAGGGATCTGTATTTGTTTAATTTTAGCACAATACCCCAAACATTTTTTTTCTTAATGTAAAATAAGTGGCATTGGGAACACTGCATTTTAATGTGGAGTAGATTTGTTTGTTGCAGCTAAACGAATTTTGATTTACCTACCACATATTCACCTTGCATAATTTCTTTGTCAGACAAATGGAAACTCTGTATTCACAAAAGACGAAGCTGTGCCATTTATAATGGTCACATTTGAACAAATTTATAGGAAAGCAAAACAGTACCTTAGTGGTCAAATATTAAGTGCATATTCTTTCAATCTTTCTCTCTCTCTCTCTCTCTCTCTCTCTCTCTCTCTCGCTCTCTATCTCTGTTTTGCAGGGTGATAGATCATGGCGAGGTGAACAGGATGACTACCCAGAGTGTGGCTATCGTGTTCGGGCCAACCCTGCTGCGGCCGGAAATTGAGACGGGCAATATGGCGGTTTACATGGTCTATCAGAACCAGATTGTAGAACTCATCCTTCTAGAGTATGAGAACATTTTTGGCAGGTAGAACATCTCTGGAAGGTTACGCATCTCCAAGTGATGCCACCTGAAAATGTATTCTTTAAAACTTTAACATCTCATATGCATTGCACAAAATGAAAATCAAGACAGGCTTATCGTAACGTATAATGTGCCACTGCTGTGGACCAAGCTGAAAAGAGGATATAAACAGAAACACATGGATTAACTGTGACTGGAGATAAACAAATAAAATAAATACAAGAAGGTTCTTATGCACTTCATATTTTGAGGAGTTTTGAGGGTATACACATTACTTCCTTTCACTTTGACCCTTTGGATCATCATTCCTGAGGTGGAGGTATTTCAACTCTTGGCTTGGAATAAGCTGGATGGACTTTTGGACAATTATGGATGATCATTAGACCCCATGATGCACTCTTTTTGGAAGATGGGAATATTTCCTAAATTGGACACTGGAATGGACTGTATAGCCAGTATAGATCACTAGCATAAAAACTGTGGACTGAGTGGAAGCTTTAAAGTCTTTGCAGTGAATTATCTAAAGTGACCTAATTTTGCAGTGTCATTGATTTCAGACAAGTATGTGACTTGTATTCAGGCTATCGCAAGCTTGGAATTTACTACTTTTTTTGTTGTTTGTGTGTGTTTTGTTTTTCCTGTGGAATAAGCTGAAAGTCGACCGTATTAAGAAGGCAGTATTATTTGACAGTGACTACTGACCTATGGACAATGGGGTCATTTAAAATGGGCAATAGTTAATAATCAGTATTAGTGCAGGAATCGCCAGTTTCAAATGGGAAAGATTCAGAGAACCTTTCCTGTTGCCCGGAGTGTTTTCACCCAATTGTGCCATATTTTCCTTCCATCCACACCTCCCAAAAGGCCACGCCCTTTTGCTTCAGGACTTTACACTGTTGGATAAAATACATACTCATCTCACTCTGTCCATCATTTCATCCAATAGAAATCTCAGAGCTTGAAGAAACTCTGCCTTTTAAGGAAGTTACCATCCCTTTAATGAAATATCAGGACTTGTAATGTCGTGTTTGTGAGGCCTGTGGAGGTCAAACATGTGTTGTTTTCTTGGAGTAAATGGACTGTGTCGTGCTGAATTGTGTAACAGTATGAGAGAGCCAGCTTGTTTTCCAAATGTGTTATGTGTAGTTTAAAAGCAAGGCCTCTCTCACTCCCCTCATATCTCTTGAGGTTTACTGGAAAAAGAAAGGTGAGATGCTTAGTTTGGCATTTAGGCCTTACACGGTTTCAAATCAATACACAGTTTTCATCTCCTCTTTCCTGCTCGAGCACTGGATGGAAAGGAACTTGCAACAAATTGACAGGATGTTACTGGAAATAGTACTGCAGTTAATTGAAGGTACGCATGGAAAATGCCTTCTCTGTTTCTTTCTTTTTTTTTCATTATAAAATTCAGAAAGCAAATGTACAGATTACTTAAAAAAGAACTTGAACTTGTACAAAAAAAAGATACCAATAATTGAAGTGTGATGGTTTGAAGTTGTGGGTCAATAACAAGTAAAAAGATTGTTCTAATTTTGTTGTATGGATGAAGAAAATGAGTATTAGATAGTTAAATGGGAAGAGCTAGGGGAAATTGTCTTCACGCGTAATAAACTGCACATTTTTAATGTAATTTTCAGACTAACTGCTGTTTCTGAAACTGACGTCTAATCCTTATTAAAAAGAAGAAAATAACTAATGGATAATATTAAAGTGATAATGACTATTGAGATATTGGTCTATTGTTTATTTTTATTGTTCCTGTGCCAAAACGTTGCAAAGTGAGGTTGCCTTCAAAAATAATGCCATAAATTGTTTTCATTTATCAGTTAATGTCATACAAAGTCCAGTGAACATAAAAAAAGCTAAATCAATATTTGATGTGACCACCTTTGCCTTCAAAACAGCAGCAGTTCTCACAGGTACACCTGGACACAGTTTTTCTTGGTTGTTGTCAGATAGGATTTTCCAAGCTTCCTGGAGAATTCACCACATTTCTTCTATCTATTTACGTCCTGATTGATTCTGTCTATTCATGTAATCCCAGACTCAATGTTCAGTGCACCCCACCTTTGGTTTAATTTCTCATTAAGGAGATTAAAGATAAAAAGGTGATTAAAATATATATATATATATATATATATATATATATATATATTAAACTGCTAATAGTGCACAAATTACTTAATGTTTAAGGATTAAATTTAAATAAAACAATTTTTTTTTTTTTGGTGTTTTACATTGAAACCCCTTGAAAGTGAGGCAGAACCACAACTGGGAGCCGATCTGTTCAAACACATGCTAGGAAAAAGAGCAGTGCAACCTGTAAAAATAAATAGCAAGAATTTCCAAATGAGAAAACAATTAGCTCATAACCATAATTTATAGCTCTGACCATAGTGTACAGCAGCCATGGCCCCAGAGGTGTCTGAACTGCACCATATGCTTCTGCATGTGTATGGGGTAGAGGTGCCAGGAAAGCCCCTGGTTTTGTGTGTCCATGGAGGCCAAAGTGTGGAGAGGAAATGTGAGCAAGCCATTATGACCCATAAAACATTCATGACTTTTTTCCTCTCTCTTTTTATGTCTACCATTCTCTGACATAGAAACACTGTGCTGCATCTTTCACACTTTTTCTTCACTTCTTCCGATCAATATGACGCCAATATTCTGGCCAAGAATGTGTTTATATATGTATATGACTGAAGACTTTCAATAAGAAATAAATGACTCCTCTGTATTCCTTCTTCATCAGATCAGTTGTATTCTCAAGCGTGGTTTCGGGATCTGTATTTTGGAGCCCCACCTAATCTGAGTAATTGCGTTCATTAGAATGCAATTGGAAACATTGTGTTCATTTGCAGCTCTGTATGATTGTACTGCTGTCACAGATTAAAAGTGTGCAAAAGCCAAACCCATCTTAACAAGACTATCAAGATCAAGGGAAAAAGACGAAACAAGCCAGATTTTCTAAAATCCAATAATATTCATCTGTAATAGGAACTTGGACACAAGAAACATTTGCATGACACAAATGTATCCTAAAAGGTGGGCAGATGAAATCATTTTATTTGACAGGGTGACTAATTTATAGGGCTTCATATAAATGTAAACAGAATTTGTGAGCAGTAAATCTCAACATATGCAACCTAAATGACATTTATAGGAATGTTCTACCAGTTCATAAGCATCCATTTCCAGTTACTTCCACTTAACATGTATTTAAATGTGTATTAAAATGTGACATTACAAGAGATCGCTAGTGAGAAGTAACTGACCATCCATGCAAATGTTGCACAAAGTGGTGCAAACATGTTATTGAAATCTATTTGCTCCCTTTTTTACACAATTTTGTAAATATCTATAGTTCTTGTCATCTAAAACTCTGCCTATTCCTCTACTTCTATAGAATGAGAGCCTCCTGTCTTTATGCTCCATTTAACTAGTATTTGCAAATTCCATCTCATGTATTCTTAAAAATAATCCCCAAATTCACATAAAGTAATCATAGGAGTACTTCAAATGTAGGGTTGCCATCCGTCCCGTAAAATACGGGATCGTCCCGTATTTAAAGGTAAAATAATGCGTTCCATATCGAATCAATACAGGGTGTGATTTGTCACGTATTTAAGTTGTTTAGATGTCGTCTCAGTGAAATAGTTCCAGATCGCTAATTTAACATTGATGTAAGTTGGAAAATGTGCCTATGGTGGGTAAGGGACCATTTGAAATGTCTACAAATGGTGCCAAAACTGTGGAGTTTTTTTTCTATATAAATGTTCAGTTAGATCAAACAATGTATGAATACAATCACTGAGTCATAAAGACAAGTACAGGTGAAGGAAAAAATAAACAAATTAAATATATATAAACCAACCAAAATGTATACATAAAAAAGATGAAGAATAGAAAAATGTATATAAATATATTTTAACATATAAAATATTTTTTTATAAGTCAGGGGTCCCTTATTTACCTACTTCAAAAGTGGCAACGCTATTCAAATGTTATCTGCCCATGCTTTGGTATTAATGAATTTGCATGGTTGGACTTGATGGTTTTGCATTGGGAAATTCAATGCATTTAAAATAGACGGCTGCATTCAGGATTTACATAAGGTAATTGCAGAAAGCTGGAAATACTATGACTGCATAGGGCTATTCCCCCTCCTCAGGCGCTAATACAATCAACCCCATTAAGTAGGCAGTAAATATAGAGCTGCTGTATCATACAAGCCTGACAGATAATGGACCCCTCTGCATGTCCATTTACTCATCCAAGGTAAAGCCTGATTGGTTTATCCATACTCCATCATCTGACCCAGCATTAAGAGTCTGTAAATTCTGCAGCAAAAACACCTGAAGAACCCTGCCCAGAATTATATAGAGTAGCTCTAGCAAGAGGCAGAGAGAGAGAGAGAGAGAGAGAGTGTGTGTATGCATGCCATGGACAATAGTGGTATCTTAAAGGGGTAGTTCTTCCAAATGTGAAAATCCTGTCATCCTTACTCACCCTCATGTTGTTCGTTCCAAACCCATATAAATTTTTTCATCTGTGAAACAAAAAAGAAGTAGTTTTGAAAAATGTTCATGTTGCTCTTTTCCTTACAATGAAAGTCAACTAAGGACCAGGGGCTGTCATTCTCCAAAAAGCAATCCGATAGCATAAAAGTAGACCATGTGACCCAATTCAGACTGATTTGAAGTAATCATACTCTACAAATGTTCCCTTGAAAAGAGCAATTTGAACATTCTGCTATAAATAAGTGAAATTAAATGACTTTTAGTGAATAAGGACTGAATTTTTGGGTTTGTTTTTCACCCAAACTAATCATACAGCTTCAAAAGACCTCTTCAGTGATAGTGAATACTTTATTATACTGCCTTTATTTCCTTTCCAGAGCTTGAAAGTTTTGTACCCCATTAAATTACATTGTATGGCCAAAAACAGCTGAGAAATACTTTTCTTTTGTGTTCCACAGAAAAATTGAAACATCTTATGGGTTTGAAATTTCATGAGGGTAAATGCTGACAGGATTTTTATTTCTGTGAGAACTATTAAAAGAGAAAAGTGTTGACAGGAGTTGAATTTGAAACCATTTAATAAGAAATATAGAAGGTTAAAGATTTTCAAATTTAACATACATCAGCTCAACAATATCTTGAATATAAATGTCTAGTGAAAACCTCTGAAGCATTTTGTGAATAAGACTGACAGTAATTTAAAAGCAATGCCCCTCGTCACTAGTCTCTAGTGGTTCAGTCTCTCTCTACCCGTTAATTAGTTTGTCTCAGACTGCTGATTTAGGCTTAGTGTCCTTACAGGAATCTTTGTGGTGGGTCTCTTTTACAGCCTGATTAATCCTGTTCAGGCCCTCAGTGTAGTGTTCGACCCTGTCAGCATCTTATTAGCATTTGTGTCTACTAGCAGAGCCCCCGCTACCCCTAAGGCTTAATAATATGTGTTTCTACAACTAACATCCTTATTAGTGCTACTTCATGATGATCACACTTATAAATAGTGCTGTGTGCTTTTTAATTAAGGCCTGTGAAATCATAGGGTTGATATGTGAGTGTGTGTGTGCTTCTCTGACAAATTAGGGTGTTAGCACTGGAGTTATGACTGCTACCCACCCCTACGTGTTCACACACACACCTTGCTCTTGATGATTTATGATATGGGGTACAGCAGAATCTTTACAGTGCAGTTTTTCTGGGAGGATAACAACTCTCTGAGAGAGATACAGGCTTGTAATGTTAAACATCAATTAGGTTGTTGCCTGCTCATTCATGCAGCATTTCCATTGGGAATTCTCCATACAGATTTCTAAAGGGGATGGGAATCTGAATGGGAGGGTACTCAATTCTTCTTGTTTTTTTTTTTTTTGTTGTTGTTTTTTTATAAAAGAGATTCATTACTTTCCCAGAGTTCTCAAATAGATCTTAATGAAACCAATAATTTATGAGTGGGGTTCAAATGTGGTGAACTTTGACATGCGAATTGTGACCTCTCCAGTGACCTCTGCAGTGCTTCGTACATAGCTAAAAACATACTTAAAATGAATCAAGAGCTACATTTGATCAAATACAATTGACAAAGGACCAGATTCATCTGTGTAGGATTGAGTGAAGGTCAGCGGGCCAAGTGAGTATTATGTATCTTAACATGTCTTCTGATGAGGAAGTAGGCGTAATATTTTAATTCTGAGAGTATAGCTGGTATGTGTGTGCAGGTAAGGCAAGTGTTTGGGGTTACAGATCAGTCAGGTTGATGTACTAGCAGAGACAGCTCACACTCACAAACACATTCAGAGAGATGGTTTAGTTTTAAGTGTGCTTTATTGGAATGACTAATAAAACAAATTAGAATTTTATAAGGCATTGCCTGCTTTTGTGCAAGCAATTAAATAATAAATAAAATGATTGAAATTATGAAAGATTTTCTTTTTAAATTTGTAAATTATGTTTATTATAATTATTTATTTTCAAATAAAATATATATTTAAGTTGTATTTTTTTAATAAAAATTATTATTAATACTTATAAGTATAAATTGTTATGTAGTAATTATAAAGTTAATAAAATTATATGAAAAATTGGTAATTTGATAGTAAATTATATATTTATTTCTTTTTTTTATAATAATAATGTGTGATTAATTTATCTTTTTTCTCATTACTAGGTAATGTTAAATTATTATTTAACAGCTATATTCAGAATGTTGCAGTGCTGTAATAACTGTTATGCTTATGGATGTTATTTGCAATGTTGGGTCAAATGTTAAAAGCATGCGTGAACATTTTCTTGTTTTGTTTTGTGAACATATGTCTGTTTTAGTGTCATCAGGAGGACCTAGGGTGACCAGACGTTTAGGGTCTTAAATGTAACAAATGCCCTAATTGTGATAACTTTTACCCAAATGTAATTAACATGTGGTCATAAATGTAAGAATTGAAATGTCCTAAACGTATAACTTTTGGTCCTAAATGTAATAAAGGCCCACATACAATGATGTTTTGGTCTAAGAAAGGCCTAAAATGCAAACGCTATTGGTCGCGGGACACCCTTGGTGCTACAACGAAAGGTCGGTGGTCTCCAATCATTGCCGCCCCTCGTGGAACAGTAAGTGGCCCTTTTCCGGCATCATTTACCTCGCAGAACTTACATCACAGAGTGGTCTCTAGTGAGTCCTTGCCCAAAGACAAGCACACCTGGAGATGCCGCTTTTGAGAAAGACGTTCAATTTCAAATTTCAAGCTTTATAATGTCTCAAACGGGTAATTCCAAATTCCATGACAACTACAGTATGACGCCACAACAGTTGATGGCACAGATAAGTGTGTGTGCGCCATATATTAAATGTATATTCTATATTTTGCCTCTTTTACATATGCCTTTTGTCCTCAATATTTAACCCACAAGCCACGATAACAGTGTCAACCAAAAACAACTAATACTGTATGAGCTCTCAATAATCACTACATGACAAATAACTGAAAGTGGCAACAAATACACCAGCAGTATAAACAAAATAGACAAAAATTAATATAATAAATAGAACACACACTAATCTGCATAATTTATTCACGCTCCGGTGCATTGCTGGGAACTCGAGTAGCACGCCCTGTAGGCTATAAATAGATTCCAAATTATATTTCAGGCAATTTGGAAATCCTGGACGGATTTTTGGTAAATGGTTTGCACTTAAATAGCACTTTTCTGACCTTAGCTGTTTTCAAAGCGCTTTACACTGTGGCTTATTCACACACCAAACAGAGCTGCCATGAAAGGCGCTAGCTTGCCAATGGGAGCAACTTGGGGCTCAGTGTCTTGCCCAAGGACACATCGGCATGTGGAGTCATGTGGGTCACGAACTGCCAACCCTGCGATTAGTGGCTCTGCAACCTGAGCCACACCCGCCCCAATCGTCAGCATTTGTTGATTGATTACCACAAACATTACATTTAACTTGGCTTTCCTTTTCTTAAAAAACAAACAAACAATCAAAACAAAAATCTAGGTTACAGTGAGGCACTTACAATGAAAGTGAATGGGGCCAATCCATAAACATTAAATTACTCCCTGTTTCAAAAGTATAGCTACAAGACATAAACAATATGCATGTTATTAACCACTAATGCTATATATAAAGATCAGTGATGTTAACATGATTTTAGTATGATAAAATTGATTACAAACCTTTTCTGTGTAAAATTATAGCCAATTTTACAACTTCATTGCTATTACGATGTAATGGCAACAAACCCTAAAATGACTAAAAATTACGATTGAAACAATTTTACAGTTAATAATAATAATACATGAGTTTTAACAGAAGAATTAATGTAAGTGTTATTACATAATTATAAACTTCACATTTCTGGCCTTTAGCCCTCAAAAATTGGGCCACATTCACTTCCATTGTATGTGCCTCACTGTTACTTCAAATTGTGCTTTTTTATAAAGAAATGTGGTAATCATCATTATGCAAAAAAATGCTGTTGACTGAGCATAATTTATTGAACCCAGCATATTCCTTTAAGGTCTGAAAAACAGTATGTCCAGGAAAAAGGGATGTATGGTCACCCTATATATCAAGCAGACATTGCAGCTTTTTCTACTTGCATTACAACCTGTGGACAGTTTTGCCACATCTCTTGATGAACGCTATGCTGCACTAATGGGCAACACTCTGTGTACATCTTCTCCCTTACAACAAATACAGTATTAACACTACAAGCCAAATAATAATACATTCTTTACAATTGTCACTAGGGGAAGACAAGTGACTCGTATCCAGAGGTTAGAGATGGTGTAATGGCGACGATATCGGCTGTCAGTCATTGTGGTCCTATGGTGGTTGGGACATACCAATATTTTCACTCAAACACTTGCTGTGACTTCACATCCTGCTGGCAGAATATCGTTGTGTCAGCAATTCAGTTATATATTATAGATGAATGGATTTTTCTGAGATTTGATCGTCTGCTGTGCGAAATCTTTAAATCCAAACAGTTAGAAAAGTCATAACAACCCGAGTCAGAACAGTCTGAAGGTCTGTGCCGATTATGGTGGTTGTAGCTTTAAAGCTGTAGGAGGCATTGCAGTCAGAAATGTTGTCTTGGTTTATGGATTTTACTAAAAAAAAAAAAAAAAGTTTTTAAACCGGATTCCTGTCTACCTTTGGTCAGCAGAAAGATACTCCTACCCCAAACTCACACTAGTGGTTGAGCCAATGTTGATGTGTCAGGATGGGTTAAATGCTCAAACTATAAGAGCAATGTTTTGATTGTGCCACAGTGGTTACACTTTTCTAGGAAATCAGTCAATGAATAGCTTACTCATCAATGTCTCGAGGAGAACGTTTCTTGAAGGTAAAGTTCATCCAAAAATACAAATTCTCTCATCATTTACTCACCCTCATGCTAAGCCAGATGTATATGACTTACTTTCTTCTGCAGAACACAAACAATGATTTTTAGAAGAGTATCTCAGCTCTTTAAGGTCCATAAAATGCAAGTGAATGGTGATCAGATCTTTCAAGCTCCAAAGATCACATAAAGGTAGCATAAAAGTAATCCATAAGACTCAAGTATGTCTTCAGAAGTGATATAATAGGTGTGGGTGAGAAACAGATAAATATTTAGTCATTTTCTACTTTAAATCTCCACTTTCACTTTCACATTCTGAAAGTGAATGTGGAGATTTAAAGTAAAAAGGATTGAAGTATTGATCTGTTTCTCACCCAAAGTGACTGGATCGCTTCAGAAGACATATATTAAACAACTGGAGTTGTATGGATTAATTTTTTGTTACTTTTATGTGATTTCTGGAGCTTCAAAGTTCTGGCCACCATTAATTTGGACCTACAGAGGAGATATACTCTTCTAAAAATCTTAATTTATGTTCAGCAGAACAAAGAAAATCATACACATCTGAGATGGAATGAGGGTGAGTAAACTATGAGATCATTTTTGGGTGAACTATCTCTTTAACATCCAAAAAGTTGCACATTTCAAATGTATTCAGCCAAACAGTCTCAAAGGTGCCAGACACATATCGCTAATCTATCACTAATAAGCTCCATACTTTTTTCCCCCCTCAAACATATCATGGAAGCCATTAATGAATATGTTGTAATGTTGCAATGTGAACACTAGAGTGTAATGAAGATCGTGTTTTTAGCCCTGCATGCTTAAACACGATCACACTCGCTGTCAGTTTATTTCTTTTATTGCATATTATCCTTCACCCAGTATCCACCGACACATTCTCTTCCCTCCATCTCTGCTCCTCTAAAGCAGAACTGGCAAGGGTTGCAATGCAAAATAAATCCGTTTTGATGTTCCTTACAGCTCTCTCTTTCTCTGTCTCCCTCTCTCAAGTATGATCTTACATTTCAGTTATGTTTAGAGGAGCTCCGGTGATTCATGCAGTAAAAGATATGCACCGTGCCCTATTTCTACAGTACCTTTCCCTCCTCCCCCGCTCGTCTAATGAAGTTAGTGCATGCCGCGGAGAGTAAGCTAGATTAGAGTTGAGGTGATGAGGCAGAAGGGGAGACTCATGTCATGCTGCGTTCCATTCAACTCGGAAAGTCGGATTTTCCAACTTCCAATTAGGAAAATGCAATGAAACGACACATTAAGTCGTAATTCCAACTGGGAAACTCGTGCGGAAATGTTCAACTCAGACATCTCCGAGATGCAGGTGTGTGACGTCACACAAACCAGGAAGGCACCCAGGAAGATGTACAAAATAAGTGATAAACGTTCACTGTTATTAAATAATATCGATAAATAAGTTACTACATTACATGATATTAAAGCTTGTTTAACAAATGTTAGCAGAGCAGTAGGTGTTCAGAACATGGTAAATTATACTCTCTTTTGATAATCGTGCATCTGTAGCACAAATGCAGATTGTAGAGTTAGGAAGAGAGTTAATCTCTGGTGACAGTGAAACACCTGCTCAGCTAACGGGAGCGTTACAGTTTTCTTTCCTATAAAAAGTCAAAATTATGAGATGCTAAATCATAATTATGAGATGCTTAGTTAAAAAAATATAGATCAAAAGTGTGAGATAAAAAGTCGGAATTATGATAAAAAATTCAAAATTATGAGATGCTTGGTCAAACAAATTATACAAAAAGTCGTAATTATGAGATAAAAGTCAAAATTATGAAATGCTTGGTCAAAAAATGAGATAAAAAAATCGGAATTGTGATATGAAAAAAATCTAAATTATGAGATAAAAGTCAAAATTATGAGATGCTTGGTCAAATTTTTTATAAAAAGTTTAAATTATGATATAAAAAAATCTACATTTTGAGATAAAACTCAAAATTATGAGATAATTGGTAAAAAACAATGAGATAAAAAGTCAAAAGTCTGAGATACTATATCATAATGAAATTAAAAAGTAAAAAAAAATAGATTAAAAATCATAATAATAAGATTAAAAATAAAATGTTGTGATTTTAATGTGATTTAGTCTCATTAATGTGATTTAGTATCTTATAAATATGATTTTCTTTTTATTTATTTAATATTTATGACTTTTTATCTTGCAGCTTTGATTTACCAAAGCACAATTTCTTCCCCTATGTGGCAGAAATGGGTTGCCATACGTTCAAGGACTTTGTTGTCTGAATGAACAAGAAACATGAACATATTTTTTGAGGAACTTTTATTTTGACAGTTGTCATTCCATAACACATATTACTCCATTAGCTTGCTGATGATAATGGAAACATATTTCATGGTGTGAAATCTACAATATGCATCAAATGGATGCTGAGACAAGTGCTTACAATTTATTTAGAAAAATGAACAAAATTCACTACAAGAACTGTCCTCTTCTCCACCATGTAGAAAATGTTCATCTCCTCTCAACTCGGAAACTCTGGTATCAAAATGATCTGTTTCCCAGTCGTAATTATGACTTAGGGAGTCATTCATGTGCAACTTCAGAGTGGGAAACTTGTATTTACGATCATTCTGATAGCACTTGAAGGCAGTCACTATTCACTTTCATTATATGGAAAAAAGAGCAGTATCAACATTCATAAACATTTCTCCACTTTTGTTCCACGGAAGAAAAAAAGAGCCAAATGGGTTTTCAAATTACATTGAGGGTGAGTAAATGATGACAGAATTTTTATTTTGGTGGGAACTAACCCTTTAAAAGCACCAACTGCATGTTACTTATTTCTATAGGAAATTCCAATAAAACATTGTGTCTTTGATGTCATTACTAACGGTCAGCAGTTGAGAGTCTAACTGAGGACAGATGCTGTCATCCTCTTACATCACCATCAGCATGTACATTACATCAAGTGTGCGAATTACACAAAGACCTTCATGGGGGTCAGGGGGTTTGTTTTGTTGTTGTTGGGGTTTTATGATTTAATAATACACATGTATTACATTCCAAATTACTGTAGGTTTCAAGAAATAACAATGGATAAAGTTTGTCATCTTGGAATTCTTGATTTATGGTAAGTTATACACACAATATTGTTCATTGTTAGTTCATGTTACTTTTTAATTATGTTACATTACTAATTTTTAATATTAAAGTGTATTGGTGTATGTAGAAATTTACATATACCATGATTAAAAATGGTGTAAAAAATATTGTATTTTTCATGTTAATTAATTGTGTAATGTTGATGTTTACACACAACCTTATTATAACACGTTACCAATAAATTTAATAAAGATGAATCAAACAATACTTCCATGGACTACCTAAATGTAAATATTATCATGCACTTTCTCAACTACTCCTAAACTAACTTTTCTTCACTAAATAGTGAAAAACCTCCGTCTTTGGTTTCTTTCTCTGGCTCTTGTGGTCTTCACTGGTTATTGAAATCTCAGTACAAAAGGAAAGATTTATTTATTTGTTGCAAACAAGTTATTGGATTTAATAACTGTTAGATCCTCCTTTGGCAGCAATAACCTCAACAAAGCCTTTCCGGTAGATGCAGATTAAACTTGCACAACGTTCAGAAGGAATTCTGGGCCATTTTTCCTTACAGAAATGCTTCAGCTCAGCCATATTCTTGGGATGTCTGGTGTGAACGGCTCTCTTGAGGTCATTTCACAGCATCTCTATGGGGTAAATATCTGGGCTCTGACTGGGCCACCTAAAAGGTGGATTTTCCTTTTATTAAAGCCATTCTGTTGTGGATATACTTGTCCTGCTGCATTAGCCAACTGCTACTTAGCTTCAGCTGGCACACAGCCACCCTGACATTATCCTGTAGGATATCTTGATAAACTTGTGAATGTACTGTTCCCTCAGTGATGGCAAGTGGTTCAGACCCCGAAGTAGCAAAACAGCCCCAAATCATGATGCTCCCTCCACTGTACTTCATGATGTTTTCATGTTGATATGCAGTGTTCTTTAGTGTTGTGTGCTGCTCTTCACAAACTATTCAACCTTAGTTTCATCAGTCCACAAAACATTTTCCCAGTAGCATTGTGGAGTGTCAAGGTTGTCTTTGGCAAAATTCAGACACACAGCAATGTTTTTGTTGGAAAGTAGCGGCTTCCTTTGTGGTGTCCTGCCATGGATATCATGCCTGTTTAATGTTTTCTGTATATTAGACTCATGATCAGAGGTCATGGTCTGTAGCTGTCACTCTGGGGTCCTTCTTTTACCTCATTGAGCATTCTGTGCTGTGCCCTTTGAGTCATCTTGGCTGGATGGCCACTTCTAGGGAAAGCAGCCACAGTACTAAATTGTCTCCATTTATAGACAATTTGTCTAACTGTGCACAGATGAATATTTAAACTCTTCAAGATAAAATTTTAACCCTTTCCAGCTTTATGCAAAGCAACAATTCTTTATCATAGGTCTTCTGAGATCTCTTTTTTTATGAGGCATGTTCCACATCAACTGATACTTTTGTGAAAAGCAAACTCGAAATGTTTGAGTGCTTTTTATACATCAAAATAGCTCTAACCCACACCTCCAATCTCGTTTCATAAATTGGATGCCAGGTTTGACTCTATTTAGCTTTTGTTGACATCAATATTTCACATAATTTTTCCAACCTACAACATGAATGTTTGAATAAGATATTCAATATGTACAAGAACAATACAATAATTTGTGTGTTTTTAGTTAAAACAGATTGTTTTTGTTCATTATTGTAACTTAGATGAAGATTGAAAAAGATTTTACGACAAATATATACATAAATAGAGGTAATTTCAAAGGGTTCACATACTTTTTCTTTCCACTGTATAGTCTAAATACATTCCAAAACATAGAAAAATTACCTTTAGCATATATAAGAAATTTTAAATGTACAGTTTCTCTTTTCACTCATTTTGTCTGAATGATCTCTATCCGCCTAATTCCACCTGCCTCTGACCAGCAATGGCAAATATAGTAAACCTAATTGAAATCATCGCAAGCATTGCTAAAAATTAGAATCAGGTGTACCATTGCAAATGTGCAAATGATTAGAACCTCCCGAGGGAGTAAATTGGAGGGCACTGCCTTATATAAACATCAGACACTTGTGGTCAGGTTTGGTCTAAGCAACTGAGGAGTGCGGCTATAACATACTGAGATCAAAAGAGTTCACTGAGGCCCTCAGAAGATGCTTATAAGTTTGAGCTGGCTTTTCCAAACAGTTTGTTTTCCACTGTTCGTCTACACGCTAAGAATCATACATCATCTGAGAAGTTTTCATCTGGCTATTTACTCAGACCAGATTGTCCAACAACCAAAGTGAACTGCGGTCAATGTTTAACCAAATGAGACTCAATTTTAGATGAAAAAAGCTTTGACTTACAGTCTAGAACTGAAGTCAAAATTAAATAGCCCCCCTCTACTCAAACTCAAATGGTGCAGGATGAGTTACATGCCAAAGTTCAGAAGACATACTTGCATAAAGCTTTGCAGAAGTGAGGAGCATTCTTCTAAAATTACATTTAAATCTGACACAGCCAGGTGACACTAAGCTTAACAAGCTCTGCTTTAACAAATTATTTATGGCAGTTTGACATACACAAACACAGCCAGTCTATTCTCTATTAAGTCAGAGGGCTGAGCAGGCATCACATCAATTTCAGACTTAGTCAGATCATAGATTTGTGTTTTGTCGCATTTATAATTCATGCTCCTCGTCCAAAAAACCTGCACTGCAACCTGATCTTAATCAATGATTTTGGTGCTGGTGGGGTTTGTATTCACAGACAATTCACTGTCTTTGTTTTCCCATCATGATGTTAAGAAACATCATAAACATCCTTTTCCATTTTTTTTTCTGTCACTGTAATCAAACAAAACACAATTATTTATGAATACAGCTCTTGAAAGCTAAAAAAACCACAAAAAAAAAAAAGATTTAAAGATCTAGTAATAGAAGGATTCTAGACCAGAGCGCTGTATGTTCAATTCTTGATGTATTTTATTGTGAGATGGGGAGTCATTAAAAAACTAAATTAAACAAGCAATCAAACAAAAAGCTATCACTAAAAAGATTAAAAGAGGGACATTTAAAGACTTTGTTGCCTTGATGTAGACAAAGAGAGTTAAAAATTGGCACAACCAAACATAAAAAACAAACATTGATGATGTTTTGGCTTCGTTAAAAGGGCAGCACATTTTCATGGTTAAGGACAATCTTTCGATACAACAGCAAAGACTCATGCGCGTATAGCATACAATTAGTTTTCAGAAGTTCAGTAGCTTTAAAATATAATGGGGTAAGAGACAGTAACATGAAAGTGAATGACATGAAAAAGGTAACAGTTCTCGTATACTTTAGGGGTGGGTTTGCTTTCAAACAATGCATTTTGAAAATTTCAAAATAATACTTTTTCTGTTTTAAAACACTTTGAAATGCTCGAGTTTTCCCCCCAGCTTTGAATTCATTTATCTTCGAAATTATTCTTCATACTAAAATATATTATTGTATTAATACAAACTACAGTATTGTACACTACACTGTGTAATAAATAACCATAAAGGAAATACAAAAATAAGACACATAAATATAAAAGGTCTCTAAAACTAAAAATTTAAAGTTATACTGGTGAGGGATGGGAGGGGTAATACTGACTTTACTGGGACAAAAAAAAAAAAAAAAACCATACACACACACATAACACAATGTTCACTGAAACAAACAACCAAACGAAACAAAAAACTTCAATACAAAAGAGACAAAAAATTAATACTGACAGGTAAAAAGGCTGACTGAAAAGAAACATAAAAACACTCAAAGTGAATTCTGCCTACATTTGTTACCTGAAGAAAAAGTGTCGTGCGGCTAAGAATACAAGATAAACAAGTGCACCAAACAGGGGAAAAATGAATAATTCAAGGCTGAAAAAATAGTTTTTCACCTTTTTTGCTCACTGATCGTCTTTCCTGAATTCTTGCATTGTAGTCCTTTTACTGAATTGATCAAAAAAGAGGCAGTCTTGTCCTTTTGTTCAGGACTAGTGGTTTAGATTCAGGGGTCAGAAATGTTGCTACCAAAAATTAAAACAGCAAGAGCCCCACGCGTGAGTATGTTGCCTAGCAACGGCGTCACAGCAAGGGCACTATTCAATGGCACTTCCAACATGCATGTTTTTGCATAAGAGTGGATGGATAGGTGGGGAAGGGACTGATGGCGATCACCTGAAACATGATGAAAACTAATGAGAATGTCTAAATCCAACCAACCAACCAACCATGTGGGATTACTAAGGTTTTCTTTGATGTCTTGGCTTTCAAAAAAATAATTTTGGACTCTAAATGGACAGCCCCGCCACCCCCACCATAACCACATTAATCTTTTTTAGATTTAAGGCTCACAGTCCATGTTGAAATAATACAACAGACAAATGTTGTGCCAGCGAATGCTAGCATGGTATAGGGGTGCTAATACTGGAAGGTAGACATTAAACAACACAAGGCCCATATAGGTGTTCCATAGGTAAACTGGGAATATGGTAGTGCACAGGATTCTTTTTTCTCCTTCAAATGCAAAAAAAATAACAAAAACAAATACTGAGTTTTGTTCATTGGCAATAAAAATGTATAGAAATCTCTTTTCCCAACTGTACATCTTTTAAGGGTAAACTGTGAGTGACAAAACATTAGTAATACTGATAAAACAAATTGACCCAAGACGTTTTAGTAATAAAACATTATTAGCCAAAACATGTCTAGCATTCAGTCCGCATATGCGTCACTTTTTTTTTTTTTTTACTTTTATTTATACAAACCATACTTAAACATTGAAAATTGTCTATGTGGAAAAAGTAACTAGTTTGTATTTATCAGGCACACCTGGGGGTTTTATACACAGTAGTGGGCTTAAATGCAGCGTAAAAGCAATCATGATCTCTTCCTATCTTTCTTTCCTAACCTCGCTCTCCTGTTACCACTTAACACAGTCCGATCTCAGGAAGAGACTTTTTTTGTTCCTTCAAATTAGTAACTTACGTTGAAACAACGTTGTAAGGAATAAGGGTCATAAAAACACAGTTGTGGTTTTCTCTTCATTTAACGTCTCCATTCATAACAGGTGTGTTTCCTTTATTTTCACTGTCTTTCAGTGCTCTTTTTGTCATGTCCTTCATGTTTTCAAGAGCTCCTGTGTCCATGGCCTCCTTGTCCTCTGTTTGTTCTTCATCTCTGTGTTCCTCCTCTTTGCATTCATCCTGCATCACCACGACCTTCAGCATCTGTCTGTTATTTTCTCCATCAGCCTCCCTCTCACCTCCCTCTCGCGTCTCTTCCTCGCCATTTTCTCGGACCTCCTCCGTCTCGTCTTGCTCGCCCTCCTCCATCCTCTCTCCTTCCTCCTCATCTCCTTCCTCCCCAATCTTTACCACCTGAATCTCATCCTCATCCACTATGCTCCCCAAGCCCATCTCATCCTCTTCCTCACTCTCATCCTCTCTGGTACTACTCCCCCGCTCGTCTGAGTCCAGGTGGGAGGGAGGCGATGTTGCTGCGCTGCCTGTCCGAGGCTGCTCCTCGCCAGGGTTGTCTTCTTCCTCGGCCCCCTGTCCCAGACCTTGACCCAGAGCCTCCTTCTTACAGTAGGAGTAACGGTGGTTCATGTGTTGCGAGTAGGAGCCGGAGTGGGAGAAACGCTTGCCGCACTTGTCGCACTGGTAGGGCTTTTCTCCGGAGTGTAGGCGCAGGTGTTCTATCAGGTGGTGCTTGTGTTTGAAAGCCTTGCTGCAGGTGCCACATTCATGAGGCCTTTTACCTGTAGGAGATGAAATTTTATTCTATTAGTAATTTCCTTGGATTACTTCTCAAATCACACCACCGGAAAATACAACAACAGACAGAATTATTTTAATTTTTTTCCAGAGCTCCTTGTAGAACTTAGAGTAGATGTATTTTTATCTTGACACAATCTAAAGCGACTGGCTTTTCCCGGAATGGGAAGCTGCCATCATAACGTCAGAGCTCCTTGGTCTAACAACACAGAAACGCTTCAAAATAAAAGCTAATTTTAAAGGCAAAAAACTATAGTTATGCAATATTCCCTGTTATACTACTACTACTACTACTACTACTACTAATAATAATAATAAATCAATAGAATTTGTATAATATTCAAGCAATATCTCACATCTGTGCTGTTATGCAGCACTTTATTTGACAGAAATAACTCAAATGTTGTATTTTTGGATTGTGCTGTGCGGTTCTGTATAAAAGCACTTCATTTGACAAAAATAAAACAATATTGTGTTGAAAATGAATGGTTATACATTGATTTAATGTAATGTTTAATTCATTTATTTATTTAAAAACCATTTGGATGATAAAATTTTAATAAACTGTTGATATGGTGTTCAGAAAAAAAATGAAATAAAAACAGGTATCGGACTTGGTATCGGTGAGTACCAAAAAAAGTATCAGTACTCGTATTCGTAAAAATGGTATCGTGACATCCCTAAAAAAAGGATGAGAGGAAAGAACATGGTTTCCGTTCAATATGTCGTACTAGCTTAAGGCCCTAATCAGTGTCAGAAAATACATTTATTTTTCAATATTTAATATTTGCCCTCTGAAATGTAGTTTTTGGGGCATTTTTTTTACCTCTACAATCCAAAAAATATATTTTTCAGATTTATGCATTTCAATTTCATATCAAATTGAATTGAGTAATCCTTAAGAACATTTAATTAAAAACCTAAGATATTTTAAGTTTTATTAATTTGATTTTGTTAAAGATTACACAGTTCAATTTGATGGAAATTTGTTATGAAATTAAAATGCGTAAATCTTTTAGTGTAAAGGGGCATACAACATACAACTGAAACAGCACGTATATTTCTAACATACAAAAAACAGCATGTTGTCAATTTATGTTAAATACTTTAATTGAATAAATGAATTGAAATACACAGCAAAAATCACTTTCTTGATAAGTATTTTGCCTTAGATTCCAGTAAAAATATCTAAACATCCTTAAAAAAAGAACACTTTTACTCAAGAAGCAAAATTGCATAAGGTAATAAGACTTGTTTTAAGAGAATATTTATTGAATTCATTGAATTGTGTATTGAATATTGAATTGTGTAAAAGGGCGTACTTCTTTCAAATATATTAAAAACAACATGTTGTCAATTTATGTCAATTACTTACATTGAATAAATTAATTGAAATACACAGCCATAAATAAATAAATTAAATCATTTTCTTAATCAATATTTTTGCCTTAGTTTCCAGTAAAAATATCTAAAATATTTGTAAACAAGATTACATTTACCAGAAAACATTTCTTTATATAAGCTTTCATTTCTTACCCCATTGGAATATTATTATTTCTTGTGTGAACTTCACTAAATTTGTTAGATTTATGTTTTCAACAAGAAAGAGTTTTGCTGATGGGTTAAGAAAAATGAAATAAATTCATGATATATTCTTTGAAAACAAGTTTTAAATCAAATGCACTTTTGCTTCTCAAGTGAATTTACCAAGTTTAAAGAATGTTTAGATATTTGTACTGGAAACTAAGACAAAAATACTGATTAAGAAAACTGGTCTGGAAGAACAGTTTATAAAAATGTGGCTTCGGAAAGAGGAATAGAGAGGCAAAAAGAAAAGACAGTGAAACTTGTGGTTGCATAAGGCACAATGATGTCATTTGGATGAGTGCTGCTTGCTTTTGGCCAGGTATCCTAACAGTGAGAGGTGACCTGCTCTTGGCTTTGCTAGCTTCTCATGTTTTTAGAGCAGAAGAAAGGGGTGGAGTGTAAATTACTAACAGAAAACTGATGCAACAACTTCAAGGTTTCGTTGTGAGAAGGTAATGTATTTGGCCAGCGGATCTGCTCCCTGTTTAATATGTAAAATTGCTGCAATACTGTGTACTCTGTCATAAATTCCCCTTCAATATCACTTTAAATCATATTTCTACAAATGCCCGGCAGCTTACTGACGAGCGAACATCTAAAAACAAGCTTAAAGGGATAGTTCACTCAAAAATGTCATTTACAAACCCATATGTAGTTCCAAACTCATATGATTTTCTGTCTTTCATGGAACACATATTGAAACGTTAGCTTCGGTCACTATTCACTTTCTTTATATGGAATAAAGATGCAGTGAAAGTGAATGTTGAGGCTGTAATTCTGCCTAATGTCTCCTTTTGTGTTCCAAACGTAGAACAACATGAGGACGTTTAAATGATGACAGAATTTTCATTTTTGGGTGAACGATCCCTTTGACTTCTGGCAACTTTCTTTATGGCAAATTTTTCCTATGGGTGTACATGTGTGAATTTATATTTTCTTTTGGCACTGAGTGTGTAAGAGAGTCCCACCTGTGTGTTCGTATTTATGGCGGAGCAGTGAACTGCTCTTCTGGAAGATTTTGTCACACAGGTCACAGGCGTATAGGCCACTCTCAGTCCTTTTCATCTTCTTCCTTGTCGGCCCTGAGTCTGAGTCTGTCTGTTCGTCTAACATTGATGTGACTTCTGAGCCCATCTCCTGTTTCTCCTCCTACATTTAGCAATGCACAAATAGAGAGAGAAAAAAAGCTAATTGTATTTAAAGTACTATAATTAAGATATGATTTTAGGTTTGAAATCTAGACAAAGTATATAAACTTGACTATATACATTGTTCCCAATAAATATTTGGATACTTAAGAAGAATTGTGTATTAATGGGATTGCATTGAAACAAAATATCAAAAATATCATGGAATTCATTTGATAGATAGCAAAAGCACACATTGCAAGCAAAACGTTCCACAGTTATATGTAAAGATACACTGTTAAAAAAAAAAAAAAAAAAGACAAAGTTTTTGGACACATTCTGGTTGTCAAACTTCGATATGCCCATAGTTAATGTGATGAACAACACATGTGGTTACTCAGCTATTACACCTGTGTGAACTTAAGGGGAACTGACTAACTTCATACAATTATAAAAGAATAAGAACACGGGAACCAGTTATTTAAATGTAATGGCAAAAGTGGCTCAGAAACGTTAGTTCTGAGAAAATGTCTAACATCATTTGTTTGGAGATATCCCTTGGTTTGATATTTTTGCAATGACATTCATACATTTTAATTCTTTTAATTGTGGTATGAGTATGGAGTTATATTTGTGCCACAATTCTGAGCAAGCAAAATGATATCTTGAGCACACAAACATTTTCTATGTGTGCAAAACATTTTTTTAAGTTCACAAAAAAGGCATTTTGCATGCAGGTGAACTTAGTTTTGTAAAGCAATGTATCTTCTTGAAAATATTAATTATTTTTAGTTTTTTCTCTTTTTCTCCCAATTTGGATTGCCCAATTCCCAATGCGTTTTAATGCACTCAGCACACCCTGGGATTCAAACTAGCGAACTCAAGGGGTGTAATCAACATCTTTAACACTGAGCTACCCAGTTTTTACTTTTTGAATGTGAATTTGCTCATAATTCTGAAATTAATGTAACTCCACTGTTGTTTTGCGTGTGCAAGATCTCACTCGCTCTCTCATTAGATGCACACTGCTTGCTCAGCATGTTTGCAGCGTTACAATGTGCCCGAATTTCAGCCACTCCGGTAGTAAATTTAATGAGGTAGTACATTTTAATTGGCTGGCTAGATCACTGATCACACTGCTCATCAAAACAGGAGGAAGAGGACAAGGGGATTGTTTGTTTTTAAGAAAGGAAATGTGTAACACACTATAACCACACGTGAGTTGATCTTTTGTTGAATTAATAGTGTAGTTTTGGGGGAGCTTAATTTGACATTTATCTATCCCAAAGTATATTCTGAGCGCAGTTTATTAAAATAAATGTGACCAAATTAAAGTCTACCATGCATCAGCAACCACGACTTCTTTTTGTTATTACATTAAATATTATTTTTGGGGCTGTCAATCATTGGCATACAGTTCACAGCAGTCCATTTCACAAGTGAATTTGTCAATCAGTTGGAGATTTATTATGAGGGCTTGTTTAAGGACCCGTCAATGTACACCTGCGTCAGACATTTTTTTATTATTTTTTTAGAAACAAGCCAGGGGTATACATATTACACAATACTACAGATATATTTTACAATAATGCCAAGACATTATATTCATTACATAGTGCAATGGTTTTCAATGCTTTGTTGTTGGACGTACAAAGAGTATTTAAATAACATTTAAAGTCTTTACAAAAAAGTGCAAATAGGGACATAAATTTACACTTGTGTATAAAAAACTTGGCAAGAAAAATAAAGATTAATCAGAAAATATTAACTTAAGTTATCAAAATTGTGAAAACCAAATAAAACGTCTTTATAAAGTGAAGAAAAACTAGTTAAAATAGAGGTATGTACAAACAAACAAAATTCTCCAAAATACTATAGCGTGGACACATTCCCAAAAAAGATGAGGGGCAGATTCATCTACAGCATTACAGAAGGAGCAAAGTGGATCTATTTCAGGGAGCATGTTTCTTAAATAAAGAGTGACTGGGTAAAAATGGTGTAACAGTTTAAAAGACAAGTTAAAAGAGTTCTTTTCCATTTTCTCTTGGCCTATGTCAGGTTTGACAAAAGCCTTGTGTATTTAAATATTATAAATATTGCCTACATTAACATATGCTATTCTTGTTACGAAGGCAGGTGAAGGCAGATGAGGGGTGAGGATCTAAATGCATTTTTTATTGAAAATGATAGAGTCCGCTACATTCTCCAGAAAGTCGCGAATGTGGTCCTCCACAGGACGGTCCTCTTGCATGAGGCAGAGCAGTTTATAATTTGCCTGTTGCACCACTAGATCCATTTTGGGTCGGCCATTCTGTTACGAAGGCAGGTGAAGGCAGACGAGGGGTGAGGATCTAAATGTGTTTTTTATTGAAAATGATTCAGACAAACAAGGCTGGAACAAATGAAACGTCCACGATGGGAAAACAAAATGAAAACACGAGAAACATCCACGGAGGGCAAATGTAACAGTACATATGAACAAACAAATCCAAACATCTACATTCAACGACCGACCGCGACTGAACAAACAACGGGGCTTAAGTACACAGGGAGAGTGATGATCAAATGAGACACAGACGTGAGAACAATGAATGACAGGCAATGATGAGGGCAGGGAATTATGGGAAGTGTAGTTTACAACAGTTGACAAGTGAAACACGGGGCAGACAACAGAGGATCGTGACATAACCCCCCCTCTGAGGAGCGGATTCCAGACGCTCCAAAAAGGAAAAACACCCACACAAACAAAAACAAAATCATCCAAGGAGTGAGGGGGGGGGGCAGGCAGACCAAGGAGGGCACAAGGGACAAACAGACAGTCCAAGGGGGGCACAAGGGACAAACAGACAGTCCAAGGGGGCACAAAGGGCAAGCAGGCAGTCCTCGGGGGCACAAGGGGCAGACAGGCAGTCCAAGAGGGCCACAAGACGGGGACTGGGTCAGGTGGCCTGGGAGGTGGCCACAGGACAGGGTCTGGGTCAGGAGGCCTGAGTGTCGGCCACAGGGCAAGGACAGGTTCAGGAGGCCTGGGAGCCGGCCGCAAGGTAGGGTCTGGAGGCCTGGGAGCCGGCCACAGGACAAGTTCAGGAGGTCTGGGAGTCGGCCACAGGGCCACAGCCATGGAGAACTCCGAGGGCGGAGCAGTGGTAGGCGGAGCCATGGAAGTTTCAGGTGGCGGAGCCATGGAGGGCGGAGCCGTGGAAGACTAAGGTGGCAGAGCCATGGAAGGCTCAGGAGGCAGAGCCGTAGAAGGTTCCGGAGACAGGGCCGTGGAAGGTGGAGTCATGGAGAACTCTGGGGGCCGAGCCGTGGAAGGTGGAGTCATGGAAGGCTCAGGAGGCGGAACAGTAGAAGGCTCTGGAGATGGAGCCGTGGAAGGCAGAGCCGTGGGAGGCGGAGACGTGGGAGGTTCGGGAGGCGGAGCCGTGGAAAGCTTTGGAGGCCGAGCCGAGGGAGGCTCTGGATGCAGAGCCGGGGTAGGCTCGGGAGGCGGCATCGTAGAAGGCTCAGGAGGCGGAGCCGAGGGAGGCGGCGCCATAGAAGGCTCGAGAGGCGGAGCCCTGCATGGCTCGCGAGGCGGAGCCCTGCGTGGCTCGGGATGCGCTGGCTCTGGGACGGTCGAGGCTACAGGCGCTGATTTGTTGATCGAGGCATGCATGAGCTCTGGTTCGCTGAACATTGGAGGCAGAGCCATGGGAGGTGCTGTGGACGGAGCCGTGGAAGGCGGAGGCTGGAGAGCAGAAGCCTTTCCTCTTCTCTTCCTCCTCCTCCGGGCGGATGAGGCTGACAACGCTGGGTCGCTGACCGTGGCAGGCGTGGGCTCTGGCTCGCTGACCGTGGCAGGCGTGGGCTGGGGAGTGGAAGCCTTTCCTCTTCTCCTCCGGGTGGACAAAGCTGGCACCACTGGCTCTTTGGCTGTGGAGGGACAAGCCTTGGAAGGCTGGGGGGTGACCATTGTGGGAGGAGAGGTAGGGCCTTCTTCAACTATGCCCACAGTGAACGGCGAGCCGCAGACTAGTAGAGTCTCCTCCACAAATTCGAGGAGCGTCCAGAGGCGAGTCGCCGGTGGCAACCACTCCTTGAGCGAACTGTTCAGATTTGCCCTGAAGAACACCACCAGGAAGTAGTCCGGGAAGTCCGCTACATTCGCCGGCTCCAGAAAGTCGCGAATGTGGTTCTCCACAGGACGGTCCTCTTGCATGAGGCAGAGCAGTTTATAATTTGCCTGTAGAACAGCTAGATCCATTTTGGGTCAGTCGTTCCGTTACGAAGGCAGGTGAAGGCAGACGAGGGGTGAGGATCTAAATGCATTTTTTATTGAAAATGATAGAGACAAACAAGGCTGGAACAAATGAAACGTCCACGATGGGAAAACAAAACGAATACACGAAAAACATCCACAGAGTACACAGGCTGGAGAAACATCCATGGAGGGCAAAGGTAACAGTACATATGAACAAACAAATCCAAACATCTACATTCAACGACCTAACAAACAACGGGGCTTAAGTACACAGGGAGAGTGATGATCAAACGAGACACAGGTGAGAACAATGAATGACAGTTAATGATGAGGGCAGGGAATTATGGGAAGTGTAGTTTACAACAGTTGACAAGTGAAACACGGGGCAGACAACAGGGGATTTTCTTGATAATAAATTAGAAAAGATGTTTATGTTTGCATTTCAAACCTGTGGGGTATCTTGAAATGTTCAGTAAGCTGTTTTAATGAAGTTTATATTGTGGGGTATATTGAAATGTTCAGTAAGCTGTTTTAATGAAGTTTATATTGAACCACAATTTTGAGACTGCAAAAAGGGAAAAAAATTATAAAAATAAAATTCCTAAGCATTGCATGCTACTATATTTAAAAAAAACTTTCATAACAGTAAGTTAAGCCTTACAGGATTTCTGGGATGTCTATAATCCACAGGGTAAATATCTCTTGTAATGATAATTACAGTATATATAAAGTGTGAACTTAACTTGGAGCATTGTGCCTGTTGGCTCTTCTGCTACATTTACACTGAAATGTTCATGGTTGCTTTCACTACCTCAAAGTGTCCAATCACAGAGTGCTTGTAAGCAGCTCCTAATAGCCAATACTGACATAGGAGGTGGAACTTTTCGGAATACGGGTAGAAAAGAAAGTGATCAGCATAAAGTTCTGAGCACATGCAGCGTGCATAGGAGGAGAGAGAGAGAGAGTGAGATCCTGCACACGCAAAAAATAAATTAATCTTTGCAAGAAGATACAAAGTTCAAGCGCGTGCAAAATAACTATTTGTGTGGTCAAAATACCATCTTGCAAACACAGAATACATTTTTTGTGCTCAAAAGTTAATCTTGCACATGCAAAATAACCTTTTTATATCATCTTGCATGCTCAAAATATCATCTTGTGCACAGAGAAAAAAATGTATCTGCTCAAAATATCATCTTGCACACTCAAAATATATTTTTGCGCACGCAGAATTGTGGCTCATATATAACTCCATAGTTTTTGAAGCCACTGTATAAAAACCTTCTGTGTGAGGGAGTCTGGAGCTTTGCTATATGAGAGTTAATACCCTGTACTCTAAAGCTAACATCTAATGATTGAAATGTTTTGCCCTCACCTTGATACCATTGACCTGCAGTAAGTTCTTCTGTGGTGTGTCAATGACTGCTGGGCTGGAAGATGTAGTGGTGTAACTATAGGCCAGCTGTGGGATCAGGATGGTCTGTTTAGTGGTGGTAAGTGCACGTAGACATTGTCCTTGTCCCTGGTCAGTGATTGCCACTAGTGTGGGCAGTTCAGTGGTCACAATGTTTATGGGATTGGCACTTGGTTGGCTGACATATATGGCAGCATTGGAGGTTGCATTGCTGAGCAGTTCCTTCTTTGTGCAAGTCAAATTCAGTGGCTCCTCTTGAGCCGAGTAAACAGTGTTAGCAGGACTGCTAGCCATAGCAGCTGTAGCAGCGGATTTTGGTAGAGATAGATCAAGAGGACCCTCACCCTCATTAGTCCTGGCCGGGACAGGACCATCATGGGACAGGTTTAGTGGTGAAGAAGTAGGGGCACTCTCAATCCCATTTATCCCAGCTGGAATGCCCTCTGCTGGGCTACAGCAATCCCTATCCCCTTGCTCCTCTGAGTTCATTTGGTCATCTGGCTCAATTCTAGGTGTTCCATCCCCTATAGTCCCATCCAAATCATCAGGAGTGTTCTGCTCACCTTCAGGCAAGGGTGAAGAGGGGTCTACAGAAATCTGTCCCAACTGCATCTTCTCAAACCACTTCTTCACCACCTCTGCTGGAAGACTGACGGACTCAGATATCTTTGCCAGCTCATCCTTGGTTGGCTCATTATTCAAGGCAAAGTAAGCCTTAAGCAAGGAAAGAAGGTTATTTAGTGGAGGGTGACCAGGACAAAGTCCTTCCTCCAAGTCCATCTTCAAGTCCATCTCAAGATTTTTCCCATTTACCCTATGTCCATCTTTACCACAGTGCTTATGTGTTGTGTCATTGTGAAGCATTTTCTTCTCGTCCACAGTGATGGTGGTTTTGTCCCTATTTGTCTTGATCGTCAGGTCCTCTGGCAGCTTCTGACCCTTGCAGACCACAGTGTTTGCCCCCAACGGCTCTGTCTTTGTACTCTGCAGGACTGCTTGGGCCTGTGAAGGGTCTAGGCTGTAGTTGATGATGATCTTGGTATTGCCGTCCTGATCCAAGATGGGAAGACTAATGGCCTGGATAACTTGCTGGGATGCCTGGGCAATGCCCACACCTGCTGCTCCAACAATTCCTGTCCCTGCTTGCTGCCCCTTGGCCTGTGTGCTTTCCAGCACCTGCCTGATGATATTCCCATCCACTGCCACCTTCAGCACATTCTGCAGGTCACCCAGGTTGATGCTGATAGGTGAGACCAGGCCCAAAGTTGGGAGCACAACAGCCTGTACGGCGCCCTGGAGGGGGGCTGCAGCTCCACCCTGGAAGATGCCATTAACCCCTCTAGTAGATGGGGCCACTACCACAGGCTTGTACTCATAGTCCAGTGGCTCAGACTTGATCTGTGTCACGGGAAGCTGCTCCTGAAGGGGTTTGCTGTTGTCCAGTTTGTCTCTGACTTGGGCACGTGCTGTAGGGGAAGAGGTTGGCAGGGATGGGGAGGAGCACTGCGGGGTCTTTGCAGCCCCAGTAGCGGGAGAGGGTCGTGGCCGCCCATTTACAGAGATGAGGCTGATGCACTTCTTACTGCTGATGTGGGAACTATAGGAGCCCGAATGAGAGAAACGCTTCTTGCAGTTGGAGCATTCATAAGGCTTTTCTCCTACAGAAAAAACACAATAAAAAATAATTACAAGATAATACACAACAGACAATTTTGGGCAATTACAATGTTTTCAGTTTGCTTTTACTGTTGATGACACAGTCGTGTGTGGCAGATGTTTGATCAAAAGAATGGTTGAGAAATATCTATAAGTAAATTAACAACACACTTAATTTGCTGCTAATCCTCAAAAAAAAATAAAGTAAAATAAAATAAAATAAAACACGGTGTGCAATGTTTAAAGGTCTATCTAGAAACTCTCTTAGAAAACCTTTGATAGTAAGTATTTGAAGAATTTTAAAGTACCCAAATGCTGAAGTGCCCTACAAATTTGAACAAAGTGCACAAATGCACACACATATGCATGCTTGCAAACACACATGACAATCACATACAAGCAAATCTGAGGTAGTCCTCACCACTGTGGATGCGCAGGTGTTCTTTCAGGTGGTGTTTGTACTTGAAGGCTTTGCCACATTCAGTGCATTTAAACTTACGATTCCCTCCTCCACCTGACTGAGTAACATGCCGCTAAAGAAAGTGAGAGAGAATGTCTAAGTTATTCTCAGGTGACTTATCCTGCTGTTTTATTATGTATAAGTTTAAGAACTCTTGTGACAGATACGCTATAATTGCATAGTGTCAAAATAAATTTACAACATTTCACAATATAGAAATGAGAAGTTCAATAGGTCAAGCATGAGTGGCATTTAGCCACTGGATTGTTTGTGACTTAGCCTTGTGTTAAATTAAACTGTTTCGAGTCTGTTTTTAAACTTATGGTTTTCACAAAAATACACAATATTCTAAAGTCTTATAGTTTTAGATTTTTACTTTTTTCCCCAATTGTGCTCTAGAAACTATTTTGACCACTTGTCAATAAACTGCTTAACACAATTACCAACTAAAAATGTAATTAATAAAACAAACAATTTTCAATGGATTACTTATTAAGGACAGAATACCTGCTCTCGGCCAGCTTTGTGTGCAGTCATGTGTCTGTCCAGCTGTGTACGGTAGGCAAAGGTGTAGCTGCAGAGCGAACAGCTGAAGTTGTCCTCACTCTTCTCGTGTCTGTATTTAATGTGCTCCTTCAGTGAGGTGTAACGCTTGTAGCCACGAGAACAATACGGACAGGTGAGGAGCTGAGAAAACGAATCTGGTGTGCCTTAGAAAGAGAGAGAGATAAGGATTACAAATGAGAACAGGAAGGAAGAGTGATAGAGTGAAAGATTATAAACTAAGTTGTATGTGTAGTGCACAGATAAACATATGTGATAGATGTAAACCCTTAACCTCCCTCAGGTGATATTTAAAGGTGCAATATGTAACAATATTCATTTAATATTCACCCTTATTTTGCCAATGTGTGATTGGCTTGTAACGCAACTTAAAAAATGATTACTTCCCGGACTTCCTATGTTGCCTATTAAAGCCTGTAGACTGATTTTCATGCAAAGGGAGCGCGTCAACAAACTGCAACACAAGGTAACGTTATCTTAGAGATGGAATCCAGCAAACGTCACAACACCAACTCCTACACAAACTCAGAGTAAGCCATAAAAACAAAAAAAAACTTTTCTGGCAAAGCTGGAATGTTTTTGTAGTCAAGCAAAAACTAAAGTGAACATCAGCAGGGCATTTGATTCCTGGAGGGACATTCATTTGGTTTTGGGGATCAAAACCAACCCTAAATTGGTGTTTTTTTTTTTATTGGACAAGTAAGCTTACATAACTGCAAAGCATGTGAAATATAGTGCTATAAATCTGTGTCATTTTAGCTAACTTGATCTTGCCTGCTAATGCTGACAAATTGCAAGCTACATATAAATTTCAACAATCTTTATATTAAAAGTCAGGTATGCTGATTCACATTAACTGTCATAAACAATGTTAATCTGTAATTATTCAGCAAGGTAAACTACAATAACACATTAAATGAATGCTAGACAATGCCTAAGATAATGCAAAAAGCTTTTTAGGTTAACTTACCTAGGTTATACAGAAAATATATACATTCTATTATTGTAAAACAATAGCGCATCGATATTTTAAAATGATAGTTGTGATGGAATCACATCTATACTGAATTGTGTCAACATATTTATAATGTACAGTTTATTTTATAACCAGCTACTGTCATCATCCACCAAATTTAGCTAAAAGCTATTGATAAAGCTGGCTAGCTAGCTAACACCTAAGAAACCATCATATAAATGCAGTCAATTTATCATGCAAAGAAAAGTGATTACTTCAAACTACAGTCTTGCATAGTCAAACCTATATACACACTTTGTTTTAGCCCTGTTCCAGCACTGGAGAGTCAAATATAATATACAGTCTCAAAGTTTGTAGTAAAACAATCATAACTGTGTAAATTTAATTATGCTACCTCGTTTGTCAGCATGATGTCGGTGAATAAAGTTGTCTCTATGTACGTTACGTCATTGTTTTGGCCGATGCTCACGTCCCTATGGAGTGTGCACGAGCACAAGCAACAGGTAGCTGGCTGCAGTTCACTTAACGGCCACAGGTGTCATTAATATCAAGGGTTTCTGAATCTTACATACTGCACCTTTAATAATGATGTCCCCATTTGGAAAAACATTCATAACATTTTCTTTTTCTAAAAATGCACCTTTTTTAGAGGAATGGATAGGTTAGTCTATAGTATTTATATATACTATACATACATATATATACCTTCTATATATATATAGAGAGAGAGAGAGAGAGAGAGAGAGATCAATGAAGTAATGAAGAAGAATATGAGGGTTAGATGAGGTCTTTAATGTGCGCAAGTGACAGTTTCCATTCTGAGAGATCTCTAGCATGAAGCGACGAACAACAATAGCAAAAATGAAAAGAAAAGAAATGGCAGCTGGGTAATCAAAAACTGTATGCCTAAAAAAAAAAAAAAAAAAAAAATATATATATATATAAAAAGGGAAACAGAAAAACAAGCTGGAGAAGATCTGACAGCAAATATTACCAGAATAATAAAGCCACTAACATTGATGAGACATCCCTGACACTTTAATACAGAGCACCCTGGAACATTAAACTCATGCAGTGTCATTCATTAAGACATTAATAGGTTTAAGTACAAAGCCACTGTAGAGCATAGAAATCATGACATAACATTGTCAGCATATTTATCACATGCCACATAGATTTTAACTGAATAATATTCTGGATCTAAATGTTCAAATGTCTTTTGAGAAAATCAGGAACAAAGACACCTGAATGGGTTTCTGTCCAACTCTCACACAGGTAACATATTACCTGTTAACAGGTAATGTATTAACCCTCTCCCTCTAGTCAGGGGAAATGTTCTCACTCTTTCATTAACACACGGCAACAGGGACGTGAGAAATTAGCTCAGGTATTGGAGATTTGCTCAGGTGTTGCAGGTGTAACAGAAATATACTTTTTGGATTCATTAGCAGCCCCTGTTCAAGGAAAAGTATGGACATGGTGGCCATCTCCATATATCCGATTCGAAAGAAGTGTTTGTACATAATTGTGTTCATCATGTGTGGTTATGCCTGAATGGGGTCTGTTTTATAATCATTAATGAAAAATGTTTTGTTAACTGAAATGAACAAAATCCACAATATATAAGACAAAATCATTCAAGATGCCAAAACCTTTCATAAGTGTTTACACTGTGTGTGAGGGATGTTTTTCTGCGTGCGTGTGTACCATTTTCGTCATGTCCACTTGTCTCTGGCGTGCCCTGTCGTGGTTCATCGTCTGGTGCCTCTGGGAAGATGACTGCCGTGTCTCCTTGTTGGAGAATCTTCTCAACCAAAGCATCTCTGCTCCTCTCATCCTCATCCGACATACACTCCTCTTTCACTGCAACACACACACACAAAACTATAACTGTCCCAAATATCCTATGGGCATATGCACTTGTGTGATAATGCAGTGCATTTATTTTGCGTTCCACCAGTGCAAAGTTTCAGTTATACATTGCTAATTTCTTCTTTAATTCATAGGATGTAAATACCTGTATGCATTAATGAATCTGAGTTTATTTGTTAAAATATTATGTGTTCTTTTCTCAGTGTGCATTGCAATTGCATATGCAGTTTGTGTTCCTGACATTTAGGTGAATGATGTCAGTAATAATATATTGCCAATGATAGCCCACATTGTAAGTGCTTCTTTATGTTTAATGTTGTCATACATTTACTGATGTATTGTATTCTGTTTATTTCAGATTAAACCATTCAAACTACATTTGATCCACATTTGAAAGCACAGTTTAGCTGATATTTTGATTATATCTAAAGCATCTGAATAACACATCTGTGCCACCTTTGTGCTCAACATATCTTTTTTCTACTAAAACATTACTGTTTAAAGTACTGTAGGACTCATACTCAGTGCATTGCTGTACAATTTTTAGATAAAGAGTTAAACTATCCTCTCTCTTGTCAAGATTTCTTGCCAGAGTACAGAAGTGCACTCCACATATCTTAAAGGGATAGTTCACCTAAAAATAAAAATTCTCTCATAATTTAACACTCACGCCTTTCTTCTGTGACTTTCTTCTGCTGAAAACGATTTTAAGAAGAATAAAGGCAGCATAAAAGTAATCCAAATGACAGTTTAAACCATGTCTTCAGAAGAGATATGATAGGTGTGGGTGAGAAACAGATCAATATTTAATCCTTTTTTAGCAGAAATTCTCCTCCTTGCCCAGTAGGTGGGAATATGCACAAAGAATCAGAATCACCAAAAATAAAAGTGTGTAAGTGAAAGTGGAGATTTATATTAAATATTTACTTAAATATTTGTCTGTTTCTCACCCACACCTATCATATAGTTTTTGAAGATATAGATGTAACCACTGGATTACCACATGTAGTAAGGATTACTATTCTGCTGCCTTTATGTGCTTTTAGACCTTCAAAGTTATGGCCACCATTCACTTGCATTGTGAGGAACTACAGAGCTGACATTTTTCTAAAAATCTTCAACAAACATTGAAAAACATTGTTTGTGTTCAGCAGAAGAAAGACAGTCTTACACATCTGGGATGACATGAGGATAAGTAACTGATGAGAGAATTACAATTTTTAGGTGAACTATCCCTTAACTCATTAATAGTCCCTCACAAGAACACTCTCAATTAACAAAGCTGTTTACAACTATCACTCCAGTTTAGTTGCATCGCCCGCTAGCAGTGCAAACCGTCTACCAGTTGGAAGATATCTGTCCAGTGCACCATAAAATAATATATGAAGAATGAGTAATTAGAAACAGAGCAAATAACAGCCAAAATACTTTTGGAAATAAAAAGTGTGGTGACTCATTATTAAACATAGAATTAACTAAATACTCACAGCTTTACATACGTAAACCCCCCCAAAAAACACATTTTATTCCCCTAATGGTTACCTATTAAATGCAAATGAAAAAAAAAAAAAAATGATTCTGGTGCAGCTAATTCAATTTCGGGCTTATTGCACAATCTGAGCTCAACCTCCCCATTAAATTAGCTTCTTTAATTTGAGAAATGTAGTCTCATTCTCTTTTGCACACAAACGAAAGATTGGCTCAACTAACGATTGCAAATGAACAAGTGAAGGCTTCAGGAAAAACTGAGCCCTCAGGCGGAACGCTGTTCTGTGCCTTAACTATGCAGTCTCTCATGCGTACACACAAAATGAGTCCGCAATGTCAGCAATTACAACTAATGGTATTTGCTAGCGAGTCAAAACAACATTCGGAAACACCTGAGGACATTTGTGCATTTGTGTGTCGGAATGATTTAAGAGATGCAGCAATATTTAAACAATATTTAAACAAACTTTACTTATTATATTTATATATTATATCACATATTAGGTCATATTAAGGATGAAAATGTCCTTTAGTCAGTACTTTGTTGTCATATTCATAAATTTTTGTTTATTTTACTCTGATTGAAATGGCATGTAATTTTAGTTGATGAAAATGTGCAAAATGACAAAATAAACATCAAAAAGACCAAAATGTAAACAAATATTTTGAAATTTTAAAACAATTTATAATTAAAACATCAAACGTATTCAAGATTTATCAACATGACCAACATAACAAAACTGGCCTGAAAACCTGAGCTTCTAAAATAATATAAGAAAATGAATATAATAGCATATATTAGCCTCTTTTTTTTAGCCGTTGTGAATTCTTTATACTCAAGAGACTCTTCAGTTTTCAGTGTTTTTAGGATGTTTCATTACGTGTGGTGCATTTTTTACGGAAACAGCGAATTCACAACACAAGTTATGCATTCTGACTAGCATGTAATTTAGTTCAAATTCACCTGTGTTTTTTCTTCATTGTCTGTACAGATTGTGCAAGTGTAATATTGTCTTTATGCAGTGAATATAGTGTTTAATTCCATACATAAGATAAGTATGAGGTAATCAACTCATTCAAAAAGCGGTTCAGCTCTTTTAGGTCATGAGGCCTAACATGGGGGGATTATTTTGATGAATTCTTTATAGACTTTTTTAAAATTGTGTATTGTTAATATCTTGCAGTACTATTTTATTCTCGTCAGATTTTCGTCAACAGTACTATCATGATGTGCCTTTTTCGTCTTGTTGGAATCAAAACACCCTTTGTCAACAAATGTTTTCGTTAGTAATTTTATTGATGAGATTAACACTGCAAAGAAGCACAGATCAGAACCACAGTGGATCTATACACCACCGTCACTTGAATGCATAAAATAAAAATAGTCCCCAATGTCATGAGTTCGGCAGTTACATTTTTTTTTTTAACCATTACAGGGCTTGGTACAACATCCCATATGGAATGATTTTCCGGACATTATTCAAAAGGAATTGCAAATTGTATTTGCAATTGCGTTTTCAATTTGTGGACGCATAAAATGTGACATAATCCAAACGCAATTGCAAATCGCGCATTACCGTTTGCATTTTCGTTTAAGCGAACGCACAGTGACTGCCAGATTTCAAATGGAAAAGCAAAGTCCGTTTGCAACTGTGTTTCCCATATCTTACGAGTTTTGGCCCTGTCATATTTAAATAGCAATTTCAATTACCATCTGCTTTTTCACTTTCTCAGCGTCGCGTATGTAGCCAGCCAAAACTCAAATGGAATACTAATTCCCTTAGTATTTCCATTGACGCCTTACACGGAAACCTGTCAATCAGGGTCAAGGGTGGGATTATGCTATGGGGCGTGTTTGTCTTGGGAAGAGACGTCACTCACAGTCGACGGTCAAGATCAAATAAACCAGCGTTTGTTCAGGGCATCACCTCTTTATTTATTTTGTATTTATTTTAATGTTTATTTGACAGGGACAAATGCATAGAACACTGCTTTATAAAGAATAGGCCTACAAAGTAGATGCCACGCATACATGTTTCTAGCCATGACTAATTTGCAACCCCTGTCCCTGGTTAGGCTTATAAATTTAAAACAAAAATTACAGAGTATTGAGTTTAAGATTTATAATTAATAAAATACATACAACAAATACATCCCATATATGAAATAAGATATGGGCTTAAGTAGATGTGGAAGTCACTATAAAACAAAGTCTAGACACATTTAACAATACAAGAACACAAAAGGGTGCATATGTCTGTGCGTGCTCACATATGCAACATTATGTTTGTATGCATTGTGTTATGTCCTACGGAAGCGTATTGCATTCACTTGAGAGAAAAAAATCTACTCTGTTTTTCTGAATTAACGACTTAATTATCTCAGAATTACGAGATAATTTTTCATGGGAAAAAAAGTTTTTGCTCTGTTTTTCTGAATTAACTGACTTAATTATCTCAGAATTACGAGATAATTTTTCATTAAAAAAAATACTGAGATCCCTCAAAATCCTGCCAGGAGCTCTATTTTAGCTGGATTGCATGGAAGTAAACATGTCCCGCCTTTCAAGTTTAATCCGGTTTTATTTTACTTTGGGTCTGAGACAATTTATAGAGATATATTTTAAACTTGGCCTTCAATACAAAGACATTACTGTCTATGACATTTGTAATACTGTCATGGCTGAGACACGCTTTCATCTTCCAAAGGACACTAATCAAGCAATAGACTTGTACTTGCATTTAACACGAGAACTACCGGAATTCTAGAACTACTAGAATGGCCATAGTGGTCATTCTGACCGTTCATACTAGACTGTACCAAAATGTCATGTCATATTTACATTCGAAACTTCTATTGAGGTTTTAGAATGAAGCTTCTAATGTCTGTCGTCATATTTTATATCGTCATCACCCTAAAAATGTATTGAATAAAATAGAATAATATGGATCAAATGGAGCGCAAGCTGACGCATGATAGTCCTACATTATACGATCTTTTTGTAATATATAATAGTGCTAGACTATATAAATACATAGGCCTATATATATTATATATTAGCTGCTAGACTGCCCGGAAGGTGCGTGCCTCGCTTTGTGTCCAGCACGTTTTTTCCACCACAGTGAAAATGTTTTCGAAAGTCTAAACGCCAACAAACATGGATTGAGGCGGAATATTTCGTTAGATAAAAACATGTTGTGAATTTTGGAAATTATTACATCTATCCTTTTTCAAAACATGTTGACTTTTGGACTTTACAACGCTCTGGAGTTATTGGAAATTGGAAACAATCCTATGCAGCCACCACTGGAATCAAAATCCATGAATAAATGAATCTGTTATATTAATAAAATGAATGTGAAAATGTATTAGTTCATCGACAACCACAGAACTTGCTATTATATTAAATTATTCTCTTTGTAAAATAAAAACAAATCAATACAATAGCTTATAAAAACATCACCAAAGTGTATTTCAATGCATAGTAAAAACCTTAGACATGTATGAAACACATATAGGCCAAACCAAAATGGCCAAAGCGGTTAATAAAGAGTATGAACATTTGCTAAACTGTGGGAAAACGAACTGATTTAGAAAGCAATATTTGTTTTACTGTGAGCAAAAATATCATGCTGTAAAACTATAATGAAAATAGTATGCTGTAAAATCATTATGAATGAATTCTCCTAAAAGTGGGCTCACTTGAACAAAAAAGGGGGCCCCCTTTTAGGAGAATAATTTAATATAAATAATCAAATTTGTATCTGTAATTAGCTACAATAGCAAGTTCTGTGGTTGTTGATGAACTAATACATTTTCACATTCATTAGAATTAAAATTTCGTGTCCTGGTGTTTATTATTAATTTATACTACAGGGCTGTTGAATGCTTGATTCTGATTGGTTGAGAACGTTCTAAGGTGTGCAATTATTTTCAGGGAAACGCACGGCTAAAGTAGTTCCAGGCAGGTCTTGACCGCATTACAGTTCCATATCACTTCGCGTAGTCAACTGTAATAACGGAAAATAGGATACAATTCATAACAAGAAGTGACAGCGACAAATCCACTTCAACTTCAAGAGGAAAAAAATGACAGACTATTTTGATTTTTCGAAGTAAATTTTAATATTTACGGTGAACATAAACATTTTAACAACTGGGCGACCGCAGTATTGGATAGCTCAGATGAAAAAACAAATAAACAGAAGAGGACATCAAAGGCAGCCGGCAACAACAAAAGACATAAAACAATCAGCTGAAGAACAGCTAGACCGACTCGAGGGCGAAAAACATGAAGAAAACACCAAAAAAACAACAGCTTGGGCTGTCAATGTGTTTAACGTGCAGTTTAATTTTAATAAATAAATTCGTTCGAATTAACGAATGAATTATAACATATGAATTAATAAATAAATTAAATAATATGACGCACATGATTTTCTGTCTCATTATTGCAACCTCTGTCTCTCTAATAACTACACTAATAACTGCATTAGTCTGCTGTCAGTGGCTCAAACCTCCGTTACTAACTCTAAAATGACGTTTTGGAATTAGCAATGGAGGCAGATTAGACGCGTAAGAAATTAGTCCTACATACAAGAGCGTTTTAATGACAAAAACTTGACAAACGTCTACAATCACATCATCTGAACAATGTTTCGAGGTGTGGTAACTGTAGTATAAGCGGAATAATTGACTCGGGCGTTGAATTATTAGAAAAATAATGCACACCGAGTGTAACGGCCACTCGCTCGCGTCGTGACGCATTACCACCCCGGTGTGCATTATTTTTCTAATAATTCAACGGCCCGTCGTCAATTATTCCTTACATAACTGATTCATTTATTCATGGATTTTGATTCCAGTGGTGGCTGGATTGTTTCCAATTCGTGTTGTCCAAACATTTCCAATAACTCCAGAGCGTTGTAAAGTCCAAAAGTCAACATGTTTTGAAAAAGGATAGATGTAATAATTTCCAAAATTCACAACATGTTTTTATCTAACGAAATATTCCGCCTCAATCCATGTTTGTTGGCGTTTAGACTTTCGAAAACATTTTCACTGTGGTGGAAAAAACGTGCTGGACACAAAGCGAGGCACGCACCTTCCGGGGCAGTCTAGCAGCTAATATATAATATATATAGGCCTATGTATTTATATAGTCTAGCACTATTATATATTACAAAAAAGATTGTATAATGTAGGACTATCGCTTGGCGCTCCATTTGATCCATATTATTGTATTTTATTCAATACATTTTTAGGGTGATGACGATATAAAATATGACGACAGACATTAGAAGCTTCATTCTAAAACCTCAATAGAACTTTCGAATGTAAATATGACATGACATTTGGTACAGTCTAGTATGAACGGTCAGAATGACCACTATGGCCATTCTAGTAGTTCTAGAATTCCGGTAGTTCTCGTGTTAAATGCAAGTACAAGTCTATTGCTTGATTAGTGTCCTTTGGAAGATCAAAGCGTGTCTCAGCCATGACAGTATTACAAATGTTATAGACAGTAATGTCTTTGTATTGAAGGCCAAGTTTAAAATATATCTCTATATATTGTCTCAGACCCAAAGTAAAATAAAACCGGATTAAACTTGAAAGGCGGGACATGTTTACTTCCATGCAATCCAGCTAAAATAGAGCTCCTGGCAGGATTTTGAGGGATCTCAATATTTTTTTTAATGAAAAATTATCTCGTAATTCTGAGATAATTAAGTCGTTAATTCAGAAAAACAGAGCAAAAACTTTTTTTCCATGAAAAATTATCTCGTAATTCTGAGATAATTAAGTCGTTAATTCAGAAAAACAGAGTAGATTTTTTTCTCTCAAGTGAATGCAATACGCTTCCGTAGGACATAACACAATGCATACAAACATAATGTTGCATATGTGAGCACGCTACAGACATATGCACCCTTTTGTGTTCTTGTATTGTTAAATGTGTCTAGACTTTGTTTTATAGTGACTTCCACATCTACTTAAGCCCATATCTTATTTCATATATGGGATGTATTTGTTGTATGTATTTTATTAATTATAAATCTTAAAATCAATACTCTGTAATTTTTGTTTTAAATTTATAAGCCTAACCAGGGACAGGGGTTGCAAATTAGTCATGGCTAGAAACATGTATGCGTGGCATCTACTTTGTAGGCCTATTCTTTATAAAGCAATGTTCTATGCATTTGTCCCTGTCAAATAAACATTAAAATAAATACAAAATAAATAAAGAGGTGATGCCCTGAACAAACGCTGGTTTATTTGATATTGACCGTCGACTGTGAGTGACGTCTCTTCCCAAGACAAACACGCCCCATAGCATAATCCCACCCTTGACCCTGATTGACAGGTTTCTGTGTAAGGCATCAATGGAAATACTAAGGGAATTAGTATTCCATTTGAGTTTTGGCTGGCTACATACGTGACGCTGAGAAAGTGAAAAAGCAGATGGTAATTGAAATTGCTATTTAAATATGACAGGGCCAAAACTCGTAAGATATGGGAAACACAGTTGCAAACGGACTTTGCTTTTCCATTTGAAATCTGGCAGTCACTGTGCGTTCGCTTAAACGAAAATGCAAACGGTAATGCGCGATTTGCAATTGCGTTTGGATTATGTCACATTTTATGCGTCCACAAATTGAAAACGCAATTGCAAATACAATTTGCAATTCCTTTTGAATAATGTCCGGAAAATCATTCCATAATCCCACATTGTCTCCCCTTGGCAACAGCCCTGGTTCTGTACAAAGCATAGATATCCCATCATTTAAGAAGGCACAAGAATAGAAGAGTAATACAGGACTATGCTAATTTTATAGAATCATTTGCATATTCATTTCAACTTCATTCTTGGCATTTGCAGATAGAAAAACCATGAATGCTATCTTGATCACCAATGATTTCAATGGCAAATGTTTTAGTGAATCCCTCCCAAATGTGCACAAGAGGTTTAAATGGTGCTGAAATCTGGGTGTGAGAGGTTCCGCTTGTGAAGGAACAGATGAATACCAGAAGTCTTGCTCCAAGCTTTACCCAGTACTATACAGCTATTGCAACAAAGTGTTGTCATGACATCACAACACAAACGTAACCCTGACAATCGCATATTATAAGTGGGCTAGAGATAGAGAGACGTGAATGTAAGTAATGTTGGATGGCTGAGGAGTGAGAGTCAATCGGATCTTTCACACTCTCAACAACTCTCTGTTTCCAAGACATTCTTGCAGTCTGGTCTCAATAATTTATTACACCACATTATTAAAGTCATATGACGTCTTCTTGTAAGGGATAATATCCCCTCAGGGATACAATAAACAGTTGATAGAGGCAGACAAGAGATTATCTTGTGATTTTAACAACAAAGCAAAATCTTCTTTAAACAGAGGAAAATAAGATAGGTGTGGTTGGTAAACTAAGATCACTGAAGGAACACACACATATACACATGCACGTACACACAAACATGCACATACTGTATGACAGATTATGTATGAAATCCTGACCTTCTTAAACACACACATTTAGTGTGAAGGTCAGATAAAGTGCATGAGTGTTCTGTGATGGGCTTGGTTTGATTTGTGGAGTTAGCATGCTAAAATTATTGAAAAGGCTATGCTATCAGATCTAAGTGAGATTTACTTTTATTTGGGATTATTAACTAGAGAAACTGAACATTTAATGCTAAAGATGATGAGGGTGAAGAGAAAAAAACAAGGCAAAAGTTTAATTATAGCATTCTATGAAGTCATGATGTAAGAATATATCCCAATCTGACTGATCACACTGAAGTCACATTGCAAAATATTAGATACTAATTTATTTCCTGAAAGTGGCCCATATCGAAATTGAAAATGTCAGACTCAATGGCTACATTCACACTGCAACTGATTGTGGCCAGACTCTGATTTTCTGCTTAAATCAGATTTTTTTGTAAGATTGTTCACATGACATTTTAAATGTAGCCAATATCTGATCCTGAACAGGTGCTGCTCATAAACTGACCTGCATGCATATAACACTCCCTAAGCATGTGTATAACAACCCTGACATCTTCATTATTCTAATATGTATAGCTATTGATTCAATTATAATTCAAATTATAATTAGTTGTTATTTTTGTTTTGTCTAATAATAGATCAGCAAGTCATTGAGAAAGACGTCTTGATGGCTAATGTATTTAAAAGTAATTTGCAATCGTATGGTGGAATTGAATAATGAATTATCAAAGCTCAACCATAAAATCAGAGGGCAGCAGGAAAAATGGCATTACACTTATGCAAGGTAAGAAGAGTTGTTATTTATAATGATTTCAGATTTGCATTGATTTGCTTTATGATACAGAAACACAGGAACTTAAACCATAACAGGCCTAACAGGGAGAATCAAGTGTGCAAATAACAAATGTTGAGTTACAAAATCACATAAAATCCGACCTGCCTGTTCACTATAAAGGCACATTGGAAAAAATAAAATATATATTTTTTATTTATTTTAGTTTATTTCCACATATAAAAGTGGACTGGATCATATTTGAAAATTGCAAATTCAATGTGCTTGTGGCTGTTCACACTGTCATCCAATTATCAGTTAACATATGTGTCACCAGACTGACACCAGATACAGTGAAATCGGAAACAGTAGGTTGACTTTTTTTTTAGCTGAAATCAGTCAAAAACCTGTAAAACTGAAATTAAAAACATGCCACCAGTGGCATTACGTCTTGTTTGCCTTATGGAAACATATGAGCTCCATGTAGTGGCGCCAAAAGCGAGTTGTTTTCCACGGTACAGAATGTAATACATTGAAGAGGAACACATATTTTATAAACTATACCCCCAAATCCAACCCCCAAACCTAAACCTAACCATCAGTAGATTAAACATTTAATATTAGAGGGAAAAATGTTTACCTCCGAATCACGCTTGTCACTGATTATGCAAAAACAATTACTTCTTGGTTTCAACGCTGAATCCAACGCTGATGCAACACACATCCAGTCATGCCACAAGGGAAAGTGAACACACTTGAGGAGAAACAATTCTGATGGTAGTTGAGCTTGTAAGTGAGTCAGCATAATGTGTCCAATAGGGTACTGGAACTCTTGGAAACAACATGCCGACTACCTATGTGATCTTGTTGGTGCCCCATGTGACAGAAAAAAAACAGATTGGGTTCTCATTCAGCTGCTGTTGTGTTCTGAAATAATAGCCAATTTCGTGCACTAACATTGGCTCCTAATTCTTATTCTGTAAATCTCAGGTTAGACCTCCTTTAGCACTACATTTCCCAGAATGCAATGCATCACTTTTCCTGATTAAAGTTCTGGTAGGATTTCCATTATTACTCAGGCACTTACACCATGTTCCCTAGTGACCAATTACTCCACCATATGCTCATGCACTTTAAGACCTTCAAGTCAAATATAGAATGTAATCCTCCCCAACAGTAAAAATGAGGTAAACCCATCCACCGTGTTCCTTGTTCCATTTTGCTAGGTGCCTGTACTCACCACATTACGTAAATGGCTAACTCCTAATGCCTGTTCAAGAAACGTGTGGTTAAATTACAGGGGAATAGAACAGCATGACATATCGAATTGAAAAAGCAGCATCGCTTTCCGTGCCGCGGTAGTCATGTATTGCTTTGCTGGGTATTTACCACATAAATGACTGAGAGAGATCTGTTTTTATCTCAGGGAATATTAGAGTTGACTGTGAGCAAGAGGCCAGTCATCTGATCATGACAAATTAATCGTAGAAAAATAGCAGGAAGGAGACAGAGTGAATGAAAAAGAGGAGGTTGAGGTAGAGGGGCATACAAGAATTGTAGCTTTAAAACCAACACAGACAGACAGACCACAGAAAGACCACAGAGAGTCAGTCTGTCTCTATGCAAGGTGGTACTCTAAAACAGAGAATGCTGCCAAAAAAAAAGTACGAAATAAAGAAAAAGGGAAAATCATAAAACATGTAGGCAAGAGTGTAACAGCCATGTGGAATGTTAAGGACTTATTAATTAAGGCACTTATTTACAAAAAGGTGATTGTGTCCCAATAGGTAATTGTTGCACTGTCTTCGATTCCGAACTAAATCCATACCGAATGCAAGTAATTTAGCCTTTTAGATATGAGAGTGGAAAGTGGAGAGAGAATAGGAATGGGATATGACCAACCTAGTTTCATTGAATCATCTTACAATACCCAATTTTTGGCAAATTATTTTAACCTCGCTGTGCATATCACCTGGTAAAATAAACACTAGAGGCACTAAAAAAATAAATACTTTTATTCCGTTTCAAGAAAATCACAATTAAAATGGCACATTATTAGTTAATAAACAGTTTTCGCTCTGTTCCACAAACGATGGTACCTTATGATATCAAAACAATTTTACTATAGCCCATTAAATGTGAGGCGATACTTCTTGCACATGTGAGCTGAAGTATACTAGTACCACAAAATGAAGTGGTTGCTACAGGAATTGCGTTTTTTTAATCTCACATTTGCTTTTATGACACTATTGGTTAGGTTTAGGTTTAAGATAGGGAAGTAGGTTTTTGTTTTATAACTCGATAAGGTATTAACCTTAAAAACCTCATCTGTTTAGGAGAACATTTAACCAACTCCTTTTGCAACACTTAACCACATTTTACCTTTCAAATGCTGCAATTACAAAGCATTACAAAATGGCACATTTTGCCAGATTACCATAACATAAGCATTATGTATATGTACAGTATATATATATATAGAGAGAGAGAGAGGGAGAGGGAGAGGGAGAGAGGGAGAGGGAGAGGGAGAGGGAGAGGGAGAGAGAGAGAGAGAGAATTTTTATAAAGTGTCATATGTTGTATTCGAACTTTAAAATATGTCTTAACATGTTGCGGTAGCCTGAAAAGAGAGTGCGAGTTGGACTGATATTGCTGAACCGTTAAAGCTGCTTTACAGCTCTGAGCATTATGAATGATGTGTAGCTTAAGCAGAGAAGTGTGAATAACTCAGACACGACACGTGAGAACCGAGAACAATGCACATTACATCCCGACAGGCCAATTTCTCTATGTGGCACACCTCCTAATGGCTCGTATATCTGGGCCTCTTACTGCAAGTGCTAAACTGAGCCGTTGGCAATGGAGCCAGAAACAGGCTAAGAAGCAGAAAAGCAATGGGAAGGAAAAATGCTTTCGAATTGTTGAAGGTACAACAGGTGCTTGTATCCTCTGCTGAAATGTGTTAAAAGAGAGAAGACACAAAGACGTTTGGTCTCACAACAATAATTAATTCATACCTCTTCAACAAAGAAACAACAGGCAGACAAAGCAAGACTACAAACAGATATAGGTGCAATGGAGTTAAGAAACGAGGGTGATGAGAGAGAGAGAGAGTGTGTATAGTTCCTCTCTCTTAACTCTCAGGTTTCTGTGCAGTATTTAATGTTTGGAAAGCTCTGCCAAAAACAATTATTTTCTTATTCACTGAACCTCCAACCTGCAGAGAACTGACAGAGAAACAAGGAGAGAAAAATGAATGAATACTGGCAAAAATGTAAATGACAGAGACCTATGAATTTCTTGGGTGAAATTAAAAATACAACATAGAGAGAGAAGAAAATCTAGTGAATGAGAAAACTGAACGAGCAAGAGAATAAGGGGCTGCTGTGCCAGCAGTTGCCATGCCGCGGTTATAGCAGCGGTATATTACCTGCCATCATGTCTACGTCCCGCAACACTAACCTTAATGCACAATAGCACCCTGGAAGCTCACACACAACAGACTGTGTTCACCTGTTCCTGCATAAACTATCCCCACACTGCAGGCAATACATGTTAGCCCAAGAACACTCCAGAAATGCCTACATTGAAAACAAATGAACTCTACTGAATCCCAGTCTCTCTCTATCAAAGCATTCATTACCTACATAGAACCAAAAATTCATCATCTCAATAAAAACTAGGTTCACATTTAGTGAAAGAAATATCTGTGCTTGCAAGGCAGAAAAGGAATTGTGGGGCGGCTGTGGCTCAGGTGGTAGAGCGGGTTGGCCACTAATCGCAGGGTTGGTGGTTTGATTCCTGGCCCACACGACTAGAAGTGTCCTTGGGCAAGACACTAAACCTTAAGACATTTCTTAAGAAAGAAGAAAGGCTCCATTAAAGAACGACACAAACTGCTTATGCGCATCAAGAACGCAGAACGATGCACTTCAACGTAACCAGAGAGCTTGGGAGTCTCAAAGCAATCCGATGCGCAGTCAAAAGGGTAGAACTGCAAGATAACACAGGTACACATCTCGTTCATGACATTGAGCAGTTTAACCTTTCTATACACAACTATTTACAACATTACTCACAGCAGAGGATTTAACGTCTGACAGTGATCGTATTGAAATGTATTGTTGATACAGTGCTTTGATTGCTGTAACAGCAGAGGTGCATAAATGGACTAAACTTAAATAATTAAAAAGATTCAACTTCTGGGGGCCTGGGTAGCTCAGCAAGTAATGACACTGACTAGTACCACACCTGGAGTCGCAAGTTCAAATCTAGGGCATGCTGAATGACTCCAGTCAGGCTTCCTAAGCAACCAATTGGCCCGGTTGCTAGGTTGGGTAGGGTCACATTGGGTTAACCTCCTTGTGGCCGCTATTATGTGGTTCTCGCTCTGGGTGGGGCGCATGGTGAGTTGTGCTAGGATGCCGCAGAGAATAGGGTGAAGCTCCACACGTGCTATGTATCCGTGGTAATGCACCCAACAAGCTAAGAGATAAAATGCGCAGATTGAGAATTATCAGAGGCAACTGAAATTCGTCCTCCGCCACCCGGATTGAGGTGAGTAACTACGCCACCACGAGGACTTAGAGCACATTGAGAATTGGGCATTCCAAATTGGGGTGAAAAGGAGAGAGAGAAAAAAAACTTCTTTCAGAGGGTTTTACTGTGCTGAATATTATTCACTTTTAAATAGCAAGTTATAAAAAACCACCACCATTAAAATATTAATGTTAGTAGTTGACCCCACAAATCAACTAGTCAGTTGTTGGACGACTATTTGATTAGTCAACCACCATAGCACTTTCCCTTATTCCTCACAGGCAGTTAGTATTTAGTAGTATAGTAGTATACACATTTCTTGAGAAATAAAGTTTAGCAAATAAAAAATATATAGTATGAAAACAAAGCAAAAGTTTGAATAGCGTCTATATGTTAACCGTTTATTAATTGCAGAACAGATTGAGAAAAATTATAAAATAATAAAATCCTCACATTTTAAGTAGTGTAGCAAACAATTAGAAAACTTGTTGATATCAGAATCTTTCATTGAAACTCAGTTTGATTATGTATCTTTGTAATTCAGTGATATCACAGTGGGTGGGGCTTACCATCATCCCATCTGCCATCTGGGTCGGCAGCCCCATTAGGGTCATCGTCAGGGGCCACGCTGTCACAGTCAGCCCCATCCAGGAGACTCCCTTCCTCCTCAACAATGTGAAGCTTATCTTCATCATCAGAGTCCGACTGGCCCTCCAGCACAGGACTGTAGTTACTTACTGCAAAGACACAGAGAAAACACAGCATTTAGAGTGAATGCTACCATATGGAATTGCTTGCAAAATGAAGCGTCGGTAAAACCCTCAAGATTTAGGAAGAGGATGTTGGTTCAAATGACAGTACAAGATAGAGACAGACAAGAGTAGACAGAGAGAGACAGCACCTAGGGAAAATGCACAGATCACAGCTGAAACCAATTGTTGATGTGGGAGAGATGACTAAAGAGATGTGAGAGATTGAGGGTACTTCAGGGAATAACTCAATTAAATCCCAAATTGTTGTGGAGCAGTTCCAGTATCTCCCAATAAGCCAATGAAACAAGACAAAGAATCACTCAAGATTGAATCAAAATATCAGAACAAATGTTGTGCTAAAACAATGCATGACCTGGCCAAATGGTCCAGTAGAAACAGTCAAATGGTACTGTAATCCTGATTTCATTTACAGCAGTGATCTTAACTAGTTTTGGTTGAAGACATAAAGTGACAACCCAACATTGTACCAAATCTGTGTTTATCGAACACAAGTAAACAATAATTTACTTAAATCAAATATTGAATTTCATTTTCTTTTTGCATTTTCTCCTACCTTATAAAAGTTGAACATTCTATTTATTTTGCTATCCTAACTATGCACGATTATATGGTTAGTGGCATTTTATTTTTAACTTTTTTACAAAAAGGCCAGTTTATGTAATGTGACTCATTCAGATTTTTTAAAACAGCTGTTAATAGCGAAAAAATGTTTAATAAACTGAAAAAAAGAAAAATATTGAAGGACAAGATGCATCGTGATGCATCGAAAATCGTTTTATAATCGAATCCCTCTGAATCGTAATCGAATCGAATCGTGAGGCCCGTGAAGATTCACACCTCTATTTATTTTGCCATGCTTTTCCAAGCCAATCAGAAGACACATGACCCATTTTTGTTTAAAGTACGGAACTGTAATGGAAAGATATTCATTTTTGGTTTGCCTGTGTGCAATCGGAATATTTGTTTTTATTATTATCATGACACATGATACCTCTCCTCAGCCTTTATTAACCATTAAATGGCCTTTTTACTTTTTTGACAAAGAGAAGCGACAGAGTGACCTACATTATTTGCACCACAGAGAAAGAGAGAAGGATAAAGCTAAAATGCCATTGATTTTCTATAACAGGCCAGGCGGCCTTAATTAGTAATGTGTGTATGAGAGAGCAAGAGAGAGAGGGTGTGTGTTTGCGTGCTGGACTAAGTGTGATTTGACATTCGGTTAAAACAGTGGATGACAGAGTGGTAAACTCACCTAACAAGTTCTCCTTCGTTAGGGTAAGTGCTGGCAGAACAAGGCCTCTAATGGACTGTGCATAAATCAAACCGAAACTGAGCGCTCAGGTTTATAAATTCAGCTAAGTGGAAAAAGAGATCTTTTCTAGCCCAGCTATAGGGAAATGATATGCCTTAGACTGTGGCCACCAGTGAAATCTGTATTATCTTAAAGAATATTCTGGGTTAATTTTTTTTTTTTTTTGTAGTAATCAGCATTTTGTCAAATATGCTGTCTATTGAGCTTAATTTGTATAGAACCCAGAATATTCCTGTGGCATGGGGGGGGGTCATGTGTCGGTCTGCGAGAGAGAGAGAGAGAGAGAGAGCGGTAAGGCTCGTCACCTGGTTCATAACTATCTCTAACACCTGTCTGTCATTATAGTGATGGCGAAGGGAGAATTAAAAGGCACGCCAGAGCATCGGAGAGGGAGAGAGAGAGAGAGTCCACAAATCACATTCTCAGACACTCTGGCTGTTGTGCTTTCTGGACACTCTCTTTCACAATTCCTATAAAAAGAAAGTTCACCAAAAAAAAAAATAATTACAAAAATTCTGTCCTCATTTACTCAACTGTTGTTGTTCCAAACCCATATGAGTTTCTTTCCTCTGTGGAACTCTGAAGGAGATATTAGGGAGAATATTAGTCTCAGTCACCATTCAGTTTCATTTTTCTTTTGTGTTCCACAGAAGAAAGAAAGTCTTACGTCTTTCAAAACAGCATGAGGGTGCCTAAATGACAACAGAATTTAAAAAACTGTGTGAACTATCCCTTTAATTGCCATCAAAAATAACATTATGCAAGAAAATGGCAGTGGTTTGCACTGTCAGAGCTGTGAGTAGTGATTGTACACAGCAGGTGAGTTTTTTGCAACAAAGGGATTGGAAGGTGTGCCAAAGAGCCTTCCTAACCTCCTCTTTCTCCATTGCCCTCCCTCTCTCTCTCTCTCTCCATCATTCTTCTTTTCCACTCATCTAAGTACCTCTCTCTGGCCAAATCAATTTTCCTTTGAGAGGAGCAAAGTCAGCAGAGAGGTTGGCCGTAGATTCACACACACACACATACACACACACACACACACACACACACACACACACACACACACACACACACACACACACACACACACACACACACACACACACACACACACACACACACACACACACACACACACACACACACACACACACACACACACACACACACACACACACACACACACACACACACACGTTGGTGTGGCTATCATTATGAGGACTCCCCATAGACATAATGATTTTTAATACTGTATGAACTGTAGATTATATCCCCTAACCCTAATCCTACCCCTAAATCTAACCCTCACAAAAAACTTTCTGCATTTTTACATTTTCAAAAGAAACATAGTTTAGTATGTTTTTTAAATGATTTGAAATTACACTAGAAATGTACTCATAAACCACATTTATAGCATAATACCATTGTAATTACCAGTTTGTAATATAAAAATTTTTCTCCTAAACCACCCAAACCCACACAAACACACAAAATAACTCTACTGCAAGCCGTATCTGGCACATTTACATTCAGCTGATTTTGTGCTTTTTGTTGCACTCTTTAACCAACTCTCTCTCTCTATCAGCTTTTATTTTACTGGTCCGTAACCAGTTTTTAAAGTGGTTATTTGTAACATGGGGCTCAATGGTAGTCGATTAGTGAAGTTCATGACCCCTGTATTCAGTTCATTTTGAACAAACCTTATGTATCTAAACTTCCCATAAAAATGTGCTTGATCAAGGAGAGGTGAACAGAGGTGCAGGGCTTCCTTAAGAATGATTAGTCAACTATTCGTTCATGCAACCCACTGACTAGTTGGTTTTATAAATACTGTATATAGTTATGCATTTAGCGTACATACACAAACCTCTCAACCTGGATCACAGCAAAGACCTGTTGTGTGTCTATATGTATCTGATAGCCCCATCTTTTTTTTTTTACAAATCTCAATATGTGTCTGGGTTGAAAAATGTTGTCTATGCCAAAATGAAAAATTACACGATCATAGAGTTAGACTCATCGCTTACTAACCACAAGCCCTGTCAAACTGTGTGATGCACAGATCACCACAACAGTCAATTCGCTCTCCTGTGAAGGAGACGCTGTGAATCTCATCAGGCTGTTCAGCCAAGGGAAGAAAACAGTGAGGCTAGTCAGCAGAAGACTGAAGTAAAGGGACAGTGGAGAGTGTGCAAGATCTGTGTGAGTGATCCATGACAAACAGCCACGAGCCTTGTTACGCCGTTCCACATGAGAGATTTCATAACAGCCTTTAGGAGGTACACACAGGAAAAGTGACTAAACAAATGTTACGCAGAGAAAGGAATAGCACACATTACACACAACAGTGCAAAGGCACAGGAAGAACAGTCAGTACATAATACATGCAAAACTTAAAGCATTCAACAACTGTGCATTAAAACGGAGAGGTTAGAGGTCAGTGTAATACATTTTTGGGCCTTTTTGTATAATAGAGAAAGGTATAGTTATTTTATAGTAGAGAATTGATTATTGGTTACTGTAATATTGGATCTACCCATAAATGTAATTTGATGGGTCTCTAAAAAATTGAATATATAGGAAAATAGGACAAAAACATGGATCATAGCAATCAAATAGGAAAATATAGCTGCAAGGAGCCATTATCGGGGTTCAAGAGGTAAAGGGCCTTTAAGTGCATGTGCTATAAGATTTTAAGAATTATTCTGATAGCCTGTAAGCACCTAAAATAGAGATAAAGTAATACAATTTTCACCACGCTCAGGTGAACAACCATAGAGATGTAGTGTTTTTAACATGTCTGACTGTTATAGCACCACCTGTTGTCCGATCCACACCAAATTTTGCATGCTTCTTTGGAATCATGTTTCATTTGTGTACTAAATTTGATTTCAAATGGAGCCTTTCTTTAGGAGTTATTGGCTTTTGGGTAAACTAAGCCACTCCCATATGTTTAATTTTTTAAATGACACTAAAGTCATTCTAAATAAAAACAAGTTTTTTTTATAATTATTGATCTAGAAGTCCAGAGATTTGAACAACATAGGCTGAGTGAAAATCCTAGGACTACTTCACAAAAATATATATATTGTTTTAAATAATCTCAAATATTTAATGAACAATTTGATTGACACCTATGGTTCTTGAGGCAAAGAGGAGATCTATCATATGATATGTCTAACATGTATCTGTGTGACACACCACATAATATTCAATGATTTAAACGCAAGTAAAATGTGATACCGCTGTGTTTCAATCTGATCAGCCTTTGTTATCCTTGTCAAAAAGCTGCTGAATGCTGATTGGTCGATGGCAGCCATGTTTTTCGAGATATACAACTGTCTTCGTAGACCTTAATTGAACCGTGGACAAAGATACCTTATACAAAATTACAGGCCAATTGGACCAATGGCTCCTTAGTTACAGCCATTTTTAGATTTTTCATATTTATAATGCCACCAAATGGCCAAGGTGTGCAATATTTTTCCAGTGTCCTCAGAATGACCCCATACATAGGTTTCCAGAGTTTTGTGAAAATATCTCATACCTTTTAAGAGTTAAATGCATTTGTATAAAAGTGGCTATGTGCGATTCATACGTTTTGGCATATTGTTGTGATGATAAACCGAAAGTAAAATGTGTAATTATTGATAATGGGAATCCAGAGAATATTTCCGCATTAGTTTGGTTCCAACCAGACTTATGGCCTAGGACTAGTTCGCAAAAGTAAATTCAACGAAAAATCGCATATTGCAAAAAAAAAACAATTATGACTTTAATGAAATTGGAGATTTCATGTCTACGGTTTGTTCTGCACGATCAGTTTTAGGACAGAAAAATTATAATAATTAAAATCCAGACAAATACAATAGGGTTTTAGCACTCCGTGCTTGAAACCCTAACTATATATTGCTTATAGAAAATGAAACCTATTTTTAGGGGCATTACGATTTTTTACATTGCGACATTAATTTCATGACAGTTACGCACATTTTATGCCTCAATTCTTATTACCGCAATGTGTAAAAAGATGGTAATTATGATATTTTCTGATTAACGCAACATGGAAAATAGTTATATCTTATTTAAATTACAAATATTTATGTCATAGCACACCTTTGGTCCTGCGTTTAATTTTTGCTGATTTCAAAATAATTGTACAACAGCATCTTTTTTCGGTAGTACAGAAAGTAAACTACTATGTTATGGTATTAAGAATCATCATTGCAAACAATGGGAATAATAAAAGTAAAACGTCCGTAACATTAATGAGAGTTGGGATGTAAAATGTGCTTAAGTGTCCTGAAAAATAATGGTACTAAATGTAGGCTTCATTTAATTTTTTCAAAATTGTATTAATTTGTTAATTATATTTTTGTATTGATTTGGGGTTGAATATGACCATTTTTCTGACAGGCTTTGTGAGAATCACCCCGCAATCTTATTTTACAGCCTACCTATTAGAATATCTGACAAACACACTTGTCCAAAAATAAACATTAACGTTCCTCTGATTCCTTCAATGATCTTTGTATGCACTGACGGCATGCATATCACTATGATTTCAAGTCAGCCATGAAACCATTAGCCTAATGAGTCTACATTCCTGTTGGTCAATCACTTTTTCAAAGGTCTTTGGATTTTACAATCAAACCATATGAGCACAGCAATATATGTACTAACCTCTATTTCCAGAACTCCAGGTGACTCTCTGAAGCTTCTATTTAAGGGTGTTTTCACACTAGCACTTTTGGTGCACACGGTTCAAATGACATCAAAGTTCGATTTCTTTGGATGATGTGATGATGCGGGTGCACACCCCTGTTTTTCGAACAGGGGTGTGCACCCGCGAAAAGGTGGTTTGGGGTAGGGTTCATGTGAACGTTTGTTTGTTGGTATGTTTGCTGCTGATATAAACACAATCGTACCAAATCTCAGAAGTAAACTGCTTGTGATGATGTACAATTTGCATTTTTGCAGGCTTCCGATTTAATGGTATAATGCATTTCTCAAACCTGACTGTGTCCAAATAAAGCGCCATCAGACAGTAGTTCACATCCTTCATGTCTTGCAATGCATCTGCCGGCTCGTGGCAGACAGACACTTACATTCTCACATCATTGCACATTCAATGCATCTGTGGCAGACAAATATAAGTGTCATTCTGATCATGCATGTAAAGTTTTGGTGGTAAATGGTGGAAACTTTAATAGCACAGTGAAGCTGATGTCTGCTCGAGTTGCTACCCTGCCTAGTGACTGTGGTAAACAGCTGCTACTTGTACTCACTTTGATGACACAATCGAACTGCAAAATAATCAGACCCTAATAATATGATGTGAACAGAGACCAGTGGGTGCTGGAGGAGGGGGGAAGAAACTAACTCAGGTTCGGTCCAAGCAATTAAAGTGTGAAAGCACCCTAAAGCACATTTGAGGTACCCCCCTCATGCCCTCTAGAGCACTGCAGTGACATTCATAAATGTCTTTAAAAGCAATCCCCTCATGAGACAAGCACCCTGTGGCAGACACATACACATTTATAGTGATGCTAACACACAAACTCCAGCCAGAGTCCTAACTCAAGTGGACAAAGCACAGCTGCTTGTTAGTTGTATGTCAAACATGGAGTCTTTAATAATGGATTGAACTTCCTTCCATTCAAACGCACCTCAGACTTTAAGGCAGACAAGAGTTATTGATTTGTCATTTAGGAAGGTGAGCTGCAGGTTTCCCTTGAATCTTTACTGCTGAGAAAGTTCCAATTGAAAGATCTCCAATCTACTCCTTGAACTCACTCAATCTCAATGTAAAGGCTATTGTAACAATATTCTTTGTTGGTCCTGGAACAACATTCTGGTAAAACAAGCATAACCCTATCCCTAACCCAAACTCTAACCCCAACTATTTTTAACCAGATCACACATTAATACATCTACTTACAGTATAATTGCATCTAATACTGCACATTATGACAACTGCACCTACTATCACTGCCTCATGTTTAATATAGAGCTGAGTATTGCCAACCACCTTATGATACGATGCATATCGTGATAAATATGACTCGATTCAATAAATCGCATTGCATCACAATATCAGAATTGGATTGCGATCTTTCACGCATATCATAGAATAATGCTAATGTTAAGAGTTTGAGTTTTTTTATTTAGTCGACCTGCTTCTTCAATATTGAACTGTTGGACATGATATCAATGCACAAATAGATTAATGAAAATATCAAAACAGGGATATAAAGAAAATATCATGATAAATCAATAAATATGACTGTATCATGTCCACTAATTGGAATTAAGCACTTTGTATGTTTGTAAAACTGTCTCAACTGTTTGTTTTTGTTTTTGTTGGTCATTTGTATCTCAACTGAATGTCTCAAGTACTTTTCAAATTTTGTAAATCTGTGTATCATGTGCAAATTATGTACAGTACTGTATATTGTGCATTATATACTGTGCAAATGTTTATATTATTAAGTATATACTGTGTATTCAGTGCATAGACAGTATGTGAATATTGTACAAAACAGTGCCAATGAAGTAATTTGATTCTGATTCATTTGATCATTATTTAAAAAACATTGAAAAGAATAGAGTTCAAGCCCAAGGCCCAGCCATAGCTCTAAAATCATATTGTTTTATAAGAATGTTGTTCCATGGTAAACAATGAAGTTTATCCAAGAACATTTATACCTACTTAGTAAAATCACTAGACATACGAGTACACACAACTGTGAACGAATGTTTTTAAAATATTGTAAATCTTCAATCTTTGCATAGTTTGCTATTTTATGAAGGTGCACATTATTAGCCAGTAAGGATGAAATGTGCTAAGAGAATGAACTCTGCATTAAATCTCTCAGGAGTGTGTCTCTTCTGGAACAGTGCTGTCTCTCTCTGCAGCACATATTAGTCATTGTGGCCTGTGGTTTAAGAAAATAATCACCGGGGCACACCGATACCTTGCTCAGGATTCTGTTCATGGAATTTATCACCAATGAAGGGATCTTGATGGGGGCTCATGAGCAGTAAATTACAGCATACTTTCTTCTTCACAGTGACGGCTACGTGTACCTCCCAGAGACTTGAGCTCTGTAGTGCCTTGTGTTTTTTCACCTCTGTATGGAAAGTAACTGGTTGTGTACCTATAGGACTGCCAACAACAACATATGAAAATTCAATGTGGGTGATCGCAACAAAAAACCATAATGGCCTGTAATTGGGTTTCAATTGAAAACACAGTTGTCGTTTGGGCATAGGAACATGTTTTTGTTCAAAGCTATCTTTTGCAGAGAGAGAATGGGAGTTTCTTTTAGAAGTACAGTAAGAATGGATGGTTGGGTTTTTTCATTTGTTGCGTCCAGTAGAGAGAGAGTGCCTTTAGTTCGCTCCTCCAGCCCTGGTGAGAGAAGCTATGCATGGAATGTCCAATCATAACACTCTCCCTGAGTGGCTCAGCCATAACGACAGATCTCTGTGTCAGCTTTTCTTACCTTCATTACACAGTATTGTTGCTTTTCAGCTGCAAAGACTAATAAGTGGTCTTTGCAAAGCAAAGCATCACTATTACTATTGCAAATTTTTGAGTATTTTGCTTTGGTACAAACTCGTTTGTGATTCGGACAAACACTAGCGGCCAAAAGTTTGGAATAATGTACAGATTTTTCTCTTCTGGAAAGAAATTGGTACTTTAATTCACCAAAGTGGCATTCAACTGATCACATTGTATAGTCAGGACAATAATAATGTGAAAATTACTATTACAATTTGAAAAAATAAATACATTTCAGAACTACTTCATACTACTTCAAAGAGTTCTAATAAAAAAATCCTCCACATGCAGCAATGACAGCTTTGCAGATCCTTGGCATTCTAGCTGTCAGTTTGTCAAGATACTCAGGTGACATTTCACCCTACACTTCCTGTAGCACTTGCCATAGATGTGGCTGTCTTGTCAGGCACTTCTCACGCATCTTACAGTCTAGCTGATCCCACAAAATCTCAATGTGGTTAAGATCCATAACACTCTTTTCCAATTTTCTGTTGTCCAATGTCTTTCCTTTTTGTTTTTCTGTTTCAAAAGTGGCTTTTTCTTTGCAATTCTTCCCATAAGGCCTGCACCCCTGAGTCTTCTCTTTACTGTTGTACATGAAACTGGTGTTGAGTGGGTGAATTCAATGAAGCGGTAAGTGTGTCTATTTCTCAAACTAGAAACTCTGATATATTTATCCTCTTGTATAGTTGTACCTGGGCCTTCCACATCTCTTTTTGTCCTTGTTAGAGCCAGTTATCCTTTGCTATGAAGTACACCTTTGTATGAAATCTTCAGTTTTTTGGCAATTTCAAGCATTGTATAGTCTACATTCCTCAAACAATGGTTGACTGACTAGTTTCTAGAGAAAGCTGTTTCTTTTTTGCCATTTTGACCAAATATTGACCTTAAGACATGCCAGTCTATTGCATAATGTGGCAAATCAAAAACAAACAAAGACAATATTAAGTTTTCTTTAACAAACCAAATAGCTTTCAACTGTGTTTGATATAATGGCAAGTGTTTTTCTAGTATCAAATTAGTAATTCAGCATGATTACTCAAGGGTAAGGTATTGGAGTGATGGCTGCTGGAAATGGGCCCTGACTAGATTTGATCAAAAATGACTTTTTTCAATATAGCGATGGTGCTGTTTTTTGAATCACTAATGTCCTGACTATACTTTGTGATCAGTTGAATGCCACTTTAGTGAATTAAAGTACCAATTTCTTTACGAAATAGCAAAATCTGTACATTACACTTATACAAATACAAATCTACAGCAAAGACAATTACATTTTGTACAGCGCACCTTCTCTTGTAAAAAAATTACGCGCTTTCATGCCTCCTCCTCCTCCACGCGATGTGTGACCTTACCAATGAGCTTATGTCATCCCTCTCATGAGCTCACATCACAGAGATGTACAGTATGGAAGCGAACATTTGTAGTTAAAAAGTATATAAGTATTGATTTGTTTTTAAAAATAATCAATCGTTTGGGCTAAGAAGAACTTTATTTGTTGACTGGAGTTGTGTGAATTATTTTATGCACCCTACATATGCATTTTGGACCGTCAAAAAATTTGCTTTCACTTGCATTGTTCAAAGGAGGAGGCCTGAAATTAAATGAAAAGAAACTTAGATACATCTTGGATGGCCTGAGGGTGAGTAAATTATCAGCAAATGTTAATTTTTGGGTGTTCACTTTAACATTGTCTTTGTGTTTGTTTTTGAGATGCCACAGTATGTAATAGACTGGCATGTATTAAGGTCAATTTTAGGTCAAAAAAGGAAAAATAAACTTGTCAGTCAATCATTGTTTTGAGGAATGAAGGCTATACAATGATTGAAATTGCCAAAAAAAACTGAAGATTTCATACAAAGGTGTACACTACAGTCTTCAAAGACAAAGGACAACTGGCTCTAACAAGGACAGAAAGAGATGTGGAAGGCCAAGATACAACTAAACAAGAGGATAAGTACATCAGAGTCACAAGTTTGAGAAATTGATGCCTCACATGTCCTCAGCTGACAGCTTCATTGAATTCTACCTGCTCAACACCAGTTTCATGTACAACAGAATAAGAAGACTCTGATAAAGATAAGACTCAGGGGTGCAGGCCTTATGGGAATAATTGCTAAGAAAAAGCCACTTTTGAAACAGAAACACAAAAAGAAAGGTTAGAGTGGACAAAGAAACACAGACATTGGACAACAGATAATAGTTTTATGGATCTTAACTCCATTGAGCTTTTGTGGGATCAGCTAGATTGTAAGGTGTGTGAGAAGTGCCCAACAAGACAGCCACATCTATGGCAAGTGCTACAGGAAGCGTGGGTTGAAATGTCACCTGAGTATCTGGACAAACTGACTGCTAGAATGCCAAGGATCTGCAAAGCTGCCATTGCTGCACGTGGAGGATTTTTTTTATGAAAACACTTTAAAGTAGTTGAAGAAGTTCAGAATTTTTTTTTTCAAATTGCATTAGTAATTGTTCACATTATTAATGTCCTGACTATACATTGTGATCAGTTGAATGCCACTTTGGTGATTAAAAGTACCAATCTCTTTCCAGAAGAGCAAAATTTGTACATTATTCCAAACTTTTGGCTGCAAGTGTACTTCCGGAGACGTTCTTCTTCGTTATTTGTTCAGGGGTAAATAGAAGTTCTAAACAGCTGAGCAATGGTATGCTATTTGCAAACATTCAGACACTGGCCACACCACTGTGGGAGGCATTTAGACAAGCATTTAAATATGTAAAACCTTAAAAATTGGACTTTATTTGTCTTGTTTACATTCTGAATTTATGACGCTAATGTGCTAACACACTATACGCGGCCAGAATATATGTGCCGATTACACTCTGTAATGTAATTTATGATGACACTGACACTAATAAAAAGTTGGTGTATAAAAGAGTGTTAATGGCATAATACAGACAAAAGAATAATGATTACATAGGCATATATTACTTTGGGCAGATGTGTGAATGGCTTTCGCTACTGATGGCACATGAGTGAATGGGCACTTGAGAGTATTTGAGTAGTTTTGATTTCTTTTGTAGACTAATAAAACAAATTGCATGACATGGTCTCTGGAAAATGTCTCTATGCGAACGATCGTACAGATGTAGGTACATTTGCACCAGCATGCAGATAACTCAGCACGCCACAGTGTTCATGTTGAATACTGACTGACCAACATAAACAAAGTAGGTGGAGCTTCTGGTCACACCATTAAATTATGTGAACCAATGGCAGTAAGAAGGTGTTTAGCAAACGGTTAAAAATGTTACTAAAATTTGCAAAGGCAAGCTATTACGAAACTGAAACAAACTAACCCTTTTTGGCTAGATTTTGTTAAAAAAAATTGTTATGAGGGGGTGGTTCTTTTAGCCTTTAGGGATGGGCTTTTTTACTTGGGCCAATAAGCAACCAACTAGCAACCACCCTGGCAACTGCATAGCAATGCACAAAAACTCAACTGCGTAGCAACACCCTGGCAACCACCCACAACACTCGCATCAGGCAGTACACCTAATTTTTCTTCAGAAAATGTGAAAATCCAGTTTGTTCAGTAACAATACATTTTTTTATTTGAGTACAAATGGAGGGGATGATAGGTGGGAGATCAAACTTTTTGAGTGCATACATCCTGATTGATATTTAATAGTTGTTCATTTGTATCTGTAGTGGCTCTAATATTTGTACAATGTTTAGCTGCATTGTTCTATTTCGGAGTGCATATGATAATGGAACTGCACACAGAAGCAGCACTGGAGGAATGAACTTGACACACCCTGCATTAGAACTGGGCTATATATAAACCAAAGCTTCAATACACACACAAACAAGCACTTATCTCACACTAGAGATGTACAAAATCTAAAAAATAACAAAGCAGAACTTGAAAAACACAGATAACAATTTTGACTGCATGGCAATCTTTTATATACTCACAAACCTTTTTCTCTGCCAAACACACCCAAACACACTGTCACAGGCTTCAAACCACATCCCCACCCAGCATTCTTTTCTCTCGTGCACACACACTAACCACAACAAGACAGAGCCATAACATCAAACAGAAGTCTGTCACCGCATACATCTCAGTACATCTGGGGACTGTGCAGAGCAGGCTCACTCCAGAGAAAGACTCAGATTCTGCAGTGTATCATTCATTATATGTCTGTTTTCAGAGTTTTACTTTAAAACAGCTGATTCAGAGCCTGGGCTTTGAGCTGTAGGGGGCAACCTGTTCCCAAGGAGATGTTATCGAGGCAACAGAGGCAGATGGAACACTGGGTGGCCCAGTTTGAAAAGTGTTGAGCACTCATGTGTCCTAAATCTCCTTTCCTAAAGTCTGATAGAATAGGATTAGAGATGGAAAACCTAAGTAAAGTTATAAGATGCACCCATGGAACTGAACCCATTTATGAAATATGTTGGCTAATTTTATAATGCTATTAGCTACCAATTAGAATGTAGAAATTTCAGCTCAGTTTAACACATTTTAGCTACCCTGTTTGAATCCATATTGCATGAGGATTTCCAGAAGAAAACATAAATAATCAAAATTTCAAATAAATCTGGGTCATAGCACAAACAAAGTGAATTACAACATTAAAGGAATATTCTGAGTTCAATAAAAGCTAAATTGACAGCATTTATGGCTATATGTTGATTACCACAAAACAATCCCCAATTTTCTTGTGTATTATTTGAGCTGTAAAGTTGTTTAAATCGTCGTTATTATGCTCTTTTTAGGGTTTAAGGGTACATACAGCATTACATAATCATGGCAACAAAGTTGTAAAAGTGGATATAACTTTAAAAAAATAATAATAATGATTTGATCATACAAAAATCATGTTAAAACACATATTGTTTACATTTTGTGGCTATACTTTTGATACAGTGAGTATTTTAACATTTATTGATTTGCCCTATTCACATACATTGTAAGTGCTTCACCATAACCCAGATTTTTGCTTTTTTTCTTCAAGAAAAGGTGAAAGAATTCAAAAATGTTGTGGTAATCAACATGACATAAATGCTGTTGATTAAGCTTAACTTGTATTGACCCTGTAATATTCCTTTAAGAAACAAAAGCTGTAGCCTTGAGGTCAGTGCAAGTGTTCTGACCTGTTGAGCTTTTATGCTCATGTGGGTAACCGTAGTTCAAATTCAGCACATATCCTGTTCTCATCTCACCCTCTCCCCTTGATTGTGACAAAAAGTCCAAAAAAGAGAAAGTTTGTAATCTTCTCACTCCTACATCTAATTGCCTTCATTTCCTCCTCTTCTCAAAGAGTTTGTCCTAAGGCTAGAGTCATAGGTGGCAGTGGTGGCACTCATCCTGCTAACAACATCTCTTCACAAGTGCATCATTATCCAGCCAATACTAAGAAGCTAATTAGTTGCAGCAAGTTGCCTCTTCTATTCATTGAGGCAGACTACAGTACATGTCAAACACAAACACATCGCTAATGCACACACTCTAGAATATTTTGATTGCTGTCTTTTATGAGTGCTAATACAAGTGTTAACATTGATATGCAAAGAGGGGAAGGAATGCATAGTGTGCAATATGTGAATTTTAGTGTGTGAATTTGAGCAAGAGTGACTTTGAGAACTTACACCTGACCATGCATGATGTGTGTTTGGTCTTCATATGAGACTGTATTTTGAGCTAATATTGCTCAGCGCAACTGGGTTCTTCTAAATATGGTCAGAGACAGAGAGTGCGATCATACCTGCGCTATGATAACAGAGCATGCAGCCTCATTTGTGCTGCCAGTGCGTCAGCGCTTTAGTCTGTTTACGGTTGAGGTGAGACCATCCCCATTCACGGGCATAACACACTCCTGTACACACACACACATACGTTTACTTATCTAAATGTGTACATACCATAGACATCTATTGTTTTTATATGAGGCTAATTATAAATACTATAGATTAACACAAACCTAACCCTATAGGCCTACCACTGAAATATATTATAATTTATATATGAATCGTTTTTACAAATAAGGACATCCCCAAATGCCCCAATAGGGAGGTTTTTGTCATTTTTAGCTAACTACAGGGGACAATGTTTACCCTAACTATTGCTAAATGTGTACAAACACACACACTAAGTACCTCAGGGTGCGTATATCTGAACACGTCCGAATTCGCATACTGACGAAAAACGTACTTATCGGCCGTAAATAAAGTACGTTCTTAATAAAGTATGAAAGTATGTTTTTTGTTCTGTGAACCGGTTATTTAAGTAATCCAGGCATTCCTTTCCTATTGTTTCATGAATATTGAGGATTCAGACATACTCCTTAATTGACATAATGCTTGGTATACTTCACTCACTGAGCACTTTATTAGGAACACTATGGTCCTAATAAAGTGCCTGACATGGTCTTCTGCTGTTTTACCTCAAAGTTCGATGTGTTGTGCATTCTGAAATGCTATTCTGAGTTACTGTAGCCTTTCTGTCAGCTCAAACCAGTCTGGCCATTCTCTGTTGACCTCTCTCATCAAAAAGACGTTTCTGTCTAAAGAAATGCCACTCACTGGATGTTTTTTGTTTTTGGCACCATTCTTAGTAAACTCTAGAGACTGTTGGGCATGAAAATCCCAGGAGATCAGCAGTTACAGAAATATTCAAACCAGCCCATCTGGCATCAACAATCATGCCAAGGTCGAAATTACTGAGATCACATTTTTCCCCATTCTGATGGTTGATGTGAACTTTAACTGAAGGTCCTAATCCCCATCTGAATGATTTTATGCCTTGTATTGCTGCCACACAATTGGCTGATTAGATATTGCATGAATAAGTAGGTGTAAAGGTGTTCCTAATAAAATCCTCAGTAAGTGTATATAGTAGGATGCAGGGAAAGTGTCCAAGAGAGAAAGAAAAGTTGTGAGTTTGTGCATGTTTCATGGCAATGCATTAACTCTTAGTGAAATTGTGGCTGGTATGTAACTGCACTCATGCATTATCAGAGCCTGTTCTGTGTCTGTGCAGACCTAGACTTTGTGTCTGCGTGTGTACGTGTGCATGTGTGTTTTTGCTTCACCGTTCTGTAGACATAAAGAGGAAACATCTGTCGTGCCTTCTGGGTAGTCAGTCCTGTACCTGCAGATACGATTCACTAACCTGAACCTTCCCTTGTACGGTTTCACTGCCTTTCTCTCTCTCTCTCTCTCTCTTTCTCTCTCTCCTCCTACTTGTCCCCTCATCAGATCTGTGAGTCTGTTCCACACTCATATTCATAAGCAGATGAGGCAAAAGTTCAGTGCTACACATGGTCAGCATGCTGGATTTAGGCGCTAACATAACACACTTTGTTTAGGTTGGGAAAGTCCCATCATCACATTAACCTACCTAACAAACCTACCAAAATTAACACTGACAATGAGAGAGCACCAAACTGTTGTGTGAGAATACACAGACACCTCCACACACCTGTGTCAACAGGAAATGGGGATTTCTCTCACTCCCACACAAATGCAGAAGGGTAAATATGTAAATATAACTTCATTCTTTCTTTCTCATCAATTCTTCACAATTTGCCTCTTCACAGGGAGTTAGATGTGTTGAATGGAGAATAGAGGCTGTAGATTTTTAATATTAATATAATTAATATCTCTCCATTAATTCTTCTGTCTATCCCCATCCCCCCAATATATGGGGTTTTCAATGATCGACAACTAAACTTTTACATTTGGTCCCCCGATATTTGGTTACATGCTATACATATTTTATAGCTCTACACTCATACCATATGTCAACACAGTTGTGTCTATTATTGCTCCTCCTAGAGAAACTTCTGAGAAGTTGATAATGTAATGAAACAACTGAGACCTTCATTAATTCTCATGAGCTATGACAGAGCAACTTCTGAGCAATGCAATTTTCCGCTGGGTATAGCTTTCCTCTTGTGTGGTTTTTCCAGGCATGTACTAGTGACTGCTCGCTCTCCCACACACACACATTCATTGTCCAAACGTTTGCATCTACAAATTTATCAATAAAAGAGTCAATGAGCCAGTGGTGTCTAGACAAAACTACAACTGACCAACACAACCAAACTCCTGAACAGCAAACACTCAAACACATAAACACTTATTTATGCACACACCCAAACCAACATACACAGCACACCAACTGCAGTGTGACTCAGACACGTTTAGTCATTTTAAGAGCATCGGTATATTTGTCAATGTGTGTGTTTACGTGCAGGGCATTTCCCACTCATCACATCAGTTGAGTCAAACCAAGACAAAGAAAAGAGGATAGTATATTTTGTTATGTAGCTGAAGGAAACACCGTTAGGTATATATATATCTTTTAACCCTTTGAGCTTGGATGAGCCCGCTGGCCATTTAAAAATTGTAAGTTTGCACTGTACATATTACTGTAATTACTAAAACCAGCAATCTCATCAAATATTTATGTGTCATATGTTGTTGAAAAGCTCTCAAAGAGTAAAATGCAACCAGTCTATATGTTTCACTCACAGTGAGTAATAGCTAAGTATACAGTATGTCTTTGACAAGACTCAATGATGGCTCAAATAGCACAGAATGAAATTCATTCTGTGAAATCTCATTAGTAAAATCACATCTGCATGCTATGTAAAAATTTTGTCATTGTTGTGTTTGCATGTGTAATTAGTTCTTATGTACAATATTAGGCTATGTTTTATTTGTTTGAAGATGCTTTTGGACACAAAATTATTTTTGTAATGATATAACCTTTTATTACTTTGTCTTATCAACACAGTCGAGTTATAAGCCTTTAATTTTGGGTATGCTTTAAAAACTATCCATAAAATGGATAGTTCTGGTTCTGGATCCTGAACCCTCCAGCCACTCTTAGGCCACATCCACAAGAATAATCAATCATTTGTCTACGACTCTCATTCACGCTACAACGACATTTTCCTTCAATGAAAACATTATAGCATACTTAGAAAATTTGACAACGTGAGGAAATTTAAATTGCCTCCACAGCCTAAAATACACAAGACAGTAACAGCTACTGTATTTATGAAACACCAGTGGTATACCGTGTCCTAATCGGGCATCAAGTTTCCAGCAACAAGCAATTTATCTGTCCACATTAAATGCAAAACTGCTCAATGATGTGACAAATATAGCCAGTCAGAAGATATTTCTGTTTAATGTACAGTTATGTGCAGTAGGATTTGGACCAATGAGATTTCATGGTTGGTGGGTCTACTCAGTGCGATACCACAGAAATAGAAATGTAGCAGCCTTTGCTACATTAAAACACAGACCTTGACTAAACCTGCCAATCAAAAAGGAGGAGAGAGTGATGTCATAGAGGGTATGTTGAGAAAAGAATGTTGTTTATCATGAGCCAGATAAAGCGTTCGGAATGGCTGGCATGTAGCACTGCTTGCTTTAGTTTTAATTGCTCTGTCTTGTTAAGTTCACTTTTCTCTTACTCTTTCTCTCTCATATTCTCTCTTTGTTGCTCTTTTTAATGCACACATACATCTACTCTCTCCCTGTAATGTCCAGACTGAGAGAGAACACCTTAAACCAAATAAAAACGGTCTGTGGTCCACACCGACAGGAGGTCCACTTGCGGTCTCAGCTGTTGGATTGTGGGAACAGGTGATGTGGGCAGAAAGGATGACTATTCTTCCTAACAGGGGACTGGAGATCGGGGAGGGGGAAATAGTTGTTGTCCATCTCTTTTTCACCTAAAATAATACAAATCATCGCATCAAGCGGTATTTGATCTGTAAAAGATTGGTATTAGTGTATGCGAGGGCGGGGGGGAGGTTTAATGACATAAAAAGACAAAGAAGTGCTGTCAAAGTCCATATTCATCTGGAAGGAGAGCTCGCCCGAGGCAGATCCTGTCAAACATGGTCACAGAGAGAAAGACTGAGAGAGAGGGGGTTGCTCAGACTCTTGTATTTAAAGGTCAGTTCTCATAAAGCTGATCATTCAGACAGCCTGACACTTACAGAGGTGAAGAGATGCCACAAGCACATACACACACACACACACACACACACACACACACACACACACATTCAAATGCTCGCACTAGAGTCAGAGGGATGAGTCAATAAAACAACCCCAGAAACTCTCCCACGTCACCCTCATAAACAGCAGATATCTGCAAATTTCACTGTGCTTGTTCCAGAGGCATGTGCAGCTCGCTCTATAGTGACAATAAAGATACAAAAATTTATTAATAATGGTGGTGGACCGATATGGGTTTTTCAAGATAATGCAGATTAATAAATAATTTATTGACAGCAAATGAGACACAAAATTGCTGAAGTGAAATGAACACTGATTTTACACAATAGCTAGGCCTACAACATAAAAAAAATGGACATAAGTGGAAGGTGACAGTAAATAGGCCAAGCATATTTGGATAGCCAGTCATGTTAAAATTGCAAAATAATGACAGACTATTCAGGCCTGGTCTAAAAGTTTAGGTACTTTTATCATCAACAGCACAAATACTTTTTTCAACTTTAAACCTCAATGTCTCAATTGGTAGTTTTGCACATCCCTACTAAAAATACAAACTTTTGGGTGATGGGAAAGTACATACATTTGAGTATGTAGTAATACAGTACACAAATGCTGTGTTCCATTCAACATAAAAAGTTGGAATTTCCAACATTCTACTAGGAAAAGTGTACTGGAATGCCACTTTACGTTGGACTTTCAACATGGAAAATTGTGTGAAAATCCTCAACTTTGATTTCACCGAGATGCAAATGCATGAAGTCAAGTAAACATGTCAACACCCTGGAAGATTTACAAATGTATTGAAAATGATCACCTTTTCTGCAAATAAAAAGCATATTTGAGTCAAAGTTCCTACAATGCATGACAAGAAAACTTTCTTTGCAGAGACAGATGCTTAAAACCTAGTAGATTATACACTCTTTTGAGAAATGTACACCCATAGAATTATTTCTAGCATTAGAGCATTGTTTATAATTTTGGCTGCTAGGATGATCGAACACTTGCTAAGCAAATGGGAGCACTGCAGTTGTGTTCTGAGCATTGGGCATTGGAATGCTTTATGGTCAGAGATCCCACATCCAACTTTAAATGGAACACAGCATAGTATTTGGAGATACAACTATGCCATAAACTGAGCATTGACACAGACGCCAATGTAAACAGCATCGTGCTAAATGTAATACCTTACAATTCGTCATATTCACCCTTTTAATACATCTAAACAATTGAGAGAACCATCACAAACTCATTCTCATTCATTGCCAAAGGGATTGTGAGAGGGGCATCATGGTACCATGGGGCCCCTGGTCTTAAGCACAAGTAAGCCCATGCATTAATGAGGCCTTGGCTGTGTGCTGAAAAAAGTTGCACTGATGCTAACTTTGAAAAATCACTGGAAATAGCATACCAACCAGTAACCTTTGATATAATATTTTCAACATAATATAATTTGGTATACACCTTTCCTAATCTTGCATTCTATAAAAAAAATGGATAGTATACCAATTAGAAGGTGGCCTAGTATGTAAATTCAAAACCTAACAAACATCACATTTCTAAACACATGTAATCTCAAAGATTTTTCAAGGTCTAGTATCATCTGTCTGAGCCCAGGAAGGGTGTTTTGCTTCTGGGCAGTGAGGTCCAGTTGAACCCCCTGTCTCCTGGAGCTCACTGATCCATCCAGTGCTACTCCATTACACACTACCAAACGACTAGGATAGAAATCACTAACACAATCACAGGCAGCCGAGATATACCTAGCCTAACCAGCCATGAGAGAGCATAAGAATGTGTGTGTGTGCTGAAAGGCACACAGAGAGAGAGAGAGAGAGAGAGAGAGAGAGAGGCATTGAGAGAGAATGTGTTTGGATGTTGGTGTAGTCACTAATTACAAGAAGTGACAAGGATCAGTTGTCCTGTTATTTCAAGATTTAATGTCCTTCCTACAGACAAACACATATATATGCCTAACACTCTTTAAAGTTAACCATTTTTACTTCTGTATGTGTTGTATTTTCAGATCAAGCAGGATATTGAATAAGAAAAAAAATTAGGGTGTGATTTTATTAATCTGGAATTAATTAGATCATGAAATGTGGGTGTTCCATCCCACAATGGAACTACACAGAAAGCGTGATGTCATATTGAGACATATTGACATATTTTTATGCTTCTCTTTGTCTGTGTCTTGTGTTTTGTGTGTGTGTGTGTGTGTGTGTGTGTGTGTGTGTGTGTGTGTGTGTGTGTGTGTGTGTGTGTGTGTGTGAGCATGTATTTATCACTTTGTGGGGACCAAATGTCCCCATAAGGATAGTAAAACCCGAATTTTTTGACCTTGTGGGGACATTTTGTCGGTCCCCATGAGGAAAACAGCTTATAAATCATACTAAATTGTGTTTTTTGAAAATGTAAAAATGCAGAAAGTTTTCTGTGAGGGTTAGGTTTAGGGGTAGGGTTAGGTTTAGGGGATAGAATATAAAGTTTGTACAGTATAAAAACCATTATGTCTATGGAAAGTCCCCATAAAACATGGAAACACTACTGTGTGTGTGTGTGTGTGTGTGTGTGTGTGTGTGTGTGTGTGTGTGTGTGTGTGTGTCAGAGAAAAAGAGAAAGATGTACACTGATCTCTAATTTCCTTTCACCTTCACAAATGGGATCCCTGACCTAGACAAACACAAGCATACAATGCAACAACAAAGTCATGATTTGCTTTAACACCAAATTGAGTGTAAATGCTGTTCCATAGTATCATGAGAGCATTTAAGAGGCCCATTACTATTGAACTGCCCACATGGACCTAATTAGTCAATGTGACCCTGAACACAACCCTTCGTATGATAGTTCCTAACACATACACAAATACACACACACACATGACACTTTTTACAGACAGAAAAATTTTAAGACAAGGTGAACATTTGTGTGTTTGTTCTTAACACATTGCAGATCATTTGACACTTCATGAAACTCACATATGCAGCTTTTAATAAACACAATGGGCGGTTGTGATGCAAAGCTCTGCAGAGAAGTGTGTGTTTATTGATTGATGAAGGTTTGTCCTTAAGTTTAAAGGGAAATAAGCAAAAGATACGAGTTAAAAAAACTTGTTAAAAAAAAGGCTTTGATGCAAGTCTAAAGGCAGTTTTGTTGACACTTTAGGAAGAAAAACAAATTAAAACAAATCTGTAAATTCTCAGCAACTTGTTTTCTGTCGACTTCTTCAGAATAAGTGCAATTTAAGAAATGATACCCGCTCAGGACAGAATAAACACATGAGTTTTTCAGTGAGTTGATTAGAAGATTGATCAATAAGATATAAAGATATACATATACAAATATACAAACATACAAATATACTGTATATATTCAGGCGCAATGATTAAAAAGCTGTAAAGGTCTGTTCTTAATGAGTGCTTTTACACTTAAAAAACAAAACAGGAACTCATGGTACATTCACACTATGTCGTAATTACATGTCGAGAAAAAGTATTTTACAAATGTACCGAATGGAAACTACATTTTCTGAAATCAGTGACTTCTCCCACCATTGTAATGTCATATTTAAGTTCACATTAACTCACCATCATGCAATCCCAGATGTGTATGACTTTCTTTCTTCTGCAGAACACAAATGAAGAGTTTTTTTTATTAAAATCAAGTGAATGGTGACCAGAAATCTGAAGATCCAAAAAGCAGCATTAAAGTAATCCATAATACTCCAGTGGTTAAAACCATGTCTTCAAAAGCGATATGATAGGTGTGGATAAAGCGATGATCAATATTTAAGTCCTTTTTTTCCATAGATCTCCACTTTCACTTTCACTTCTAAGATGTGAAAATGAAACTAAACAGGCACCACATGTGACTTTTAGATTTGAACGTGAAAGTGGACATTTATAATAAAAGAACATTTTTAAATATTGATCTGTTTCTTACCCACACCTATCATATCACTTATGAAGATATAGATTTAACCACTGGAGTCTTATGGATTACTTTTATGCTGCTTTTATCTGCTTTTTGGACCTTCAGATTTCTGCCCACCATTCACTTGCAGTGAATGGACCAAAAGAGCTGAGATACTCTTCTAAAAATCTTTGTTTGTGTTCAGCAGAAGAAAGTCATACACATCTGGGATGGCATGAGGGTTTAAACACTATCCCTTTAAAACAACCAAAATGGTGGCAATTAAACAGAAACTGTTTTATATGCCATTTTATTAGATGATGTTACAGGCACACTTTCTTAGTTCTTCAATATTTTGCAAAAGAATAAAGAGCTGAATTAATGTTATGATCAAATTATTTCCCTGTCATGAACAATAAAGAATGGATCCATATTGAGTTACGAGAATTGTAACTGAAACAAATAGGCTACTTTCTGAAGATCTCCCGAGATGTCATCAAATTGAAATTATGCTAATCAGACCAGACGTAAACACATAAAAAATCTATAAACTAAACAAAACATGAGTTCTTGATGAGCACTCAATACATCATCAATAAAGAGTTCAAAGAGCTTGTTATTTAAATATTTGATCAAGTAAAAAGGAAGCGGAAAGTTTATGTACATACAGATGAGTGGAGCGGTGTTGTGAACATGCTGTTTGTCAGGAATGTGAAGCACGCTCTTACTCTCATTGGGCTAATGGCATTTGATTTTTGTAGCCAGGCAACACTCCCATGCATGACATTTACCTGCCAGACCAAATAACCTACTACAAAACATTAACATACACATGCACACATTTACACATGCAGATGTGCACCAAGGCAAGAGCACATGCATTAAAGCAATGCAGAATAGTCTGTTTTTTCAAACATTCAGTCTGCATTGTAGATCGCACACACTTCATCATAAACTGTAAAATATGAAGTTCACCATCATCACTGAGAGAAAAAAAAAGAGTATAAAAACACACAGATCATCTACCTTCATCACATGCCTACATACACCCACACACACTAATGACGCTATCCACACAATTCGCTCAGTCGTCAAATAATCATTCTCAATCACATTTGTTAATGTTTTCTCTCTCTCTCTCTCTCTCTCTCTCCCCAAACAAGCACACACAGGCACACACATACATGACAATTAGTGTGGAATAATAACATTAATGCACTGGGGATCTAAACATCACCCTAATCTGAGAAAAACTAACACCACCATCAGATAAACAAAAGAGATTAAAGATAACAATAATCTGATAGCCTTCTCCACACACACACACACACACACACACACACACACACACACACACACACACACACACACACACACACACACACACCTGCAGGTTTACAGCAACAATCAGGCACAGACTATGAGTGTAATGATTATTACTCCAACTCATGATCTCTGGACTCAACCTGATGTTACTCTGGTAAGACACTTGTGTTTACAGACTTTATGCCTCCACTAAACATTCTCTTGCAACTAGTTGTTAAAAAGTAACTGCAAAAATACACAGAAAAGTGAAGAAAAGCTCTAGCATAATTTGTTTGCAGCTTCCAATTGGTTTTGGCCTACAGTCCAGAGATCAATGCAATTAAATTCAAACATTTTTAAGTGTTGCTTAAGTGTCCAGATATTTTTGGTGCCACTGAACAGACTCAAATACATCCCACAACCAACCAAACAAACAAACAAACAAACAGATGGGTGTGTGTTCTTGTCTCTGTCTGTGTGTTATTTGTTCACTCAGCAGATTCAATTTCCCAATGTGCCTTTACTTGCTGGGGACATTCCACATGAGAACTGCTACCTTGACATCTTTCTTTCCTGTGCCTATTTTGCAGTATTTTCCCTCTTCCTTTTTCTATCTTTAACAACATATTTTCCTTATTTTAAAAGAAATCAAACGGAAACTGAACAAATAGAAGTTATCAGAACACACACTAGTGCTGTGTGTATGTATTCTAGGTGTGCTCTAGTCCAGACCTTCTTTCAATCCTCTGTGTCTGTTTCTCATCCCCCTCTTCCATCTCCAGACATCTTTATTAAATCAGTCCAGAATCCAAAATGAAGAAGAACTTTACAGAGTTTACAGGAAGCTCTGGAGTTGATGGCTGAGTCAGTATTGTAAATTCCCCTGACTTCTAATTATGGCTGTGTCTCAAAACCTAATGCTCCACCTATCAAGATAGTATAGATATGTTTTGAGAGACAAATAGTATATCATCTTAACCTTGTGCGACCCCCCGTACACATGCGTGGACATTGTATTTTAGTTTCGCTATACACAATGCATAATTAAAATTAATTTAAATCGACTGTTCTTAGTTCAAGAGACTCTGTGCTCTCAGTAAAGGGTTAAACTTGTGGCAAAACAACATGGCGCCGACCACAGCAGAGTTTGTCATTGGGAGATACATCAACAAAAGTACATTAGGTAAGAAACCTAAATAGGGTTTTACATTGAAACCTGTTTGAGTCAAAAGATTAGTCACAAGTTTCATTCGATATGACATTTTATGTCAATGTCCATTATCACATTGAGAATCAATTTAACCAAAAGCTGAAAAATTTTGCTTTCTGAGGCTTTATATGGAGTTAGGATAAAAATAGGATGCATTTCGAATAGTTCTGAGACCAGTGCAGACAGACAGCACACTGGACGTAAAGTCATTCAATAATTAGGGAGCAAGAGAGCATCTTATAACTCTCTATGCAACTAAGTGCATTCAATCCAAACTTCATATCAAAAGATCAGTTTCAGGCTGCAGATGATGTTTGTACAACTCAATATGTTTTGCATACATGGGACAATGGTAATCAGTACACTGATTCAGAATTTATAATGTTTAACTTTATTTTAATGTGGTTGGTAATGATTGGATTATGCTGGCAATTACTTTGAATCAGAAGTAATAATGCTAATTTCTAATTATGTCCGTAAAGTCTCAAAAACATGAATAAAGTATTTGATAAAAAATTATTCTGACTTTCTATTCTTGACCTTATGCACCAGAGAAACAAGAGAGCAGCCATCTTGAAATTTTGTCTTTGAACTTCCGGTCAAGCGGTTTCTATATAGATATCTATAGCTTTGAGTGGATTTATAGGATATAGAGTTGTCAAAAGCTATCATGAGTATTTGATAGTGTTTCGGGGGATATCATCACAACTGGATGCTGGGCATTTTAGGAGATTTTAAAACAAAAGTACTTCATTCGTAAATACATATTCCTACTGTCATGCAGTGGACATACCTATATTCTTCTGTGCTCATTAAACTCCAAGAGACAACATAAAGTCATTAAAAATATCTCTGTACGACCCTTCTGGCCATCTTCTCGTGTCAACCATCACGCTATAGTTAATGTGAGCAGATTTTTTGAGTGTTAAACCAGGACGAGGGAAGGGGTGCTGCTATATTTATTATAAACAATTATAAAAAAAAATTTAAATATATACATATTCAGTTTTCAACTATTTAAATCACATTTAAGCCTTTTAAAAATGTGGGGTGACAAATTAATTTTAAAAAGTACAAATGTAATTTCCTTTAATGTCATGAACTTGCATATGAAATAATATGAGCTGTCACTGTTTTAAATGTTATGTCAACTGCATATTTTAACACAAATTATGTTGAATCCTAAAAATAAAACAGAATCACACGTATAACAATGTAACGCTTGTTTCATGAAAAACTGCAGTGTGTCATAGTTGTCTGACTTTGATCTACCAATTTATCTTCGTTAGTGTTGGTCACATTTAAAGTGACCTCAGTATTATTTTCATGTTGTAGAGGGGTGGTGTAGACTCACACCATCAACACTTGATGAAAAATACTTTCTGTGCTCCCACACATAATCCGTTTTAATCGACTATTCTCAGTATTTTGCAAAACCAATGTAAACCAGTAGTTAAATGATAAAACATGGAAGTTTGGAGTGCTGAAAAGGGGTGGGGATGAATAAGGTGAATAGCTTGGTATTTTTTGAAATTTCATAACTTAGTCCCGCTGTCCACATATGTTGCCATCAATTTTTAGGAAAACGATTTGCGATTCTAGAGTTTTTTTTTGCTTTGTTTTTTTGCTTGTTTATTAGGTGCTACTAGTTACAAATCAAAAAGGAAAAAGGAAAATGCACACCGCAGTCATGCTCGGGTCTCAGGATGTTAAGGCTGCATTTACAAATTTTTTGTTAGTAAAATGAGTATTTGTGTAATGAGAGCAAGTTTTTGGCTGGTCATTTCAAATGTGAAGATAATAATGTAAAATAAAATGTGGCTTTATTAGGCTACTTACTCTCATGTTGTTCCAAACCCATACGACTTACTTTCTTCTGTGAATCACAAAAGGGGATGTTAGCCAGAATGTTAGCTTCAGTCACCATTCACTTTCATTGAATGGATAAAATATGCAATGACAGTGAATGGTGACTGAGGCATTCTGAAGAAAGAAAGTCATGCAGGGTTGTAACAACATGAGGGTGAGTAAATGATTACATCATTTTCACTTTTGGGAGAACTATTCCTTTCAAGAGTGGCATAGTAATGAGTTACGGCGATTCATAGGGTGTCCTGCATGACTGTGGGTTCGAGGATGACTGAATTTGAGGAGAGTTCAGCTGCCGCTAATGAAACTGATCAGTCATTCTGCCATGATTCCCCATGACATTGCAACTACAAAGCAACATATTTTCCCCTAAATAACAAGACTGAAAGGGATGTTTTACTGGAAAAAGAGGACATCATGTTTGTTAAGGAGAGCATGTCCTCCAGGTCTCAGATGAAAAAGAAAAGGAGAAGTGAAAAAAGTAAAAGAGCTTGTTGACATTGGGCCCATATTTAACCGCCTACACACCAGCCTGTGCTTTGATGTAGCAGGAGAAATTAAAAAAAGGGTGAAACAGAGAACTTAAAGAGAGAGAATGAAGAAAAAGAACAGAGAGACAAGGAAAGAAAAACACACCGAAGTCATCAACATCTCAATTTCAAAGAGAGAGGGAGAAAGTTCAAACTACCATATTAGCGGTTGAGCGTTTCATGAAAAAATGGATATATTCTGAATATATTCTCTAAAAAATTATTGCGTTAATGCAAGTCAAGCATCACTATATCAATGCTCATGTAATCTTCAATGTGTAAAATGTGTTATGCGTAAATCAGATGTTTATTGTAATTGTCATACTGCTATATTGCTTGGAACTGCACCCAAGACTTTCACTCACATTTTCATTTGTGTATATGGTTGAGTGATATTAAAGAGATTTGATTTTGATTTGATGTTAACTTCAGCGTAAAACTCATCCTGTAGTGTGCTACAAACATAAACGATGCCTCAAATAATGCAATTTGTTGAGGAGAGGGATTTAATTCTTTTCTAGGTAATCAAACTTAAGATTTTCACCTGGCAGATGATAAAACGGGTGAACAACTCAAATATACTTACCCTGAAGGAGGGACCCAAGCCAAGCAACGTCCTAGCAACCATCCAGAACACACTAACATTGTGGTGGCTAGTTCTGCATGGGCAAGCACCACACCAATTTTCTTCATACATACTGGTCTCTAATTGGGCACCAGTGGGTTTAAACAAACCCCTTAGAGCGCTTTTTCATTCATCTTGGTTCCGGAATAATTTTTCGCACTCATTTCTTACATAAGGGTTTCATAAAATCCTACATAAAAGAGTTCTAAGTCATGAACCAAACCAATAAACTCCAAGGTGAATCACAACATTTAAAATTTTGATTTGAAGAAAAAAAGTATTTTGAAAATCAGAAAAAAAAGACAAAGGCACAAGACGTCTTTAATGAGGGAATGAATTACAATCCCATGAAGCATTGTGAATGATGTATTCAAATGAAAAACTATGGAAAAATCATTTAGGAATCATATATATAAAATATTATTATAAAATATTCAGATATTTGCAAATATACAAGCAGTTTGAGAGTGTAAGGAGATCGACTCGATAGCGTCATTCACAGTGCGTCATGGTGGTGGGTGGTTGCTGTAGGGTTCATTTGGGGCACTTGGTGGGTCACGATTCTCAGATTAGTGCAAGGATCTTGTGTAGTGTAGTTTTTCACCAGGAATTTACTACTAAACTCAGTTTAATTTTTCTGTTAAGATGAAATAACACAGACTGTTGGCTTAAACAGAAGCATATACCAATAACCTTTGCACTCATGGTAGGTCTGTATTTAAAGGTTTATAACTATGGATACGGAAAAAGAAATATGCATATGAAAAAAAATTATGGGCTTTTTACCTCCGCAACCCAACTGTTGCGCTCTATTAACAAATTCAAGAAACTTTGGCAAGGTCCAAACAGCTGCATAGTTTTGTAAGTCTCTCACATGTATAAGAGAGACATTTTATCACACATAATCACATTTTCTTTTTTAACATGTAGAACATTTCTGGGTTAGGGAAATAGAATGAAAAGGCATTCCCAACACACAACATTTTCATTCTGTGACACAGCAATAGAGGAAGAGAACAGAGAATCCAATGTTTGATTTTTTTTTAGCTCAGCTTTCCATCACACTGTCACTCTCACACACACAGTTCATACTATCCACATCCACACATCTCGTGACACTGCCACAATATCTGAATTCCCACAAGCCTTTATCTGAGGTAATGTAATTCCTGGGTCATGACTTTGGCAGAAGCAACCTCCACTTCCTTTGAATTTGCTTCAACCCGATATCCATCCATCCATCCATCTAGCCACTTGTCCTATGCAGGGTCGCGGGTAGTGCTGAAGTCTATCCCAGCTGTCATGGGCCAAAGGCAGGACCCCCACAGGGCAACACACAGACATACACATTCACACTCAGACCAATTTAGGGTCTCCAATTAACTTAACCTATGGAAACCATAACACCCAGAGGAATCCCACGCGAACACAGAGATATCATGCAAAATCCACACAGAAAGACCCAGTTGAGCCAGAACTTGAACCCAGGATCTTCTTGCTGTGAGGTGACAGTGCTACCCACTGAGCCACCATGCTGCCTCGAGTCTACATGTTTTTCCCTTAGTTTTCCATGACGTGATGTTCCCCAGCCATTCAAAAGAGTGGCACACTTTTACTCTCTAAACGGTCTCACGCTTTACTTTTAAATGGCAACTTGAATCTGACAAGTTGGCAAAATTAAGATTAATATGGAAAGAGTTTATAGTACTCAAGACTTAATCAGATAACTCGAAGCCTTTTATGGAGCATGTGTGGACCTTACTTGTTTTAACTATTTCAATAGGCAGCATCAGATATTGTTTCACAATAATGGGCTATCTTACACAGCACTGCAAAGGCAAAACACAGTCAGTTGAAAATATTGAATTATGACTGAAATCAGGTCTTAGAAGTTTAGAATCTACATTTACAATTTTTCCCCATTTCTGTGTTGTAGTTACTGTGTTTTGGCTTTGTACGGCAGTAAGATTTAGCTTTTCAATGAAATCAAGGTTAATCTGTAGTGCTACAAAAATGTTACACTCTAGAAGACACATATAATCTTGAGGGCAGTTCACAATGACAGCTATGTGCAGTGACAAAGTGACTGGAACTCATGCATTTTTAATACGAGTTGGTGATTTGAGGTGACATGAGTGGCAGAGACCACATGCGATGCAGCAATGTTGAGAGTTCAACTTTTTGCAAATGAGCAGTGATGCAATTTGGTGACTACCAATGTGAGTGCAGACTACAATATAGCAGTTGAGCAAGAACACCTATAGCAACCAACAATACAGCGACTCCAGCGATTTAATCACAGTTACTATGAACGCCCCTTCTTTGTCAAATGCAAACAAAATCACACTGGTTACTCTTGACAATGGGAATTTATTTAGCTTCTTTGTTTACATTCCACAGAGTCTTCAGAGAAGGGAGATAGGTGATGCACTATTACAACCAAACCAAAGAGTCCTCTAACGCTGTTCAGTAGGGCTACATAAATACAACTCTCATAGCTGTCTATCACATTTAGACTTTAAGGAAGTTGACGCACTGAAGCTAGATTCATATAAACCATAAAGCGCTGGCTTTTATAATAAAACTCGTAATATCCCACTGCCAGCCGAGGAGCAAAAACATGTTGGTCCCTTACGGATTTCATACTGTAATTCCCCATGCCAACTTGCCAGAATCCTTTCACTGTTCCATGATATAGAAACTCCCTAAACCTTGTTTATACTTTTGCCTGGCACTGCAATGGGTCCTGCAGACACAGCTTTTGGTGGCACGAGGCATTTATACTTGACGTGCACTGCAGTTGCACACCTTTCCAAATGACAGACGGCAGTGCAGAGAATCTATTAGCTAGATAGATTCTAATCTATTAGAAACAGTTGTGAAGAAGTGAGTTGTTGAACTTTACATTTACCTAGCCAGGTATGATAAATAGTCCATGTACTGTACGCTGGTAAAATGCAAGAGTTGAACAAAACAAAAAGGAATTATCTGGGTTCAATACATGTTTAGATCAATCAACTGCATTTTTGTCAAAAACATTATTTAGACTCATCCCTTCTTTTCTTAAAAAAAACTAAATCTGGGTTACAGTGAGGCACTTACAATGGAAGTGTGATTAATGGTAGAAATGTGAAGCTTAGAATTTTATAAAAGCACTTGAATTCTTCTGTTAAAATTCAAGTGTTATTTTAGCTTAAATTGGTTAAATTTTAATTTTCTTACAGTCGTTTTAGGGTTTTAGAATTTGTTGGCATTGCATTGTCATGGCAACGAAGTTGTAAATTTGGCTATATCTTTACACAGTTAAGGTTAGTGAGCGATTTTATAAAACTAAAATCATGTTAACAGGTATATATGGTTTATGTCTTGTGTCTATAAATTTGAAACGGGGAGAATTTTAACGTTTACGGATTGGCCCCATTCACTTCCATTATAAGTGCCTCACTGTAACCTTAATTTTTGCTTTTTTAAAGAAAAGAAGGGACAAATCATAATTTATTTTTGTGGAAATCAATATTATGTCACAAATGCTGTCGTTTAAACACATGTTAATTAAAATGCTTTTATTTTTCACAGTATAAAATAACAAGAGCCAATTATAAATTAACGAAAACAAGCACTAGTGTATTGTTTAGACCTTTTTATTCAGTGTGCAAAAGGTAGTGGATAAATAGGCTTACTTCTCTTTCTAAACAACAACAGAGGAGCTACAACAGGTAATTTCACTGTGAAAACATTGTCCTTGTTTTTATTTGCAGTAGTTTTACTCTGCCTCAAAAGCACAGGAACATCTGGGATTTAAGCACTTTTTAAATAAAAAAAATATTATTCTTTTCATTCATCAATTTGTCACTTCAATTCAGTTTTGTTTTTATTAGTTTTCACTCAATAACTGTTAGCTTTAATGTAGTTTTTAGTTTTCTGTATATTTCATAATTTTTTTGGTAAACAACAAAAACTAAAAATAATTCAAGTTTTATTTGAGTTTAGTTTTTGATCAATGAAAGTGTATTTTAGTACATTTAGTTTTTGTCTTCAGAGTTATACACAACAATAACATTGGCGACTACAGTATATACAACCTCTTATATAAACACTAAAAAATACCAGTGTGGGTTTGACAAACACGTAAAGGGATTTGGATGAGGAAGAAAGGAAAAGAAAGAAGCAGAAAACAGAGTGAACAAAAGACAGGAGGGAGAGAATATCCAGTCCACCTCTGAGCCACATGTGCTGAGCGATGATGATCACTTAATCAATAAGGCCCCGTTTCCAAGACAACGCTGATTTTCTGTGCTATGTCCTCAGACACGAGGATTGTCCATCATGCCGCCCTGAGTGTGAGTCAGAGTGTGAATGACTAAAAAACAGAGGAGATGAGTACATTTTGGCTAGATGGAAACACACAGACTGGAGAGCTGTCATTTAATTGATGCAAGATTTCTCTTTTTTCTATTTCCTGCATCCTCTCCCAGGGCCGTCATACCCTGAGATAATAGGATGAATGGATCTAACAGTTTGCAGATAGTCTGCATTATTTCAAACGACGACCTCATTAATCGTGTGTGATAACAAACTGGAGAAGGAGACAGAGAGGTGATAAAACCGCACTCAACTACACAAACGTGGCTACACAGAGCTCAATGCTCACATCTGCGGAGGTGTTCTTGTGAATGAGGGAAAAGACGAAACGAGAGAAAGGAAAGGAACGGAAAGACACGGGAGAGAGAGATTAGGAGAGATAGATGCTAAAGGAAGAGGGATTTATAAAGAGGGTTTATCTCTACACATTTTACTTGTTCCCTTCCTCTCTTACAAATCTTTTGCTTCTCTATTTCTCCCTCATGCACACACACACACACACACACACACACACACACATATCTCATGTTGGTGCAGCTATCATTATGAGGACTCTCCATAGACATAATGATTTTTATACTGTACAAACTATAGATTCAATCCCCTAACCCTAACAAAAAACATTCTGCATTTTTACATTATCAATAAAACATTGTTTAATATATTTTTTAAGCGATTTGAACTATGGGGACACAAGAAATGTCCTCAAACCACATTTATAGCATAATACCCATGTAATTACCAGTTTGTAACCTAAAACAAAGTCCTCATAAACCACCCAAACCTGCATGCGCACACACACACACACACACACACACACACACACACACACACACACACACACACACACACACACACAAACACACACAAACACACAAATATAAAGGCTTAACCTGGAATATGCTCTTTCTCTCTCTCCTGGACTAACACACACACACACACACACACACACACACACACAGCTGGTCTTTTAAGCCCCTCATTTTTGGGTCAGGAGGTTGAGCTTACTACTTAATGTGGAGCTATTTCAGCCATAATGTACATGTATTGAGCTGCCCTAATAGCATGGCCGACCCACAGCTGCAGAGCCATAGCAGCATTTCGCAAGACCCACAGAATCTGTTACCACGAGAGGGGACTGGAAATACAAAAATTCTCTGTCCTTCCAAACTCAAACACATGGTTTCTCATTACTATTGTTGTTGGTGGTGTTTTATTTTTGTCGTTGTTTCCAGCAGTTGACAAATAATAAGCACACTGGATTACTGTATATTTGCATTTTGGGGATTGTTGTATATGAATATCCACTAAAGACAACATAAAATGGAAATGCATGCATATAAAGGGATAGTTAACCCCCCAAATATTGTGGAAAAATACTATTACCCAATAAAATGAAAACACACGATACAGATCCCGATCAAATCCAGATGTAAAAGTCATCATGTCATCAAAGTCACATTTCACTTTTATATACAGCATATTATGGATGTTAAAGGGATATTTCACCCAAAAATGAAAAATCTGTCATCATTTCCTCACCCACATGTTGTTCCAAAACTGTATTAATTTCTTACTTGGTGGAACACAAAAGGAGAAGTTTGGCATTATGTTTAGGCTCAGTCACCATTAGTAATGTGCAAAACTACCAATTTCCATAATTGACTAGTCGCCAGTTGTTTGAATGACTAGTTGACTAGTCAATGTTAAGGACAATAATGTATAATATAGCCTCTGTTATGGTCACATGACCCCAATCAGACGCATTTCAGAGGGATATATGGACGCTAAGCACAGTACTTCAACATTGTAACTAGCAGATATTAAACACATAAAAAGGCTATATAACTGTAACATTTTATTGCACAAAACTATCAAAGTAAGAAAAGCAAGAAAGAAGAAAGGCTCCAATAAAAACAACACAAAAGTAAGCGCAACCTGCGGAGAATGATGCACTTCAAGTCAAGTCATTTTTATTCATATAGCGCCTTTCACAACACACATCGTTTCAAAGCAGCTTTACAGAAAATTATGCATTAACAGAAAATGAATCTGTAATATCTATAAAATCTTGTGTAAAATAGAGTCATCATTGTGTAGTTTAATTAAATATGCTTGTAAAATGTGTATAAAAAGAAATTAAATAATAATTGTATTTATAACCCAGTGAGCAAGCCGAAGGCAACTGTGGCAAGGAACACAAAACTCCATAAGATGTTGGTTAATGGAGAAAAATAACTTTGGGAGAAACCAGACTCACTGTGGGGTCCAGTTCCCCTCTGACTAACATCATGAATATAATGCCAATATTAGTTATTTATGTGCATTGTAGGTCATGGTTTAAAATTTGTAAATTAAGTAAGTGTTAAGGGCCAGTGTTTATACAAAGATTTTGTATGAACTATAAGATTAATGTCTAATGTCTTTGGGATTCTGGATTCTTCTGGATTAACTGCAGACGTTCACACTGACGCAATTGTCATTGTTAGTTGGCCGATGAAGGCTTTTGTTAGCAATTATTTGACAGTCTATGTATTCCAATTTAAGACTGTAGTCCATCATTAGACAAGGTGATGCAGGCAGAGATCAGTGAGGTGCATGGCAGTTCAACTGGCTGGTCATTTCGGTGAGGTCTATCCTAAGTCAAAGTGGCATATGAAGTATTCCATGTCTTATGGTTGGGGTTGGCATCAGTTCATCCCCTAAAGTCCATCGTAATAGACTGAAGTGATGTCTGGCTGGCACTGGCTGCATTCGATGTAAACAGAGAGCTTGGGAGTCTCAGGGCAATCCTCGCTGCGCTGTCAAAAGTGCAGAACTGCAAGATAATGATGCACGTACACATCTAGTTCATGACATCGAGTAGTTTAACCTTTCTAACTGCAAGAATGTATTTAAGCAGTGTCTGACAGAATCAGCAAAATACTTTAATCTCTCCAAAGCACCTCAAAAATACAGGAACATTACTCACAGCAGATTATTTAACGTCTGACAGTGATCGTCTTGAAATGTGTTGATGGTGCAGCACTTTGTTTTTTGGATGAAATATTACTTTAAATTCCATAATATGCTATATTTACAACTGAAACAGAAGAAAAGGAGGAGGAAATAATATCAGCTTGAAATAATGAGCGGGTTGATATAATACATTTTTTGGTAAATGTAACTAATATTTTCCATACCCACATGGACTTTTTAACAGTAAATTAAAAGAATAAAAAATCTTTAGAGTGTGTACACTGATGAATTGTGCACAATACAACCAGAGACATTTATTAAGAAAGTAAATAGGTTCCACTTATGTTTTATGTTGTCTTTAAGGTGTAATCTTATGCATTGAGTTTGATTTAGACATGTTAAATCATATTTTTGACTTTAATAAAACCAGTGAATTTAGATGTAGTTCTGTGTGTGTGTGTGTTTACTATTATTATTTATTAATTTATTTTGCTGTGAGTTTATGTAGTCAACAAGGAAATATTTAACTCCAGAATGCTTAAGGAGAAGCCCTGATACAATCAGCATGATTGGAGCTATTATCATGTTTCCTGTGCAGACCATGTGATGGGAGAGATGTGGCTTTTGATGTGAGCCAGTTTGGAACCCTATGGCAAATAAGAACAAGTACACTGTTATCAAAGCAAGAAACAGATCCAGATTCCCTCCTGTTTCCTCTGTTCCATCAAGCCATGAGTGTTTAAAGGGCTTGTTGGCTCAAGTATGAAAATTATGTCATAATTTATTCACCCTCATGTTGTTCCAAACCCACATGACTTTCTTCCATGAAACACAAAACACAGGGTTAGTCACATTCACTTTCATTGCATCATTTTTACATACAATGAAAGTGAATGATGACTGAAAAAACATTCTGCCCAACATCCCTTGTGTTCCACAGAAGAAAGAAAATCATATGGGTTTGAATCAACATGAGGGTGAGTAAATAATGACAGTATTTTCATTTTAATTTTCAAAAGTGTTATGGGTCAGTATGTGTGATGTATGTTACTAAGGAGGGCTTAAAGCATATAGTCTATTAAATGTTTAATGTGAAGTCATATGTGAGTGTGGCTGTCTGACCTGGACAATATCTGGTGAGCTGTACTTCAGTGTAATTGGGGGAGGGGTGGCGTCAGACATACAGAGATCAACCTCAATAGAAAAGATTAACCATGAACTAATCATCCTCTCTCTGGGTACTTCAGGTGGTCTGCGTGTTTGTTTGTGCACATGTGCGTCTGTACGAGGCAAGCGCCATGCAGTAAAACTCATGCGCTTTTTCATAATATTGGTCTCCGAGCAAGCCTGCGAGCAGACTAATCCGCTGTATTTACGCATTAATAACCAGCCAGGCAACAAGATCATCATTACACATGGTGTTGTTGTAAATTAATCTCTCTAAATGGGATGCTTCAGCGCTACATGAGTCCATGGGACAACCTGGTGCATTACTGCAAAGCAGTGAGAGGGCCATTAAAATACATTAACACACTAGTTAACTCATCAGCTAATTAATACTTCTCAAATGCCTGTGTTACATGCAAGTTAATAAGCCAGAAAAGTTGAAGACGGGAAAAGATAGTAGCTGACCAACATTCACTTTCATTGTATGGAAAAAAGATGCAATGAAAGTGAACGGTGACTGAGGCTGTCATTCTGCCTCATGTCTCCTTTTGTGTTTCACAGAAGAAATTAAGTCATTGAGCAGGGCTACTCAACTTCAGAAAGGTCAGGGGCCGCAAAGCTGGATCACTGTACGCACAAAGGCCACAAACTAAATTTTTATGATTTTATATATTTTTAAATATAATTAAAATAGTTTTTAATATTCTTATGAATTTTTTTTATATTTATGATTTTATATATATTTACATATAATTACAATTATTTATTTGTAATAGTAAGAATATTTAAAAAAATGGACCTAGGAATTACATTTCTCTCATCATTTACTCACCTTCATGCTATCCCAGACGTGTATAACTTTCTTCTGCTGAAGAATGATTTTTTGTTTTAAGAAAAAATATCTCAGCTCTATGGATGAAAGTCAGATCAATATTTAAGTCCTTAGCTTTTTTGAAAATGAAACTAAACAGCAGCCACATGTCAAAGTTCTGGCCACCATTCACTTACATTGATTGTATGGACCAACAGAGCTGAGATATTTTTCTAAAATATTAATTTGTGTTCTGCAGGAGAAAGAAATTCACACATCTGGGATGGTAAAAGGGTGATTAAATGATAAGATAACTTTCCCTTTTAGTAATTATTTAAAAAATAAGGGGTGAAACAGTTCAAAGGATCAGTTCTGTTGTCACTGTGATTGTCAAATTACAAAGTGTTCAACATCACATAGACCAGAAATTTGTGTTAAAAAACAAGAGCGATATATACAATATAAGCACCAAAGCTCCTTCATTGACAAGTCATAAAGATTTGTTCACCCCCCATAGCATTTTGTGCTGAAGTAGATCACTAAAAAGCATTTGCATGAAGGTGTCTCAAAGCTGTCACTGCAGGAAAAACCGTTACATTTTCCCCCTGTAAACACTTGCCTTGACAAGTACTCTTATGAGCTATTCAAGAGATGGACAGATTTGCACTGTGTGAGATTGCGAGCGTGCATGTTTGATTGACAGACCACACCTGAGCACACATGTACGGTTCTGTATGTACATGCATTCAGACTGACTGCCACTCTCATGACATCAGCCATTCTCAGATAATATTTGTTGTTGGTTTTTTAATTACTAATGTATTTGTAACATTCCCTCTCTAAAATGATTCAGCAATGTAGAGAACTATAGCGTTAACACTCATGACAATAGACAACTCGCAATGTATTCAGATTTGATAGGCTGCTGATAAATATATGTCTGCTGATGATAATACGGTCCGCAAAAGTTCACTCGAGGGCCGCATGCGTTTTGAGTAGCACTTTCATAGAGATTTGGAACAACATGAGGGTGAATAAATGTTGACAGAATTTTAATTTTGGGTGAACTGTTCTTTTAAAGGAGTCATGACATGAGGAATACAATCTTTTGAAATATAAGAGGTCATTGTACTATAAAAACAGTACTATTTCAGAACTGTAAACTTCCTCCTTTGTAGAAAAAGAGAATGGCTTTGTATTACGTTTGCATTTTCAGAAGATTTTAGCATGGATTGTATGTATTTTCGGCTCATATCAGCATGAATTGCTTGTGAACCAGTCACAATATGATTTAAGCTTTGTAAAAGAACTGTTATTGAAAGATGGGACAGTTAAAATTGGACCACATTGGACTATTGGACCACAAAACATTAAGTTAACAATTGAATTCATGAATATTTCATATGTCATGACTGTTTGATAGTTTACGGTGCTGCTTGAGTGAACAGTTTAATATATTAAGATGAGATGTGTTGAATGTGGGTTATATGTTAATCCTGAAATTTAATTTATAAATGTTTATACATTTTTTCTATTTGCGTTTCAAATATGGCTGTATTGGAAGGGATGCACAATGTTAGCCAATCATACCAGTGGGCGTTTACATTGAAGTCTTAAAGGTCAAAAGACTGAGGGCCAGAAACAGAGCGGAAAAATATTATATATGACTAAATTATGACTGTTTTGTATAAGTGGACCTCAGGGAAGTTAATTTAAAAAAAAAACACAAAAACCTTGATTCAAATTACAAACCAATTCTTTCAGAAAGCCAACGAATTCCAAAGATCCAGCATGGCATATCGGCCATAAACATCTAAACATCTCCAGCATCTGCAGGGCTAAAGAGATTCTCTTTGATTTCATAGATTTATTAGGCTTTGATTCGATTAGGCGAGAGAGAGGGCTCAGCTCTAAATGACAGCTCAGGCGGAGGGCATATTGGCTGCACAGAGGCAAAATTAAAGGGTAAGTACAGTCTGCCATTGCTGCTTACCACAAGTCCAGGCCCCTTTACCACACTTCAGAGATTTCAATTTAGCTAACGGCATGCCTAATTGCTCTCATTATCTGAGAAGTATAAGTTTTTTAGGCAGCTGAAACTTAATTGTCAGCGGTTCAATTTTCCGCTTGTGCTGTTCTTTCTGACAGTGCTCTTTGGTGTCATGACGAGGCCAAAAACATGGGAGGAAAAAGGGTCAGCAAATGTAAAACATGGGAAGTGATGCAACAAAAATGAAAAATGAAGTTAAAAAAGGCAACAGTGAATTCTCAATCTCTCGTGCATCAGGCATTTTTCCTGTTGTTCCTGCTGTCATTGCACAGCCAGGTTTTTATCTTATCGCCCTTTTTGTGTGCATCTAGGCCAAAAATATGGAAGAATCTTAATACCTATGAAGAAATGTGTATGAGTGTTTTGGGTGTGGGGGTTAAATGGGGTTAAAAAGAAGAGACATGTCCAGTTCACAGTGAGGTCAGCATTCAGGTGGAGGTTAGGAATGCATGCGCAAACCAAATCATCCACCCACACAAAGACACACATACATACAGGCCAACCATGTGAGTCTCACACGCTTATCTCATGGATATATTCCCATTCTCCACCCTTTCTTTTGCCCTCTTCCTTTTCCCATTCCCTTCTCCTTTTGGCATCTTTCTAACTGTCCTTGCCAGTCAAATGATTACTTAATAGCTGTTCTCTCTTTTCACAAAGCACAAACATTAAAATCTAGTACACTGTAAACCCTAATGCTCAAAATAATTAATTGTTAATTGAAACTGACAACTATTAAGTACCCTGAATTGTTTTATTGTTTTGAGTTTAATGAAATGGTCTGTTTAAATTTATAGAAACTGACATTGAACTGAAACTGGGCAGGGGATTTCTTTTTCCCAGCAGGCTTTGCAATTCAAATGAATTGTAATATAATGTGACTTTGTGCAAGATGAATGTAAAGGGGGAGACTTTTTAGTGTTTAATGTTTTGATGTGTTGTGTTGTGTTTTTTAGAAGAGTGTCTGCTATGTTAAAGTTTATGGGGGTTCCATTATGGTGAATAGAGGAGCATGTGTAAAACAAAATCTGAAAGTTCTATTAACTTTAACTTGGGAGTTTATTAACTTAAAAATTGTGATAACTGATTGCTTACATTTTTTTAGTTCTGCTTACTTATGTTTAAAGTGTAGACACTAGGTTTGCTGTCAAATGAATTGACAAAGTAATGTTTTCTAAATCAGAAACCTATCAGGTTGCTTTCAAAATGTGTTTAACCATAATTCTGCTATGCACCTTATACCCCATCTTAACTGCAAGCAAGCTGCATATGGGCTCCCAGGGGCGGGTTAATGATTTCTGAGGGCCCAAGCAACAAACCAAACCAGGGCACAACTTTGCAACAAAAAAAAGACAACATTTATTTTAAATCATCATTTTTAAAATCGATCAGCCGTTGTAGCCAAATCTAGTTAAAGATAATTTATACATGTTTTCCAGTTTTCCCACAATACAGTGATAAAAAAGCAATATTAACTTACAAAACACTTTGTGTGTATGTGTTGTGTGTGTGTGTATGTGTGTGTGTGTGTGTGTGTGTGTGTGTGTGTGTGTGTGTGTGTGTGTGTGTGTGTGTGTGTGTGTGTGTGTGTGTGTGCGAACAGGGTGTGCAAAACGTATCGGTTACCTAACGTAACCTCGGTTCTCTCTAGATGAGGGAACGAGTATTGCGTAAGCTAGCTTACGCTACGGGAAAGATTCATCTTTTCTGAGATATTGAAGCCAAAAAATTATCCTTAATTTTTGTATCCATTGTCAACGCAGTGTGGCAGCTGCAGACCTTGAGCGGGCTAGCTAGCGAGCTCATAGGTTGCTCTGCGGCAACTGCTGCAGCCTATAGACGAGCTTGGGCGAACTCGCATCCAATGAGAGGCGTCCGTGCACTCACTGCATCAAAGCCCGCCAAAATGGGCGTGACTAGAGTGCATATAAGCGTAGTTCGTAGGCTGGAACCCTGGTTTTCATTGACTGAAGCGAAAAGTCGCCGTGGCGCGAAGCACGGCCGGCTACGCAATACTCGTTCCCTCATCTAGAGAGAACCGAGGTTACGTTAGGTAACCGATACGTTCTCTTACGAGAGGTTCTCTCAGTATTGCGTAAGCTAGCTTACGCTCACGGAACCCATTGTCAACGCCGTGCGCGCCAAGCATCCACTGTATGAGCCCCAGGGAATTAAGGGGGACCCGGGGAGCCCTTATGAGTGGGGAAATAATATTTGGCCGGCAAGAATGCGGGTCATTGATTGTGTAATACATAAGCACATAGTGGGAAGGGAACGACAGAGCGGCGGTGCCGGTCTGTGTGGAATGTGTCCCATCAGTGCAGCTCACCAGGGAGCTGTAGCTTATTAAACCGCTAGTAGTTTTGCCTGCAGAGCGGGCACTTCCATATTGTAAAATCTGACAAAGGTGGAGGGGAAGTCCATCCCGCTGCCACACATATGTCGTGAATGGAAATCCCGCTGGACCATGCCCACGAGGATGCCATGCCTCTAGTGGAGTGAGCCCTAATGCCCAACGGGCATGGCAGGTCTTTTGACGCCGTATGCAGCAGCAATAGCGTCCACTATCCATCTAGATAGTGTTTGTTTCGAGGCGGCGAGACCTTTGGTGCGCCCTCGAACTAAACGAAAAGCTGCTCAGAGCGTCTGAAAGCAGCGGAGCGCGCAGTATACAATCTCAGTGCTCTGACCGGGCAAAGGAGATTGGCGTCGCGTTCAGCTATCGGATGCTGGCAGCGCCGATAGGGAAATGACCTGTGCTCTGAAAGGAGTACCGATCACCTTGGGAACATAGCCATGTCTAGGCTTTAAAATGACCTTGGAGTCACTTGGTCCAAACTCAAGACACGCAGCGCTGACAGACAGCGCGTGAAGGTCTCCCACACGTTTGACTGATGACAGGGCAGTCAGAAAACGGTTTTGAGTGAAAGGTATTTCAAATCCACGGATTGAAGTGGTTCGAAAGGGGGCTTTCATAGTTTCGAGAACTATAGAAAGATCCCAGATAGGAACCGATGGGGGTGCGGGGTTCATCCTTCTAGCTCCCTGAGGAAGCCGGATGACCAGCTCGCTTTTACCCCATGACTGGCCGTGCAGGGGTTCAGCGAATGCCGCAACGGCCGCCACATACACTTTGAGCGTGGATGGGGATCTGCCCTTATCCAGCAGCTCTTGTAGAAATACGAGCAGCGACGACACCCCACATGTCCGCGGGTCCAGGTCTCTGTCGGTGCACCATTTTGAGAACACAGACCATTTTGACGCATAGAGTCTTCTCGTGGAAGGGGCTCTAGCGTGTATGATGGTGTTTATTACTCCTTCTGGCAGAGCGACGGGTAGTCGCTGATCACCCACGCATGCAGCCCAGCGCTCTGGGTGGGGATGCCAGATTGTGCCGCGAGCTTGAGAGAGGAGATCTGCTCTCACTGGGATGGGCCACGGCGCTGTCAGTGACAGCTGCGTAAGCTCCGGGAACCATGTCTGATTCTCCCAACGCGGGGCTATGAGGAGCACCGAGTGACGCGTTTCCCTGATCCTTTGCATTACCTGTGGCAATAGCGAGACGGGAGGGAAGGCGTAAAGCGGGCGTCTGGGCCAGTCCTGGGCCAGCGCGTCCTCGCTTTTCGAGAAAAATATAGGGCAGTGAGAGTTGTCTTTGGACGCAAAGAGGTCTATCTCTGCTCTGCCGAATAGGTGCCATAACGTCTGGATTGTTTGAGCGTGCAGGGACCATTCCCCTGGGGGAATATTGTCTCTGGACAGTCTGTCCGGGCCGTCGTTGAGGTGGCCTGGCACGTGCGTCGCCCTCAGCGAGCGCAGGTGGCACTGGGACCAACTCAGTATGCGTTTCGTCAGATGGAAGAGGTTCCTGGATCTGACACCGCCCTGACGGTTTAGGTAGGATACCACAGATCTGTTGTCCGAACGGACCAGGACGTGGTGACCCTGAATGACCGGGAGAAAGCGCACGAGCACGTACTCGACCGCTATCATTTCCAGACAATTTATGTGAAGGAGCTTTTCCTGAACTGACCATAGGCCGAAAACCGGAGAGCCCTCGCAGACCGCGCCCCAACCCGTGTTGGACGCGTCTGTCGAGATGACTTTTCGGCGAGATACAGCTCCCATTGTCACTCCCGCTGATACCATTCGGCCACTGTCTAGGGCTGCAGAGCTGATATACAGGTCTGAGTCACCTTGATGGGCTGGCGGCCTGTGGCCCAAGCCCGGCGAGACGCGGGTGTTTAGCCAATGCTGAAGCGGGCGATGTGCAGTAAACCCAGCTGAAGTACTGCTGCGGCTGAGGCCATGTAACCTAGCACTCTCTGGAATTTCTTCAGAGGCGTGAGGCTGTTCATCTGAAAAGATGCGGCTAGTCGCTGAACACGGCGTGCGCGCTGTGTAGATAAGCGAGCCGTCATTGCCACGGAATCTAGTTCTATTCCCAGGAAGGAAATGGTCTGACTGGGCTGTAGTGAGCTCTTGGTCCAATTGACTGCAAGACCCAAACTGTTCAGATGGCTGAGGAGAACTGCTCTGTGAGACAGAAGCTCCATATGTGACTGAGCCATAATCAGCCAGTCGTCCAAATAGTTCAGAATTCGCAAACCCTGACTCCGCAGGGGTGCGGCGCCGCATCCATGCACTTCGTGAAAGTACGGGTGCTAAGGACAGGCCGAACGGAAGGACGGTGTATTGATAAACCTGGCCGTCGAGGCGAATCTCAAGAATGGCCTGTGACGGGATTTATCTGAATCTGAAAGTATGCATCTTTCAGATCGAGAGAAATAAACCAGTCCCCCTGGCGCACATGCGCGAGGAGTTTCCTGATTGTAAGCATTTTGAACGGTCTGTTTGCAAGCACCTTGTTCAAAACCCTGAGATCTAATATGGGTCTGAGGCCGCCGTCTTTCTTGGGAACAAGAAAATAACGGCTGTAAAGCCCCGACTCGCTCAGAGAGGGTGGCACTTTTTCTATGGCCCTTTTGCACAGAAGGCTTGCTATTTCTGATATTTCTTGCTATTTCTGCGGGCAGAGAATGGGCGCGCGCACGCATTTGTGGGCGCCTTCATTGACTCTGACGCTCGAGCGGTTCGTAACCGCTTTATGAGAGCATGCTCTGATAGGGGCACGGGATGTGTTATGCTTGTATGTAGGGGCGAACACTGGGTTGTGGGCACTTTTTCTACACATAAGACATGTTTGCTCTTTACAAGATTTATTTGGGTCGCTGTGAAAACGGCGTTTGAGTGCAGGCAAGCGGGCAGTGTCACCGGCTTGTTGGCTGCTAAATTCACCACTGTAGTAGCCTGAGAGAAGGGGACTGACAGGGGGCAAAGTTTTGACGGTGGTCCGCCGCGGCGGGACTGAGCCGTCGCTTGTTCAACAAAGTTAGGAAGACTTCGGTTGCTCTGGTTTCAGCGTTACCTTAAATCGAGGCCCGCGGGGCGGCGGTCTGCGGCGGCTGTCTGAACGCTGATCGAGGGCGGCCGCCCTGTCGACGCTGAGAAGTCTGAGTTTGTTGAACTGGGCGCTGTGAAGAGGCTCGTGCAGGAGGCTGGTCACGTGAGCGGCCTGCAGAGGAGCTAGCGCGACGCGGCAGGAAGAGGTTCATGGCTTGGGTGGCTTTCTGGACTTCTGAGAAGCGGTCAACAATGCCACTCACCGCGGAGCCAAAGAGACCGGAGAGCGGTGCGTTGAGGAACGTGGAGCGCTCTGCTTCTCCCATGTCGGCTAGTGTTAGCCATAAGTGTCTCTCGGTCACAGTCAGCGATGCCATGCACTTCCCTAGAGCTTGGGCTGCAGCTTTGGTAGCCGAAGGGCGAGATCTGTCGCGCCGTAGATCAGTAACAGCCTCTGGGTGCCTGCCTTTCTCATCCCACTCCGAAGAAGGTCTGCTTGTAGGATCTGTAAAACGGCCATTGAGTGCAGCGCAGATGCGGCTTGGCCGGGCGGCGAATAGGCGCGGCCAACATAGGCGGAAGTCGCTCTGCAGGCCTTAGACGGGAGCACAGGCTTGGAACGCCATCTCGCGGAGGGCGGACAAAGGTGTGCTGCTACCGAGTCCTCGACCGGGGAATGGATGAGTAGCCTCTCTCAGTGGCGCCGTCCACCGATCGCGAGAGGTGGAGACGTGGGAACGGGTCCTGGCTGAAAAAGGAGCATTCCACGACTTTGCAAGCTCTGTATGTAATTCGGCAGGAAGGGAGCGGCCCGGCCGCGGGTGTAGAGCGGCGATGGCTTTGAAGAAAGCAGCCGTCGAGTCTGTTGGGTGCCTGCTCAGGGGCGGTGACCACTCGAGCCCGAGGCGGTCGACGGCCTGTGTGAGGAGGCGTGTTAACTCCCTTTGACTCCGGCGCGGGTCCTGCTGGATTCCTGGGCCGAGGAGGAGGCTTGGGAGCCTGACCACTCCTCGCTGTCCGAAGCCATGATGGAACAGCGGCCCTTATCCTCCGCCTCGTCATCCGAGATGGCAGCAGTCGCGGCCGCTCGGCGGCAACTGCGCGTCCCGGGGCGGGGAGGGTGAAAGCGATGCTCGAGGGAGAGGCTCGGCGAGGCAGTCGCTTCAACCACAGTTTCCGGCAGCCTTTGTGAGCGGCGCTTCTTCCTGCGCGTGCTGAAGGTAAGGCGGCGCGGCGGTTTCTACTTTGAGCGCTCGAGTCGAGCCCGCAGGGTCGACATCGGTAGCTCCTCACAGAATCGCATCCGCCCTCAGCGAGGGCGAGCTCTGCGTGCCCCAGTCCCAGGCAGAGAGCGCCAGATGATGTGGCGGTCTCCTGTGCTGAGAAGGGCGCGACATGAGGCGCAAGTGGAGCGAGGCATCTTGAAAAAGACGCCAGTACTCTTTTGTGAATAGTTCGTGAGAACTAGCTTGCTTTAAAAGGATACGTCGTCGGATGGCGTAGCTCGCAGGATGGCTGAAGGTGGCTGAGACGGCCGGCTTCTTCTAGCGCTGTCCACGCTTGCTTGATGCCCCTCGAACGACGACGCGGCTTCCAGGTCAGCGATGCGAAGAGCTTCGCTGAAGAGATGAAAATCAGGGTTCCAGCCTACTGAACTACGCTTATATGCACTCTAGTCACGCCCATTTTGGCGGGCTTTGATGCAGTGAGCGCGGACGCCTCTCATTGGATGCGAAGTTCGCCCAAGCTCGTCTATAGGCTGCAGCAGTTGCCGCAGAGCAACCTATGAGCTCGCTAGCTAGCCCGCTCAAGGTCTGCAGCTGCCACACTGCGTTGACAATGGATACAAAAATTAAGGATAATTTTTTGGCTTCAATATCTCAGAAAAGATGAATCTTTCCCGTAGCGTAAGCTAGCTTACGCAATACGAGAGAACCTCTCGTAAGAGAACCTACTACTTCACCCTTTTCTGTATAAAGAAGCACATTTAGACACAATATGGCTAACTATTTGTCTATTTTGTTTTGTTAATGAAAATGCTTCCAAAAAGTCAGAGCAGAATCAACCGCTGTGTGTCACCAAACAACATACAGACTGGCAGTCTATATAAACAGTGAAGTCATCCAGTCTTGCTATAGTAAATATCAGCACTTATGGAACTCCACTTACCCAACCAGAACTTTTTCTTTAGATTTAGAAAAACGATAGTTCTAAAAATGATCTGCCACTGGCACTGCTACTGGTACTCCTAATCGTTTCAAAACTTGATTGGTTAATAACTGATTATCTAAACACAATCAGGATGGCAGGGCAGTGAGCTGGTCTGGCAGTGCCCTCTCTAATGTGAGCAGATGCCAGGCAGGAACATGCCAAGGGGCTGTCTGTGCCAGCGAGGGAAGACTTGAATGAATGAGGTTTATTTATTCCTCCGCATGAATAAGGCCAGTCAGTAAAAACAGCACAAAAGGAGACAGAGACTTGTTGGCATGCACGAAGTGTCGCCTCCAAAGCAGTGTTGCAAGACTTTGGTATTAGTGAGAAGAATTGAATGAAACAGAAATAAACAGAAATTTAGTGTGTGAGGGCATAATTTTAACACTCTGTGTTTTTTTAATTATGTTAAAATTATACTTTCAGGTTTTGCAGTGTTATAAGTCCATTCCATCAATAATCACAAAGTTGCTGCTGACTTAGACTTAAGTTACACTCACTTCCTTGTTTTGTTTGTTTGTGTTTTTTTTTTTTTTTGTGGGGGCAGGACATTGAAGCTGTGCATCCTGGGTATGTAATCTCTCTTGTCTCTTCCTGGTTTTGTTTGCATTGGCCTGGATATGGGTCACTCAAAGTAGACACAAGCTTATCATCCAGAGTATGACTGGGTGCTGGGCATATTTATTTAATATTTATGATGTACAGTATATTATATTATTTTGTTGGTGTTATCAAAGAAACCAAAATTATAAATATTGCAACCATTTTAATGCTCTTTTTATTTGGTCATTAAGTCTCGGCTAGTTTTGCATCCACTCTGTCAGTCACTCGTGAGAATGAATGCTCTTAGACAGAGGTAGTTTACCAGCATTTCACTCTCAAATTTAAACATCCTCTAAATGGAAAGAGAGTTAGGAAGTTTGATTCATTTATATGAATCAATTCTTTCGAACTGTGTGTTTCAAAGATTCAGTTCAATGATTCATTTGCATCATCACTGCTGATATTTTACAAATTGTAATTGAAATAAACAGCAATATTTTCCTACATATATTTTTAAGGAATATTCCAGGTTAAGCTCAATCAACATCATTTGTGGCATTATATTGATTACCACAAAAATTTATTTTGACCTGTCCTACTTTTTGATGTTACAGTAAAGCATTTACAATGGCAGTGAATTATTGGAGGGTTTAAAGGCAAAAATTTAAAGCATATCATTTATAAAAGCACTTGCTAAAACATGTTTATTATTTTAGCTGTTAAGTTGTTTAAATCATTGTTTTAAGGGTTGTTTTAGGATTTATGATGTTATGTTTTGTTGTGGCAATGAAGTTGTAAAATTGGCTATAACTTTACACAGAAAAGGTTAGTAAGCGATTATATCACACTAAGGGGGCTTTCACACTTGGTTCGATTGCCTGTTCCGAACCCGAGTTCGATTGCTCCCCCCTCCCCCCTGCCCCCGATGGACTGTGTTCACATATTTGTATCCGAACCGCGGTACGCTTGCGTCATCAAGCTGCAGCTGGTGCGTAATCGTGTTGCTTGATAACAGCGAAATGAAAAGGCGTCAAAATTCAATGAATAGACTTGCTCGGTTCACATTTGTTCTTCTTTTTTTAACCTTTGTTTTTGTTTTCAACATCAAGATACAGAAACACACTTGCGTCTGTCTGCCGCAAAAATACTGAAATCGTTCAAAAGACAGCGGGCTGTCCGCCGAAGACAATTTTTGCGAAGGCAAGCAGAAATCATCTCTCTGCTTGCAGTGCGTGTGCGTGTGCATCAATCCCGCTTTTCATCAAGGTAAGTGTATACACACACGCACGCACGCACGAAAGTAAACCCTTTCCGCTCATTTTGAAAGTGACGCGTGTGAGACTGACGACCACATTATACGTCATCAATAGCGGTTCACTTCCGCGGTTTGGTTCGATTGCGTTCATATCAGCAGCGAACCGTACTGGAGTTCACATGAACCGTACCCCAGACCACCTTTTTAAGCGGAGTACGGTTCGCGGGTGCGCACCCGAGTTGGGAAGACAGCGTTCACATCATCCAAACGAACCGAACTCTGACGTCATTCGAACCGGGGTGCGCACCAAAAGTGCTAGTGTGAAAGCCCCCTAAAATCATGTTAACACACATACTGTTTATGTCTTATAGCTATACTTTTGAAACAGTTAGTATTTGAATGTACAGATTGGCCCCATTCACTAACATTGTAAGTGCTTTCCTGGAACCCAGATTATTGCTTTTTCTTTTAAGAAAAGTAGGGACAAGTCAAAATGATTTTTGTGGTAATCAGTATTATGCCACAAATGCTGTTGATTGAGCTAAACTTGTATTGAACACGGACTATACCTTTAATATGTATTGGTTTTTTTTTGTGCATGAATAAAAATGATTAATTACAATTATTTTTTGTGTTAATTTTGTGGAAAAACGTGTCTTGATTGTTTTGTTGCTATTTTGCTTTATTTTTATTTCTTGCATTTATCAAAAATCCCCTGTTAAAGCCATTTCAGAGCAAATACATAAATATTTTAATATATAACGAACATTACCAAATGTGTGAACCATATTGAGATATTTTTTTTTTACTTATAACATCCAGCCCTATTGGGTCCCCCTATCTCCCCCCACAAATCTGCATGGGTGATTTCTTCTTTCTATGGTAAATACAATCACTATCACTAGCTTCATGTTCAAACAGAAAATTTTAATTCCCAGCAGTGTGCTATTCCAGCTGGTACCATTAGTGAAGGACAAGTTTACAGACAGATTGATTAAATGATTAATTTAGCTAAAAATATGCCACGTCCAAGCATCACTAACTTCAGCATTTTGTAAATAACCTCTGAGAAAAGCAAAACAGAGGTAAAGGAGCATGGTAATTAATCGATTCAATTAATCACTGTACACATGTCTATTCATGCTCAATCTAACCTGATTAATGTGCGCATCTTAATTATTATCCCACCACGTTTTGAAACACTCATTCAATGTCATTCCTGACGATGTTAGCAGCTTTTAACAGCATAATTAACACAGTCACCCAGTTTTCTTTTATGGCACTATGAACTCCTAAAGAACGGAATAATGCCCTCCCCCTTTTTGAATTCGAACAAGCACTCTTTTATCGTCATCATCCATTAACCAAACATATCCAATTGCCTTTTAAATAAAATAAAAAACCTTTTTTGTGACCTCCGTGCTTTCACATATTATGAAGCATAAAAGCTGGATTTAAGGGAGCGAGACAAATTATAAAATGAAAAATTGACAGATTATGAAAACAGTGTTTTTATCGCTGTATGCAGTTTGAAGGTTTGCCCATTTTTTCTTTCTGAGCTTTTCCAAATGACTGATATATTTAAACTCAGAATGGATATTTCATTCAAATATACAGTAGATGAGCTCTGACATTTCTGCATATGCTTAGAGCAGAATCATGTTAAACAACACACCCTGAAACAATACTGAGCCACGAGACCCACGGGAAATCTTCAATCTCTGCTCTCTCTTCTTGTCTGTTTTTCACTTTCTCACTCTATGACCTGTGTCTGAAACCTAAAAAAGACATCTTCAAAGGCAGTATATGGAAATAGGAAGACATAAAGGCATTTTCAAATGTAATGTTTGCACAATATCCTGTCTACTAAAATGCTTTCATTTGGTTGCTTTTAAGGGCAGCATATTTGTACACTTCACTGCATATGATATCTCACAATCCAGTGCGCGTGGTTAGTCAGTTAGTACAAAATATAAAAATTGCATCTGATGTGGTTGAAAGAAATGAATTCATTTATAAAGGCCCACATATACTTCCAGAGAAGTTCGTCTTTCTGGGGTAAAAAGAAATTGAAAAAAAAAAAAAAACAGCTGAGCAAAGGTATGCTATTTGGTGTCTTTAAGACCAAGCCTATACAATCTAAAGGGGGTCCAATGTAAATATTGAATTGCATAAGGTGCACCCTTGCATCTCTAGAAGCAGACTTCTATTCACTTTTTATTTTTATTCTACTTTTTTATTATTATCTACATCATGTCGTTTTATTGTTTGTGCACTGGAAGCTTCAGTCACCAAGACAAATTCCTTTGATGTGTAAGTATACTTGGCAAAAAAGCTAATTCTGGTTCTGATTCTTCTGAAAAAAACATAACTAATCTGACATTAAAAAGTGTTATCAATGATTTTATGCCTCAAGCTATGAGTAGAATTCACATGTAGTCAGAAAAAGAAGCTGTTTTAACCTCTCGATGATGACTTAAAGAAATATACTATATATTACATTTTTAACTTGTCTTGTTTACATTCCGAATTCATTTAGATATTAAGCTAACACGCAGCCATTATATGCGTCGATTCCACTCTGTTATTGCAATTTATGATGACACTGATACTAATGCAAAGATTGGTGTATAAAAGAGCGTTAATGGGATACAAACAAAAGAATGATGATAAGAGAGGCATATCTTACTTTGGGCAGATGTTTAAATGGCTTTTGCTGCAGATGGCACATGAGTGAATGGGCACTTGAGAGTATTTTTGATTTTAGTAGATTTGATTTTACATTTACATGACATGGTCTTGGAAAGTATGCAAACGATCGTACAGATGTTGGTGAATTTGCACCAGCTCGCTAATAAATGCATGCTAATGTGGTCATGTTGACTGATCTTGACTGACTGAACATTGTAAACAGAATAAGCTGTCTGCCTCAAAGTAGGTGGACCTCCAGGTCACACCTACTAATGATGTGGACCAAAGGCAGTAAGAAGATGTTTGGCAGCCGGTAAGACGTTTTCCTAAATGTTGGCCTTGGAGAATGTTGAAAAACACTGAAACAAATACAAAAACACCTTCTTTTTGCCCACATTTTGTTAGAAATAATGTCACACTTGATCGTTCTTCGATTTTGTAAGAAGTAAATCGGGGGCTTAAATATCTATATTTTTCTAACTTATTCCATTTCTACTTGGAAATAAGCATTGTAGTAATTCAATAATGCATGATTATCGCTAAAGCTCACTTGGATTTGTTCCAGATCATTAGATATGATGTTATGGAGTCTTGGAAGCTTGTCTGAAACCAGTTTCTTTAGAGAGGTTCCTTCATACAAAAATGCTGTCTGTTAAGTCATTGACTGACTGGCCATTGAGGTGGCAAAGCAGCAGCTCATAGTTTTGGACACAGTCCTGCATTGGCTTTTTTCCCTCTCTATACTGACACACCTTCTGTGGCTCTGTCCATTTGGAGCCATTTAACAGTCTCTTTACCTTCTTCCTGCCGCTCTCACCTGTTTTTCCCCCCTGTATTTTAAAAGCGAAGTAATTCAAAAGCCATGTCTGGTGAAGTCTTTTGCTGTAAGTCATCAAAGGTACCATTTCATCTGTCTCTCTTCGTCTCTCTCTTTCTCTCTCTCTTTTGTTAGGTGTTATTTATGAGATGTGTAGCAGAATTCCTGTGAGCCTGCAGCACCTGCTTGTGTTGGACGGGGAGCCGAGAGGCAGCTGCTGTACTCTGTAAGAGCAGTGAAAATGTTGTGAAAGCACTGTGATTATGTTATTTAAGTGTTAAGGGAGGCCAGGAACATTAAAGGACATTAAAAAAAGTGTAGTAGATTTGTTCAGAGAAGCTGGGAGCAGCAGAAGAACACCATAAAAACATTGTATGAACAAAAAGTACAAAAACGCTTTAAAAATGTAGGAAGCTCAATCGACAATATTTGTTCCATAATGTTGATAGCTGCAGAATGTTTTTTACGTGTCCCTTGTTTTTATAAAAAATATTGAAAGTGAATGGAGCCAGTCCATAAACGTTAAACGTACACACTGTTTCAATAGTAGGCTATAGATATAATACATAAATATTATACATGTTAACAAGTTTTTAGTGTGATAACAAAGCAGTAATATTAGATATAACTTTACACAGATAAGGTTAGTAAGCAGTTTTATCACACTAAAATAATGTCAATACCTAATGTTTATGAATTGTGGCTATATTTTTAAAAAAGGATATATTTTAAAATTGATGGACTGGCCTCATTCACTTTAATTTTAACATTATGCCATACTGTCAATTGAGCTTAACTTGTACTGAACCCAAAACATTCCTTCAAATGGACCCTGAGTGTTTAATATATAAACATGCAGCTAAGCTGAAGATACACTATGAAATGAATTAGTTATGAACATTCATTTTGGAGCGAAGTGTTTTTAAAGAGTTATTCGAGCATAACAGAAGACAGTCAAGCCAAATGCAGAAACATATTGCTATGTAATTTGTCCAGATAGGAATAAATTAGGGCTGGGATATATAATGTGTTAATTTCTGCGATTAAGCATTTTTGTTTAACACGTTCATTCCCCACGACCTATGTGGCTATAATTGGCATATATTAAATTCCAGAAGGTACATGCTTGACTCGATTGCACATACTAGCAAAGAAACTGATTGTGTGGAGCAGTCCACACTTATTCATTAAGCACGACACATGTATGGGCATAATAAACACAGGAGCAGATTTACTGTATGGAGAATGGAGACTTCCCCAGCAAGCGGTGAGCCAGGTGTGGGAGAGATATGGGCAAGCTGCCTTATCTCTTCGCATCGCCTGAAAACGCTCACTCACTGTCATCTGAACCAGCATCAAAAGCGAAACCACTCAAATAAGACCAAGAGTGTGCAACAGAAGTTAAACACCAGCCAGAGAAAATAATAGTTTTGAGATTTTAAGCTTCAGCAAATTAAACACAAAATCATTTAATATGTTTTTTATCTGTATGTACAGTGTCTTATAAGAAAATCTACACTTTAGATTCTCTTGCGAATAAAGTTTGATATGAATTGAATGTGCCCATTTAATCCTATTATTAAAAAAAGTCCACAGAAAAATTCCAGAAGATTTTGCCCAACTTTTATTTACAGCATGTCCACTGATTTTATGGCATGTATACACATATTTGTATCGATAATTTATACCTGTGAAAATTCTAATGTGTCTAATTAACCCTATCCACAAAAAAAATAAAATGTTTACATGTACATATTTAAATAATTAAAATAAATTATGACTAACCATTTTTTTATAATTGTTATAATGTATCATGTACCATGATTAATCCCGATTAAGCGCAATTAATCACAGAAAACTGTGTGATTAATTAGTAAAAAAAAAAAATATTGATTCACAGCCCTAGAATGAACATCCCAGCTCACCTATGTGGTTGTGGCAGGTGATTTAGGAACAAATTGTTAAAGCAATCTAAATTAAATAAAGTTTTGACCATAATAATTTAAAACAGATTTACAAGCTACAACAGTGTATAGGACATTTAATTTTTTTTTCCAGAAATAAGAATGAAATGCTTGATTTCAAAATGCAGGTAAACGTTCACCTCATGTGAAGTGCAAACATTAATAGGATAAACTTTCATATTTGTATCCAATGTTTTGTAACCAGGTAAACACGGTGCACAGGTGAACATGACAAGGCCAGCATTTGTTTTGATTGCAAACACCTGAATCAGGACAGGTGGACTTTAGTCTGGCAGTCTGGACAGAGAGCATCATCGCCAGTCACAGTTAACACACAATGGACAAAAAAGCCCATTAGCACCAGAGAATTTAGAATTACTGGATTGCTCAATTTCATGCAAGGTGACCAAAGAAACATGAACAGATCTCAGATCCAAATGTAGAATCCTAAGAATAAGGCTAACCATTTTTTTTATACAAGCCACGAATCATAACAAGGCATATTACACAAGACATTTATTTGCTCTTGATGTCTATCCCCAGTTCAGTATCAGGTAACTATCAGGTAAACTTGGCAAGGCCAAATTCTATGTACTGCAAACACAGGAGGGATCCCACTCCTTGTGCTGTGATTGGCTGAAATATGGTATGGGAGGCTCTGATACCATCAGGTGCCAGGTACATGCAGACAGAAAGCTTCCAAGATGTCGAGATCACATACAGAGAGCTTGGACCCAAAATCTGGTTCATATTAGGGGGCTTTTAAAAGGAAATGTTGCAATGACATCCATGAAACCCTTTTTTTCTCTCCTCAAACTCACATGGGACCCCAGCATAATTATTACTGGCAGAGGTGAGAAATTCCTGGGATGCCATTTAGCACATGGACAGATGACATCAGAGGAAACCTGTGGGGACCGGAGGAAACATATGGAGCTGGATGGCAGAAACGAACAGTTTACTAAACACTGCCTAAACATATTCATCATCACATGACAAACACGTGTTTAATGCCCGCTAACAGACCAGAGGATGAACTCATTATAATGAAACATTAAAATGAGAGTAACAGCATCTCTTATAATTACACTGTATTTAGTGAATACGAGCTTGTTCAGTACATTGCAAAGTGATATATTTCTTTCTCTGTATGGAAAATTCAGCATTTTTATCTTTTTCACAAAGGCTAGACTTTTAGCCCCTTGCATCTTTCTAGTTGTTTACTAGTGTTGACACTTGGTACAGTAGAAAGCCTCTCACAATGTGACTAATACATACACTTGCACAGGTTGACTAAGTGAAGACCGCATCATAGTATGACCTAACATTCTACTTATACAATTTCTTCTCCAGGGAGTTCAGATGGAAAAGGACACACACACACACACACACACACATCTCCAGGGGGCCACAGATAGAGACGCATTACGACTACCGCCTTGAATCATAACGCGCAGCACACCCAGGAGAGCTCCTCAGAACCACAGAGAACAAGAGATCTCACGCTGCCTTCCAGCATCCCTGACATTTCATACATCACTTTGATAGATCACCTTATCATCATAGCCGTTCGCCAGCATAAGAGCTGTATTCATAAGGCCGCAAGAGCCTACGAGCTGATAAAAGTATATAAGCCATATTCATCATTATCTTCTTAGCATTGTTTTGATGATAAGGCCTGAAAGCTTCAAAAGAGGATGCACTATTTCTAGCTGTAATTCCACTTTCTGATGCAACAGGGCTGTAAAAGTCGAAAAAGTAACGGTGATGGCTGTAGGTGTGTTTATGCTTTTTGAGCCATTAGGAGCTGTTCCTGAGAGTGAAGCAATTGCTATCCCTCATGGATCAATTTAGGAGATATTGCAGGTTTTGCCTATTATGAATGCAATATGGGGATGATGGGATTGGGAGTATTTGTGAAGCTGAAAAGATCAAAGAAATTAGAGATATTCTACCACACCTGGAGTCACGAGTTTGAATCCAGGGCATGCTGAGTGACTCCAGCCAGGTCTCCTAAGCAACCAAATTGGCCTGGTTGCTAGGGAGGGTAGAGTCACATGGGGTAACCTCCTCATGGTCGCTATAATGTGGTTCTCGCTCTCTGTGGGGTGCGTGGTGAGTTGTGCGTGGATGCCGCAGAGAATAGCGTGATGCCTCCACACTTGGTATAACGTGCTCAACAAGCCATGTGATGAGATGTATGGATTGAAGGAGATTCTTCCTCCGCTGCCCAGATTGAGTCACTATGCCACCACGAGGACTTAGAGCACATTGGGAATTGGGCATTCCAAATTTGGGAGAAACAATTAAAAAAAAAATAATAATAATAAATATATATATGAGAGAGAGAGAGAGAGAGAGAGAGAGAGAGAGAGAGAGATTTGCCTATATACTTTTTCAAGTTCTTTATACACACAGGGTTAAAGATAAGGAAAACACTCGGGGTGGTTATAAAGTAGGTTTCATTGCTCAGGCTTTGCTGTGTCTATACTATGCCCAGAATAGACAAGACAAGACAGGACAAGACTAGACTAGACTAGAATAGAATAGTCTGAAATAAATCTTTTCATCATTTTGTTATTACATAATGTTTTTCCATCCATTTAATTTGTCACAATAATTTCTACTCTATTTTATATATTTTCAGAGTTTCAAATAAACTGTCTTCATCAGTATTTGAATTTAAAGTGGTTGAAAAAGAGCAATTAACATAACTACACCACTGGTTGTAATTTTGGCACCACTTTGATTTTACTTTGATTTTTAGGCAGCAATTAAACTAACATAAATTTGAATGTGTTCATTTTTCAAATATTTTACAGTATAAAATAGAATAGAATAAAATCAAATCAAATCTTTATATATATAATGCTTTCATGTTTTAATAAATGAAAATAACTTTTTTAAATACAAATCTGTCTTTGTTTTTATTGCTGATGCTTGACAGGGAATGGACTATATAATAGTACACAGATGGTGCTGGAGAATAACCTCCAAATTGCAACTGACCCAGCCCATTAGCACCTTTGTGCGCACAATAAAAAAAAATATTTACTGTGTGGAATAGTATAAAATAGAGCAGAATAAAATAGAATAGAATCTTTGTATATATCATCAAATGACCAGAGAATTTGTGTGTGTCTTTCATGTGATGTCGCCATAGAATGGCGCCATGTTAAGCTACAGGGACAATCCCCTTGGAGCAACCTAAAGTTAAGTGACTCATTCTAGGACACAATGGTGTTAGTTCATGGATCTCCCCTTGAGGGATCTGAACCGGCAACCTTTTGGATTCCAGCCCAGCTCTTTAACCACTAGATTACACCACAATCCAGTGAAAACAGGGTTATGGACAATGAAATGTCCAGTATATTGTAGACATAATTCCTTTTGTAAGAGCATAAAATAGAGAGAGAAAAATAGCAAGAGGGAACTCCCTAGGCCCTTAAAGAAACATTCTGGGTTCATTACAAGTTTAGCTCAATCAACAGCATTTGTGGCATAATATTGATTACCACAAAAAATAATTTTTAAAAAAAGCAAAAAACTGGGTTCCAGTGTGGCACTCACTCAACGTTTATAAGGCCAATCCGTAAATGTTAAAATTCTCACTGTTTCAAAATTATAGCTACAAGACATAAACAATATGCATGTTAACATGATTTTAGTGTGATAACATCACTTACAAACCTTTTCTGTGTAAAGTTATAATAAATTTTACAACTTTGTTGCCATGACGATGTAATGTCAACAAACACTAAAAGCCTTTAATAACAATATAATTAGGATTGAAACTTTACAGTTCAAATAATAAATGAGTTTTAACAGAAGAATTAAAGTAAACTAAGTGCTTTATAAATGTATAAGCTTCACATTTCTGCCTTTTTTCAAGAACAGGAGGGACAAGTCGAAATAATTATTTGTGTGGTAATCAACATTTTGCCACAAATGCTGTTGCTGATTTTATCTCATATTGAACCTGGAATATTCCTTGTAGTCCCAAGTTGTATTATTAAAATCAATGAATGAAACAGCAAAGCAGATGCACAAAATTACCGCCCACACAGGGCAATTATGAGCACTCATATTCACCTGTGTTCATCAGGTGAACACATTCACACACACACATACTCACGTGGTTTTATCCCTGAAGAACACACTACTTAAGTTGTCAGAATCAGAATGGAGTCTTTTGGACAGGTGTACACACAAACATAATATCCCCAAAGAGCAAGGAGTAAGGGGAGGGGCTCTTAATTTTCTGTGTGATGTAGCAGCGACCTTTCCACCATGCTTGCACACAATCTTTGGGATAGATGATTGTATTAGATGAGGTCATACACCTCACACACCTGTTCATATGTGTCACACTGACAAGAGAGCTGAGGAGGAGTGTTTATCTCCAGAGAATCTATTTCATACGCACACTATTAGATGAGATCAACAAAGTGCAATAATAATCACCACACACCCACCAGGAGAAATAAGAGTGATACTGTTTCAAAAATGGACACACCCATAAACACACACACAAACACACATACACATGAGAGAGATTGTGGAATGTGTCCTGATGATGGGTCCAGACAGCACAATACTTGTGAATTATCCTAACTGGCTGCTGCTATTCTAGGGAGGCGTCACACATCACTCAATCTTCACGTGTCACTGAGTTGTGTGTGTGCAGTTCCAAAACCATATGACTTTATCTCTTCAGTGCAACACAAAAGGAGACGTCAATGGTGTGTCCTAATTTAGATATGTATATGTAAGTGTGTGCGTATCTGGGTATCAAAGCGGCAAACATCACTCAGTCTTTAAGTGTTCCTGAGTGTGTTTGTTCGTGTCTCTCCCCCACATCTAGACACCTTTAGGATATTTCTGTCCTTGGTCCAAAACTGTTGACACCCTTTTTACTCGCTCGAACACTTGTTCCTCAATCTCACCTCTGCATGACAGGCAGACAAATGCTCCACCTACACACTCACACACTCACGCACGCACAAAGTGACAAGGATTCCTCCACATCTCGGTCTTCCTATCAGATGAGAATGGGTCATATGCAAATGTGTGTCTCCACATGGGCAGTAGTTTCCCACAGGCAGCGGGAGAAAGAGTGTTCCCTCCCTCTCCGCACTCTTTCAATGGTCCTTTTCTTCTGCCGCTAAGCCCTTCTATGGCCGATAGTGGCCTGCTGCATAGGTAGCAAAACCCCTTTCCTCCCCCTTGCTGAAGCTTTAAAACACAATAGCTCACTTAAGCATGCACGCACACACACAAATACACACACACAAACTAGCCAATAAGTACAACCATGCACGGCATAAAAGGAGGTTTGTTAAACCTGGGCTCTTCTGAGGAGAATAAAAAGAAGGAGAGATGAAGGAAGGAGAAATAAAGAGCAGTTTTTTCTTTAGCTGTAATGCTTCCTCTCCTTCCGTGGGACCAGTGGCCAGGCAAATCATTAATCCCCATTTGCTAAAGAACAGAGATGTTTGAAGCACTATTTGCTGAGAGCCAAATTTGGACAGGGCTGCAGGAACTAAGCCGCAACTTAAATTAAAGCTTCCGTGCACAGATATTGGTTCTTCATGACAAGAGACAACATGAAGTCAAAATTGATCCTGTTTCCTTTCTTAATAAATGTGCCTGGTCTTTTTGTGCATGATTAGTCTGTTCACGTTATTCTAAGGTACAATAGATTTCTTAATCTCTCATTAAAATACAATAAAAAAAAAAATTCTGCTGACATCACCAAGCCAACTTAGGCAGAAAACAGTTATATAAACCCTAAAACGCATGTGGGTCACTTTTTAACAACACTTTTTACATGAAGTGGTTTTTTAACACTCCAGGAATGCTTCAACTAAGTTGTCTTTGACCATGTGAACTGACTATTTTATCATTTAGTTGCATATTTTTTAGATTATAAAGGTAACCCGTGATTTTTTAAACGGTATTTAATACAATCAAACTGGTATCACACTGTTAATACATTAATAGTTTTCATTTTCCATTATGAAATCAAATATATGTTAAATACCATGTTCAAGGAATGTAGTATCTAATAGGGCTGGGCGAAATAACGATAAATATCATGATGACGATATAAAGTGTCAATCGATAGAGATTTTGCTATATTGTGTATATTGCGATATATTAATGTGCGTGGCATGGGCGTATCTATCAGTGGGCTGGGCTTCAAGTGAGAAACATAATTTTTTCCAGCATTTAATTTTTTTTGTGGCCGCCTAAGCAAATTCAATGACATGTATTCAATGACTGGAGTTTCAAAATAAAGGCATTACAATTTGGTTATTTAATATATAAATAAATACATTTTATTGATTTTCCAGAAAACTTTTACTGTATATATCGTTATTGTGGTATAAAATTACTCATATTGTGAATTTTGGTCATATCGCCCACAGTATGTAAATATGTCTACAAGTTGTCATTCAGTCTATGCTTTTATCCAAAGTGCATGACATTATAACTATTACAGGGACAGTCCCCGTGAAGCAACCTGAGTTTAGATGCCTAGTTTACTGCAAGGGCAGAATGGTAACAGCTCCTGGACTACTACTTAGTGTGTCTGATCCTGCAACTTTTTTTTTTTTAATTAAGCCTCACCATTCTGAACAACAAATATAGCTATTTTCTGTTCCACATTTGAGTACAGTAGGCTGTTATTTTATTAGTTTATATCTTAAGTATTAGTAAGAAACATTTTAACCTAATCCTACTCCTAGTATCATTCAAAACTTCTACTCCATTTTGAATGTGTGAAATTCCACATAATTAAATAAAAGATATTCACATTAGTCACATTACAGAAGTTTGTTGGCTGCAGTGTTTATTGTAATGTTGTGTGTAGTAGGGCAAAGTGTGGAGTCCCATTAACCTTTCTTTCCTTTTCATTCACCTAATCAACAAAACAAAAGAACCAATTTCCTTCTCTGATCTTTTTAGAAAAGAGAACTAATGTGTACAATGCAAAAAAAAAACACAAACTAGACCTCAATCAAACAGATATTCACCACTATACTCTGACTAAAAAGTGTTTTTACACACTCAAAACACACATTCACACACCGTTCCTTGATGAGAAGGAAGCCATGTTTGTTATGCAAAGCACAGGAAGGGAGGGAAGAGGAGCTATTCTGCCAGTTTACAACAGTCCTTCACTGTCACCTCAGCAGGCCTCCAAAATACTGACCCCCATCTTCAACTAATCCCTCCCCCATCTGACCTCCACACAGGGGGCAAACGAAAAGGGAATGGGGAAGAGAAATACAGGGGCTGCTTCTGAGCTTTGTTACCTAAAAATCCATTCACAGTGTGTGTATGTGTGTGTGTGTGTTGGGGGCTTTAACACACAGCCAATTTGTTACGCTGGACGCCTCACAATGGCACAGGGGGGGAAAGTGAAGTCATACTTGAGGCAATGCATGGGCGCCCATAGCAGAGGTCACTAAACATCACCCTGCTACTGTGTCTTACAGAAAGGGTCATAGGAGGAGCGGAGAGGAAAAGAGCGGAGAGGTGTGACTTGACTCTTTCAGATAGACTTTTGGAGGAAGTCACTAAAAGGATGATGAATAAATGAAAGTATCTTCCTCGGCTAAACCCCACAAGCCAGGGAGAGACCCTAAATATTAGCAGATGGCTTTTAAAATGTCCTAGCAGCATGTTATCTTGCAGCAAAGTGCTCAACCACAAAAACTAATTCCACTTAAATACACATACACTTGGCCTACAGAAAAACAAATGCACGCATCTAATACTACACAATTTCCTAATCTACAAAGTTTCGACTTATTGTGCATGAGTAACACTTTTGCAAAAAAATAAGCATCTATGTTTATTGGTTAAACCCTAGAAAGTTCTGTGCAGGGTGTGGAAATAGCCCAGTGCAGTATTTAAAGTTTTATCAGCCAAATAAATTCCAATACACCCATTTTTATCACAGAGCTGGCAGTACCCTGACGTTCGCCCACAGCTCTCCAACGGTAATGACAGTTACTAAATATTTCTCATATTTCATTAGTGAGAAATGTCTGTGAATGTTTGTGAACGTTTGCAAGTTTTCCTTAATTCATAGGTGTAAATCCTTCACCTTAAAGTGTCGGTATAAAAATAAAGCCTTGCTAAAGTTCATATGAAACATAACCTCCATTTTGGAAAGCCACTACAAACCATGTTTATTTTCTTAGCCATGCCAATACCGGTCTGCCACATTCCTCTATTCCCAAACTGGGAGGTTTCAAATTGCCCAAGAGGGCGGCAAAGGAGGAAGGGACAGAGAAAGAGGGGCCCTGTGAAGAACACCTGTCGTCTGACTATTGACTATTAGCACCTTCACGTTTACAACTCAGGCTCGTGATCACCTTTATGTTCCACACCGTGAGAACAGTAAGTGGCCGGGAACGTCATTACAAGGAGTTCCACATGAAAAGGTGAAAAAAGCCACACTGGCATACCACTGCAGTCAAGCGCACTTAGCGTTCCAAGTGTTTCGGAAAAATGTATGCTGAGACAGTCTCAGTGTCATATTTTGAATACTCTGTGTCAGCTATTGGAGTGGTTGATGATATAAACTAGGTGTGCTTTTAAATAAGATTTATTCAGGCTGTACTGCACAGCCATACGGGTTTCAAGAATATGTTTACACACAGCCCAACACCGTCCTTGAATTCTACAGATATCTTCATCTGAGACAGATTAAAACAATCTGAAAAAGTGTTGGCTATTTAGCATTCCACTCTGAGACGTAGAGTCCAAATCTGTGGGCTGTTCCCTGGGCCTCAAGTAAAGCTCATAAATGCAGGCCTTGCGGTTTCTGAGTTAACTATAGACTAAACCAATACATTAAGCTATCTGATGAGAGAAATATATTTTGTTTAAGTGTAACATCTGATGTAGTTCATAAATGGTCTATTCTAGGCCTAGTTATACATTTAACGGCATACAATATGCGCTGATGTTGATAAAATTTTATGAAAATATTCTCAATCTCATTAATCAGATGGAGAACTAGGTTAATGCATATACTAATTTGAAGAATCTGAAATGAAAGGATAACACGCTGAATTTTTATGTGTGTTTAGAATAGAGCTGTCAAAATTAAAGCATTAATGCATGCAATTAATTTTTTTTGTGATTGTGATTAACACATTTACTGTTAATACAGCATAAACACTGGTTGGAAGTGAGGTACCTTTGCGATGTGTTCGCCTGGAGTAATTACACTGACACACATCTCAAACACACACAAAAGCCATGCCAGTGATAAAATGATCTGGAAAGGAGCTCTTAACACATTTTTTTGTACAAAAAAACCTAGATGGAACTTGTGAAAGAAATTAAGTATTTTTCAGCCTAACTAAGGGGCATTTTAAAGAAGCACGTCAAAGTCTTATCTATCACCAAAATGCAGAATTCTATGTTTTTGCCTGCAAGCACTTTTCATGTGGAGTTCAGAGCGGCGTTTGACGCTAAGCTGACGCCCTGACGCGAATCATGAAAGCGGCTTCATGATTGTTGTACGAAAGCAGATAGCCACAGTCTGCCGGCTGATTAATATTGTGGAGGATGAGAGTTTAACGGCCATTGCTATAAATATGCAACCTTTGGGGAGACTAGTTCTTTCAATTAGTCAAAACTTCCACTTAGACTTAGGGAAACATTTAATGTAACTTGAATTGGTGCTATTTTAGTGCATTATAAATCTTTATACTGTGGAAGGATTTGTTCAGAAAATGATCATAATGCATTGTATTGTTTCATATTTTGTTTTCTTCACTTAGAAGGACAAGCCATGTAAGCGCAGCTTAGTTCTAGCGGGAAGACTAGCAGCTGTACATCATCGCACCATTAGCTGGGTAATTCCCAGCCAATCACATGTCAGCCATTGCTTTATAAGTCTGCACACAATCTATCACATTGCTGTTTCAGTGTGCTAACATGGCATCCTCCACCACCCCACCACTACCAGTTGAGTCCCGTCATGCACAGGGGTAGGCTCCTCACCCCTGCCTCCTATCTACGGCAGGATATGGTGGTTCAGAGTACAACTTCTTCGGACCGCCAGATGGGGCCAATACAAAGAGAGACATTACTTTTCTGTTTTATATTCATCAAATAAATGTCATCTTAAATTTCACTCAAGTCTGCGAGTCTTCTTGATAGAAATACATTTAGTGTCAAATTCCAGCACTTTTAAAATCTGTTATAAATCGTGATAAACAATGGGAAAAAGTATGTGATTAATCACAATTAAACATTTTAATCGACAAACAGCACTAATTAAGAACAAAATATGCCCTCATAAATGTACTAAATTAATATCAAATCCAGGGGGCAATTACTGACCCTTGATGGAAAAGTTCATTTCTGACCTTAAAGGCATTCTCTAATGAATTCTCTAGCTTGGGGTTAACACCCTGCATTTAGCCAAAGCAACAGGCATGTCACAGATTTTTCACCTGACGGTGAAGTGCTGCTGTCACATGCTCACCCTGTCAAGCAAAACATTCAGCACCAGGGAACTAAAACCCACCTCCCCCCTAACCTTTACATCTACTCCAAATGGAGGTATATTGTAGCCTTGTAAGAGCAGAGAAGGCTTTCATGATGGCCAAAGAAAAGATACAGGCACATGTAAGTCACAAGTAAGCTGTTTTAAATATTGCAGTCTAATAACGTCTATAATTAATTGAACCTTGTGACTGTATCAGTTGAGAATATTCAGTAAATAGAAGTCATATGTAAATTGAGAACACCATAAAAAAAAATCATTACAGTTCTCCAACAATTAAGTCTAACTGCCGCAACAGAACAGAACAGCAATGCTCCCAACAACTAGGCCTTCTGGATCTGAGCCACAATCAAGTGGATTTCATAGAAGATCTAAGGGACACCTTATGATTATGTTGCATTGTGAAGTTGGTGAATGATGTCTGAATTATAATTGCTTATAAAGATGCCACCATGAGCCAAATCAAAAATCAGAATGTATTTTCTACAGTGTTCTACGCAAGCCTTCTTTGGCAGATTTATTTATTTTTCTTTCTAAAGTTAGTTAGTTAAAATAAAAACATTTCATTAATCTTGAATATGCTAATTAAAGTAAAGGTAAGTCTGGTAAACAGAAGGTGAATCCTACTACAAGAAGATACCTCAAGTGAACAATACTGTTGGCCTTTACACCAAACGTTGAACCACTCAGGCGGTCAAATACCAATTATACACGGTCTGTTCAACACTCCTCACGGCGGCGCGGGGGTATGTTAATGACGCAGGGACGCGCACAGTCAGGGAGCGTTCATCACGCACCGGGAGCGCTGATACTCCGCGGGTGCGCTCCTTGGTCACAATTAACCCGTGATTTTAAATAATTAATGGTCAGGGTAATGGTAAGCGCATCCGTACTTTTATATACTTAATTTAGTTTAACTGTAAACGGAAACTGTTTTGTAGGATTGGGGTCAAAATGGTAAAAACAGCTTTATTTAATCACAGAACCAAGGTCTAAATTGAAAACATAACGACATAACTTGTACTAGAAAGCCTACATTTCAAGCTGTCATATTATAAAATAAGTACAAGAAGGTGTTGTTGCGTGGCTCAGGTGCGTCTCTCTGTTAGCAATACCTGCAGTGCGGAGAACAGTGCCAAACGCCCCATGACAAAGCACTAATATTAGGCTACCACCGCTGAAAAATCATTCCACCTTTCGAAACAATTTCAAAGCACGCCTTTGCTTTTTTCCTACCGCATGTAAAAAATATAATGAGCGATGTTCCAGCACCTTCAAGGATGCTCTCTGCACTGTTGCGATGCATTACAAAATCTATTAAGAGTAAGCTCTATAGAAAGCTGTATAACAGACACCCCTCCTTTCGCCAGTAAAAACAAATGACAGACGCTGAGAGGGCATGCCAGATACACTGCACATACATCTTGTTTATACCTGCACAAGTTGACATTTGCTGCAACGCACGAGAAACGCCTTCCGTCTGCTTTCAAAATGAGACAATGTACCTCAAAAAGAGAGAAAAAGAGATTCCTTCTTGGTCAGCGAGAAAAATCAATAGCTAAATGTTGTCAAATCGCATTGTCTCCCCTCCGTTCAGGTAGGCACATATTTACAGGTCGTATTCACGCGCGTGCAATGAGGACCGCTATATGGCGCGCGCATGGCGTCTGCCAGAGGAAAAGTGTCTTTCTTCACCCGTCTCTCAACAAAACAATCAATTATCACTAAAGACAAGCCGTTGAAATGACGAACGATATCGTTTTAATTTAAAACGAGTGATATTGCACGAAACGTGTCATGACGAACGATCAAAAGAATATTTGAAATAAGTCTAAAAGTGTTTTGAACTGCCTGAGTAGTAAAGCACGACTCACATTTCTCCTCGTCGGCTTCCTTATCGCTTGTACGAAACATATTTCGGCTGCCAGATAAATCGTTATAATTCAGGAGAGCAAATCGCAACTGTCCAAGCACGATGGTAAGTTATCTACCCTTATGCGCGTGCATTAAAAGCAAGACGCATAAAGTTCTCAAAACAAATGATACTGTCAGTGCAATAAGTCCAGCAGCTGCAGTATCCGAGCGCGATTTAGCAGGATTCTCTGCGCTGCTCGGGATGTATATGCATTCCTTATATAGGCTGCAGCAGTTGTTCTAGCAGCAGACAGCCCTTCATAATCCTTTTCTCTTCAGCGTTACCACCCAACTAGAAATTAGGCAGACTGGCTCCACAAACAGGTTGCTTTAACTGGCATCGTGCTTCAGACCTCTCTGTGCCCCAATCCCACAGGGGCGCTTAAGACTGGCAGAACTGCTACATAGACACACTCGTCTTTTTTGCTTTGTAAAATTCAGTAGGAGTTCAAGAATAAACTTTCCAGTCAAACATCACTGTAAACAGCACACTTAATTGCCCCTTTTTCCCAATGCAGTAGCAACACAGAGAGAGAGCAACGTGCTGCTGTTATCGGGCAGTTTCTTATGAGCTATAGAGCACGGGACATGTAGATGTATCATGGAAAGTAAAACAAGCCAAACCGTAGGCGATTTAAAAGCATTTATTTATAAACATTCCACAGCAGAAAATGTTAAAACACACATATTGTTTTTAATGTAAAGAGGTTATTATTAGGATTCTGCTAGCTCGCTAGCTACCTGCTACCACGCAGACAGCGGAACAGCCCACTGCAGACATATCAAAGTTTGCTGTTAACGCAAATAAAGCAAAATCCGGCCAAACAACCAGTCGGTTCACGCACAGACATATTTATGAAAACATTTTCACCACTTCAGTCACTCAAAGTGACTCACGTGAAACCATTTCACCCGCATCGGACCAAACAGGTACATTTTGATCGAGAAAATAAGTTTCTATTTGAGCGAATCGATAGAGGAAATACAAACAGATTAGACTCGAAAAAGTTATATACACATATATATAACCTATATATATATTCTAAAGGTTAGTGAAAGAAAGGCGAAGAGAAATATAAGGGGAAACAAAAGCGCGAGTCAGTTATATGGGACTGAGTGCGTATAACGGTCCACGCTCGTGCACCGCTAGGCGGAGGGAGAGTCGCGAGCGCGGCAGGTATAACGGTACACCACATAGGGGCTATAAAACAGCGGAGCGCTACTTTTCCAGCACTTTGACTGACTGTAAATTGGGGTGTTCGAGAAGTTCTGCCAACGGTCCAGAGTCCAGTGTTGAATGAAATCAGCCGTCGCCCAACAAAGTGAACGGCCACCGGTAGGAGCGAAGGGTTTTTACTCACCGTTTGTCCTCCTCGGGTTCGCCTGCTTTCTGCGCTTACACCTGGGGCCATCCGCCATGATCCTTTCGCTGTGTCTAAATGCTGCTGAAGAGTCACCTCCTCTCGCCCCCACACCTCCCCTCCCTCCCTTCCACTCCACCTCCCCTCCCTGCACCTGGTTTACGACACTCAGCTTTACGACATTACCTTCTGGCTCCTACACCTCTCTCTCGCGCGCGCAGACCCCCGTCTCTGCCCCTCACACCACGCGCTGCTACTGCTGCATCATGTGAAGTTACCACACCCCTGTCAGAAACGGCCACTCAAGAACCTTTGCATTGGCACTGAGAGAACTTAAAATATGTTTTGATTGACAGTAAAAATGGAGGATGATTGGCTGGCATAAACAAACATGGCCAAAATAGTTATTACGGAAAAGCCCAAAGGTAAACAATTTACGTTAATCATGCGTCATAATGTAATTTTATTTTTTCTCTCTACGGGTGGGGGCGGGGAAAGTTTGACGCGTGCACCTGTTTGCGCGCGCGGCACACGCACACACACACACACACACATAGCCTACACAATCACGTCTTTCCTGCAAATTTTTCATGGTGAGGAAGAAAAAGTTGCAGCAAGAATTAGAAGGAAATAGGTTTTTGTATATTTTTATATGTTTAGATTTATAATTTTTATACCTGTCCAAATTTTAGACACACATACATTTCACATTTTAGGATGACAGGAAAGTTATCAAAATGAAGAAATACCACACTTGGAAGTGTAGGGAATAGATAGGATAGCACTTTATTAATCCCCGGAGAGAAACTGAAGTGTTACAGAAAGAAACATAAATACAGGATAGGAAATAAAAAATACAGGAATATAAGAGAATAATAAGATAAATAATAAATACAAATAAAATCGGCTATATTGTATAGATAAATGATTATTTTAAAATAATATATTTTTAACATATTATAAATAACATGTACAAAAAGATGTTGTGCAGCTCCTATTCTCCTCTTCCCTTCCTCTGCTAAAATAATGCAGAGACCAAAACCTTAAAGTTTAGATTTTTTTAGACGTCCATTACAAAAAATGAAATACAATTTTAGTTTTGTAATATAAATAGGTACTGTTTATATACAGTATATATATATATATATATATATGCTACTGGTCAAAACTTTTGAAACACTTCACTGAAATGTTTCTCATGGCATATGCTTAAATGTTTGAAATTTGTTTTGTAGACAAAAATTGTATTTTGCCACCATATTAATTTATTTCATTACAAAACTAAAAGGTTTTTGAAATTAATGACATGGACTAAATAATAATAAAAAAAAGCAGCCAATGAATGACCAACATAGTTTGGAACTCCTTCAATACTGTTTAAAAAGCATCCCAGGGTGATACCTCATGAAGTTGGTTGAGAAAATGTCAAGAGTAGGCTACATGTCTGCAAATTCTAGGCAAAGGGTGACTACTTTGAAGATGCTAAAATATAACATAGTTTTTATTTATTTTGGATTTTGTTTTGTCACAATTTGTTATTCCATTGTTTTGAAGATTTTACTGTAATTTTAAAATGTGAAGAAAAAAAATTTATAAAAAAGAATGAGTGTGTTTCAAAACTTTTGACCAGTAGTGTGTGTGTGTGTGTGTGTGTGTATATATATATATATATATATATATATACTACACACACACACACAGGGTTGGGGAGTAACAGAATATATGTAATGAAATTACATATTTAAAATAAAAAATATAAGTAACTGGTAATTATGGTAATTGGTAATTAGAATACAGTTACATTTAAAAAGTATTTTGATTACTGAGAAGATTACTTTGCATTTTTTAGTAATTTGTTTCATTTAATATTTAGTCCTTTCAGATGGAAAAGATTTATACACATAAATAATGCGATCCAAAGTGCATTTGAACAGCGGTGAAACACTTTCTTATGATGTGTTACATTCATACGAGCAGACAGAGAAGTAAGTTTGTAGTAAGTTTAGAGCAGAAGAAATAGAAATAAACTTTGAGTAAATTGTCAGCTTTAAGCTAAGCTAAAATGCTATTTCTAGCCATTTTACATGCACATGTTAGCAAGCACGATCATATTTTTTTATCAAGAAAATTCCCGTTGGATAATATTTTTTTTTCCTAGTAAAACCTTTGATATTAGGGCAAATATAGTATTCTTGATAATAATTTTTGTATTGTTTTCCTGTAAAAATATATAAAAAACCTTAAAACAAGATCAGTTAAATTCATCTTGTTTTAGAAACAACACTGCATAAGATATTTAGAGTTTTTGAGGGAACAGAAAATTTACACTGTTATACAAGCTGTACTCTCACTACTTTACATTGTAGCAAAGTGTCATTACTTCAGTGTTGTCACATGAAAAGATATAATCAAATATTTACAAAAATGTGAGGGGTGTACTCACTTTTGTGAGATACTGTGTGTGTATATATATATATATATATATATATATATATATACACATACACACACACACACACACACACTGAGCACTTTATTAAGAACGCTATAGTCCTAATAAAGTGCCCTATGTGGTCTTCTGCTGTTGTAGCTCGTCCGCCTCAAGGTTCAACATGTTGTGCATTCTGGGATTCTATTCTGCTTACTACAATTGTACAGAGTGATTACTGTACAGTTACAGTAGTCTTTGTCAGCTCAAACCAGTTTGGCCATTCTCTGTTGACCTCTCTCATCAATAAGGCATTTTCGTCTGCAGAACGTCGCTCACTGGATGTTTATTTTTTGGCACCATTGTGAGTAAACTCTATAGGCTGTTGTGCATGAAAGTCCCAGGAGATTAGCAGTAACAGAAATACTCAAACCAGCCCGTCTGACACCAAGAATCATGCCACGGTCCAAATCACTGAGATCACAATTTGGCCCCATTCTAATGGTTGATGTGGACATTAACTAAAGCCCCTGTCCTGACCCATATCTGTGTGATTATATGCATTGCACTGCTGCCACATCATTAGCTGATTAGAAAATGGCATAAGTAGTTGTACAGGTGTAATAAAGTGCTCAGCAAGTGTACTTATACACAAAACTAATATAAAGCATAAGACTTTAGAGGTTAAGACTATAAACAAACTCACATTTTTGACTGGTAGTGTACCACTTCAGATAGAGTTTTCAAAAAATTCTCAATGCTTGTATCTGACAAGATAATACAAATGGTTTTAAATCTTTTATTTAGCAGTCAGGTTTCCCCAGAATTTTTGAAATATAAATACTCTTTATATAGTCCATATTTTAATTCAAAGGAAAATGTTTGGAACTTCAGAGTAGTGCCACTCATCTATCAATTATTATCAATCACAGTTAAATGACTGATGCTCTTCAAAGAGCGAGACAAAGGGACCCAAAAGCAGAGGAAGAGTTCAAAGGATTTATTTACAATAAATGATAATGTTAACTGTGCTGGTGAAGACTGGAGATCCCAGCACCGGCTGTAGTAGAGGGAAGGAGTCTTGTGAATGAGTGTGCACGGCAATCGCACAATGGGCATATATGTGAAGAGTGTGTTCATAAATGAGGGTGTGTGTTGTGGAAGTCAGGAGCACATCCTTAGGAATCTTCCGTAGAAGTGTAGTCAGGTGCAGAGAATAAAGCCTAGCAGATTTGAAGGTAATCACATTCCCGACACGCGGGCAGAGAAGAGGAATCCTCAGTTAAATATTCGTGAGTGCAGGAACATGTGTACAGCAAGTTGTAAGATAACAACACTCCAGACATGCAGGCAGAGATGCGCAACCAAACAGATGTATGAGACAGGACCAACTAGTCAGAGAGAGTGAGGTAAGTTACTTCACATCAAACAATAATCTAGCAAAAATACTGAGAACACAAAGGGTTTAAGTAGAGAGGGAATTAGAGTAGAACCAGGTGTTGCTAGCATGCTAATTATTGGCATGATCAGCGTTCCCCTGTGAACAATCAATGCTCCCATGGAAACACTGATCATGCATTCCAGCTTCGCTTGTGAAACATGAGGATAAGAAAACAAAACACACAGAATAAACCATCAAACTCAACAGAGCCGTGACCGTGGCAATGGGAAACGGCCAGGAAAACTTGGGACCCAGCATACGTGAGGGTAGTCAGAGTGGAATGTGTCTGGGGGTGGAACCCAGTGGACAAACTCACAGTAGCACCCAGCTGTCGACAGAATTCTGCCCAAAAAAGTGACACAAACTGGGGGCCTCTGTCAGAAACCACATCAACCGGGAGCCCATGAATGCAGAAGATGTGGTTTATGACTGCTACCGCTGTCTCCCTCACTGTGGGTAATTTGGGAAGGGGAATGAAATGAGGATCCCACCTCACCTGAATAAGTGGTTGGAGGAGGAAAATGAGCCTCTGAATGCCCAGGGATGTGGTACCCGCCAGAGCCGGTGAGGGTGCTTCCTAAATTAGATGTGGAGATTTGATCCTGCTGATGTTCCAGCAGGGCTTGCTGTTGAGAGAGGGCAGAGCAAAGAGTAGATTCCTCTGCTGGGTCCATACTTGGCTCGATTATTCTGGGCAGATCTGTGAAGAGTGTGTTCATAGACAAGTGTGTGCATTGTGGAAATCAGGAGCAGATCCAAAGGAATACTCTGTAGAAGCGTAGTGAGGTGTAGAGAATAACGGCCAGCAGATTAAAAGGTAATTACATTCCCGACACGCTGGCAGAGACGAGGAATCCTCCATTGAAGATACGTGTGCGCAGAGAACAAGCGTAGAACAAGCGTACAGCAAGCCGAAAGTTAACCTCACTCCCGATGCAGAGATGGGCAACCAAAACGATACATGAGACAGGACCAACTAGTTAGAGAGTGTGAGGTAAATTGCTTCACATCTAGCAAAGATACTGACAACACAAAGGGTTTAAGTAGGGAGTGAGAACCAGGTGTTGCTAGCGTGCTAATTAGTGGCATGATCAGCCATCCCCTGGGAGCAATCAATGTTCCTGAAGCATGCCAGCTTCATCTGCGAAACACGAGGGAGAGAAAATAACAAAACACACACAATAAACCGACAAACTCACTGGAGCCGTGACAGATGCTATTGGTGGCTGATGAACTTTAGCTGAGTTTATTTTTAATTTGAATATATGTAATAAAAGTTAGATGAAGTTTTGCTACCCTCTACTTTAAAAAGGTCAATATCTAATCATAATGGAAAGTTTTATAAAAACATGTGATTGAAATAAGCATATTCAACTCACTTGACAGTTCTACAGGCTTCCAAAAGCTTTGCCAGTAAATGCGGAATCAAATAAGAGTACAATCTATCAAAGAACTATGACTTTAAAGGAAAATTATATTAAATATGAATAATATAAGCTCAATCAACTGCATTTGTGGCATAATGTAGATCACCATTGCAAAGGGATTAATGGAAAGTAGGAGGCGAGAACCGGCTTGACAATATAAATGATGATTTAATAATGAACTTAACCAAAAAGACAAGCACACACACACAGCTGCCCGTAACTCTCTCTTTTTCGCACTGCCGTCTCCAGTCTGCCCTTATTCCTCACGGAGGCTTGATTAGCCTGATTAGGGGCTGGCCCTGCCACATTCCTCCCTCATTCTCTCAGGCAAGGGAGCCCCCAGGCATGATATACCCCCCCCCCCTTTCCGCCCCGTCTGCCGGCATGTCATCCCCGTCTACCTGGATGAGGGAGGGGACAAGGGGAGGGATGTTCCAATTTAAAACACTAATATTTAAAAAGAGAGGGGAAAGGCCAATGCGGAGTGGCAGCGGGAGAGAGAGAGAGAGAGAGAGAGAGAGAAGGAAAAAATAAATAAATGTACTCACTGGTTCTCTGATACACTATAGCTTGGTCCTTGGCCACTCCTCGACCCTCTAGTGGATGACAGCCGTGCCTCCCCAGGAGGATAGGAGGCAGTCCTCCGGCCACTGGTGGATGGAACGCCCAGCCACGTTCCAGTGAATGGAAGGGGTCTCCCCCGCCCCTGGCAGCGGTCCTCCTGCTCCAGGCGGTCGGCCAGGAGCCCCTCCCCGCTCGTGGTCGGTGGTCTCAGACCCTGCCGCGTTTCAGCGGCTGGTAGGGGTCTCCGCCGCCCCTGGCAGCAGCCCTGACTGCTCCAGGCGGTTGGTTAGGAGCCCCTCCTCCCCTTGTGATTGGCGGCCGTTCCTCTGCTCTCAAGTGGCCGGACTTTTTCATCCCCCGGTAAATGGCCATGGCTGCTCCATTGGGGTGGATGGTAGTGGTGAGAACTCTACTATGGAACATCCCTTCTCCTTCCCATGTTTTCTGCAGCAGTGTAAAAGGATTAATGGAAAGGAGGAGGTGAGAACCAGCTTGACAATATAAATGATCATTTAATAATTAACTTAACCAGGTGAACATTAAACAAGTGTTGGACAGCTGCCGGTAACTCTCTCTCACACTGCCGTCTCCGGTCAGCCATTATCCCTCTCGGAGGCTTGATTAGCCTCATTAGGGGCTGGGTTTGCGGAATCCCGACCCGGCCCCACCCTCCGCCCTGCCACAATAAAAAAAATATATTTTGACTCCTCCCTCCTTTTCTCAAAACGAAGTGAGGAACTTACAATGGAAGTAAATGGGACATTTTTAGAGGGTTTAAAGGCAGAAATGTGAATCTTATAATTTTATAAAAAACACATATTAATTCTTCTATTAACTTGTAAATATTCCTTTAAGTTTATCTTAATGCATATGTCACGTATTTATTGTTTGCTAAAGTTTTCTACAGAACACAAATGTTTATGCATATACTGTATACATAAATATATATATATATATATATATATATATATATATATATATATATATATATATATATATATATACACACACACACACACAGTGGTGGCTAAATATTTTTTTATTTTTGGAATAATGTACAGATTTTGCTCTTATGGAAAGAAATGGGTACTGTGACAGTGCGGAGGGCAAGGCCAGGTCGTGATTCCGCACACCCGGCCCCTAACAAGCCTCTCAGAGGGATAAAGGCTGACTGGAAGCTGTGTGAGAGAGAGAGATTTACAGACAGCTATCCGACACATTTGTCTGTTTGTTTCAGTTTTATATTAAACATTATTTTTATCGTCAAGCCAGTTCTCACCACCTCCTTTCCATTAATTCCTTTGTGGCATTCAACTAATCACAAAGTATAGTCAGGATATTAATAATGTGAAAAATTACTATAAAAATCTTCCTGTAGCACTTGCCATTGATGTGGCTGGCTTGTTGGGCACCTCTCACACGCCTTACAGTCTAAATGATCCCACAAAATCTCAATGGGTTTAAGATCCATAATACTTTTTTTCCAATTATCTGTTGTCCAATGTCTGTTTCTTTGTCCACTCTAACCTTTTCTTTTGGATTTCTGTTTCAAAAGTGGCTTTTTCTTTGCAATTCTTCCCATAAGGCCTGCACCCCTGAGTCTTCTCTTTACTGTTGTACATGAAACTGTGTTGAGCGGGTATAATTCAATGAAGCTGTCAGCCGAGGACATGTGAGGCATCAATTGCTCAAACTAGAGACTCTGATGTACGTATCCTCTTTTTAGTTGTATATCTGGTCTTCCACATCTCTTTCTGTCCTTGTTAGAGCCAGCTGTCCTTTGTCTTTGAATACTGTAGTGTATGTTTTTTTGGGGCAATTTCAAGCATTGTATAGCCTTCATTCCTCAAAACAATTATTGACTGATGAGTTTCTAGATAAAGCTGTTTCTTTTTCTGCCATTTCTGACCTGCCAGTCTATTGCATAATGTGGCAACTCAAAAACAAACACAAAGACAATGTTAAGCTTCATTTAACGAACCAAATAGCTTTCAACTGTGTTTGATATAACGGCAAATTATTTTCTAGTACCAAATTAGCAATTTAGCATGATTACCAAGGATAAGGTGTTGGAGTGATGGCTACTGGAAATGGGGCCTGTCTAAATTGGATAAAAAATTACTTTTTCCTATAGTAACCGTGCTGTTTTTTACATCAGTAAATCAGTTGTGATAAGTTGAATGCCACTTTTGTGAATTAAATAAAAAATATGTACATTATTCCAAACTTTTGGCCACCAATATATAACGCTGAAGGTTCTGTGTATTTGTATCAATTTAAAGTATAATGAAATGTGAGTTTGAATGTGTGTGTAAGTGTGTATGTGTGTGTAAGTGTGTAGGAAAGAGGAATGCAGCGTGTGTCCCAAGGCACAGGGTGGATCATGGGACCTTCACTGCAATGATTCAGTCCTCCACCCAAAGAAAGAGCTTGCTGTTCCCCAGGGATGTTTACTCCTCTGACCATGGAGAGAACACATGAGAGGGAGAAAGAAGGACAGAGAGAGAGTGAGAGAGAATGAGAGAGAGATACACTGACATAAAGTGGTAAGGGTAAAAGGGACACTGACATAAAGTGGTTAGAGTAAAAAGAAATGAAGAAGATGAAGCCCAGAGAAAAGATAGAGGTGGAGAAATATGGCAAGATACATGATGATACATGATTTAGAGTCCATGAAAAAGATTCACAGTCCCTTGTCACTTGCATACATTATCATTAGATATATTAATGTAAGCAGCAGACCAAAATGTGCGCACGTATTTGAACACAAGGACATTTTGAGCCGAAGCACCAACAAAGTATCATCTGAAGGTCTGACGTTCTCAGTTACAGGTCACAAAAGCGAGTGCTGCAGCAGTGCCGGGTATGGCTATTCTTGTACCTGATGACTATCAGGTTTCTGTCAGACATCAGCTGGGTGTGGTGTACTTAGCATAAGTCTGCAGCATGGGCGGACTGGCCATTGGGAGAACCAGGACTTTTCCCGGTGGGCTGGCCGCGAAACAGGGCAGAATGTGCCGCGATTAGCTGAAATGGGCCGCCGCGTTATGCAGAACGGGCCACAAGACGGCGCCGCGATATGCCAAAGGGGGCAGTGATATGCAGAAAAGGACAGCGATCCCCCCTCCCCCAACACTTTTTGGGCCAAATTTCCCCCATATTCATGCCATTCCAATCTGTTATAGGAGAAATTTTGGAAGTCATTCAGGTTTGAAACAACATGAAGGAGAGTAAATGATGATAGAATTTTTGCTTTACTAACACTTTAAAGTGCCACCTATTGTTTAATGAAAGTGATGGCGCTGTTTCAATGTGCTGCTGTGAGTTCATGTTGCTTCTGGCTTGTTAAGTTCCTGTGTGTTCTCATTTTGTATTTCATCTGAGGTATGATCACACTAGGAAAATTGTTTCCATAAAATGGATACAGATAATGAAGTTTGAAAAGAACTATGACATTCTTAAACATCTTACACATTTAAATCAAATCTGTAAATGCTCCACAGGTGATCCATGGTCATGAGAACAGGAAGTGGAAAGGGAAATGAAACAATGGTTTGGAGACAAATGACAGGGCAATTTCATTTTGAATGTTTAAAGTGAAGACAAGGCCTGTGTTGAAAGCAATATCCTCTAAGTAAATAGTGGAATCTTTGCAGAGCAAATCCAACTCTAGTTAAGAGATGTCCCGTGTAGTTGCCTCAAATATCCTCCCTGTCATCTGTCTAACCCTCTCCAACTCATGGCCTCTTTTACTTCATCAAACTGACAACAGTCAGAGCTGAGTAAGGTGCCTGTACCTTTATCATTAAGCCAGTTCTCTATGCCTATGGCTGAAGACAGTGAATTATTCAGCAGGACAAAGTGCTCTGTGGCTTTGCATAGGCTTTAAGGAGCAACAGATAATAATAGCATTAATGTCCATACAATCTCATTAAGCCAGTTAGCACTCTGATTTCTGCCTTCCTGAGATATATATTTATTCAAGTTTGCAAGTCCATATAATGGAAAAGATCGATATGGAAAAGGGTGGATGGGTTTGGTCTGTCCATAATGAAAGGGACTATGCAACAGTATGTTCCCTTACTGGTCATAACCATTGCAAGAAATGGGAGTTGAGGTAAAAGAGAGATGCCGAATGTAATTTTTTTGGAAGAAGTGAGGTAAGCAGCTTTTGATGGGATTACATGAACATGATCTCTTCTGAATTTTAATTACAAATTTCATTTGTGCGTTTTCATTGGTGCTGTCATGAAAGAAATTGCCACCACCAAAATTATGCTGACTTGGACACTGGGCCTTAGGAAGACTTGGAATGGTTACATTTTATTTCATGGTTAAGCTGGTCTTTGACTAGGCACCAGTGACGTTAGCAGCTGTCCAGCTGAGTTTGCTCCAGGTGACACAACGGTCCAGTTGGCAGGACAGCGAGCTCAGAGCCGAACGGGCACTACAACAGAGAGAAAGTGAAAAACAGACTTTCACTGGCTTGGGGAAAAAAGGACAAGAAAAGCATTTCAATGAAGGGCAGGCTTCATCAGACATCAATGATGAGGCGTTTTGAAAACCACACACGCACTCTCTCTCTGCTGGTGCTAACCGACTGGAAAAATACATGGTCATTATTCTGTGGAAAGTCCGGTCTATTCCCATTTTCCTTGGATGCTGCTATTTCTACATGAAGTCATATTTTCTTGCAATGATGGAAAAAAATAGAGTAAAAATTATGCTACTGAAAATATTCAAACAACATAACAATGTCCGTTATGCTATTAAAGTAGTAGAACAATTGCCAGTAGCCTCTATTCCCATCTATCCCCAGTTACTGACCGGACCACCCAGATGGACAAAATTAAAACCCCAAAAATCTGCCATCCAAGAGTGGATGTACTTACTGACTGTGGCAGTTTACTGGGTGCAATGTTGACTTCATCATTGCAGGTTTTATTTTCACTAAATCAACTGATCCCAGTCAAAGACTCATTACCTGTTACCTTTTCCAAATAGCTCTTCCTTTTCCCCAGTGTATGGGGAAGGCAGAGAAAAGGGGAAGGGGCATAAAGAGTGAGTGAGGGGAGAAGATAGAGGAAGAGACAGAAACATGGGGGGGGACATGTGGGGGGAGTAGAAAGCCATCCTCCATGCTCTACATTAAGAGATCAGGCAACATCTCTGTAAATGAGTATTGATCCTCGTCCTGGCGGGATCATTTAGAAGATTAATGCTGGCAGTGCTGTTGGGGGGAGTTCCAGTTGGTCCAGGGGGAGCCGACTCTGTGCTGCCCAGGACAGACAGCCTGCTGTGGGGCTGCATGGAGAACCAGCCCCTACCTTCCCTCCTAACCATCTGGACTAACAGCTCAGGGCGCCAGCTGTGTGGGGGAAGGGAAAAGATGGTCTGTATGTTGGGGGTAAACGATTGAGAGAGAAAAGGGAAGGAAGAGGACATGTAGAGAGGAATGGAAATGCAAAGGACTGCTGTAGAAACAGGGGGAAAAGTTAAAAAAGAAAAGGGGAGGCAAAATCAGTTTTAAATAAGGTTAATTTGATAGACTGACACAGAGGAGAGGAACAGAAAGAGAGGAATTTAAGAAACACAAGTGTCAAGTACAAATGTTGAAACAGAATGTGATGTACAGAAAAACAAATTGTGGAATAAGGTAGGGATTTACTGGTTAGAACAAAATAGCAAGGCCAAAGAGAAAATATACAAGAGGAAGTGAAAGAAAGAAAGAAAGAAAGAAAGAAAGAAAGAAAGAAAGAAAGAAAGAAAGAAAGAGGAGAATTGTCTGGTTGCCATGATGGATGAGAAACTAAGTGACCCTCTAGTATGTGTTCAGCATGGGGCATTAGCCATCTTCCATTGTAGTCACAGAAAACTGAAATGTAATAATCTAAAACCAGGGATGAATCATCAAGGTAACTCAAACAGGCATTTGCCAGAAAGAAGCCTTGGAAATAAAATGCATACATTTATTCTCAAATGAAAAATGATATTCCCATGTAAGCTAAGTGTGGTAGAAAGTTTTTTAACATCAGTGTAGAAATATTTTGAATGTCACAAGTAATTTCTTTGTCTTAAAGGGTTGTTACCAACTGTTTATAAATTTATGGCGCTGTGCTAAAGTTACTACTGCTCAGGGAAAATGAAACACAAATGCCATGACGACAAAAGTATTCCAGAGCCCAGGAAAACTCAAGAGCTCAACAATGGAATGTTTAGAAGGCAAGCTGGAGATGTCAATCAAACCATGCTGCCCCTTCCCAAGAACAAGGTCATTATGATCTCACTTCCCCTTCTCTGGATTGTCCCTGGACAGGTCTGCAGTTCTGATACCTAGTAGAATTTAGCCACACCTATAACAAAACATCCACAAAAAGTTGAGTATTGCAGCTGAATATTCTAGAAAAGAGTCTATCTGATTCCACTTGTAACCTAATGCAGTGTTTAGGATTAGATATCCTAGAAAAAAGAAATCTTAAAGGAATAGTTCATGCAAAAATGAAAATTCTCTCATCATTTACTCACCCTCATGCCATCCCAGATGTGTATGACTTTCCTCTGCTGAACAGAAACAATGATTTTTTGAAGAATGTCTTAGCTCTGTAGGTCCAAACAATGCAAGTGAATGGTGGCCAAAGAATGTCCAAAAAGCAGGCAAGGAGCATAATCCATAAGAATCCAGTGGTTTAATTAATGATTCCATAAGCGATATGATAAGTGTGGGTGAGAAACAGATACATACGTCCTTTTTTACGATAAATTATCCTCCCTGCCCAGTAGGTGGCAATATGCACAAAGAATGTGAATCACCAGAAAACAAAAGAAGAATGTGGGCATTAAATTGAAGAGTTATAGAAAAAATATTTATTTCTCACCCATGCTTCTGAATGTATGGATTTAACCACTGGAGTCTTATGGATTACATTTACGCTGCCGTTATGTGATTTTTGGAGCTTCAAAGGTTTAGACCCAATTCACTTGCATTGTATGGACCATCCCAGAGGACCTACACATGTTTTTTTTTCAGCAGAATAAAGTAAGTCATACACATGTGGGATGGCATGATGGTGAGTAATTTAATTTAAGATTTAGCCTTTTGTGCACTGAAAATGCATGTCTTTCTCTTTCTGTAAGCATATTTGGCATTTAAAGGCAGTTTTCAAACATTGTTTAAAACTTTCACTTCTTAATTGAAAAAGGCAAACAATTTTAAATACATATAATTTCATGTACAAAATACATGTATGTTTGTTGATTGTAAAATATGTGTGAAATCTTTCAAATCACAGTGCTCAAGAATTTTCAATGGGAAAAATTAATGTGTGGGAAGAAGTAGGCTACCATATCTAGCTGATGTGGGTGTATGTGGGGGATATTTTTTGGATCATCTAGGTTGTATGGGTGAGCTAAGTCTGTCGCGCAGATTACTGGAGATCCATTCCAAATGTTCTGTCAAAAACTCAACTCACAACCACAGCTAAAATTTATTTTGTGTATGTTGGAATACTAAGATCTTTCTTCTGTTCATTTGCTGCCATGTCAGAGAAGAAGAATGATACGCTTCCCCACACACACACACACACTCTTCAAGCTTTGTGTCTCAAAGAATCTGTAGGTGCACAGATGTGAACACACCTAAAATAAAATTTAAGAAAAACAGAGAGAAAAGCTTGCTATTTAGGTGTTTTTATCAAAACAATTTTCCAGAGAACACAATTGGACATCCATTACTTTCCTAAGCTTTGTTTCCGCTAGTTCAGTCTTATCCCTTTACATCTATGGTTAGAAATTTCCATGGTAAGTATGCAGGCATTTAACCATTCCGAATTCCTGCCATTTTCTGAATAGATTTGGTGTTTAAGCATAACTCACATTTCTTTTCAATACGCTGCAGGATATTACAACTTTTAATTAAGCAAGATAGAAACAGATGAAACACTGAAACTCTTGCCTGTGTTTACCTGTAGCTCTACACTGACCAAAGAAAATTGTACCCTGTCCGTTAGTGGGTGATTTATTACCTTTTCATTTTCTACAGATAATAAACACTGAGATGTTCTATTAACTTGAACAGGGTCCTGGATATGCATGAGCTACTTATTACATGGCCTAGACCAAAGGTTGGTATTGGGGGACAAAATGAAAAGGAGTAGGAGTGTACAGGTAAAATTACTTGTAGGAGGGGTGTTTTGAAAAATAATTTTGGACAAGTTTAGAAGAGGCAGGTTAAGCAAAAGTGTGCGCACACAGGCACACACACACACACACACACACACACACACACACTCAAAAGTGAGTGGGTATAAAGGTCAGCAGTGCATGAAAGCTGCAACTAGCTATGGATTCAGCCTCTCAACCCTTAATAACTTACAATGTGTATAGACAGTGCATGGAGGGAAGCATGTTAAATGAATAAAGTCACTCTCACTGCCTTTATCACCAAGTGTCATGAACCCAATGTCAACTCTGTGGGAACTAAGGACAAATGTGAAAAGACAGATCCAAGCCAGAAAAAGAAAAATCTTGTGGCCGATGATACATAACTGAAAAGCTATGTTAGATGTGCTTCTGGAGCAGTTGAGGGCAAAGTTAGAAGGTGCTAAATAACTATTTGAGGAAGCTCTCAACTATTACTTTCATTGTGGCATTTGGAGCTTTTCAGAAGAAGCCAAAAAGTCTTGAAATCAACCTGAATAAAAAAGAATCCCGTAAGCTTTCAGTTTTAATGCTAGACAGCTGATGAACAGCCGGGTCATCGCACTTACTGGCCCCTGTGGAAAAATTCATTGACTCACCTTTTCTCTGACTCGCCGATGACCTTGACAGATTTTACAGACAAAAACATTAAAATGGCTCAGGTTACAGATCAGACAACCATAAACCATTGCAAATATGCCTGAGACAATTGGGGGAGGAGAATAAGAAAGAGCAGACTGTAAACAAACTAACTTAAGAGGATCTTTTTCTCTTTAATAATCCTGAACAGGAGAAAAAAAGGCAGAGAGAGTGAGGGAGAGTTACAGCCGAGAGAGAGGAACTCCATTTCATTGTTTAGAACAGGAGTGGATTGATTGTCTCAATGTGTATGTTCCAGCCTTGAACCACGATATATTATTGCACAGATTTTCTCTCACCAACGTTAGGAGTGATTAAGGTAACTCCTGAAATGATAAAAATAACCCAAACCTCATCAAGTGTAACACCTTACCCTACCCAGAGCATAATCAAGTTAAAAGGCCTTGTGACAAGGTTTGTTGTGTGATGGATAAGGAGGAAGAGTGAGCCGGTTTCCACAGTTCACGTGAAGAGTTTATTTAACAAAATTATATTAATTGCTTTTCAGCTTCACACTCAAAAATCAAAAGTCTGCACTGCAGCACAACACTATAAAATCGAAAACACAGTCTCTGGTGTTCAACTCTCTCTCTCTCTCTCTGCTCTCTCTGTGGACTGGGTCATCTTTTATCTCCCCTGTCTCTCACTGCGAACACAGAAACAGTAATTAATAGCAATTTGTCTCAGGTGGAACTCCTTACCGCTTTCTCTCTCTCCAGATGGTCACTCGACCACGCCCTCACCTCCACATACCCCCTCCATCCAACTCAGGCCGGGGAACCGTCCGGTCTGCCCCCCTTTTCTGGAGAGGAAGTCTGTAACAGCCATCTGTACCCCCAGCCTGTGGACCACCTCAAACTTAAATGGCTGGAGTGCCAGATACGAATGGGTGATCTGGGCATTGGCATCCTTCATGCGGTGGAATCCTCTATGGTGCAATACTTCATCTCTCTCATAGAGAGCTTCCAACTAATGTACAGCACTGGGCATTCCTCCCCCTCCGCCACCTGGGACAGTACAGAGCCCAGCCTTCTGTCCAATGCACCCGTCTGTAAAACAAGAGAAATCAGAGGAGTGTAGAAGCGGCCCGCAAAAAGTGCAGCTTTTATCTGTGTGAAAGCCTGTTTGCATGGCTCCATTGGACTGTGTCAGCGGGCTGGTGACGTCCGAATAATTTGGCACAAACCTTCGATAATAGCCAGCCATCCCCACTAACTGTTTCACCTACTTTTTGGTCTTGGTCTTGAGCTGGTCGCAGTTGCTGCGGTTTTATCAATTTGGGGTTGTACCTGCCCATGCCCAAAGTGGAACCCCAGATACCATACCTCCACCCGTCCAATTGCGCACTTCTTCGGGATTGCCGTGAGCCGTGGTCGTTGCAGCAACCTCAAAATGGCCCACAGATGCTGAATATGCTGCTGCCAGTCATTACTGTAAAAAATTATATCATTCAAATAAGCAGCAGCATATGCAGCATCTGAAGATGCTGAAACATAGCTGGGGCCCCAAACAAACTGAACAGAAGGATCACATATTGGTGTAACCCAAACGGTGTGGAGAAGGCCGTTTTCTCATGGGACATCGGTGTTAAGGGGATCTGCCAATAACCCTATGTTAAATCCAGTGTCGAATAAAAGCGAGCCATGCCAACCAATCAAGCAGTCTGTCAATACAAAGCATTGGATACACGTCAAATTTTGCCACCATGTAAACTTTCCTATAATCTACACAGAACCAGACCGAGCCATTGCTCTTAGGCACCAGAAACATCGGGCTGGCCCAGTCACTGTGGGATCCTTCTATTACCCCCATATCGAGCATGACCTTTAATTCTTCATGTACTACCTGTTTTTTGTGTAGGGCCAACTCCGTTCCACTACCCCTGGGGTTGTCTCGATGTGGTGTTCTATGAGGTTAGTGCGGCCGGGGAGAGTCGAAAACTAAAGCATTGTGACGGTGAGAGGTGGTCTCCAGAAGGGACCGAGGTGAACTGATTGGCTTTTAGACTTGCCTCCGGACCAAACCCCTCCCTCTCCAGAACAACTGTCTCCAAGGATACGAGGACTGCCTCTCTCCATGATTTTAGTAGGTTGAGGTGGTAAATTTGTCGAGCTCCACCCCTATCAGTACGCACTAACTCATAGTTGACTTCCCCAACTCGCTGTGTGACCTCAAAGGGCCCTTGCCACTTTGCGAGTAGTTTCGAGCTCAACGTGGGCAGCAATACAAGTACTTTATCTCCTGGTGCAAACTCCCGTAGCCAAGCTACGCTGTTATACAGTCAGGATTGACATTCTTGCGCCTGTAGCAAATTCTCCTGTGATAGATGCCCCAGTGTGAGGAGTTTTGTTTTCAGGTCAAGAATGTATTGAATTTCATTTTTGCTTTGTGAAGGTCACTCCTCCCAATTTTCCTACATGATATCTAACACACGAGTTGAGCCTCCCCAGTCAGCAGCGCTAAGAGGTGGACTGCCCATTGCATCGGTGGCCATTCCAGAGCTTGGGCCGTGGACTCGAAGACCTCCAGAATGTCCACGTTAGTCAAAGTTTATTTAACAAAATAATAGTAATCGCTTTTAAGATTCACACTCAAAAAGTCAGCTTTGCAGCATATAATGTAAATCAAGTCAGCTTTTCAGCACAACACCCTATAATATCAAAAACACAGTCTCTGGTGTACAACTCTCTCTGCTCGCTCTGTGGACTGGGTTATCTTTTATCTCCCCCATCTCTCACTGTGAACACAGAAATGGTAATTATTAGCAATTTGTCTCAGGTGGAACTCCTTACCACTTTCTCTCTCTCCAGATGGGCGCTCGACCACGCCCTCACCTCCACAGGCCTGATCTGTAATATGGAATAAAGCAACACTTCTGGGTTCCAAGAGCATGCTCGTGAAGTGTATGTACTGTGATTGGTTGATGTACTGTATTAGTCTTTTTCATGCAAATGAAATCGCCACCTCATAATACTGTTACAACTTCGATGAGACTATGTTGAATTGTGCTTCGCAAGGCCACAAGTTTGTACCCATTCAAATTTTTATTATGACTATTTTCCATATTTTAGAATGATAGTAAAGTCATCAAAACCATTTAAAACACAAAATTATGGGAATTATGTGGTTTCCATCTTTTGAAGCGGGGGCGTGGCCGAGCACCAGTTTGTGAATGAAGAGCGAGGCCGGGAGGAATAAATGGTAAGGACTCGCACCTGTGCTGTCTCTAACAGCTGCTCTGTGTTTTAGTGAGCAGCGTTGGGGAGATAAATGTCCAACCTGTCCCTCTCCCTGTCTGTAGTCCCCACATGCTTTAAAACATCAACCATTGTGCCTGTACCGAAGCAAGCCAAAATCACTTGCTTAAATGACTGGCGTCCTGTTGCTCTGACCCCCATCATTAGCAAATGCTTTGAGAGATTACATCTGCTCTGTTCTGCCCACCTCTTTGGACCCATTGCAGTTTGCCTACCGCAACAACCGCTCCACTGATGATGCCATTGCATCTACAATACACACTGCTCTCTCCCACCTGGAAAAAAAGGAACACATATGTGAGAATGCTGTTTGTAGACTACAGCTCAGCATTCAACACCATAGTGCCCTCCAAGCTTGATGAGAAACTCCGGGCTCTGGGCTTAAACAGCTCACTGTGCAGCTGGAACCTGGACTTCCTGTCAGGCAGACGTCAGGTGGTTAGAATGGGCAGCAACACCTCGTCATCACTGACCCTCAACACTGGAGCCCCGCAGGGCTGTGTTCTCAGCCCACTCCTGTATTCCCTATACACACATGTCTGTGTGGCAACACATAGCTCCAATGCCATCATTAAGTTTGCTGATAATACGACGGTGGTAGGTCTGATCGCTGACAATGATGAAACAGACTACAGAGAGGAGGTGCACACTCTGACACACTGGTGTCAGGATCACAACCTCTCCCTCAACGTCAGTAAGACCAAGGAGCTTGTGGTGGACTTCAGGAGGAAAGACAAAGAACACAGCCCCATCACCATTAATGGAGCACTGGTGGACAGAGTCAGCAGTTTCAAGTTCCTCGGTGTTCACATTACTGAGGAACTCACATGGTCCGTCCACACTGAGGCCATTGTGAAGAAGGCTCACCAGCGCCTCTTCTTCCTGAGATAGCTGAGGAAGTTGGGAATGAACCACCACATCCTCACACGGTTCTACACCAGCACTGTAGAGAGCATCCTGACTGGCTGCATCACCGCCTGGTACGGCAATAGCACCTCCCACAACCGCAAAGACCCTCAAATGGTGGTGCGAACTGCCAGAAACATCATCGGAGGTGAACTTCCCTCCCTCCAGGACATCTATAACAGGCGGTGTGTAAAAAAAGCTCGGAGGATCATCAGAGACTCCAGCCACCCGAGTCATGGGCTGCTCTCACTGCTACCATCAGGCAGGCGGTATCAGGACCCGCACCAGCTGACTACATGATAGCTTCTTCCCCCAAGCAATCAGACTTTTGAACTTGAACACTTGATCTCTCACGATGAACAATCAGCACTGCACTTTATTAATCATCATCTTGTATCACACACTGGACTGTCAAATATATTCTCCCCAATTCAAATACTGTATATATAATTTTATATACCCTTACCCTTATTTTTTATTTTTATTGTATGTGTATTCTATATTGTGTGTATTGTTTACTGTACATTGTATATTGTGTTGTGTAAATATGTTGTTTATTGTAATTGGTACTGCTATGTTATTCGAAACTGCACACAAGACTTTCACCTACTGTTGCACTTGTGTACACAGTAGTGTGACAATAAAGTGATTTGATTTGATTTGATTTGATTTGAAATGGGATACGAGAAGACAGTGTGGGGAGAGAGACCAACCTGAGTGTGTGTGTGTCCTGCAGAAGAAAACCGTGTGTGTTAACCTTAGTGATAAAGCAAGTGAATAAATACTCACGTGGATTGTTTATCCAGCTCCCACTCCTTCCTTCCTACCTGAACAAGTGATTTGTTACACCATCCATTTAGTGTTTTCAAACTTTTTGTTAGTGCTAGTCAACCAACCACCTACAGTGTTCAAAAAGGGAAAATGGCTGTGGTCCACTCCTATATAAGTACAACTGGTTAGATTTAAAATGGGTTGAGTTCTTCCTTTCAAACCTACAGAGAGTATGTTTTAGAATCAGTCTAAATCCCAAAGTGTAATCAATTGCTTTTATGGTATTTGAAAGATTCAAGTGTGCCCTGGCCCTGGATGAAAGCCCAAGCTTCCATATTTTCTGCAGGCAATCTGAATCCTCTCTGAAAAAAACTGAATGTGAGTCTATAAATTCAAACATCATGTCACATCATGTTTTTATTTTCTCTCTCATGTCTCGCAGTTGGAGCCGGAACGCATTATCAGTGTTTCCATGGAAACGTTGATAGTTCCCGGGGAAACACTGATCATGCCGCTGATTAATGTGCTAGCTACACCTCTTCCACTCTGATTGCAGTCCCTACTTAATCCTTGTGTGCCATCACTGTCTTCATTAGATGATTGCTTGTGCTGTCAAGTGGCTAACCTTGCTCTCTTTGTCTAGTTGGTGCTGTCTCGTGTATGTTGGTTGCCTTTCTCTGCCCACGTGTCGGGAAGTGTGGTTACCTTCCAGATTGCCATATGCCTGTCCTTGCTGACCACAAATTGCCAGTGGAGGATTCTTCGTCTTTGCCCGCGTGTCAGGAATACGAATGCCTTCCTTCATCTGGGCTTTGCTCTCTACCACACCACATGTCAAAGGACACTTCCTATGGATCTACTCCTGACTTCCACAATGCATACACCTGTTTATGAACAAGCTGCATTGATACAACACGTACACAGACCTGTTCCTCGCCATCTACTACTGTAGCCGTTGCTGGGATTCCTATACATCACCTGCACAGTTTATTGTTAATTTCTTGTTAATAAATCCTTTGAACTGTTCTTATGCAATTGGGTTTCTGTCTCACTCTCGTTCTGACAGGATAATCTAGCCCCTCCCTCCAGCAATTGTTCTCAGGTGAGGTAGGTTCCATTAATGCCTTTCTTTCTCAATGTTCACTGTTCTTCACCCTACAGCCCTGTACGTTTGCCTCTGACATGATGATTGTCACGTATGTTATTACACTCCTCTCTGGAAGGGCTGGTGAATGGGGAACTGCCAAGTGGGACAACAGATATGTTGCTGCGTCATGTATGAAGCAAGAGTGTTTGATCATGTGGCTTAATGTCAGAAGGCGGGGAGGGTCCTATCCAGACTGTCACAAGGAGATCGGCGAGTCGATGACTATGTGATTGATTTTCACACCCTGGCCGCTTCCTGCAAGTGGAATGACCACGCCATGTTGGACCTGTTCTTCCGTCAGATTTCCGAGATGTCCAGGATGAGATTTATCCTTTGGACCTCCCCACCTGTTTTGATGACATGGTGGATCTGGCTATCCGAGTCTATCAATGCCTGACTACGCCATAATCACCGTCGACGCCGCTTTTCACACTCTAGAGGGCTGACCGTTCCCTTCGACCAGGTCATCTGAATCTCGCCCCAACACTGAGCCCATGCAAGTCAGGAAAACCCTGATGTTACGTAAGGAGAAGCAGCTATGCCTAGTTAACAGACTTTGCTATTCTTGTGCCCGGCTAGGCCATTTCTCTTTTGCCTGCCCAATAAAAGACACCGCTCATCAGTAGGAAGGGGTTACTCGTGAGCGCAACACCCTTGAACAAATCCCCCAGACTTCATACTCTTCTCCAAGCCTGGCTGCAGTATGGCTCTGCTAGTCACATGATCTTGGGTCTGATGAATTCCAGAGCCAAAGGAAACTTCCTTGATATCGATTTTCCTCAAAGTGGCGGCTTCCCAGGGTCCAGTTGGATGAACCCATCACCACCTACACCCTCAGTGGTATGCCCCTGTCAGTCATCACCCAGTCTACCAAGCCAGTCACTCTGGTAATCACTCAGAACAACTGTTCTTTTATCTTATCTGATCCCCATCGACCCCGGTAGTGATAGGAAATCCATGGTTGATTATGCACAACCCACAACTGATTGGACAACCAACACTGTTGTTGTTGGAGCTCTTATTGTTCGCCAACAATAATTCTTCTGTCTCTCCTTTCCAGTCTTGTGTTTCGTTGCAGGTTGAGCCGGTGGATTTGTCTGGAGTGCCGTTGACATACCATGACTTGAGGGCGGTGTTCAGCCGGTCCCGTGCCACGACCCTCCCTCCTCATCGCCCGTACAACTGTGCCACTGAACTGCTTCCAGGCACCTCTCCTCCTCAGGGACAGCTGTATTCGCTCTCGGCTCCCAAGAGGAAAGCCATGAACAGGTATATCCTTCCTCATTGCCCGCAGGGACAGGGTTCTTTTTTGTAGAGAAGAAGGATGGCTCGCTTAGACCCTGGGGGCTGAATGACATCACGGTGAAGAATCGTTATCCTTTGCCGTTGATTTCCTCAGCCTTCGAACTCTTGTAGGGGTGTCCGTCTTTACGAAGTAGGACCTACATAATGCTTATCACCTGGTCCAAATCAGTAAGGGGGAAGCATGGAAGACAGGCTTTTACACTCATAAGGAGCACTTAGAATATTTGGTAATGCCCTTCGGATGTCTGTACAGCATCAGAAACCGAGAATTGCTGGCTGTCCAGTTGGCCTTGGGCGAGTGGCGTCATTGGTTAGAGGGTTTGGGGATACCTTTTGTGATCTGGACTGGCCATAAGAACCTACAGTACATCCATAGCACAAAATGCCTCAACTCTAGTCAGATTCGCTGGGCATTATTTTTCACCCAGTTTAATTTCACCCTTTTGTATTGCCCAGGCTCTAAAATGTCAAGCCCGAATCCCTGTCTCGATGTTTTGAATTTGAGACCTCCACCATCCCACCATATACTATTCAACCTGCCTCTTGAGTGGTGGGCATGATATCCTGGGAGGTGGAGGCTAAAGTCTGTAATGTGTTACAAACAGGTTGTTTGTTCCGTGGTCATTAGACAACGTTTCTGATGGCCATCGCTTGAGCAGGACGTATGCCAGTTCATTGCCGCTTGCCCCATTTGCACGATGAATAAGACCTCCTGTAACACCCCGGCCGGTGTCCACCAACCTCTTCAATTTGGTTTCTGACAGAGGCCCCCAGTTTGTGTCACATTTTGGGCAGATTTCTGTTAACAGCTGGAGGCTACAGTGAGTTTGTCCTCTGGGTTCCACCTCCAGACAAATGGGCAGCCAGAGTGGACATATCAGGAACTGGAAAAGACCTTGCACTGTATGGCCTCCAGTAACCCGTCTTCTTGGAGCGATAATTTAGTCTTGGTCGAGTACGCTCACAACTCCTTGCCATCGTCGTCTGCGGGGTTATATCCTTTCCAGTGTAGCCTCGGCTACCAGACCCCTCTGTTCCCCACTCCAGAGACCAAAGTTCAGGTCCCGTCCATACACGGCTTTTTGCAGAGGTGCTGACACAACTGGAAAGCTGCCAGAGAAGCTCTCGTATGGACTGGTGCTTGCGTCAAGAGGTCAGCTGACCTACACCGGTCTAAGGCCCCATCTAACGTGTGCGAGCAGAAGGTTTGGTTGTCCTGCAAGGGCATTCTACTCTGACTGCCTCATGTAAACTGGGTCCCAGGTTTATCGGCCATTACCCATCACCAAGGTTATTAGTCCGGTTGAGGTCTGCCTCAAATTTCCACCTTACTTCAAATGTATTCACCCCGTTTTTCATGTCTTTAAATTAAATCTAAAAAGGTTTTGTTCCAATTTGCACCCCACCACTTCATGCCTGGTGAATTATTACCAGTTTTAAAAATTTAGTTTCTGTTTCAAAGTTTCATCTGAATATTATGCATTCAAGCACACTCTTCCACACAATGACAAAAATATGTATGTATTACTACAACAAATTAAATGAATTAGTACAAGTTGCTTATTTCTATGAGCAGAAAAATTTCACATGCAATATTTCCACTGGGTACACAACAGGTGTGTACCCACATACATTTTTATCTTACCTTCATTCTAATGTTGATGAATCTGGAGTATTCTATATTGAGGTGCACGTCTTCGCAATAAGCAATTAGCAAAAAAGTCACCAAAACCATCTCCATAAGTAACACCTTTAAGTGAAAAAAACCACGATGAGCAAATCTATAAAATTTTAAGCTCTGTGTGTGTTAAGAATGATATTACATTTTACCTAAAAATGTAAACACTGTACACACTCTCATGAAGTTCAAAAACCCATTTTTGTTCTCAAAAATTAGATTTAGCATAATGAATAGACAGCTTTTTTTCCATACAGTATAAATGAACCTAGGACTTGTGTCTTTTATGCATTTATAAAGATTTTCAGTGGATAACAATTTAAATTTTGGTCTGTTATCCACACCAAAGTATTGTATGGATTCTGAAGACTTGAACATAGTGCACAGGTCATATGGACTACTTTTATGCTACGTTTATGAAGCGTTTTCGTAACTTTTGCAAATTACATGCCCTGATCACCATTCAATTAGCCATATGGAGAAGGGCACTCTGCTAAACATTAAACAGTTTTTTTGAAGATAAAAAGTGATCACATTTGAACTATCCCTTGAAGAACAAATTTTCTTTTTTCTGTATAGTTAATATATCACATGTGCACACACAAAACAAACTGAGCAATAAAGACAGTATGCCACACACACACACACCGCAGTGCTGATGAGGAAGACTGATAAATCTGCCACCTGCCGTCTGTTTTCCTGTTGTCATCTTTTTCTGTGCAGGTCTGCACTCACACCTATGGTGAGCTTCAACTTCCTTTTTATAGTTTCTACTTTAATTATTCTCTAACCTGCTGAAAGAAAAAGTAAAGTCAAGGCATTTTTATATGTATATCGCCTTTTATAACACACATTGTTTCAAAGCAGCTTTACAGAAAATGATACTGTAATAGAAAATTATGCTGTAATGTCTTAAAGACCTCATTGTGCAGTTTTAATTAATAATGTGATTGAAAATCATGCCCTAAATATTATTGTCTTTAGGCCCCCAGTAAGCATTCCAAAGAGCGACTGTGGGAAAGATGTTAGTTAACAGAGACAAACCAGGCTCAGCTGGGGGAGCCAGTTCTTCTCTTGCTATACAGCATAATGATTATGCCAATATTAGTTATCTATGTGTAATACAAGTCTTGTATTATGCGAGTAAACTGAGTAGATGTTGTTGGCCAATGTTTAAAACTAAGGGATTAAAGGAATAGCACACACAGAGATGAATATTCTCTCATCATTTACTCACGCTCATGCCATTCCTTTCTTTATGACATTCTTTCTTCTGAAGAACACAGAGATTTTTAAAATATATCAGTTCTGTAGGTCCATACATTGCAAGTGAATGGTGACCAAAACTTTGAAGCTCCAAAAATCAGACATCTTCACAGCAGTCTTCTTGGCGATCATGATTTCAAGCTCAATAACATTTTCTATAGCACCATCTATGCCAGAGCCCATTTATCGCTGTATAAAAGATGTCTAGATGTCTAGATGCTAGCGCTCTGTGCATTCCTAGTCAAGCACTAGGAAGTGTAATCGAGCTTGAAATCATTATCGTGTCTAAAGACCGCAATGACAAGATGTACAGTGAAATATTTTTTTATATTTTGGTCTTTGCTCACCCAAAACCAGCACGATCCTTTCAGATGTATGGATTACTTTTATGCTGCTTTATCTCCATTTTTGATGATCACCATTTACTTCCATTGTAAGGACCTATAGAGCTGAAATATTCTTCTAAAAATCATAGTTTATGATCAGCAGAAGAGGGAAAGTTGTCCACAATATTCTCAACGAGTCCACTGTATTTCGCAAGGTGTGCAGAATTTCCGGTTTGCTAGCGTAAGTACGATTGGATGGCATTTTGTGTGTAGCCGGTCTCTGCTTGCTTGCGTGCCATGCGGTTAGATTCTTGCTTTTTAAATGTTGTAAGATGTCTTTTAAATTCCCTGGAACATGTGTGCAGTTAATGGTTCTCCTAATAATGGATCGAAACTAAAGTTTTATCTAAAACTCCCCAACTGCCTGGAGCGATGGAGCCGCTGCCAGGGGCGGAGGAGAGCCCTGCCATCCCCCAGAAACGCGGAGGGGTTGAAGGAAGACCGCCGTCCGCGAGGGGAGGAGGGATGTGTCTCCCCGACCGCCTGGAGCGGTAGGGCCGCTGCCAGGGGTGGAGGAGTGTCCCCTCGAGTCGCCAAGAACGGGGAGGGGCGTTCTGACCACCGGGGGTCATGAGCCTGACTCTGGTCCGCCCGGGGAGAAGCGGCTGTTATCCGCCTGAGAGGGTGGAGAAGTGATCGAGGACAATGTGACGGTGTATCGGAGAACCGGCGAGTAGGTTTTTTTTTTCATCTCTCTCTCTCTCTCTCTCTCTCTCTCACCGCCACTCTGGGTTGGCCTTTTCCCTCTCGTTTAAATTTTACAGTGTTTTTTGGGGGGGTACTACACTGTTACAGGAAGTACCCTCCCATTTTAATGATTTCAGTTTCCCTCCCCTTGTCCCCTCCCTCGTCCAGGTAGATGGGGATGAACTGCCGGCAGACCGGGCTTAAAGTACGCCCTCCCCCAGGGAAGGGGGGGGGGGTGTACGTCAGGCCTGGGGCTCCCCAGCCTGAGAAAACGAGGGAGGAATGTGGCAGGGCCTCCTCCTTTCCATTGAACTCCGTTACAATTACTGATTATAAAAAGGAACAGTGTTTTTCCTGAACTGTCAGTGAGTTGTGGAGATGTTTTCATGCTGTGAAGCTAAATGGATAAATTCTACAGTGAAAGACCATAATTATTAGATGAGACATGTACAGTAGTAAGATGTTTTATCACATATGAAATTAATTGTATTATGATTTTCCTCTTTCCTGCACTTTTCCTGCCTGCAATTCACTTTCTTTTTCTGATTATTGATTCAAACAATTGACAAAGAAAAGCAAAACATATATTCACAGAATCAACATTTAACCCCCACTACTACATCAACTACAAACATCCCTGTGGTCACATATGAGTATACACATAAAAATAAAAAAAACACACACATTTAAAACTATACTTCCTCCACTGTCCCTCCCCGAGAGACCTCCAAGGAGGCCAAATATCTGCCCCATTTCCCATCAAATGAATCTAAGTTCCCCAGCCTTCTACATGACATTTCCTTGAATGCCTCCACCCTCCCCATGTCTGTGCACCATTCTTGAAATGAAGGCACTCCAGCCGACATCCATCCCCTTAGAAAAATCTGTCTGCCGATCATAACGCTGGCTAGGACCGAATGTTTTATGTGTTTATCCCCTATATTGATGACCCCCCCATTGCCTAAAATCAAGAGTCTGGGGCAAAATTAAATGTGAGTGCCTAATATATCACACATAAAACTCTGAACCTTCAACCAAAATTCTTGGATCTTATCACACCCCCAAAAAACAAGGACTGTGTCTCCATCTTCTGATTGGCATCACCAGGTGGGTGTGTCTTTCCGACCAAGCCTATACAATCTAGAGGGGGTCGAAAATAATCTATGTAAAATCTTAAATTGCATAAGACACACCCTTGCATCTCTAGATGTAGACTTGACATATTTTTTAGAATCCTAGCCCACACTCCCTCCTCCAGTACCAAGTTTAAATCTTTCTCCAATAATCTCTTGATAGAAGTAAAAGCTCTGTCCCCCAGACTCTTAATTAGCGGGAGTAGTTCATGATGCCTCATGACCTTTTAGGGGGGTGTATGCTACTTCCAAAAATAGTACAGAGCAGGTGGCGCAGCTGTAAATACCTCAAGAATTGAGACCTGGGAATCCCAAAATGTTGAACTATATTTTCAAAGGATCTCAACACTCCACTCTCGTATAGGTCATTGAGTATATTTACCACCCTGACCAGCAGAAAGTCGACTTATTAATACATTATTTTGGGTTCAGCTCGAGGCAACATTTAAATAAATGTCCAAATTAAACACTGGACACTTTGTCCATACCGAGTGCAAATCCGAGATAATGGGGTGTAACTTAACTTCTCCAATTAGCTTGATAGAAAGGCTTTGCAATGGCGAAATAGGGACAAGAACTTCCAGATCAATACAAAACCAGGGAGGGGCTCTCTCAGGTGGAAGTGACCAATGAGTCAAATGTCTGAGATTGAATGCATAATAATAAAACTAAATCTTGGGTAGGCCTAGCCCACCTTTGTCAATCGGCCTATGCCATTTACCTAAATGTAATCTGGGATGTTTACTATTCCAAATTAAGGACTTCACTATGCTATAAAATTGTTTGAAATAAGAGAGGGGGATATCTATAGGGAGAGACTGTAGCAGGTAGTTGAATTTTGGAATACAATTAATTTTAATAACATTAACATTCCCAATCATAGATAAATGCAATGAAGCCCACCTGCCCACATCGCTCCAAAAACTTTTTTATTAAAGGGTCCAAATTAACTAACTAAATGACACAAATTTTCTGGGAAATAAATACCTAAATACTTAATGCCCTGTTTGAGCCACTGGAAGTCGCTTGGCAGAAAAGCCATTACTGGGCAGTACGCTGTCAGAGCCAAAGCTTCAAATTTAGACCAATGAACTCTGTATCCTGAGAACTTAGAAAAGTAATAAGGAGGCAAGGCATAGTTCTAGTAGGGTCGGAGATGAATAATAAAATATCTAAAAGCTTGTGCGCCACAGCTCCCGCCATCACCCCTGGAAAATCATCCTCCTTTCTTATGCTTATGGCTCCAGGGCAAGACAGAACAATAATGCAAACTGCCCCTATCCAGAGTCAAATAATCTGAAATTAATAAAAAAATGTGTACCACCACTAAGGGTGTCTATAAAGTAACTTAATCCATCCAATGAAAGTATTCCTGAACCTGTAAATGTCCAAAATCTTAAAAAGATAATCCCATTCCACCATATCAAGGGCGTTTTCAGCATCAAGTGTGATGGCAGTGACCGGAGAGTCTGATCATTCACCACTGACCACATGATATTGATGAAACACCAAATGTTATCAGAAGAGCTATGGCCCAGAATACACCCCATCTGATCTACATGTATAAGAGATGTCATAACTTTACTTTTTGACAATATTTTAATGTCTAGCTGCATTAGGGAAATTGGACGTTAACTCTTACACTCGCTTGGATCCTTGTCCTTTTTAAGAATCAGACTGATCCAGACTTGCATCATGATTGGGGGAAGCTTTCTATTCTTTAATGATTCTGTATAAACCTCTAGCAAAAGAGGAGCTAGATCTCTAGAATAAGATCTAAAAAAAATCAGTGGCAAAGCTGTCTGGTCCCAAAGCCTTGCATGTAGGCAAGGCCTTAATTACCTCACCAAGCTCCTCCAAGATTATCTCAGAATCAAGAGAATTTTTTTGTTCAGTCATCAGTTTAGGAAGTTCTAATGGTTCCACACATTTTCTAATATCATCAACAGTAGACGCAAACGTGGAACTATAGAGATCAAGATAAAATAATTTTAAAGCATTATTAATATCAATGGCCAAGGTAAATATTTCACCCTCAGCAGATTTCATGGGAGGGAATGGTAGAAAAAGACTCTCTCTGTTTTATACATCTAGCCAGAATCTTCCCTGCTTTGTCCCCCAACTCTAAGTATGACTGTCTTGCCCTGAATAGCCAAATCTCAACCACAACAAAATAATATTATATCTATATTTCAATCGGAGCCATTAGACGACATTCGACACTTCAGCTCTGCCTCGGGACTTTTAATATTCCCTTTCAATTCCACTAGTTCTTGTCCTTTGGATGTTTTGGTGTACGAGACATACTGTATGATCCGGCCCCTAAGAACCGCCTTAAGTGACTCCCAAGCCACGCCCACAGAGGATACTGAGGACCAGTTGGCCTCCATACAGACATTGATTTCAGCCTTTAGCGTTTGTTTGAATTCAGGATTTTGCAAAAGGGGATACATTAAAGCGGCAACTATATGATTTCTTTTTCTCCGTATGTGGCAACACCTCTAAACACACCAGGGCATAATCAGAGCCTAAAATGTTTTCAATTGAGCCATCAAAAGCAGATTAAATGAGGGCTTAGATATATAAAAAAATCTATTCTAGAGTAAATTTTAGACTAAAGAAAAAAATGTATAGTCCCTACCAGATGGGTTCAAAAGTCTCCAAATATCTGTAAGACCAAGATTTACACATCCTGTGAAGTGTCACTGTTGCTCTAGGGTTCTTGCACACTTTTGCTTCATTATGATCAAGGACTGAGTCCATCAAAAGATTAAATTCTCCTCCCAATATGATATCATGAGTGGTGCCAGCAGCTTGCAACATCCCTTCAAGATCTATAAAAAAAAAAGCCCTGATCAACAAGGTTAGGCACATACATATTCACCAAAATAAGACTTTGTCCCTGAATTTCAGCTAAAACAATAATGACTCTTCCTAATTTATCTTTACTTTGTTTGAGACCTTTGAATTGTAGATGCTTACTTATCAGTGTTATTTGTATTGCATGTAGTTTTTGTACAACACTTTGTGTGGCTGCTAAGATATCATTATTTCCTACACAAGAAAAATAACTTACCATACATCATTACTATAATAAACTCTAAATAAACTCTTCAGGTTCTGACTAAACTTGATATGCTTTAAAATAACCATAATTATAGTTCTCAAAACATGTCCAACTTCATAGATCAAAGGCACCAATCGCTTGTCAGGTAAGTCTGCTCATGTTCTTCCATAGATGGATAAAGACTCAACAAAATAACTAAAATGCTTATATTTGCGATATTTGGCCATCACCCTGAATCATTAACAGACAGAGGAGGAAGAACAATATCGCCTCACTATAATTCTGTGATCATTTATTCTCAAGTTTCTGTCATTTTTAATGCTGGAATTCCACCTACATCGTCCGCAAAGCGTTTTAGGGGCACATTTGAGAGACCAGCTTTGGAAATCTTAAAATAGCTACGACTAGCAAACCATTTTACGCTGGATTTATCAGGTTTTTGCGTGATCCCCGAGAATATAACCCATGGTCTTTCTTTACCAGTTGAGCTACAGGAACCCTAGTATCGCGCTAGTCTTATTGCATTAGTATTACCATGATGCAATCTCCGTTTTATATGAATGTGCAACTCTCTGTCCAACAGCATCTGGCTAAGATTTTCCCGCTGATCCTTGAATCTGAAAAAATTAAAATAATGATGTTGGATTGCGTGAGCGCTTCTCGTAGAGAAGGCAATAGTCTGACAGCATCTCGTGCGAACACCATTGGAGAGTGAAATGTATGCAGTCTCTGATTGGCTACATTTGCAGAGGCAAACCGGTGTTGCCTGAGCTGTACCATTTGTCCTTAAAAGGGGTGGATACGCAGCTTTGTTATGAATTGTGAGAAGATATCTGTGTATATATTTTTTAGGATTATACCAAACAACATGATGTTTAGTAACAGTCCAAAATGTATCGTTTAAGACGCCTTACATTTTATTTAACAGAAAAATAATAAACGTCCCCTTGGTAACACCCGTCGTTTGCAATTCGAGGTTTCATCCAAAATGGCTGTAGAGAAACAGTTGTGAAGATGGGTCGATCTACTCACCAAATTAATGTGTTGCGTGTTCCAAATTAGCGACGAGTCCTCTCATCGAGCCGAAGGACTTTCTGGGAGGTGAGGCAAAAGATGTTCCGTTTATTTTCTAACGGCTTTTCTTTTTTCATGCTGAAAAGAAGTCTCACCGTGCAGTCGTGTTACGACTTCATTTTCAGCCAATAGAAATTTAAAGATCGTTTTCATGCCGTGGCCTTCAATGATGTGTATATAAAGATCAAAACACAACACTGTGCCTCAAATACATCGTAACAGAGCTTTAGTGCAGAAACAGCGACTACAGTAATGCAAAGTTCATCTTAGTGGGATCATATCAATATGCACAGTAAACATATTGCTCGTGTGAGCCTCTGCGGTAAAGTTAGTTATATGTTTGATATTCGAAATAAAAACCCATTTAACTCTCTGCATTCTTCAACTAAAGAAGCGAAGACAGATATCCTAAGTATACCGCATGGCTTAAATGTCAAAACAGGATTTTTTTTCCATACCAAGTTTATTAGCTCTTTAAATCCATTAAACAATTTAAACATTTGAAGTTAGGACATAACACCAATTTTAAAATAGGCTACTCAGAAAAATATTCCTTTTATGACACAAGACTGATTGGGGGATTTACATTTTATATGTTTTATAATTTTTAAAAGACAAAATATATTCTAATTCTATTAAATTCAATGATACTCGACATAAAAATGCCAAACCAACTGCATATTACTAAAATATAATTCTCTACTTAGTACAAGTCTTCTTTAATGGAGTTTCAACTTAGTATTTTTTATTTAGAATTTTTTATCCATATAAAACTGAGTAATATACAGTTGGTCTGGCATCGTTAGGTGAAACGGTCAAAAAGTTTAATGGATTTATATGAATACAAAGTAGCCTATATATAAAAAAAGACAAAATTGAAACTCCAAAAAAGAAGACTTGTGCTATGTAGAGAATAATATTCTCTGTAAAATAAAGCTGTTTTGACATCTTTAGGTGAAACGGCCAAAGAGTTTAATAGAATTAGAATAACATTTAGATTTCTTAATTTTTTTATCAAATATTCCCCAAATGGAGTCTTGTGTCATAAAAGGGATATTTGTCTGAGTATTATAAAATTGGTGTTATGTCCTAACTTCAAATGGTTAAAATGTTTAATGGATTTATAGAGCTAATAAACTTGGTATGAAAAAAAGCTGTGTGGTATGCTAATGACATTCTGTTTCTGTATGTCTCAGTTATTTTTGCTTCTTTATTTGAACAACGCCGAGAGTTAAATGGGTTTTATTCCGAATATCAAATATAAAATTAACTGTACTGCAATATGTGAGCCTTGTTTGAAATTGTCAGATTGCATTAACTACATAGTAATAGCATAGTTTCAGTTATGTATGTAAATTAAATAATCTTTCAACATTGCTTTATTACTGTAGAGTAGACATTGCAACTGCAGTAACATTTGGTATCTTTTTACTCCGGGAAAAATGTTTTCTTTGAAATGTAAAAATTGGTCAACTGTATTGCTTTCAAGTGTGTATATGTGACAAAATTATTCACAAATCATTATTTTCTCCCTCGCTTTTTCATATTCATGGTTGTCAACAGTTGATGACAGTGATGACGCTTGACTCTAGTGATGTAATAAGATTTTCCCCATGTGTCTGTAGTTGGGCAGCAACTAACAATTATTTTGATAATCAACTAATCTAATGATTAATAGAACGATAATTCAGCGATTATTGCAGCGGTTAATCATTAGCTGTTAACCGAGTATTCAGCTTGTGCCCCGAATTAAAAGGTTGTATTAAACATGCTTACTAACAATAAAGAGGTCTAAATGACATTTACTGAATTAAAGGAAAACATTTTTTTTATTAAGTTGAATTCAGTAAAAAGAAGCAAACATTTTATTTCTAAAATTCCTTAAATTTATATTTAGACTTGCTTTAAGAAAATGTATCTTAAATAAAAGTGTATTTTTTCACTTTGTTATACTTTTGCAAGTGCAATAAAGACAATATACTTATATTCAAGATATAGTCTCTAAGAGCGTTTGAGAGTACACGGAAGTGTTTGAAAGTTTTTTTTTAACGGGGGAGTGGGAGCTTTTGAAAGCACAAGTAGCCGTCTATCAGCGGACCGGTCCTGCTTTCAAACGCTCCTGTGTGTATCTGTGCAAACGCTCGGTGAAGAGCGTCATTGATGTATATTTACAACATGTTTTTGAAGCGCTGATCATTGTAGCCAATCACAAACACATCCGATGAGCGCGTGAACACAATGGCCAATCAGAGGTGTTTACGGTTCCACTCAACAGCGCTCGAAGCGTCACATTTTTAAAATTTCAGTACCGACTTGGTACCGAAGTCGGTACTTTAGACAACACTACTCACAAAAAACGAACTCACTTATTATTAATATTGCCAATTTTCTTCACGATAAGAAATACAGTGACGCATAGATTATAATTAAGTCTTATAATCTAGCTGCATTAAGCATGCAGGCTCGATGGATGAGCATTCCCGCGACAGAGTGCGCATAAGCCGGATACAGTTTCAATCTCTCCCCTTTCGATCGGGACACTTTGCGCAACTCATATAAGCTACTCTGACCGCACAGTGAAATGCCAGTTTTGGAGTTTGTAGTTATTTATATAACCTGCTTCCTTATTATTTCAACTTTAATAAAGGATGCATTAAAGATATAACGGTGAGGTTTTTCCTTTAAAGACGCTCTGACTCTGCTGTATTTCACAACGAGAGTGCTTCTGTATTTACTTTTTGCATTATTTCCCTCATACTGTGCAATCTACTTTGTTTTGGAAAGTTTAGAGTGCATCTGGACTGTGAGCTGTGTAATTCTTCCTCTCCTCAGTCTGGTGCGAACTGCAGTGCTGCTCTCGTGCATCATCCTTAGTGCCCGACCTATATATATTAGCCTTTCACCGATATATCGGTATCAGTGAATATGTTTACAGATGCGCAGATATGAAAACTTTTTTTCAGTACATATAATTCAGAAAACAATGCTTTAGAATTGGTGTCATAACATAGTTTGTCCAGTAGAGCGTGCTCCGACTCCATTGTTTAAAGAAATGAATTGACGATGGCTCTGCAGACAGGGCGAAGTTAAGTGGTGTCTTCTCGGTAAGTTGCTAATTAGTTTGTAAAATGCATACTTGAAAGTTAATAAACAATGACCCCCATCATTTTCCCTTTCAATATAACTAATATAACGTTAATGCTGTCCCTGACAACCATGTCAGTCGTTTATCACATCTGTTTGCTATGTTAGCCATCTACAGTTTGTCAGAGCATCTTTTTGCAGCTTGGCAGACAACGGAGCGGTGGTGGATTGTGTCTGTTGAGTGATGATTTCACACTATGTAGTTACCTATTTGGTGAGACGCAATGCTGTACAGTAAATAAACAGCGTCCATCTTTTACTCTCCGTGACAACGAGCTTATAGCTAACTAGGTAACCATGTAGCTACTTTCATTGCTTGTCGGCTGAGTGGAAGCTAATGTGTGAATGTTTTTCAAATGAACAATTCCAGTCGTTGCGTTTATATAATGTAATATTTAAATGTCTGGTTTTCCACCGTTGAAAGTTGCCCCTGAACTTGTATAGCAGAACACTGTGTAACACTGCTGCCGCTGTTTACTCTTGACCCGGCAGGTGTTAATGCTTCTTGTTTTACAACCTGCCCCTAATAGTCAGCAGTTGACTGATACTAAACATACAGTACTGATGTTTATTTAGCTATTTATTAGATTTTTATTTATTCTTTATTTTAATGGTCAGCATTTGACTGATACTAAACATACAATACTGATGTTTATTTAGCTATTTTATTTGTATTTATTCTTTATTTTAATGGTCAGCATTTGACTGATACTAAACATACAGTACTGATTTTTATTTAGCTATTTTATTCTTTATTTTAATGGTTAGCATTTGACTGATACTAAACATACAATACTGATGTTTATTTAGCTATTTATTTGATTTTTATTTATTCTTTATTTTAATGGTCAGAATTTGACCGATACTAAATATACAGTACTGATTTTTATTTAGCTATTTATTGTATTTTTATTTATTCTTTATTTAAATGGTCAGCAATTGACTTGTATGCTAAACAGTACTGGTGTTTATTTAGCTATTTATTTTATTTATATTTAGTCTATTTAAATGGTCAATAATTGACATACTAAACATGCCGTACTAATTTTTATTTATTCTTTATTGAAATGGTCAGGAACTGGCTGATACTAAACATGCAGTACTGATGTTTTTTTATGTGATTTATTATATTTGTATTTATTCTTTATTTTCTCAGTGTTCATTTTTAGAATTTGGTGACAATATTTAATAATAATGTAAAATATTCTTTGATAAAAATATTTGTTGAAGAAAGCAGCCTTCTGAGTACATTTTGTATAGTAAAATCGGTGAACAATCCACATAGAAAAGGTCTGTTTTTATTCCAGCTCAAAAATGTAATATATCGGCCACCATATCGGTTATCTGTGAATTCCCCCCTCCAAAATCGGTATCGGTCTCAAATATCCCATATCGGCCGGGCTCTAGTCATCATTAGAGTTTATCATCATGTGAGATCAAATGACTATTCGACATTTTTTAATTTTAATGTTTTTGTCGAAATTGTCGACAACGTCGACTAAGCATTTCAGCCCTAGTCAGCAGTAGTTTGTAGAAATAACTTGGGGAAACATTGGGTATTTCGTTTTTTTTATTAGGCTTTTCCTAAAAACATGAATAGTTTTGTGGTAACATTTTACATGATGGTTTGCTTTCTACAGTACATATTATATGGACATATTGCTATATTTTTAATTGTATAATTTGGGCTGCATCATAATACACCCACCATTCACATAGTTCATACTTGTGAAGGTACTTTTACCATTTGCACTGTCTAGGGTGTGTATGTTACTTACCTAATGCATTAGTCAATGGGAAAGTGTCAACTCATAATGTAATATGGTTTTGTATGTGTCTGATCAATTTGAAAATATCAGCCTACTATTAAATGAAGTGTTGTAAGTCCTATATCTTGTAATCCTGTAGTATTTTGATTTGCGTTGGTTGCACTGACTTGAATTTGGAAGTAAGGCCTGCTCTAGCACTAAATCAGAGTTGGGCGATCATAATACAATTTACCAGGCTATGGTTGTTTGTTTATATACAAGCCAATGTGAGTAGTGGCTTTTCAAGCTATTAAATCTCCACTGCTGGATTCTGACTCAGAGTAATATTTTCTTGGTTAAGCCGCAAATCATTCCGGACATTATATTGGAAATTTGCCTAAGGTATAACAGCAGAACATCCTTTTATTTATAATGGCAAAGTCTGCTGAATGAGTAGAAATGTTTGAAATGTCAGGAAAATTGTCCTGAGCAATTTGTGTTAAACCCATACACAAGCACATACTTTGTTACAGTTTGTGGTGATGAGAATTGGCATTGGTAAAAAATGAACTGACAAAGCTATACAGGAAGATTCCTTCAGACTGATGTAATTTTGAAAATCAGTGGGCTAAATGCAGAGGTGCAGCCAGGTTTAAAACAAGCCCCTTTTTCATCCAATTTGGAATGCCCAATTCCCAACGCGCATTTAAGACCTCGTGGTCGCATAGTGACTCGCCTCAATCCGACTGCCTCCGCGTCTGAGACTGTCCACCCGCTCATCTAGCGTGGACGGATGGTGTGAAGCCTCTAGACATATTGCGTGTGGAGGCTTCACACCATCCGCGGCATCCACGCTCAACTCTCCTTGCCCCACCAGGAACAAACCACATTATAGCAACCACGAGGAGGTTACCCCATGTGACTGTACCCTCCCTAGCAACCGGGCTAATTTGGTTGCTTACGAGACCTGGCTGGAGTCATTCAGCATGCCCTGGGATTCGAACTATCGAACTCCAGGGGTGGTAGCTAGTGTCTTTATTAAGAGTTCTTAGAACTATTGCTTTGTTTCCATCCAAAATGTTTTGCATTTCTTAAGAAAATATGAATTGTTGCATGTTTCCATCCACTACGTAATGCGCATTATCATGAGGGAGCTGCCTCATCATGATGGAGCAGCTGAATGGCCTCTCCCTGCTTTCGGTACAGTTTTATTTGCAAGATTGGAGAAAGTATCTAATTTTATTAAATGCACCATGAGACACAGCAGAATAAGTGTAATATCTGATATAATGTGGGCTGAAATAGCTGCAATGCCACACACTGCCAGTCTCTGCATACCTGGGAGCGCACGCTCTCAAAACTGTTCTGGCGGATTGAGTGGAACCACTTTATCGACCAGCTGTCGATTTAATGCTTCCGAATGATAAGCGCTATGTTTAAAGAATTGTATGCCAAGGTCGGACCTTTCGGTGGGCTAGTCACATCAAACTTATCACACACTCATAACACATGTACGAATGGTCAAAACGTCATGATTTTGCAAATAAAAAGTTTCCATCACCTTAATGTGCATTTTAACTAATGCGGAACTCTAGAAAATCCACCTCCTCGTGCATGAAATTTTAAGCAAATTTAGAAAGATTTAATTGCAAATCAAGCGTTTCCTTTTAGGAATTACAATAAAATGTTAGGAATTTTGCAATTACAAAATGCGCATAAAAATAGTTGGATTGAAACCCACTTCATTACGTCATGAGTTTTAACCTTTGCATGTCTATCTTCTACTCTTTGCTGTGCTTCATAAGTAGGGTTGCAACGATATGAGATTTTCACGGTATGATAACCTTCTCAGAAAATATCACGGTTTCACGGTATACGGTATTACACAATTACTATTATCAGTGAAAACAGAAGGGTTATTTATTTATTTATTTTTTTGAGCAAACACTTTATTATAACTGAAACTTGAAACCATTTATTTTATTGAAGTATGTGTAAAAAAAAAAGTCTCCCTTTTGAAAATAAAATAAATAGAAAAAATTAGAAAGATAACAGTATTATAATAATACATCGAATTATAAACATGATAAAAAAATAGCATGTATAACATGTTATATAACTAAAGCATGTTAGTTTATATGTTAAATTAACTACTAAATGAAAAATAACATCAGCTGTGTGAGCTTTTAAAGTAATGTCCTATGATTATTAACAGTTAAAATATACTGTAGGTGCGCGACAGTGAGGCTAGACTGCTCCTGTCTGTACCTTTAACTCAGAGCTTCTCAACTGGTTTTGCTTCAGGACAGATTTTACATTGGAAATCAAGTGTCGACCTGCCATAGATTAAACATAACCTGTATTTAATGTATCCTGGGTTGCATTTCCTTTTATGTTGCATAGCTTTGGTCATAGTTTTCCAGTACAAGGACATGCATCAAGTGTCATTATTTTTGTTGTTGATGTCAACGTTTGACTTTCTTCAAACAACTGAATAACACAGACTGCATGACTATGATAAATGAATACTGCAAGAGTTAGATTAACATACAGGTGCGAAGGGACTTCAACATTTCTAAATTTCACAAATAATAAATACATTTACATATTCGTCTCTGGCTTGCTTTTGCTCGCATGTCAATGATTACTCCTCCGTGTGTCAATGATGCCGAGATCTACTTTTATCACTGAGAAGGTTTACCTGCAATATTAGTAGCACCAACCATCACAAGCAGCCTCAAGAATGGACACAGAGTAGCTGTATAACACTTTTCTTTGAGCAGAATATTGCACTACAGATCGCTAAATTTGATCAAAGGGGAAAGCCTGATATAAATAGCGCACTCGCGTGCAGGGTTAACTTATTTTGCCCGATTGCACAAAATAAGTATTACATTAGGCGGAATATTTCCAATTTGGACACACTCATGTCAGACCCCCTCGCCTTGCTTCTCTCTGACATTTTCTCTGCTGCATTTGTGTGTGTGTGTGTGTGTGTAACGCAAGTTGACAAGTCTGAGAGGCAGACAAGGAGGAAAGGATATGTGCATGTGAGATTCTCCGTCCGGTTGCATTTTTTTCTTAATACCGTAGATAAATGTAGCAAATGTACATGGTATGATAACCGTCAATTTTCAAACCGTGGTATACCGTGAAACTGGTATACCGCTGCAACCCTATTTGTAAGTTAGAGACGAGTTTTAACAAGAATGTTAAAACTTTTATATAAAATTTATGAATTCATGATTATACTATTGTGTGTGTTAAGCATGTTTAGGTTTTCTTCTTCTTGAAAGATAGCTAATGTGAATGACAGCAGGTACATTTTTAAAGGAATTGTTCTCCCAAAAATGAAACATTTTCCATCACTTTCTCATCCTCATGTCATTTGAACCACATATTATTATTTTCCATCTGTAAAACACAAAAGGAGATTTTAGGCAGATGTTGTTGGAATATGGTTGGTGTTTTATACTGCCAAGCACAAAAAAGTATAATATAAGTAGTTCAAACAGCTTGTATGCTAAATTCCAAGTCTTCTGAAGTTATATTATACCTTTGTGTGAGTACCCTACATGTTTTTAAGGCCTAGAATAAAGAGTAACATTTATATTAGAGGTCGACTGATTAATCGGCCGATTAATCGGCCGATTTTTTGTTGCATTTTTTACATAATCGGCATCGGCCAATATCCACGCATATCAAGCCGATTATTAGGCAGGCGCATCTGTGGGCAGCCTAGTGTTGTTGTGGAACACGTGTTCAACACACACTGCCCCTAGAGTCATTTTCCAGCAGGGTGAGCAGACCTCAAGGAAGGAGCTAAGTTCCTTGGAGAAAACAGTAAGGGTTAAATTTATATAACTTCTTTAGATTTAATTAAAAACTTTTGATATGTTACTGCCAACTTCAAGAAAAAACGTGACAAACGCGATAGTTGACATGACGTTCGGCTACTTTGCATATTGATAGCGTAGTTGAAGTTGCATTATCACAGCAGAAGGGTTGCTATCATGTCACAATAAGTAAGCAAGAATTTTGCAATTACAGAGAGTGAATCTGAGACTTTTATTTGTTCTGTTTGTGTGTCTTATATTTGAGAGGGTTGTCACTCAATGCAGATAAATAAGTAATAAAAATATACCAACGCTATTGAAGGACTGGCTTTGGTAAGCTCGGACGTTATCAGTTCTGCTGTCGGTACTGGAGAAATTAAGAAAATACATTCTTTATTGCTATAAAGAGAAAGTTATTTTATCTCGCCAGCCATTTATATGTATAATGATATGAAACCATTTGTCTGTGATGCAATTTAGCTATTCGCAGTCAGAGAGAGAGAGAGAACTCGCTCACGCGGTGCCACAGCGAGCACAAAACGAGCCCTGCATAATGAGTGACAGAACGAAACATTCAAACGTAGCCTGGTTTAGATCTGTGATTATTAGTCTGATTTTATTTTAGATTTCGCCTTCCAAAGATTATAAAAAGAATATTTATACATAAGCCGCATTCTGTCTAGCACAACTTCCTTCCCTTCACAGCGGTGCACTGACATTTCTCCCTAAAACTCAAACTTAAAGGTGGGGTATGTGATTTTCTTTTTTGACCATTTTTTCAAAATAACTTGAAATCCTATTCCTAACCCACTTACTGGCTGTAAATTAGAAGCACTGAAATGAAAATTAAGCAATTTAATCATCTGTGGAACGGGCAGGACTCGAAAAACTCCAGCCAATCATTTTCAAGACCATCTAGAATCATTGGATAGAAAATGTGTCAATCAAACGGTCGTACCATGCCCCCTCCCCCACCACCCTGGCGCGCGTGTCCCGTTCAGTGCGCATACTCAAAGCTCGTGACCCAGTAACAGGAAGCTATTGTATTTATGTATGGAGAATAGAGCTTTTATAGTGCTAGTGGGGTTGTTCCACATTTCTATGAATCCTGTTTTGAATAGAAGACCGCTGTACAGACGCCAGGGCTGGCGATGTTCTTTTTTTTTACAGTTATGAGAAAATCAGCTCTACACCTTTCAAGAGTGGTATGCGACCCCCTCCTCCTGCTGTGTCAACAATTTGCTCTGAAAAATTGTCTGACAGGTGAATGCACTGTTTGACTAGTGAGTCTAGAACACTGCTAGAACACTGCGCATCTGAGTTTTCAGCCGTGCATGATTGCGGCGTCCATGTTTTTCGAATGGGTGGAGTCAGGGCCAGCGTTGGAGGAGAGAAGGTAGGACCTTAGAGTTGTGTATTTTCAAAATCTGCCGGCCGTTTTGCAAATCACATACCCCACCTTTAACGTCAGAATCAGCACGATCGGTGATTGTTGTAAAATGCAGTCTAGCTACTGTTGCTAAATTGCGGGACGCGTTTAATAATAAAAAGAGGGCAAGAGCTACCGTTCCCAAGGCGGCGCGCGCTCCGAAACACACCGCAAAGAGACAAGCAACGTATAGGCTACTTTGGGTTTCATGTGTCTAAACGATCAACTATACACAAAAATATGTCAAAACGACCGGCTTGGAGATTCACTTAAACACAGTTTATGTCTTAAATGGACGTAGTTATGGAAATAGTTGGGAGAAAATATGCTGCATCAGGAGCCTATTAGATCTGAACTCGGTCTTAAAGGGGAAGCAGTCTAATCAACATGCTGACGATTGAGCCATTACTGCGAATCAAACAACAAAAGGCAAAGAGAAAATCACTTACAGCTCTTGAATGAATAACTTTTGCATTAATAAGCATTAATCTATCTATGATAAACTATGCAGTGTTATTTTACAATTGATTACTTTATTAGATTTCTTTTTAGACCACACCTGAACAGTAATGTTAGTAGACCTTCCTGAAATTAAATCACTGTGCCTATATAACGTTTATATTTGTGTAATATATATATATATATATATATATATAAAACAAAAAGAACCGTTAAGAATACCGTTAAAGTACCGGATCGATAAGTACCTTAACGATACCCATCCCTAGTTATGCCTGTGCTTCTCTTGGATGCTCTGAATATTGGATTACGTGTCTGGATTGCCCCTTAATTAAAGCTGCATTTGGATCTCAACCTTCGTGTCTCGGAGCAGTTAGTAACACCTGCTTTGTTTATTTAATATATTTGTTATACATTATTTATACAATATGTTTTTACATTATACATTTTTAATTTTAAGTGTACAAGTGCAGATTGGTCAAGTGTTCAATAAATGTATTTGTTGAGAAATGTTGTCTATCTTAAGTAATTATTTGTGTTACATTTTATCTTTCAAATAAAAGGTTCAAATAAGAGGTTAAAAACAAGCACATATCGGCCAAATATCGGCCAAAATAAATCAGCAGCATTAATCGGCCATCGGCCGACCCGGATTTCAAAAGATCGGCATCGGCCTGAAAAAAACAATATCGGTCGACCTCTAATTTATATTTCAAAATTATATTTTGTGTATACTGAATTATTCAATCAACCAACATTATTTTTGACAGCAAACAACAGGCAACAACTATGGTTTTACCAACAAGGAAATGTAGTTAACAGTGACATTGAGCTGAAAGCTTACATATAACCAGTTTTGACAGAGCTGCTGATAAAAGTTAAATGATCAGCATTGATTGACGAGATGAAAATTGGAGATCGGTATCGGATGTTAAAATCCTTATTGGAGCATCCCTAATATTCAAGTTGACTATGTTTCAAAAACTAATGATGATGATTAGTGAGCTGAGATCCTGTCACAAAATTGTCAACAATAGCTACACAGTGGATGTTAACATTTGGATATGAAGACTTTGTTTCACTATTTATATATTTATTTGTTTGTGGTTGAACTGAAAAAAGGTCTCAGTTTGGTTCTTTTTTTAGAGTGCTCAAGTGTGAAAACCCCAGTAGCCTTTTTGCAGTTGAACATGTGAAAAACATTACCATCATAATCGCAGTTCAAATCGCAATATTTTTCAAAGCAGAGATGTCAAAACTCTGCCCTATTCTGGATGGGGGGAGGGGAGCACCAGCTAATTTGCATTTAAAGATACACACACAAAAACAGCTCGTTTTTATTCCCACCCCAAAATTGGCATTTTCAGCATGGTATAATAAATGATCTGTAGGGTATTTTGAGCTGAAGCTTCACAGACACATTCTGGGGACACCAAAGCTTTAAATTACATCTTGTGAAATGGGGCATAAAAGGTGCCCTTTAAGTGTTATTTTCTGTGTTTTTGTGCATGATGAATATAAAGGGTGATATTTGTAAGTGTTTAATGTTTTTTTGGTGAAATTGAGAAGAGTTTTGGGGGTTACCGTTGTGTTGAAAAGTGGAGCTTGAGTTAACGATGAGTACAGACAGATGTCGCACTTGAAATTGATTGCTTGCGTCGTTGACCTATTGTTGTGCTAACCATTGCATAGTTACTAAACTACACTTTGTAGTGCTTCCAATCAGCATGTCTCATTTATTTATGTAGTTATATTTACTCATATATTTTGTTTAACTAATGAATTAAACTAGGATTTTCTATGCAAAGTTGTTGTGTTGAGATTACATAATAATTTTAAGTTAAGAAAACAAATTTTAAACATGTGTAACTACTGTTAACGACTGAATGAAGTTACACAAAATAAAAAAAAATGTAAATAACAGTTTAACATAGCATGGTATACTACTACATAAAATAGGAGTTGTGGTCTTAAAAAGTTTAGAAAGGGTTAACTTAAACACCAGAGTTCAGAGCCTGTTCTGGTCAAGTAACATTTTTTCCCTCATCAAAATATTTTACTTTTAACTTTAAACTTATTCAGATAAACTTTAAACTTATTCAGAGAAATTTAGGAGATCAATGAGAATCTTTTCAACGTTATAGTGTAGCTGTTGGCAGTCAAAACTCATTTCTGTGGTGTCAGTGAACACATTCTTTCAGAGATTTTGCAGAAGGTTATTAAATACAACACTTTATGGATGTTTTGCACTGTAGGGAAACACGCATACACACACACACACACACACACACACACACACACACACACACACACACACACACACACACACACACACACACACACACACACACTCTTTTTGGAGGATGCTGAGGTTTATTTTGGCAGTTGTCATAACATTGTATGGTTTCACATGTGGTGAGAGAGGGGGAGGGAGACCCTTTCCAAAGCAGAGATGCTTCTTTAACATTTTCAGTCAATCAGAACAATGTCAACATCACTGCATGCATAGACAGATGATGCACACACACATACACACACATTAATGTTGTGCGGTATAAAGGTACTAACGAAATATCGCGATACCAAAAAATAAAAAATGCCACGATATCATCATCTTGTTAATTTTGGTACCATATTAAAGTATGCTGCCATTAGCGAAATGTAATGTAATGTGAGAGTTTTGAAATTAAATCAAAGACCGTTTGAAAATAATAATAATAAAGCCTATATATGCCAAGTGTGATCATTAAACAGCAGAATGATGTAATTTAATGAAATGATATACAGTCACATGCGCTGCGAGCCACAGTATGAATAAGAGGCGCCTCTCCTGTCATCTCCTTCACACTCTCTCACTCACATACACATACACACACAATACACATTACTAATGCTTGATTTTCATGCAGTGTGTCCAATAGTATCCATCTGCAGAGCCACAAATCAGTGTTTTGACCTGGTAAACTTTTACCCCAGGTAATCAGATTGTTTTCATTAATACTGTAAAGCTCTGTTGTGCAAAAATTATATATATATATATATATATATATATATATATATATATATATATATATATATATATATGTTGCAGCGGTATACCGGTTTCACTGTATACCATGGTATGAAAATGTACGCTTATCATACCATGTACATTTGCTTATCTACGGTATTGAGAAAACCGGATGGAGAATCTCACCTGCACTTGCACATCACCTTTCCTCCTCGACTGCCTGTCAGACTCGTCAACATGCGACACACACACACATGCAGCGGAGAAAATGTCAGAGAGGGGCGTGGGAGTCTGACATAAGTGAGTGTGAGTTAAAGCAGTGTTTCTCAACTGGTGGGCCTTCAACTCCCTGTTTGGTGACTTTGTAGTGATTATTTGCATTGGACTGTTCACCTATCTGTACAGTGCTAAACGATGTGTGGTCAGAAATATAGCGCGCTCTACTAGGGTTGCAGCGGTATACCGGTTTCACTGTATAACACGCTATGAAAATTTACGCTTATCATACCATGTACATTTGCTTATCTACGCTATTGAGAAAACCGGATGGAGAATCTAACCTGCACTTGCACATCTCCTTTCCTCCTCGACTGCCTGTCAGACTCGTTAACATGCGACATATACATGCAGTGGAGAGAATGTCAGAGAGGGGCGAGGGGGTCTGACATAAGTGAGTGTGAGTTCAAGCAGTGTTTCTCAACTGGTGGGTCGGAGGTCTATTCGGACTGGGTCGCTCGCGGACAGCAGGGAAAGATCAATGCCATGATTCTCCTATTGAAAATATTTTGGCGGCCGCCCAAGTGATAGCTTACAAATGGGATAATAATGGGCTTGTATAACTAAATATGCTCTTCAATTTTTAAAAGGGGGGAGAGAAAACTTCCTGTTGATTTTGTTGTTGATGTCAACAACAAAAATAATGTCACTTAATGCATGCCCTTATACTTGAAAACCATGAACAAATCTATGCAACATAAAAGGAAATGTGACCCAGGATACATTAAATACAGGTTCGTTTTTACTATGGTAGGTCAACACTTGATTTCCAATGTAAAATCTGTCCTGAAGCAAAACCAGTTGAGAACCACTGAGTTAAAGTAAAACTGGAAAACTGCAGGAAACTGGACTTTAATTACTGGGATAGTTTTCTGAGCATATGCAGAACAAATGCCTTTGTTGTAACGGCACAAAACTTCACAGCTAGGTGCAACTTGTGGCCCAAGTAAACATATGAGCATGTAGCTCTATATATATTTTATGGGCAATTCTTCTCTTTGTTCAAGAGACCCAGTTTGCTGTAATCTCACTGTCAAATTCAGAATTTCCATCATTATCTTATGTGCAGAATGAGGTCAAAGAGTTCATGCAGCAATGTGTGGCAAAACCTTGAGCTTTCCTGTTTATTTTTCAAGGGGATGATCATGATAAAGAAAACATTTTATATTCCATTCTTAATATACACAATTTGTTTTTCTTTTTTTGTAGTTTCAGAAAACATCTGCAAAAACTGTGACCCTCTTCACTACACCCAGGAAAAGTTATGCAATTTAATAATTATAGGTACATAGATGTAATGGAAAATTATTTGTGGAAGCACAAATAAAATTAAAAATAGATTTGTTCTTATTTTGGTCAGATATACTCTTGTAAGATAATAGACTTTCCTTTAAACTCTTGTGTGCTTATTTGTGGAGACATGATGTGACTATTTCCATACAATGCAGGTCAAAACAGACATTAAGGCAGCATAAAACTAATCAATACTCATGGTTTAATCCATGTCTTCTGAAGCAATACAACCGGTTTTAAGTGAGAAACAGACCAAAATATAACTCCTACTTTTACTTCTCTCATCTTAGTCTTGCAGTTACAACCTCAATGCATTGGATATATGATGTTGTTAATTGAGTCTTTCACCCAAAAAGAAACTTCAGTCATTATTTAAAGTAATTGTATCACTTCAGAAGACTTGGAATGTGTTTACGTAATGTTTTTTGTTGTTGTTTTTGTTTTTGTTTTATGTCAATTTGGAATCTAGAAGTTTATGCATATTCAATTTGTTTATATAAAAAACTCTGTGCAAAGGCTGAAGGTGGAACTTAAATTCTTCATTTAAAGTAATCGATTACTTGTGTTTATGTGTTCGAGTACTCGACTACAAAACCATTCGTGAGTAAATTATGAGAGAACTATAATTTTTGGGTGAACTAATCCTTTAAAAGCATAGTGAAAAGTACATTAATTAGGCAACTGTCTAGAGTAGGAAGTGACTAGGTGGCCGCCCACACCAGAATGCCCTTGCTGTAAAAGCTCACCTTAGCGTTTTGTGAAAACAAGCAACAACTTGGACAAGGAAAATGCATAAAAGTGTGAATTATGAATGTGGTCATATTGGACTGAGGGCAGAGTGGCTGCGGTAATGGACTGGTGAATGTTTCATTTGCTTTGCTTTTGTTTGCAGTATGAAAGCAGTCCGAAATAATTTGCAGAAATGAACTGCTATTGGTGACATATAATTTGCATCTTTGCATTTTCCCTGTCCCATTAATTTGAAAATAGCCTAATGCAAATTCTCATGGTTTCTTGTCTCCAAAAAAATGTGCCTTCGGAGAGCAGCTTGCATTCTTTGCATCTCTTGTAATTCATGCATGGCCGACAAATGCATGTGTATTTCTGTACATGAAATGTTTTAGTGGTAAATCAAAATGGAATAATATTTCAATGAAACCCACAGTCTCATGAGAATTTGTAATAATTCGTACGATATGGCGAAATCATAAAATATCGTATGACTTTGCTTGTACAAAAAGTACAACTTTTATTCCCATAGAGACCAACCAATCATGAAAAGTCATGGAAACAACTTCAAATCGATACAATGCAGCCATCAAATTTTAGCTCCTATCCAACACTTTAAGCAAAGAAAAGTCTTTGAACACACTTGCTTACTCATTCCATATTTATTTATGCAATACAAATTACTGATTGATGTCAATAACCAGTACGCCTCCCTCTTCTTGTTCCAAACCATCTCTATTTCTTTCTTCCATACACAAAAGTTATTTGCCTATTAAAATCATGATTATATTTAGAGTTTGGGTAAGTTTGGTTAGACTTTGTTTAGGTTTAAATTTAGATTTGATGTTTGTGTTAGGGGTTAAACTTCGTAAGAATGCTAGTTCAAACCCCTGATGTTTCTCTTTCTTTCATGATACACAACAGTGATTTACCAATTAAAATCATGGTTGGGTTTAGGATTTGGGTTAGTGGTTAAACTTTGATTTTAGTTTTTTTTATATCATTGTTAGTTGGTTTGTTTATTTGGTGACTTATAAGTTGTTAGCAGTTATAAACAGATGCTACTAGTAATGATGATTGTTGTCGGGTCTGAACCTAAAAGTACAATCTTAAAAATGACCTGCAAGAGGGAGAGGGTGGAACTTAACTCTGGTTCTGACCAAGCAGTCGAACCATGTGTGAAAAAGACTTAGCAGTGTGGCTCACCAAACAAGTCCATAGAACACTTTGTTAAATCATAACAGAACGGATTTGCTGCTCATGGAACCTGGCTTTTCGTAACAACAGAACAGATGTTTATGTTAATGAAAAAAAAAGCAGCATAAACAATTTCCTCAGACCAAGGTAGTGCACTTTAGAGCCAGTCACATGACCTCTCTCTCTTGCTCGCTCGCTCTATTTCGAAAGTGAATGATTAGTTACATATGGAACTTGATCAGATAAATCCATTCCTTTTCTTGATTACACAGATGTTGCCCCACCTTAACAGTAAGTATTTGTAAGTTTCTTGCACAAAAATAATCTTTGCCTAAGATGATTGTAGTTTAACAGGCAGGTAAATGGCCAGAAGCAAGTCAAAATATCTTTATACGGCTCATTTGAGAATCCTTGTTGCTGAACTTTTATAGGAAATTGATGCCTTTTGTTTATGATATTTATTACAATACATAACTATGTGTTTTTAAGTATAACACTATTGTTACAACATTCTGACCTCTTTCCAGTTCAAATCAGGCCTGGGATGACAAACTTGTGCCAGAAGGAAAGTGCTGTTTTTGTTTATAGGTGCTTTCAGTTTAACTCAAGTGAATGAAAAGAAATGATAAAATACCATACTGATGGATCCCTCTGGTATTCTTGTCCGCGTCACAATCGGATCTACTTGATTTAAATCTGCAGTTAATTAGATGCAGCATGGCCTTGATTTCCAAACAACTCCAACATTGCTTTGACTCAACACTTTCCATATCTCTCCTTGTCTCTCACATTTGTAACTATCAACATGGAGCTTCACCTGCCCACCACGGTTCCATTTTTTCTTTTCCTCAAGTCATCCCCCTTTCCTGTCTCTCCATCTCACTCATTTCTTCCCCTTGTCCAACTGAGGAGGTGACTCTAGTATGACTCACTTGTTCCTTTCATGGTTGTGTCCTGTCACATGCCTTTCCCTTATTTCAGAGGCCTTGAGCCCAACCTGCAAACTCTTACTGCTATAAGCCCACATAAACCTATATACACATGGCATGGGTTTATGAGGATCGCTGTGAGGATAGAATTCCATTAGGATGGAAGAAGAGATTATAAAAGGAGGACAAGGCAAACATTTTAGCTGTGCGGATAGAGGTTTGAAATGACACAAGGTGGCATTTAGTCTGAAATCTTACCCTTAATAAACGGAAAAAACTTGTCTGCATGATTTGCATGAAGATAATATCACACTGCAATGCAGTATACTGTATGTATTTTGATCAGTATGGTTGACTTTAAAAGTGATGATCCAGAGTTTCCACTATCATGGCAACTTGGTAATATCAGGGAATTTAAAATTTTTTATTTCCTGCCCTGGAAAAGTCATACATTTCTGTAGTTATACTTGATTCTAAAATTAGCTAGAAATCTTTTGAGTGCAATCTCTCTAAATTAAATCGTTAAATTATTTTTGTAGGACTTTTTGACTTTAAAAGAAGGAAAGCTAGCCTCATATTTGGTCATTAAAAAGTGATAAGCTCACCTGTCTTGATAGTTTTGGGTTGAATGGATCAAATGACTTGTTCCCATAACAACAAATACATAATTATTTTCAGATATCTATGTTTTCCCTGTTCACACTACAATGCGAAGACGGTATTTTCAAATGTATCCACTTGGGACAGGGTTTTGGAAAAGCTTGATGTGGACCTAAGGCCAAAACTAAAACATATTGGTGTGTGTGTTTCTTGCCTTGATTTTTCCATCAGCCACGACTCATACTGAAGAGCTGTGTTTCTGTGGTCAGTCAGTTAGTTGGCCCAGAGACTTGTAGCCCTCGTCGTTTAATAGTTTTGGAATGTTGTCTCTCTTCTAGTGGTCGACCGATACATCGCAGAGGCTGATAAATCAGCCGATATTATGAATTTTTTTATTATCGGCCTTGGCCGATTTGTTTCTCGAGAGCGCAAATGGAATCTGCACCCACAGAACTGAATTGGAACAGCTGTCATTCTACATATTCAGCGTGATCTTATGAGATTTCTTAGGCATTCCTATGTTAAGTGTTGTTTTAGCACACAAATATTTAAAGCTACACAATGTAACTTTTGGCTCTTAAGTGGTTTAAGCATAAAACCGCAAGTTACTTGTGGAGGAAAAAGTTGTGATTAGATACTGCTGTTCTGGCTGATGAATGTTATGGTTCAGGTCTCGGAGATTTCCTATAGATTGAAGTCATGGCGAGCTATTTACATGTTGATATTATGTTATTCTCTTAAATATGTATAACCGATATATTGCTTACTTTGAGGAAGATAAACAAAACTTAATTTTAAAGTTTTTATTAAAGCATTTTATCCACCACATAATAGACATTAATGTTTGTATTGTAATACACATGTCATATTAAGAAGTGAAACTCGTAAAATGGCTGATATGAATCTAATTGAAGACAGATATGAGACTCAATTTTATATTACAATCTACAGCTGCAGTGTGCAATACAAGTGAAATGTCATACTGCAATAGTAGGTCTGTGCACTGCAAACAATAAGACTGTAACATAAAAATGCAAAACGAGGACATTTTTGAACATGAAAATAAAATGCAGAAATATGCAATATAACAAGTACAATAATACATTTTTAATAGTTTAGTTGGAAATAAAGCTACAACGGAGATATGGTAACATGCTAAACAAATATTTATGTACTATGTAATCTATACATTATACGTAGACAACTTATGATGAGCATAAATTCATGGGGAACCATCTTGTACCTATAGTTGCTTTTTCAATCTGTTCAAACATCTGCTAAAAGGACAAAATGACAAGTGTACGTACACAGATATGTTGCTCCAAAAATACATTATTGGCTTACCCACAAAATGAACACGGGTAATGTTCAAAGCATGATAAACAATATAAGCTTCAACAATCCTACCAGAAAACATAACCAAGCAATATAGCAGGTAAACAACTTCGCCAAACAGTAAAAAACAGTTAAATCCATTAGGAAGAGTGATTTCACTCCTATGCTGTCCTGACACCTGAAACTACGACTTGACTGATTGAACAGCTGTTGCACTTGCTTTCCACTTCTTCCTACACTGCCAAAGCTTCTTTCTCTGCTTACGGATATGACGTAAACACACAAGGACGAATTACATATGCCTGCTATTTCACGCAAAATCCGACCTGACAGCTCAAATTCGCTAAAAATTGTAATTATTATTGTAATGAATTGGGGTAATACAAGGACATGGTTTTGAACATGGATTTTTTGTGTACTCAATTATTATTTTTTGTCAATTTTAACCAAAACAATCCTACATTGTGCAGCTTTTAAGTGTGTTTGCATAGACCCTGAAACATAAAATATGAACATATTGACAGCATCTAAAATGCTAATTTCGATATATAACTAAATGTAGAGACGTACAAGTTCTCATATGGAATTCTTCTAATTAATAGGTTGATTGTATTGTATTTATAATCAATTATATTATTTAAATATGTTTGTATTTACCTAATTTGACATTATAACTGTTTCATTCTGTTTTATGTAATTTATAGTGCTGTATTCACTTTAACCAGGGCTAAACTTTAAAATGAAAAAATTAATAAATCAGTTTTGGGTTAGGACTAGGGGTAGAGGCTTGAAAATATCTAAATAATAGTATATTGTAAAAAAAATGATTTTGACTATACATATATCTGCCTGTTACATTTTAATATATTGTTGATAAGTGGTTAGGTTGAGTGTTAGGCTGGGGTTAGTGGCTCAAAAAAAGAAAAACTAATTATATAAATAAATATATATATATATATATATATATATATATATATATATATATATATATTGCAAAAATATAAATATATACAAATACATTTATGATATTATAGATTCCAAAAAAGTTCACTTTTTAGATGCTTCCAGTACTTCCATTGTACGTTTCGGTTTCTATTCAAACGTACCAAATATTTACATGTAAATGATACTTATAAATAATAAACATATGTTTCAAAATGTTTTTTTTTTTTCTGCATATGCAGAGTTCTGTAGATTTTGCCCCAAAAGCAGCACAGAAAATGTGAAAAATGTCTGCAGAATTTGTGTGGTCCTTATTGTTTGTTATACTCTTTATACATCAACAGATTTCAGTTATAAACAATGTAGGAGCTTCCATTTCTGGATGGGCATTCCTATCGCTGTCACTTTAACGCTATTGGTGGACTGCACAACTTGCTGGCCAAAGCAAAAATCAGATCACAGAAGAAATGTTCTGCCGGTAAAGCTAAGAAATAATTATAATTTGGCAAAGAATCAGTTGTCTTGCCTCTTAAAGGGTTCATGTCATGAGGAATAACATTTATCCTTGATCTTTTGATATCTATAAATACTTAATCTTATGTTTCAGAACTCAAAACGTCCTCAATACAAAAAGAGCATTTTCTAAACCAAGCTGCAAAAGCGTCTTGTTTGGATTTGACATACTTTGTGTAGTCACAGAGATGAATGCATAAGCACATGACTGCCTCTACAGCAAGACATCAACACCTACGTTTAGCTACATCATCGCACCCTTGGCCCGCCCACTGGCACTTAATCAGAAATGTGAAGAGGAGAGAACAACACTGATGGGCCTAATATTCCAGCACACTAAAGGGGACTAAAACAGGACAAGTTCTGCCCATCTGGACTATTGTAAAAAGTTTTTCTACATAAACGTGCAGTAGACTAACTGCTTTGGCTGCTATTATGGATCTTGCTCTGCTTTTAAAAAATGTCAAATTATAATTCTTAAAAGGAGACCCCCATTCTGCCTCTTGCTGTTTGAGGATAAACACATCCTGGAAATAGTGACTGAAGGTTAACAAAGTTTCTGATAGCATCAGTGAAGGTTGTTATGTCTGAACGTCATGCTTTACCTTGCATTGTATTACGTGTGTTAACAACATTTCATCATGGATTATGTGTGTTTGGCTCATTTGAGCATGTATTATGTGTTTTCAGTTTATATCAGCATGGATTGCTTTCGAACCAGTAACAATATGATTCTAGCTTTGCAAAAAATTTAAATTTCATTTTGTATTTTTGTGTAGCTGTTTTATTCTCTTATGAGCAAATTTCAATCGCATACAGTATGGCTGCATTCGAGGGGCTGCACAATGTTAGCCAATCATAACAGTGAGCGTTTACATTAAAGGGTAAAGGAGATGCTGATGCCTAAATTGAACATTTCAGAGGGCCGGAGACAGGGTAAAAACATAAATATTTTAAATTATGAAAATCTTTACTGATATAAGGGAAATTTTATTAGGGATAAAATGAAATCATGAATGAACTGTCAATGTATTCAAACTCAATCAGAATGCCGACAGTTTCTGAAATGGTTTTCCACTCATCATTGTTTATTATATACATGCATGTGGTTACAGACAATAACTACATTTCCATCCAAGGATTTTCTGTGAAAAAAAGTTTAGTTTGGAAATGCAAATGATCGCTAAAATGTATCTATCTATTTATTTATATATCGCTAAAGTGTGGACATAATATTTTTCTGTTTAACTCTAGCGCATAAACTCTATATCGATACTTCAGATGTCGCGAAAAACTGGTTTGGAAACGCTTTTTGTCAAGAAAATTGGCATTAACGCTAACATCTTGTGTCACATTACAGAATTTACCCCAATCATTTGCCTGTTAAACATGACGACGGTATATATCCTTGAAAGTCAATTTATTGTACGTGATTATGGATTGATCTTAACGGCAGATAGGTCCGGTGCTGCAAACATGACACTTCCAGGAGTGGCAACACAAATATCTCATATGCACATCAACAAGTGCACTGAGAACAAATTAATGGCCACTGTTTTGATGAATTTAAACGTGGTAGCCATCCGTTTATTAAATTTTCTTTACTACACCATTCAAATTAATAGATGGCAGTCACAGATTTAGCCCACAATACAAAAACATATTCCTGGGCACAGAGAGGTTTTAAATAAAAAAAGAAATACACAATACTAGGAGAAAAGCATCAGTGTGCTTTTTTGGAACAGTTACAGCCCAATTCTATAAAATTATTGTTTAGCTTATTTTTGAAAAAATTAAGGCAAAATTCCCTGTATTAATTAAGCCTGTATTAATAAATTACCAAATGAATAAAGCAATAAAATAATACAAATATATATAGATATTTTTAGACCTATAAATGCCTTTTCTTCACACAAACGTAAATTAGGCTTACCCTGTTGGTCCAATGAGTTCACATTCAGAAAACTAGCTTGAGCATTTTAAAACTTTTAAATATTTAAAAACATTTAATACTTGAACTCGGATCGCATTTGCTGAGCTTCTTCAGAACAAAATGCATTATGATGCTAAAATAAATGTTTGTGATTGAGTCAATGACAAATAAGGGTTGGCAAGATGAGCAATTCAAAGATCTTTTAAAAGCATGCATAAGGTTTGTTCAAATGTACGTTTTGTATTTGTGTTGGTTTCATGTAATTTCAAATTACATTTGCACCATTTTTTACAAAAGGTAACTGGATGTGCCAGAAAATGTCAAGTGGTGTAACCACAAAAGAATGAGAAATATTACACAGTTTATCCACCTAGACTGTATGTAAGTGTACTCATCTAAATAATTACATCATTTTAAAATATCATATGAAAAGACATTTTATTAGGATTATCTCTAAATTTGAATTGTATTTGTTTTTGCAATATTGAGCAGGATATGTGCTGAAAGCACCTCTGTTTTCTAAATAATCTTTGACAAATTATGTAAAAATAAAAAATAAACATATTATTACACTGCAGTAGAAGAGTACATTTTAGTCCACATACATTTTTTAAATACGATCATATTTTTATGAAAAATATTGGTTACGCCAATTGATACAAACTAGTTACACCACCTGACCTTATTGCTTTACAGTCAAAGGCCATTGTTCGTTGAAGAAATAGGGTAACCTTTGCATGGAATTGCCCTCTATTATATTGTATTAATTGTGAAATTGCAGAAATTCAGTGAATTGTATTTTATAGATGTACATTTTTATCTTTGAGTAGCGTTTCTCCTATCACTGAATTGTTGGAGTTTGAGGTATTTTAAAGCTGCTGTTCATGTTCAACAGGAGGTGTCAAAGTAGTATTTACTTAATGTAATATTTATGTAAATGTTGTGTAATATTTACTTAAACTTTAATCAGCATCATAAACTACTGATATTTATCAAAATTGGCCTCTAACAGACAGGCATGTCATAGAAGTCAAATGGTGTAACCGGTTACACCATTTGACATTTCAATTTAAAATATAATTTGACAGGCATTATCATGGACACAAGCACATGACCTTATGTTTAAAAACATAATTTTTAAAAGTAAATAGCCTACTAATGTTTTAAATTATGAATGATCAATGTTTTACTGGTGTCATACCATTTGACATTTGACACAAGCATACCTGACCATACCTTAAACATATAAAATTATCTTGAATATTCTAAAGAGAGTTACTAATCTTTTTATGCAGCAATTAGGGTCATCAGAGGACTTTCTCTGTGATATAATTTCCTGTCACATGGACTTCTTGCTCATAACAAAATGGCTCCTTGAACGGTTACACCAACTTGACGCTTCAGAAAATTGACTTGACTGACAGGATCCCCCAAATTAGTTGTAATTTTTATAACAATGGTGTTCCATTAATTTTATTTACTATTAAATAGTTCTAATGTATGATTATGCCAAACTAGTTGATATGATTTTATTGAGAATTGAATTTTTTTTTAAGCAAGTTTAGTTATTTGGTACAAAGTTTTTATGATTACACCACATTGACATTTTTGCCATCATCCCCCAAATATTCTCTCAAAATGTGTTAAAGCCAGAACTTTTAGACTAGGTCCTCAATAAAAGAATGTATGCAAGTAATTTGTACATTTATTTTCACATTTTAACCCTTTTAAATTTTACTAAACCATATGGGCACTAAAAAACTTCCGTCACGTCATTTACCCATAAATGAAATGTTTTTTTAGGCATGACGTCATCACGCACACCATTGTTTATCGATAAAAGGCCATTTGAATGAAAACTGGCAGAAGACGGCAAATATCCCAAACTTTTTTTTATGCATTATCACTTTGTTGATAACAAAATAGAGCGAAATGTGTATGGAAACTAGGCTATTGACGGATGACATGAGCTGCACTGCCTTCTCTCTTATCGGTATTCACTCATAAATGTCACTCATCATATACACTACCATTCAAAAGTTTGGGGTCACTTGCCTGAAAGGTTTCTCATTATCTTAAAAATATTTTGATCTGAAGGTGTATGCTTAAATGTTTAAAATTAGTTTTGTAGACAAAAATATAATTGTGCCAACATATTAATATATTTAATTACCAAAAAATTTTTTGAAATGGATGACTTGGACCGAATAATTAAGAAAAGCAGCCACTAAGTGCCCAGCATATAGATGGGAACTCCTTCTATTGAACCATTGAACTGTTTAAAAAGCATCCCAGGGTGATTCCTAAAGAAGTTGGTTGAAAAAATGTCAAGAGTACATTTCTGCAAATTCTAGGCAAAGGGTGACTACTTTGAAGATGCTAAAATATAAAATAGTTTTGATTTATTTTTTTAGTCGCAACATAATTCCCATATTTCCGTTTCTATTATTCCATAGTTGTGAAGACTTTACTATTATTCTAAAATGTGAAAAAAAAATGTAGAATGAGTAAGTGACCCTAAACTTTTAAACGGTAGTGTACATTAAGTTACTTTGACTTTGTCGTGTCACTCGCCATGCCACATCTTGTCGCCATCAGTCACTGAAAGTCGCTCTTCTCTCACTGAAAATAAATGAGATTGTGTCTCTTTGTCACTGGCTGTGTGAACGGAGACTTTATTGTTGCAGGAAAGTGCATAGACAATATATTTTTACATTTTGAATGTAAGATTATTTGTTACTTGTGATGTATTATTTACTTAGACCAGAAGCCCTCCAGTGTGACATCATATCCTGGTCCGTTGCATGTCTGAAAACAGTTTGCATGCTCAAAGCCCAGTGTGACCCCCCCTCTTTAGGCTGAAGAATATGCTGTTATGTGGGGTTCTGTATTACATACCACATCCACCATTAACATGGTGTTTTTAGACACATTCATGTTTACCCAACTTCGCATGCAACTGGAACCACACACATTTAAAAAATGCTAAAATACTCAAACAGTTCCATTGATAGAGACTGTGAGATGCAATGTTTTAAATTATCTGTAGTTTAGAGACTTTCATACCAAGAAGACAATGTAGGTGAATAGTTATGTTGTGACCGTCAGCACGAAACATACCTCAGGATAATCGCATGTACGGCTCTAATAAGACAGTTGTACAGTACTAGCCAGGCTAATTGTCTCAGAACATGATGTTTCTGAGCCTGAGGGAGTACCCTGTTAAAGACCAAACAATATGGAGGGTTGATTTGGTTTGTTTTTGTTCTGTTTGCAGATAGACCTGTCTCTCGCTCCAGTGAAATATAGTTTGCAGTGCTGAATTCAGCATGTCTGAGGAGTAGCTGCAGTATGAGGTACCTGAAGTGCTGACTAGAACTACTTTCTACTGGGAGTGATTTGCCAAGCTTGAGATCAAGCATATTAGCCCATTCTGCAATGATTAAGAGTGTTTATTTAATTGCATTTCATCTGGAATTACCTTTGGCCTATTTCTTATATTTGAATGTTTTCCTATTCTAGTTGTCTAAGAGCTGAAGCATTTGAAATTGAACTCGATAAAGCACTTCTATGCAAAGATAATGATAACGACGAACCCCTTATTGTTGGATGTCCATAATGAGCATTTCAAAAGGTGCATGTAATTTAAAGCAAAGAAAAGCAGTTAAAGCCACCCTTAAGCTGTGCAAAAGACTAAGACTAAAGACAAAGACTATGATACTGACTAGAACCAGATTTCCGGTTTTCACAGTTATGGAAAACCTGGAAATATCAGGGAATTTTAAAACTTAATTTTAAAAAGTCATGGAAATGTCTATAGTGATTATACATGTTTGTAGATCTCAGTAGATCTATATTCTTTAATTAGCTATAAAATGCTTTTTACAAGGACAGTTTTAAAAATTAGCTTTAAAAATAAGCAAATTAATTGGTCAAAAGGTGTGTGAGCACTGGCTCTTGTTTATGAGGGCTTTGGTATGTGTACCATGTGAACAGAAATTGAACTATAATTGATCAAATAAAAAGGTATTCTTTGCAAAACTGTGCCAGTTGAATAAATGCAGAAGAATTCTTCCAGCAATGAACACATCGTTCCCATTTCTTATGGATGCTCGCTCAGTCTGCACAGGCTGTTTCGAGGCAACCTGGTTGTTGTAATGAGGACATTTATGTCACTCTGAATCAGATGCATGCATGAATAAGCGGCACGCTGCCTTTCTGTTTAAATGCTCTCTGCCAGCTACATTATTAAAACTTGTTTGTGTGGGTTTTCTTTTTTTTTTTTGCAGTCTTTTCTCATTGGATGTTCTCCTGTAAGTGACAAGCATGGAGTTTATCATGTCAGTGGGCTGTTGGAAACACTGATATGGTTGTAAGCTTTTAAGCTGTTTTCGGTAAAGCCTGGCTTGGTCGCTATTTCTGCGTGAAGTCATTCATTCCAGACCTGCCGTAGTTGACTAGAAGTTTGGATGTAATAGCCCTCTCAAAAACACAGAAAAGCTACAGGGCACAACATTTAGGACATCCTGATGGACCGGGGCCAGTGTACGAGAGGCCAGTTGAAAGAACTAGTAGTCACTGTTAATGTTGTCACAGTACCAAAATTTCAGTAGTCAGTACCAATACCAGTGAAATTTCACGGTACTCGATACCATTTTCGGTACCAAAGCAAAACGCAAAAACAGGTTACTGAACAACACTCTTTTATTTACAAAGTTAACAAAACATTAGCAGCAGAACTAAGAAAAAAATATACCATTGAGCAACACTAAGTTAAATATATTATTTTTGAATTATAACAACAACTGTACAATGTATGCTTAAAGTATTTTTGAACACTTATATAAGATTTGCAATAGAATGAATAAAAATCAATTTCTAAACTAATGTGCAAAGTGCTCTCGTATTAATAAAGCTGCATATTGCCATTTTTTTCACGATAAGAAATGCACAGTGACATATATTATGATTAAATAAGTCACGAGCCATCGCGTTCTAATCTAGCTGCATTAAGTGTGCGGGCTCGAGGGATGAGCGTCCCCGAGGATGAGTCTCTCTCAGCCGGGTGCAGTTTCAATCTCTCCCCCTTAGATCGGGACATTCACACAACTTATAGAAGAGGCACCGACCACACAGAGAAATGCCAGTTTCTGAGTTTAAAGTTATTAACATGATCTGCTTCTGTATTATTTGAACTTTAATAAAGCTATAACACATTAAATATAACTGCATTTGTAACGCTGGGATGTTTCCTTTAAAGAGCTCCGGCTCTGCTTATTCCACAACGAGAGTGCTTCTGAATTTACTTTTTTTTTATTTATAATTCCCTAATACTTTGGGATCTACATAAGATGAAGCTGTGAAAGTTTAGAGTGCATCTGGACTGATCTGTGTAATACTTCCTCAGTCAGGCGTGAAATGCAGTGCTGCTCTCATACTTCATCATTACAGTTTAATGTGATTACATGTTACGTTAAATGAGATCAAACGACTATTAGACAACGAAAAATTTTCTCGTAAATTTTTTATTTTCGACGTTGTCGATAATGTGGACTAATCGTTTCAGCCCTAATGCAAATGATAATATGCTTTTAAACTCCCCTGCTTTATTTGCTTAAATTAATCTGGGTTTCTGTCTTTTAGGTGCTTTATTAAGTTTGATGTGTTTCCTCCTTTTGTCAGAAAATTGTGAGCACCGTTTACAAATAGGTTTTTGCTGTTCTATGATGTTTCCATTTTCATCAGCCTCAAATCCAAAGAATTTCCAAACCAGGCTTTTTCCACTTTTCTTTTCGACAAGATTAAGTTGAGACTCCGCAGCAGCTTTGCTTGTCACCATCTATTGCTTGTTGTGAGCTTTCGAAAGTTCCCGACTCTGCATGGGTACCGGGTAGACCCGGTACCTTCAGAAATTCTGGTATCGTAAAAATGTTTTCGTTTGAGTACCGACTTGGTACCGGAGTACCGCTATTTTTGACAACACTAGTCACTGTGTCTTACGTTTGTTGATCATATACTGTACATGTGTTTTACGCTTTGCAAGCTTTAACATTTGGTTTTCTATTGTATCAAACATTTTTGTTGCTAATTCTATGTGCTGTAAATATGTTGCCACTGTAAAGTTATCTAGCTGACTTATTTTAGGGTTGTTCTGAAATCCAATGAAGATCCAAATGACCTAGAGCTTTCAAGCTACAATTACCAAAGTTGGCACAGACCTTCACACAGTTTTGACTCCGTTTGCTGTGTCCTTTCAAACTTATTTTTGGGACCATATAAAATTATAAAAATCCCATAGACTTACATAGAGCTTGTTTGAACATTCTGTCAATCCATCAATACACTAACAACTAGCTAGAACACCATAGTAATGCATAGCAACTAATCAGAACACCCTACCAAGCAGCTGGAATAACCTAGCAACACCTAGCAACCAAACAGAACTGCCATGCATCACCTAGTAAAAGGCCAGAACACTCTAGCAACCAGTCAGTAATATACTGCCTGACCTTTTTGTATGTGTCTGAAAGTAAGGCCTGTATAACCTTAAAAAAATCTAACTTTTAAAATAATGAAAAAAAAAGTCTGGTCAAGCCAACATCAAAGTTTGACTTGACAAACTTTACCAGTCTTGTTTGATTGTGCTTGTTTCCCTTTCCTTGCTGTGTAATGTTGACTACAGCTGGACATTGCTAAACTTTCCATTCTGGGTCATGTGACTTAGTTTGGAACCAGGCTGGAATTTGTTACTGACCTCTCCTTAAACCAATCCACCCCCTAACATACACACACTTTGACACAAGCATGTGTTTACACACAAAAACAGACACGTAAATGAGGCCAGGAGAAGCTAGGTGGAGAACATGAACATTGAGACAGCATGGGTGTGTGTCCACCTCAGCCATTCCAAAGATAATACTTGCATATAACATTAAAAACAGATTGGCAATGAAATGAAAGAGGAGGAGAGGAGGACAGAAGAGGCCAAAGGATGAGGAAAGACATCCGATAGCAGGAGAACGAGAGGGAGGAGAGAAAAGGTAGTGTCCATCTCGGGCAGCTGTGTGCTATTACTCCTCTCACCCTGCCCCTCCTCCTGCTACAGGAAATGAGCAATCATTTAGTAGTGACAGGTACATGTCGAACCGCCGTATCTCTCCTCTAAAACCTTGTGAATACTGCTTCACAGCCGGCCAACATTAACCCTACAGACCACCACGCACTGCTGCCTGCCTGCCTGCCTGTGTCAGCGTATGCGTGTTTAACAAATAGAAAGAACAGAGACCGAAGAAAGCTTGATGAAAAATGCACTAGCTGAAAGTTAGTATGTGTCATTGCTCATAAATAAGGATGTTTTCAGCTGGCCCAGTTTTTCACCTTATTAACCAAAAAAAAAAAGAAGATAATTTTTAGCAATGTATATTTATGCTACGACCCTCTACGACAGCATTTGTGGCATAATGTTAATTATCACAAAACATTTAGACTCATCCTTCATTTTCTTTCAAAATCAAAAATCGAGGTTACAGTGAGGCACTTACAATGGAAGTGGTCAAAGACAATCATAAGTCTCTATAACAATTTTGATAAAACGTAACCTAATCCTTACACTAGTCTATAGAATAATAGTATTCTAGCTTTGTCGAGCCAACAAAACTAGATTTTTTCACTCTCTGAATTAAATGAGTGGAGTTTGTCTGCAGGAGTGTTGTTAGGGTGTTGTAAGCAGTTACTGAAGTGGTTATTAATCACTTACTAAGGTCTGTGTGGTGCCAAGTGAAAATTTTAACTGATTTGAAGTATCATTCCTGTCTGTAGCACAAATAAATACTTTCTCCTATCCCAGCTTATTATGCAGTCAACTGTAAGTAATCCATTTGTATTTTTATTTTTTATTAAACTTTTTGATATATGTAACACAGTTGAAGGATGGGCAAGGAGGAGGCGAGAACCGGCTTGTCAACATAAATTATATTTTAATGAGAAACTTAAACTCAAAAACACATAAACAAACACACATGACGGACATGTCCGTAATTCTCTCTCTCGAACCATCGTCACCGGCCGCCTTTATCCCTCGCGCGCCTCATCAGGCTGATTGGGGACCGGGCGCGCGATATTCCGACCGGCCCCGCCCCCCTCCGCTCCACAATATACTCTAAACACAGTTTCTCTGTGGCACTATAAAAATTCTCTGTTTTTGAAAATCTGTTTGAAAACAAATATTATTTTTGCAATGCCATTCGGTGGCACCACTGCCACAGAAATTACACACTGCAACTTTAAGTTTAGGGGTTTGTTCAAATCTCTTACTCAAACTTGATTAAAAGTAAAAGAGAAGCTTGCCTAAAAAGGAAGAGATAGATTTAGCTGAGCAAATAATTAATTAGTCGAAGCCACATCGACTGTGCTACTCCAGACAACTGCTTTAGACATGCGTAATAGATGGTGATATAGGTCAGGTGTTCTAAGATGATAGCTTATATCTTAGCTCCGACTATGGAGATATTGTATCCACAACTTGGCCTACACACTGGAACACTATAAAACGGAAATGTTCAGAATACCTCACTCATTCTTGGACATAGAAAAGAGTGCGTGTAAGAGTTTCCCTGAGAAACGCTTGGGCCATTGAAATGCACTAAAAACCCTGCCCAGAAGAGTCAGTTTTTAAAGAAACCCATTAAATGAACCACACTCCATTCCTGGAGCTCTCAAAATTTTGACAGGGGAGCCAATGACTGCAAACCATCTCTATTATTTTGTCCAGGCATAGCAGAATAATGTAATCAAATTTAAACTGGGTACATTCGAATATTGAGTGACCTAAAACCATATGAATCGTCAAGGCCTCCTGTTTTTTTCAGTCAGCTGGGACAACTGCTGAGTGGTTTGCCAACGTCACGTTACATATAATCCCCAATGTACTCTCTGTAAGCCCCGCTCATGATGTGTTTGTTATACATATTTAAAGTCATCCAAATTTTATTTCAATAAATTATTTCACCCAAAGGGTATGCTTGAATCGGTTTCCCATACACAGAGCAGTGTAAAGCAGGGAAGACTGTTTCTTCATTTTGCCCCAGCTTACTTATGGATAACAAAAAATATTTGATATGCCGTCCATCTAGCATGTCTGCTATTTTATCACCTGGTCAGACTGACAAACTTTGTTTCATTTAATTGACCAGCGAGTTTTCACATAATGACAAAATATTATGCATTATATTTTGATTATGCCCTCCCTCATTTGTACTTGTATCAGACTACATTATAACAGCCTATGTTAATGAAAGACATTGGAACAATAAGTCACAATGCAGCAGCCAAAAACGTATGACATATACAGTATATGTATACTATCGAGTACTCGACGAGTACTCGAGTAGACAAAATGATTAAAATGCCCATCCCTAGTAATGACACTGATTTCCAGATTCAAAGCTTGATTCAATTCCAATGTTTATTTGATTTGATTTGATATTGATTCACTTGTGGATATTTCAGTTACAGTTTCAACAGGTCTGTTACAAATATTACATGTATAAAATGCATTGTGAATGCACTCACTTTTTTAATATTTTTTTAATATGCAAAAATATAAAGATATATATAATATCTTCATATATAATATATAAATATAATGTTGATTATGCATATTATGTTGATGTCCTCCTGGATAATTATAATATTTAGCGAATATTGTTACACATCCTGAACAGATATAGACTAAATGATGGATTTTAAGAATCAATTTCTGATTTTTCAAATGAAGATCACAATTAATCAGATAATCTGTTACTTTACTCTGTCCTAGCATTCAGTAAGCCTAGTTCTTGTTTTCTATGCAAAATCTTAAAAATCTTTAAGCCTTGATGCCTTGTTCCTCATTACCATATCCTTCCTCTTATAGGAAGTGATCATGTGACAGTGTATGTGCAGCAATCTGCTCATTGCCTGTTTTATAAACCTGAGCTGTCCTAGGTAATATTTGTCATGTTCAATATCATGCAGTAATGTCCTCTGTCTGGAAAGTGGACAGTGCAGACATAAATTGATTTGAAATATTTATAAAAATCGATATAAAGCACTGCAGTGCTTAACTCCCCCTTAACTGTTTTCTCTCTCTAGCTCACTGCCTTCTAAATAACTGTTTCAGAAACAGTGCTCTGAACCTCTTTGGCCACTATAACATTCAAAATAAAGTTGCTGATAAATATAGTTTTGATTACTGATGGCAAGCCCACTTGGAATCTGTGAATGCAGAATCTGTAAAAATGAATAGCAAATTTTCACAGAACTTACATTTTAGGCCACGTCCACACAAGTACATTTTCAGTTTAAAACTCCTAAAGTTTAAAAAGTTTCCTAATGTCATAATTTTTCTGTAGTATCCGATACTAGAAAGTGTTTTCGAAAGCTCTGTTTTCGGTGAAGAAAAACAGAGTTCCAAGAAAAGAGATGTAAATGCAACAAAATCATTGCATTTTCTATCTAAAAACGTTTTGGTGTGAATGTGACCTAAGTTGTACTCATCCACTGTCCCTTTGTTTTGCTAATTTAATTATCCTTTCATTTACCTATTAGAGTGTAGTCTCAATAAAAGTTGAATGTGTTGATCTGAGTTTTTGTCATAATGGGACTTGACTGCGACAAGAGAAGTTTGCGTTGCTTCTTTTTCTGCTGCATTGTATTGGATAGCCCACAGTGAAATTCCATTAGTCCAAAATCCCCCTTCATATCCAGTAGATGTATAATAAATATCAGATACAGTATACTCTCACTGAGCACTTTATTAGGAACACCTGTACACCTTGTTATTATCTAATCAGCCAATCGTGTGGCTGCAGTGCAGTCCATACAATCATGCAGATACAGGTCAGGAGCATCAGTTAATGTTCACATCAACAATCAGAATGGGGAAAAAAATGTATCTAAATTGTGGCATGATTGTTGGTGCCAGACGGGCTTGAGTATTTCTGTAACTGCTGATCTTCACGCACAACAGTCTCTAAAGTTTACTCAGAATGGTGCCAAAAAAAAAAACATCCAGTTAGCGGCAGTTCTGCAGACAGAAACACCTTGTTTATGAGAGAGGTCAATCGAGAATGGCCACACTGTTTCCAGTTGATAGAAACGTAACGGTAACTCAGATAACAACTCTGTACAATTGTAGTGAGCAGAATAGCATCTCAGAATGCACAACATGTCAAAACTTGAGGTTTGATGGGCTACAACAGCAGAAGACCATATTGGGCACTTTATTAGGCCCATAGTGTTCCTAATTAAATTCTCAGTGAATGTATTTTCACTAACTGCCGTTGTTCCATGTCATACAGCATTTTTGCTTTGAGTGTGGACAAACACTCGAATGTTACATCACACCTAGTGTAAATGTCAACCATTTTGGTGTTCTGTTACACTCTTAAAAATAAAGATTCTTTATTAATATATATGGTTCCTTGAAAACTATGGATGTCATAAAATATTAATATATAGATTATTTATCGGCATGTTATTTTGTCTATGTATTTTTGAGGCATCGCTATATTAAAATGAGCCGACATTTAAATTAGAAACTTAATTTGCGTGCTTTCCAATTCACTCAGTTGGCATCTGTTTAACAATCTTAATAATAGAGTTGGGAGACCGCAAGTGTGTGATATAACATTTACTGAAGCCGGTCGAGGTATCACACACACACACACACACACACATTTAGGATGGCGCAGCAGATGGCAGACCAAAGTTACAAAGGTTTTGTACTTCAAGAATGAACAGTGACATTGAGTTTGCAGGTTAGTGTATGAAACTAGTGTAAATGTGCAAACTGAACAATTAGAAATGGCAACAATTATTATGCAATTTCTCTGTATCAGAGTATGTGAGTGGAGTGGAGTGGAGTGGAGTGGAGAGGGAGCGAAGCGAGGGGTGGAGCTGCATGATTTTGCCTGGAGCGAGGAGTGGGTTTTTAAAAAATCTGAGCATCATTGTTTTCTCTCGCTCCAAGAGCGCGCTCCACTAATGCTTCATCATGGGCAAAACACCTGTTAATGGACCTTAATGCAATAATTCACCACGTGTTAAGCAGTGTTAAAGACTATTGGCATGAAGGAAAGGTGGAATTTCTGATATAACTAGAAAGAATGTTAAAATCTAGCAGCACTTTGTAATGTTTGACCTCTAGCGCAAATGTTACTTTCGCTTTGTTTTCACACTCCCTATTATTGTGTTAAGCTTGATGTAAAGCTTGACTTAACTACATGCTTGTGTCTCGTCTTTTTATTCTTATGTCAACTGGCATAATATGAAAATTAATGATGGAATGGCGAAGGAGAAGGAGACCACGAGTGGGGAGGTCATTGCCATGATCAAATATTTGTTGTGAAATGCTATAAGACGTGTCCAAAAAATGCAATGATAATCTGTTCACATGTGGAGAGAAAAAGGTCAATAATACAGATATCCCCTATTAAATATTTTGAATAATCATATCAACATTCTAATCTAATGCATCGCAATCTTAACTGTAGGCTATTATGTCCCACATTAAATAGAATTGAACTATTAACGACGTAAAACGCCAACTAAACTAATAAACATGTTAATATTGCGTAGTTCAAATGTATAATGCATAGTGCCGTAGGCTAATTTATGCATTATACATTTGCAGATGAAGAAGCTCAACAAATGTGAATAGAGGAAGCTTTAAAATCGTAAAAAATTAAAACGAGAGTATTTCTAAAAGTGAACATGTATTGTTTTGACAGTCTTATCTAGTTTAGATTTTTTTTTTTAAAGTGTAGAACATTCTGAGAAAGTATTATTTATTTTTTTCCATTCAAAGAATTATATTGCAAGGTTAATTAAAAGAAGTGCAATAATAGGCAACAATTAGGCAATAATACATAGGCCTAATAATGTTTATTTATTTATTGCATTTTTTTGGTAATGAAATTAAAATCAAATTAATGTTTTGTTTTGGTTATTTATAAATTGTTTTTGTTTTTTAATAAATTTATATTTTTAATTAAAAAAAAACTTTGTTTTGCATCTTGCAATTTATTGCATTGCTCAAACCTGTGATATGTTTCAAAAGCTATACAAATTATTTAATTTAGTCTTGGGCTAATGTTAGTGTTCTAATCTTTTCTCTCTAAGCTTTTCTTTTAGTATTATGTATTTATTTTTCATTTAATACACCTTCTGCATGGAAGGTTGTGATGTTAAAAACATACTGAAATAACTTTACATTTGAGAAGTAGTTAGGCACTAATTTTGCCATGGAGCTAACACGGAGCGAGCGAGGAGCGGGAAATGGACAACCAGGAGTGGAGCTGGAGCGGAGTGATTAAAGAATGCTTTGAGCGCAGAGGGGAAATTGTTGCTGCTCCACTCCACTCACATACTCTGTATGTAGTATTGAAAAGATTTCATTCAAGCTGCCAAACCACAAAACAACATACTTGTAACTTAAAATACAGTGTGTAGGCTATATGAGAAATACATGTACACAATATATCATATAGTGATTGCTTGAATAAGTAATCTTTGACCTTTTCTAATGATTTGGGTAGAATTTAATGGAAAACTTTAATGGAATTTGCGCTCCGTGGCCCTGTAGAACTTTGACTCTGAGCAAAGATTGCAAAACCTTCTTTTTGGTACCTTTTGGAGTGTAGGAGTGGGGGGCCTGGATAGCTCAGCATGTAAAGCCGCTGACCACCAGCCCTGGAGTCGCGAGTTCGAATCCAGGGCGTGCTGAGTGTTTCCAGCCAGGTCTCCTTAGCAATCAAATTGGCCCGGTTGCTAGGGAGGGTAGAGTCACATGGGCTAACCTCCTCGTGGTCCCTATTATGTGGTTCTCTCTCTCGGTGGGGTACGTATTGAGTTGTGTGTGGATGCCGCAGAGAATTGAGTGAAGCCTCCACATGCACCATGTCTCCGCTGTAACGTGCTCAACAAGCCACATGATAAGATGCGTGGATTAACGTCTCAGACGTGGAGGACACTGAGATTCATCTTCCGCCACCCGGATTGAGGCATGTCACTACACCACCACGAAGACCTAGAGCGCATTGGGAATTCCAATTTGGGGAGGAAACAGGAGAGAGAAAAAAAAAAAAAAAAAGAGTATAGGTGTGGACTACATTATGCACTAATAAGAAATGAAAATAAGTCTTGGACCAAATCACAATTGATATCACCATGGAGTACTATTTTGCATCAACCTTTAGGTTTCCATACTCTTCATAAAATTGGCATGAATTATTTCCTGGCTGCTGCCCATACATATACTGACAGGTCAAATCCTTAATGCCTTATTTTTCTTTGCAGTTTTCTCTCTCTCATCCTATTAAGGCAGGGAAGGGTTACTTTCCATGTTTCCTTTCCAATTCCCCCAGCTCCAGCTCCTTTCAGATCACTTTCTTCATACTAAACATTCCCAGGCTCCCATAACCTCCTAGCTTCCTTACACTGGCCAAGAGAGATCCCAGGTGAGAGAGTGGGCGAACCTCCTGTTGCTAAGGATAAAAATCTCTCCCTGTTTTGCCTCCTGTCAACGGTGGTGGTGAAATGTGGGTTCTTTTTTGAACATGGGAAAACAGTAATTTGAGAATCTATACCAGTTGTTTAGCACAGAGTAAGGCCAAGCTGTTGTGATTGTTGAAACTAATTTTACTGCTCATCTGAGCCATGTTAAGTTTTATCAAATGTTTCAAGCACTAATTTAGAGTCAGACTAACTTGAGGCATTTAGAGTTGATAAGGCATTTAGAGGGGCTTATGGCCCAGCACTTCACCTTATAAATGTCCTTGGGAGGAAGAGGAATTTGAAGGCCACTCATTGGATTTTGGAACTGTCATTCAATGCATGGGCTCTGTTACCATGACAACACATGCAAGGCTTTGACACAGGAGACGTGGCCTGTGATCAGTCTGATTGATAAAGCATAAACAGTCACATGACACTCGATACATCCTGTTGAGGTTTTGATTTGAATGCCCTCAGTCTTCAGTGGCCCTCATGTTCTGAGAAATACATAAATGTATTAAATACATAAATGTATTTCTGAGACTTCTAAAACAACATCTCATTTAGTGTTTCATGAAAAATAGAAAGTCATACATGTTTAGAACAACATAAGGGCAAGTCATTGACAATATAATTTACATTTTTGGGGTGAACTAACACTTTTAAGCAATTTCATAATACTGTCTCCCTCTTTTTACTGCACACCTCTTAAAATACCTGTAGGAGCAGAAAATAGACTCATCAGCATGTTTTAAACTGCACACTTCCAATAAAAGAAACTCTATATGGTCATTGTTAGAGGCAACTGGCATGTGTTTTGAAATCCATATTTTCATCTCTCCTCTTTGTCCAGTTCACTATCTTTTCCCAAAGTCTCTTTTCCAACTATCTCTCAGAACACCTGACAGATGTAGAAAGAGAGTGAGAGAGAGAGCGAGCTTTGGATGTGCGATCATCCCTGCTTTGAACAAAAAAAAACACTAGTCTATCTAAATGGAAACCCTGGACAGAGCGGAACAAACAGAACAATGTTATTTGGACCTGACCCAGTGATGGACCTGCTGAGGCGGTCTAAATATAGTCCCGTGGTGTACTGACTAATTGCCCTGTGAGCAGTAATCATTCCCAGCCCCTGAAAGCTCTTAAACAGCGATGGGAGTCGAGACCCTGCTGCGCCTGAGCCAAATACCAGAGCAAACAGACTGATCAAGCAGATCCACACAGAAATTAACCCATAGCTTCACTATGTTTTCAGTTGTCTTGCCTACACAGGTGTGAGTTAACTCTGACAGCATAGGAATTTTATTGTTTGTTTTTCTAATGTAACATTGTAAGATTTGAACTTTAGTTAATTGGCAGTTGACATTAAATACCTTTGGGATGTTTTCTGACATGCTTTAATTGATTTAAAACCATTTTAAACCACATTTAGCAAATTCTTTCTTTATTATTTTATTTTTGGGATTGGGAGAGAGAGGAGGAACGGAATCGGAAACACGACCCAGACTGGATTCTCTGTGAGCCAACAGCTCTTTTATATGTAATGAACAGATGCGCACTACCTTCTGCAGAATGGCTACGCTGGTCCATCAGCTAGACTAACCTGGGTTGTGTTTCCCAAAACCATTACAAGCTTAAGTTGATCATAGAGATCATTGCCGCTAATAGTTTCTACGATCTATTGGGCTTGCAATGCTTTTGGGAAATGCAGCCAAGCATGGTTTGAGGGTGGTGTATTTCTATTTTAAAATTATGGAAAATGCTAAAAAAAAATGTTAAAGAAATTGTGGCCAGTCACAGGACATTAGATATGCACTGTCCCATGATACAGTCATATACTGTAAATTTTAACCTTAAAACATGATGTTGATTTAAAAAAAAGTCAATGGACATTTTATGCATCAACTACTCTAATACACTGGCATAACCATAGAAGAGAGCAACCAAATTTTAAATAATGTTTGGTGAAATCATCACTTTTTGTAAAAGGTAATCCTTTTTTAACCTAGTCTCTACCATAGATTACTATCTAATTTGCATAGACACATTATAATCTCTCAAAATGGCAGTATTAAATGCATTAGAACTGAACGTTCTCTTTGCGCAATCAGTAGAAAGCACTCTGCTTCTCAAGTAACAAGATATGGTGTATGCTACCTGCATCCGAGCACTGCTACACAGGCCTGTGACCAAAGCTTAACCTGCGGTCTCACATAGGAAGTGGCCGCCACCCACCGGATATCCTCCTAACTCCCACGGCTAAATAAAGCCGTCGAGCAGAGTAGCTGATTGTGAGTGAGATTTTCGCCCTCTGCTGCTTCGGCTGCTGTCTTTATGACACTGCAGTTTGCAAAAAAACTCGAACCTCTTCCTCTCTTATTCAGGCTAATATTCTGGATTGGGGTTTGAAGCTTCCTGTCCCCACAGCTCAATCCTCCTAATGCCTAGCAGAACTAGCCCTCTGAGGAGGACAACAAAGACTCATTCACAGCCAGTGATCTATTTGTCACAGTTTGCAGTAATTTCAGCTCAGTGTTAACAAAAATTCCCAAAGCCGCGATTGCTGCTTTAATCGAGAATGGGCTAATAATTATGGCATATATAGACGATTACCTGATATGTCAGAACAACAGGTGAGAAGACACACAAAGTTTAGTCTTCCATCAGCATTCTCTAGGGGTTTATAATCAATTGTCTTAGAAAAGTGCCTTAACTCGAGTATAGATTTTCTGGGGCTCAATCTGAACTCAGTCAAGTTCAAAGCGATTGTGACGGACGGAAAGGGAGAGCATTTCACATGCCACTAATGCTTTTTTCCCAAAGCAAAAGTGCTCTTTTATTTGTGCCTGCGTCTGCTCTGACTGATGGTGTCTATAATTGCCTCCATTTCATTGGGGTGTATAATCTCTTGTGTATTCCTCCGTGCACTTTAGGTGTGAAGGGATCCAGCCTTGTTAGCCAGGGGTGTGGCGATGGGCTTGATTACTACTTGCAAGTTCATCATGACAGACGTATTTATCCTGGATTGGGGAGCTATACTGAAGGTACCAACAGTGAGTGGAAGATGGTCAACTCTTTGGTTAGTCCCAATTTTCCTTGCACTAAAGTTCTTCCTAACATTCATTCTTGGATTTCAGGTTTTAGTGAGCACAGACAATACTTCGGTAGTGTATTACATAAATCGCCATGGTTAACTCGCTCCAAGCGCCTTCATCAAATGGCCCATGTAATTCTAATATTTGCTGACAATCACCTGAGCTCATGCATGTTCCCATCTGAATCTGGTGTCAGATCTGTTGTCCTCACTTTCCAACCAATAATTTACAGTCGGATGTCTATTCAGGTGATAGTGATGATTTACGCATGGTTTGCCAGGGCTGCCGTAGATCTTTTCACATTGTGCTAAAAGTGAGCCTTTGGGAATAGATGCGCTGACTCATCAGTGGCATATGCATTCCCTCTTTTACACCTCATCCCTTACACGTTAGCAAGAGTGCGTGAACGGGGATTAATGATTATATCGGTGGCCCTGTGGTGGCATAATCGGCCTTGGCTGGCGGAAATATTCAGGGGTAAACCTGGCACCTTCTGACGCACAGCGACCTCTTGTCTAAAGAAAAGGGGGCAGATATTTCACCTGGACCCAGTCTTTTGGAATCTATGGGCCTTTCGCCTGAATAGAATAAACTGTGTGAAGTTTGCTAACCTCAAAATTAGGGCTGGGACAACGATGACGTCGATGCAAAAAATACGTCAACGCAAAATATGCGCGTCGATTCGTCGGACCCAAAACAAAGATGGCGGCGCCGGGAGCGTAGTAGCAACACGAGTGGCTCCTCAGACTATCAGAAGTGCAAGGCGGCATGCACTCGTTCCTCTAAAGTATGGGAATTCTTTAATTTAAAAGGAAACAATTCCGTGATATATCGTCTTTGCAAAATGGAGATGGCCTTCCAATCTGGCACCACGGCAATGCACCAGCATCTGAAGAGGCGCCACCCGGTTGCAGCTGCAGATGACAGAGCACTGTAAGTTTTTTTTCAACTCCCCACTTTGCACTCGATGTTGGAGTAGGCTATAATACGTTGTCGACACCTAAAGTTTTCGCTTATAGCTATTAATAATGCGCTTATAGCTATGAATGTCGTGAAAAATACATAGAGGACACTGACAACGCGCTGACAGACAGGACCGAGCAGGTAACATTTATTAAAGTCTCAACTTTCAAATTTGGTCATTCAAAGAAAATTGAACCATGAATAGGCCTACTGTTTTGTGGCTCTTTAATGTGTCGTGACAGATTGCCTCAGTTAAAGCTGCTCGTGAACCGATCATCTTTTCCTTGGTTAATTTATAGCATCAAATAGGCTAAACATGAATGTAGCTTACATCAGAAGGACTGTTGTTTTAACCGCAGAAAGATGTCAGTACAGTAGCCTACAATCCATTATTCAAATTCAAATCCACCGACGTTAAGTCTCTCCTGACTACTTTGTCGGACAAAAATGGCGTATTATGATTGATTGATCAGATCGCCAGTCAATCAAACTCCCGGCAAATGTTTTTTTTAAACATTTTATACACCCCCACCCCCGATGAAAACGGTATTACCGGTGTCGTCACAAGTCGATTAATCGAATCGGACTGAAAAAATGAATCGTTAGATTAATCGATGCATCGAAAAAATAAATCGCTAGATTAATCGTTTAAAAAATAATCTTTATCCCAGCCCTACTCAAAATGTTATTGAAACCATTGAAAGCGCTAGAGATTTATACACTAGATCCTTAAATGACATTAAGTTGAATGTGTTTAATTCATGGTATAACCAACATAATATTATTTCATAATACATCTTGAAATGGACATCTTAAAAATTTTGCAAGCACTGTTTGAGCAAGGCAAAACATATTCCACATTGAAGGTATATTTGTCTGTTGTATCAGACTGTCATGTAGGATGGGGTATCAGATGGGGTGCATCCACTTACGTGTTGGTTTTTAAAAGGTGTTCATTGTCTTCGCACGACTCCTAAATCAGTGTTTCCATCATGGGACTTGACTGTTGCTTTAAATTCTTTGTGTGAGCTACTGTATAAAGTGGATTTTGTTTTAGATCTTTTCTAACAAGACTGCTCTCTTTCTCCCGATAGCATCAGCAAAGCACGTTTTCCCAAGGTCTAATGGTCCTCAAAGATTTATTGCTTTATGCACTGTCAGTGCATCTGTCATGTACTGAGTTCAGTGCTGACGGCTCAAGAAATTTTACACCCAAACGTTGCTTTTATACCTAAAGTCTACCTAAAAAATGGCCATGTTTAAAAAAAATTCCCATAGAGTGTCAGTGTTGAAGCTACTTGATTGAAAGAGAATGTCCAGTTACCTAGTGTAACCTCGGTTCCCTAAAGAAAAAGAGTGAGACGCAGAGAAAGAGGCCCTGCAATGCCTGCTCGTCTATGAGAGCTGAATAATTCTGAAGTGGAATTGAGCTGCTGGCTTCAGGAGCCCTGCCCTCCCGAATACAATCCAGCAGCCAATTCCTGCTGCCTAAAGGCTGTTTAATAAGCTTTCAAGAGTATTCACGTGAGGGCGTGCCTCCTATAGAGTAGTTTGGGTCTAACTCCTTTACTTAAGAGAACAGAGTTTACACTAGGTGACCGGATGTTTCCTTCTTGATGACTTATTTGCATCTAGACATTGTGTTTTTAAAAGGACAATTTAGGTAATTTAACCGATTCAGAAAGTATATGATCTGCAGGGTCATGAGCTGCAGGGTCAAGTCTTGTCTATATTCAAGATGAAGTGTATAATTTCTGCACCACTGGAGTCATGTGGAATTGCTAAAATAATGACTGTATTTAAACAGGATTTTCAAAAACTCCCCCATCTTCCATTGGTCAAAAAAACACACTGCTCCTTTAGCCCATATTGTTTTCCTAAATTAGGCAAGCCTTCTTTTCTAGACATAAATTAAATAATGCGTAAAAGATCTTTAAGTGAGTTAATTCAGTGAATTAAAAACGTCCTCTTAACAGGATTGTGAAAAAGAAAAGGTTCAAGTCTTTTACACACCATGTCTTTCATAGTAAATGTGGCTGCTTTTAACACATTCAGGAAGTTGCAGTAAAGCACCTCACAGTGACAAAACAAGGAAGCGAGTACGATAGCGGAAGTCATGACTCAGCATTAGTCCCACCTGAGCCCTCCTCTTTACAGAGAATGTGTTATTATTTACATTTACAACTTGAAGTACCTTTTCTCTTTTGGGTTCTCCTTCACAGAGGTATAAATGCTGTTGTTGCTCAAGACTCACTGGTCAATGTGCAGAGAGCTGGCAGAGCATCAGCGTCTATTTTTCCCTTCATCTTTGTCTCTCTTTTCATGCCTATAACTTGCTTTCTGTTTGCCCCAAATAATACAATTTATTCTGTATTGGGGTTCCATTTTAATATAGTCCACCTCTCCAACCCTTAATCTGCACTGCGAATTGGATGTAATGATGTGGCTGCTCTGAGGGCAATCAATTTACTATGCTTAACATGTGACGTCTACACTTACCATGTGAGGTCGCCTGTGGCTTTTCACTGACGGCGATGGTCCATCACATTGTTTCCACTTCTGTATTTATGTGTTTGATTTTAATAAGGGGAATCTTTAAAGGGATAGTTTTGGGTGAATTATCCCTTTGGTTAAGCAGATTTAATTGGTGATAATATTAAATAAACAACGTTGTAAAATGATGGCGTTTTCTTTTTAGCACAAGGTAAATATCTGCAAGAAAGCTCAACCAGAATAAGTGGGTGTGTTGTTGGCAGAGGGTTGTGGTAGGGGTAATGATATTAGTAGAGACTGGCTAATTTATGAGGCTGTTTAGTTATTCATGTTCAGTGTTGGACATCCATCATAGCAGTGGTGAAGGAAGCTTAAATGCACCATTTAAGTGCCAGGCCAGAGTCAAACTGAGAACCACGTCACGCTGTGGAAACTACCCAATGCTCTGTAACTAGACAAGCAGAACATGGTGATGTAGTTTCAAAGTTACTGTCTTATGAGAGTGAGTGGACGGATTTTACCTCTGAAGTCTAGGTGAATTTGAACAGACAAATATACTCTGCACAAATTTATACCAAAATCCCTCAGCATCATGGGGATCTTTAGAATGTTTCCCAAAAGGAGGCAGTGCTCCATCTACAGGAACTCAAGCAGAGAGTTATAGCACATGAGGGAAAGCAGCATATATTTTTCCCACACAAATACACACTCTATATTCTCACACATCTTTTTTTTTTTCTTATCCGCTCAGGTGCACGTGTTATTGCTAACATGCACATCCTGTGTAGCAGAGGGTTTGTGTCATACCAAAACTGACGTGAGCTTCTCAATGCTCTGAACATGTCTGTGTGTTTGTAATTCAAAATTTGTTTGGACAAGATTATGGGTGTTGGACAGCCTAATATTTAGCCTAAACATAATTAAATAAGGTCTTTAATTTGGGCTGGGTGATATCAGTAATTTTTTGCCTTTAAATGATGCTCATTATATGACTATATCTGAATTGTATGTATTTGTTGTTAAGTGGCTTAAAAGTAATATTTTTGTTTGTTTGTTTTCTATATATTGTTTACTCCAGTCAGAGGAAACATTTATTCCATTTTAGCCATAGACGTTTTTCGCATTCCTGGGTTTTGGAACGTGGAATAAACTATTGCAGGGTTAACTTCTAGAGTGGTGAAATGGGATACTAAAGCAAAAATAATTTTTGCTTACCCATTTGCTACAACAGCAAAAGAAAAAATCCACTATAACTTTCCACAAGAGAGCGGTGGAATATGGCATTCAGAGTATCGAAGATGCCAAATTTACTGTCACTCCCTCAGTTTGGCCATTGGATTTACAGTGCTAAATAAGGTGAAAGCGGTCATCAGTGTGTGAAAAGGCCTATTGCTGCCAAGTAGATTCTAAATGCTTAAAGGAAGAAATAAAATGCATTACATTTTAATAAAAAACTAGTTCAAATATTTTTTTCCCACTGATTTTAACTAAATGAAAACAATGAAGATAAATATTTAATCTTTCATTTATATGCACAGTATAACAACAGTACATAGTCATACAAAGCAGCATTTACATGCTGTATATTTTTAATAAAACATTTTAATATATTCACAATTTGAACTGATTCATGAAAATAAACTCTACCGCCATTTTTGCAGCCAGTCTAAATCTGAGTCACAATTAAAACACCTCTGTTGTAAAACGTTCAAGTTGTGAGACAAGGAAGTATTCCTTGATTAAAGCACATTCTAAACACAAAATTATCATTCAGTAATCATCATGAACTTAACAGCTCTACCATCGTTTCTGCCACTGAAATGTAAATCTGAGATGCTATTGAAACACCTCTGTTTCTAATTTCCAACTATCCTGGTGGCTAAATAAAAAGTGTGTTAAACTAATTGTGATATACACAATTTTGCTAGCTCACCATCAAAATCACTGTGACTATATAGTGAATATTTGAATATTTGACACTCACTTAGCACTTTATTAGGAACACCTGCACACCTACTTATTCATTCATTTATTTACTTATTCAAATTCATTATTGCACTTTCCTTTTACTCAAATTGAACAAGTTCTTACTTAAAATTACTCCAAAATAAAATTAAAGTAATATACATTTAGCAAACCAACAACAAAATAATTGAAACAAATGTAAAATTCAAGTCACTTTCAGGAGGAATATCAAAACGTTGTGCAACCTCAAGTTTAGCAGTCCAACATATAATCGCTCCAAAATAAGATTAATATTGGCCTGTAAAATGGAGATTACCAGTTAAGACAGGCCTATTTTTGTTGCAGAATAATGCCCTGTTTCTTGACCTACATTTGTTTGTGTTTAAGAGAAGATAATTTATAAAAATATTGAAATATTAATGAGACGAGTTTTTTATATTTATTTTGGGTTAATTAATTGTTATTTTAATCAAGAAATAATAAAAATATTTAGAAAAATTGGCAAGTTAGTTATTAGATTAATCGACTAATTGAAAAATTAATCATTAGATTAATCGTTAAAAAAATTATCGTTAGGTGCAGCCGTAATCCAGTTAGCGGCAGTTCTGCAGACGGAAACGCCTTGATGATGAGAGAGTTCAACAGAGAATGGCCAGACTGGTTTGAGCTGACAGAAAGGCTACGGTAACTCAGATAACTACTCTGTACAATTGTAGTGAGTAGAATAGCATCTCAGAATGCACAACACATCGAACCTTGAGGTGGATGTGCTTTAATAATAAATCGGATGTGTTCCTAATAAAGTGCTCAGTGAGTGTATATCACCAAGCCCTAGTCGTTATACCTCATTCTAGTTTACTCTACTCTGTATTATGGCAGTGGGTTCTGGTTCATATAAACACTGAACTTATTCTAATCAGATGCATTTGCAAAGAAAAATCCTTTTAAATATTAATTTTCTGGACTTGGCCTATGCGTTTCTGCATGACACTCCAAGCCATTATATTCTCCTGAAAACTTTTCAAAGCTTTGGATGATTTTCAACATTGATGAAGTTGTAACCTAGTTTCTTTTGCTGGAGAGGTTTTCTATCAGCAATGGGGTTTTCCATGTGAGCCAGTGGAAATATTTTCTCTCTATTTCTTACCTCACATCCTGTGATTTGTTAGAGGGCTTTATCCAGGTTCTTAAATAAAAACTTGAGGGTCTCTATGGGATCAATTTGAAGGGATCTCTCCTCCCATTCTCCTCTGTTCTTCCATTTTTCTGCCTCTATTTCTTCTGTCCTCCTTTTTCTCTTTTGGCTAAAAGCAATGTAGTTCGAGCCAGATACGTTCTGTTTTTGGTTTGATCTGTCGCCGTCCCACTCTCTGGTGGGTGGTTGATCACTCTTGGCTGTAATGTGCCAGTCAGTAGGGGGTTTCCCTGTTCGCAAGTCCAGTCTGAAACTTCCTGGTTGAAGAGTAAATGTCTCTGTAGGTGAAAAAAGATTATCAAGATGTTCTAATCAGGTTTTTGAAGCTTTTGCGCTTGGATTTTTGAAATCAACTGCCTAAAGGATGGCATGGGCTTTTGCACCCTACTAAAGGAATAGTTCACCCTAAACCTCATTATTTACTCACTCATGTCATTCCAAACCTGTATGATTTTCTTCTGTAGACCACAAATATTCTGGGCCTCTTAAATATAGATCGGCTCCTCACACAAAGCTATCGGATGGCTTCAGAAGTCTTGAAGACTTTGGCATGGCACACAAGGCTGCTTTTATGGTGCTTATAAATGTAAATCAGGAGACGGGAACAGTGAGGCAGGTAAGGCCGTTTAATTCCTTTGCCTGTGCACAGCATATGCACATTTCCTGTGCTTTTACTCAGTCCAATGACACTCAAAATAAACATAAACTTCGGCAAACACTCAGCAGAATACACAATATCAACAGATGCCAATACTGGACTCGTTCTCTCCACCCCCGAGGGCGAGGGTGGTTTTATCCCTTCTCCCCGTGCTCACTGGAATTAGAGACAGGTGTTAGTCATAATTTCGCTCAGGTATAAGTGCCCTTACCGCTTCTCTCTCTCTGGATGGGCACTTGACCACACCCCACGCTGCCACAGTGCTTTTTTTGTCATTTTGTAGCTAGACAGCCCCAGAACTCATTCATATTTATTATATAGACAAGAGTGGCCCAGAATATTTTTAAAAAATTAATCTTTTGTGTTCCAAAGAAGATAGTAATATGGGGTTTAAACGAAATGAAAAGATTTTCATTTTTGCGTAAACTATTCCTTCTAAGCCTTGTCTTGTATTTTAAAAAGTGATAAGGAAGTTTGAGAACAAGTGAGTAGGTGAGAGGCAGACAGGGATGGTAATAGAAGTCTCCGTTGGCTACACTCACTTAAACAGGCAGAACTTGCTAAAGGGAACCTGCTGGCTTGAATGTTTTATTCACATAGAGCGGTGTAGTGCTGTAGGTCCTCTCTTTCAAACAAATGCACCCACACACACAAAAGCAAGGAAATGAAAGCTGTCAGCTGTTAGCACTTGAGGAGCAAATGGACAGAGCGAAGGCCTTTTGTCAAGAAATTAATCTCCAGTGACTCCTCAAAGGCCTACTAGCAGACACATTATTTGAGCAACAAGGACTGATACATTATCTGTATTGAGGTGAATGAGCTCAATAGATAGTGTTGCTTCTTGAACCGTTTACGGTCTAGCTGAATCTTCCGGGTCTACTAACAGTTGAGGGTTTTTGAAAGGTTGTTGAGGCCAAGATGTTAGCATCAAGAACTAAACTTGCTCTTTGAACTTCTATTGTGTAAAGTTTTTTTGTATTATTATTTTATTTTGTAGATTTATGCATTTATGGATTTACTTACAATGTGGTCCAAAGAGTCACACTTAAAATCTGTGATTAAAAATCTAATTTGAATTTTTTTAATTAAAGGTGCACTCAATAATTTTTTCCTTATTATAAAAGCTTTACTCAAAGGAATCAATTGCAATTTTGAAACATATTTATAAAATCATAATGACACATGAGATAAAGAATCCAGTCATATCAGTAACCTTATAAAAGCTGTATTATTCTACATGGATAGCATCTCCTAATGGGGGCTGCCATATTAGGATCACATGACAAGTAGGGCTGAAAAGATTAGTCAATGTTGTCGACAATAAAGAAATTGTCAACAAAGATTTTCATTGTCATTAAATTCTAATGATGACACCCGAGAGCAAGAGCACTGACTGTGTAGAGGAAGAAAATAGCTCACAGTCCAGATGCACTCTAAATTTTCCAAGTAGCTTCAGGTGATGTAGATTGCAAAGCATGAGGGAATTATACAAAAATACCAAATAAGTAAATACAGAAGCACTCTCATTGTGGAATAAGTGGAGCTGCAGTTCTTTAAAGGAAACACCCCGGCATTGCATCTTAAATGCAGTTATATTTAATGTATTATAGCTTTATTAAAATTCAAATAATACGGAAGCAGATCATGTAAATTACTACAAACTCCGAAACTGTATTTCTCTGTGTGGTTAGCACCTCTTCTTTGAGTTGCGTGAATGTCCCGATCTAAGGGGGAGCAATTGAAACTGCATCCAGCTAATGTACACTCTGTCACAGGGACACTCATCCCTTGAGCGCACACGCTTAATGCAGCTAGATTATAACGTGATGGCTTGTGACTTATTGAATCATAATATATGTCACTGTGCATTTCTTATCGTGAAGAAAATTGGCAATATGCAGTTTTATTAATAAGAGTTTTTTTGTGTGTGTGCGAGTTAAAGATGGATTGAAGTGAACAGAAAGGTGAACGAGGTAGTCTTCGCCCCATTATATACTGCAAAAGTTTTTGTTTTGGCTTGTTTTCCAATATAAATTAGTGATGTGCACTAGTACCGGTATTCGAATATTCGTTCGGCAATAATTATTAAAATAGTAAAAATATTATTCGAATTTCGCAAAGTTTTGATTCGGCTATATATATATATATATATATATATATATATATATACAGTGAGATGCATGTTAAATCCTGAACACACAAACTAAACAGGTAGTTATAACAGAATGCACTGGGTAGTGCTGTTGAGTGTGGACACAAGTTGTTCACATTTGTTGGGCTGATGGTTCTGTCAATATGTTCAGATGGACACCAGAAAAGCAGGTTGTTGTGAGAATGTGGCTTTTTGCGAGAAAGCTGGTTTCCTGTATAAATGTACTGGATAAGCGGTGTACACTTTACTCTCGTATATGTGCAGCTCGTCAGAAAGCAGCGTCCCCATAGCAATGGAAACCCCGCAACGCTTCTGTAAACAACAAACATGGCATCTGAGAAAGACTATGCTAGCTGAGGTAAGGGACATCCCATCGTTTAAACTGGTCTGTATAAATGAGTATAGTTTACTGAGCACATGGATATGCTTGTTTTTCTCAACAAAAACATGATACAATATAAACATAACTATTATATGGCGAGTGTTTATAGCCATCCTGTATGTTAACTGCGTCAGTCTACTTCAATAGCGTTTTCTTTTTCTTCACTTTGTGTGTTGCAAAGTCACAGGTTGAGCTAGAGTCCCCCCAAACAAACAGAATTTTTTTTTATGAAGGAAAAGAAAATGCACAGCCTCTCTTGACAGTCAACAAGTCTGATTGTAGACGTCATAATGACTAAATAGTGATTTTATAATTTAACCCTAAACATTCATATCTCTATTTTGTTTTCATGATATCTACATATTTGTGGGATCCAGGCAATCACAATCTTTTAGGTGATTACATTTCGGATGCTTTTTTAAAAGACTTTTCATTAGATACCATCAGTGTCAGGCCTTTCCCCTTTGGTCATGTGACTGGTATGACATGCTAGTTAAAGTTAATACTGAAGTCCAATGCTAAAGGCTATAATTTTGCCTTTTCTCCTTTAGACATGCAGTCGCTCTGGTCTAATTTAGGCTTTGTTACAGTTCTGCACAATTCTTACCATACCCTGTTAAATCTGTTTGGATCTGTTATTAAACTGGTGTTTTAAATGAACAAAGACATACAGCTGTTTTATTCAGTGATGAGCTGAAAGCCTGTTTTGATTCTGTTGGGATCAGAGACTTTAAAAAGACTTTAAGACTATGACATTTTTACTGTGATATCTGTTTAAAGAAGTTAAAGCTGATGTGTGTAAATTTTCAAATTCAAGCGTACTTTCGGCATGTTTAGGAGATGAGGTGTCTGGATCACAGTGATGATATACTATCTCGGCAGGGTGTCAAATACTTTGGTCTGCGGGATCCTCCACTATATACACTACCGGTCAAAAGTTTTGAAACACTTATTCTTCACTATAATTTTTTTTCTTCACATTTTAGAATAATAGTAAAGTCATCAAAACTATGGAATAACATTAAAAAACTATGACATAATAGCATAAAAAAAAACTTTTATATTTTAGCATCTTCAAAGTAGTCACCCTTTGCCTACAATTTGCAGACATTTTCTCAACCAACTTCACGAGGTATCACCCTGGGATGCTTTTTAAACAGTAATGAAGGAGTTCCCATCTGTGTTGGGCACTTAGTGGCTGCTTTTCTTTATTATTTGGTCCAAGTCATCAATTTTAAAAACTTTTTTTTATAAAATTTTAGTTTTGTAATAAATATTAATTTATTTTTGTTAAGTAATAAATTAAATACATTTAATATGGTGGCACAATAATTTATTTGTCTACAAAACTAATTTCAAATATTTAAGCATACGCCTTCAGATCAAAAGATTTTTAAGATCATGAGAAACATTTCAGTCAAGTGTTTCAAAAGTTTTGACTGGTAGTGTAGCTCTAAAAATCACCCCACAAGATCAGACTTGTGTGAGCAAATTGCATTCAGCAGCGATTTAATGGGCGCATTTGCGACGTTGCCTGATCTGCATAATTCCTTTAATGAATCGGGCACTAAACCAGCACAGAAGGCACGTGCAAGAAACGTCACTTTTACCAGGTGCAATTAATCCAGAGGCAACTGTAAGGAAACCATGCATAGCTGATTTCCCCCAAAGTGTCAACACTTGGGCTCTGCAGCTCTTTCAAAACATTTATCTGTTTGTTTGAACATCCAACCAGCCCAGTAACATTGGAGTTTGGGGTGGAACCTACTTTTAGGTACCTATTTGTCCAACCAATGACAGACAGGAGTGTTTGGACTGAAAATCATCCTTATTTTTGCAATTCCGCTTGGTGAGGCTAGTACCACAGAAATTACACACTTCAGCTTTAAATGCAAGTGCTCATAATTTATTCAAGGAAATATACCAAAAATTTTGGATATGTAATTCATATCATCCCCATGCATATTGGTACTCTCAGAATGATTCTGTTTGTCTGCTGTGAAAGCTTAACCATAACAAGCTTAAAGTATAATGCATGCCAGACTGACGTTAGGATCAAAATTTGTATATAAAGTCATTTTACTCAAGTCAAGCTGAACAATGCTTTTGCAATAGAGTGTGCTGACATCATCAGAATTGGAAAAGAGAGTTCTGTCATTCACACTCAAGGGTCAGACAAATGTTTTAATGTTGCCACGGAGGTTGGATTCACATTGAGCCAAGCAGTATGGAGTTATAAAACAGCACACTATTCAGCCTTTTTGCAATTACATACTCCAGGTTCCAGCACAGGGCTGCATATTAAAAATTTTGTGTGTGTATAACGTGCATGTATGAGATAATCATGTGTTCACTGAAAACCATTTCAGAGGACAAATACACATATACACACACTTCGCTGTCTGCTGGTATTTTATCGGCTGCTTTATCGGGGGAAACACTATGCAATGTTTGAAGTGGAAAGCTTTAATCAGCAGAGTAATTGTTTACATTTGGAGGTAGCTTGGCCTATTGCGGTTGTGTATGTGTGAATGATTGGGATTTTATGTGTGAGAATAGACATAGTCATTAGGCATTTTTTTGGAACCAGGACCTGAACTAAAATCAGTTCGTTGTTAAACTGTACCCATTCCAAATAAATTCCAAGCTTCGTTTTTTTTTTTTTGTGATACGAAAGCAAGAACTATTTAAATAAGCTTTGACATAAGCATGTGATGGTGTTGTGTTGGCGTCGCCTGAACTTTATGCAAAAACAGCCAAGCCGACTCACTTCAAACCATAAACAATGGATGACTCTGTGAAAGACACCTTTTTGATTTTTATCACAGTTTGTTCTTCTTCACGTGGACAAGAAGCGCTCAGATTTGTAAGAGATTGTAAACAGGAAAGCAAGAGCAGAGACAAGACGGCTTTAACGCTTCCTTTATCTGTTATTCACAGCATTTTGTTTGTTGCTTTTTCATACCTTTGCAGGATCGTATGTTTGCTTTGAATAAACAATTCCACTTGAATCTATTGTGTTTGTAGTTTTCTAACACTGATTTCAATTAGCAATTCAATCAACGCTGTGATCCGTCAGATAGAACTATGTATTAGAGGTCAACTGAAAGTGGTTTTTGCTGATATGATTACTAAGGTGATTGAATAGGCCAATAATCGATTAATCTGTAGATAGTTTTTAAAATCGTTTTATAGAATGTATAAAATAAATCTTAGTCTTTCCATACTACAACGGGCATAGACAGAGGCTGCAAAATTGAAAAAAATTACTAAATTCCAGTGTATATAAACAAGCCTGAAATACACTTACTTCGAGACTCTTATTTTAAAATGACAGAGAATTGGCTCAGTTAGAATGCTCTATATTTAACCAATTGAAGCTTTTCTAGCCTATATTCACCAGATTGAGGATTTTAGATATTGCCAGGTGACTTTTTTGTATTATTATTTACAAGAAATTTGGAGACACAATGTATTTTTTCACATTTTTCTTTGCATGCTCTCTTTTTAATAAAAAACGCTTGATTTATCTAATCAAAATAGCAAAACATGAATTGAAGTATATCTGAAGGATAAAAATATGGATGAATATTATCAATTATGAAAGATTTAGATATAACAAAGCCCCACTAGTGGTCAGTGATTGTTTTTATTTCACTTCTAGAGGCTGCTCTTACACTATAGTTATTTTTTTTATTATTATATCAGTAACTATTGGCATAGATTTTTGCAGATTCATTGGTAAAACCGAGCTATTGGTCTACCTAGGGTGACTAGATTCCTGCTTATGGAAAACAGGACAGCCCTCTCCCAGCAAAAATAAAAATGACGTATTCTTACCTAGGTGCAGATCAATGTGAAGTAGAGGGTACATCCGCATCTGTAACTGTTGTCACCTTGTACATTTCACTGGCAGCAAATTTTCTCAGTGTGCGCCTGTCTTTCAAGAGTTTATTGTAAAATGCAGAGCAGTCCAGTCCAAAATTAAGACGTATGAAAAGCATTGCTTCCATGACTGTTACACTGAGTTGAGATTTATCCGGTGTCCATGCTGCGATCATTAATGAGAACACACACTCCACAGATGCAGATGTCCCAGGCAGGCATAAAACCCTGAAGTTGATGATGTTGCTCTCCAGCTCACGAAAAACATCTGTCCATCTCTCAGACACGGCCGTCTTGTACATATTTCACTCAGTGATGCTATGAGTGACAATGTATTTCGTGCAAGCCCACTAATCAAAGAGTCAGTCAAACTGAGAGCGGGGATTCATGGAGTAGAATTGTTCAAGGCGGCTCTGAATATCTTTCCACTCAGGGATGTCTCTCAGTGGGGCCCACTCAAGTTTTTCTGTGTTCTCCAATGAGCGGCTCACATTTTGGAGGTAATCCAATGATGCTGAATAGGCACTTCTGTGGCAGATATGTGGTCTTGCTCTATCTCCATTGCATGGTTAAAAGTGGCTGTTTACTTGAGTGCGAAGCCAATCCAAAGTTTAGTGTAAGGATCGCTGAAAATGTATCTTCGAAACTTTGGGCATTTTTCTTAAGAAAGAAAGTATGCACGCGGACCATTGAAATGTCTAGTATTCTTTCAAGAGCTGGACCAAGAGAGAGGAAACGTGTGTTGCTATGCTGCAGTAATTTCTGATAGTCCAGCAGCACAAAAGTGAGTATATTGCATATGAAAGATTCAGATTTGGTGCAGGCAGAAGAAATTTCCTGTCCAATTTCAGCCGACCAAAAACTATGGTGCAGGCAACAGAATGATAAGCAAAAAGTCCTTCACCTGTGCACACCTTGTCAGATTCTGAACTTTGCTTTACAAAAACATCTTTAACACTTGGTTTGGCACACTTTTAGCAGCATCCACTTGCTTTGTTGTATGAACATGTTGCGCGATGTCGGTGCGGCCTCCATAGGCGATGGAAAAGTGAGCTCCACAAATCTCACACCTCACTTTAGGCTCTGTCTGTGACTCTTTTTGAAGATCCTCATTAAATGTACCTGCATACTTCCTTAACATTTTTCCAGCCGCAATTTCATCTGTGTGTTCTTTCAAACTGACACTTCAATCAGATCACTAACTGGACATCTATTGATAGGGAATTGTGATTGGATAGTTTAATCCAATCATGTACTTCAAATAACATGGTGCGATTTTATTGGTTTTACAAGCCGTATACTTGGCTATCTAAAACGGGACGTCTGGCCACCCTTGGCCTACCTCTACTATGTACATGATGAACGTAAAAGAGTAAAATAAAAATATAATTCTTTCTACACAATACAAACAGTGAAGCCTTTAAAAAGTACTAACAAATGAGGTAAGCAAATCATTTAAAGCACTGAACAGTGGAATGAGCATACTATAGACATAATACTATGTACAAACTATGTACAAGATAATCATGGAACGTAAATTATTTTATGATCCTTTATTCTCTTGTATTCTTGTTTAATTTTATTTTCAATTTACATAGTTTATTGTCATCAAAGCCTAACTTCACGAGGCAATCAGATTATTTGTACACTGACGTTTCAAACTCGCACTGTATATTTCTCTTCTCCTTAAAGACTCAGCAGCGTCTGTCCATCTATCATTTTCAGTTTTAAATTCCTACAATAGCAACAACTCAACAAAAGTTATAATGAAGTTAACTAACCTGACTTTGAAAAATGACCAGTATCAGCTGTCTGAGAGTTGGTGATGTATTTTACTTGACCAGTGTGAAGCGTTTGCTGTAATGACTCCACCTAAATAGTTCCACTTTGCAAGGAGCAGTTACTAAAAAGGTTCCTGCTTCAGGTTTTATTTCCACATGGAACTAGTTTATGTAGCGGACAAACAGCAAGAACCTGAAATAGTTCCAGGAACTAGGAAAAGTTCCTGCAGTGGAAAAATGCCTAATTAGTGGAGTCTTAAGCTTTAGTACTTTGCACCATTTGTGCTACAGACATGAATGATTCATTAGTTTCACTGCAGTATTCTGTATATGAGTTCTTTTTTTTATTTTTTTTTTATTTATGGCAGCTGCCTTTATCTCATTTGGCATATGACGTTGAGTTTAATCTCTTTTTAAATGCTGTTATTACCACATAGATGAATGAACATTTCAAGCCAAATTGAACATGATTCATGACTTTAGATCACTGCACCAATGTTAAACACTCATGCGTATTACCTAAATTGTTATAAAACACAGGGATGACCCACTTTCTAAAACTTTGTCAAATAAAAGCACCAAAGTTTATCCCATTTATTTTAATACCTTGTATTTGAGTCTTATGCATTATTCAGACACACAGGGAGCCACTTTTTGTGGAATTATGAATAATCAATATGCAAACCACAGTAATACATCTTATGAAGAGATCCTATCTCCCCTGATTGTAGATTATAGTCATACATACGTAAAGTGCGACTTCATACAGACCTCCTGGTGATGTCAACTGTGTCTGGGGGCTAAACATTATTGACAAAGTGCCTTAGCATCTGCTTGTGTCCTTGTGTGCTGCTGACTCCATTTGACCCCTTCACACACACACACACAAACACACACGTCCAAGGTGAGGTTGTAAGCTTTGTGTTTTACCCTGATGGGACTCCAGGGTCCTCATATATCACACTGTAACACCCCCAACATCCATAATTTACAGCCAATTATTAAAAAAACATTTTTTTTACAGTGTAGTCTTGTTCAGTTTATGTTGGTGGATGTTTCAGCATCCGCAAACTGCATCCAGGCATTCACATGAGTGAGATACTCATCATGTTGTGTGAGAGCATGTTAGTAAGCCCTGCTCCAAAACAACAGAGTTATTGGATTCACTCGTCTTTGCGGTCTGCATAGATGCTTACAGAGGCTGCAGACATTGTTCTGCTTAGTTGTCTTACAGGTGAATGGACTTTTCTCTGTTTCTGTCTATTTCCGTGTCCTGTTACACATGGGAGTGTCTAATAAGGGTAGTCAATGTGGATCAAGAATGCCATGTGAATAATTCCCTTGAAAGAGCTGATTATTTATTTAGTCTTTTATGTGTGCTAGACAGATTATGTGGTTAAAGGGTCCTTAAATGTGTTTGTTCTGTGGTTGTTTCAGGTGAGCGGAGGGCTGTGGAAGGAGATGAAAAGAAAGAAGAGGACTGTGAATAGTCTTGGGAGAGAGACGCTGAAGATTCTTTGGGTAATGCTTCAGAACATTGCATGCATTGCATTTTAGGTTGCATTAATTCATTTAGCAGACACTTTTATCCAATGCGAATTTCCTAACCAGGTGCGACACAACGAGGTTTCAATCACAAGCAACTTGTCTTTCTACATTGAAAGAGAAACAATCACAGTCAATCAAAAGATATTCGATTTTTTATATAAACAAGTATATTGAACAGAAACCAAGCAACCAGCTAAATGTCTTGTTGCAGTCAAGGCTGATTAGGTTAAAAGCTCAAATACTACTGGGGCAGACCCCTTAATTGAACTCTCTGGTTTATGAGTGCCCCTTACAGAGTTTGAACTCAAGACATTCGAGTTGCTAGTGAATGGTGGGCAGAACTTTGAAAAAGCATGTAAAGACAGCATAAATGTAATCCATATGACTCCAGTGTTTAAATCCATGTCTTCAGAAGTAATATGATAAGTGTGGGTGAGAAACAGATTCATATTTAATTAAATGTTTTACTATAAATGTTCCTTCCTGACCAGTAGGTGGTACTATGCATGAAGAATGTGAATTGTCAAAAACAAAAGAAGATAAATGTGAAAGTGGACATTCATAGTAGAAAAGGACTTAAATTCTGATCTGTTTCTAATCCAACCCTATCATATAGCTTTTGAAGATATGGATTAAACCACTGGAGTCATATGGATTACTTTTATGTTCCCTTTATATGCTTTTTGGAGCGTTAAAGTTCATGCCACTATTCACTTGCATTTTATGGACCTACAGAACTGAAATATTCTTCTAAAAAGCTTCTTTTGTGTTTTAGAGAAGAAAGTCATACACATCTAGGATGGCATGAGGGTGAGTAAACGATGTGAGAATTTTCATTTTTGAGTGAACTATTCCGTTATTTGGAGTCTAGACATGTATCATTTAATACAATTTTATATCTAATTTTTGTTTATTTTTAGAGGTGGAATTAGCGATAAATATTGAATTATAAACTTGGTTTCAAATTAAGAACTTCAAATACAAATCTCTTAAATTCATATCTCAGATATTCATATTGTAAACAAACTAGGCCAAAGGTCAAGCTTCTGTGTACATTTACAGCTGAATATTTTCTGCTAATTCCACCGCTTTTTAAAAATACAAATTTATAAAATACACCACAAAAATCTGTTAAATGTCACATGTCTAGATTTCAAATTTACCAAAATCAGATTCAAACACTTTAGTCATTGTTCTAACTCCATAGGTAGAGCCTATGGGTAGTTAAGCGAGTACTGACGCTGTCGAATCCAGTGCATGCTGAGTGACTCCAGCCAGGTCTCCTAAGCAACCAAATTGGCCCGGTTGCTAGGGAGGGTAGAGTCACATGGGGTAACCTCCTCGTGGTCACTATAATGTGGTTCTCGGTCTCGGTGAGGCGTGTGGTGAGTTGTGCGTGGATGCTGCACACTGCAGTAACATGCGCAATAAGCCACGTGATAAGATGCGCGTATTGACAGTCTCAGACACGGAACTGAGATTCGTCCTCCACAACCTGGATTGAGGCAAGTCACTCCCACCATGATGACTTGGAGCACATTGGGAATTGGGCATTCCAAATTGGGGAGAAAATAAAAAAATAAATGTCACTCTTCATGACTCCACTATCAGAAAGTCACTGGGCAAAAATGGCATCCATGGAAGAGTGGCGAGGCAAAAACCACTGCTAACCCAGAAGAACATTTAAGGCTCATCTGAATTTTGCCAAAACACACCTTGATGGTCCTCAAACCTTTTGGGAGAATGTTCTGTGGAACTGTTTGGAAGACAGGTTTCCCATTACATTTGGCATAAATAAAATACAGAATTACACAAAAAGAACATCATACCTTCGGTCAAGCATGGTGGTGGTAGTGTGATTTGTGTGAGGATGCTTTACTACTTCAGTGCCACGGCAACTTGCAATAATTCAATGAAACATGAATTTCTATTCAGAAAATCCTAAAGGAGAACGTCCGGTCATCAGTCCATGAGTTGAACCTCAAGCGCAACTGAATTATGCATCAAGACAATGATCTAAAGCATAGGAGTAAGTCCACCTTTGAATGGCTCAAAAGAAGCCAAATTAAAGTTTTGCAGTGGCCTAGTCAAAGTCCTGACTTTAACCTGATTGAGATGCTGTGGCAGGACCTTAAACAGGCAGTTCATGCTTGAAAACCCTCCAACGTGGTTGAACTGAAGTAGTTCTGCAAAGAAGAGTGCCAAAATTTGGTTGCAGTTGTTGCTGCGAAAGGTGGCACAAACAGCTATTAAGTTTAAGGGGGCAGTTAGTATTTCACATGGGTGATTATAGGTTTTGGATAACTTTTGCTTCAATAAAAATATATGTATATTTGAAAAATGTTTTTTTGTGTTTACTCTGGTTGCCTTTGATTTATGTATATCTCGTTTGAAGATCTAAAACAATTTAGTATGAAAAATACACAAATAAAAGAAATCAGGAAGGGGCAAATACTTTTTCCATCACTGTAGTAGAAGACTGGTGTGAAAGTTACTCTCTTTAAATAATGGTACAGCAGTCTCTGCAAATGTTTCTGCAGACTACACCAGAGAAATCAGTTGAAAATGTGTGTAGGATTCGTTGTCGATTTTTGTCTGTCAAAGTGCCGAATATTTCATTAATATAACTTTGCAAAGAAAGTGGAATATACAGTTGTGCTTAAGGATATCCTGTTTAAAAACAAACAAACCTTAAACCAAACTCTTGAATAGCTTTTACGTATTTAATTGCCCAAACCTTACAAACTTTGGAAAATCCGAGACATATCCAGCTGCAGACCCGCAGCACCACCAGTTTCAGAACCCCAGCGCCAGAACCTGAAGTGAGGGGCGGAGTTATTGACAATGAGACAAGCATGGCGGAGAGTGAGTTGTGTAACGTTTTTGACATCATGTTGTGAAAAATTATCGCATATATTAAGTTCAGCGTTTATCTGCTAAATATTTAATTTGTGCATAACTTTATCATCTTAATGAAGCTTGAATATGTTGTCATACTTTACTGTATTAAAAAAAAAATTCTACGGATGGTTCGATACATTTTTGCGTGTTGTAAATGAGCCTTGCGGTGACGTTTTGAAGACATCTTGTGAAGGTGTTAAAGTGTTGGTTCCACGTTCCTCTGTTATATGCATTGTTTGTGAGTTAATGTTACCTTATAGTTGAGGGTTTTTTTACGTTGAGATTATTGTGTGGTGCTTTCATCTCTTGTAGAGACATTTCGAATGAATGAAGTCCACAAGGAAAAGGCCCGCAACAATCTCCTGGAACAGTCAGAAGCTTCCAGAGAGCCCTTTCTATTTAATTTTTTGTTCAGGGATGACATGGAGTTATTTTAGCAAGAATGTAAGGACAAAATGGGCCTGAGAGTGAATTCCTCATTTGATACATTTTAAGTTTATTTTATACAGGATTGTCATGATAAAATGGGCCTAGGGGTGAATTGGTCATTTGTTGTATATATTTTTATTGTTTCTTTTAAAATTATGCTGAATTTTCTCTCTTTTTAGTTTTTTGACATGTTTTATTTTACATAAAGAAAAATGCATGCTGCACATGTTCTTGTGAAATAAAGTATATTTTATATAAAATGCCCATAAGTTTCAAGCATTTTTTTTCACCATCATGATCAGGAAGTAACTCTCATAATACAATGAAACGGATAACTATATACAATTATATTACACAAGATCAATGTTTTAAAATGCTTATTGTACTGTACCTTAAAGAATCATTATAACATACGTTATAAAGTATGATGTTTCGTTTGTAATAAAAGCAAAGTACTCTCCAAAATGTTAGGTGGTGCTACTCGGTTTCGAACGTAAGCTCCGCCCCTCACTTCAGGTTCTGGCGCTGGGGTTCTGAAACTGGTGGTGCTGCGGGTCTGCAGCTGGATACTATTGGAAAATCCAGCTACTACTTTTTTGAGACAACTGCTACACAGTGAAAGGAATGGTTCATCGAAATATTTGTCTGTTTCATGGAAGAAAGAAAGTAGTACAAGATTAAAACAACATAGAGTGAGTAAATGCTAAACTATCATTAAGCCATGATGCTTACACCAGCCACAACATTGAAATCACCTTCCTAATATTGTGTAGTTAGTGCAAAGTAGCACCAACCCACATCTCAGAATAGCATTCTGAGATGATGTTCTTCTCACCACAATTGTACAGAGTGGTTATCTGAGTTACCGTAGACTTTGTCAGTTCGAACCAGTCTGGCCATTCTCTATTGACCTCTCTCTTATCAACAAGGCATTTCCATGCCGCTCACTGGATGTTATTTTATTTTTTGGCACCATTCAATTCTAGAGTAAATTCTAGAGATTGATGTGTGTGAAAATCCCAGGAAATCAGCAGTTACAGAAATACTCAAAGCAGCCCACCTGGCACAAACAGTCATGGTCCAAATCATTGAGATAAATTTTTTCCCCATTCTAATGGTAGATGTGAACATAACTGGAGCTCCTGACCCATATCTGCATGATTTTATGCACTGCGCTGCTGCCACACGATTGGCTGATTAGATAATCACATGGATGTTGGTGCCAGACGGTCTGGTTTGAGTATTTCTGTAACTGCTGATCTCCTGGGATTTTCACACTCAGCAGTCTCTAGAATTTACTACGAATTGTGCCCAAAAAAAAGATACATCCAGTGAGTGGCATTTCTGCAGATGGAAACGCCTTGTAGAGGTCAACACAGAATGGCCAGAATGGTTTGAACTGACAATGAAAATGGTTTGTCTACGATAACTCTGATAACATCTCTGTAGAGAATGCTATTCTGAGATGAGGGTTAGAGATGTTTTGGCGGCACGAGGGGGATCTACACAATATTAAGCCAGTGGTTTTAATGTTGTGGCTGATCGGTGTATTGTTCTTCTAAAGTCTCATTGGTGGCACATAGTATCACTTAGGCCTTTCTTCTAAATAGCTTATAGTTTCGTCCATAGTTTTAGCATTAATGCTTGTTGCTTACTTCAGGGACAATCCCTAACAGCAAGCGCAGCCAAAAGAAAACAAAATAATAGTTGCATGCAGTTGATTGTAAAATGGTTTGTATTTAGGTCTAATTATGTGTTTAGTGATGTACAGTTTATGGCCTACAATATAAAATGCTGGATCCAGCTGTCAACGAGAGACAACAGCTTCATCAAATCCCCTCTGGAGCGTCTCGGGAGATCTGAGAACTCCCTTTGCTCCCATTGACCTTGTTATAGAGTAGACAGCTGTTTCAGTCCCTTCAGTGTAACCATACTCAAGAATTTAGCCTTATAGCATTACATTCAACATATCAGTGTGAATGAAAGTCGAAAAACCTAAATCACTCCTGTATCATACATAGATTGACAAGTGGAGTATATTGTAATTTTGCAGACACTTTCATCCAAAGTGACTGTCACAATCTGGGAAATCAGGAGAAGGCAGACAGAAGGTAGGATCCAAACGCGGCTTTATTGAAAACCATAAATTAACAAAACACGGGAACAAAGGAAAGGTCCACAATGGGAAAACAGAGACAAAACCTTGGAAGGACACAGGGACATCAACAAGGGGAACAGGAACCACGAACGGGAGAGTAGTCACAGGGAACTCGGGCTGGAAGCAGGGAGCTAACAGATACATCCATTCACAAACAACGACCGACAGAGACTGAACAAACAGACAGGGTTAAATACATGAACAAGGGAAAAAGGGGCCAATGAACAAACAGAACTCAAACAAGGTAACAAGGTGATGAACAGAATCCAATGGCAAATTAACGAGGGCAGGTGAAAACAGTGAACGGAGAACACGAACGCTAACAAGAAAACTATGGAAGTACAAGGGTGACAAAAGTGCAAAACTAAGGAATTACAAAAGTGACAAACAAAGGGCAACAGTGAAACAAGACAAGGTAATAGCAGAAACTACAAAGGACTACAAACACCGAAACAGGAACTAAACTAAGCTTCAACATAAAAGCACAAAACAAAAGACAACAGTGAACATGACAGTGACGTACTGTACACTTAATACAGCAACCTGCCTGGAGCAACCTTTAAGTGCTATGCTCAAGGGCACATTGATGATAGCTCATTATTTGCTCCTTGTGTTGCTCAAACCAGCAACAGACCACTTTCTAAACCAGAGCTTTAGCCACTGCTCCATACAACATAAGAAATGCCTTGTTTAAAAACAATTTTTGGATCTTTTTTGACATCTGTTTAGTAGGGAATATGATTCTTCAAAAAGTGCATGCATATTATACAGTGGTGGAGTAGTGACCGAGGGGTGGGCATATTGTGAATCTATCGAAGACTCCCCCCAACCAACCAAAACAAAAAACAAACACGTCAGTCTCAGAAAGTCATGTATTTACACTTATATTAATGGTGTAAGAAAATTACGTTTTTCATTACATAATAAAACATTTTGGTCCGTTGTAACTATAATCTCATTTGAACTTATAAAATGTTCTTGCTATTAAATATCTATTTAAATTAAGAGGTTTGATTAACTGTTTTTTTTTTTTTTTATTAACAGTAAATGGATAATACTTTATACTTTAATAAACTAATACATACATTACCTTATACATAAACTGTTAACCACTGTATATAGGTAATGACTAATGAGTGTAGTAATGTTCATGTTTACATGATATCTTATATTAAGATGTACAGTACATAAAAATTAATGATTAGGCTATTTGTTTTATTTGAGGACAAAGATTTTATTTTCTGTGTATAGTGAAATAGCTTTCCTATTAAATTAAGATTATTTGATATCACGAGGGGAAAAAGAACCACTGACAGCAATAAAAGACAGAAAATACTTGGCTTCTGTGAAGAGCAAAAAAAACTAGCATGGGTGCAGTGACAGTATTTTCCCAAAGTTTAATAGCATATTTTTATTTAAATGCATTAATTTTTTTACATTTAGCAGCAAAGTAAATATATAACACAAATTGTGGTGACTCCAGCGCTGTAGGCGCATCAGCATGTCAATGTAGACGCAAGAAATGTCCTGGCCCTTATTGAAACAGAAAATATGATTGATTAGAAAATATTCAACCCCATCTAAAATGAACGTTATGATTGGTAGCTCAGCTGAGTTGATATGTCTATCTTGCCAATGCCTTCAGATACGGTCCAGCTGCTCCATGTGGGCTAAGAGAGAATCTCTGTAAACTTATTAAAATAATAATAATAATAATCACAATTCACTCAACGGTGCTGCGGCATCACCTCTGCGTAATTAAAAGGTATGGGTCAAAAGCCTCCTCGCTATTCTGGCAACCAAACGTATCATCTGTCATTTTAGGTGGGCATATGTAAAAACCATTGAAAGGTAGTTGGGCATGCGGCGTATGCCTGTGTATGCCCTAGACTACATTACTGAAGTTATATTAAGATTGTTCAGGTCTACTAATCTGTTTTCACAAGTAGTGTTCCAGGAGTGCTGATATTAATTATAATGGCACAGGGATGATTGACTCTTTTTATCACTCTTTGTATCAGACAGTAGTCAGTTTGCGTGTTGCATGACGGAGCAGTCAATACTGCTTTGGTTTCGCTTTGGAACTATTTTCATTAGCCATGTAAAACAGACAAAAATAAATGGCCCTATTATGTCTAAAATTCAAGTTACTTGATGTTAATTAATGATTGCGTACATAACTGTTTTTTAAACACTTGAAATCATAATGTTGTACTGAACATCAGCCACTATGATATTCAGTGCAATAGAAATTGTGATATTGCTTAAATGGATAGTTCATCCAAAAACTCATCATTTACTCACCCTAATGCCATCCCAGATGTGTATGACTTTCTTCTGGCTGAACTCAAATGAAGAATTTTAGAACAATATTTCAGCTCTGTAGGTCCATACAATGCAAATGTATGGTGGCCAGAACTTTGAAAATACAAAAAACATATAAAGGCAGCATAAAAGTAACCCATATGACTCCAGTCGTTAGATCTATATCTTCAGTAATGATATGATAGGTCTGGGTGAGAAACAGAAACAGATACATATTTAAGATTTTTACTCTAAATCTCCACTTTCACTTCTTTTGCTTTTGGCAGTTTGCATTATTTGTGCATATCGCCACCTACTGGGCAGGGACGAGAATTTGTAGTAAAAAGGACTTTAATATTGATCTGTTTCTCACCCACACTTATCAAATCACTTCTGAAGATATGGGTTTAACCACGAGTCATATGGATTACTTTAAGCTGCCTTTATTTGCTTTTTGAACCTTCAAAGTTCTGGCCACCGCTCACTTGCTACAGAGCTGAGATATTCTTCTAAAAATCTTCATTTTTGTTCAGCAGAAGAAAGAAAGTCATACACATCTGGGATGGCACAAGGGGTGTTAAAGATGTGAGTGGTCATTTTTGGGTGAACTATCCCTTGAAATAGTCTGTCAGTTCAGAAATCTGTTTTCTTAGACATGAACTTGGGAAGTTTTTCTAAAACTGTTGTCTTAATTAATGAATCTGCCTTTGGCTAAACTTACAGTATATTTAAAGTAGCTCTGACCTGATTAGTTCCGATGTAACTACATAACTGTTTTATTTAGTGAATATTTAGGTATGATAAATGCCCTCAATCAAAAATAACACTCCAAACCCCATTGTGTGGTTTTGACTCACCTCATAAATACCTCCTCTAATGAGAGGAGAGACATTTTTTGTTAACAGAATGAAGGCTGAGCCTGCTTAATTTATCAGCTATACTGTTGGTTACTGTGGTAATTACAGCCCTGCTTCTCTTTGATCTCACCAGACAATGTTTCCCAGATTCTCATAGTCATCAGAAAAAGAGCTGCTATAACAGAGAGTGCTCCACTATCGCAGGGAAATGAGAGACGGCTCCTCCATCACATGGCATACGCTCTGAAGTCTACATTTACAACTGCTGCCTTTGTTCGACACAGTGCGCGTGATTCCTGTGAGATTTTGGAGGTATGTAGGTAAAACAGCATGCCAAAATCAAAGGGAGTGTCCTCTCAAATCATTTACTCACCTTCATGTTGCTCCAAACCCTTGTAACTTTCTTCCATGGAATTCAAAAGGAGAATTGTTTAAGTTGAACTGGTCACTCTTTTCCATGTGATTACAGCTAATAAAGGAAATTATGACAGCATTTTCTGTTTTCAAAGACAAGAGAAGATAGTGACTATATACTTGTGTCTGTGGATGTAAAAACAGCATCGGTCACTAATCACACGCAAACACTCATAACAAACCATGATTATGTGCAAACAGACCACTTATCTAGATAACTGTTGCTCCTCTTTTTTTTTTTAACGCTACCTGAGCTCACTGCTAAGTCCCTGAGGTCCCCAGACCTGAAAGAGTACTGAGGCAGGAGTATCTGCATAAGCTTTGATGCTCAGTTTCATATTCTCTAACATTAAAAATGTGCATATTAGAACAGGCCTCGCTGTTCTGATATTATACGCAGTGTTGAAGCCTCCGAGTTTCAGCAGAGAACTTTAACAGCACTCTCCATCAATTAGGAAAACTTGATGTGGGTCTTTGTCTTTCTGTTTCCAGATCTGTTGCCTATGTTCCTGCCTTCCTCACTTTTGTTCCTCCATTTTGTGCTCAGTAACTTAGGGTTGGGAACCGTGAACCTACTCAGAACTGGATAATTTTTTTTTATGGAATATTTACCGGAACAGTGAACAGCTCTCAAAAATGCATTCGTTAACTGATGTGGATGGAATACCGTACAAAAATACTTTGTTTACTGTAACACAGTCACACAGGAAGTTGGCAAGTTGAGTCCGAGTTCCAGTACCCTAGGCTCGGTTTACATTATGCCAACTCGCTGACAACATTATAAAATATGCAATCCTCTTGTCTGTGTAACATCCTGTACAGCTGAAAACAAATAGTTTTTGACTCCCCTCCGTGGACATCACGCCTGGAAAATGGAGCTCACACATGCCCTTATGCCCAACAACACTTACCGTTTTGACCACTGGGGGCAGTGTTTGGAATTTCTGTAAGCACAGACTAATTTTAGCTAAAGAAATGTCAACCTACTGTTTCTGATTTCAATGCGAGTTCAATCCGTTAACTGCATCAGTACTGAATTTACTGCGTAAAACATACAACGCAGCCATTGTAGTCCAATTTGATAACAAATGATGGTTTCATTTTGGTGAATTAAAAACACTCAGTCGGAATAGTTATCTGACAAACGTCATTAAAAGTCATTAATTTCGTTAAGGTTAGCCTAACCTAATCATAACCCGTCAGACTAGAAATTAACCAAGAAACGGTACAGTGTTATTTTTCTCTAAGGGATAGTTTGCCCAAAAGTGTTAATTCTGTCACCTGTGTGTTGTAACAATCCCATATGACACTCTTTCTTCTGTGAATCTCAACAGGAGATTTTAGGCAGAATATTACCCTTAGTCATCATTCATGGTCGTTGTATGAAAAAAGGTGCAATGAAAGTGATTGGTGACTGAGGCTAAAGTTCTGCCTTAAATCTCTTTTGTGTTCCATGGAAGAAAGAAAGTCAAAAAATGTTAAGAACAGCATAAGTGTGAGTAAATTATGACATAATTATATTTTTGGGGTGAACTGTCCCTTTAAATCTCATGTGACTTGAAGCAGTGTAATAAATGCCAGGTAGTTTGTAGGACAATGTGTAATTAAAGATAAGTAATTTTACAAACAAAATAAAAGAATGGGGAAATGTTATAATTTTTTGATCTCATCATTTGGCAACAGACTGCTGAGGGCAGCAAATACAATAAGAATTGCATTTCTTATTTTCAAATATTCCTTCTCCAAAAGTACTAAAATAATTGTTCATTGTATTTTTAAGGGACCAGAATCGTTAATCGTTCCAAACGAAAAATGGGAGATGAAATTTGGAAATGAGGGCATAGTGATGAAACGGGAATAGCACAAAGGATTAAGAAAAGAGAGAGTTGGTTGAAGGTGGATTGTGTGCCGCACCAGTCTACTCTGTGGTGTGACCTATTTAATGAATGCAAATGTCACATTAAACAACGAAAAGTCATTTAAAGGTTCTGTAAGGTGACTCACACACACAGCCTCTGGCCAGAGTTCTCTCACACCCACCAGAACACTTTTATTTCAGTTTCGTGGCCCATCATATAGACTTCTTAAATACTTAAAATACCAAGAATGCTCCCAGCTGCCAGTACCTTTTCACGTCATTATCCTAGATTGAAAACCTAAGCTATCCACAGTTATGCCCCCCAAATCTGTATGTTCACGCAACATCACCCCAAGTGTTCAGAGAGTCTTTTTAACTGTCGCGGTCACTTCCTTTCAAACACTTCACCGTTTAGGTGGCACACGCTGAGTTGCCCTTGGTGACTGCGTTCTGTGGGTTAGAGTTCAACACCTTTATTTACAGCATCCTGTCTAGTTGGCTCTGGGGAATGAGGCTCCTCACCACAGTGTCTTCCAGAAAAAAAATCACTATTATGACACACCGTTATCTTGGACTCCTCTGCAACATTTCCATGAATCATGACATGTTTACTGCTAATATTATTTCACTGGAAAATATTCTTTAAAGGATTTGGAAAATGCACATTTATCATTGGTTTAAAGCTATGCTTTTTCTTTTATGTCATTTATGAAAGCATAATAGTGGATTCAATATATTGAATTTAATCTTTAATGTCCACTCATCTGGAAATTTGTTTGGCTCCCCACAGGGTGGAATAACATATAGGTCGGGACAAAAACATTTAAAAAATTAAAAATATGCAAACATTCTACTTCCTATTCAGAACTCTGCCTCGCACCACGACATTAAGAATAAAATAGCCAACGTTCATTGTACAGCAATAAATTAAAATCACAATGAATTGCACTAAAATAAGTATTTAAAAAAAAAAAAAAAAAGGCAGTGATACAATTTTATATAAATAATAGTGTGATTCCAGCTCAAAATGTTAACAGAATAGAAAAAATAGAAAGAAAACAAATTCTGTCGTCTATACTTTAATCTATTCTGCTTCATTCCATACCCATGCCGCACCAATTTTATTTGAAGAATGTTCAGGCTGCTCTGTCTGATAAAGGAAAAGCATACAGTAACCATGGGCTGTCAAGCTCAATAAAGCCCAGAAAGTACTTTAAAAGTGGTCTCATTCACACTACTGTGTACTTAAATATCAGTCAGAACATTCTGCTAAATATCATCTTTTGTGTTCAATGGAAGAAAGAAAACTCCGGTTAGGAACAACATGATGAGGGGGAAAAAAACTATGTTCTTATCCAAGTTAAATATTATTTTAAATATATATGTTATGAAGTACATTGAAACAGTTTATTCAGTGGGGATGTTTTAGGTCTGTATTCTCTTTTCTTTCTGATGTGGCATGATCTACCGATTGATTAGTCCACATCTGCGTGTACAGGCAAGCCTGTTGTTTTGAAATAAATTGGAATAGATTTTTTTCCCTTCCACATTGATTGGCTCAGGTGACAGCTAATTACTCAAGAGTACATTTGTGCATGTGTTATGCAGAGTTGATATTATTTCATGTGGTTCATTTGTTCTGGTGCTCCAGTTGACTGGCATGTTTTAACATCTGCTGTAGTGATCCAGCAGAGCAGTCTTTTGTAGGTTTACATATGTATGTAACATGTTACGATGTACTTGCATGTTTGTGTTTTCATTTCAGTTAGATAATATTTTGTTGATGTGCCTGTCATGAGATAAGATACTGCAGGTGTGTTTTTCCTTGAGTGTGTCATGGTCCTGATGATCTGTTTGAGGAGATGCCTCTCTTCTCAGTCTCTTCTAAACAAGGATAAAAAGATATAAATGTATTTTGTCACTGTTAAGCTTAACCTACTTAAGAGCAAAATGTGCATTTAGTGACAAAGTTGATCAGACACGGAGTCCAAATATTTTTAATTTAATTACATTTGTTTTAAATGTATGATTGCCCTTGATTTATGTCAAACCAAGTGGCATTTCCAAGCAAATGATGCTAGACATTGCTTAGAACTAACATTTAAAATGACTTCTAACCAACAGCTTCCTGCTTCCAACTTTTACATTGTGAATGTAGAGTTAACAGAGGTGTACTTTATCACATTATCTATGGGTATACTTCACTAAGTTTGACAGTGAGAAAGTTTTCAAAAACTTTTTTTTTGTTTTTTTTATTATATAATTGTTGTATCATTTGAAACCTAAAAAACTTCATGTGAAGTATTTTGCTTGGAAAGTGTGCTCTGTCCTATCTTTCTTTGAAATACATTCTACCATTTTGATAAGTGTGCCTTAAGTGTCCAAATACTTTTGGCGGTCACTGTAGTTTAAAAAATTTTATAAAGATGAAAGAAGCTAAAATTATCATATAACACTTCTCTGGGTACCCGTTATACAGTTGATATAAAAGGTCTACACACCCCTGTTAAAACATCAGGTTTTTATGATGTAAAATAATTAATCAAAGTTAAATCATGTCAGACGTTTTGCTCCTTTAATGTAAAAATTATAATATATGCAATACCACTGAAAATCAAAGTGACACAATTAACAAAAAATACAAATAAAAAACTTTGAATAACTGCATAAGTATGCACACCCTTTTATTATTGGGACTGTGGCTGTGTTCAGAATCAAACAATCATCAAGCTCATGTGAAATAGTCGACACACCTGTCTTTACATGAAGTGACTCTAAAAGCCAGGCTAAACTTTGCAAAACCTATATCCAGTCTCCCAAAACCATTTGAAAAAATATGTTATGGTCTGATGAGACCAAGATTGAAATTTTTGCCCAAAATTGTAAAAGGTATGTTTGGCGCAAAACCAACACTGCACATCAGCAAAAGAACACCATACCCACGGGGAAGCATGGTGGTGGCAGCATTATGCTTTGGGGCTGCTTTTCTTCAGCTGGAACTGGGGCTTTATTGAAAGTGGAGGGAATCATGAATAGCTCCAAGTACCAGTCTATTTAATCACAGAACATTCTGGCATCTGCTAGAAAGCTGAAAATGAAGAGATTCACCTTTCAGCATGACAATGATCCAAAGCATACATCCAAATCAACAAAAAATGGCTTCAGCAAAAAAAGATGAATGTTTTGGAATGGCCCAGCCAGAGTCCAGACCTGAATCCTACAGTAAATCTGAGGGGGGACCTGAAAAGGGCCATACACAGGAGATGCCCTCGCAATTTGACAGATCTGGAACATTTTGGGGAAAATATTCCCAAGTCAAGATGTGCCAAGCTAATAGACACTTATCCAAAGGGTGCTTCAACGAAGTATTAGTTCAGGGATGTGCACACTTATGCAATTAGGTTATTCTAAGTTTTTCATTTTTATTAATTTTTTCTGAAATGTGTAGACTTTTTATATCCACTCTATTTTCATATCAAACAAATCAGGAAAATTCTCATTGAATTCTGTGGAGGAACTTGGCTAAGAAGGTTTATCATGTGCAGTTTATTGTCTCTTCATCTTTCCCCTATTTTGTTTACTTTCACATGTGTTAACGACTTCACAGCTTTCCCAGAACAACAGGAGAATTAGCCAACAAGTAGCTGATTAAATAAATGAAAATCCAGTACAACAAACCTGTACTTTGATTAAGAATTGATAAGTTCATAGAGGCACAGAGATGTGATATGTGTGACGTATGTGCATGTGGGTTTGTGGCAATTGGAGCTCATGGCCATTGGATATGGATGTTCTATCCAGAACAGTCATGTGTCCACCTCTCTTATCTCCTGCAGATCCCTTCCTTTCTTCTCCTTTCAGACCAACAGGTTTCTGAGTACCCCCCTTAAATTTATAGTCCCCTTGTCACACACACACTCCAAGGCTGCTATCTCACTGCTACAGATGAGGACCTTCATGTACATGCCAAATGACCCCCCCTGTCCTCATTGCTTTCCCACCCACACTTTAATGTTTGTTCCAATCTCACCTGGCTCATTCACTGTGTCCTCCTCCTCGATTAACTCTCCTTCCCTCCCTCTCTATCCTTCCCCTCCTGTTGTTTTTCTGCCTTTGCCTTGACTCTAATCTGAGTCTGTGTGACATCTGGAATGTCCTCTGGTTTTGATCGAGATAGTGAGAGAGAAAAAGGGGGAGAGGACATCGCTGAATGCAGACGGACACCTCTAAACACTGTAATTTAAAGCATCTATTGTCTTAATTACACTGTTCTGTTCTCTGTATTTTTTTTTCTTTCAGGATCTTTAGTGACAGTGTGGCAGGCATGAAAACCCAAGAGCCCCGTTCCAGCCCTCTGAAATCACATACACAGAGTGAGTATAGGGACCATACCACCATAAAAAAAACAGAAAAAGTCTTTTTACATGAAATCTTATGAAGGTCATGTTTAATATAAGTAATTTTAGCAGTTGTAGTCACTAAAACCGTGTCCTAACCAAACATGACAAAATTACAAACAAGGAACAAGGGTTAGTACATTTTGTTTGATCACTTAGTTTCCTATTCTGCTGTGTCATTTGAAACATTTAAAAAATCTTCTGATTGACTGTGATTGAGTCATGTTGTGCTGTGCTGTTGTTTCACATTCAGTGTGGAAAGACAAACTTGTTGCAGCACACCTGATTATGACATGGTGAAAGAATAAAATTAAAGAAATAGAAATATTTTTTGTACCGTCAGCCTACCAGGTAAATCTCCCTGACCCATTGACCAACATCTGGCCTCCTTAGCACATTCCTTTACGCGTGGGTGATGTGTAAACACACACACGCCTACTAATTTCATTCCCACAAACACATTCTGCTAATTGCAACAAAAAACAGACCTGCATAACCCTTCTTCTAACATAAGCACCAGATATCACCTTTGAACTCTTCACCTTTAATCCTGCTAATCGGTCCGTGATGCCCTATTTCTTTGTGAACATTACTATGGCTAAAAATAAGTCCTCATTTCTTGCACCTAAAATAACATCTCTTCCTCTTTTAACTTTTCTCAGCTTCTCCTTTAAAGCTTGGTAAAAACCAAGCTTTTTATGATGTTTCTGTTTTTAAACGAATTAATTTTACTGTGGCCAAAATTACCCTGCTTTGTGCATACATACTTCCAAAGGCAGGTTATTGAAACTTAATTTAAATCTTTTCCCCCTAACTAATTTACTTTAAACTCTATTTAACCCAACATTTTAACCAAGGCATCTCTCTCTTGACAACAAATCTCTACTTTTGTCTTTTGCATGTGCGCGCGTCAGAGTGCATTAAGAAGCATGAAGGGGTATGAGCCTTGGTGAGCCACAGCATGAACAAAAGCAGTACATTAAGCCAGAATCAAAGGGAGCTCAAACTCTTTGCCCTAGGGTAGAATGTTGTGTGTGTGTGTGTGTGTGTGTGTGTGTGTGTGTGAGAGAGAGAGAGAGAGAGAGAGAGAGAGAATGACAAAAAGAGATAAAACAGAATAAGTATAATGAGGACTGGTATGGCGTCTCTTCTGTTTCAAGGTTTTGTGTGATTTCTTAGGGGACAAAGTGCAAGGCATTTTCTAGTCTGATCTTGTTTTTACAGGTGAGGTACGGCCCCAGTACCAGACTAAGTTTCTTCAGTTTCGCAGCATTGCCCCTAAAGTCCCTGCAGTGGTTCCATCATCTGCAGTCCTGTCCTGCCAACCTCCCTCAGCCCTTCCAGAATCATCCACAGCTGTCAGCCCCAAATCCATTCTGGTCCCTGCTCAGAATTATGCCCTCATGCAGGTTGCTGGACAAGAGGGGACCTTCTCATTGGTGGCCTTACCTCACACACAACAGCAACAGCCAATCCAGAAGAACCTTAAGCTGCCTATTCCAAGATACCAACCAGTGAGAAGCAAGAGTGCTCCAGAGAAATCCAGCTGCAAGACACAGAGTCCTGCCAGGGTTTCGACTACAAAACAGGCTCGATCATCTGCTGTAAAAACACAGCAAAGTCCAGACCAATCATCTGAGAAGCTTGTTATGATTGACACTGCTGCTTCATCTGAGATCTGCGTTGTACCCTTGCTACCAGGTTCACAGAAGGATCAAACAGTGGAACAAAAGATTGATGCAGGTCCACTCAACAACCTACACTACCCTCCCAGAGCCTCCAAAACCACACTTGTAGCCCCTGTCAATAATATCTCACCAGTTAAAACCCCAATAGAGGGTCCAGCCTCAGCTGGTGGTACCATCACAGTCCTCTCTCCCACTATCTTCAGTGAAGCTGTTCAGATCATTCCATCTCTACCTAAGGGAAAACTCCCCATCCTACCTTATGCCAAGGTGAAGAACTCCCTCTTGGCACCATCTAGCCTTGCCAGCACCCAGCTCTCAGAGAAGCAGACTTTAAGTGGAGCCAAACCTCCAGACAACAAAGCCAAGGCCACAGATAACAACGTTAGAATTGAAAGCCATGTTCCCAACACCCAGTTAAAGAAACCTCAAGGCAAGAAGCGAGGGAGAAAGAGGAAAACCATGGAGGATATTCTGTCCTTCGAGGCCCGAAAGAAGAGATCCTTGTCTTTTTTTAGAGGGAGAGTACATGAGAAACCTCCAACTGGTGTGAGTTCTGCCTCCCAGGAGAAGTTGGTTGACATATCAAAAATCTACAGAAGTATTCGTCCCAAGCCAGTACTGGTAATGGAAACCACTGTTCCACAACTTGTACCACTTCCTTCCTTGTCAACACAGGAGAACCCTGATAAAGAGCTCTCAGTAGGGAAGCACAAATCAGGAAAACCATCAGGTGCTACCCAGTCTTCTCAAGCCACTGATCAGCTGCCTGTGATAGTTGGTGAAGGTGGTGGAGCATTTGTTTACGTGAGAAGTCGTCCACTACATTGCTGTCCTACCTGCAGCAGGTGTTTCCAGTTCAAGCATCACTTGCAGAGCCACATGAACAGCCACAGTAACCTTCGGCCCTATGTCTGCCCTGTGTGCAGGAAAGCTTATGCTCACTCTGGCAGTCTGAGCACTCATATGAAGCTGCACCATGCAGAAAGCAGACCCAGGAAGAGCCTTTGCTGTGAGTTCTGTGAGAAGTTGTTTGGCTATGTCGGCGTCTACTTCAGCCACTTAAGAGAGGTGCACAGAGTCATACTCACTGTGGAGCCATCCATCAGTCAACACGAGGAAAACGTGCCTATAGAAGAGTAAGTAAATATGTACTTTTCCACCATTGGGCTAAACCAGTATCATGCTGTTCCATACTGATCCAGGATCATTGCCAGGCATTCCACCAGCACAGTTCTCTGTCCTGAGTATGGTTAGCTAACTGTGATGAGTATTCCGGGCCGGGAACCATATGTAATCGAACCGTACTGAACCATGCTCTAGTAGAAATGCTGCTGGTTACCGTTACTTATCGTTTTTAGAGCCGTTTGACTCAGTGGTGGAAAATCACCAAATCAACATGTTGAGCATAAATTGACATGTTGTAACCCCATGAGCAACTTAATTGAATAAGGACACCTACACAAATGAATGCTCCAGTGGAGTGTGGAAAGAGCCTTGTCAATTTGAAATTGTAAGTCAAAAATTTGATTTCTGAAAGCACTGGACTGCACCTGCCTCTCTCAAATTCTAATTGGTTAACCAATGCCTACATCAGAGTGTATTGCAGTAAAATGTGAAATATTCTCAACTTTTGGTTGCCATGACAGAGTGCTACTTTCTCTTATTTCACGTTTTTCCTCAACATCTGTCCAACACACAATCTCCATTGAAATCAATGGATTCAAAACATTGTCTCGCACAGCATTAACTCTAGTGCTTATGTGCCCTAAGAAAGCATAACATAATTTACACTAGTTTCTGCTAAACACTGCTTGCTCTTTATGTAACTGTTCTTTTGATGTCTTTCAGATCTTCAGAGGCTGATGAACAGGCCTTAGAACAACATGTTGACCCAGTCGAGCTACAGATGAAGTGTGGCCGCTGCCAGGCCATCACACCTACCTTTGCTGACATGAAGCTGCACTTGCTCTACGTGCATGGTGAGGAGGTCCAGGTGCGACTGAGGGAGGGAGCTATGTGCAGAGGTCGTGAAGCAGAAGATGAACTGGTCAAACATGCAGCACATTACTGGAGGCAGCTTAAAGAGAAACGCAACCGAGTGCACTGCGGCACCTGCGATGAGGAGTTCTTCTCATTTTCCAAGTTCAAGCGGCACCTCCCCTCTCACCATCAAGGAGCCAGAGAGAGTCGAGAAGAGGAGGAAGTGGATGGGTTAGTAGAGGAGGACCATGTATTAAAGGGTTTCAGTAAAGCTATAACTTTGAGGGTGGGGTCCAATTTTAACTGCATCCTTTGCAGTAAGGTGTTCAACAAGAAACAGGAAGTTATGGAGCATTGGGGGGCACAGCACAATTGTGAAAACCCCACCCTTCTATGGGATGTCCTGGACTTCAAGGGGAAGAACATGGCTACTGATGGGCCAAATTAACTGCAAATGGGTAATTTATTATTTTCTCCATGCTGTTAGGTGAATGCAAAAACAATCCACTAAAAGACACACTCAGTATTATATGTTCAATGTTGTCTTTTGCACTGTTTTTATTTTGAATTTTATTATTATTTATAACCTCATTGTTGATTTGTAATGCTTGAATTTCTAATGTTTATTTGTTTGTTTGATCATTTATTTTATTTGGATGAGTTTCTATGTATAGCTGCATGGAATACTGACATAAAACTCAAATCTCCAAAATTAATTCACAAACATTATGATGGCCCAGGTTCATATATAAAGGTAATATAAATGCCATTAAATGAGAGACCCAAGGACAATAATCAAAATGTAAGGTTTGTGGAGATGTTTTGTGTAAGTGCTTCAGTTGTGAGACTGAAAAAAATACATTCTCATCATAAACACTTTGCCACTCTGAATACAAATGGAGCATGATTAGAATAAAATTGAAATTGAAATAACATTTGAAGTAACAACAAATTATCAGTGATATTTCACAAACACAGTCCTTATTACACAACTAAAATAAATGCTGCCAGAAAATCTCTACCAAGAGTAATTTATCAGATTCTTAAATCAGGATTAAAAAATATACCTGAAAAAAAAGGAAAATCCTTAACTATTAGGTGTAGTATGAATGTTTTGGGTGGGAATGTTGTATATTTTAAAAAGTTTTTTCCTTGGTGAAATCTGTGGTGATTTATTTCAATTATTGGTCTGTTGAGACATATTTGTTTCCATTTATATAAAATATATATAACGGTAATGGAATGTTAAAAAAAAAATGTAATTAGTTATGTATGTATACTTGTATAGATAGATATATTATATATAAATCTATCTAAGTATATTCAGCTGTATATTGAGAATATATATTTACACAGAAGACATAGTGATCTTGCCCTGCTGAATTCTCATGAGAAATGAGCAATTATAATAATTGAACCATTTTAATAATGTCCTTAATGTCTTAAGCATAAATGTAGCTGCAACTGTTCTGTAATCCATCATCTGCTTTAACAGGTGCTGTGTTAAACCAAGAACCGATGAAGTCCACTAACGTTCATGTTCTTCAAACGGCACAAAACAACATGAAATCCCAAAGTACCATTTAAGTTTGCTTTTCAAAGTTGAATTCTTACAAATAATTTAAAGTAAATAATGTTGATCTTGAATATCAGTGATCAAACAGAAGGGACAACTGCTGTTTGTCTGGTCTGAATAACCCATTAAATGTTTTGATTGTGGATCTTGTCTTTGGTGGATTTTTCTAGACTTAAATCTGATTTTCATTGAAAAATAATTTATTTTAAGTGTTTTCTTTTTTATGGATAAAAACAGTTAAGCCATTTCAGATGCTGTACTAGCATATTCTTTGAGATTCTAAGCCACAAGAGTAATGCCACAGCTGTCTGATTGTTTGACATAGGAACATTTTATCATTTCCTGTTCTGAAGATGATCTTTTCCCTGCCACTGTGATAAAGTTGTCTGTTTGCGGCTTTAGATAAAGTAAGCCCACAATAGCATCTGTGCTAGAAAGTACATCCCCAAATCATTGATTATTGGTGCCTAAATAAAGACAAATTTAACTAAAATAATATTTGGTGTGTTTATTATGTGCAACAACCTCCTGGCTGTCTGACTTCACTGACCTCTCCCATTAGCACCCTAATAAACTCAAGCTTACACAGATGCTGCTACATCTTGCGTTATTTCACACAAGACTTACCTTCTTCCATATAAAAACATTTACCGCAAGACTTCATTTGTAGTTTGCACAAAACAGTGAGCAGTGTACTGTAAAGCATGAATTAAATACATTTCAGCTGGACACATGATGGATTCATATTAGTCTGTGTGTGATATGCAACATCTGATTTTCACTCACAGGCTGGTGATGCTTTTAAAATGCCTGCTTGAATGTTTGTCTTAAAATATACAAAAGCAGGTTGCAGGAGAATTGAAATTAGATCTGCAAATGCATTGCCCCAGGATTGTCTTGTACATCATTAAAATATTAATAGTGCCTATACACGATCAGCCACAGCATTAAAACCATCTGCTTGATTTCATGTAGGTCCTCGTGCTGCCTAAAAGCTCTGGCTCGTTGAGGCATGGACTCCACAAGACCTCTGAGGGTGTGCTGTGGTATCTGGCACCAAAACGTTTGCAGCATCCTTAAAGTCCTGTAAGTTGCTAGGTGGGGCCTTCATGGATCGGCCTTGTTGGTCCAGCACATCTCATAGATGCTCAATCGGATTGAGATCTGGGGAATTTGGAGGCCAAGTCAACAGGTTGAACTCTTTGTCATGTTCCTCAAACCATTCCTGAACAATTTTTGCAGTGTAGCAGGCGCATTATTCAGCTGATAGAGGCCACTGCCATCAGGAAATACCATTGTCATGGAAGGGTGTACATGGTCTGCAATCACACTGCCTCCGCTGGCATGCGGTGTGTCCTGCTAACATCTCTTCACCAGGTAAACGTCACACACGTACCTGGCTGTCTACATGATCTAAAAAAAAACATGATTCATCAGACCAGGCCACCTTATTCCATTGCTCCATGGTCCAGTTCTGACGCTCATGTGCACATTGTAGGCGATTTTAGCACTGGACAGAGGTCAGCATGGGCACTCTGACCGGTCTGCGGCTATGCAGCCACATACGCAGCAAATTGCGATGCGCTGTGTGTTCTGACACCTTTCTATCATGGTCAGCATTATGTTTTTCAGCTATTTTTGCTACAGCAGCTCTTCTGTGGGATCAGGACAGACTCCCCAAGCACATCAATGAGTCTGGGGAGTGCATGACCCTGTTGCCAGTTCACCGGTTGTCCTTCCTTGGACCACTTTTGGTAGGTACTTACCACTGCATTCCGGGAACACCCCACAAGATCTGCTGTTTTGGAGATGCTCTCACCCAGTTGTCCTGCCATCACAAGTGGGCCCTTTTCAAAGATGCTCAGATCCTTACACTTGCCAATATTTCCTGCTTCCAACACATGAAATTCAAGAACTGACTGTTCACTTGCTGCTTAATATAGCCCACCCCTTGACAGGTGCCATTGTAATGAGGTAATCTATGTCATTCACCTGCAAGTGGTTTTAATGTTGTGGCTGATCAGTGTATATCATCATTACTTTGGAATATTAAAATACATTATCATGCAACAAATAGGTAAGCCTGATGCAATGTTTTCCCACCACCACCAAACAGTGTGAGTTTTGGTCATCAAGGCCGTATCTAGTGTTTACCTGGTTGCTCATTAACATTAAATGATCATAACTTCTGTCCCAGTAGAACAGTCATTTCAGACTCAGCTACAGTTGGAACATCAACACAAATGCTTTAATCTCTCTCTCTCTCTCTCTCTCTCTCTCTCTCTCTCTCTCTCTCTCTCTCTCTCTCTCTCTCTTCCACTCTCTCTTTCTTCACACCAGAAACATGATCACTCACAGGAGATCAAAGCCCATCCCTCTAACAGGATTACCGGATGGAGGTTTAGAAGGAGGAGAGTGTCAGTTTTAAAGTAAATGAAGGATGTATGGATGTAGGAGAGAGGCAGAAAGGAAGTTGGAGGGAGAGGAAGAGAGAAAGGAAGTAGGAGGAGATTGCAGAGACAAAATAGCGCCAGGGAAAATTAGATGCGTAAGAAGAGACGGCAAAAGGCTGCCTTAGAATATCCGTACTTTTATAGTATGGACTGAATTCGATGAAGAATGTTCTGTAGGTTTGCAGGTGTGTCATCTAATACATATTTCACATAAGACATAATCTTTTTTTTATTAATTGTGTATTAAAAAAACACAGATTTTAACTTTTTTTTTTTTACATTAAAAATGAATTGGAAACTTTTTACCAGACCATGATCAGATACTTTTTACGTGCCATTTATGTACAGATTTTAACATTTTAGCTTTGTCCTAGATCCAGACTTTAAATATATAAACTATGAAAATCCCAAAATACAAATTATTAAATGTTTAAAACTATGAAAATCTAAACAAAGAGTGAAATAAACAAACAGTTTCAATATTTATTGTGTGAAAATTATTTCTATCATTATTTTAAAATAATCAGACTGTCCCACAATTGTGGCATCATTCCCACTACACCAAACAATTTTGCCCCAAATTTGTATTTATTTATTTGAGATAAGTGTATGTGTATTTGAGATTAAATATGACATGTGATGTTTAGAAATAAAAATAAAGAAAACAAAAACACAAAGTAAAAATCACGTGTGAGCAGAATAGTCATTTCCTTTCATTTCCATTTTGCCAAATTACACAAAAAGAGTGAAAATATTATTAAATTACTTGTAATTTAAGTACTGTAAAATCTTAGCTGTGAAATTATCCTTTGCTAGACAAAAGAGTCAGCCATTTTATTTAAAAAACTTAAATCACATTATGACTAAACACAATTCAGAATTTGAGATGTAGTGTAAATGACATTGTGGCTGGAATTTTCATGACTTTCAGTAAAAAATAACATAAATCTCCTATGGTGCATGCATGCCACACACACAATGTTTTGAACAGGGTGAATCTTCAAGAAGTCAAAAATGTTCTTTTATTGTATGGGAGAAAGATGCTGTGAAGCAGGGAAGTATACATATTTGTATGCAGGCAGAATTTACAGTGAATCGGCAGAACTACAGGCCTCGTACCCTCCATTTAATTTTCCAAGATGAACATGATGATGAATTCTTCATGAACTATGATGAATGGATACTGATAAAAGAATGTAAGCCAATGACAGAATAACTGATGATAAGTCGTCCCTCCTAAAAAAAGCAGCTGAGCTGTGGTGAATGTGCTTTTGTGCAGACATTTTAATGCAGCATTAAACAGCAGACATTAATGAGGGCAAGAAGCCTTATTGATCCGTCTTGGTCTGTGCGGAGGAGGAGAAATAGAGAGATGATGTTGAGCTGAAAATGAATGAATGAACGAATGAATGAATGAATGAAATGAGCGTGTGTCCAGAGTAGCCTGAGTAGGTATCCACTGCTTTTACACACACAGGCCTGTCTGTAGCCCAATTTGTGGTGTGAACATCAACAGTCCACCACAGTCAAGAGCACATAAATTGGAATGAGGAGATTTGGGATCAATGAAAACTAGATAACAACACTTCCTATTAAAATATGATATACAATTGGTTCTCAACTGGTTTTGCTTCAGGACCCAGATAAAAAATGTTGGACATTAACCAAGAACGTTAACCAATAACAGTAGTGATGTAAAAAATAAATTAAAAAGTAGCTATAGGATAGAAAAAATAGGTCTGGGATGTAGCCTAAAATAAACCTTATATATTCTCAACATGACGTGCACACAGAATAAAAGATAGTTTAACCCGTTAAGTGGTCGGCACCTTGTTGAAAATAGCCTTCATCCCAAATCAGCAGATTTAAAAAATGGCATACCTAGCCTAAAACAGTCATTTTCTAGGCTACTCAAAAACATACATTTTTGATGAGCAAAATTAAAATGTCGATATGGTCCGGTGAAAGGCAGGACTTGACTCACATAAGGTGCCAATCTTGCACTTGAAAAGGCCTGCACAGCGTAAAAATAACGTACAAGCATGCACAGATTTAAAGAAGACTCAAATGTGAAAACATCCATAGGGACTTTCAAATATTTGGAAATCCGATTCCAGCAATACCACTGAAGTGATATCATAACTTCTTTGTTGAGTTTGCTTGTCTAGCGAGAGGATATTTTCCTGCTCGTGCCGCGAGTGAGAGAGGGAAGAAGCACGTGCAGCCTGAGGTGAAATGAAACTTTCTATCTTCTCTAGATATCCTCTTTTTTAAATAATATATGTATTATTAATTGTAGGTGCTTTCGACAGTGGACATGTGTCATCATGGTCACTCTGACCGGTCTGCTGCTCGCAGCCCCATACGCAGCAGGGTGTGATGCACTGCGTGTTGTGACACATTCCTCCCGTAACCATCCTCCCTGTTCCTTGTTCCATAAGGACCTTCAGTCAGTTCGGACCAGACGGGATAGCCTTCTTTGCCCTCACAATATGTAGAAAGAGTCAATCATTTTTATTCTTTAAAGCAAGATTTTGTTAGGGTACAGAACATAATATGGATTCTGGCAAAATAATATACAATATAGGTCAGCAAAACCTTATAATCAAAAGGAAGAGGGATAGTTAGTGGAAGAAAGAAAGAAAGAAAGAAAGAAAGAAAGAAAGAAAGAAAGAAAGAAAGAAAGAAAGAAAGAAAGAAAGAAAGAAAGAAAGAAAGAAAGAAAGAAAGAAAGAAAGAAAGAAAGAAAGAAAGAAAGAAAGAAAGAAAGAAAGAAAGAAAGAAAGAAAGAAAGAAAGAAAGAAAGAAAGAAAGAAAGAAAGAAAAGAAAGAAAGAAAGAAAGAAAGAAAGAAAGAAAGAAAGAAAGAAAGAAAGAAAGAAAGAAAGAAAGAAAGAAAGAAAGAAAGAAAGAAAGAAAGAAAGAAAGAAAGAAAGAAAGAAAGAAAGAAAGAAAGAAAGAAAGAAAGAGTTGCAGGGGTCTGAATATGAATGCTTCTACATCTTCCTATTGCAATACATTTGTACCACACCTGGAGATACTTGTGTAAAGCCCTTGTCTGTGACTTGTCCTGACTTTGCCACTTTTTGGTCTCTTCTGTGTGCTTTGTTGTCCAGATGGTACAGAATCACTATGTTCCACTGGGTCTCTAACAGACCGCTCGGAGGGACAGTAGCCATCTGCCTAGGACATTTCACTACAAACACTCTCAGAAACTCTGACCTGAAAAACACACATGCAACTCCACACAGAGACAAAAGAGCCTCTAAACTGTCATTTAGAACATTTCCTGATTTCTTTATCACTGCAAAGTGCTATTCCGTTAAGTTATTAGCTACAAGTCCATCATGGGCCAGTCTGGGTCCTTTTAGACTAACAAGCAGCAATATAAATAGTGTAGCTTTTCCATTACCAAGCTTTCAGACAAGAAGTTATCTGATTGGAAAAGTTCTGATATGTGGTATAACAGCACTGGGATGCTTCACTGTATATATCACTTCACTTGTCTGTATTTGCAGTGTTCAAAAAGAGACAGTCAGTGTGTTGCTTGGCAACACACAACTGTTGTTCCTGCTTTGGATTCGTTTGGAACTATTTTCTTTAGCGGAGCCAAAATAGACAAAACAACTGGCCAAATTATGTCTAAAACAAGCCACTCAATATTAACTTCTACTTCATGGAGAACAGCCAAATCACAGCTGTGTTGATATTCGGTACAATAGCACTCTTGCTCGTGTGTGTTATAGCTTAATTAGTTAGTAGGATCCCCTTGTCTAAGAATCACACTCCCTGTTTTTATTCTAAGCAAATCAGTCACAGCTGAATTATTCCCCGGAATAGATTAGTGATAATTGGATCAGAGTTGTCAGTATATTAGCATCATAATGAGAGCAGTATTTACAAATCTAGAGAGAGTACTCCAAGTTTGAATGTTTTTAATGAGACCCAGGTAGGCTAACTGGAGGAGTCTGGAGTAATTAGTAAGGGATGTAGAGCATTTTCTCTCCCTTGTCCCACCCTCTGCTATCTTCCAGTGTCCTCACACAGGGAGGAGACTGAGAGTGCAAAGCTAGGGGGTCTCTGGGAATTAGGTCTGCCTGAGTGATAACCTACATTCACCCAATCCAACGTCTTTCTCCTCAGCTTGCAAATAAGGCTAATGACATACCGCAGGCCTGTAGACATGCATGAATATTATGTTGATGTTATGTGCATGTGAGCGCTACATTAACTAATATTCCAAAATAGGCCTCCCACACACGTTAAGACATGCTATCATGTTAAATGCATGCAGAACTCACATTTTCTGTTTTCATCCACACCCAAATACATAATGATAGCACACAGCACAATCCATGAAATAACTCAAAAGTTTGTATCCATATATAAACAAACTGTCACACAGATACACCCATAACATTTGATGATGCTCCCTCACATCTTTAAAGGTAATTACCTGCGGCATCTAAAAGGTTAATTAGCTAATGCATACTGCGCCCTGGATTCTGGGGAAATGTCAGAAATGGCATGGAACGTTCAGTACACATTCATTGAGCTATGTTGACCACAACTATGTCTACAACTAGATTTAAGGCACTCTTCTTTTCTTTTGATTATTTATTTCACACGTCCTCAATAGGCACATGATAAGGGACTAAATGGCCAACAGTTAGAGTAGAGAATTCAAGCAAAAATGCATAAAATAAAATAAACATTTTGTGTGGTTTATGCTTAAAACAAGAAAAAAATGTTTGCCAATGTGGGGGAAAAAAGCTAAACTTATCTATTATATTTACTATATTACTTTTATTTATATTTAGATACATTATATATTATATATATTATTTGTATGCAAACAGATCTTATTATCTTCCAGTCCTGGGCAGAAAAAGATGACATGTTATCTGGATTACATATTCAGATTACAAAAATACTTTTAATCAGATTAAATTACATTTTAAAATACTCATAATCAGATAGCAGTTACTTTATAATAGATTTCATATGAATAATAAGCAACAGCAGTTTATCGTTTGAATAATTATGCAAGTTACTAAACACTGCTTATATATAGCTGTAAAACACTGTGTCTACATCATATCCAGTGACCTTTACTAATAATGAAATCTGGAAGACATTGGTTTAAAAAAAAAAATCTTCTTCTAAATAAGAATAACTTAACTCATCTTTTTCTGCCATCTTGGCCACAAACAGTGATTAAAACAAAAACAAAAATCGTATTAATTCTTATATTTTGATTCATTAAGTATGTTTTCTTAAATGCATTTAAGCAACATTATATCAAAGTCACATAGATTATTCTACTTAAATGCATTTATTTTACATCAAATAAACAAGTCCATCTAGTGCATGTTCACACAAGTACACATCCTGTGTGAACAGCCCCTAATACAGTAAAAATTAGTGTTCATTTAACTTTCCAGTTGTTTTTTTTTTCTGTTTTTACATACATTCCAGTTTGCAGGACTAATGACTTCTTACAATTTGCAATTAAGAAAATAATTTTATCATTATCACCTTGAGGTACAGTATATTACATCCCTCCTTCCCCCGTCACCCCCTTCCCCAGATGGAGTGTTACAGTGTGGCCTCCCGTTGTGACGATCCCCCTCGGGAAACCTTGATCCAACCTCAGCGGTCAGAATCAATTACATTAATTTCTCTCTCTCTCTGCTGTTTCCATGAGTCACATTTTGCACGCACAGCATAGACTTCCCTGTCAGGTTCTGAGAAAATGCTCCTCCTTTCAGTGTGTTTAAGAGGTTTAGAGAGGGCACAGAAGAGGTGAAACATTCACTCAGAAGGAGAGGAAAATGGAGAGAGGGGAAAGCTATATGTATGGGTTGGGCTGAGACGGATGACAGGTCTATCTATCTATCTATCTATCTATCTATCTATCTATCTATCTATCTATCTATCTATCTATCTATCTATCTATCTATCTATCTATCTATCTATCTATCTATCTATCTATCTATCTATCTATCTATCTATCTATCTATCTGTCTGTCTGTCTGTCTGTCTGTCTGTCTGTCTGTCTGTCTGTCTGTCATCTATCTATCTATCTATCTATCTATCATCTATCTGTCAGTCTGTCTGTCTGTCTGTCTGTCATCTATCTGTCTGTCTGTCTATCTATCTATCATCTATCTGTCAGTCTGTCTGTCTGTCTGTCTGTCTGTCATCTATCTGTCTGTCTGTCTATCTATCTATCATCTATCTGTCAGTCTGTCTGTCTGTCTGTCTGTCTGTCATCTATCTGTCTGTCTGTCTATCTATCTATCATCTATCTGTCAGTCTGTCTGTCTCTCGATCTCTATCTATCTATCTATCTATCTATCTATCTATCTATCTATCTATCTATCTATCTATCTATCTATCTGTCTCTCGATCTCTATCTATCTATCTAATCTGTCTGTCTATCTATCTATCTATCTATCTATCTATCTATCTATCTATCTATCTATCTATCTATCTATCTATCTATCTATCTGTCTGTCTGTCTGTCTGTCTGTCTGTCTGTCTGTCTGTCTTTCTATCTATCTATCTATCTATCTATCTATCTATCTATCTATCTATCTATCTATCTATCTATCTATCTATCTATCTATCTGTCTGTCTGTCTGTCTGTCTGTCTGTCTGTCTCTCAATCTCTATCTATCTATCTATCTAATCTATCTATCTTTCTATCTATCTGTCTGTCTGTCTGTTTATCTATCTATCTGTCTGTCTGTCTGTTTATCTATCTATCTATCTATCTATCTATCTATCTATCTATCTATCTATCTATCTATCTATCTATCTATCTATCTATCTATCTATCTATCTATCTGTCTGTATGTCTGTCTCTCGATCGCTATCTATCTATCTATCTATCTATCTATCTATCTATCTATCTATCTATCTATCTATCTATCTATCTATCTATCTATCTATCTATCTATCTATCTGTCTATCTGTCTGTCTTTCTGTCTGTCTATCTATCTATCTATCTGTCTGTCTAATTGTCTATCTCTTGTTCTATCTATCTGTCTGTCTGTCTGTCTATCTATCTATCTATCTGTCTGTCTGTCTGTCTGTCTGGCTGGCTGGCTGTCCATGCGTCCGTCCTTCTGTATATCCATCCATCTATCCCTAATCCCATCATTAAATATCCTTTTCTAGCATCCATCTGCACCGTCTTTTTGTTTTTGTGGCAATGTGTCTCACTGCTTTTTCAGCATAAGTATATTTTTTATCTTACCCCATTGGCAAATTAGTTTTTCTTGCTTTGAATATGAATCTAACAACATTTTGTGTGGGTTATACTTAAAACAAGAAAACTTGCCCATTGGGTAAGGAAAATTATTTTATTCAAGATATATTGTCTGAAAACAAGTATTATAGTCTGACAGTATATATCATTATATCAACAAACACTGTCATCATACATATTTTCTTTCCTATATAAATATTGTTATATAATATTTTTATTAATGTTTGTAAGTCTGTTTCCCAGTAGTTTAGTGCTAATCATAAATCTGGTCCAAAAATTTTCATGTGTGTATCCTTCAGCTACTTCCAATGTGGAAAAACAAATTATTTTGCCTGGAAGTTTAAAACTTGAGCAACCTCTCACATTCATTTTCCTTTGGAGAAGACTGTCATGGTAACACAGAAATCATAAAATAATCATTAAAGAAAAAAAAAAAAAATCTATCTATCTATCTATCTATCTATCTATCTATCTATCTATCTATCTATCTATCTATCTATCTATCTATCTGTCTGTCTGTCTGTCTGTCTGTCTGTCTGTCTGTCTGTCTGTCTGTCTGTCTGTCATCTATCTATCTATCTATCATCTATCTGTCAGTCTGTCTGTCTGTCTGTCTGTCATCTATCTGTCTGTCTGTCTATCTATCTATCATCTATCTGTCAGTCTGTCTGTCTGTCTGTCTGTCTGTCTGTCATCTATCTGTCTGTCTGTCTATCTATCTATCATCTATCTGTCAGTCTGTCTGTCTGTCTGTCTGTCTGTCATCTATCTGTCTGTCTGTCTATCTATCTATCATCTATCTGTCAGTCTGTCTGTCTCTCGATCTCTATCTATCTATCTATCTATCTATCTATCTATCTATCTATCTATCTATCTATCTATCTATCTATCTATCTATCTATCTATCTGTCTCTCGATCTCTATCTATCTATCTAATCTGTCTATCTATCTATCTATCTATCTATCTATCTATCTATCTATCTATCTGTCTGTCTGTCTGTCTGTCTGTCTGTCTGTCTGTCTGTCTGTCTTTCTATCTATCTATCTATCTATCTATCTATCTATCTATCTATCTATCTGTCTGTCTGTCTGTCTGTCTGTCTCTCAATCTCTATCTATCTATCTATCTAATCTATCTATCTTTCTATCTATCTGTCTGTCTGTCTGTTTATCTATCTATCTGTCTGTCTGTCTGTTTATCTATCTATCTATCTATCTATCTATCTATCTATCTATCTGTCTGTATGTCTGTCTCTCGATCGCTATCTATCTATCTATCTATCTATCTATCTATCTATCTATCTATCTATCTATCTATCTATCTATCTATCTATCTGTCTATCTGTCTGTCTTTCTGTCTGTCTATCTATCTATCTATCTGTCTGTCTAATTGTCTATCTCTTGTTCTATCTATCTGTCTGTCTGTCTGTCTATCTATCTATCTATCTGTCTGTCTGTCTGTCTGTCTGGCTGGCTGGCTGTCCATGCGTCCGTCCTTCTGTATATCCATCCATCTATCCCTAATCCCATCATTAAATATCCTTTTCTAGCATCCATCTGCACCGTCTTTTTGTTTTTGTGGCAATGTGTCTCACTGCTTTTTCAGCATAAGTATATTTTTTATCTTACCCCATTGGCAAATTAGTTTTTTCTTGCTTTGAATATGAATCTAACAACATTTTGTGTGGGTTATACTTAAAACAAGAAAACTTGCCCATTGGGTAAGGAAAATTATTTTATTCAAGATATATTGTCTGAAAACAAGTATTATAGTCTGACAGTATATATCATTATATCAACAAACACTGTCATCATACATATTTTCTTTCCTATATAAATATTGTTATATAATATTTTTATTAATGTTTGTAAGTCTGTTTCCCAGTAGTTTAGTGCTAATCATAAATCTGGTCCAAAAATTTTCATGTGTGTATCCTTCAGCTACTTCCAATGTGGAAAAACAAATTATTTTGCCTGGAAGTTTAAAACTTGAGCAACCTCTCACATTCATTTTCCTTTGGAGAAGACTGTCATGGTAACACAGAAATCATAAAATAATCATTAAAGAAAAAAAAAAACAGGCAGAAACAGCACAAAAACATTGGCAGGGTTAAACCAAACCAACCTTTCTTTCTCTTCTGTTCAGTATGTCCTAATTGATCCAAACGGCAAATACCTCTAAAATTACGAATTTTGGTTTAACCTTGCCAATGTTTTTGTGCTGTTTCTGCCTGTTTATTTTTCTTTAATGATTATTTTATGGTTTCTGTGTTACCACGACAGTCTTCTCCAAAGGAAAATGAATATGAGAGGTTGCTCAAGTTTTAAACTTCCAGGCCAAAACATTTTTTTTTCAACATAGGAAGTAGCTGAAGGATACAAACCTGAACATTTTCTAGCATGTCATCGCCAGTACAATGTTTTTGAGCAAAGATTTGAAGTGGAGATTTGACAATATATTGATTTTGTTTTTTGCATTCAAACTCAAATGCCATGCACGATTAAACCCATCAATAGGCAAATCAGAATTTACCTTATTCACAGCAGCAGCATCTGATGGGAATGCCATCGAGGCAGTGAGGGATAGACTTCAGTCTCTTCAATGGGTTGTAAAGTTGTTTAAAGTGCTTTTGGATCGTTCTGCTGACAAAACATGAACAAATGCATTTCCAAGAAATTTCAGCAGACATTAAACTCCAGAAAACATGAGTTGTGGAAAACGATGTGATCTAGGAGCTTTTTATGTAATAGCTTTATACAGTGCATGCCATTTAAGAGACGGCCTATCTCTCACAGCCTCGTTTTCCTTCCCATCAAAAATCAAAGATGCCGCTACTGTGAATAAGGTCTGACAAGGCTGTGGAAAGGAACTTTCGATTTTTTACATCTCATCTAATGAGAATTATCTTAAGAGCACTATCATTGTAATGCCTCTCTCTCATATGTCTCTATAATTAATGTCATGTTATGTAGCCAACACATGGAGAGAGAGAAAAAAAGAGAGAGAGCAAGTGAGAGCAGTTCAGAGCTTTCCTGTATTAAACGGCTGAGCGGATTTACAAGCTTTTTCAGCAAGTTAAAGCATTGACTGTGCCTTTACCAGCATACAGTTGAGTTCTGCATACAGCTCATTGACCTCACACATGTACATGCGCTGCACGTGTCATGCATTGCATCCAAGTTCTATTACAGTATTGGTAGAATCAATACATCAAACATAATAGAGTATGCAGTCACATAGAAGCTTATACTTGAGAGCTGAATGCTTTTATTATATACGTTTATACATATATCCCTGAGATCATGGGATTTTTTACCTACTTGGCTCTGATGACTGACAATTGATGTTTACTTCTCGGATTTCAGTGAACAAACCATTTGCTGGTTTCTTGGACAATGAGAAGAGAAATCATACATTACTATTACTGTCTCAGAAGAGCACTCCTGAAAGCCAAAAGCTCTAGTTTTACACCCCAACGCCCTTAGCACAACTTACACTCTAAACACTGCTTTTAAAGGGCCAATAATAAGAGGATAAATCTGTTTGCCAGAATATTGTGGCAATATGTTGTTTCAAAAAGTGAGGTAAGCACTGGCTCGCCATATGCACACAATCTCATATCACATGTAGTAATAATATGACTGAAAGCTTTTCTGATATGTAAAAATATGTAATTAATGGTATCTTCAGCATTAAGTGTGTTTTTAACCTATATTTATTGTGTTTAATATACAGTTAGGTGTCATTTTAAAATTAAACAATTAACAGGACAAACAGATCAGGATATACCAGGACAACATATTGCAAAAATATTTTTCTAGTAAAAAACATCCTTAAAACAAATTTACTTGAGAAGCTAAAATGTCTACATAGGAAATATATCTTGCATCAAGTTTATGTTCTTACCCCCTTGGCAAATAGTTTTGTACTCTTTTTAAGCATAAACCACTCTCTATTGTTAGATTTTGATGTAAATTTAGTGACATTTATGCTTAAAATGAGACAAATTCATCAATTCATGATATCTTTTTGAAAACAAGACTTAAAATCTTATGCCGTTTTTGTATGTATCTTGTTTTAACCCCAAGATGCATATGTGGGTAATACATGACACAGCCATGTACTTTTTGACTATAATTTTGAGATCAAGTGCACACCCCAAGTATTCCTCAGTTAAGGTGTCTTTGACCATGTGAACTGAGAACTGACTTTTTGACATTCAGTTGAATGCTTTTATTAATTCTAAGAGAGTTAGCATCACGGCCCCTCGAAAGCATATACGGTTTGCATATGAACCTGACCTATATGTGTTTACTATGGTCTGCAATACACTTAACACTTGTATTACACTTGTAATATATTTCTTGTTTTCATTTTCCATCTTATGTAATTAAATATATGTTAAATTCTATGTTCATGTTCATATGTATATGTAGTATGCAAGTATACCAAGCTGTCGTTCAGCTGATGCTTTTATCCAAAGTGTATGAAGTTATGTCTATTTCAATGCGTGCTAGGAACTCGCAAATCAGCTAAATTGTTTAACATTAAATTGTTCATTCAAACAACTCTGTTAGGCTAGTTGGGACAATATTTTGGGGAATATTGTTGGTCTAACATGTGTTTTTATTGAAATGAAAGTAATTCACATTTCATAGTATCTGTGACTCAACAGCCCTCATAGGCTGGATAAAATGCAATTACATAGTAATTTACCTTGAAAAATAAGTTGTTTTATAAAGAATAAGCATCTAGATTTCACCTGGGTCTTTATTGACCTACATATGCATTTTATGGGGCTAAAGTAGCAAATGCATTCTGGAGTTAAGGAAGTTTTTACATTTTTACAGGAAAACATGATTTAATAAGAAAATGTAGTGTAACTTTTGTAAGTTTTGCTTGTAGAGTTTGTAAAGTGACTCAGTTTATGAGCGTGCACATGTGTATAAGGGAATAAACATTTCAGGATATGACCTGTTGTTCTGAAATAATGTGCGATGCAATGTTCTCCAGCTCTTTTGGACAGAGCATGGACAATGAAAAAGCCCCATCTCCGCAGGCAACAAGCAGCGCCAAGAAACCGCACCTGCCAAAGACAGACTCCATCATGAGAGCTATATCGGGTTTTACTGCAGGGGTGTGTGTATATGTGTATGCCTCTGTGGAAAGAAAGTCTTTTAAACACCTTTTCATCTACACATCATCCAAAGGTACAAGCACAACCTCCAAACAATGCCTTTAACTCTGGGAAAACATGACATGCAACACATGTTTGGCTACAGGACAATAGAGACAAAAGAAAACTTACAAAATGGAAGTATAAATTACTAGCAAAAAGAAGTGTAGAGGGAGAAAAGTCAGTTCTTCAGTCGAGCAGGGCTATGAGAAAAATATTTCTCAAGGTTTTTTACCTTTGAACAAACACCTACCAACTAACATTTTCTCAAGTAACAACCCAGCCCCCCTCTTAACTATTGGTATACATTTTTCCCCTGTGATATCTGGTATAGGCCTGCTCCAAAGCACTTGAAAGTTTTGCGAAGAGATTCCCTATGTAAACTGTATATGGTGAATGAAATCAACAACCTTATATAAACATTTCAAATGATATAGTTGCTTTGCTATACACTAATTAGTAGATGCAGAACTGGGGCAAATTGCTCCTTGAAGCTGTATGAAATCCATACTATAAGAACACAGGTGTTCTTCTGACATCCACAGCTCAGAAGATGAAATCCATTGCTGATCTTATTCACCTTCGAAATGAAAACAGTCAAATGGAAAGAGAGTCATTGGTTGTTCAGGAAACTTGTGGATATCAGAATTACATTTGAGCTCCCCAAATTTCATAGAGCTGCACAGTATAAAAAGGCATTTTTTTCTGATGGTATGTGTGTCTTCAAGATTGTAAAGTCAAGTGTTTTGTTTACTTGAATGAGAGTGAAATCTGATATATACTGAGTAATGTAACTCTTCAGAACCCTTAAATAAACATCCATATATCAGTATCAAAACAGATGTGTAAAAAATTCACGCCTGTGCATAATTGCATTCAGAATGTGGGTAATCTCTCTCTCTCTCTCTCTCTCTCTCTCTCTCTCTCTCTCTCTCTCTCTCTCTCTCTTATCATTATTTTTCTCTCTCCTGATTCTACACTCCCACATCAAAGAAAAAGAGGGGAAGCATGCAGGCATTGTGGGAGGATTACAAAACAGAAAAAAGGTAACCATATGAGTGTGTGTGTGTGTGTGTGTGTGTGTGTGTGTGTGTGTGTGTGTGTGTGTGTGTGTGTGTGTGTGTGTGTGTGTGTGTGTGTGTGTGTGTGTTTCAGGAGCAAGATGTACACAGTGTGGGAGACTGTGATGGTTTAATACTCATGAATTACAGGGTTTAGTGTGCTCATATTTCAGACACAAACACACACACATACAGTTAACTGCAGTGTAATTACAGAGTGTTATCTATGATTACAGTGGTGGCTTACACCTGATGCCAGAGAAAGTGCTGCACACTTTAAATATTTAATCAAATCCTTCAAGAATTAACCAAATGAGGCAGAGGGTGGGAGCAGAATTACAGCGGCTTACAAACATGGAAACATACCTGCACATTCAGTGTTTTCTCATATGCAGCAGAGAACATCATTATGTGTGAGGAGGAAATGAAAACAGAAGAAAGTGTGCTTTTTAATAGGAGAAAGACATGGGAATGAGGGTGGAGAGACAAGATTAAAACAACCAGCAGAGAAGGAACAGAGAGTACAAAGTGATTACTCTGCGTTTGACAGTACACCTTTAGCCAGAGTCTTTAGTACTTTTGTAGAGTTTAATAATTAAAACACGCTAGAGTCTTTTATCTTTCACTCCTTTCCATCTGTCCTCCCTGTGAAACTGTTGGCTCTTCTACTGGTGTTCTTCATTGCTCAACCTGCATAGAGATGTGTTCCATTTGTTTAATGTCTGAATGACATAAACAATTAGTTTGGCTAAATAAATACATAGAGGATTATATTTCAAAGGTTTTGATAGTTTAATTATGTTAATCGTGATATATCTCAGCACCAGTCGAGACTTGTTCGATTTACATAGTGTCTTTAATTTCAAGATTTCAAGATATGCAGTGATCAATTGAATGGAATTTATACAACAGGAAGTTCCGATCCTCTAATCTACATGATCTCAAGAACATGATTTACCTGTGGCAACATTTTTGAATAATTATCTTATGTGGTTCATTATATGTATTGCTGCAGCTTCGGGGTGAAATATCCAGTGTGTTGTGTTAAAAATTAGTTTTTCCAAACAGATGAGTTTTTTAAAGGTGCACTTTTTTCTTTGTGTCATCTTGGACTTACACTGACACCTAGTAGCTTGGATGTAGCATAATTTATAATCAATAGTTTTCAGTTTCAGATGCCATTGTAGACATTTAGTATTCACTGCAAGCCATGATTTTTTTAGCCAATGAGTGAAAGTGTCAAATAACAGGACATTTTCTGAGATTAAGCGAGTAGCATTCAGCTGGTCATGTGATTCTAACAGTGGTGTGCGGTCAGCCCCATCAAACCCTTCAGAGAGGGGGTGGCATGAACTGAGATAGAAATGTTATTACAATTTTGAAATGCTCTTCTCCGCATTTTATTTAACAATGTATATGCACTTAATAAATAAATGCATTGGGGGCCTGGGTAGCTCAGCAAGTAAAGATGCTCACCACCACACCTGGAGTCGCAAGTTCGAATCCAGGGCGTGCTGAGTGACTCCAGTCAGGCTTCCAAAGCAACCAATTGGCCCAGTTGCTACGGTGGATAGAGTCATGTTGGGTTAAACTCCTCGTCATTACTATAATGTGGCTCTCACTATCGGTGGGGTGTGTGGTGAGTTGTGCAAGGATGCTGCAGAGAATAGCGTGAGCCTCCACACGTGCTATGACTCATCGGTAAAGCGCTCAACAAGCCACGTGATAAGATGTGCAGATTGACTGTTTCCGATGAGGAGGCAACTGAGATTCGTCCTCAGCCACCCGGATTGAGGTGAGACACTATGCCACCACGTGGACCTAGAGCTCATTGGGAATTGGGCATGCCAAATTGGGGAGAAAATCTGAGAAAATACCCCAAAATAATAAAACTAAATGAATAAACAAATGCATTAAAATGCAGAAATATACAACTTCAAAAACAACTTCAATTTAATGTAAACTACCTCAAATATATTCGCATTGTTTCTTTTGACGGAGCTTAGGCGGTCTGTGACAGCCAATCAAATCACGTGCCTCTGATTCTATGATTCAATTGTATAAGCAGAGTGACATAAAATCTGACCAATCAGATGTGTTAATTTCACCATGAAGGTTGGCCTTCAGCTGTTTGCCCCCTTCACAAAGATCTCGGGAGAAGGGGTTACTATGGAGTGAAAACAGTCTCTAAACCTCCACAAATGCACGCAATAGATCCACACACGTATACAGCAATCTACAAATGCACGCAACAGATTCACACACATACACAACAATCTACAATTGCACGCAACAGATCCATACACACACACAGCGATCCACAAATGCATAGAACAGATCCACACACAGTGATGCACACAACAGATCCACAAACAGCCATCCACAAATGCACATAACAGATCCACACACACAGCGATCCACTGATGCATGTAACAGATCCACACAAAGCCATCCACAAATGCACGTATACCAGATCCACACACACACACACAGCGACCCACAAATGCCACATGCCTGGGGTGTGTGTGTGTGTGTGTGTGTGTGTGTCGAAGTGTTCGATTCGTGAAGTGTTCCATTCTACTTGGACAGTCAGAATTTCCACATTTTAACTGGAGAAAGGGAATAACCCTTCATGTCGTATTTCTAACTTGGAAACTCGTAAGTAAATCTTCAACTCGCATTTCGTCGAGATTCAGGTGTGTGTTACAACACGCAAACATTTTTGCTCCTAGGGCAGTGAGGTTTACGGTTTGTGAAAAACATTCACTTTTATTAAATAATGACCATTAATGAGCCAAAGTTCTTGCATTAAATGATAATAAAACGTGTTTAGCAAACATTTTGCAGAGACAGGTGTTCAAAACATGGTTAATTACTCTCTCTTTTGATTATCGTTAAGATTACATTGCAGGGTCTAATCAGTTTGGTTGCTATGAGACATCTTTGACAATCAATGTTCCATTCAAAACTACAATGTAATCAATCTCAAAATTTAAAAATAAGCTCCCTCTTTGACACGTGTGTGTTTAGTTGTCAGGTAATTGTCATTGAGTTTCAAATTAAGTGAAAAGTCACATCATGCATGATCACCATCGATCATCATTTTCGTGATCGATCATAGCTGCCACGTCCGAGTACACGAGTACTCGTGTCCATCCCTAGTAAATAGGCAATAATGCATCTCTCTCACTCTCTTTCATGCAACATTCCGCAGCTCATTTGATGCTTGTCGTGTTTACAGAGTTGTGGTCCCCACAACGTAGGTAATACCTGGACACACACACACACACACACAAAAACCAAACAATAAGGCTGAGAGGACACTTTATTTTTCAAATATCATAATTTCTTGTGTCTCCCATAGAGCTCCGCCAGTTTGTGCACATAAAACAGAGCGTGGACTATATTCTGTGTTAATTGCCAATTGCATGGGAATTTTCTCAGGCGACCGCAAAATATGGCCGCTTGTTGCAAAACAAGATGGACAGACCTTTATCACACGTCATCACTTTGCTTCAAATAAATGTAGAGGACGATCCTCATATATTGGAGATCAGCTTGCTCAGTGTTGAATCCAGATTTGCACATTTGTGAATCAAGTCCAAGGAACAACACTCTCAAAAGTATCCACAAAGGCAAAAGCACATTCACAGACACACATTCACATTCTCAGGCATAACACCAATAGAAAAGTCTTGGCATTTATTTTGTGGATTTGTGGACTGTGTTGTTGTGACCATAGAAAACAGAATACATTCTGTTACGTGTAGTTGTTAGCATGTGCAGATCTGTTGCAAGCATTTGTGGGAGGTTTCGAGACTGTTTTCTCTCCATATGTTATGTACTGAATGAACGTAAAATAGGAAACTTTTTTCCTTCAGCCAGGTTAAAGATTGATGTTGGACGGTGCTACAGGCTTAGAGCAAGCAGTCTTAAAATCAGTGGATGATTTTACAGGGAAGAATCTGCATGACAATATTTTCTTCAAATAAATTGGCTTATTGTCAACTTTCCTGCAATGTGTGCAATCATAAATCCTCATTCAAAGAGACTCTTAAAATCGCTGTGTCAACAGGCTCCGTTGAGTGCTGCTTCCGAATAAAAAGTTATGTAAGAATCACAACAGACCGAAGCCACATTCAAACAGTCAAGAGTGAAAGTGGAGATTTATAGTAAAAAAGGACTTCATCTGTTTCTCATCCACACCTATTAAATCTCTTCTGAAGATATGGATTTAACCACTGGAGTAATATGGATTACTTTTATGCTGATGCTTTTTGGACCTTCAGATTTCTGGCCACCATTCACTTGCATTGTATGGACCTACAGAGCTGAAATATTCTTCTAAAAGTCTTTGTCTGTGTTTTGCTTAAGAAAGAAAGTCATACACATTTGGGATGGCATTAGGGTGAGTAAATTCTAAGAAATTTTTGGGTGAACTATCCCTTTAATGCTCTAACAGGGGTTTTCATATTGGGATCTGGGAACCTCCAGGCATCCGCAAAGGGGTGCTATGGGGTCCTTGGAAAAAAACGAGAAAAAATAAGTGTAAAAAAGATAGACATTTTAAAATGATTACCATTTCATTCTAAAACCAAGAGATTAATAGAAATGTTTTATTCCATTGTTTTGAACAGTTGGCAATACAAAAATCTGCATAGAATTTAATATACAGTGCATCCGGAAAGTATTCACAGCTCTTCACATCTTCACAAGTATTCACACATTTTGTTATGTTACGGCCTTATTCCAAAATTGATTAAATTCATTATTTTTCTCAAAATTCTATAAATAATACCCCATAATGACAACGTGAAAGAAGTTTGTTTGAAATCTTTACAAATTTATTAAAAATAGAAAAACGAAAAAAAATCACATGTAAATAAGTATTCACAGCCTTTGACATGACACTCAAAATAGAGCTCAGGTGCATCCTGTTTCCACTGATCATCCTTGGGATGTTTCTACAACTTGATTGAAGTCCACCTGTGGTAAATTCAGTTGATTGGACAGGATTTGGAAATGCACACACCTATCTATATAAGGTCCCATATTTAACGTTGTATGTCAGAGCACAAACCAAGCCATGTTCTCTGTAAACCTCCGAGACAGGATTGTATCGAGGCACAGATCTGGGGAAGGGTACAGAAACATTTCTGCAACATTGAAGGTCCCAATGAGCACAGTGGCTTCCATCATCCGTAAATGGAAGAAGTTTGGAACCACCAGGACTCTTTCTAGAGCTGGCCACCCGGCCAAACTGAGCGATCGGGGGAGAAGGGCCTTAGTCAATTTAAACAATTCTATGAGACCAGGTTGATTTTTTCCCCTATACCTACTGGTCATTCTTAGCATATCTCGAAAAATTTAAGAAAGATTAACAAATAGTAGTGAAAACACAAATTGTCATTTTTCTGAGGTTAAGAAAAAATAACAGTATGATATCTGCTATTTCCAAAAACACACAAGAATTCATGTAGGCACAAACACACAGACCCTCACTCTATCACCCCTCCATCTGCCCCTTGTCTCACCTTACGTCCCTTGCGGGGCTCTCCTTAACTCAAGATGGTGTAGGGTTGTTGCAATGGGTCTGAGTCTGAATGCAAATTAACCCCCCCAACACACAAACTGTTCATTTCCAAAAAACCATTGACTTCTCTGTTCCACAGTAATGCTATCATCTCCTAGAAACAAACCCGCCAGGGGTTTCGTTTGATCAATTCATATCCCAGCCCACCTTTTTCTCTCTTTCAAAGGTCACTAACACAGTGGTATATACTGTAAATGCACCAGCATGCAGGTGGCTTTATGAAGATTATCTCCCTCCATCCCGTATCCCAGTGGAAATAGATGTCCATTAAAGATGACATCACACAGGCACTACAGCCGTGAGCAGCTGTGGCCCATAAGAGAGGCTCAGCTATCCTGTAATGTCTCATATGAGTCTAACAGACTCATGCTCGTGCACGCACACAGCCAAGTCATGGCTATGGTGGAAACAAATGGCACAGCCCAACTAAGACACCAACAGAGAGAAGTGACTTTAAAGGGATAGTACACCAAATGTATTTTAATTTTTTTTTATTTACTCACCCACATGTCCAGTAGTGGTTCTAGCTTGTTTGGCACCATAGGCGAACACAAAAGATGTATTTTTAAATTACATTCTGGCCATGAACAGATCGTTTTTTGAGTCTTGATCTTTTTGATAAATCAGTTGATCCGCTTCACAAAGCTGGTCTGAATGGTTCATTCACAAACCAGACTGATCCAATTCTCAAGTTCATCGACTGATGATCTGGTCGCAGCTGCTAACCACCATGAAGGTGGAAGATTATACCATGAATAATCACTTTTTCTGTCAGAAATGTGGTCCGTTCTTCATACAAAGCTTGCATAGGACTTCAGAAGATTTGGATACAGTGTATGAATCATATGGACCATTTTTATGATACTTTCATGATGCTTTTATGACACATGGTGCTTATTTTTTGTGTCTTTTTGGACTTTGATAACCCCAGTCCTCATTCACTTTCATTAAATTGAAAAGAGTGGCCAAATGTTCCTTTTGTGTTCTACAGAAGAAAGAAAGTGGACGATATTGGAACGATATAACAATGACAGGACACTGTTCCTTTAACAGCACAAAACCGGAAAGAGAGATGGAAAAGAAACCGAGAGAGCAAAAAATTTAGTTCATACTGTGACTTGACACACAGATGTACTTATTAATACTCATTCAAACCTAAAAGTACACCAGTATACTGTAGATATTTTTATCAGGAATAATTAAAACATGTTCATCATCTCAAAGTCTTGCACAATATCTCTCTCTCTCTCTCTCTCTCTCTCTCTTTCTCTTGGTATAACAGTTGCATATCTGACAGGTGCTTTCCTTTCGGCCAAATTGCTTTGAGGGACAACAGCAACTGTTGTGTCCACCTGTCTTTCCTTCTCAATTTTCTCTACAGTCTCTGAAAACAGCTTCTTGCTGAACACAATGTACTTATTGGTCATTGAGGGTTTGATGTAATGTTAGAGAATCAGATTTTAGCTGGAGATGAATTCTCAACAGTCAATGTCATCAGGAAGGCTGATGTTAATCTGTCACTGTAAAGTCCATATACAAACACACACACCTACACAAATCACTCAATCACACTAATGCAGCCCTGCAGGGCCCACTAGTGGTGCTGCATCACTAATATGGACACAAGCAAGCACAAGCACACACTTACTGTATATGCATGCTCATGCATACACTTCTTTGATATTTGACAGGTTGTGTTTTCCTTTACTCTTTCCTTAATGCCTTGCAACACATTTGCTGAGTGAGATTTTTTTAGCTATTTTATTCATAAGGAGCACATACAGTTTGTTTTGAGGCTTTTAAAATGGCATATGGGGAGGAGAGGTGATGGCAGGAGAGGTCATAGAAAAAGAGAGAAATAAAAGAAGTGCATTAAAATAAAGTTGCTATCATGGTCGGAAAAACAGTAACTGGCACTTTCCACAAATACAGTACACTTTGGTGTCCATGACTCTTTTTTATTTTTAAGCATTAGCAACACAAATCATATGCATGAAAATTAGCTAGTTGTCACAGAACAAGATCCCAATTTTGACATAAATTGTTAAATTAATATTCAATGCATTGTAACAATGTTTTTATTATTAACTCTCTCTTTCCTAGTGTTTGTCCATAGGTGCAGGGTCTGCTATGTGATAGTCTGCATATATATATATATATATATATACACACACACAGACCCCACCCATTTGATTTGGCCCAAGTATAAAGAATAAAACAGCATTTTAAGCACCTCCTTTCATTAACCATTTGTTAATAAAGATGTTTTCACTTGTGGAATGTGCCAACTACCATTTTAAATCTTCCTCTTTTAAGCAAACATTTTTATGTATTCATGTTTCTTATTTTTTTAATCCCCCTTTTCTCCCTTTTCTTTTTGGTGACCAAACTGTGACTGGAGACAGTGGTCTCTAGCCTGCTTACTGTGGCAAAGCTATAAGGTTATGGCTATTGGAGTGCTTTGTGCTGTGTTAGCAGTATTACTGTGAAGGATGTAGCTCTCCTGAGGGATGCAGAACACATGCTGTTACATGAGCAAGCAGCCTGAAACATGGCAGGAAGGTGTCTGCCTCTAGTTTTTCTCTTAAACTGAGAGAAAAAGAGAAGACAGAGAGAAATGTTAAATGCTCACCATGGAAAAAGGCCTATAACATGACATTTTGTCCAAAAACACAGAGACGCAAGAATAAACAATCATTTGCTGGAAGATGTTACAATTTACACAATCAAGCAGTATTATAACCTCATGATCTGAGGCTTTTGAGCAAACCATTATCCCTCAGTATTAAACTGAAGAGCTTAACTCGACCTTCAGCATTTGTGCTTTGGACCTGAATGATACATTTAAAGGGTTAGTTCACCCAAAAATTTACATTCTCTCATCATTTACTCGCCCTCATGCACAGCAAAATCCCCAGTGTTAAATTAACACTCTAACCAGTGTCTAGTGTCTAAACAAAGTGAACACTAATCATCACAATGGTGACTTCAAATGAAACAATGTCATCACTTATGATCAATCATCACTCCGAGAGTCTATTTACGTGATCTCATGAACTGTTTGGCCAATTCTACATTCAACACAACTCAGTGTTAGTTTTTAACACACTTGTAGAGTGACTCGGGGAGACACCAAGGAGTGTTCATTTAACACTGGGAATTTTGCTGTGTACCCTATAGCAGCACACGCATGCATCTCCCTCATGTAAATGCAAACATCTAGCTTGTTAATATTGGCTCCCCTATATTCACCCTTTCAGTGAGCAGGAATATAAGATGACAGGTTCTCCATTGGCCAAAGCAGAATCCTCCATCTATTGTTTCAGAAGGACAAAATTGAAAGCACATTTTGGCATGTTCTTCTTCAAATGTAAACAATACACTGTTCTGTTTTTCTTCAAGAGGGGAGGTGTACACAATCAGTGTTCAAGGTTTGAGATTGGGAGTTTTATCTTTCAGGTTAAAGTTCCAAAACTCATTTGTCTTGTTTAAAACTCACTCAAGGACACTACAAAAAGATATTTCAGATGAAAAGGCACATTAACCTTAAAATTGTAATTTGTTAACAGGTTTAAGAATAATTTTGTCAAGCTTACATATACAAACTGATGCAGGCAAACAGACATGCACAAATGTGCAACACCTAGAATGGATGTCTAATGAAAAAGCAAATTTAGTCGTTGGTAATTTCCCTGCAAAGAAAACTAACATATTTCTCAGAATCACTTTTCCTGGTGATCAAAAGAACCACACCTTAATGTTTGCCAAATACTTGAGTGATATTTTCCTTTCTCATTTTCTTAATGCTTTGCTATGCAAGGCCTCTTATCTTTTCATAGAGCATTTTGTGAAAGAGCATGACATTTATCAGCATGGGAATACACAAACAAACAATCACATTCACATTTCAGGCTCTCATATGCAGGGAAAAGTTAAATCAGGCACAGCTGTCTGGTAGATGAATGTGTTTTATATGTTCAGCAACATCAATATAAAATACATATTCCTTACCTGCATGAAATAAGGTTTTACCAAATGGTTGAAATCATCTTGGAATAGGCAAGAGCGTTTACTCTTGCTATGCACCTTTAACAGGAAACACACAGGCATGAAAGAAAACTTATCTCAACACATCAGTTTGTATTTTCACATCAATCACAGGCCTGGCATTGGCACAACACTAAACCTGGACCACTGGCTGAATAAACCACAGCTCATTGATACACACTCTGGCGAGAGCATTCATCTTCTTCCCAGTGCACATATGTTACTGATCTCAGTCAAACCATCTGATTTACACATCCTCATCCCTTATGTTCTAAAGGGTCAAAAGCCAAGATTCTAATTATGGTTAATTCAAAGTGCTTGTGAAATTGGGCTTCTGAGATGGTGATGACATATTAGGTTATAACAGTGGGAAACAAACACTGCATAGCTGGAATATAGCCAATGGTTGTTCTTTCCAGTTTACCCTTTATTTATTATTTCCATATTTATAACGTTTAACCTCTATCCTTTATTTATAAAGCAGCATTTTCGAAATAGCAACGAAGGCTTGGGCTGTATCCAAGCAAGATGCTGAATCAGTGGCGGAAGAGTTTTAGGGACGAAAACCAGAAAAAGTCTTGAGGTAAAACCCTGAACAACATCTTAAGGTGTGGTAACCATGGTATAAGTGGAATAATTGACTTTGAACAAATCTTTATTTACAGAATTAATGGAAATTAATGGACTGGCAGCATTCTTATATCCCTGTTTTTTTATTAATTCATACAGACCTTCTTTTTACCTCCTTGCATTCTCTTCCACTCAGACTTTCTTTTCTTTTTCACTGTGTACACAGAACCCCTATAATGATGGATCTGCCAGCCTGCAACTCTGGCTCTCAGGAGAGGGCCTAGTTAAGACAGATTTGCACCCGAGGTCAAAGAACCTCCAAATGGGCATTTTAGCCAGTAACAGTAGTCTTCCTTATTCCAGTGCTCAACCCTTACCCACCATGGAACTAATACAGAGGGGGTGAAGAGCAGTGGTCACCCCATATGCTCTCCAGAATTAGTACATATATATATATATATATATATACACTCACCTAAAGGATTATTAGGAACACCATACTAATACTGTGTTTGACCCCCTTTCGCCTTCAGAACTGCCTTAATTCTACGTGGCATTGATTCAACAAGGTGCTGAAAGCATTCTTTAGAAATGTTGGCCCATATTGATAGGATAGCATCTTGCAGTTGATGGAGATTTGTGGGATGCACATCCAGGGCATGAAGCTCCCGTTCCACCACATCCCAAAAATGCTCTATTGGGTTGAGATCTGGTGACTGTGGGGGCCATTTTAGTACAGTGAACTCACTGTCATGTTCAAGAAACGAATTTGAAATGATTCGAGCTTTGTGACATGGTGCATTATCCTGCTGGAAGTAGCCATCAGAGGATGGGTACGTGGTGGCCATAAAGGGATGGACATGGTCAGAAACAATGCTCGGGTAGGCCGTGACATTTAAACGATGCCCAATTGGCACTAAGGGGCCTAAAGTGTGCCAAGAAAACATCCCCTACACCATTACACCACCACCACCAGCCTGCACAGTGGTAACAAGGCATGATGGATCCATGTTCTCATTCTGTTTACGCCAAATTCTGACTCTACCATCTGAATTTCTCAACAGAAATCGAGACTCATCAGACCAGGCAACATTTTTCCAATGTCTTCAACTGTCCAATTTTGGTGAGCTCTTGCAAATTGTAGCCTCAAGGTTGTGCATGTTGTGGCTTCACAAATGCTTTGCTGCATACCTCGATTGTAACGAGTGGTTATTTCAGGCAAATTTGCTCTTCTATCAGCTTGAATCAGTCGGCCCATTCTCCTCTGACCTCTAGCATCAACAAGGCATTTTCGCCCACAGGACTGCCGCATACTGGATGTTTTTCCCTTTTCACACCATTCTTTGTAAACCCTAGAAATGGTTGTGCGTGAATATCCCAGTAACTCAGCAGATTGTGAAATACTCAGACCGGCCCGTCTGGCACCAACAACCATGCCACGCTCAAAATTGCTTAAATCACCTTTCTTTCCCATTCTGACATTCAGTTTGGAGTTCAGGAGATTGTCTTGACCAGGACCACACCCCTAAATGCATTGAAGCAACTGCCATCTGATTGGTTGATTAGATAATTGCATTAATGAGAAATTGAACAGGTGTTCCTAATAATATTTTAGGTGAGTGTATATGATGTTTCACACAAAAAAGAATTGTCTTAAGATGGACATATACGGTATATCTTCAGCTTTAGTGGGTGTGACAGGGTGGAGGGCAGAGCCGGGTGGTGATTCTGCACACCCGGTCCCTTATCAGGCTAATTAAGCCTCTGAGAGGAATAAAGGCCGACTGCGAATGGTGGTGCATGAGAGAGAGATCGTTTACGGGAAGCTGACCGTTGTGTATGTGTGTTCGGTTTTATATAAAAAACTATTATTATTAAACTATTATATAAGCCGGTTCTCGCCTCCTCCTTTCCATTGTTCCCTTTACAGTGGATCAATAGGAAATACACATTTTAGACTCCCAAACATTCATTTTGCAAATAGATTAGAATAGAAGAACAGGGAGCCCTGCAACAGATTGCATGGCCCCACAGAGATCCCACTGAACATCGAGTAAGTCTGAGATTACATGAAGAGACAAAAGCAATTGAGACAGCCGAAATAGATAGAAGAAATGTGGTGAATTCTCCAAGAAGCTTGAAACATCCTATCTGCCAACAACAACAAAAAACTGTGTCCAGGTGTATCTAGTAGAATTGCTGCTGTTTTGATGGCAAAGGTGGTCACATCAAATATTAATTTAGCCTTTTTGTATGTATACTGGACTTTGTATGAAGTTAATTGTTAAATGAATCAACTATGCAATAGTTTTCATTTTCAAGAGGATATGTTCTCATCTAAATACTTTTTGTTGTAAAATACTATTAAGTACTTTTACTAACTAGAAAACTACTTTTACTAATTTACTAATTTTACGAGTTCAGATTTATATCAGCAAATCATTTAAGGTTATTTAATTATAAATGAGTAGATGAAATTCTTTTGGAAAGATGATATGTCTTGCGGGGTGACATTTTATACTTCATCTAAAACAATTTTTAACTGCATTTTGTTATTTCTTTTATAATTATTGTGCATGCAGCTTTTATGACTTCATTAGTTGATTACATTAAAAAAAATGCATTTGTCACATTACAGGATCATTTAAAATGAACTAGTGAAGGATGAAATCTGATTTTAAAAATGGTGGGATAAGTTTAAAGTTACCTTTTAAAGGTTAACTAAGATAAACACCTTTCCTTATATTCATATACTGTCATTTTATCCTCAAATCTTGATGCTTAAAAAAAGGGTAAATTACTCAAATGACAAGTTATTTAAGCTCTCAGTCTATTGTCAATGACTCATAGTAATTTATTTAATGGAATAGAACATACTCATTCCTCTTCTTGTTGATCCTTCTCAACTGGGAGGAAGAGAGTGACCTGGAGGACTCAGCCAGAATTCTTTACACTAACATCAAGACAACAGCTGACATTCTTCATGAGCCAAGCAAAAGCCCCTCGCTGCTTTTACACTTGAAGCCTGCTCTCTCAATTCCTCACTCCTGTGTCTCTCTTTCTTTTCTCTCACCAGAATGTATGCTTCTGGCTTTGCCAGAGAAAACTGAGCCTTGTTAGGAAATGCTTCATCTTTCGCAACCTTTTATTACACACAAAGGTTTGATAACTGCACTGCAGAATTTTCTCCACAATTGATATATGAGGATTTAAGTGCATAATCACACTCTGTGCTTTTATGTACTTAAATGAACATTAAGTTGTATTTGTTCAATGGCATTAAAGTTTGAGAGAAAATAAATAAAAATCAGTTGAGATGTTCATGTTGCAAGGTAATTTTCTCAGACCAGATCTATGGAGGTGACAGCTTCTTGATCCATGCAAACAACAAAATTGTGTATGATTAGAAATGATTGGTTTATTTGATTATAAATGACAGATTTAGAAGTATTAACATTCTCACTGTGCATCACATTGCATGCAGTCAAACAATTTAGTTTCTATAAAAGTTTATTTATAATCCTGCATTTTTTAAATCATTTTAGTTAGTAAAGAGAAAATAGGCCATTTTGAGTCTAAACTGTAAGCTGCAAAGTTCTTGTTTATAGAAGTGTTGTAATATCTTTAATGTAATGCTTAGGTCTGGTCTATTTATAATAATGAGGATACGACAGGAGAGCATCTCTATGTTAAGAGATAACCATCATTTCACACGGCAAACTATAGACATATGGTGCCCATAGACACTCTGAACATGAACATCTGTATTTATTTTCAATGCTAAAAGATCTCGTAGGTCTTGCCTCTAGCCACAGTCCTGTCTTCAATAACTAATAACAGATCACTCTCATCAGCCTGATGCTAGAGGAAGCCCTGCACCATCCAGAAAGCTATCACAAAGTACACATAATCAAAAGATGACATCCAGATTTTTTTATTCTCATTCCTGTTCTGGATTTCATTTCCTGCCCCTAGGAGAAGGGCGTGTATGTTTGTGTGTAGACCTGGAAGTCCAAGCAGAACTTCACCTGGCTCTGGTTTAGGTAAAAAATCAAATACAGTTGTGGGCATGCACTGATTTAACCAAATAGGTGCTTTAATCATTTTAATGGATGGTGGGAGTTTACAACGTTTATATGTATTTATGTACTCTCAGCTTAGGAGAGAGGCATAAATCATATGGTCACTGGAGGAGAGGAGAGGAGAGGAGACTGGATGAAAATGACAGAAGAGAGGAAGAGATGGAGGACAGAAAATGAAAGCTAGAGCCAAAAGAATAGGAGAAGAGAGGGTAGAGGGAAGGAGTGTACTGAAATGAAGTTGAATTTGAAGCCAAATTTGACTAAGACTCTACACCTTCTCTATTTTTTTATTTTACTTTCTCAATTCCAACATCAAACATACTTTTTGATAAAGCCATTATAAATCTGATAAGCACTTAATGAAAATAGACTTTATTAGCAATAATAACACTAAAGAACTCAACATTTACTATTAATGTGGGAGTGATATGGCGCTTATGATGGTGCCATGCCAAAAGCCAGGTGATTCACCTTCATTATTTAAATGAACAAACAGACTTCTTTATTACAAGCTAATTGAACAATTAGACAAGGGCCAGATGTTGGCATGAAAAAATGACTTTTGTCACCTTAGAGTGAACTTAGTTGCCATGAAACTAAAAAGCTTTCTCCATCCCTCCCACGCTGAGTATTTCACAAGTCAACTTCGGCCACTGCAGGAATAATAATAGGGTTGGTTTTGGAGGTTGAAAATAAACAGGACGAGTCCTTGAGCTGTAAACCTGAGTTGGGAGTGTTGTTTTTGTTTCCATGGCTTTCGAAGCTCCACGGAAAGCTCATGGAGAATTGATAGTGTCTGAGTCACTCTCTCCGCATGGTTACGAGACCTTTTTGTTTGTTTTTCGCCCTGTTTGCCTAAAGAGGTACGCCTGACACCTTTGTCTCCCCTCCAAACACATAAACATGCACAATTTGTTAATTAGTAAAGGAAAAGTATCATTGAAAAAATTCCATATTTTTTCCAAAATTAAAGTCAGCTGGATGTTGTGGTAGAAGAAGAATCAGCTGCAAGCAGTGGATATGTGTATAAATGTGTGTTTGGGGATTTGGGGATTTGGGGTGGGGTGTTAAGGCACCTATAAAGAAAGCACTCAGGGAGAGTTTGATGGATGGAATGAGCAAGATGCGTTTTGAGTATATGGAAAAAGCCGGGTCAGTTTTAAAACAAAAAGGAATACAACAAAAATGCTTTACGAAAGCGCAAATTAACCCACCTGCAATTCTCATTGGTCAATAGAGGCCTAAATCAGAGTGTGATGCAGCAAAATGATTTTTTCAAAATTTTTAAATGCATGATGGAGCATCACTTTCACAAAGCTTTTTCCTTCTGTTTCATTGTACTCTTTTTCCTCTACATCAGTGTGGGCGAGAAACAGATCAATATTTAAGTCCTTTCTTTTTTACTGTAAATCTGCACCTTCACATTCTTCTTTTGTTATTGGTGATTTGCATTCTTTGTGCATATCACCACATACAGGGCAGGGCGGAGAATTTATAGTGAAAATGGACTTAAATATTGATCTGTTTCTCACCCACACCTACCATATAACTTCTGAAGATATGAATTTAAACACTGGAGTCTTATGGATTACTTTAATGCTGCCTTTATGTGCTTTTTGGACCTTCAAAGTTCTGGTCACTATGCACTTTCTTTGTATGGACCTACAGAGCTGAGATATTCTTCTAAAAGTCTTTGTTTGTGTTCATCATAAGAAAGAAAATCATACACATCTGGGATGGCATGAGGGTGAGTAAATGATGAGAGAATTTAAATTTTTTGGTGAACTGTCCCTTTAAAGGAATGTTCCAGGTTCAATACAAGTTAAGCTCAATCGACAGCATTTGCAGTATAATATTGATAACCACATTCTTAATTTTGACTCATTCCTCCTTTTCTTTAAAAAAAGGAACAATCTGGGTTACAGTGAGGCACTTACAATAGAAGTGTTTTTTGTGTTAAAAGACACACTGTTTCAAATATTTAGCCAGAAGACTTAAACAATATGCATGTTAACATGATTTTAGTGGGATAAAATTACTTACAAACCTTTTCTGTATAAAGTTAATATAGATCATAATATAATATAGAGTCAATTTTACAACTCCGTTGCCATGACGATGTAATGTCAACAAAAAATAAATCCTAACATGACTGTAAAAATTACTATTTAAACACATTTACAGCTCAACTAATACATACATTTTCAACAATATAATAAGCTTCACATTTCTGCCTTTAAACCCTCCAAGAAATTGCCCCATTAACTTACATTGTAAGTGCCTCACTGTAACCTCGATATTTGCTTTTTTTAAAGAAAAGGAGGGATGAGTCGAAATAAATTTTTATGATAATCAATGCCACATCTCGATTGAGCTTAATTTTTATTGAATGTAGAATATTCCTTTAATGCAACAACATCACTGAGTACAAACAAATTATTGTTGTACTTGTATAATGACAGTAAATACCTTGACTTGTTTCTGTATAGAGACAATTCAGTTCACAAGCCCTTAAAGGGATAGTTCACCCAAAAATGATGTACCTCTCATCATTTACTCACCTATATGCTGTCTCAAGCGCATATGACTTTCATTCTTTTGCGGAAACACAAACAGAGATAATCTGATGGAGATACGATGCGTTTTTGTCCACACAATGTTAGCAAATGGGGTCCAAATTAACTTTCAAGCCCCAAAAAGGCCATGTAATCCATACAATCTGAGTGGTTTCATCCATGTCTTCTGAAGTATTATGGATCATATGGTGTCATATGGATTACCTTTATTATGCCTTTGGGACCTTTTTGGAGATAAATACTTCAAAATATCTTAGTTTCGCAGTAGAAATGGCTTGGAAAAGTAAATGATGAGAGAATTATCATTTTGGGTTTTTTTGGGAAGTGATGACCACTGTAATTTCAATCAATCCATTCCAGAAGGCTCACCATTGAGCAAAGAAAAATATTAGTTAATTCAGCTAGCTCAACATCACAAATGAGCGTTAAAAAAAATCACTGAATGAACAAAGTACAGGAACAGGATCAGAAAGAGGAAAAAGGTCTTTAAGCCCCTCTCCCTTAAATCATTTTTGCTCATGTCCCTTTGAAGTAGCTCTGTCTCTGTCATTAAGCAGGAATAGCCCTTTCCAGAATAGAAGGAGAAAGGGAATGAGAAGAGAACTAGAATCAGATATCGCAAGGTCATAGCAACAGTGCTCCCTTGCAACTTGACCCACAAGGAGCGTCTTAGCAGTAATGTCACACCTGTTACTTCTTTAACACTCGCTCAAACAGATTTTACACAAGTGAAAATAATTTTTTTATTTTATTATCAATTGTAAGGTTTATTCAGAATTTATGCTAAATAATAAATGTTATCAGGATGATTAAATTATTGTTTAGCTGATCAGATTGTGCAACTCTCAGTGGTTTCACTATCATAACTGCAGAATGTACGCTAGTCTATTTTACATGCTGTTTTGACATCATTAATGAACTAAACATACATCACATTTTGGGCCTTGTGGGTTAAAGAGCACAACAGCTGTCCTTCTTTTAGGGTCCTAATCTTAGAACATATGACAAAAAAAAATATTTTCAGATACTCTAAGATCATTGTCACAGATTGACAGGCATTAGTAAAGTTTGTATTTTAAAGCATTAAGAGTATAAATTAATGTATACATGGGAAAATCAAAGAATAAGACAAGTATAGAATGATCAGTTGTTAGATGCTTTCATTCTTGATTGGATGAAAATTCTTACATTTCTGTACATTTCTTATGAATAGGATACCATAACCCAAACCTGTGATTTACATAAATCCTCTGTGCTTTTCACAGCGGCAACACTTTGGTGGGTATACTAAGAAGCATAAACAATGTTACATACAGGTGAAACTCGAAAAATTACAATATCGTGCAAAAGTTCATTAATTTCAGTAATTCAACTTAAAAGGTGAAACTAATATATTATATAGACTCATTACAAGCAAAGTAAGATATTTCAAGCCTTTATTTGATATAATTTTGATGATTATGGCTTACAGCTTATGAAAACCCCAAATTCAGAATCTCAGAAAATTAGAATATTGTGAAAAGGTTCAGTATTGTAGGCTCAAAGTGTCACACTCTAATCAGCTAAACACCTGCAAAGGGTTCCTGAGCCTTTAAATGGTCTCTCAGTCTGGTTCAGTTGAATTCACAATCATGGGGAAGACTGCTGACCTGACAGTTGTGAAGAAAACCATCATTGACACCCTCCACAAGGAGGGAAAGCCTCGAAAGGTAATTGCAAAAGAAGTTGGATGTTCTCAAAGTGCTGTATCAAAGCACATTAATAGAAAGTTAAGTGGAAGGGAAAAGTGTGGAAGAAAAAGGTGCACAAGCAGCAGGGATGACCGTAGCCTGGAGAGGATTGTCAGGAAAAGGCCATTCAAATGTGTGGGGAGCTTCACAAGGAGTGGACTGAGGCTGGAGTTACTGCATCAAGAGCCACCACACACAGACGGGGTCCTGGACATGGGCTTCAAATGTCAAACGTCTTACCTGGGCTAAAGAAAAAAAGAACTGGTCTGTTGCTCAGTGGTCCAAAGTCCTCTTTTCTGATGAGAGCAAATTTTGCATCTCATTTGGAAACCAAGGTCCCAGAGTCTGGAGGAAGAATGGAGAGGCACACAATCCAAGATGCTTGAAGTCCAGTGTGAAGTTTCCACAGACTGTGTTGGTTTGGGGAGCCATGTCATCGGCTGGTGTTGGTCCACTGTGCTTTATTAAGTCCAGAGTCAACGCAGCCGTCTACCGGGACATTTTAGAGCACTTCATGCTTCCTTCAGCAGACAAGCTTTATGGAGATGCTGACTTAATTTTCCAGCAGGACTTGGCACCTGCCCACACTGCCAAAAGTACCAAAACCTGGTTCAATGACCATGGTATTACTGTGCTTGATTGGCCAGCAAACTCGCCTGACCTGAACCCCATAGAGAATCTATGGGGCATTACTAAGAGAAAGATGAGAGACATGAGACCAAACAATGCAGAAGAGCTGAAGGCCGCTATTGAAGCATCTTGGTCTTCCATAACACCTCAGCAGTGCCACAGGCTGATAGCATCCATGCCACGCCGCATTGAGGCAGTAATTAATGCAAAAGGGGCCCAAACCAAGTACTGAGCACATATGCATGATTATACTTTTCAGAGGGCCGACATTTCTGTATTTAAAATCCTTTTTTTATTGATTTCATGTAATATTCTAATTTTCTGAGATTCTGAATTTGGGGTTTTCATAAGCTGTAAGCCATAATCATCAAAATGATATCAAATAAAGGCTTGAAATATCTTACTTTGCTTGTAATGAGTCTATATAATATATTAGTTTCACCTTTTAAGTTGAATTACTGAAATTAATGAACTTTTGCACGATATTCAAATTTTTCAAGTTTCACCTGTAGATAAACTATTCAAAAACTACACAAAATGCTGTAACTGAACAATTAAAATAGAAAGTGAAAATTAAAATAAATACAATACAATGTATTTATTGTGTAACTACATGTTGTTCTGCAAAATAATTGCCCATAATCCACCGTGGGGAAGATGTATGAGCTGGGAGTTTACTGCTTCCTTCAGTCCTGCAATGTTTTATTTCATGCTGAATGTATTAATTTACTTTTTAACAAATCATTACTGACATAACATATAGAAAGGCAAAACATATAGATACATTTTAAAATGTACACTTTATTTATATTTATACAGAATTTTGCCATTAAGATGAAGAATTCTTTATTTACAAACATTTTTATTTAACTCAGGAGACTGTACACAGTGGAAATTATCATTCTGAGGATGATTTATATATTCAGTTATAACATGTAGGTTATGATAACTTTGGTGCTGTTTATGGTCAGATAAGAAATGCTTCCCAGCTTGTATTGGAGTTTAAATATAATAAAGTACAACAAATAAATACAATAACGTACATCTGATAAAATGTGTTTACTCTTTATATTAACATATATATTCAAATGACAAACAGAATGAAGATTTATTGTATTAATATATTATTTAATAAGAATAAAAAGTTAGGCCAAAGTATTGTAAAAGTTCATATGTGACGTTGTTTCTGCTCTGACGCTCGGTGTATACGTCAGCATCTGAATTCACTCAATCAATTCGTTCCCTCACTGCTGAGGTATAGTGCACTCACTGCCATTCATTATATAGGAAATAGTGAATGAGTGAAAGATTTCTGACACAGCCAATCTCTTCGCCATACAACTGCGTTGCACCTGCACATCTCACTGTGCACGTGCAGAAATTATGTCTGTTCGCAATCCAGTTGTCAATCATGCAAAAGGGATGTTCACTTAACTTGGATGTTTACATGGATTTATACAGTTAATCAGACCAAAGCAGCTGCTATAGTTTCCAGGATCCACGTGAGGGCATGGGGTAAATGCGTAAATACTGCTTATGACATGCAGGACGCAGGACCAAGCACACTGATATATTGCTGCACTGATTTAAAAATGTACGCTTAAAAACTGATGTCATAAGTTACAGAATCACACTGAAAATGACCATCTCATTACACAGAAAAGCCCGCGTTAGCATTAGAGCCAAAACTTATCTCAGAGTGCTGCCTTAAATTGAAGCTGAGATTTTAATCTTGAAATATCTGCATGTCTTGGTGTTAAATAAAGGCATTGCATGTTGAAACTATTATTTTTTCACTGTGTGGAGCAAAGTAAGTGTTTCAATTTGAAGAGCATGATGCTGCAGCTGTAATGGACTTGGCTTGAGTGACAGTCTGGGACAGCTGTATGAACTTCCGCTGCTTTAAAAGTCCCATTCAGTAATCGCTCAATAAATTACACATTAACTAAAATTAAACCCAGTAATGTAATGACAGGAACACTACACAATGTAAAGAAGTAATAGTCAATTTTTTCATTAGATATTTACTTGAGTGAGAGTAAAAATTACCCACTTTTAAACCTACTTAAAAAGTAATTTTCTTTTCCAAAACGTTACTCAAGTAAATGTAACGGAGTAAATGTAACATGTTTCTACCTACCTCTGTTTAGATGTAGGGTTAGGTTTAAGGGTTAGGGTTTAGGGTGAGGATTGAGGTAGGGTTAGGTTTAAGTACAATGCAACAACACATACAGTATGTACATATTAACTACATTATATCAAATGCACTTAAGTACATAGTAATTAATGACACCTAATATAAAGTGGGTCCAAGTTTTTTATAAAGTGATTTAATAAAAAGCATGAGCACCCCAATGTGTTCTTTCTACAACACCAGGCTGGAGACTGGCAGTATGATGGCTGCTGGCCAAAGGTGCTAAATGTGCAGCTAAAGATTGCAGAGCCTCCACTGAGCCAAACTGTGTTGAAATTAACCCAATAATCAGAAACATTATGTTCTTGTGGGGAGAGCGCAGGCGATTGGCAGATGGCTAAGAGCATTAGAAAGATACCTGCCAACATTAACCTGCTCTCTCCTCCTGGTGTGAAAGCAATTGTGAAGAGGAGAGAGACCCCTGTGTGTCTGCAGCATATGGTGGAATAAATATTGACTGATTTTGAACACATAATGTTATAATTAATCATACATATGATCACATATTCAAGACTCTAGCAGAGGCATGTGGGAGGGGAGCCATTTGTACATTATTCAAGGAGAATATAGCAGATGCTAAAAGGCCCATAAAGGTGACATAATGTTTTAATCTGCAATAATAAAAACTTTTAAACTGTTGATTTAAATGATCAATTATACTGATACAACTATACTGCTTCCTTCTTGGGTTGGAGACCCTAAATAGCTGTTCTGTACTTTCAAACACAAATGAGATACAGTTTGACATAAACAGCATATATATATATATATATATATATATATATATATATATATATATATATATATATATATATGTATGTATTTTTCATTTAAAGGTATATCTCAGGTTCAGTACAAGTTAAGCTCAATCGAGATTTTGTGGCATAGACTAATGTTAATTACCACAAAAAAACGCATTTTCTTTAACAAAACAAAAAAAAGAAGAAAAAATTTGGGTTACAGTGAGGCACTTAAAATGGAAGTGAATGGGTTCAAATTTGGAGGGTTTAAAGGCAGAAATGTGAAGCTTATAAATGTATAACATCACTTACATTAATTCTTCTGTTAAAACTCAAGTATTATTTGAGCTGTAAAGTTATTTAGAATGTAATTTTACATAAATTTTAAGGGTTTAGGGTTTGTTGACATTACATCATCATGGCAACGAAGTTGTAAAATTGGCTATAACTTTACACAGAAAAGTGATTTTATCACACTACAATCAAGTTAACATGAACACTTTTAATGTCTTGCGGCTGTACTTTTGAAACTTTGACATGGGATTGACCCCATTCACTTTTATTATAAGTGCCTCACTGTAACTTCGATTTGTTTTGCTTTCTTTCAAAACAAAATTTACTTTTGTGGTAATCAGCATTATGCCACAAATTCTGTCAATTGAGCTTAACTTGTATTAAACCTGGAATATTCCTTTAATCAACTAAAAGTGTAGCAGAGTTTAACAACAAGCATCGCTTTTGTGCAACTAGTAGTGAAAAACAAGGATGTAGGCATAAGAAAGCAAAATGTTAACTTGTTTTAATTAGTGAGGTTTTAACTGTTTATTCCCACTGTTTTCTTCAGTCATAGCAGGCACTGGACCATGCCTAAAGGACAACAGTGCAGTAATAAACGATGGCTTTAGACACTAAGTCAGTCTTGTTGTTTTGTGTCTGAACACTACACCTAGACCATTAAACTGTAGGATTGTAGGCCACTGTCTTAATACTGCAGGCAAGAGTGATTAGAGGACAGCATGGTATAAGGCAAAGAGTCTGCTCAATGTATGTATTTACTAACTGTCTTTCTCTAGCTCAGATTTTGTTTTTAACCTTTTCTTTATGTTCTTTGTAGATGAACAATACAGTATTGACATAAACAACCTGTGAACACACTTAAAGGAATATTCTGTGTTCAATACAATTAAGCTTAATCAACAGCTTTTGTGGCATAGTACTGATTACTACAAAAATGTATTTTATATAAATATAATTTAAAAATCTGGTGACAGTGAAGTCAATGGGGCCAATCCGTCAACATTAATATATATAACTATAGCCACAACATATAAACACTATGTGTGTTAATATGATTTATGTGTGGCAAAATAGCTTACTAACCTTTTATGTGTAAAGTTATAGCCAATTTTACAACATTGTTGCCATGACGATATAATATAACAAGGGTGGATTGGAGGTGGGGGGCGGTAAATGTAAGTGCTTTCATGAAATTTTAACCGTTCAAATATTTGCCTCTTTCACTTCCATTGTAAGTGCCTCACAGTAACTTCAATTTTTGCTCTCTTTTTTTTTTAAGAAAAGGGCAGAAGATTCTAAATAATTTTTGTGGTAATCAATACTATGCCACAAATGCTGTTGATTGAGCTTAACTTATTTTGAACCCGGAATATTCCTTTGCACACACTCATACACATTGATGTGAGCAAGCTATCACTTTAGATAAGTACAATGTATAAGATTACTGTTTAGGAGCTTCAATTGGCAGACTTTTGATATTTAGCCAAAATTAAGACACAACTGTAACAGGGTTAGTGTCCTTTGCAGCATAGTAAGGTATTACCAGAGGGTTAAAGATTAGAGCCTGAACCCCTTTGAAGTCAGCTGAGTGAAGTGAACCTCAATCTATCTGAAACACTGTCTTTGTACAATAATTGAAAAAACATTAAAGCACTGAGGCACATTGTTGAGATGTTTATCACCTTACTGTTAAACAAAGAATAAAAATATAATTACAGTTGGGTCACATTATGCACACAGAGCTGAAATTAACGATCAATAAAAAGTCTCATTATTTTGTGCATTTGCATCTAAGCCATGAGTTATATCCAGCATGAGAAAATGATAATCAACTGTACTGCATCTCCCCCTGCTGGCAATACCAGTTACACACATGCTTCACACTTAGAGCTTGTTTTTGGTGAATTGAACTTCTATGATATAATTCACTATATGGCTAAAAGTATGTGGACACCCCCTTCTATTTAACGTGTTTGACCATTCCAATAATTTCTGTGAGGATAAATCTTAATGCTACGCCATACGGTGACATTCTAGAGAATCCTGTATTCCAATCTTGTTGCAGCAGTTTAGGGAGGGCCTATTCTGTTCCAAAATGACAGTGCCCCAGTGCACAAAAACGAGATCCATAAAGACATCTTAATCATTTCATTTCAAAAGCAGGGCAAAAAGTATTAATGCCTTCTTTAAATGCTATAACAGCTTCCACTCTTCTGGGAAGGCTTTCCACTACATGTTGCAGGGATTTTCTCCCATTCATACACAAGAGAATCAGGATGGTCAGGCGCTGAGGTTAGGCAAGGGGGCCTGTTTCACAGATGGTGTTCCAATTCGCCCCAGAGGTGTTTAATGGAGTTCAGGTCTTGTCTTTTTACAGACCAATCAGGTTATTCCACATCAGAATGAGAAACCAATTTCTGTAATATGGACCTCCCTTTGTGATTAATACTGTCATTTTGGAACAGAAGAAGCCCTCCCCAAACTGTTCCAACAAAGTTGGAAAAGCAGGATTCTCTAGAATGTCACTGTATGGCGTAGCATTATTTTCCTCACAGAAATGACTGGGTCTAGAACATAACCTGAATTATGTTTGAATTATGAATCATAATTGACATGTGTACAGATAACTGACTTGTCTGAATAAAATGAGCAAAGACCCACAAGTGTTTGTATCCCTGTTCTCCCCCCTCATCGCTGTTTGTCTTTGGCAAAATGAAGCTGTGTCACTTAAAAGATAAAACTTTATGAAATAAAATTTTGATTTTGGCTCTGGTAATTAAACAGCAGTATCACCTTTTCAAGATTTATAAACGGAAACAAAAATTTAGCTGACTTTTGTCGCAACCCACAGAGCAGCACATTGAAGGTATATAGAATTTTGGTCACGAACATGGTGGCGCGGTCATACAGTGACGTCACATGAAACAGGTCAATCCATTTTCTTTCTTTTTTTTTTTTTTTTTACAGCAAATTAAAAACCAACATATTTTACATCAAATTTGTTCGAGAAAAGCATGTGCTTCTGAATTTTAGTTTCCTCATATTTTTCTGTAAACAGTTTCTTTCTTTCTTTCACTCTAGAAATTAATCAGTGAGTGTGGAAAACGCTTAAACGTAATCTGAGTTTTTCCCCAAAAGCACTTGTGAAATGGAAACAACATATTCCTATGCTTTCCGCAGTTAAGATTTGGTCAGGGATTACTTCATTAATAAAAGATTGTACTGCCAAATAAAGTAAATTCACTTAAAAGTGTTGTATATATATTATCCCTGCAACTCTCTTTTAAATAAATATAAGGAAAACATATTAGCCCCTGTAATTAGGTAATAAGTGAAAGGATAGTATTTGGGGTAAAAAGCCTCCCTGTTGCAGGGATTTCACATTTCATTACATCTCAAGTAATTTATAAACAAATACATCTTTGTTGAAATGTTATCAGTCAATGTGAGCCCACTTTGAGCATGTTTCATAACAAATCTATTCACCCCACTTAAGAAAACAACTATGAGTAAGTTAAAAACCCTTTATCCCAAGTGTGGGGTAAAGGGCTCCCTATCAAAACAACACTCTGTCATTATTTTTTTTACACAAAAATGATGTTGCTCCATCAATATTCAATAAAATATATTTAGATATATATTTTCAAAATTGAGAAAATTTTTCACAAACACACACACACACACACACACAAAAAAGCCAATTTAAAGGTGTGCCTTTAGCCCCGTTGTACCCTGCTCTAAAGACTTCTGGACCCAGGAATCTACAATTTATATTTGATGCATTTCATAAAATAACTACACTATGCGTTAGATTACACTATGATCCTAAAATGAATATCTCTGCACGGGACATTTGTTATGGTAATGTCTATTAAACCCTGTTTTAAATTTTATTTTGTAGATTAAAAATGTTTTATGTCTCTGATAATTAATATGAAACCAACTAAACTTATCTTCTGTTGAAAAAAGTAATTTGTTTAATCTAAAATGTTTAATCGTATGACTAGAAACAAAGAAAATATGTAAATGTATTAAGAAAAAAAAATACAATTTCCAAATTACATTAATATCTGTATGCGAAATGTAAAAATTTGTTTTGTATAACGTCAGAGGAAATGACGCTAGGAAGGTCCTCTCCTAAAGTCTGCCCGGTATGATCCATATTTTTCCTCCCTCGGACAACAAACGTTCCCATCACAGAATTATCCTGTCCAGTTTCCATATGCTAAAAGCATGCTGCTCATAATATGTCCAGATTAAAATGGTCACTCACATTAACCCGTTCGTTGTTAAAAATCCACCACGCGAAATGTAAACATCTCCATAATTGACGCATGCGCAGTTGCGCACTAAGTCGAAACTCAAACGTATGTTGGGACATTGTGCAGAGAGGATCAAGCCTTCAAATGTGTGACGAACACCAATAAAAGTAATGTATAAGATTTACTTAAGACGCATTTTCGCCCGGGGTGTACCCGTGACAATATCAAACAGGCTATTTAGAGGGGATTTAAACGTATGTAAACGCCTTATATTTTATCACCTCGTTTGCTAACAGCGGCTAGCTAGCAGTGTTGAGGATCAAAATGGAGGCGCATTATTTATTTATTACTAGTTGATGTCAAATCATCATTTATACTTGTTTAAGTTGATGAATCATGCCGTTTAGTAAGAAAACTGACAAGTAGCTGTAGTATTAGTACATTAGATGTGTGTAGGTCTTTGCTCGCTAGCGAGCCATTAGTGAGCTGTAGTGTTTTGTTGTTTATTAAGCTGTCAACTGATTTCTAGCCTTAAAGTCACATGCCAGAAAAGTAGCAGGTAGTATATGGGGGATTTTAGTCTTTTAATTGGTGTTTGCTGACCCAGTGGTTTTGTTTTTACTTTATAAACCTTGTATAGACAGAGAGGACAACACTTTATCATATGCAGTCTTCTCATTTCCCGAAATAATAATTTGCCATTCATATGTTGTCGCTGTTCTGTAACATCGAGTCTTTAATAATACATGTTTTCTTTTGTTGCAGGTACAGGTCTGCAGATGCACCAATCCTTTCATATGAGACAGATCATGTTGGTGTGACATCTCTTTTGGAGCCATGGTTTATAGAGTAGAGGATTTTCTTCGCCATGAATATGCAACCTGGTTGCTTTTCTAAAGTGGGATTATACTCAAATAACCTCGACTTCAGCCCATCTCAAACAGGAACAGTTAGTGTCCCAATAGCTTCCACAGTCTCAGAGATACGAGATCCACCTGGTGACATTTCAAAAAACACCAGGCAACATCTGATCTTGGACAAGAATCTGGGTGGGAAAGTTGAACGGACTTCAGTGCCTGTAAAGCTCGGCAGAGTGTTAGCTGTCGCTTCAGAGGCTGGCTCTGAGGGCACAGAAACACTGTCATCTCAAGCTAAACAAATGGGGGGTGAAGGCACCCCTGTAAAAAGTAAAACTCCCCTTGGACAGACCAACTCTATAGATAATAAGCCAGAGTTTGTATCCATGAATTCACACAGTAATTCTAGGGACTCGGTGGGAGAGAAGAGTGTGAAAGGGTTAGAAACTATGGGGGCATCTCATGAACACACGGAGAGTAAAAGGTTGAATATGAGGAAGATCACAGGTCATCCTCACTCGCAAGCCACTTGCCTTAAACAACTGCTTCTACTTCAGCTGGACTTGATAGAGCAACAGCAACAACAACTGCAGTCTAAGGACAAGGAAATAAATGATCTAAAATCAGACAGAGATACGGTATGTAAGGTTCATGGTTTGGGGCAATTTGTGATACTAGTTTCCATCGTGTTTCAGTTATTTTGGTAGGCCTGTGTGCACTCTTTGATTTAACAGTATAATATACACATACCGTTTTTCTCCATCAGCAGGCTTATAAAATGTGGGAAACACTACATTAAGGGATAGTTCATCCAAAAATGGAAATTCTGTCATCATTTAATCACCCTCATGCCATCACAGATGTGTTTGACTTTTCTTCTGCTAAAAACAAATTGGTTGGGGCATGTCAAAGGTGCAGATTTATAGTAAAAAAAAAAAAAGGACTTGTTTCTCACCCAAACCTATCATATCTCTTCTGAAGATATGGGTTTAAACACTGAAGTTGTATGGATTACTTTTATGCTGCCTTTATGTGCTTTATGGACCTACTAAGTTCTGGTCACCATTCACTTGCATTGTGAGGACCTACAGAGCTGAAATATTCTTTTAAAAATCTTTGTTTGTGTTCTGTAGAATAGAGAGTCATATACATCTGGGATGGCACGAGGGTGAGGAAAGGATGAGAGAATTAAACTTTTGGGTGAACTAGCCCTTTACAAATGCATTATGTAGAACAACAAAGATTAATAAATACGCTTGGAATATTGTTCATTGTTAGTTTATGGTAACTAGTGCATTGAATAATGAATTCTCATACAACCTTATTGTAAATGTTTAAAAAAAAAAAACATAAATAATTTAAACGCATAAATTTTAAATAATTTATGCGTCTCTATTTAACTTGTCTTAAAACAGTTGCTTGCTCGTATCGAGAGGATGGAACGGCGTTTGCAGTTGTTAAGTAAGGAACCACGTGACAAGAGGCTCTTTCAGCCATTAGAGAGATGGGTCCCTGATACAGAAGATTTTTGGGAATCAGATATGGGAGACCGCTCGCAAACTCCAACATCTAAGTCAGTCCAGTTGAATCAAAGTGGCAAGATGCAAAAGAGGTAGTAACAAATGGGAATTCGCCAGTCATTCACCCTCTCCTGTTATACTACAATCACTTGTTTGTTCTTTCTTATGGCTTCCACTTGACTGATTTGATCTGTAAATATTCTGTCTAGGAAGTTCAACTTCTTAGACGCCAAGATGCAGAGGTCAAGAGGCAAGGCCACAAGATCAACCCCCCAAAAATTAGACACAGGAGAGACATCACCTTGTCAGCATGACTTGCGAAACAAGGAGACCCCAGAGAAGACAAGCAGACAGATGGATCCGTACCCAGAGGGAGAAGACAGCAAAGAAACTAAAGATCTCCCATACTTGACAACGACCGATATGTACCTGTGCTGCTGGCACCAGCCTCCTGCCTCTCCATTACAGGAACCATCTCCAAAGATAGAGGAGGATGTTACAAGTAAGTATTGGCTCTAGTGCAAAAAGGCAGTTTTGAACATAATTTAATGTTTCTATGTGAAGTTACAAATTATAATGCCTAAAATATTTCTTAAGTCCCATCCTGGAGAGAAAATATCATGGAATCCCTGTGCGAGGAGGATGCCTTTGACATCCCTGAGGTAAGAGTCATTAATGTATGCACACTCCCATTAGCCACCATATATGACTTACATAAACCGAAGTGGGAATTTCACTGTTTAATCTGCCTTTTCTTTATCCTATATTATTTCTTTTATTATGTAGAATCTCGATGATACAGTTTTTCTGAAACGGCACGCGAAGCTAGAACTGGATGAGAAGAGACGAAAAAGGTTAGTTAATTCTCACACAATGCGTTCCGATCTATGTTAGTGGCGTCAACCCTTTTTCTGCTCTCAATTAATTTACTTGACGGTTTATGTATGCTTATCTTTCTCCTGTCAGATGGGACATTCAGAGAATACGTGAACAGCGTATGCTTCAAAGACTGCAGCAGCGCATGGAGAAGAAAAAGATGAATGTTCAGGAAAGCAAGCCCGAAGTGTCCTCATTTTATCCTGACCCGGACATGGGTATGCCCCTTCAAACTCTAACATATGATTTTAATAATTTCTTTTTCACTTTACAGCATTTATGAAAAAATAAAGCTGGTATTTCATAACAGTTGACTGATTCTGTTTCATTCACCTTGTACAGTGGAGGCCATTGAAGTCACACCATTTCTGCCAGTAGTTGCCTTTGGTCAGCCTTTGCCCAATTTGACTGCACAGTAAGATCATTTCTCCTTCAAATATCTCTTAAGCCCTGTACACACATGCAGCAACTTCCAGTGACAAAGCGACTAGATCTCATTCATTTTCAATGAGAGCTGGCGACTTCCGGCGACAGCAACCTCTGACAACTAGATGTGGGCGTGGTGAGCAACACGACAAAGTTAAGAAAAATGTAACTTTATGCAAACGAGGAGCGACTTTTGGCAGCGACAACCAATAGGAGAGAAGACGTGTCAGTGGAGCTCATGTCATCCGTCTCCTAGTCGAGTGCAGGCAACACAGAGGAGAAGTTAATGTTTTTGTGAGCGTTTGCACTGTTCTATATTATTTGTCTGTAATCATATACATGGATATAATAAAAATGATGCGTGGAAAAGAAACTGTCGGCAGTCTGAGTGAGTTTAATTCATACATTGATAGATCGTTCCAGTTAATGATATGATGCAATGAGCACTGCTCCAGTTCATATAGAAAAAACTCTCCCCTGCAGAATGTTCATCTTTGTCAAAATAGAATGCCATTTTAGAAATTGTTGGCAGTCTGAATGAGTTTGATTCTTAGATTTCATGCATTTGTAGATCGTTCATCATCGGGTTAATGATTTAATGCACTGACCACTGTTGTAGTTTATATAACAACACTCTCCACTGCAAAATGTTTAGTTTTAGCGACAAAAAAAAGAATTCCTTGTCACATTAATGGCAATATGTCTTGTTTTATGTCCTTGTTTTAATGGCAAAATGTCTCATCTGTGATAATTGTTTTGCTTTTTTTTTTTTTTAAAGGAATGGCTAGATGTGAAGTCCACCAATTATGTTAGAGCCACAGTAGTAGGAATGCCCACTGGCGACTTCACAGTACAGAGACTAGCAGCATCAATCGATAAAGACGCTGCATGTGTGTATGGGGTTTTAAATGGGTCATGACATGCCTTTTTCTATTATTTTAAAATGTTCCTTAATGTTCACTTATAATATTAGTAAAGTTTTTTGCACACAAAAAAAACGTAATACATGATAATTTTCCACCCTCATTCTGACCCCTCTGTCAGACAGACTTGGTTTTGGTGCAGCTTCTCCTTTAAGACAGTAAAAAAAGATTTAATTCTGTTCTTGGCTGACCTGGGCGGTGTTTCCCAAAAGCATCATAAGCCTATGTAGATCGTAGCAACCATTGGCGCCAATGTTCTCTACGATCAACTTTAGCTTGCAATGCTTTTGGGAAACGCAGCCCTGTTCTTTCTTCTTGCCATCTTACTGCTCACCACTACTGGGTGGACTATGGCTGTAATTAAAGGTAAAGTAGGCTGAAACAGATAAAGGATGGGCAAGGAGGAGGCGGGAACTGGCTGAACAGTAACAAAATTTAATAAGAAACTCAACATAAAACAAACAGACACACATGCAATGCAACAGCGTGCGTCTTTCTCGAACGCCCTCTTCCTCACCATATAGGCATTGAAGTGTTGTTGTGAAAGCGGTCAGATGCAAATATCTACCACGGTGTGACATCACCATGTGGAGAAAGTAGGGAATGAGTTGTTTAGACAGCTTGGTTTCAAAAGTCTTTTTGCAGTGTGTAGCTTTTTTTTTTTGAGTTCTGAAACTTACAGTATGTTTTTATAGTACAATAACCTCTTAAATGTCAAAAGATTAAGGAAAATTTTGACTCTTCGTGTCATGGCCCCTTTAAATAAAATAAAAGTTAAAGGTGAATTGTGTAATTTCTGCATCACTAGCATAAACTAATGGAACTGCAAAAAATAATAATCTGCTGTTGGTTAAACATATAGCCCCGCCCCAAATACACGCCATTAGTTAATAAGTCACCGTTGCTATATCAGGCTGGTCGGGATGCCTGGCAACGTTTTTATCGCACCAAATCGTTTACACATTCTGAGGAATTGATCTACTCACTGCATAATTAGTTGGAATAAGAAAAAGTAACATTTAAAAAATTGCACTCATCACCTGTAACTGGTTTTAAATGCTGTTTAAGTGTTGAATCATGTGACAATCAAAAGACACATCGATCATGTCAGTCTACTTTTGTTTTCTGTAGGAACTTTGAGCTGCCATGGCTTGATGAAAAAAGTCGGTGTCGTGTTGAAAATCCGAAAAAAACTCCCCATCGAACCTGTCGGAAATGAGTGACAGATTTTGAGCTTGTTACAAAGTTGAAAGCTACATGGAGGAGCAAAGCAGGGTTTGATCATTCAGGTGACGGAATATTTGCCCAACATTATGGTTTAGTGTTGGGCCACAATCTGCTGGCAAGAATGAAATGGCAGCATTACAGCTATGTTATCATTCTACGTTGCCATGATGATAAAGCACCACCTGCCCCGTGAACTGCTATTTTAGGCCACATCCTCACTAAATCGTTTTCAGTTTCTTGATGTCATAATTTTTCAAAGTATGCAGATATGGAGAGAGTTTTCGTTGGAGGAAAACACCATTCTAGTGTGTATAACAGCTTGCGTAAGCGTAGCAAAATCAATGCGTTTTTCATTTGAAAATGTATGAGTGTGGACGTGGCCTTTTGCACACAATCGGTGTGTGGTCTTTACTGATTTAGGCTAATCCTTTACCTTTAGTTCTGTTCTGTGAGTTTTCACTGAGGCGAAGTGATATTGATTGTGCAGGCTCTGCTACAAATGAAGATTTAATGTGCACTAAACTGTGGTTATGGAGTATTGATCCACATTTGCATGTAATGCCTAAGTATATTTGTGTTGAGAATGGCTTTAAAGAGTTGTTTTGTTTTTAAAATTGTAATTATGCACGAATGTCTTGATGAAACCTAAAACAAATCCTAAAAAACTTACATACTGTATTTTTGTAAACATAGCATAGCTATTTAGAAATTGCCAGGATAAGGTGTTTGCTGGAGATCTGTATATCTCTGAAGCAGTTCAGCACCTTGTAGGTTTAAGGACAATTAAGGACCCTTTGTTATTTTTTTGGATCTTTTAGTTGGTCTTTTGCTGTTATTTTTGATGTACCACAACCTCCTTATTGAAAATGTTTTTGTTACACATCTATTTTCCTTAAGTCCCATCCATGCCCAAAAGTGTTGCTAGTCTTTATTCATTTTGGATAAACTGTGTGCCTAATAGGATTATTTTAAGGGCATTTGTGTTATATATATTTTTATAGATATTCCTGTTCAAATTGTGAAGTTTTTTTGTTTTATTTTTTCATATTATTGTGTTGATCTTGTTAGCGCAACATATATCAACAGTTTTTTCCTCCTTTCCCCCCTGAATGTGTACAACTGGACCTCTGTAAATAGCTTTAATATCACACCAGCTGTAAATAAGGAAAATGTTGCTGTTATTTTTTTATTTAATGTCAGAATGTTGTATGTCCAGTATAGATGATATATTGATAGCATTTACAAAATTAAAAAAAAAAAAAACTCAATCAGAATTTTAAAGTTTTCTATGTCCATGTTTGTTCTGTGTAGTACTTCTGTTTTCTGCAAATCACTTAATTTAGCATTTGTCCTTATAGTGGTGAGGAATCAATCATTAGTGCAGGATTATGAAATCAGACCTTGTACAATAACACATTCAAAGACTTTAACCATAATGTTTTATGCATATATAATTTCTTAAAACAGTTTTTCTAAAGTTAAAGACATAAAAATATATAAATATTAACATTTATAGAGTAGATTACCATATGATTGTAAAAATGCAGACAGGGTTTAGATGTTATTCAATAATTGAATCTGACAAATGTATTTAATGTCAGAATACGTTGTAAAATGAATCAAACTGTCCTTGTCCACTTATTGTCTACTCTTGATACAGATCTCACAAGTGCAGTTCTATGAACTGAAGGATGAACAATTTCATGATGTGTAATGACAATTTGTGGGGAGAAAAAATTTCCTTGTCACAAAAATAATGCAAACAATCTTTGTGCAAATCTTGATGCAAAATATCATTTCTTATTTTTTTCTTTTAATTTTGGGGTAAAATGTAATAGGCATTTCTTTGCAAGATTCACATAATTACTGCACAATCTGATTGCCATTGTAAAACAAACACCAAATGTAAAATATCAGTCAATTCACTTTATGGTAAATGTAAAAAATGTTTATTGAACCAAAAAATGCTAAATAAGGAATATTTTTTCAAGATATCTTTTGAAATCTTTTTGATTGACCATGAGAAATACATTTACTATTTTTCTACTTTCAATAATTAGATTAATAAAAAAAAAGCTTTTTTATTAAATGACAAAAGTTATTGTGAGATTTTGTCTCAAACAAAGTTAAAGGGATAGTTTGCCCACAAATGAGAATTCTCTCATCATTTACTCAGCCTCATGCCATCCCAGATGCGTACGACTTACTTTCTTCTGCAAGAACACAAAGATTTTTACAAGAATATTTCAGCTCTGTAGGTGCATACGAGGCAGTATAAAAGTAATCCATAAGACTCCAGTGGTTAAATCCATATGTTCAGAAATGTGAGGTGTAAGAGTGTGGGTGAGAAACAGATCAATATTTATATACTTATAAATATTACTATAAATTCTCCTCCTTGCCTAGTATGTAGGGATATGCACGAAGAATGTGAATTGGAGAGTATTGTTAAATAGGAAATAAATATTGATCTGTTTCTCACCCACACCTATCATATTGCTTTTAAAGATATGGATTTAACCACTGGAGTAGTATGGATTACATTTATAATGCCTCTATATGCTTTTTGAACATACAACGTTCTTGTCACCATTCACTTGCATTGTATGGACCTACAGAACTGAGATATTCTTCTAAAATCTTTATTTGTTTTCTGCAGAAGAAAGTAAGTTATACACATCTGGGATGACAAGAGGGTGAGTAAATGATGAGATTTTCACTTGAACTATCTCTTTAATCTTCTATGAAGATCAATAAATGAATGAACAGGCCAGTGTTTCGGGACCAGAGATTCAATCACTTTGAGAAATAAATATAAACCACCACATTTATTATACAAGGGCATGTACCACTGAAATATCAAGATGAAAATATCATTAGCAGAGTTTATGATAGTATAATTGCACAGGTATTTCAAAGAGGGTACTCGGATGTACCCATATATGGAGAGAATGTTTTTTTTTTTTACACTATTTATATAAAAGGAAAGTATCACAATCCACATTTATTAGACTTCAAGAGGTATGTGATTAAAACTGGTTTAAGTAATTAAATATTTAGTGTTAGTTTTGGAACCTTGTTTTCTTGGGCTTGAGTTGATCAAAATATATCACCTTTAGAAAGGATTTGTCTGAACAGAAGTTTTGAAAGCAGTCTGATGCATTGCATCTTCATTGGGGTACCTTGTTTGGCAGGATAACATTTAGACAGCACATGGGACGCAAAAAGGCGTCTAAGATAAGAAAAAACAAAAACACTGCACCCAAATACTCCAATGTACCTCCCTCTTTTCTTTTGCTCTTTGCAAGTGAGCTTTCCATAAACATTTATGATTCAAAACCTTTACTAAAAGTTTTCAATTTCAGTCTTTCCTGAGGTTATTCAGCCTCTCCTCCAGGTCAGCATCAGCATCTGCCAGCGTAGGCTGTGGTTCAGCTTTCTTCCCAGCTGCAACTGAGAGACTTCCTCCAGTAGAAGGCAGGTCTGTTTAAATTATAGACAAAGGCAATATGTGAACATCTTAAGAATCATATCAATCATGTATGACATACTCAATGTTATTTATATATATATATATATATTTCCTTACTTGAAAGTTCATCAGACAGTGTCAGACCCAGCTCATCCAGAACTTGAGAAACCACAGCATCACTAAATTCAAAGCAAGAAAAGAGTGTGTGTGTCAGGAGACAGCTGTTTGATTGGGAACCCTGCTACATACCTCTCTTTTCAAGGCACAATTTTCCATTGTGCCATGACTGGAAAACAACATTGCAAAATTCCAGGTTTTTCAGGATGCGTGGGAACCCTGCTGTAGACATATCTGTTTATGAGCTCTAAAAAAAACTCTCACCTCTCCTCTTCATCATCTTCATCTCCCATTGCATCATCAATTGCGTCATTCATCATCTCTTCCTTCATGTCCATTATTTCACTTTGGCGCTCAAACTCCATCATGATCTTTTGAATCTGTGGCAACTTCAGCTGTATGGACATGAACAGGCATTCATATCAACAATAACATGTCAAAACCAGTGCTCTGTTTTCTATTGACAAGAAGAAAAAAAAGCTTGAAACACACTATAGCAGATATACCTGTCTGTTCATGGTGGCCATAGCTTTGGTGACTCCTTTCATGGCCTGTGCCATGCTGTTGTTTGATTTGAGGGTTTGGATTTTAAGGCTGACAGCTTGAATATTGGCTCTCATCATGATGAATTTCTTAACGTATCGTCTTGTGCGAACCAAGTCCTTAGCCATAATCTTAACAGCATCCTGTCACAGAAAGAATATTATTTACACTCAAGCAATACTTCATTATGACCTACAGTTGAAGTCAGCAGTTTACAGGTGGAAGCCATTAAAACCCATTTTTTAAACATTCCACTGATTTTATATTAGCAAACTATAGTTTTGGCAATTAATTTAGGACATCTACTGTCCACCAATTGTTTACAGACAGATTGTTTAACTTTTAATTGACTATATCACATTTACACAACACTCAGTTAACTGTGCCTTTAAGCAGCTTGGAAAATTCCACAAAATGATGTCAAGCCTTTAGACAATTAGCTTCTGATAGGAGGTGTACTGAATTGGAGGTGTACCCGTGTATGTATTTTAAGGCATTTTGAAGGATGCCCACAAAATGTTCTATTGGATTGAGGTCAAGGCTTTGTGATGGCTACTCCAATACCTTGACTTTGTTTTCCTTCAGCCATTTTGCCACAACTTTAGAGGTATGCTTGTGGTCCCCAGACCCATTGCGACCGAGCTTTAACTTCCTGGCTGATGTCTTGAGATGTTGCTTCAAAATATCCAAATAATTTTCCTTCCTTATGATGCCATCTTTTTTGTGAAGTGCACTAGTACATCCTGCAGCAAAGCACTCCCACAACACGCGTAACGGTTGGGATGGTGTTCTTTGGTTTGCAAGCCTCACCCTTTTTCCTCCAAACATAAAGATGGTCAATATGGCCAAACAGTTACATTTTAGTTCTCTTACGAGAGGTTCTCTCGTATTGCGTAAGCTAGCTTACGCTACGGGAAAGATTCATCTTTTCTGAGATATTGAAGCCAAAAAATTATCCTTAATTTTTGTATCCATTGTCAACGCAGTGCGGCAGCTGCAGACCTTGAGCGGGCTATCTAGCGAGCTCATAGGTTGCTCTGCGGCAACTGCTGCAGCCTATAGACGAGCTTGGGCGAACTCGCATCCAATGAGAGGCGTCCGCGCGCTCACTGCATCAAAGCCCGCCAAAATGGGCGTGACTTGAGTGCATATAAGCGTAGTTCAGTAGGCTGGAACCCTGATTTTCATCTCTTCAGCGAAGCTCTTCGCATCACTGAACTGGAAGCCGCGTCGCCGTTCGAGGGGCATCAAGCAAGCGTGGACAGCGCTCGAAGAAGCCGGCCGTCTTCGCCACCTTCAGCCGTCCTGCGAGCTACGCCATCCGGCGACGTATACTTTTAAAAGCAAGCTAGTTCTTAAGAACTTCACAAAAGAGTACGAGCGTCTTTTTAAGATGCCTCGCTCCACTTGCGCCTCATGCGCGCTCCTCTCAGCACCGGAGACCGCCACATCATCTGCGCTCTCTGCCTGGGACTGGGGCATGCAGAGCTCGCCCACGCCCAAGGCGGATGCGATCTCTGCGAGGAGCTGCCGATGTCGACCCTGCGGGCTCGACTCGAAGCGCTCAGGACCGAAGCCGCCGCGCCGCTTTCTATTCAGCCGCGCAGAAAAAAGCACCGCTCTCAAAGGCTGCCGGAAACAATGGTAGAAGCGATTGCCTCGCCGGAGCCCATCCCTCGAGCATCGCCTTCACCCTCCCCGCCCACCCGGGACGCGCAGTTGCCGCCAAGCGGCTGTTCTGCTGCCATCTCGGACAAAGAAGCGGAGGATAAGGGCTGTTCCATCATGGCTTCGGACAGCGAGGAGTGGTCAGGCTCACACGCCTCCTCCTCGGCCCAGGAATCCAGCAGGACCCGCGCCGGAGTCGAAGGGGAACTAACACGCCTCCTCACACAGGCCGTCGACCGCCTCGGGCTCGAGTGGTCACCGCCCCTTGAGCAGGCACCCAACAGACTTGACGGCTGCTTTCTACAGAGCCACCGCCGCACAGCACCCGCTACCCGGGCCGCTCCCTTCCTGCCGGAACTCCACGCCGAGCTTTCCAAATCATGGAACGCGCCTTTCTCGGCCAGGGTCCGATCCCACGTCTCCACCTCTCTTGCTTCGGTGGACGGCGCCACTGAGAAGGGCTACGCGTCCATCCCTCAGCCTATTCCGCCGCCGGCCAAGCTGCATCTGCTCTGCACTCTATGGCCGTCCTACAGATCCTCCAAGCGGACCTTCTGTGGGAGTGGGATGAGGAAAGTAGGCATCCAGAGGCGGTTGCAGACATACGGAGTGCTACGGACCTCGCCCTCCACGCTACCAAAGCTGCAGCCCAAGCTATAGGGAAGTGCATGGCCGCGCTGACTGTGACCGAGAGACATCTGTGGTTAACGCTAGCCGACATGGGAGAAGCAGAGCGCTCTACGTTCCTCAACGCACCGCTCCCTCCATCCGGTCTCTTCGGCTCCGCGGTGAGTGGTATCATTGACCGGTTTTCAGAGGTACAAAAAGCCACACAAGCCATGAATCTCTTTCTGCCTCGTCGCGCTAGCTCCTCTGCAGGCCGCTCACGTGATCAGCCTCCTGCACGAGCCTCTTCACAGCGCCCAGCTCAACAATCTCAGACTTCTCAGCGTCAACAGGGCGGCCGCCCTCAATCAGCGCTCAGACAGCCGCCGCAGACCGCCGCCCCAGCGGGCCTCGATTTAAGGTAACGCTGAAACCAGAGCAACCGAAGTCTTCCTAACTTTGTTGAACAAGCGACGGCTCAGTCCGCCGCGGCGGACCACCGTCAAAGCTTTGCCCCTGTCAGTCCCCTTCTCTCAGGCTACTACAGTGGTGAATTTAGCAGCCAACAAGCCGGTGACACTGCCCGCTTGCCTGCACTCAAACGCCGTTTTCACGGCGACCCAAATAAATCTTGTAAAGAGCAAACATGTCTTATGTGTAGAAAATGTGCCCACAACCCAGTGTTAGCCCCTACACACAAGCATAACACATCCCGTGCCCCTATCAGAGCACACTCTCATAAAGCGATTACTGAACCGCTCGAGCCTCAGAGTCAATGAAGGCCCACAAATGCGTCTGGCGCCCATTCTCTGGCCGCTCTGTCACACGACCAGCCCTATGTGTAGAAAATGTGCCCACAATCCAGTGTTCACCTCTACACACAAGCACTGCATGTCTCGTGTCCCCACCAGAGCACGCTCACATAAAGCGATTACTGAACCGCTCGAGCGCTAGTGTCAATAAATGCGCCCACAAATACGTCGTGCGCCCATTCTCTGCCCGCTCTGTTACACGGCCAGCAAACATTCCTCTGTGTGTAAGTCCCGTGCCCATGACTATGCTTGCGCATCACGTAACAGATGTGACTCTTTCCCCATTCATTCCAATCGGAAGTCACTCACAAAACAGCCTGTTCATGCTGTCTGCGAGCAATCATGCATGAACACACTAAGCGCGCTCACACATTTTGTTCAGCTCTGTGTGCGGCAATCAGAGCGAATTGGCCATTCACCCTCTAGCGTTACGCTTCAAAGCGTGGGAAGCTATTCCAGGGATATCCAAGTGGGTGTTAAGCACAATACAACAGGGCTATTTGCTACAGTTCGATCGCCGCCCTCCTCGCTTCAGAGCTGGCTCGAAACCACTGTGAACACGGAAGCAGCGTGCATGCTTCGTTCAGAAATAGCAAGCCTTCTGTGCAAAAGGGCCATAGAGAAAGTGCCACCCTCTCTGAGCGAGTCGGGGCTTTACAGCCGTTATTTTCTTGTTCCCAAGAAAGACGGCGGCCTCAGACCCATATTAGATCTCAGGGTTTTGAACAAGGTGCTTGCAAAAGACCGTTCAAAATGCTTACAATCAGGAAACTCCTCGCGCATGTGCGCCAGAGGGACTGGTTTATTTCTCTCGATCTGAAAGATGCATACTTTCAGATTCAGATAAATCCCGTCACAGGCCATTCTTGAGATTCGCCTTCGACGGCCAGGTTTATCAATACACTGTCCTCCCGTTCGGCCTGTCCTTAGCACCCCGTACTTTCACAAAGTGCATGGATGCGGTGCTCGCACCCCTGTGGAGTCAGGGTTTGCGAATTTTGAACTATTTGGACGACTGGCTGATTATGGCACAGTCACATATGGAGCTTCTGTCTCACAGAGCAGTTCTCCTCAGCCATCTGAACAGTTTGGGTCTTGCAGTCAATTGGACCAAGAGCTCACTACAGCCCAGTCAGACAATTTCCTTCCTTGGAATAGAACTAGACTCCGTGGCAATGACGGCTCGCTTATCTACACAGCTGCGCCGTGTTCAGCGACTAGCCGTATCTTTTCAGATGAACAGCCTCACGCCTCTGAAGAAATTCCAGAGAGTGCTAGGTTACATGGCCTCAGCCGCAGCAGTACTTCAGCTGGGTTTACTGCACATGCGCCCGCTTCAGCATTGGCTAAACACCCGCGCGTCTCGCCGGGCTTGGGCCACAGGCCGCCAGCCCATCAAGGTGACTCAGACCTGTATATCAGCTCTGCAGCCCTGGACAGTGGCCGAATGGTATCAGCGGGGAGTGACAATGGGAGCTGTATCTCGCCGAAAAGTCATCTCGACAGACGTGTCCAACACGGGTTGGGGCGCGGTCTGCGAGGGCTCTCCGGTCCATAGTGATGCTATGGTCAGTTCAGGAAAAGCTCCTTCACATAAATTGTCTGGAAATGATAGCGGTCGAGTACGCGCTCGTGCGCTTTCTCCCGGTCATTCAGGGTCACCACGTCCTGGTCCGTTCGGACAACAGATCTGTGGTATCCTACCTAAACCGTCAGGGCGGTGTCAGATCCAGGAACCTCTTCCATCTGACGAAACGCATACTGAGTTGGTCCCAGTGCCACCTGCGCTCGCTGAGGGCGACGTACGTGCCAGGCCACCTGAGCGACAGCCCGGACAGACTGTCCAGAGACAATATTCCCCAGGGGAATGGTCCCTGCACGCTCAAACAGTCCAGGCGTTATGGCACCTATTCGGCAGAGCAGAGATAGACCTCTTTGCGTCCAAAGAGAACTCTCACTGCCCAATATTTTTCTCGAGCGAGGGCGCACTGGCCCAGGACTGGCCCAGGCGCCCGCTTTACGCCTTCCCTCCCGTCTCGCTATTGCCACAGGTAATGCAGAGGATCAGAGAACAGCGTCACTCGGTGCTCCTCATAGCCCGCGTTGGGAGAATCAGACATGGTTCCCGGAGCTTACGCAGCTGTGACTGACAGCGCCGTGGCCCATCCCAGTGAGAGCAGATCTCCTCTCTCAAGCTCGCGGCACAATCTGGCATCCCCACCCAGAGCGCTGGGCGCTGCATGCGTGGGTGATCAACGACTACCCGTCGCTCTGCCAGAAGGAGTAATAAACACCATCATACACGCTAGAGCCCCTTCCACGAGAAGACTCTATGCGTCAAAATGGTCCGTGTTCTCAAAATGGTGCACCGACAGAGACCTGGACCCGCGGACATGTGGGGTGTCGCCGCTGCTCGTGTTTTTACAAGAGCTGCTGGATAAGGGCAGATCCCCATCCACGCTCAAAGTGTATGTGGCGGCCGTTGCGGCGTTCGCTGAACCCCTGCATGGCCAGTCATGGGGTAAAAACGAGCTGGTCATCCGCTTCCTCAGGGGAGCTAGAAGGATGAACCCCCCGCGCCCCCCATCGGTTCCTATCTGGGATCTTTCTATAGTTCTCGAAACTATGAAAGCCCCCCCTTTCGAACCACTTCAATCCGTGGATTTGAAATACCTTTCACTCAAAACCGTTTTCTGACTGCCCTGTCATCAGTCAAACGTGTGGGAGACCTTCACGCGCTGTCTGTCAGCGCTGCATGTCTTGAGTTTGGACCAAGTGACTCCAAGGTCATTTTAAAGCCTAGACACGGCTATGTTCCCAAGGTGATCGGTACTCCTTTCAGAGCACAGGTCATTTCCCTATCAGCGCTGCCAGCACCCGATAGCGAACGCGACGCCAACCTCCTTTGCCCGGTCAGAGCACTGAGATTGTATACTGCGCGCTCCGCCGCTTTCAGACGCTCTGAGCAGCTTTTTGTTTCGTTCGGAGGGTGCACCAAAGGTCTCGCCGCCTCGAAACAGACACTATCTAGATGGATAGTGGACGCTATTGCTGCTGCATACGCGTCAAAAGGCCTGCCATGCCCGTTGGGCATTAGGGCTCACTCCACTAGAGGCATGGCATCCTCGTGGGCATGGTCCAGCGACTTCCCCCTCCACCTTTGTCAGATTTTACAATATGGAAGTGCCCGCTCTGCAGGCAAAACTACTAGCGGTTTAATACGCTACAGCTCCCCTGGTGAGCTGCACTGATGGGTCACATTCCACACAGACCGGCACCGCCGCTTTGTCGTTCCCTTCCCACTATGTGCTTATGTATTACACAATCAATGACCCGCATTCTTGCCGGCCAAATATTATTTCCCCACTCATAAGGGCTCCCCGGGTCCCCCTTAATTCCCTGGGGCTCATACAGTGGATGCTTGGCGCGCACGGCGTTGACAATGGGTTCCCGTAGCGTAAGCTAGCTTACGCAATACGAGAGAACCTCTCGTAAGAGAACGTATCGGTTACCTAACGTAACCTCGGTTCTCTCTAGATGAGGGAACGAGTATTGCGTAGCCGGCCGTGCTTGCGCCATGAGCGACTTTTCGCTTCAGTCAATGAAAACCAGGGTTCCAGCCTACGCTTATATGCACTCAAGTCACGCCCATTTTGGCGGGCTTTGATGCAGTGAGCGCGCGGACGCCTCTCATTGGATGCGAGTTCGCCCAAGCTCGTCTATAGGCTGCAGCAGTTGCCGCAGAGCAACCTATGAGCTCGCTAGCTAGCCCGCTCAAGGTCTGCAGCTGCCGCACTGCGTTGACAATGGATACAAAAATTAAGGATCATTTTTTGGCTTCAATATCTCAGAAAAGATGAATCTTTCCCGTAGTGTAAGCTAGCTTACGCAATACTCGTTCCCTCATCTAGAGAGAACCGAGGTTACGTTAGGTAACCGATACGTTTCATTAGACCAGAGGACATTTCTCCAAAAACTAATATCTTTTTAATGGTGGTTTTGAGCAGTGGCTTCTTCCTTGCTGAGCAGCCTTTCAGGTTATGTCGATATAAGACTTGTTTTACTGTGGGTATAGATACTTGTCTACCTGTTTCCTCCAGCATCTTCGCAAGGTCCTTTACTGTTGTTCTCGGATTGATTTGCACTTTTCGCACCAAACTAAGTTCATCTCTAGGAGACAGAATGCGTCTCCATCCTGAGCATGGCTGTGTGGTCCCATGGTGTTTATACTTGCATACTATTGCTTGTACAGATGAAAGTGGTACATTCAGGCTTTTGGAAATTGCTCCCAAGGATGAACTAGACTTGTGGATGTCCATAATTTTTTTTCTGAGGTATTGGCTGATTTCTTTTTATTTTCTCATGATGTCAAGCAAAGAGGCACTGAGTTTGAAGGTAGACCTTAAAATACATACACAGGTACACCTCCAATGCAGTACACCTCCTATCAGAAGCTAATTGACTAAAGGCTTGACATCGTTTTCTCTAATTTTCCAAGCTGCTTAAAGGCACAGTTATCTTATTGTATGTACACTTCTGGCCCACTGGAATTGTGATATGATAAATTAAAAGTGAAACAATCTGTCTGTAAACAATCGTTGGAAAAATTACTTGTGTCATGCACAAAGTAGATGTCCTAAATGACTTGCTAATATTAAATCTGTGGAGTGGTTATAAATGAAGTTTAATGACTTCCACCTAAGTGTATTTAAACTTCTGTCTTCAGCTGTTAGACAGGGAAAGTTTTGTATGATTAAATGTCAGGAATTGTGAAAAACTGAGTTTAATTTTTTTTGGCTATGGTGTATGTAAACTTCCGACTTAAACTCTATTAAAAACAGAGACTCTACTGTCCAATCTTCATACCATCTGTCCTTGTTTGGCCATTTTCTTAATGTCTGCAATTATTTTCTTTTCCTGTTGCTCCATTCTCTGACGTTCTCTGTCCAGATCTCTCATGGCTCGATTCAGTGCTCTCTGATTCTGTCTGAGCATCTCCTCTGGAGTCTTTCTTTTTCCAAACAGGAACTCCATCTGACATGAACAAATGAGAAAGAAAATATGCTATTTAAACCAGACTGTTGGGAGATCATCTTGCACAAATATACCTTTTGGAAGAAAGCCTTAATAGACAGATTCTACTCTTCTAAAACATGTTTAAAAGGACAAACTAGTAAACAAAAAGTATTTTTGCCAATATAGAAAGAAGATTAGATCACAGAAAAAGTATTCAGATTACACATGCGATCAAATGACAGTGAATCACAAGCTTGTGGTGCTATGACATCATTCTATACAGGTGTGTTATAATAGTAGTCATAAGCACTACTGTAGGTCAGCAAGTAGATTCTACATACAAAGAATCAAAGTGACATTAACCCTGCTCTAATATTTGTGATATTTTTCTATCTCCTCACAATTTAATAAGTAAAAACAAAAAACCTAAACAACAAACCATAACATTCAGCTTACTTGACATACACAATGCAAACGACAATGACACAGTCCATTTAGCTCAATAAACATTGAGTCGATAGAACTGCGACAATACAGGCTCAGTCTTTAAACAGTTACATATTAACGGTTACATATCCTTTCATAGCACGATTGACTCAACAAATAAAAGAAAACTGGGAGGCCTCTGATACTAAATCATTATCGGTTTTACCTTGACTATCCTTTATGTGTGGAAAACGTCCACCAGAGATATCAGCAGGTGACCGGGTCAAATATAACACCTTTCGTTTGTTTCTTCTATTCCTTATTTAAAGTTACTGGTCGTCGATCCACCCGATTGTTTTCCCCACTCCAACTTCCGCATGTGAATGTCAACACTTCCTTTGTGTATGTTTACGTCACAGGACATGCGTCATAAAGTATATTTACATAAATCCAAACAATATGGTCATATATATTTATATATGTATATGTTTTTATTTATTTTTTTGTTTATTTTTTAAATTTTTTATCCTTTCACCTCTACTGAAATATGTGAAATAATGTGTTCATACAGTGACATGGTGTCATTTGTTGTGTTTTTTTTTAACGTTTATATTGTAATAATTGTTTTTCCAATAAATAAATAAAAAAAACACGAGCAGATTAAAAAAATACATCTTGAAAAAAAAATTATTAATTAAAAATTAAAAAAATAATAAAAACATTAAAACACTATTATGGACAGTAAGAATGTTGCTTCATTTGTTATTGTAAACTTGCACAAACCCTTTGGGAGGATCTGAGTTCTTATTTTCCTCCTGTCATCCAACTTTTTCCTGAACGCGAAAGTCTTCCACGATTCGACTGTTTTCGATTTCCGGTCGCAGTATTTTGACTCCCATCACCGTATATTCTTGACATATATATATATATATATATATATATATATAGGCCTATATATAATTTTTATTGGTTTTTTTTTATTATTATTATTTTGCAGTTCAAATAAAAAAAAGAACACATTTCTTGATTCTTTACCCAGAATTGATGTATTTTTAGTAGAAATATCTAATAATGTACAGTGCTGTGAAAAACTATTTGCCCCATCCTGATTTCTTCTGTTTTGTGTACATCTCATACTAAATTGTTTAAAAAAAATCTAACAAAATCCAACATAAAACAAAGGCAATCTGAGTAAACACAAAATACATGATGTTGATTAATTATAATGCAATTTATTGAAGCAAAAAATTATCCAATAACAACTGGGCCTGTGTTAAAAAGAGTATGTTACTAGTTACTAAATCCGAAAATCTATGAAACTGCATTCATAATGGGGTTCAGCTTTAGACACACCCAGGCCTGATTACATGCAGCCCTGTTCAATCTAAATATAACTTTTTCAGCTGCATGAAATTAGCTAAAAGGTCTCACCCTGTAGCGCTGGAATGCGATCTGGCATACCGGGCATTTTCCCGGTGGGACGACGCACTTTGGGGCCGATCCTGGGTGGCATGGCCAGCTGGAGAACCGAGCCGGTGGTGCATCCGCAAAACGTGCCGAATGGGCCGCGATAAGCAAAAATGAGCCGTCGCGTTATGCAGAACGGACCACAAATCGGCGCTGCAATATGCAGAAAATGACAGCGAAAAAAAGGACAAGGACCCAAGGACTTAATGGATTATGCATCAAGACAATGATCCAAAGCATAGGAGTAAGTCCACATCTGAATGGCTCAAAAGAAGCCAAATTAAAGTTTTGCAGTGGCCAGTCAAAGTCCTGACTTGAACCCAACTGTGGCAGGACCTTAAACGGGCAGTTCATGCTTGAACCCTCCAACGTGGCTGACCTCAAGCAGTTCTGCAAAGAAGAGTGCCAAAATTCCACAACAGCGTTGTGAAAGATGATCTCCACTTATCGGAATTGTTTGGTTGCAATTGTTGCTGCTAAACACAAACGGCTAAGTTTAAGGGGTCAGTTAGTTTTTCACATGGGTGTTACAGGTGTTTGATAACTTGAATAATGCACTCCCAAATAATGGCAGAATAGCACATTTCTAACCGTATTATAACCCTTTTTTCTTTCTGATTGTGCATGTCTTATTTAAAAAAATGATATCTACTTTGGTCGTTTCTCTTTTCCTGTATTTATGGTGCTCACTGCTCTTTATGTAATGTGCAATTAATTTGTATTATAGTCTTGCTGCAATTACTTGCTGTTAATTACACGCAAATTATCAATTATTTAATAATCACAATATCTACAATCAAATGAAAATATTATTTAATTATTAATTAGACCAATCTCTCAATATTTTATTTGCATACTTTTTACCACAACCTTTTCTAGATGCACATTCCCATAAACTAACCTTTGAAATTGTGTGATTTTAAGTTTAAAGCTCCTTCTACTTGACTATAATATCAACTGTTGTCATTTAACTTGATTAAAATATTTTATTTTAATTTAATCGTACCCAGTTACATGGCCACCAAGATAAAAGCAGGAAACAAAAAAAACAGTCGTTTAGCTTTGGATTCTGAAAAACCCAATGTGTACAGCAAGAACGGATGAATATATGCTATTATTTGTATAATATAGGGATACAAATTCATGAACGGTGAAAAAAGTGAGAAAGTCAAAGGTGTTTCGTTTCTGTTTATTTGTTTATTGTATGTAAGGCTTTTTTTGTAAGCTTAAAGTCAATTTCAAGTGATTTGAATAAGGACATTTTCACCCATCAAATTGGGCAAGTTAGCTTCAGAAAATGAGACTTCAGCTGAAAGGTGGGTATTCTGCATCCCGGATAACAAATACTGGCTCTCACATAGAAATTTTGTGATTTTCAGAAGAGGATATCACATTTAAAACCGTAGATGGCAGTACTTTCGTCGCATTCAGTACAGGCCAATCAGCAGAGGAAGAACACCGGACAGAAGCACACAATGCAGTTTGACTGCTACGGGTTATCCACCCAGACTTCACGTATGTCTGAGCTTCCCAAAGAACATGAAGAAAACCATTTATCGTATTTTGACGATCGGGCCGAAAAGTAAGCTTTCGTAAGTCCATTTCCACGTTACGCTTGAGAGAAATCCAGCTCCTGCTGCCGAGACCGGCGAAATCTCCAGTCTTCACCGCTCAGAGTGAATCACACAGCGGGCCGCGGAAGGAGGTGCCCGGCCTGCGCTGACGGGTCTGCGCTCAACATCCGTGACGGTACAACTCCAGCCCGAGGCTTCGGGGCCCGTTGTATATTATTATCGTTTTAAATGGAGGCTCGGGCGAAAGCAGAAGCCAGAGGAAAATTGACCTCTGTACAGTTCAATTGGTGGGTGTAATTGGGAATATAACTGCTTTTTTGTTTTGTTTTTGTCATGCCCGTGCCTTTCAGAATTGTTAGCTAGGCAATACGTGTTAGGTTAAACTTGTGCAAAATAATAAAAATGTTTTATACGTGAGTTATTTAAATCCACCTCACGGGGACTTGTGTTCCCCTTTTCTCCTCTGCTCGTAAAAAGAGAGCTTATGAACAAATGTTTGTTTCATCTGACATGTTTTGTTTCTAAATGTGCAAAAAGACAAGCGATTAGAGGGCTGTGAGAGGTTCATCGGTGTGATTAATGTTCTGGAGTAATTAGTTTAATTTCTAGATGTGAAGTGAAAGATGGGGTGTCAACGAAACACTGGCTACATGGTTAGCTTGTTAGCTTTGGGTTCCTGAACAGATATTTAAAAGAGAAACGATGAGCTAGACAACTGCACGACAACTCAACTGTATGACTATTGATATTTGTTGATATTAGATATGTAGTTATGGTAAATGTAAAACAAAATACGATGTTGGTTAATGTATGCTCGCCCAGTTGTTTACACCGGAAATAATTATAATTGGGAATATTGCAGTAGGGTCAACTCCATACTGTCATTTAAAGTACATTAAGCAAAAATATTACAAATGTGTGATTCTAGTTAGTTTAGAAACGAGTATTTTAATCCGTGATCCTATCAAGGTTAGCTAACTAGCAAACTAACATCGTCAGCTTAAAGTCTGCCGAGAGAATGATTTAACAATTCACATCATTATCCCATTTAAAGTGCATCAGACCGATGAAAACAAGCGATTAAATTCAGTAATCTATTAGGTTTGCATTTGGACTTTGTACTGATCTATATTTTTACTAAAGTTAACGAAAACTGGGCCCTGACTTGGACGTCCGAAAAGATGGTCTGGCATGGCATTAAAATGTTTAATGTTAATTAACATGTATGCCTAAATTATTTGATTACAGTCACTATATTTTATTTTATATATATTTTGGTCTTGTTTATATTCTGAAAAGCACCTTATTTCCAATATATTCAACGCATATTTTCCTAGCTAACCAGCCATGTTGAGTTGGTATTTAAAAGCGTAACTGCGCCACTGATGGGTAGTTTCTCCTTTTTTCTTCCCCAGATGAACGTGACAATGTCTTGACTGAAAGGAAGTAACTGGAATATCTTGTAGCATTCATAATCGGTGTGTTTTTGGATTAAACAGGTCCGGCGATGCCCAGACATGACTGTGCTCAGACTGCAGTGTGCTCACACCGTAAAGCCTCCAATTAACTCTATTATATTATAAGACAGGAATAGAAAACAACATTTTCATCTGAGATCTGGTCCAGGGGGCATTGTTTTTTTTGGGTTTTTTTTTTTACTTTGTGCTAGTTATAAACTATCCCAGGCCGGACCAGGGTGTGTTATCTTATTAAGTGCCTTTTGAACGGTGCATTGACATGGACGGTCCCAGTCGAAGCGGAGGGTTCAGGCAGAGCCGTCGCTCCCGCTCCCAGCGCGACAGAGAGCGGCGGCGGAGGAGAGCGGATCTCGCTGAACACAGGGCCTCGTCGCCATCCTCGGCCTCGGATCAAGAACTCTGCAGAAGAGACTCCCTGCTCGGTGCTAACGGAGCAGTATGCAGACCAGGCTTCCCCGGGGTCCGACACCGGCCTCCACGTCGGAGGAAGCGAGAATCGGTGTCCTGCGAGGAGGACATCATCGATGGATTCGCCATAGCCAGCTTCATAAGCCTGGAGGCGTTGGAGGTTTGTGTGCTTATCCGTCTTACATTATTCCTTTCAGTTTAAATATACTAATTTAGTATGAAATTTAGATTGCGTTGGGTTCGAAAAGTTGTGAGTATTACATCTTCGTAAACTTTTTGCCAGACATATTACCATTAGGTATTGAATTAGAGGTGTAACGATTCACTTGTCTCACGATTCGGTTTACGATACTGAAATCTCGGTTTGGTTCAGTTTACGATTTTATAAAATAAGCCCGAATCAAGAAATGTTTGGATTGAATGTTTCTATGAATTCTTTTTATTAATAAGCAAAACAATACATTTCCTTAAATTTTGCTAAAAGTACTAAATGATCCATCATATATGTACTGGGACAAAAATTAGCCCAGAACAGTGCGATGGGGACACCAAATGGAAATATTAGCTAATGATACTGGTTTTTGAATATACAGAATTATGTTAGGTACATATGCTACTTGCACACTGTCACTGATTACATACATTTTAAATATTTTAAATTAAAATGGTATTTTTCTAAAATAATATAGTCTCTGATTACATCTAAATATTCTTTTCAAAAGTACCTATTTTAAGTGCATGTTTATCCATTTCAATATTCATAATTTACTGATGAATTTAAATCAGACATGACATTTGACAAGAGGATTTTGTTCCCTGTTGCGATACATAATATTAATCATTAAACACACACTGAGCACTTTATTAAGAACAATATGGTCATATTAAAGTGCCTGATGTGTATTTCTGCTGTTGTAGCACATCCGCCTCAAGATTTAATGTGTTGTGCATTCTGAGATGCTATTCTGCTCACTACAATTGTACAGAGTGTTAAACTGAGTTACCTTAGCCTTTCTGTCAGTTTGAACCTGTCTGGCCATTGAGCGTTGACCTCTCATCAACAAGGTTGTTCTGTCGGCAGAATTGTCCGTCGCTGGATGTTTTTGTTTTTGGCACCATTCTGAGTAAACTCTAGAGACTGTTGTGTTTGAAAATCCCAGGAGATCAGCAGTTACAGAAATACTCATACTAGCCCATCTGGAATCAACTATCATGCCATGGTTGAAATCACTGAGATCACATTTTTTTTCCCATTCTGATGGTTGATGTGAACATTAACTGAAGCTCCTGATCCGTATCTGCATGATTGTATGCATTGCACTGCTGCCACACCATTGGCTGATTAGATCATCACATGGTTACGTAGATGTGCAGGTTGTTCCTAATAAAGTGCTTGGTGAGTTTAAATAGTAGAGTAATATGTCACTATTATTAAACCTCTGTAAACTTTAATTTTCTCACGCTCCATCAGAACAGATCACTCTCACGCTTCAAACAGACATTCGATCCCTTGCGGTGAAAAGTCTCTCTCCCGCTCCAGTGTTACATTCGCTTACATGGTTTCAGTTTTCACACTTTCATCTGAAATTATCGTACAACACTTTTGGCTGCTAATGTGCAGTGGTATTTAAGAGCTCCTTTTTTGCAACAAATCGATTTCCATCTGTATGCCTTAAGACGTTGCGCTATTGGATAGAACACACAGTAAAATAATAATAATAAAAAAAGTCCCATCTCCACGATGGAGCATCATCACATTTTTGACCCGTGATGTATCATGCCACGATAAACCGTTACACCTCTAAGAAACACAGTTGTATTATGAAATTGATAAAAACACACATTAAGTTGAATTACAGCAGAGTGGTATTATTGATCTGTAATATGTGAATAAACATGATCGAAACCCAGTACGTAGCTAGTATATTTGCTACTTTTACATGTTTCAATGTGTTGGTTTGACAGATGGACAGTTCTTTAAAGCCAGCAGAACAATCTGGTTTGTTAATGGGTAGAGGAATCAAAAGGAAGAGAGGCCTAGATGAAAACGGAAGGCCTCTGTCAGAGCCGGAGGAAGGACCTCCTGCAACGTACACCAACAGTTGGGAGCAGCGCAGGAAAATCAAATCTAAACTGAAGAGAAAAGGAGACACAAAGGTTGGTTCAGCAGTTTTGCATTTTTGGACTTCAGTGTTATTTATAATGCCTTTCTTTCAGTACTTTTTTCTGGTTTAAAGATTTGATAGGATCAATTGTTATATTGGTAAATGCCTATAAATGTTTTTTTTACTGCAGTGTTTTGTTTGTACTGCAATCAATTAATAGATAAATAGAGGAGGTCTGTGGGGATGTGTTTGACATAAATTCATTGTTTTATTGGTAATTGTAAGAAAAGTGTTCAATATAGGACTGTTATGGAGTGACAGGTGCCATACTGTCTGGAAGATTCGATACTCTGCTTCTTACATGCACACCAATATGCTGATAATAACTACCAAAAATCAGCTTATTTAAAAAATCTGACAAAGCAAGAAAATCAGTTTGAAATCAAGTTATTCTTTGCTTTTGGCGTCAAACCATAAAGAGGCATTGCCTCTGAAGATGCATCCGACAATATAAGCGTCTGAGGCATTACTGTATGTACACATTCTTGCAAATTATGTGTCAAACCGTTTGTTCGCTCATACACTTTTCAGTGCATAGTATATGTCACATGTAAGTAAGTCACGTTTACTCAATTTAAATAAATTACTTGATTCAAAACATTCTTCTACCAAAATTGCCGAATCGACAAGTAAAAAATGAGGCAGAAGTGACTCCATACATTCTGAGGGTACGTACACATAATGACAAGAAGATTCAGCTGTGTAAGAGCACTTTACTTTAGCTTTGAAAAACAATGTAGTTGGCTCTCAACCTGAAAAACTGTAGCATCACTTCAGCAATGCAACTAGACTTGGAAGATGACAACCAGTTTTCACAGACCTGCCAGAGACAGCACTGCAAGTTTACTAGGGAGACTGCATGCAATTTGTGGTGCTGCGCTCAGATGCGTGAGAAGATGAGCCCTTCAGTTACATACCAGACACACTGAACTCAGGAAAAAAAATCCACATTGGAATCCACTCTAAACCTACTTGGCTACACAAACGTATTCAATATAGGCTTTTATGAAGCAACATAAAATAATGCTTTACACTATTTTAAAATTAATGCACAACCATTCTGCTCAGTAAATCAGACAGATTCCATATGATCCAAGAAGGTTATTTTCTGCAGAATGTGATTTGGATTCCGTGCTGTGTAAATTAATTACCTTTTAAATGTAGATGCAATCTTCCTCATATACAATCGATTTTGTAATGATTAAGGTTGAAATAGTTCACAATGCCACACTTCTGAATAACGTTTTTTATCACACTTAATATTCATTATCACAGGTAAAAATGTGGGAATCCAGAGAACTTATTAAATGAATCAAGCCGCAGCTCTCAGTATGCTGTCACACAGATGCACGTCTTGCACCCCACAGATGCAATATGAAACAAAACATTGTTTCTGAAAAGATCAAATATTTTATTTCCATGGCCTGTTTTACCATATTTGAGTTCTAAACTAAAATGTGTAGTTCACATTGAAATAAAATAATCAATTATTTATAGAAGTAGAAGAATAAGAAAGTAGATCTTGCTTCCAAGTGATGCACCTGATGTAGCATGGATTAGTCATTAAGCTTTAGAAATTGATGGCACAATCAATTTGTTGTTATTCAATCGTAGAGCACATATAAAATTAGGCTAATAAATGCATTTTAGTTATATGTTACTTCACCTTGACCCTTTATGCAATCTGAGTTATTTATTCCGATTACTCAATTAATTATCAGAAAAATCGTTTATTACTCTATTATAAAAATAATAAATCGTGATAGCGCTGCATGAAAGTTTAAATGTGAATTTTGACACTACAGCGTTTTGTGAATGTATTTTCCGTCACATCCCAAAAGATGGAAAAAAAACAGCTTGACAACCCAATCCGATTTGACCATTTACACTTTTTAAACAAATTTCAAACTTATTTTAAAGAAATGCTACGATTTTTACCCACACATCTGAGTCACTTGGACCCAGAATCACATTGAGTTTTATGTACTAAAGAGTAAAAGGAAAGTCTCAGCCAACATTTGCATGATTATATCTCGGCAATGATTTGGATGAGAAATATAATATATCATTAGAAGACCTTAACCTTAATTATTTTTCTAGGTAAAAAAATAAGTCACATACTGTATATGAATAAAAATAATGTGCACGTAAATATACATGCTACTGTGTCGGTACCAGTGTAAAGTAGGAGGTGAGAACCGTCTTGATAATATAAATAATGGTTTAATAATAATAAACTGAACTAAAAAGACACAAACACACACAGGAGTCGGGCAGCTGCCCATAAATCTCTCTCTCTGTGTCGCACTGCCATCTCCGGTCGGCCTTAATCGCTCTCGGAGGCTTGATTAGCCTGATTAGGGGCCGGGTGTGTAGCATCACGACCCGGCCCCGCCCTCCGCCCTGCCACAGCTACTAACAGTATTCCTTTTTTTTTGTGTGTGTGTGTGGTTTTACATTTCCAAATGTCTGTTTCAGGTGTCAGGGAATCACATGGAGACAGGATACATTGTAAGTTATTTTCCAATTTTGTAATGTCTTTTTCTTGCTTCCAATAATTGTGACCTATGTAATAAGTATATATATATACACAGTACATTTGTTGTTGGGAAAGACTATTATTATATATATATTGCATGGAAATTCAATTACAATATGCCTCAATGTAACTATTTTTAACCCACAGTGTGATACAGAGAGTGAGTCAGGGGGCAAGGTAAAAACAATTCTTTGTCAACTTTGAATTTGCATTTATGTGTGTGTTGTAAAATTGTGTTTTTTTTTTTGTTGTTTTTTTTTCATTAGTTTTTCAGTAATATGACTTTTCTCACACTATTTAGGCTACTGACAATATGGAGCCTGCATTTATCGTGTGCACAAGGGAAGGTAAATACCTGTTGCATGTTATCAGTGGCAGATGTACATCACTGAGAGACTTTTAACAGCAATATTAATTTTGTAAATTTTGGGATTTAAAAAAAAAGAGGCAGTTTATTGTATTACAGTGCTGACAAACTTAAATACCACATAGTTCACATGGACATGCTTGATAAAAGATAAATTTTGTCTAACAATTTTATTTACATTTATACATGCTTTTACTGATACACATTTTTTTAATTGATGGTTAAGCATGGAATAAAATACAGTATTACATGGATTACATTGTAGCTCTCTCTTTCTTCATAGCAGTTAACTCAAACATGGCAAGCTCTACTGTAGGCAATGGTTGCCCTCTCTTGCCCTCAAATAGCTCTTTACCCCTTCTCTCAGTCACACCTTGGGTCTCTGGCCTGGAGAGGAGTCAGGAGAAGAGTATGGAGCAGCCTTACCCTGAGCCCATTTCTACCTCATCCTCACTCCCTAGCCTGACGGCACATTCCACTGCATCCATCTCCACCTCACTTCCTGGTCAGCGTAATGGAAATGGCGGTCCCCATCATCACCATGGTCCTAGCCCACCACAGCACAAACACAAGCCTTTTCTCCCATTCCCTGGAAAGTCACAATCGATCTTTGCAGTGGGCAGCAACAACAGGTCAGTGTAGTAAAACTGCATTTTGATGACATATGTAATGCACTCAGCCCACTTGCTGTTGAGATTTCAAGAGTTTGAACTAACAAAAATTAAATGTCTGTTGTCATTTACTCACAACTCATGTTGTTTCCAACCCATATGTCTTAATTCTTCAAGGGTACACAAAGGGAGATGTTACGCGGTATGTTTGTATCAGTAGGGCCATCGCGATGAAAATTGTTTTACCACTGCGGTTTTTAAACGGGAGGTGGTGCGTGCAAATTATGCATTTCTTGTAGATCAAACTTTAAAAAATTTGTCATTGAACACAAAATAAAAATGAAAGCCTTTGTAAAATATCACAAAATACCTGCCGCACTGACTGCGTGTACAGAATACAGTGTTAATGTCATCAATTCAATTGCTTTCACAACTTTTTGAGGTGGTGTTTGATTCTGTGAACAAAGACAGTATAATAAGGTTAATTAAACGATGCATATCTCGCGTTGTGAATACACCGTTGCCATGACAATGCGCTATGTAGCGCAAAATCAAAGATGTCTCTAAAAAAAAAATGGAAAAGAAAAAAACGAATATGTCCCTACGATAAAGAATCCACAACACGGTTACTTAAATTACGTTACTTCAGAAATGTATTTCAAGTATTCGCATGGTCTTTTATGTATGTTGATATATTTACGTCACATGCGTAACCGATGATGGCACTCTGGGGCGGTTTTCACAGCCTGAAGTATAAGTCACCATTTAATTTCATTGCATCTTTTTCCCCATACAATGAAATAAATGGTGGCTGAGGCTGTCATTCTGCCTAACATCTCCCTTTATGTTATGGATTTAGAACAACATGGGAGTGAATGATGACATTATTTTCATCTTCCTTTACTAGAACTCTGATCATACTGTCTAACATTTCAAGTTGGCATTGGTTTTCCTACAGGAGCAGTACTTCAGGCAAGCCTCCATCTTTATCTGCCTCTTCATTATCAATCAGACCACCTACTCCTGCTAAAAGTGTATCCCTTGGTCGAGGCCCAGGGGGCATTGGGACTGTAAGACCGTCGTCTCGACCAAGTCCCGGTGCAGTCTTTACACCGTCTCCTAGCCTCCCTCCACCACCTCCTCTTCTGCAGGTTTCACCACACACTTCGACAGGTACAATTTACCAACCCACTACACTACTGTGAAATATTAAATACCACTGATTGCACATGACTATTTATATATGTGATTAATTTACAAACTTGACTGTAACTGTTTAAGGAATATTCTGGGTTCAATACAAGTGAAACTCAATCGACAGCTTTTGTGGAATAATGTTGATTACCAAAACATTTATTTAGACTTGTCCTTCCTTTTCTTAAAAAAAAAAGAAAAAACTGAAATTTGGATCACAGTGAGTCACAACCATTTAAAATATTCTGTTTTAAAAGTATATCCACAACACATAAACAACATGCATCTCAAAATAATTGTAGTGTGATAAAATTGCTTTGATTTGTTTGATTTTATCAGAAGAATTAATGTAAGCGCTTTTATAAAATAAGTTTCACATTTCTGCCTTTAAACCCTCCCAAAAATTGCCCCATTCACTTCCATTGTGCTTAGATTTTAGCATTTTTTTTAAAGAAGGGTGGAATTCTAATTATTTTATTATTAACATTATGCCAAAAATGCGATTGAGCTTAACTTGAGAACCATGAATATTCCTTTTAAATATTCTTAGAAAGTGAGTGTTTATGTTGTTATGATGGAAGTTATTCTGTTCCTATCCTGCACTCCTTCAGAAAGTTAAAGTTCTTTCTTTTTTCATCCATTAACAGATCAGGATGTGATCTGTCAAGATTTGCCAGAATCCAGTGCACCTGGAGGACCGTCCGTGTCAGGTTCAAGTTCTGGGACCTCCAGTAGATCCTCGCAGGCCCAGAACTCAATCCCCACAATGGCCTACCAGTTCCATCAGCACAATCACCAGCACCAGCACACTCATACTCACCAACACTTCTTGCATCACACCGCAGCAGCAGCACCACTGGTGAGAATTTAACAAAAGCCAATGGAGGGGGCCTGGGTAGCTCAGCAAGTAAAGACACCGACTACCACACCTGGAGTCACAAGTTTGAATCCAGGGTGTGCTGAGTGATTCCAGTAAGGCTTCCTAAGCAACCAATTGGCCCGGTTGCTAGGTTGGGTAGAGTCACGTTGGGTTAAACTCCTCGTGGTCGCTATAATGTGGTTCTCGCTCTCGCTTGGGCACGTGGTGAGTTGTGCGTGGATGCCGCAGAGAATATAGTGAAGCCTCCACACATGCTAGGTCTCCGCGGTAATGCGCTCAACAAGCCACGTGATAAGATGTGCGGATTGACTGTTTCCGATGAGGAGGCAACTGAGATTTGTCCTCTGCCACCCGGATTGAAGTGAGTCACTACGCCACCACGAGGACCTAGATCGCATTAGGAATTGGGCGTGCCAGATTGGGGAGAAAAGGGGAGGAGGAAAAATAACAATAGCCAATGGATGGCTCATTTAAAAAAGTATCTGGTTATGACGTTTCACGCAATTTATATTTTCTTTTGTGGTTGTTTTTTTCACAGTTTGATAAGTATCCAGGCAAGATAGAGGGTCTGTTTCGACACCCCGTAAGTGTTATCTTGATTTTGTTGTCTATAGTTAAGCTTTTAGATTTGACATTGTTAAAATGAAATGTAATAGATTAATTCATAAAAATTGTTAATTTATTGGGACTCTATTAAATCTAAAGTCTGCAGGGCAACTTTTGAAGTTAAGTTCAGAATAGCATCTATTTCTTAAATGTTTATTTATTTTCTCTCTCCTTTGAAGTTTTTTCCTCAGTACCCACCATCTGTGCCTGGAATACAGCCTGTTCTTCCACCCACTGGACCTTTCAGTTCATTGCAGGGAGCTTTTCAGCCTAAGGTATGTGTTGCTTGTCATTTAGGCATAGTTTTGAATATTGAAATCTGAAAGCTCTGTGTCCTGTGTATAAAGGATGATTTTTGATTAAAATCAAATTAGAATGCTTGCTATAACCACAATACACAGTGATCTTGAAGAAAGAGAGACTTCATCAAACTAAGTATTTTGAGAACTGAAAGTTATATTATGTTTGAATGGTACATCAAACTCTTATTTCAAAAGATCATGAACAATTCACATCTTCATGACGACCCATTTGTAGCCATGTGATGCAAGTGTTTGCCATCAAACCCTGCCATATTTTTTCTGCTTTTCTTTTTCTTAAAGGGGTCATATAATGCCATTATTGTACAAGTTAATATGACTCTTTAGGGTCTAAATGAAAACTTTGTAATATACTTTTATTAAAAATTCTCATTAGTATTTTAAGAAAACACTAATTTTACCTGCTCAAAAACAGCTCTGTTTTCAGCACGCCGTTTCAGTGCATATGACTTTAAATGACAATGAGCTTTGGTCACCCCGCCCCTTCTTAGCAAAACCAGCTTTATACTGACCCTCGTTTATAAAGCAGTCTGGTGAAAAATGATTCGCGCAAACATGAACGCATTGATGTTGCTCGTGGGGAATATTCCCATCGTAAACAAAACTCAGCCACTGCGTCTTCAGCGGTTCAGATTTAGGAACATCAAAATGACTGCTGTGTTCGTTATTACACCGAAGAACAGAACACCACAATCGCTTAGGCGCCATTCTGCTCCAGTGTTTCAACAATGATGACGGACTATGATTGACAGCTCGCTCACGAGCGAGGGCGGGTCTGTGTTGAAACACTGCTGTCAATCAACAATCCTGGGAGGGGCGTCCGACCGTGTGACGTCACACGGTCGAACGGCTCGATTTGAGGCAGGGGAAAATATATAAGGAGATTAAAACAAAAACACTGGATGGATTTTTATCATAATAGGATGGTTGTGTACAGGCACAACCAACACACATTTCAGTACAATCAACTTGAAAAAGTGCATGTACCATTATATGACCCCTTTAAGTCTAGTTCATTATGTTGGTTACAATAGTGTAATGTTATTGACAGCTTGTTGCCCTTCAGGGGGCTGCTTCTGAGATGAATCCTGGTTTGGGAGTTGTACCTCCCCATCTGCAACCTAAAGCTACAAGGGTAAACATTATGATGCATATTTGTATTTTGTCTGTTGAAATGCTTACATTTTGGATTTCTCAAATTAATTAATGAGAATAATTTTTTTCATAAGCAAGATCTTTATGGAAATTGTTTTAAAAATGTCTGATGTTTCCTGTCTTTTCTGTGTCCACAGCTTACAGACCCATTTGCACCACCACCGAAAGTCAGTAATGTAAGTTAGACTCTACTTTGTTTTGCATTTAATACCCAGTTGTTGACCTAATGACTAGATTGGAAATCCCTTGTAATTGGAATTTTTCTTAGCAGAAACCTGGAAAATGGTGTGCTATGCATGTCCGTGTGGCCTGGATGATTCTAAGGCATCAAGAGAAAGTCAAGGTTTTATTTTTGCTTTCATTTGTAATGGCCCATAAAACTAGTTGAAGTACTTTCCAAAATATTTTAAAAATAAAAACAATGTTATTCAGTTTACACCACAATTTTTAAATGGTATTTTCAGACATATATTGACCTCTCTTGTTATCTTCCTCAGCTTATGCAGGCTGATCCTCAAAAGCTGGACTTCCGTAATGACCTGCTGCCACGACTCCCTGGCCCTGGTATTGGAGGACTAGGAGGTCTAGGGCCACTTGGTCCCCTTCCACCAACTCATGATCTTACAAGACCAGGAAGCCTGTTCGTAGCCACTGGTGGGTGGTACTCCTTACACTTATTCCTTTTAATCAGTTAATCAGGTATTTTGCAGGTAACATAAGCCTGTAATGTTTATTAAAAACAGCAAGGCTGGGCAATGTATTTACAGTCAAATCACTGTTAAGCCATGAAAGTGAGGTGTTTTCATCTGCTAAATCACAGTTGACATGCAAGAAAAAATAAAAAAAGGATGTGAGGGGTTTTTAAAGTACAACTTTGCTATCTACTTTACCGTCTAAATTAGAAAGACTTATAGAGGACATAAACCACCAGCTTGTCTAAAATTCAACACTCAATGGTAGTCCATTTATGGGTGTTTAAGCTTTTGTCTGAGTTGACCCATGTCTTCTCAGGTGGAGTCAATCCGTCCTCCACACCATTCATGCCTCCATCAACGCCCCACTCCTCTTTCCTCACCCCAGCTGCACATCTGGGTAAGAGACTGATTTTGAGAAAGTCGGTAATTGACAAGCACCATGTTGTCAAATCTTGCAAGTAGTTGAATCAAATGTCAATATAACCCATATATTCCATTCACTCTGGATGCTGCTCTTGGACCTGAGTAGGTCTGTTTTCCAGGCTTGCTTCGTTACCTAGCTTTTTAGAGCAAAATTTACATTATATTTATTAGAACTATGAAGACAGTTTTCATCATTACTAATGACCTCTTTCTCTTGTTGCAGACCCATATGGTCGTTCACCCCCCTTCTCTTCTCTGGGAGCCTTGGGTTCTGGTGCCTTTGGGGGCTTAGGCAGCCCCACAATAGGTTTGTCACGCTTTTTCATTCATTAATTGGGTGATTCTAACTGGAATGTCGTAATTTATTATATTTTTTTTATACATATTTGTGAAAATAAAAATAAATATGTATGTATATATTAGACATATGTTAGTATACTGTATATAAAAAGATTCAGTGAAGGACAGTGTTTTATCAGTCACATTTTCTCTCAGCCAAAGACAAATTTAATTTTTTTATTTTTTTATTCACATTTAGCTGCAAGTGCGGTTGGAGGTTTAGGTAACCCCCATGATCCATGGAATCGTCTGCATGTTACCCCTCCTTTTTTCCCCTCTGGATCCTCTTGGGTTAAAGGACCTGAGAAAAGAGATGATAGAGGAAAGGACATGGAGAGAAGAGAGCTGACTCATATAAAAGATGAAAAGGACAGGTATGACATAATGGGAAACCTTGCCATCTCCAAAGTACTTAAGAGTATTAGATATTTTTTCTGTTTATATAGAGATTACTTTTCTTGTATTGGCTGTAGATACAATTATATGGTGCTTATCAAGAGTGAATAGTGTTTTGCATTTCACAAATTGTCCCATACTTTGAAATTGTTTCACACAGAGACAGTCTCTTGTATGGACGCCAGCCTGTGCGAATGTCACCTGGTGTCCCAACCCTCAAGCACCGCAGCAGCACCCCTAGTTCACATATGAATGGCTTGGGCTCACTAAGCGGAGGTGGGGTGCAGTCTGATAACCAAAGTAGAGAGCGTGAGCGAGAAAGAGAGGCAGACAAGAGACAACATTCTGCATCTAGGGCACCAGCGTCAGCTTCCTCTGCAGCACCGGACAGACCTCGATCTTCAACATCGTCTGTTCTCACAACTTCTCCTGGTGCACCCTTAGCACATTCTCCTCTGGATATTTTTCACCGGCAGCCACCACACACTCTTAGCACAGAATCTTCACAAAGAGAGAACAATGGTCCAGCCTCTTCTTCCTCCTCTGCTAGTTCACTTCCAGTCAAGAAACCTGATCGGACCACAACTCCGGTATCCAAATCTGCACTTTGCCTAACCTCTGGGATGCTCCTACCCCAAGTCAAGGTCAAAGAAGAACGTAAAGAGGAGCCCGAGCCAGTGCCCATCTCCTTATCACATCATGCTGTACCTCCACACAGCTTTGAGCAGCCCAGTAGTCGACATCACCACCATCCATCCACCCCATCCTCAACTCACTCATTGACTCCTACACCTGGCGTGCCTCTTCCTCCACCAACTCCACATCCTCCCCATCATCATACTCTATCCCTCTTAGATCGTTCACGAGCTATTGATGCCTATCTAGGGGGTTCTGGAAGTTCAGCTGGACTGGTAATAGGTTCTGCAGCTGACCGGTTCCCACCACATCCACATGCTCCTCCTCAAGGTCATTCCCAAGCCACTCACAACTTTCCATGGGACCCTTGGAGGGACCTGGCTGCCCAACAACAGCATCAACGCAGGGATGTATTGGCCTTAAGGTCAGATCCCCACTTTGCACTTCGCTCTGATCCACACTTGTCTCGACTGTTCCAGCAACAGCAGGTTCAGCGCTATTTGGAGGCAGAAAGAGCGGCAGTTGCAGCAGCTGTGGCAAACAGCCCACACCATACACAAGTACCTACCTCTATGTCCTCTGCTAATTCCTCAGCAACCAGACCAGAGTTTGGTTTGATGTCCCATCCATTCGATGAGGAACAACGTGCTCATATACTGCGGGAAGACTTTGAGAGAGCACGGTACTTTGGGATGCACCCACATCCACACCTATCCACACACCACCTTCCTAGCCCATCTCATGCTGCTCACCTAGAACAGCTTCATGCAGGGCTACTTGGTCACTCTCATCTTCATCAAGGCGGAGCCTCCACACCATCACATCATTCTGGCCTCTATGCTAGACTGGGACCTCTGAATTCACATTCACATGTACCTAATGGCATTTTAACCAAGACCCCAGGTCTAGTTGGGGCATTGTCAGTTGGGGCTCCACCTCCTCTCATTCCATCTGTGAACAGATCCTCTACTCCAAACCGTGGCTCCAGACTTGGTGGGCCAGGAGACATGGCCCTTTTCACCACACATAAAGATGGGGAGTCCAGATAGTACTGAATTATTGTGCTGAAACCACACCTTACATGGCAGAGTTCTACAGGACACTCAGACAGCACTGTTACAGTGACCATAAACAAGTGTTGAATCCACCTGACTTTCCAGGGCTGTTTGATATATTTATCCACTGTGGTTATGTTGGTACAGTTAAGGTACTCCCTTGCTGTGCCCTGGTTTGTATTAGGGTTTTCTTTACAAAAAGGCCTGTGATGTTCAAAGACTATTCATTACTACTACTAATTTGAAGACAGTGAGATGGATCCAGAATTGTGTACAGTGACACCGTTATCTGTTTTACACTTGCCGTGCAGAATATGTTTCTCCAACTGAAATCAAGGAAAGCCTACTTTAGAGTTACGGTCTTGAGCTTAGCATTTGAAGAAAGAGAAATCGGACCCTGACTGAAATAGTCAAGTACTTCTCTGATTGTCTGAATCAGCACTGTTGGGAAATATTTGAATTTAAAGATACATGCTGTCCACATTCTGCTTTAAATATTAAAGTCAAACATCAGACAACTTCCATGAACATCAATTGAACTTAAGATTTATTTTTTTCTTTAGAAAAGTTATTATGAACTGTACATCTTGTTGGATAATATTTTAAAATTCAAAGGGAAAGAACTGTCTCCCATTCATTAGTCAGGCTTGGCATAAGAGCTGGGCCAGAATATAGTAGAATAGTGATATTTCTTTTGTAATAATTATTGTTAACATGAAATACCTTCCATAATAAATATATTCACTGTTTATGTTATAATGTCATGTTTCAGGTCTCACCAAATGCACTCCCATGTTTAAATGAGTCAGTGATGATTACAGTCCAGCAAAGAACTACAGTGATATTGCTCTGATCCGATATATTGGTTGTGTTGATATCAATGTACTAAGGATGTAACAAAGCCAGCCTCAACAGTGCATAGAACTGAATATATTTATACTTTGGGAGAGGTGTGTGTGTTATTTTTGTTTGATCAAGGTTGAAGCTGGTGGATGTCTCCAGAAAAACAAACATCATACAGACAAACTCAGAATGACATGGGTCCTCTATCTACTGGACAAAAGAAGTGCTCATCTTGTAACTGCAGCTAAACTACAGGATTAAAGGACTCTTAAATAGAGATACAGGACATTCTGGATTAATTGTTTGAGCAAAACCAATTTTATACATTTTAAATATGCCCCCTCCCCCTGCAAAGATAACCACAAAGATGAATTAAACAAATGGTTGGTTATTTACATGTGTGTTATTGTATTGATTCATTGTGTATAGCTGCTCACACATGAGTATCTATAATATAAAAGTTTATTACTGCCACATCACAAAGTTGAGTCAAGTTTTGATGGTATAGTCTATGCTTTTCATATTTCATTTTACTTCCACGTTCATAAAACTAACATCTATTATTAATATAATTTAAACTATAAGACTGCTCAAAGTTGATTCAAAGAATACCTTTTCTTTACACACTAGTTTGAAGAAACGATTAATGTTCAAAAGCTCCAAGAACGCACAGTTTAGAGTGTCATAAGTTTCTCATAAGACTTTTAGATTTTAAAAGAAAACGCCTGCAATGTCTGTTCAGCTGCATCTGTGTCAGACGCTCTCACGTCTCGCGAGATGTCGTTGAGCTCCGCAACTTGGTCAGCAGTCGTTCGTTCCTCCATTTCGCTGCGTCGAAAGTCTCCTCCCCGCAACCGCTAGATTCAGCGATCCCGAAACCAGTCTCTCTCGGACCGTTCTTTAACTTGATCCTACGAACCTGCCAGTACCTCACTGGGTACCGAGAGACAGTTCGGAACGGTCTCATCTTGGATTGAGTACGATTTGAAGCGGATGGCGACTCCTTCTGCGAGAATTTAGTAAAAGAAAGGTGCTCGGAAATGTCAGGTAGGTGGGAACTTAAGATGGCGGCGGTGAGATGAGGGGGGAGCGCTGGGGAGGAAGTGATGGGAGGGGGAGGGGGGAAAGGGGTTATAGGGGGATTGTGACATGGCGGTTCAAGTTTACTTTCTAGAAGTCTGGTGGTTAAAGTATTTATCACTTTTGAAAGGTTACCCCTCAGCAAGACATTGATTAAGCTGAATCGCATCAGCACATTTGAGCATCACTCCTATCTCTATGTAATGCAATGTATATGAAAACTTGTGCAAGTCCAAGTGGTTTCGGTTTCCTTTGTGCTGCACTCTTTGGAGACATCACGTTGAAAATGAAACTCGTCCGTCAATGCGAGTCCAACAACCAACTTGTTATTGTGCGTTATTGTTATTGGCCTCCAGTGTTACTTCGAGTGTAGTTTACTTTATCAAACACATTGCCACCCCTTAGAAATAATTGAATTTACCCATATTTTTCAGTAAAACTGAAACCAATGAGTTGCTAAAGGCCATATATATATGCTGTTAATACAGTATGTTGCAGAAAATGAATTGACTGGCATTTTTTGTCACGCGTGACCACAAACAGTGACGTCACTTGGTCCCTTGTATGGGTAAAAAAAAAAAAAAAATTACGTTAAGTGACAAGTCTTTTAAGTCCGTGTCAAGGGATTACAAGAAAATGTAGTTCACTTTTCTCGTTGCATAACTTCTTATGGAAGGCGACGAATGCACGCGCTCGGTTTGCCCCGTGCGCTAGAGAGCTCGAGACGGTGTGTGTATTTATACATGTATCAAAGTCTCTGTGTGTGTGTGTGTGTGTGTGTGTGTGAAAGAAAGAAAGAGAGTGAGTGAGAGAGATATCTAATAACAGACATCCTCTCTCGCAATATTTCACAAAACGGCCAAGGACATTAGCTCTGTGTAATTTTAACTTCAACATCGTAAATGAAGCGTTGTCCTAGCTGCTGCATTTTAACATATATGGGCTTTTAGCATCGCTAGCCTGCTCAAGGCCCATGTGTGTCTACAGCCCGCCTCATGTATATATATTTGCCGGCAGCATTCATTATCTCCAGAATAAACGTTAACCGTCAAGTGTTGGCTGTAGTTTATAATCATTCACTGAGAATAACATCCGATTGAGCGGTAACTCGTCGCTAAATGCTAGCTGTAAATAAAGCACCCGGACTGTTGTACTGAAATGACCGTGTCTTAGCCAACCGGCTCCACAATTACATCAGTTGTTTTCCATTTATGATTTAAGTTATGTTTTTAAAGTTGTGAACAACTCATTTTTAAACGACCATGCCTTATTTGGTCTGGTAAATGCTGAAGGAAGACGCCGCTGGCTTTTTGAAGAAGTTGCATGTGTACAAATGTATGTGCATGTGAATTTTCAGAAGTATTAAAAGCGAGTACTGTCGCAACTCATGTGTTCAGTTGATTCAGCAAGTAGAATTGAATCATGTACTTGCTGTTTTTGCGTTAGGGTTTCTAATATAATATTAATTTATCTCTAAATGTTTGTCTCTTCCCTCAGATCCGGTAGTGTCTTTGATCTCATCATCCTGGAAATAGAAATCACGGAAGAGGCTGGTCCTTCATCACTTACAGGTGTTTAGTTCTTCCAATTTATATGGTATTGTTTATTTGCAAGCTGATTAGTCTGGCCCTAAAAATAGATCTAAAGCTATGTGTTATGTATATTTGCATGTGTATAATGTAGACAATGGTTAGTCTTGACACGTTTAATTTCTGATCTTCTAGGCTCAGTGTCTAGCAGTGCCATTTCTGAAGCAGGACATTCTGGGGAAAAGGCGGTGCCACAGTGCACCTGTCCGGCAGTGGCTGTGCTGGGTGGCACCTCCGTGGCTGCGCAGAATGTGGCCGGGCCACCCCAGCATGCCCTGCAGCCAGTCGCAGCTGCCCCTCTACCACTGTCATCAGATTACATTGCCACTGGATCTAAGCAGCACAAAGGAGACTCAAAGGCTGCACATACAGAACAAACCATCACTGACGCTCAACAAAACAGCGGCACTAAGAAACCAGAGGAGCTATCAACTTTGTGTCATAAAGAAACTGTCTCAAGAGGACTGGTGTCAGCTTCTGCTAAAGAATTGCAAAAGCTTTCAAAAACATTGGGAGGTCAGACTTTCTCAGACAGACTGTTTGAAAGCAGGACGACAATAATTGCAAAAAAACAGGATTCACTTTACGGGTGTAACACAGAGAAAATAAGCCTTGCACACAGGGAGACTGATATGGCGGAGGGATCCAGCACAGGCCTCTGCCAAGATTGGAGCAAACAACTTGGAGATGCAGGGGATGTCTCTGTTGCTAATGAGACTGAAAAGGGACCCTTGCCTCCAGAGACAATCAAATTGGAATACAAGCCTGATATTAGTCTGGAGAAGATGCCTGGAAAGCACACACCTGGAGAGAGCCCTTGTATTCCAACAACTCAAGTCATCCCAGCAGTCTCAAGTACAGTTAAGACAACAGACAGAGATATGCATCAGACATCATTTGAGTTTAGTGTCCCACAGGAACAAAGTACGACAAATTCAGCTATGGCTTGTAAACTTGATGACTCTAAGGAGACTATGGAAGATGTTCCAAAAGGTCTACCTAAAACAAAAGAAGGTGGCATTTGTCCAGCTAAAAAAACATCTGAGGGAACACAACAGGGTTTTAGTGGAAATTCTCTCTGCTCAGGGTATTCCTCCTCAAAGCAAGGAGGACCTTACTCTGCACAGCACATTACCCCAGACAATGGAAACAACTTGCCAATCGACTCCAATGAGGGTTATCCTCCTGAGGACTGCAGTAAAATAAAGCAGGGGTCTGAATTGGTGTCTACTACAAAAAGAACCACCCTCCTTAATGCAAGTCCACAGTTTAAATCACCTAATCTGCCCACCCTGCATGAGAATATGAAGTCTGCACAAGAGCTAAGCTCTCAGCAAATAAACTTAAGTGGAATCCCCAAAACTTTTCATTTAGGTAAAGAGACTGGTGCAAGGGAGGGAGAAGGCAATGATAACCTCCCTGTACATGGAGATCTGTGTTCTAATTTGGTTGCTAAAGATGTATTTCATGACATTTCTGTTGATGTACCAAAGCAGTCTGTGGATGGGACTTGCACGAACAATGTGCAAATCCCCATAGTGAATGAAGGGTCACATATCATGGTTTGTGGCTTGTCAGATATGATTTTGAAACCGAATGACAGTGCCAAGTGGATAGAAATATCCATGTCCTCAAATCACCAACAGGATGGGGGCATTCCACTCGCCCACGCAGAGAACTTTGTAACTTTAGAGTCGCTAGAATCAGATCAGTCAAGCCCTTCTCAGGCCACCATTGACTGTGTTGTCCAACAAGTGCAAGAGTCCATTCCAGCAGATAATAAACTCTCACAGATACAGAGATGCCTGAATGACACACCAGGTATTGTGAATGTGGAAGAGAGGCAGGAGAGTGCAGCGGCTCTGTCTGAAATCAATGCTGTTGAGATGAAAGATTTGACTGATGTTGGAATTTTAATGCAGCCAGAAATGGAGGATACCTGGTTGGTTGTAAGCGAGATCGATAGGCAATGCGAGGGCACAGAGCCCAGGGCAGAGTCTCTGGTGCAGTGCCCTGAATCCCAGTCAACTGTTGCTGTATATGAGTGCAATATGCCCTGCTTTACCACAACTGCCGTACACGGTGATTTTAAGCTACTGTTACCTGAAAAAGTAGAGGAAGAACTTGCAGTTAAACAAGTTCCTGATCCAATGGAAACATTGACGCAAGAGTTCACACCACAGTTCTCTCAAGCCCAGAGTAATCTAGACTCTCAGACCTCATCTAACCCTAATTCTCTAAAACCCACACAAGAGTTACCCACCATGCCCACAATAATTATCAAGGAAAATGAAGATTCAAGTCCCAATAATCTTGTAAACACAGTCACAGAGTTTACGCCCTCTCTGATAGACAACACACTTGATTCTGTGCCGCAAGAATCTGTTGTGGTGGTGGAAAATACACCAGGTGTGTCATTAATTTCATTGTCTTGTGACACAATTGATCCAAAACTACTGATTTTAAGAAAGGGTGACAACCCTTTCCTTAAGCCCCCTCCTTCCCTGTCTGCTAGGATCTCAACTACACAGAACTCCCCTGTCCAGGCTGCTACCCCCAGTAATGGATCACATAAAGCTTCAGAGTGCCTTGCTAAAACTAATTCAACTGCAGACTCTCTGCATGATTTCACCTCCACCATTAAGGCAGATGCCACGTTACCTGCTAAACACCCTGTCTCAAACATTCTCTCACAGTCTTCTCGGACTGTTCCCACATCTAATGTACTTTCAAAGAACAGCTCTGTTAAAGAAAACTTAAGTAAATCAAATTGTTCTCAATGGTCAGACAAGATGCTTCAGAATGAATCCTCTGCTAATACTTCTTTATTAATAGTACAACTTCATAACTCACAAAGCCGTCTTTCATCCTCTGGAGATGAGTGTGGTACTGTATCCAGTGTTGACCCGGAGGGGAATATGACTGAACAATCTCCAGCCAATACACCATGCCAAGACTCAACATCTTTGGGGGGTGAACTGGAGTTGGAGCAGCAGCAGTCACCAGATGAGCATTTGTCAACAACACAAGATGCTCAGCACGCTGTCCTGGAGCCACTTGAAGAAAGCAGTGATGGTGAGGTTGACAGTTCCATGGAGATCCAGAATGATGATAGCAATGCTATGTCCAGTCCAGCACCAAACAAGGTAAAATCAACACTGCTATTATTGGTTCGGTTATCCAAGTCACCTGCTATTGCTTTTTGGAGTGATGTTGCAAAATATGTTGCAAAGGTTTCATGTTCAATTAATCGTATTTGATTACATACCCTGTTTTTACATGCACATACATAGTCATCATGATGAAAGCTAATAATGGAGGCAGTCAGCAAAAGTGTATTTCGAATGCAGATGTTTTTAAGCCTATGTACATTATCCATAACAGTGTGAAAGCCATGATTTGATGCTAGCGCACTTATTGGCTGTATTTTGAGCCATGTGTGTTTTCCAGCATGTGCAGAGCAGGACAGACAAACCAGGCTTATTATTGAAGGTAAGAGGTATTAGGCATTCTTCAACTCTGATCTGCTCTGTTCTGATCTCATCTGATTCAAGTTGATGTGAAGATCCTACTCCTTCCAAATAGTGGTTGACCGATATGGATTTTTCAAAGGCAGATAGCGAACTATATGGCAGGTTGCACAAAAACACAACATTTACTTCATCACTAATATAGTTATTTATGTCACACAAAAAGAAGTGTTCAGGTTAAGCAGGCAAGTGGTCAGGGTTATTGGCCGATGCCAATAATCTCAAAATGGCCAAATATCGTCCGATTAATGGGCCTGGACACTATATCGGTCTATCACTACTTCCAACTCACTGCCTTAAAAATGATTGTTTTTTCAAGTATAACCTGACAGGAGAGTAGGTGAGTGTAAAACAATTGTAATTTTTTTTTTTTACCCAGGGTTTTATGGAGAAGCGTGGAGGGAGGTTTTAAGATGCTTGTTCATCAAGATGTCCTTGTAGACCAGGCTGTTTTTATTAAGCTCTCTTTCTCCCTTTTGTCTTTTCTTGAGCACTCCATCACGCTTTTGCAGTCTACACTGAATTATATTGTGCACTCATACATTCAGATCCTCTACTTTATTTTTCTTTCCCAAGGTTTGCCAGTGGATTGCAGGCAAGGTCACCGCAGGCTCTACTCCTTCCACTTCTCCCGTTCCATGTCCATCTCCATCACCCTCATCCAGTGACTGGATACGTTCCCACTCAGACGGTGTCTCACCTGTACCAAGTTCTAAAAACACACCCTCCACTTCCTCCCAGGGTTCTGGTGGCTGTTCTCAGTCAGAGCAAACAACCACCCCCAAATCTCGCTCAGAGAAGCACACAGACATGGCAGAACTGGCAAAACATGTGAGTAGTATTTAATATGCATTTGAAAATGTGTCATTCAGACACATTATTTAATTAGCCATTCTTTTGCTTTTTCCCCCCACTTTCAACAGGAAGCAGAAATAGAACATCGGACCCTTGCCCTAAAACGTGATGGTTTCTGGTCCCTTAAACGTCTGTCTCGCTTAACAGAACCAGTACGCCCCAAAGTTCAGTGGGATTACCTGTGTGAGGAAATGCAGTGGCTTTCTGCAGACTTTGCACAAGAGAGACGATGGAAAAGAGGAGTAGCCCGAAAAGTACGACAGTTATATCAGTCTGTCCTTTTTGATATGTAATATTTTTATGGAATGGGGGTTGATTCAGCATTGGAACTAATTTTCAGGTAGTACGGATGGTAATGCGCCATCATGAGGAGCTGAGGCAGAAGGAAGAGAGAGCAAAACGTGAGGAGCAGTCCAAACTGAGGCGAGTGGCTTCCTCAATTGCCAAGGAGGTCCGCGCCTTCTGGAGCAGTGTCGAGAAGGTGATTTTCTGTTTTTTTTTTCTATTTTAATGCACCTACCCTTTACATTATCGCATGAATTTGACCTGAAAAAGTCTTTGGCCCTATTTACACCTTACATTAACATCCATTTTCAGTGATCGGATTGCTATCAGGTAGCACTTCACCTCATTAAATGAGTTTTAAATGCACCCAAGATGCATTGTGATTGGATCGTGATGAGATTACGCTAATATCATTCGTTGTTAAAGTGCTGGGTTGTGTGTTCTTTTTTTCTTAATGCAATGTATAGAATACAACAGACAAAATCCCATGAATTATTCCATTGGAATACACTTGGAAAATCTCATCTCTCTCCTTAAATCCCACTCGCCCTCGTCTCACTCCTGTTTTCTAATCTTGCACATCACAAGTGAAACCAGGCTTTACTTGTGCATTTCATATTAAAAGCATATACAAAGTGCCGAACATGAGACAAATACCATTACATTTGCTTCAGTGACCCAAAATGTTGCTTTGGTTGTTGTCAAAAAATATTTAATGAAGGAAAAAACCCGTACTGTTAAAGTGATAGAAAGCATTTTAATTATCTATCAGTGTTTTTTAAAATTTGCTAAAAGTTACCACAGCCACTGATGTAATATGCAAGTAGCATTTTCCATTTTGCGTGGGTAATTTTTATTGGATATCTATCCGATCACAGTGGAGACAAGGTTTTGTCTGCAAAGTGTAAATGCAATCCAGCTAAAGAATATCTAGATACTATCCAGATATGAAACCCATGGTAATGCAAGGTGTGAGTCAAGCTGTTTAGCACGGTTAAAATTAAATCTTTATTGTACTAAATTGTATCGGTTCACACTTGAAAATGATTCCCACCCATTGCTGTACATAGGTGGTCCAGTATAAACAACAGTCCAGACTGGAGGAGAAGCGGAAGAAGGCCCTAGATCTTCAGCTGGATTTCATTGTGGGTCAGACAGAGCGTTACTCTGATTTATTAAGTCAGTCCCTGCAGGCTGCTCCTGTTCACAGTTCGGAGAATGCAGCTGTCACCGAACAATCACAGTTGAGTGCTGTTGAAGAAGATGGTGAGGACTGACTTTTGTTTTGCTGTTGTTATTTAGATGTTCACATGAAGTATATTGAAAGTGAATGAGCAAACCATGGCCCAAGAAGTATTTGGACACTTAAAACACACCTAAAATATATGTAATTTTATTAGAAAAGATGATGTCAAACAAAGTGACTTCTGAAAGCAAATGGTTCTAGACTTTTTCTCAGAACTTACTAGTGATTGACGATATATTGCAGAGGCCAATAAATAAATTGGCCGATATTTGACATTTTTAAATTATAGGCATTGGCCGATACATTTTCCTGTTTCACAAATCGCAACGCCACTGAGAACCGCCTGCTTGCACGTGAAGGATCCGTTGAGATGCGTGTTCCTTTTGCGGTCACGTGCCTTTGTGTTACTACAATAACAGACAGTAGTAAAGTCTCATTCAAGCAGTCCCCCTGACTGTGCTTGTGCTATCTTTCTTTAAAATAAGTGCCACTTGCTTTGATATTATATATTTTTGAAGTGTCATGTTATCTAATGCAATTACATTGCATGGTAATAGATTTTTAAGAATGGCTTAAGTGATTGAACACTTTTTAGAGTCATTGTAGAACTGTAATAAATTAAGAAATGGAAATCCTTTTTTTAATCTGCTTTTGTTTTGTCATTCAAATGTTTTAGTAGCAGTAAGTTTTTATGTGTAGTCAACAACGATAAAATTGAAATTGTTTGTAATTTCAGTGTTAACTTAGTTTAGTCCTAGAATTCTAAATGTTTGTTTATCTGCTGCAGACAGAGATTTTGAGCCACCGTGTGAGGAGGAGGATGATGAAGAGACCATAGAGGTTGAGGAGCAGCAAGAGGGAAATGATGCAGAGACACAGAGAAGAGAGATAGAGTTACTGAGGCAAGAGGGCACTCTGCCTCTGGACCAGCTACTCAGTACTTTAACTCTCCCCCAGGTACCCTTGAATTAATGCAATTATATCATTGTTCACAGAAGTTTAAGTATTGTATCATAATTATATGTCTGTTCCCAAATCTTAAAATATACTTTTTTTTATTGCCCAGGATGTTGATTTAAAGGAAGAGGCCTCAGATACTTCCTTCTCTACGGTTGAAGATGAAGACAAGGAATTCTGTGCAAATGAAGAAGATGGTTAGTAGAGTTTTATATTGATAGAAATGTAACTTGCAGGGAAACTCTGTTTTATGTAATTTCACAATTGTGATTTCCAGGCCTGGAAAAGTTAATCTAAACAATATCTAAAAAACCTAAATTAATAAATGTTAAAGGGATAGTTCACCAAAAATTTGCTCATCATTTCCAGTGGTTTAATCAATGTCGTCTTGAGTGATCCTGTTGTTTTTTGGAGAGATCAGATCAAAATGTAGCTCTTTTTTTTCCCTGTACATCTTGACGGCAGTCTGCTTCGCAATCATGATTTCAAGCTCCATTACAATTAAAGTGTAATCAAGCTTGAAATCATGATTGTGCATAGAGACTGCAATGACAAGATATGCAGTAAATAAATTATATTGTGGTCTCTCACCCAAAACCAACTGAATCACTTCAGAAGACATTGATTTTGTTATTAACTTTTTATTGATTCAATATAAGCCAAACAGACATAACAGAAAACGTGGAATCACCCTCCGTCCCCCAGACTCTGAATTAGCAGGGAGTAATGCACTGATGGCTCTTGACCTTTTACAAAAGCAGTATTCCAGTCCCAGAGTATCTGCCGCCCAAAAATAGTACAAAGCAGTTGGCGTAGCTGTAAATACCTAAAAAATTGAGACCTGGGAATCCCAAAATGTTGAACCATATTTTCAAAGGATCTCAACCCTCCACTCTCATATACGTAACTGAGCATATTGACCTCCCTCACAATCCACTCTTACCAGCAGAAAGGGGAATTATTAATACATACATTTGGGTTCAGCCTAGGGATGTCGCGATTACCTGATTTCACATAAACAGCGATTAAAATGGCCACTGTTATTAAACCTTAAGAATTTTTAAACTACAGTTAAAAACTGGAATAAAACATGTCTATTTAAAAAGAAATTTGACTGAAAATGAGTCTTTCGATGTGAGTCTAACTACTTGCACCATGCGTGTGTCCTGCACTCTGCCTGGCTTGTCTGTGAGGCTGTTACTATGGTAACAGAGTTCACAAGGTGATTGTCTAAATAGAATAAATGTGCAGAACGTGAAAATTCAGTGCTCGTGAAACTCTCAAAATGAAAACTGCGGAACTACGCGATCTCCTGGAGTTGTATCTGCCAAATAAATTAGCTATTTAGGAGCATTTGTCTATCTAAAAAATGGCACATTAGTTGAAGACTGTTGTCCAGTATGCAAAATGTTCAGACGAAAAGTGCCAGCAAAAGCAGTGAAAACATCTAATATGTTCCAGCACCTGAGGGATCACCATCCAGAGATGAATTCCCAGATGAAGGTAATAATTTTACAAACAGTAAATATTATATTGGTGTACTACTTAACTTTTGGTAAAGTCAAACACATGGTTCAGGGGGGGTTGGATATTTTTTATTTATATTTATTGAAAAGGAATACATACTTTTTTGTTGAAAAGTTACAGTACGTGCTGGTATCAGAGGGCAGATAGAGAAAATTGCAAAAGCTTAAATACAAGTACTTTACCTACTTGTTTTCAGTTAAAAGTAGGAATATTTATGTGTCCTAACAAATGCTGCAATAAAAAGTTTTGTTTGTGGAGGTTTTTATTGTTGCATAATAGGTACATTTGCAGATAATCATAAAAATTCTTTATTATTAAAAAAATTATATAAAAAATTTACATCGTGACATCCCTAGTTTAGCCATATGCTCGAAGCAACATTTAAATAAATGTCCGAATTAAACACTGGACACTTTTGTCCATAACACTTGTAAATGCAAGATAACTGGGTGCAAGCTCTTAACTTCTCCGGTTAATTTAATAGAACGTATAGACCGACTGATGTGGGATTTTCTTTTTTATACCGATTTTATAAGGGGGGTTCACATATCGGGGATTTTACCGATATGGTGGCCGATATTGTTAATTTTTGAGCTGGAATGAAAACTTTTCTATGTGGATTGTGCAACGATATGACTTTGCAAAGGTACTCAGAAGGCTGCAAAGAATATTTGACATTAGATATTTTAACATTTGACTCAGCTGCGCACTGCGTCTCGGTATGCTGCGTTCGTTGTTTTAGTTTTTTGTTTAATGTTTACTGTTAAATGTTGGTTTATGGCTCGTGTAAAAGTGGAAGGATGACTGCCTGGAAGATTACTCATGGTTTTGATGCCATGGATTATTGGCCTGTTTTGGTCCTGTTTGGAGATGCAATCTCCTATCGCACGTGGAAGCTGGAGTTTGGATGTGGGTGGTGCAAGATCACCGCTCGCACACTTGTAAAGCCGAAAGACTTTGCTTGAGATAAATTCAAAGATGTCATAGGAGATGATAACAAGTCACTTTAATAGCTTGATGATGGAAAACATACCACAGGAGATGATTAGATCGAAACGGAAAAAACAAGGAAGGAGAGGTGGCATTCGGAACCGCCTGCGACAGATTTAATCGGCCACCCTTGCCATCCATTATCTTCAGTAACCTGCGCTCATTGAACCACAAAGTGGATACAATAAGATCATACACAAGGTACTGTAACGAATTCCGTGAGGCATCTTTGTCATGGTTTACGGCGAGTTGGTTGCAATCTACAATGCCTGACTCTCTTTGAGGTACCTAGATTCACCTTAGTACGAGCAGATGGACATAGATTCAGGTAAAAGTAAGGGTGGCGAGACGTGTGTACATAAACAATAAGTGGTGCCGTGTGTATTCGGTAAAATGCAAGATCTGTGATCCAAATGTGGAAATTCTAGGCATGACTTTAAGACCTTTTTATCTGCCAAGAGAATTTGGATGCTTATTATCTATCATTACTCCAAGGTATTTATATGTTCCTACCTGTCTGATAGTTTTATTATGTATAACAACAGGCAATGTATGAGCATCGGATGTTGACCCAAATACAATCTCTTCAGTTTTTTTATATTAATAAAAAGGGCATTGTTGTCACACCACTCTACCAATTTAGTCACCACCTGTTGGTGCAATCTAGAGTCACTTAATACAGATATTAACACGGTATCATCAGAGTACTTTAAGATATATTGACTAGACCTGTCTATACGACAGTCATCTATCATATAGACCAAAGATATTAAGGAAGTTATGAATAAAGAAAAGTAGCATTTAGAAATAAGGACTTTAGATTACTCAAACAGACAGAAAAAGAGTTAAAAATCAAATTAAAGGAAGCAAAAGAATCTCATAGGCAGTGTTTAGAATAAGCCTTCAGGGTTAAAAATAAAAAGAAGGTCTGGGATACTATGAAAACAATGACAGTATTGTCATCTTCAAACAAATCAATTGTGACAGATAATGAATTTTGCTTTGCCAATTAATTAAACACCTTTTTTACTAGATTTGAACCTACAGGTAATTATGTCAATCGTAATGAACCAGTAAATACAGTTGCATTTTCTCCTTCAGAGAGGATTGTTATTGATGTTGCAGATTTCAGGATGTCATTTCAATCTACAAATAAGAGGAAAGCTGTAGGACCGGATGGATGGAAAAATAATTCTGCATATGAGCTGGCCCCAGCGTGGCAACCAATGTTTCAGGCTTCTATAGACACACATACATAAAACCATTACCTAAAATTCCATGTCCAAAAGAATGCAAGGATTACAGACCTATAGTCCTTACTTCAGTAATTATGAAATGTTTAGAAAGAATATTGCTTAAAGTGCACCTATTTTGGCATTTAAAATGTTCCTAATATTGTTTTGGGAGTCCCCAACAACAGTTTCACATGCATGCAATGACAAAAAACACTTTTGTTGTCTTATAATATGCATTTATGTTTACCTGATTTGCTCACCGACTCCCAAATGATTCGTTCAACGACTCATTTTTCCAAACCCCTCCTTTGCGTGACGCTAATCTGCGGTGATTGGTATACTCTGTGCAGAGATTGTCGGAAACGGAACGCCCATCACCGCTTTGTAGTAAAAAAAATCAAAATCAGAGAAGGAATTTGAGTTGATTTATGTTAGCGATCATAGCCCAAAGTTCGGTGGTAAACACCCAATCAGTTATTGTTTGCGTTAGCCCAACGCATAAACATATTGGTAAAGCACTGCATTACTACAAGTTATTGCTCTATTCTTTATGACAACTCCAATAACATCGACAAACATTTCACATATTTCACATTGGAGACCTAGAAGCTGCGCTGAGCGTAACTTACACAACACACACAAATACTTATTAAGCATGCTAAAAAACACATAAAAGCAACAATTATTAATAATACTTACAGGTTGTGATTCAGAGGAGGAAGCTGATCCAAATAAACTTGGTACTGAACCTTCCTTCAGTATCAACCGCTCGCTGAATCCACACTTGAAAGCATTCATGTTCATAAAGCAATCGTCATTAAAATGACGCGAACACAGCACAAGGTTCGGGCTATACTTGTGTGGTATAGTTGTAAATATAAACTCTAGCCACTGATTCTTCACATGCTCGTCCCTGGGCAGTGAAAAAAAGGTCGCTTTTGATATGCACTTCAGAACACAGCGTCTTGTTGTCGACATGATGTTTTCAAGTTTACCCTGGTGTCTGCGCGCGCAATGAGTGGGCGCGGCTAATTTGATAATTTTTGGTCTTGACGTCACAACGAAAAGGAAAATGACTCTACTTGCAATTTTTGTTTTTTAAAAAAAAACAAACACTTTCATAAAACTTTGCAGGATGTTTTTGTTCACTTAAATCTATGTTACACACTACATGAAAGGTAATTTTCAAAATTCCATAATAGGTGCCCTTTAAAGATCTGGTGAGCACAATCAAAGTCAAACTTGATCCATGTCAATTTGTTTTCAAGCAAGGCAGCAGTACAGAAGATTGCTGCTCTGGTGCATATTGTTTCTAAACATTTAGACAAACCTAATACCTATGCAAGAACCCTCTTTATAGACTTTTCCTCCGCATTTAACACAATTCAAGCTGACATCTTAGAGGCAAAACTTGTACGGTTGGGTGTAAATCCCTATTTTATTCAGTGGTACTTCTTTTCTGACAAATGGAGTACAAATTGTTAAGGTAAACAAAACCTTGTCATTGGCAGTTAAAACAAATGTTGGAGCACTCCAGGGCTGCATTAGTTCTGCCATGCTTTTTACCTTGTACACAGGTGACTGTCGTATAGACGGGTCTAGTCAATACATCTTAAAGTACTCTGATGATACTGTGTTAATATCTGTATTAAGTGACTCTAGATTGCACCAACAGGTGGTGACTAAATTGGTAGAGTGGTGTGACAACAATGCCCTTTTTATTAATATAAAAAAACTGAAGAGATTGTATTTGGGTCAACATCCGATGCTCATACATTGCCTGTTGTTATACATAATGGAACTATCAGACAGGTAGGGACATATAAATACCTTGGAGTAATGATAGATAATAGTGCTGCCCAATAAATCATATCGCAATCGCGATGTCAGCCTGTGCGATTATATGACGGCAAAATGCTGCGATTTATATTAAATAAATAAGTGCATGTGTGGACGCGACAGCCCAATCGTACACAATCTGAGCGGGAGTCGAGACCGGGAGAGAATTAAGGTTCTGCCGGGTGATGCGCACTCTAACACCGATACACTCGTCTCTCACCCCCGCTATCTGCAGCTTGCAACGTGTAGCATCATTGATGAGATCATCATGATAAGATCAATCTTATGTGAAAAACAACACTGAAATGACAACAACAATGCTGTGTGTGTGTGTGTGTGTGTGTGTGTGTGTGTGTGTGTGTGTGTGTGTGTGTGTGTGTATATATATATATGTTTTGGATAGACAAGACTGGCAAATACTTATAATAATACTCTTATGGCTAAAATGTTTACAGTTTTAATTGACTAAAACTACATTAAAAAGCCCAGTAAACAAAGCACAATTACAGATGTGTTTGCGAGTGTCACGCCATATGACAAGTCTTCACAGAGATATAAAGAGACATGATGCACCGTTAGCAAAGTGGGATTTCAGAAAATGATCCACACACTGGACAAGAGGTACCAGGGATAAGTACAACTTTTTAGAAAGAGGATCAGCAACAACAACAGTTTGAGGGAACCACACTTTTATATCCAGTTTTCTTTTCAAAAGAGTTTATAGAAAGTACATGTTACATCCTGATTAAATGTCCCTGTTTGTTTGGACAATCTTATTTTCATGAAAATTTGTATGTTCTTATTTATTGTTCCATTTTATTTAGGTGTAATATTGAGAAAATAACAAGTTTGCAGTAATGCAAAGATGTTATTATTTAATTTTGTAAAAATATTATTTTAATTTGAAAACACTGCATTTATAGTTGTTGTTGTTGCTAGTTTGTATGTTTGAGTTGAGAAATACACATTTCAGCATTATCAGTAATCTATTTCTGCATTTTGCTTGATAACTAAGCAAGTTGACTCACGTTACCATTTGTTTATTATATCGCAATCGCATATCGCAATATTAGCCTCAATAATCGTAATATGACATTTTCCACAAATCGTGCAGCCCTAATAGATAAGTAATGTGGTAAGATCATACGGACAGTATCTGTAAAAAGACAAGGCAGAGAATTTATTTCCTTCGTCTTCGGTCCTTTGGAGCAAGAAAACAGATTCTGTTATTATTCTTTATGTCTGTGATCATGAGTGTTTTACAGTATTGTAATTCCATATGGTACATGAGCTTGTCTGTTAGTTTAAAAACAAAGCTTTTGAACCAAATAAAAATTTGTTCAAAGATTGTAGGTCAGCCTCTGGAAAAAGTATATGAACTATCATATCATAAGAACCTATTTAGGTTGTCCAAGAATATTGTTTCTAAACCGAATCATGTGCTGTACAATGAATTTGTACTTTTACCATCTAACCGTCAGTACAAGATACGCAGATTTAATCGAGTAAGTCTTTTGTGCATCAAGCATCCTTGAACTGAATAAGGCATAGAAAAATAAAATAAGAACCGTTTCTAGTTTTGTGTAATGTGTTTTTAATAATGTGTCTGTAATTGTATAATGATTTGTAAAGTAATAATTGTGAATGAACATACTGTCATGCAATAAAAATTTCAGACTTTGTCTGACAATAAAGTCAATATCATAATATCATTATTATTATACATTGTCCGCAAATTCTAGAAATGAATACTGAGAAAATAAAGAATCAATAAAAATACAATAAATGGCTTAAACATCAGTACTGTATGTTCAGGATCAGTCAGTTGCTGACTATTTTAATACTGCCAGTCAATTAGGGGCAGGTTGTAAAACAGGAGGCATTTACACCTGGCGAGTCAAGAGATAAACAGCGGAAGCGGTGTTACACCATATTCTGCTTTACAAGTTTAGGGGAAACATTCAACCATAAAAACAAATATTTTAAATATGACATTTTGTTAATACAAAGACTGGAGTTGTTTGCATGAAGGGGGTAACAAACTGCGACTGTTTACACATTAGCTTCCACTCAGCTAACAAGCAATGAAAGTAGCTACGTGGCTAGCTAGTTAGCTATATGCTCGTCACGGAGAGTAAAAGATGGACGTTGTTTATTTACTATACAGCATTGCATCTTATAAACTAGGTTACAACGTAGCCTGAAATCAACACACAACAGAAACAATCCACCACCGCTCCGTTGTCTGCTGAGCTGCAAAAAGATGTACAACAAACTGTAGCTGGCTAACATAGCAAACAGATGTGATAAACGAGTGACATGGTTGTCAGGGACAGGGTTACCATTATATTAGTTATATTGAAAAGGGAAAATGATGGGGTCATTGTTTATTAACTTTCCAGTATGTATTGAACAAACTAGTTAACAACTTACAGAGACGACACCGCTTAACTCCGCCCTGTCTGCAGAGCCACCTCATCTTCGTAAACAATGAAGTCGGAGCACGCTCTGCTGGACAGACTATGTTATGACACCAATTCAAAATAATTTTTTCTGCATTACATGTTCTGAAAAAAAGTTTTCATATCTGCGCATATTGGTAAAAATATACGACGATAATATTGGCCGACCTATTAGAAAGGCTTTGCAATGGTAAAATAGGGGCAGGAAATTCCCATTCAAAACAAAACCAGGGAGGGGCTGTCTCTCAGATGGAAGCGACCAATGAGACAAATGTCTGAGACCGAATGCATAATAATAAAATCTTTGTAGGCCTAGCCCACCTTTGTCAATCAGCCTATGCAACTTTCTGAAATGTAATCTGGGACGTTTACCATTCCAAATGAAGGACTTCGCAATCAAATTGCTTGAAATTAGAGAGGGGGATATCTATAGGGAGAGACTATAGCAGGTAGTTGACGTTTGAAATACAGTTCATTTTATAACATTAACCTTCCCAGTCATAGATAAATGTAATGAAGCCCACCTGCCCACATCGCTCAAACCTTTTTTTAAAGGGTCAAAATTAAATCTAACTAAATCACACACATTTTCTGGGAGTAAAATACAGAAATACTTTGGAGTCCTGGTCACCATTCACTTGCATTGTATGAACCTGCATAACTGAGATATTCTTCTGAAAATCTTTGTTTGTGTTCAGCAGAAGAATGTATGTCATAGTCATATATATCTGGGATGGAATGAGGTGAATGAATGATGAGACTATTTACATTTTTGGGTGAATTATACCTTTAAAAATTTAAGTTATTCATTATATATGAAAATCCAGTAATCAGTAACCATACCATAGGTCATGGAAATGTATGGGTGAAAATGTACAAGAACCCTGAACTTGTGAATCCTATTAAATTTAAAGGAATGTTCACTCTTTGCTCTTCTTCAGCGGAAGATGAAGAGGACACCATTGCAGCCCAGGAAAATATTGAAGGAGATGGAGATCATGCAGAGGAACTTGATGACCTTGCTAGAGAGGGTAACTGAAATGCTTGTCTTGTTTTTAAAATGTGGCACCTCTGCTGTATGGGTTTGATTGGGCAAGTTCATGAGGTCAAGCAGTTCCCCTCTGGCTAAACAGCATGAATACATGGTAATGTTAGTTATCTATGTGTAATACAATTCGTGGGTTAAATTAGTGAATTGATTAGATAAATGACTAAAAGTCTTTGATGTCCACCATGAATAAACTGCACAACAATGTAATTTGGTTGATGAAGGCTTTAGTTGGCAATTCATTTGTCTATGTATTCCAATTTAAAAGAGTGTAGTCCATCCTATGACCAACATGATGCAGGCAGAGATCATTGAGGGGCATCGCAGTCCGGCTGGAAGCTGGTGACTGTTCATTTCTGGTGAACTTGTTATTTCTTTGTTTCACAGGGGAAATGAGCATGGAAGAGCTGCTGGAGAAGTACAGAGGAGCATATGCCTCTGATGTTGAGGAACCCTCAGCATCACCAGAATCCTCAGATGAATCAGAGGGCACTGAGGAGGAGGTGGATGAAGAGACTGACGGAGAGGACAGCATTGATGAAAGCTGCTCCTCAGGTGAGCTGATATTTCTGATTATGTATGAAAATTTAATTCAGCTAATAGTTGTTACAAATTAGATTACTGACTCATTTAATTAAAGGCGTGTGTGTGTGTGTGTGTTATAGAGCAATTTCAGATGATAAATCCACTGAAACATTTGATTTGTTTGATTAATGTGTAAAGTGACAGAATATCACAGATCATAATGATTATCAACTTTCCCCTTCACTCAATTTTCAGATTCCCAAGCTGCTGTAGTTAGTGATGAAGAAGAAGAGAATGAGGTGCAGGAGAGTGACGAGGATGATGATAATGGGGGAGAGGGGATGGAAGTTCTGCTGAGAGAGGGAGACCATAGTCCCACTGTAACTACATCTCCACGACCCAAGAAGGAGATCAGCCACATTGCTGCTACTGCTGAGAGCCTTCAACCTAAGGGATATACACTGGCAACAACAAAGGTAGAAACGTGCACAAACCCTCAGAACAACTTTCTCATATCTGTTCATCACTAATTGGAGTTGTTGTTTTTAATGTAGGTCAAAACACCTATTCCATTCCTACTTTATGGCACCCTGCGTGAGTACCAGCACATTGGACTGGACTGGTTGGTCACCATGAATGAGAAAAAACTCAATGGCATTCTTGCAGATGAAATGGGTCTTGGCAAAACCATTCAGACCATTGCTCTGTTGGCTCATCTAGCATGTGTAAAAGGTAACATATTCCACATAATTTCCTTGTGATGTGTATTAAAAATGTAATGGATTTATACAGTACTTCAAACATTTTTTTTTTGTCTTTTCCTGTTACAGGAAATTGGGGTCCACATCTGATCATTGTGCCCACCAGTGTAATGCTCAACTGGGAGATGGAGTTGAAACGTTGGTGTCCAGGATTCAAAATCCTCACATACTATGGCAGCCAGAAGGAGCGCAAACTCAAGAGACAAGTAATAAATAGAATTATATGTAATAATAATAGTGTATTGATTGATTTTTTTTTTTTTTTTTTTTTACATTTTTCTTTTTCATAATTTTTCAGGGTTGGACCAAACCCAATGCTTTCCATGTATGCATTACATCGTATAAGCTGGTGTTGCAAGATCATCAGGCTTTTAGACGCAAGGCTTGGAGGTACCTAATTCTGGATGAAGCACAGAACATCAAGAACTTTAAGTCCCAGCGCTGGCAAAGCCTGCTCAACTTTAACAGGTAATTTCATGAACGTGCTATGGCCCCTTCTAAAATAAGTTTTATTTTCAAAACTCAATTAGTACAGATATTGTGTTTAATATGTGTTTAAGAATGGGTTTATTTACTTTTGTACCTCCTGATTCTTTGGCTTTCTCAGTCAGAGGCGCTTGTTACTCACAGGAACACCTCTTCAGAACAGTCTAATGGAACTGTGGTCTCTTATGCACTTCCTAATGCCGCACGTCTTTCAGTCCCATCGTGAGTTCAAGGAGTGGTTCTCCAACCCACTGACTGGTATGATTGAAGGAAGCCAGGAGTACAATGAGGGCTTGGTCAAACGGCTTCATAAGGTAGTATCGGCTTAGTTCACAGAAGCCTTGTTTTATTTGATTAATGAAAGTCAATCCAAATTAAATTTTAGAGTTTTTAGTAAAAATGGATCTTAAAATGTTTTTTTTCCCCTGCGATTTTAACCTGGTTTTCGCCATGAAAATAGCCATAGAAGCTGGCATGGTGTTAAGAAACAAACATTATTTGATTAATGGCATCTATGACAAAGTGCATCCTAAAAGCAGAGAAATAGTTCCCATGATTGTATTACGATTTTTGCCTTAGGTTATTTTTAATATTATATGGTGGCATATGTACATTTGGTTATATACATCCTGTATCTCTCCTCCCCTCTCTCTGTAGGTGTTAAGACCCTTTCTGCTGCGCAGAATCAAAGTAGATGTGGAGAAACAAATGCCCAAAAAATATGAGCATGTTGTGCGCTGTCGACTCTCCAAAAGACAGCGTTTTCTCTACGATGACTTCATGGCCCAGGCCTCGTAAGTTTCCAGGGAAAACAGATAGTGGTGTGATTGAGGAAAATAAAACAGGCTTTTTCTACTTTGTTGATGATAAAAGCTAATGTCTTATGATAATTAAGTGACTCATATTGTTTATACTACAGATGATCTTATGGTTTTCCTTATTTGTGTCTATTTATTTCTCTATATCACATACTCCCAGGACACGAGAGACTCTGGCTAGTGGCCATTTCATGTCTGTGATCAACATCCTAATGCAGCTGCGGAAAGTGTGCAATCACCCCAACCTGTTTGATCCAAGGCCCATACAATCTCCCTTCATCACAAAGCCCATCATCTATTCTACTGCCTCACTGGTTCAAGAGGCCCTTGAAACCTCACCTTTTGAAGTATGATCTAAACCTAAACATTCCTGAGATTTAGTACCTAAATATACATTTATCTGTGGATATATTTTAGAACTGTGTTCAGTTGGTGCAGTTTGTCTCCCTGTTCCTTTCTGTTCTGGACCCCAGTGAAGATTAATAAAAAAATATATATACTTATTTTCATCTTTTCAAAAGCGCTGTGATTTGTCCTTGTTTGACTTGGTTGGTCTGGAGCGACGTGTATCTAGATACCAGGCAGATGTTTTCTTGCCTCAGAGGAAAGTGACACATCAGCTTATTCAGGAAATTATGGATTCTCCTGATCCTCCACCCAGACCAAAGCCTGTTCGCATGAAAGTCAACAGGTAGGCCTATTTTTTTTTTAAAGTTGAGCACATTATCCTTCAGTATGATTTTTATGCTTTGGGTAAATAAATGGTACATGTTGTATGATAAGGCTTAGAGTGAAGTTTGGTATTATCTTCCTAAAATATTCAACATGTGTTTGTTTCTCTTCAGGATGCTTCAACCTCTTCCTAAATCTGATGGGCGCTCCACAGTGAACAGTCCATGGCCCTCATGTCCCACCACCACTGCGGTTCAGACTCCAAAGCCACCTCTAATCACAGAGGTCACCACTTCCCAGGCTCCCTCCCAGCCATCCCCTCAAGGTCAGCTCAAAGTGTCAAGCCTTACATCATGATCAGCAAGTGACTCTCATGGATGATTACTTGTTTGTGATACTGGAAGTATTTTTACTCCTGTTTCAGTGTGCCCTGTTACTCCTGTCACTGCTCTGAGAGCTCCAGTAGGTCCTAGCACTGTCCCCGCCAGTGCTGCAATCAGGCCTCCAGCCCCCCACCCAGTGACTATACGCCCCTCAGCACCCTCCAGCATCACAGCTGTGGCCACTACCCCTCAGCCAGCAAGCAACCTCATGACTCAAAGGGTTCTGCTCAGCCCAGACATGCAAGCTCGGTTGCCATGTAAGTTCATTTATCATTCTTTTATAATTAAACCAATTGTTTTGCTGTTGTCTCATGGTGATGAGCCTGCACAATTCATCAAAATAAAGTTGTGTGAGTTAAATAATCACTGATTGCGGTTATTTGAGGTAACCGCGATTATTGTGCACTTCAAATTCCAATCACATTTTAATGCTCAAGTAAGGGAATTTTAAGCAAATTTATAAATGCAATGAACTAAATGAGTCATTTATTTGAACTCAGAGTGTCACCGAGCCGCACCACGGATGTCAAACAGAGCAGCTTTTGTCCGGAAGTGTGAAGCACTCTAATGCGCATGCCATTTTAGTGGACCAAATAGGGAGACATATTTTAAGTATTTAGAAATATTTTGATATTAAACAGAATTTTTCATGTCATTTGTAAATTTTTAAAGCCTTAAGCCTTTTAAATCTCTACTGCGATGGCACAGTCTGTCAATGTCGGTGTCCCATCTGTTTGTTTTTTTTGGTATACTTGTTAGATAATGTGACTCTGTTATTGAGTCCACTGTCATGTCTACAATGCTGGACCTATACAAAGTGCTTGGGATCGCATTCATAATCTTATGGATTATCGAAAACAGCTTGGCGCTTAAACCAGAGGCTAGCAGCTACAGACCTCTTACCCATAGCCCGTAGGATCTTCTACAGCTACAGTCTTCTATCCTTTGCAGTCATAAGTCAGCATTTTTACTTAAATTAGAGATCCAACTGAGGAAAAGAGGTAGATGAGGAGGTGTACGCACCAGATTGAGAAAGCGTACCTTCAGACCCCCTCTTCCCACCATTATAATGGTGATTGTCCACTCCCTCCGGACACAAATGTTTTTATTGCATGCCAAGTGCCTAGTGGAGAGGGCCTGCAAAGACAGCGGTGTTATTGCCCTGACTGAAACCTGGCTCGACAAGGACGTCCCAGACACTGAGGTCAGTCTTAAACATTTTTCTATCATAAGGGCCTATATGACAAGCCAGTCATGTGGTGTCTGCATCTACATTAATATATATAACATCAAATTCACAGCAGAGTCTGTACACCAGAGTTGGAGATACTGACCCTGTCTCTGTGTCCATTCTACCTCCCGAGGGAATTCCCCACTGTTAAAATCAGATGTTTTTACATCCCACCCAGTGCCAACACCAAGCCCCTGTGTTTATTCTTGGTGATTTCAACAACTGCAGACTCGATGATGTTCTGCCCTCTTTCTAACAGTATGTGGACTTCCCCACACGGAAAGAGAACACCCTGGAGGCATTCAGTGCTCAGGCTCATCCTCCACTCAGCTTTTCTGATCACAATGTTGTTTTCCTGCTCCCATACTATAAGCCGGAATTGAAACGCATCAAGCTGCAAACCAGCTGCACCACCCAATGGTCAGAGAATGTCATCACATGGCTGCAGGGCTCACTGGCATGCACTGATTGGGACATCTTCCAAGGCAATCTGGATGAGAGAGTTTCACTAATCACTGACTATGTCAAGTTCTGCATTAACACCACCATTTCCACAAGGACTTTTACTGTATAAAATACCCAAACTCCAAACCTTGTATCACCTCCCACATTTAGTACAGCCTGAAAGAGAAGCACAAGGTATTCTGGCGTAAGGACTGGGCTTCCCTTAAAACACTCAATAAACAGATTAAGAATGACATTATTTCAGCTAAACTAAAATACAAGGACAAACTGGAATGGGAGTTCAGCAACATGAACGCGAAACAAGCCTTCAATAAAATAAAAATACTCACTGGCCATGAATCGAGACGATCACTCCTCAATAGCAGACTTAACCACATTTGCGAACTCCCTGAACAGTTATTTTACACTGTTTGACACCCACAACACAACTACTCTGCTGCCTGATCTGATCTGATCCCCACACACACAGGGGGATGTCCAACAGCAGCTGGGCAGATCTAAATCTGGAAAGGCACCAGGACCAGATAGCATTCTCAAGCTCTGTGCTATGGAGCTCTCTCCCATTTTTTTACTCCATCTTCTTGGAATCATACAGGACTGCCTCAATACCTACACTCTGGAAAACATCTATCCTTATACCAGTACCTAAGAACCCTCGTTACTCTGGACCCAACCACTTCCGACCGGTTGCACTAACACCAATAATCATGAAATACATGGAGAAACTGATCATACATCATGTCAGCCCACAGCTGGACCCAGATCAGTTTGCCTACAGCGCCAAACAAGGAACAGAGGATGCTGTGGCATGCTGCCTCCACTCTCTCCTTCAACATCTGGAATCACCAGTCAACTTTGCATCAGTCCTCTTTGTTGATTTCAGTTCTGCATTTAATAAAATACAGTGCCACTTGAAACTCCACCACCTCAACGTTCCTCCACTTCTCATCCACTGGATTCACATTTTCCTCAGCAACAGACCACAGGCTGTAAAAGTGGGCACTGTAACATCATCAACCATCATCACCAATTGTCAGTCACTGCATTAGTCAGTCACCTGTCAGCACATACTACAAATACTCTGACACTGCCATACTGGGACTACTCAACGACAAAAACTCTGTTACAGCCTACCAACACTCAATCTGTCACTTTACAAAGTGGTGCTCTGACAACTATTGAAAGTGGATAAAATTGACAACTAATTGAAAGTGGATAAAACAAAAGAATGGGTCATTCACGCATCAAACACATCCACCCTGGACTGAACTACACCATTATCCACAGACAGCCAGTTGAAAGGATCAGCAGTTTCAAATATCTTGGACTCATCATAGATAATAAACAAAGTTTCGATGAACATATCACTGCCATCCAAAAGTGTTCACAGCAAAGAGTTTACGTAATACGCAAACTTGGGGCTCTGTCTGTTGCCCCCCACCTTCTGCTGCTTTGTAAAAGCATAATTCAATCCATCTTGTTGCACTGCTCCCCTTGTATCTTCACAATGTTAACCATTTCCAACAAAAATAAACTACTCCCAGCCTTTCAGATATGAATGACAGAGCCACCGCACATCTTGCGAAAGTAATAGCAAATGACACTGATTACCCCTGAATATTTTTTTTACAGTGCTTCCCTCCTGTTGCAGATACAGGACTTTAAGATGTAAACAAGCTCGCTTGAGCAGAAATTTTGTCTCATCAGCCATTGCTGCTCTGAACAAATTAACATGTTAGCACTGATAGTTTTATGCATGTACATAGGGAATTTATGTTATGTCATTATGTAACGTGGGTAACTGTATGTTTTGTGTTTGTGGAGCAGACATTTCCCTCTGGGACAGTAAAGACCATCTATCTAAAAGGAAATCATATATCCCTATTTTATTATCTGTTTTATATATTTGAAGTTATATATGTAAAAATTACTTCATAAGGTGTATGAAGCACACATGCACCTTAAGATATATGACAACTTATACGAAAATGAATCATGAAAGCCCTAAAAGAGACAATTAATCACCATAGCACTAAAACAGGCATTTAATTGTCATAATCACATTTATTTGTTTTACAAATAATCGCCAGCCAAATTTCATAATCATGACGGCCCTAGATGCAACATATTTATTGGAGTGCAAAATGCAATATTTGTTCAAATAATCACAATATAATTTTTTTGCAACCTAAATAATGTACTTTCATTTATATTTCACTTGTACAGCTGGAGAGGTGGTGAGTATTGCTCAGCTGGCATCTTTGGCCGGTCGGCCAGTGTCGTCCTGTCAGGGCAGTAAACCAGTCACCTTCCAGCTTCAGGGCAACAAGCTCACACTTTCTGGGACTCAGCTGCACCAAGTCCCTGTGCCCCAACCACGTCCCATCCAAGGTAACCACACCCTTATACGCAAAAATTCATAAAAGTCTGCTTGTGGAAGTTATCCACTGCCTACTAAGGATAGGTTTTCGCTTTTCTCCTGCACGCCTTCAGACTGTCTGTGAGTGTTTGGTGTAGTCTATGGCCTAACACTTTCTTCTGTGGTTGTGCCCTTTAGGAAATGTAATGCATCTGGTTTCCAGTAGTGGGCAGCACCACCTTATTAGTCAGTCAGCTCAGGTGGCAGTTCTTCACACTGTTAGTCAGTCAGGTAGCAGCTCAGCAATTCCCCACCCAGCCAGCACAACCCCATCCTGCTCTGGAATAGCAGTACCTTTCACCGCTACTCAAGGTACTGGTGCTGTCCATGAGTTTATCCTTGTTTGGGTACAACCTGTATCCTGGCTACCAAACTACCTGTTACTCTGCATAGCATGTGCATGGCTATTCTGGAAATGGTTCTTTTGTTTCTAACTGCATGTTGCATCATATTCAAATGTTTGTTGGCTACTAACTAAAGTTCTGTTGGATAAGGTGTTTGAAATCTACAATGAAAATAAAAAAATTCAATGTTGTCATTTTGGTAGGCCATAAATTGTAGAGGGTATCTGAGATTTGCAGTGGTTTTGGTTGAGTTTGTTAATTTTGTTGATTTATTTTACAAAGTGAGTGGGTTTAGCAGTGGGCTGCCTTTTTATATATTTTTCATGAGCTAGTTCTCATTTATCATATTTACATTTTTCTGTTCCTCTAATGTGTGTAGGTTGAACATAATCTTGGATTTGCTTATCCAAACCCTTTTTGATTTGTGCCTGGCTTAGAGATACAAGACAAAATAATTATTCAAAAATGTCAGACCTGGTATTTTGATATCTCTGCTGGTGTAGTCCATAATCTGGTGCCCAGTCTGACCAAACTTTATTTCCTCATTTCCAGATTAAATTCTTGTGTTGTAACTAACCATACTCTTGTTTATTTGCAGTCCCATCATCCATGGTAAGTGGACCCGGAATTGTAAAGATTGTTGTTCGTCAGGCAGCAAGTAAAGAAGGAGGGTCGGTCCCCACTCTGGCTGTGCCTCCTTCTCCTCGTCCTGCTCCTCCTCAGTCAGTCACCCTTCGTCCACATGGCACCCCAAGCCCTGTTCTTAGATCACCTACTTCACAGCCCCCACAACGGCCTCCAGTTTATGCTGCTCCACCCCGAACTGTTGCTTCCTCTCAGACACCACCCACTCGCCCTGTGTTGAGAGTGGTACAGGGACCAGCTACAAAAACAGAACCAGGTTAGTTGAACACAGATGTTGTTTTCAGAGTTTGCTCCGTGTTTAATAGAGGCATTTTGTTTTTCAGTTGTGCAGAAATTTTAGCTATATATAAAGCGTGTGAATCTGTCAAACCCATTTGAATAGCTCAGTGGAGAAATATGCTCCAGTGTTTCCCCTAGGATTTTTTCAGCAGCGGTACTGATGTGCGCGCGTCCATGAGCCCGCAACGCTGGACCCAAATGAATGCTTGTCGGTGGAGTAATAGCTTAAAACAGGGTGTCAAACTCAGCCTTGGCCACATCAGGGTTGTTTGTACCCTCAAAGGGCCCATTAAAAATGTGGCACCAGAATATTTCTGGTAACATAACCTGCTTTGGTAGCACCCATGCAATTACCCATAATATGACATGTGTATGTACAAAACATTGTTTAAACCCTATACAATAAAGATCTGTAAATTTATTTGGATTTGTACAAAATAATCTTTTAAAATACAGTTTCCTGAGAAAGGGACTTTTTTTTTTTTTTTAGTTTATATTTGTTGAGAAAACAAATCACATGTATATAAGCATTCACAATACTTTGTTGAAGCACCTTTGGCACCAATTACAGCCTCAAGTCTTTTTGAGTATGATGCCACAAGCTCGGCACACCTATTTTTGGGCAGTTTCTCCCATTCTTCTTTGCAGGACCTCTCAAGCTCCATCAGTTTGGATGGAAGCGTCATTGCACAGCCATTTTTAGATCTCTCCAGAGATGTTCAATTAGGTTTAAGTTTGGGCTCTGGCTGGGCTACGCAAGGACATTCACAGAGTTGTGCTGTAGCCATTCCTTTGTTATCTTGGCTGTGTGCTTATGGTCGTTGTCCTGTTGGAAGATGAACCTTCGCCCCAGTCTGAGGTCCAGAGCTCTGGAGCAGGTTTTCATCAAGGATGTCTCTGTACATTGCTGCATTCATCTTTACCTTAATCCTGACTAGTCTCCCAGTTCCTGCTGCTGAAAAACATCCCCAAAGCATGATGCTGCCACCACCATGCTTCACTGTAGGGATTGTATTGGCCATGCGATGAGCGGTGCCTGGTTTCCTCCAGACATGACGCTTGCCATTCAGGCCAAAAAGTTCAATATTTGTTTCATCAGACCAAAGAATTTTGTTTCTCATGGTCTGTGAGTCCTTCAGGTGCCTTTTGGCAAACTCCAGGTGGGCTGTCATGTGCCTTTTACTGAGGAGTGGCTTCCATCTGGCCACTCTACCATATAGGCCTAATTGGTGGACTGCTGCAGGGATGGTTGTTCTTCTGGAAGGTTCTCCTCTCTCCACAGAGAAATGCTGGAGCTGTGTTAGAGTGACCATCGGGTTCTTTGTCACCTCCCTGACTAAGGTCCTTCTCCCCCGATCGCTCAGTTTGGCCGGGAGGCCAGCTCTAGGAAGCGTCCTGGTGGTTCCAACTTCCATTTATGGATGATGGAGGCCACTGTGCTCATTGGGACCTTCAATGCTGCAGAAAGTTTTCTGTACCCTTCCCCAGATCTGTGCCTCGATACAATCCTGTCTCTGCGGTCTACAGACAATTCCTTGGACTTCATGGCTTGTTTTGTGCTCTGACCTGCACTGTTAACTGTGGGACATTATGTAGATAGGTGTGTGCCTTTCCAAATCCTGTCCAATCAACTGAATTTACCACAGGTGGACTTCAATCAAGTTGTAGAAACATCCCAAGGATGATCAGTGGAAACAGGATGCACCTGAGCTCAATTTTGAGTGTAATGTCAAAGGCTGTGAATACTTATGTACATGTGATTTAAAAAAAATAAAATAAATAAATTTAATAAAGATTTCAAACAAACTTCTTTCACGTTGTCATTATGGGGTATTGTTTGTAGAATTTTGAGGAAAATAATTAATTTAATCAATTTTGTAATAAGGCTGTAACATAACAAAATGTGGAAAAAGTGAAGCACTGTCAATACTTTCCAGATGCACTGTGTATAGCCCTGTGCTACAGTGAGGAAAATAAGTATTTGAACACCCTGCTATTTTGCAAGTTCTCCCACTTGGAAATCATGGAGGGGTCTGAAATTGTCATCGTAGGTTCATGTCCACTGTGAGAGACATAATCTAAAAAAGAAAATCCAGAAATCACAATGTATGATTTTTTAACTATTTATTTGTATGATACAGCTGCAAATAAGTATTTGAACACCTGTCTATCAGCTAGAATTCTGACCCTCAAAGACCTGTTAGTCTGCCTTTAAAATGTCCACCTCCACTCCATTTATTATCCTAAATTAGATGCACTTGTTTGAGGTCGTTAGCTGCATAAAGACACCTGTCCACCCCATACAATCAGTAAGAATCCAACTACTAACATGGCCAAGACCAAAGAGCTGTCCAAAGACACTAGAGACAAAATTGTACACCTCCACAAGGCTGGAAAGGGTTGGTGAAAGCAGCTTGGTGAAAAAAGATCCACTGTTGGAGCAATCATTAGAAAATGGAAGAAGCTAAACATGACTGTCAATCTCCCTCGGACTGGGGCTCCATTCAAGATCTCACCTCGTGGGGTCTCAATGATCCTAAGAAAGGTGAGAAATCAGCCCAGAACTACACGGGAGGAGCTGGTCAATGACCTGAAAAGAGCTGTGACCACCGTTTCCAAGGTTACTGTTGGTAATACACTAAGACGTCATGGTTTGAAATCATGCATGGCACGGAAGGTTCCCCTGCTTAAACCAGCACATGTCAAGGCCCGTCTTAAGTTTGCCAATGACCATTTGGATGATCCAGAGGAGTCATGGGAGAAAGTCATGTGGTCAGATGAGACCAAAATAGAACTTTTTGGTCATAATTCCACTAACCGTGTTTGGAGGAAGAAGAATGATGAGTACCATCCCAAGAACACCATCCCTACTGTGAAGCATGGGGGTGGTAGCGTCATGCTTTAGGGGTGTTTTTCTGCACATGGGACAGGGCGACTGCACTGTATTAAGGAGAGGATGACCGGGGACATGTATTGCGAGATTTTGGGGAACAACCTCCTTCCCTCAGTTACAGCATTGAAGATGGGTCGAGGCTTGGTCTTCCAACATGACAATGACCCGAAGCACACAGCCAGGATAACCAAGGAGTGGCTCTGTAAGAAGCATATCAAGGTTCTGGCATGGCCTAGCCAGTCTCCAGACCTAAACCCAATAGAAAATCTTTGGAGGGAGCTCAAACTCCGTGTTTCTCAGCGACAGCCCAGAAACCTGACTGATCTAGAGAAGATCTGTGTGGAGGAGTGGGCCAAAATCCCTCCTGCAGTGTGTGCAAACCTGGTGAAAAACTACAGGAAACGTTTGACCTCTGTAATTGCAAACAAAGGCTACTGTACCAAATATTAACATTGATTTTCTCAGGTGTTCAAATACTTATTTGCAGCTGTATCATACAAATAAATAGTTAAAAAATCATACATTGTGATTTCTGGATTTTTTTTTTTAGATTATGTCTCTCACAGTGGACATGCACCTACGATGACAATTTCAGACCCCTCCATGATTTCTAAGTGGGAGAACTTGCAAAATAGCAGGGTGTTCAAATACTTATTTTCCTCACTGTATATGGTAATAACCCCCTCTGTTTGCAGTATCGAAGGTGAATTCATCATCAGGACACGAGGACCGTGGTAGTGATGTTATTACTTTGTGCATGAGCACTCCTAAGCCTGCATCCACACCTCAGAGCAGTGGGTCACCATCTCAGCGTCCCCGCATTCAGCCGCCACCTCCACCACTATCCCCCTTCTACATGGTAATAAATGCAACATTAATCTTAAAATACATTGTTGATTAATCTCTTTGAAATTGTCTTCCCACTTTCATTATGTGTTCATGTTTATGCTTCTTAAATACAAGATCAAATGAAGCAGAACACTATTTCCATTTCAAATAAGTTTAATATTCAGACAGCACACATCTTGTAATGCATTTACTTCAGAAGAAAATACCTCCTTGCCAAAGTATTGCAACTTTATATACTTTTTTTTTTATACCCTTTTTCTTTGTACATAAATTTGGTGATCTATTTGTTATTCAGCTGTACCAGTAGTTTTCACTTAATTTTCATTTTGATCTTTGTCAGTCATGGCTTGCAGACAGCCGAAAGGCTCAACGAGATAGCAGAATCTCTCAAATCATCCGCATCAATGAGCTGCATTGCAGTGCTAAGCCTGTGTATGGCCGTGAGGTGCTGGACTTCCTAACTTTCATCCCAGGCCCTTGTCAATCCCCAGCACGTCCTGTTCTGGACAACTGGACTTACTGTGGTTACAGCTCCTGCCTCACTGCTCAATCACACCATCACAAAGATTACCTGGAAAAGAGTGAAGTCCTGAAAGAAGCCATCCATAACTCGGATGAGAGACTTAAACATCTCTCTGAGGTCATGGACAGGTATTTTTTTACAAACATCTCTTAACCCCCACATACGTAAAGCATTTAAATGTATTGACCTGTTTCATGTGACATCACTGTATGACCGCGCCACCATGTTTGTGACCAAAATTCTGTATACCTTCAATGTGCTGCTCTGTGGGATACGGCAAAAGCCGGCAAAAATTTTGTTTGTTTATAAATATTGAGATGTGATACTGCTGTTTAATTACCAGAGCCAAATTATTGTTTTCTTTTATCTTTTAAGTGACCGCTTTATTTCACCAAAGTCCTACAACGATGGGAGAACACGGTCTTTGCTCATTTCAGACATGTCAGTTATCTATACACATGTCTACTATATTTACAACATAATCGAGTCAGATACAATTAAACTGGAAATGCACATAGGACAATGCTATTCATAACACTCAGACTGTATAAAATGTCTGTCATAATTGTAACGCATTGTAGTGCATTTTATTGCAATGTGTATATATAATACATATAGTATTGTAATAATGTGTATAATACAGAGTATAATGTCAGTCAATAAACACGCCATAAGAATGGATTATGATGCACAGACATTATGATGCACAGACATTATTCACACTGCCAGACTAAAACACTAATATGCCTCAGCAGCTTTCTGTGTATTCTTCCTGAGTTAATAGCAGCTTTTATATTCATACAGACAGGATCATCACAGATGTTTTGAAATATTTTGACCAAATCAGAGCATAAAACTACACAAACATGTGTAACTTCTGAATGAGAGATGTTTATAAATAAATAAATAAATAAAATATATTTAATTGTCCGTCAAATTTGGTATCATTTGAGCTGACCACAGACCTGTATACACTTTTCCTGGGACTTTGCATGGATCAAAAGCATTTTTATGTTTTTCTTGAGATTGTTTTATGGGTGTTTTTCCATTCACTGCTATTGTTTTGTCCCGCTGATGGTCACAAATATGGCAGCTGCAGGGGAAAAATGACGTCACTGAAATGGGTACATTCAATAAATGTAGCATCAAAATCTAATTTTAATGCATCAAAGTTAGGGCTGGGCTATAAATATAAAAGATTACTTAGCTGGCGAAATTTAAAATGTTGCATTTTGTTTATTTGTCATTAGACTAGTTTTGCGATCCTCCTTTGTTTCTTGACAGTTTTGATGAATGCACTCACTGGATGTTTTTTGCAACATTTTGAGTAAACTCTAGAGACTGTTGTGTGTGAAAATCCCAGGAGATCAGCAGTTACAGAAATACTCAAACCAGCACGTCTGGCACCAACTGTCATGCCAGTCTAAATCACTGAGATCATATTTTTCCTCATTCTGATGGTTGATGTGAACATTAACTGAAGCACCTGACTTGTATCTGCATATTTTATGCATTGCACTGCTGCCACACGATTGGCTGATTAGATAATTGCATGAATTTTGTGTGTCTGTCTGTCTGTCAGTCAGTTGGAGTCAGAAGTTACAAACACCTTAGCCAAATAAGTTTAAACTCCGTTCCTGAAATTTAATCGTAGAAAACATTACCTGCCTTAGGTCAGTTAGGATCACTACTTTATTTTAAGAATGTTTTATGTCAGAATAATAGAGAATTATTTATTTCACCTTTTATTTCTTTCATCACATTCCCAGTGGGTCAGAAGTTTACGTACACTTTATTAGTATTTGGTATCATTGCTTAACAATGATACCAAATACTAATTTGTAGCATTGTTTAACTTGGGTCAAATATTTTGGGTAGCCTTCCACAAGCTTCTCACAACAAGTTTTGGCATTTTGTCAACAAGTTCAAAGAATTTTGGCCCATTCCTCCAGACAGAACTTGAGTGTAACTTGAGTCAGGATTATATGCGTCCTTGCTTGCACAGACTTTTTCAGTTCGGATTGAGGTCAAGGCTTTGTGATGGCCACTCCAATACCTTGACTTTGTTGTCCTTCAGCCATTTTGCCACAACTTTGGAGGTATGCTTGGGGTCATTGTCCATCGGAAGACCCATTGCGACAGAGCTTTAACTTCCTGGCTGATGTCTTGAGATGTTGCTTCAATATATCAACATCATTTTCCATCCTCATGATGCCATCTATTTTGTGAAGGGCACCAGTCCATCCTGCAGCAAAGCACCCCTACAACATGATGCTGCCACCCCTATGCTTCATGGTTGGGAATGGTGTTCTTTGGCTTGCAATCCTCACCCTTTTTCCTCCAAACAATGATGGCCATTATGGCCAACCAATTCAATTTGTTTCATTAGACCAGAGGACATTTCTCTAAAAAGTTATTTGTCCCCATGTGCACTTGCAAACAAGTGCAAGAAGCCCCAGTGGCTTCTTCCTTGCTGATCAACCTTTCAGGTTTTGTTGATATAAGACTCATTTTACTGGGGACACAGATACTTGTCTACCTACTTCCTCCAGCATCTTCACAAGGTCCTTTACTGTTGTTCTGGGATTGATTTGCCCTTTTCGCATCAAACTACGTTCATCTCTAGGAGACAGAATTTGTCTCCTTCCTGAGCGGTATGATTGCTGCGTGGTCCATGGTCTTTATACTTGCGTACTATTATTTTTTACAGATGAACTTTGTACCTTCAGGCGTGTGGAGGTTTTGGCTGATTTATTTTGATTTCCCCATGATGTCAAGCAAGGAGGCACTGAGTTTGAAGGTTAGCCTTAAATACTTCCACAGGTACACCTCCAATTGACGCTAATTAGTCTATCAGAAGCTAATTGGCTTATTGCCTAAAGGCGTGACATCATTTTCTGGAATTTTTCCAAGCTGCTTAAAGGCAGAGTTAACTTAGTGTATGTAAACTTCTGACCCACTGGAATTTTTATATAATCAGTTAAAAGTGAAACAATCTGTCTGTAAACAATTGTTGGAAAAATTACTTGTGTCATACATAAAGTAGATGTCCTAAACGACTTGCCAAAACAATAGTTTGCTAATATTAAGTCTGTGGAGTGGATATGTTTATTGACTGCAACATAAGTGTATGTAAACTTGTAAACAAATATAAAGGTTAGTCTCTTATCTAACCGAGAGAGGGAGAGGGGGGTGGGTCTTTTTTTTTTTTTTTTTTTTTTTTTAATGATTCCAAAATATGTCAAGTACAAAAATGTGAATAATCAATTACTTATAAATATATATATTTTTTTAAGTACAATTTTGAAAATAATCATTTATATTTTGTTTTATTTACAAACCTTACCAAGAATGGTTTCAAAATAAGGTCGCTTCAACAAACTATGCTTTTCTTTTGGCAAAAAAGTTAAATGAACTATATGCATTAATAAAAAATAAATTGTATAAAAAAAGTAATAAACATTTGCACTCATCAGCCGCATTGAAACCAATGCTGACGGCATTAGGGCTGAACGATATGTAATCTGCTTAAAAATATATCGATATACGAGTATAACCTGCTGAGGGTCTGTGAATCAGGCATTCAAAATAAAAAATAAAAATTGGAAACACAAAAAACATAAGATATTTCTAAATTCAAATAGCACTTTAAACTAAATAAAATAATAATGAAGTGATAAATCTTATTTTACCGCCTCCCCAAATCCAAACATTTACCATCTCCAACGGTCCCATTTGCAATCACGCAAGCATTCGTCAATGACACCAGGTGGTCAATTACTAATAGACTACAGATTAAGAAGTCATAAATGTAAAGACAATAATAATCATAATAAATAAGCCTAATAAATTCCCTTGTGTTCCCAAAATAATGCCGCCAAATGTGTGTTCTTGTCGAATTTGTGTTTGTATTGCATTTTGGTAATACAGTTAATGCTGCTTAAAGAAAAGAAAATAAAACAAAATTTTAGGTTCAGGGTGAACGTGTCTTGTATTACTTTATGATTTAATCACTTTCCTTTTTGTTTCTTTAATACAAATATACACTACCGGCCAAAAGTTTTGAAACACTTGACTGAAATGTTTCTCATGATCTTAAAAGTCTTTTGATCTGAAGGTGTATACTTAAATGTTTGAAATTAGTCAAAAATATAATAGTGCCACCATATTAATTTCATTATAAAACTAAAATTGAATAAAAATTAAAAAAAAAAAATTTTTTAATTGATGACTTGGACTAAATAATAAAGAAAAGCAGCCAATAAGTGTGCCCATCATAGATGGAATTCTAGGCAAAGGGTGACTACTTTGAAGATGCTTAAATATAACACAGTTTTTATTTATTTTGGAATTTGTTTAGTCGCAACATAATTCCCATAGTTTCATTTGTTATTCCATAGTTTTGATGACTTTACTACTATTCTAAAATGTGTGAGGAAAAAAAGAAATATTAAAATAAAGTACCAGTAGTGTGTATATATAGCTGAACCAGCAGACTTGCATTCACAATGCATGCTAACTCTATGGAAATAAAGCGAACTAAACTCACAGCACATCCTGAGATGATCGGAGATATTTTGCAGCATTCTCATTGATAACATTATTATTGCAAACCATTTTCAGACGAATGAAACAGGGAAAAAAAAAAGAGTCTGTACTCCGAGTCTACATAAAGGCCTTTTATATAGGTACATTTTGGCTGTTTATTGGTAGGTATTGTTATTTTGGTGCATACGAATGAAAACGAAAAAAAGATCGCATTCTTCCATGTGTTGTTTTAGGTTAAAAATGTGTGGAACATGTGCCTCGATAATTTTTACTGTTGTGTTTCTTGCATTTAAAATGTTTAAATCTACTTTGCAACTGGAGCTGTTTGTTTGAATTAATGGGTTGATGGTTGGAAAAACAAAATCACCCTTGAATGTCACTTCAGTGCAAATACGTAGATATCAAGATGTATAACAAATATCAAAATGACGAAAGCTAATATATACAGCCCTAACAGTGTATTTTTGCAGTAATGTTTTTTTTAATGAGTGCACTTGTTCCACCCCACAGGTTCACTTTTATCATTCCTCCAGTGGAGGCAAAACCTATCACCATGCACAGCTGCCACCCACCTCCATCCCTCAGACATCAGCAGACTGTATTCTCCTCCTTTCTATCTTCCCATCTGTCCCCACTCACACATACGCTCCACCGCATCCAGTGTAACATGAGGACACATTTCCCTGATTTAAGGCTTATTCAGTATGACTGTGGTAAGTATGAAGACCCCAATAGGTACAGTCATTGGTTTTACAGATTTAACATATAAGAAATATATGGTATTGTTTAGTACACATTTATTTATTTTTTTTGTTATGTGTGTGTAGGTAAGCTGCAGACACTCCACCTCCTGCTTAGAAAGTTGAAAGCAGGAGGGCACAGAGTCCTCATCTTCACTCAAATGACGCGCATGCTCGATATACTTGAGCAGTTCCTCAACTACCATGGACACATCTACCTACGGTTGGATGGGAGTACACGTGTAGAGCAGAGACAGGTGAGTTACAATACTAGTCCAGAAGAATAGTTTTGTGTGTGTATTTTTGACTGTCATACCACATCAATTTTGCTAGTAGAACAAAGTATATGATTTGCTTTTAGAATTTGTCTCCGGTGTTTCATACATTTATTCACCTCTCAGGCCCTTATGGAGCGCTTCAATGCAGACCGTCGCATATTCTGCTTCATCCTGTCCACCCGCAGTGGAGGTGTGGGTGTTAACCTGACTGGAGCGGATACAGTGGTGTTTTATGACAGTGATTGGAACCCAACCATGGATGCCCAGGCTCAGGACCGGTGCCACAGAATTGGACAGACTAGAGATGTCCACATCTACAGGTAATGGCAAAACCAAGAGACCTGTGTACATATTTAGATTCCTCCGTAAGGAGGGAATCTATTGTATTTGTCGGTTTTATTATTATTATTATTATTATTATTATTAGATTCCTCCGTAGGAGGGAATCTATTGTAATTGATGGTTTTATTATTATTATTATTATTATTATTATTATTATTATTATTATTATTATTATTACTTCTTCTCCTTGAGCCCCAATAGCTCAAAAAGTCACTGGTCAAAAATTTTCTAAATTGGCACATTGATACTCCATGCCAACGGGTACCCCCAAACCAAGAATGGCCCACATTCGCCCATAGGTGGCGCTACAGGCCACGCCCAAAAAAACAAAATTCAAAGTGATACAATTTCCACGCCATTTGTCCAAATCTTCTGAAATTTGGTGTACATGCCTCATTCCTCATGGGGAACAAAAAAGCCTCAAGAACCCATAACTTCCGCCATGATGGATTTTCCCGTACGTTGAAAATTTGCGAAAACCTACAAAACTCTTCTTCTCCTGAACCGTAGCTCCAATTGACTTGAAATTTGGTACACATGTGTAGAATGGACATCCTTGAAAACGTTACTTAGGAAAAATGAATACGATACAAAATGGCTGAAAGGGGCGTGTTTATGTAAATGTCCAAATTTTAACAATATATACGTGTCAATAAATCAAATGTAATTTTGACTGATGGTTTTTCAAACCTAACATGCTTAAAGATGACATCACTCTGAAGTACTGTGCAAAGAATGGCCATGCCAAAATTCCCATTTTCTGGTCAAAAATGTTCTAATTTGGTAAATTAATAGTACAGGCCAACAGGAATCCACAAACCAAGAATGACCGACATACGCCACTAGGGGGCACTACAGGACAAGCCAAAATTCCCATTTTCTGGTCAAAAATGTTCTAATTCGGTACAAGAATAGTACAGGCCAACAGGAATCCACAAACCAAGAATGACCGACATTCGCCACTAGGGGGCACTACAGGACAAGCCAAAATTCCCATTTTCTGGTCAAAAATTTTCTAATTTGGTACTTTGATACTACAGGCCAACAGGAACCCACATACCAAGTGTGGCCCACATTCGCCCTTAGGGGGCGCTACAGGCTACTCCAAAATTTCGTTTTCTGGTCAAAAACGTTCTAATTTGGTACATTGATACTGCAGGTCAACAGGAACCCTCAAACCAAGAATGGCCAACATTCGCCCCTAGGGGGCACTACAGGCCATGCCGAAATTCCCATTTTCTGGTCAAAAATGTTCTAATTTGGTACATTAATAGTACAGGCCAAAAGGAATCCACAAACCAAGAATGACCGACATTCACCACTAGGTGGCGCTAGAGGCCAAGCCGAAATTCCCATTTTCTGGTCAAAAAAGTTATAATTTGGTACATTGATACTACAGGCCAACAGGAACCCACAAACCAAGTATGGCCCACATTCGCCATTAGGGGGCGCTACAGGCCACTCCCAAAATTTCGTTTTCTGGTCAAAAATTTTCTAATATGGTACATTGATACTACTGGCCAACAGGAACCCACAAACAAAGAATGGCCAACATTCGCCCCTAGGGGGCACTAGAGGCCACGCCGAAATTCCCATTTTATGGTCAAAAATGTTCTAATTTGGTACATTGATACTACAGGTCAACAGGAACCCTCAAACCAAGAATGGCCAACATTCACCCCTAGGGGGCGCTACAGGTAATTCCCAAAAGTCCCATTTTCTGGTCAAATATTTTCTAATTATGTACATTGATACTACAGGCCAACAGGAACCCACAAACCAAGAATGACCCACATTTGCCCATAGGAGGCGCTACAGGCCACGCCCCCAAAAAATATTTTCAAAGTGATACCATTTCCACGCCATTTAACCAATTCTTTTGAATCTTGGTGTACATGCCTCATTTCTCATTGGGAACAAAAACGCCTCAAGGATCCATAAGGTATGATGGATTTTCCTGTAGACTGAAAATGTTTCGTTTAGGATTCAGACAGAAATACATGTTTTTTGGATTCATCCATTGAGAGGGTTTAACCCCAACCCTCTACTGATCAATTTGAAATGATTTGCCATTTTGAGGAGGAATCCGCATTGCTGCTTGCAGCTATATTTATTATTATTATTATTATTATTACTTCTTCTCCTTGAGCCCCAATAGCTCAAAAAGTCACTGGTCAAAAATTTTCTAAATTGGCACATTGATACTCCATGCCAACGGGTACCCCCAAACCAAGAATGGCCCACATTCGCCCATAGGTGGCGCTACAGGCCACGCCCAAAAAAACAAAATTCAAAGTGATACAATTTCCACGCCATTTGTCCAAATCTTCTGAAATTTGGTGTACATGCCTCATTCCTCATGGGGAACAAAAAAGCCTCAAGAACCCATAACTTCCGCCATGATGGATTTTCCCGTACGTTGAAAATTTGCGAAAACCTACAAAACTCTTCTTCTCCTGAACCGTAGCTCCAATTGACTTGAAATTTGGTACACATGTGTAGAATGGACATCCTTGAAAACGTTACTTAGGAAAAATGAATACGATACAAAATGGCTGAAAGGGGCGTGTTTATGTAAATGTCCAAATTTTAACAATATATACGTGTCAATAAATCAAATGTAATTTTGACTGATGGTTTTTCAAACCTAACATGCTTAAAGATGACATCACTCTGAAGTACTGTGCAAAGAATGGCCATGCCAAAATTCCCATTTTCTGGTCAAAAATGTTCTAATTTGGTAAATTAATAGTACAGGCCAACAGGAATCCACAAACCAAGAATGACCGACATACGCCACTAGGGGGCACTACAGGACAAGCCAAAATTCCCATTTTCTGGTCAAAAATGTTCTAATTCGGTACAAGAATAGTACAGGCCAACAGGAATCCACAAACCAAGAATGACCGACATTCGCCACTAGGGGGCACTACAGGACAAGCCAAAATTCCCATTTTCTGGTCAAAAATTTTCTAATTTGGTACTTTGATACTACAGGCCAACAGGAACCCACATACCAAGTGTGGCCCACATTCGCCCTTAGGGGGCGCTACAGGCTACTCCAAAATTTCGTTTTCTGGTCAAAAACGTTCTAATTTGGTACATTGATACTGCAGGTCAACAGGAACCCTCAAACCAAGAATGGCCAACATTCGCCCCTAGGGGGCACTACAGGCCATGCCGAAATTCCCATTTTCTGGTCAAAAATGTTCTAATTTGGTACATTAATAGTACAGGCCAAAAGGAATCCACAAACCAAGAATGACCGACATTCACCACTAGGTGGCGCTAGAGGCCAAGCCGAAATTCCCATTTTCTGGTCAAAAAAGTTATAATTTGGTACATTGATACTACAGGCCAACAGGAACCCACAAACCAAGTATGGCCCACATTCGCCATTAGGGGGCGCTACAGGCCACTCCCAAAATTTCGTTTTCTGGTCAAAAATTTTCTAATATGGTACATTGATACTACTGGCCAACAGGAACCCACAAACAAAGAATGGCCAACATTCGCCCCTAGGGGGCACTAGAGGCCACGCCGAAATTCCCATTTTATGGTCAAAAATGTTCTAATTTGGTACATTGATACTACAGGTCAACAGGAACCCTCAAACCAAGAATGGCCAACATTCACCCCTAGGGGGCGCTACAGGTAATTCCCAAAAGTCCCATTTTCTGGTCAAATATTTTCTAATTATGTACATTGATACTACAGGCCAACAGGAACCCACAAACCAAGAATGACCCACATTTGCCCATAGGAGGCGCTACAGGCCACGCCCCCAAAAAATATTTTCAAAGTGATACCATTTCCACGCCATTTAACCAATTCTTTTGAATCTTGGTGTACATGCCTCATTTCTCATTGGGAACAAAAACGCCTCAAGGATCCATAAGGTATGATGGATTTTCCTGTAGACTGAAAATGTTTCGTTTAGGATTCAGACAGAAATACATGTTTTTTGGATTCATCCATTGAGAGGGTTTAACCCCAACCCTCTACTGATCAATTTGAAATGATTTGCCATTTTGAGGAGGAATCCGCATTGCTGCTTGCAGCTATATTTATTATTATTATTATTATTATTATTATTATTCTTCTCCTTGAGCCCCAATAGCTCAAAAAGTCACTGGTCAAAAATTTTCTAAATTGGCACATTGATACTCCATGCCAACGGGTACCCCCAAACCAAGAATGGTCAACATTCGCCCATAGGTGGCGCTACAGGCCACGCCCAAAAAACAAAAATTCAAAGTGATATAATTTCCACCCCATTTGTCCAAATCTTCTGAAACTTTGTAAACATGCCTCATTTCTCATGGGGAACAAAAAAGCCTCAAGGACCCATACTTCTGCCATTATGGATTTTCCTGTACAGTGAAAATTTTGGAAAACCTACAAAACTCTTCTTCTCCTGAACCTCAGCTCCAATTGACTTGGAATTTGGCACACGTGTGTAGTATGTATGTCTTTCCAAACGTTACTTAGCAAAAATGAATACAATACAAAATGGCTGAAATGGACGTGTTTATGTAAATGTACACACAAAAGATGATCAAAAATTTTTAAAATCCCATTGATTTACAATGGCTGAGCAAAAGTGCTCCCTCTACTGGACAAATATGGTCCACATGTAAAATCCCATTCACTTACATTGGCTGAGCAAAGAGGCTCCCTCTACTGGAGTAACTCTGTCTACCACATGCAGCTCTTCTGTAGCAATCTCTCTAATGAAGCATTTCGGTCTCCTAGTGGGTGGAGCTCCAGACTTAGACTACAGAAGACATTTTGCGTCTGCATGGAGGTATGTCAAATCAATTGTGTGTCTTAATGCTTTCCAGTTTGAACATTCAAGCGATTTTACACTATTCAACTCAACAAAGGCAAAACAACTCAAATAAATGTTTTCGAGCAGTTTGTGTGACACAGCGAGCGAGCCGCGTCGCGTCTAACGTTCGCACGCCGATGAGAGTTCGCTTTCCCTTCTTGCGTTTCAACGGACAATTTCATACACCAAAATACATGATATATTGGGGTGTCTGCTATATCTCAAGTGAACAAACAGTTGATAAAGAAATCGGGTATCAATATATTGAATTATGAATTATTGAAGGGGTCTAGTGATGCCGCTGTGATGTCCTGTTAGATTTTTCTCTATCGAGACAGCGTTAACGTATCAAAACTTCCGAGTATGATGTTGTTTAATTGTCTCTGACAACACGCAATCCTCGAGGCGAGATCATTTTTGCTCGCATCTTCACGAAGGTTTGTTGGTTGTGTACAATGGTTGCCTGCTTGAACATTCAAGCGATTTTACACTATTCAACTCAACAAAGGCAAAACAACTCAAATAAATGTTTTCGAGCAGTTTGTGTGACACAGCGAGCGAGCCGCGTCGCGACTAACGCTCGCACGCCGATGAGAGTTCGCTTTCACAGCTTCATGCGTTTGAACGGACAATTTCATACACCAAAATACATGATATATTGGGGTGTCTGTTATGTATCAAGTGAACAAACAGTTGATAAAGAAATTGGGTATCAATATATTTAATTATGAATTATTGTGAACAACACGGATGCCGCTGTGGTGTCCTGTTAAGATTTTTCTCTCGAAACAGCGTTAACAGCTTAAACAAAATACTGCGTTATTTTTGCACATACAGATACATTTAATACATCGTCACAAACTATGAAAGTTGTACTTTTATTTGTTGTAAAATAAAGAAAATAAACCGTGTGCTCTTTGTCTAAGCGAATATCTTTCTGAAACACGTCACAAAAACTTACACAAACATGAAACATATGTCTAAAGAAAGTAGGGATGGGCTGATCAATCCTAACGTATCAAAACTTCCGAGAATGATGTTGTTTAATTGTCTCTGACAACACGCAAACCGCGAGGCGAGATCATTTTTGCTCGCATCATCATGAAGGTTTGTCGGTTGTATACAATGTTTGCCTGTTTGAACATTCAAGCGATTTTACACTATTCAACTCAACAAATGTCAAAACAACTCAAATACATGTTTGCGAGCTGTTTGTGTGACACAGCGAGCCGCGTCGCGTCTAACTCACGCACTCCGATGTCTTTCGCTGCTGCTTGCGTCTGAACGGACAATTTCATACAACAGAGTGTCAAAATACATGATATATTGAGGAGTCTGTTATGTCTCAAGTGAACAAACAGTTGAGAAAGAAATCTGGAATAATTATATTTTATTCTGGCATTATTCCAGATGACGTCCTGCTATATTTTTCTCTCGAAACAGCGGAAACAACTTAAACAAAATACTGCGTCATTTTTGCCCATACAGAAACATGCAAGACATCATTACGAACTATGAAATGTTTACTTTTATTTGTGTACACTTACAATAACAACAAAACCTTGTGCTTTTGTAAAATAAATAAACAGGGTGCTCAGTCTCTGTCTTCGCGATTATTTTTCTGAAACACGTCACAGAATTCAAGTGAACAAAATCAACCATTCACGCAGTCTGTATTTTATCATCTCACAATGAATACAAATGCAACAAGCATGGCACAAAACGAAAATAATGATACTTCTCAGTTCTCAAAAGATTAAACTGAACTGTGCCTTAAGTATCGTATCATGCGATAAAAGCCTCTTAAAGAGACAGTAACAATTTAGCCTTCGTCCTGAACATAGACATTCCCAAGTAATTGAGAAGTACAAATGGTATTATTTTAAGTTTTTTTATTTCTCTCTTACCTTGTAAAATGCCACGTTTTTGAATGGCATGTAAACACAATCACTCCATTTTTTTCACTGGATCTGTTGCTATTTTAATGATTTAAAAATCAAAGCACTGACCATTTAAAGTGTGAGCTTGTAGGCTACATTTTGAAATAGTTATAAACAGTCACAGCTATACAGTGTTATTATGTGCCTAGATAGTCTTTCAAATAAAATTGCTTGTGATATGCTTATGTAAATCACACAAAAAAAACAGAAAAAAATCTTAAGAGAGAAGTGAAAGTGAAAGTAGAGATTTTCAAAGTGATTTTTCATTCAAAGTGATACAATTTCCACGCCATTTGTCTAAATCTTCTGAAACTTGGTGTACATGCCTCATTCCTCATGGGGAACAAAAAAGCCTTAAGGACCCATAACTTTCACCATGATGGATTTTCCCGTACGTTGAAAATTTGCGAAAACCTAAAAATACTCTTCTTCTCCTGAACCGTAGCTCCAATTGACTTGAAATTTGGTACACATTTGTAGAATGGACATCCTTGAAAACATTACTTAGGAAAAATGAATGTGATACAAAATGTCTGAAAGGGGCGTGTTTATGTAAATGTCCAAATTTTAACAATATATACCTGTCAATAAATCAAATGTAATTTTGACTGATGGTTTTTCAAACCTAACATGCTTCAAGATGACATCACTCTGAAGTACTGCGCAAAGAATGGCCGACATTCGCCCCTAGGGGGCGCTACAGGCCATGTCGAAATTCCCATTTTCTGGTCTAAAATGTTCTAATTTGGTACAATGGTACTACAGGCCAACAGGAACCCACAAACCAAGAATGGCCGACATTCGCCACTAGGGGGCGCTAAAGGCCACGCCAAAATTCCCGTTTTCTGGTCAAATTTTTTTTTTATTTGGTACATTGATACTACAGGCAGACAGGAACCCACAAACCAAGAATGGACAACATTCACCCCTAGGGGGCACTACAGGCCATGCCAAAATTCCCATTTTCTGGTCAAAAATTTTCTAATTTGGTACACTGATACTACATGCCAACAGGAACCCACAAACCACGAATGGCCAACATTCGCCATTAGGGGGCGCTACAGGTAATTCCAAAAAATCCCATTTTCTGGTCAAACATTTTCTAATTTGGTGTATTGATTCTACAGGCCGACAGGAACCCACAAACCAAGAAAGGCCCACATTCGCCCCTAGGGGGCGCTACAGGCCACTCCAAAATTCCCATTTTCTGGTCAAATATTTTCTAATTTTGTACATTTATACTACAGGCCAACAGGAACCCACAAACCAAGAATGACCAACATTTGCCCATAGGTGGCGCTACAGGCCACGCCCCAAATTTTTTTTTTCAAAATGATATAATATCCACCCCATTTGTCCAATTCTTCTGAAACTTGGTGTACATGCCGCATTTCTCATTGGGAACAAAAAGCCTCAAGGATCCATAAGGTCCGGTATGGATTTTCCTGTACATTGAAAATGTTTTGTTTAGGAATCAGACGAAGACATGTTTTTTTGAATTCCTTAATTGGGAGGGTTTATCCCCAACCATCTACTGATCAATTTTAAATGATTTGCCATTTTGAGGAGGAATCCGCATTGCTGCTTGCAGCTATATTTTTCTCTCTTGCTGTAAAGTTTTAATTAATTTCTGAATACATTATTAAAAGTGTAGGTTAGTGATCACAGATTATGGGAGCACATTTAATATTGAAATGCCTCGGCAATATTGTAAAAACAAAGTCATGCCATTTAAAATGTATTTGACTTGACTTAATATTTCAAATGTTCTGATTTGTTTAGGCTAATCAGTGAACGTACAGTTGAAGAAAATATTTTGAAAAAAGCCAATCAAAAGAGGATGCTTGGAGACATGGCTATTGAAGGTGGAAACTTCACCACAGCCTTTTTTAAGGAGGTATGGCTTCATTCAGTTTTCCCAGGGTTTGTACGGTCATGAACACACTTGTATTTTGCAATACAAGTGTGTTCAGAAGTCTTCAAGTTTGGCACTATCGCGGAGCAATGCAAATGAATGCTACTTAACCTCATGCCATTTCAGATGTGATTTACTTTCTTTCTTCTGCTGAACACAAGACTTTTAGAAGAATATCTCATCTCTGTTTGTCCTTTTAATGCAAGTGAATTGTGGCCAGAAATCTGAACGTCCAAAAAGCAGCATAAATATAATCCATAAGACTAGTAGTTAAATCCATATCTTCAAAAGCAATATAAGTGTGGGTGAGAAACAGACCAATATGTAAGTCTTTTTTTACTATAGATCTTCAATTTCACATCTGAAAGTGAAAGTGGAGATTGGTTGTAAAAAAATATATAATATTGATCTATTTCTCACCAACATCTATCATATCGCTTTTGAAGATATGGATTTAATCACTGTTTTATGGATTACTTTTATGCTGCTTTTTGGACCTTCAGATATCCGGCCTACATTCACTTGAGTTGAATGGACCAGCAGAGCTGAGACATTCTTTAAAAAAAAATTATTATCTCTAGAGAGTTTGCACATGATTACTCAAGTTCATTTGGCCAGTGTATAAGAACACAGATGATTCTGTCAATGATCATGTCTGTATAACATTATCAGCTCCCACAACTCACACAAAATGTCTGTTTAGATCCTTTTCTCTCTATTTGTTTCCCATTCACATCTGTAATTATTAGCATTGACAATTGTATATGAAACTGATTCAAATGTAAAAATATACTGTATATGCCCTATATGTTGTAGGGTTGGGCGATGTCCCCTAAATTGGCAGTTGACGATGTTGACAGTAAAACATCGCGATGGACGATGATATCGTCGGTGGCGGTGGGGGGCTTTAATATAATTTCATATAATTTTCGAAAATTATATGAAAAATTATTATTTCGTTATTTTACTAACCCAACTAATGACTCGTCAGCGCTTTATCAGTAGGTGGCACGACACGTAAAGCATTTTTTTTTAGCTTTCACTTAAGAAGCGTTGTGCACTTTTTATTTTAATATATCTCTTTACATAAATACTATTTTCCACTTAAAAACTATAATTTCGTTATTTTGCTCACTGATGAGCAAAAGGTCGAGGCAGAAATGACCATGTACCTGCAGGAAATGGCCATTGATGGGGAAGAGGACCCGCTGACTTGGTGGAAAACGAACGACAAAAGGTTTCCGTTCATGGCAAGATTAGCACGGAAATATCTGTGCATATGTGCTACCAGTACTCCATCAGAGCGGTCTTCAGCACAGCGGGTAGTGTAGTTACTCCAATCCGCAGCTTATTAAAACCAGATAAAGTGAATATGTTGGTATTTCTGGCCAGAAACATCGAAATTTAAACATGGTCTATGGTGAAAGATATTAAAATTCTTTACGCATTTTTCAGCCATCCGTTCTATGGAGCTATTCGATTTTGCATATTATTTTTTAAACGTTCATTTGTGTAGTTCACCACTTTACAATATTTCAATAACATAATTTATTTTGTAGCCTGTGCTGAAGTTAATTGTGCTGCTAATTATAAGTGAAATGTTAATGCCGAGTTTCGGTCTGAGTGTTGTTCCCGTTTTCTTGTTCTTCTATGTTTTAATAAATGTGTGTTATTCATATTCACCTTGTTTCTTTCATTTGATTTGACATTATGGATTTATGGCCAAGGACATTTTTCTTTAAAAGTAGGCTATTAACCAGACAAAAGTTATTTGACGTTCGCTGGTCTGGGTTTATCTTAAACTGCCGCTTCAGCGTATACAAGAGCTATGTGACAATGAGCAAGATTTTCTGAGACACTACAACTACTAATAATTAATTAATAAAGGCTATTTTCTTGTAGCCTACAACATAAAATATTTTAATCTAAATGTACAGTGTAAGACATGTAAAAAAAAGACAAGAAGCTAACAATGTCAAGATCAATATTTGTGTAGCCTGCCTGACACGGTATTTTCACAGACTAACACGTCACGTCTCTGGCATATACTACAGTATTTAAAATAGCATATGCATTAGTTATATTCTCAATTTAATTTACAGAGCAATCCCTGCAAAGTTTTTAGGTTAACTATAGAAGAGACTAGGATTAGTGAGTCACACTAGCAAGACTCGCAAAAGGGGGCGTGGCATCACGATGGTGGCTCTACATCGTGGTGTTGGTCAGCCATCACGATGGACGATGATGTTGTATATACTGAAACTTTCTCAGCTGTGAACGTGAGGTGTGTAGTGCTAAAATATGGGGAAAACTGTGGCCCCAATTCTGTTCCCTTAAATCTGAAGTATGTCACTTTTGCAGTGTTAAAATACTTGTTCCCATCCCAGCTTAAAGTTGCTGAAAGCAGATTTATTATTAATATTATTTTTCTCTCCATGGAAAGGTATGAAAAAATGTTCCTACTCCCCTGAAAGATACTAATCAAAAAAGTGTTGTGATTGGTAATATGGGAAAGAGTTGCTGGTAAAGTTGGGCAATGAGTAGGCAGTGGCCAGAAAAGCTAGTTTCTTACCCTGCTGAACATGTACCTTTTGTGTACAATTTAAAACCGTGATGGGCATTAAAGTGTTAATAGTGAGCACAAAACAAAGGGCTTCCAAATTTTACAGTGAAACATCTAAAATAGAAGCAGAGAGCAGAAGACCAGGCAAAAACAATGCGTTTGCATATAATTTTTAAAAAAAATACAGTATCTCACAAAAGTGAGTACACCCCTCACATTTTTGTAAATATTTGATTATATCTTTTCATGTGACAACACTGAAGATATGAAACTTTGCTACAATGTAAAGAAGTGAGTGTACAGCTTGTATAACAGTGTAAATTTGCTGTCCCCTCAAAATAACTCAACACACAGCCATTAATGTCTAAACCTCTGGCAACAAAAGTGAGAACACTCCTAAGTGAAAATGTCCAAATTGGGCCCAAAGTGTCAATATTTTGTGTGGCCACCATTATTTTCCAGCACTGCTTTAACCCTCTTGGGCATGGAGTTCACCAGAGCTTCACATGTTGACACTGGAGTCCTCTTCCGCTCCTCCATGATGACATCACGGAGCTGGTGGATGTTAGAGACCTTGTGCTCCTCCACCTTCCGTTTGAGGATGCCCCACAGATGCTGGAGACATGCTTGGCCAGTCCATCTCCTTCACCCTCAGCTTCTTTAGCAAGGCATTGATTGTCTTGGAGGTGTGTTTGGGGTCGTTATCATGCTGGAATACTGCCCTGCGGCCCAGTCTCTGAAGGGAGGAGATCATGGTCTGCTTTAGGATGTCACAGTACATGTTGGCATTCATGGTTCCCTCAATGAACTGTAGCTCCCCAGTGCCGGCAGCACTCATGCAGCCCCAGACCATGACACTCCCACCACCATGCTTGACTGTAGGCAAGACACACTTGCCTTTTGTACTCCTCACCTGGTTTCCGCCACACACGCTTGACACCATCTGAACCAAATACGTTTATCTTGGTCTCATCAGACCACAGGACCTAGTTCCAGTAATCCATGTCCTTAGTCTGCTTGTCTTCATCAATCTGTTTGCGGGCTTTCTTGTGCATCATCTTTAGAAGAGGCTTCCTTCTGGGACGACAGCCATGCAGACCAATTTGATGCAGTGTGCGGCGTATGGTCTGAGGACTGACAGGCTGACCCCCCACCACTTCAACCTCTGCAGCAATACTGGCAGCACTCATACGTCTATTTCCCAAAGATAACCTCTGGATATGATGCTGAGCACGTGCACTCAACTTCTTTGGTCGACCATGGCGAGGCCTGTTCTGAGTGGAACCTGTCCTGTTAAACCGCTGTATGGTCTTGGCCACCGTGCTGCAGCTCAGTGTCAGGGTCTTGGCAATCTTCTTATAGCCTAGGCCATCTTTATGTAGAACAACAATTATTTTTTTCAGATCCTCAGAGTTGTTTGCCATGAGGTGCCATGTTGAACTTCCAGTGACCAGCATGAGGGAGTGTGAGAGCAATGACACAAAATTTAACACACCTGCTCCCCATTCACGCCTGAGACCTTGTAACACTAACGAGTCACATGACACCGGGGAGGAAAAATGGCTAATTGGGCCCAATTTGGACATTTTCACTTAGGGGTGTTCTCATTTTAGTTGCCAGCGGTTTAGACATTAATGGCTGTGTGTTGAGTTATTTTGAGGGGACTGCAAATTTACACTGTTATACAAGCTGTACACTCACTACTTTACATTGTAGCAAAGTGTCATTTCTTCAGTGTTTTCACATGAAAAGATATAATCAAATATTTACAAAAATGTGAGTGGTGTACTCACTTTTGTGAGATACTGTATATTATAAAGCAGATGCTATGTGTCATTGATTTAGTGTTATTATATAAGGTGTTTGTTTTGAGTGTTATTCAAACAGTGCTGAATTTCATTTTTAAATGAGTAGAAACTTTTTAAAATGCTGCAATAGAAGTTGAGTGTTGGAAGATCTTGGAAAAGGCATGGAAAAATCATGAAAATGTTCTGGTCAAAATATATAAAAATTCTGTTTTACATTGTCTGGGATTACATTGTGAAATGATTGATTAACCCACTCTCTTGTTCCCACAGCAAACTATTAGAGAGTTGTTTGATTTATCAGACGGAGAAAGGAAAGAGGCTGAGTTAAGTGTGCCTCAGTCAGATGATGATGAGTCCATTAATAAACAACAAACCACCATTTTGGAACAGGTATGTGTGTGTGTGTGTGTGTGTGTCTATATATATATATATATATATATATATATATATATATATATAATTTTTTTGTTTGTTTGTTTTTTAATGATTAGTTTTTTTTTGTACTGTTTTTAATATTTTTATTTGTAAAAATGTGCCTACATTTGTGATAAATGTTTGGAGTGGTGGTGGTGTAGTGGGCTAAAGCACATAACTGTTAATCAGAAGGTCGCTGGTTCGATCCCCACAGCCACCACCATTGTGTCCTTGAGCAAGGCACTTAACTCCAGGTTGCTCCGGGGGGTTTGTCCCTGTAATATGTGCACTGTAAGTCGCTTTGGATAAAAGCGTCTGCCAAATGCATAAATGTAAAATGTAAATGTGTTGCATGGAATGTTTTTAGATTTTTTTCTATATATATATATATATATATATATATATATATATATATATATATATATATATATAATAATTTATTTTTAACATCAGGCCCTGTGTCGAGCTGAGGATGAAGAGGATATAGTGGCTGCATCACAAGCCAAGGCTGAGCAGGTAGCTGAGCTTGCAGAGTTTAATGAGAATATTCCCCTGGATGATGGTGACAGCAGAGACCAGGAAGAGGAGGAGCTCTCCAAGGCTGAGCAGGAAATCGCTGCCCTAGTTGAACAGGTAGTTAGGATGTTTATGTCTCCCTATAAGATGCTTAATTAGAATGGGATTTGTAGTTTGTGGATCATTATCAAATTGTACCTTTGTTGCACAAAATTTTAACTGACCCTTGTTTTGTACAGCTCACTCCCATAGAGCGATATGCCATGAATTTCCTTGAGGCTTCCCTTGAAGACATTTGCAAAGAGGAGCTGAAGCAGGCAGAGGTAACATAAACTAGTAGGCCAGCTTTAATGCTATGTTTTGTAGAATAAATCTATAGCACTTTTTTAATAGAAATTTTTTTTTTCTCTTGATTTTACAGGAGCAGGTTGAGGCTGCAAGGAAAGGTTTGGATCAGGCAAAGGAAGAAGGTTTGAAACTGCATCAGTCTTCTGACAGTGAAGAAGAGGATTCAATAACTCCAAGTAATGAGGAACCAACTCCTTCCCGCCGCCCTCGCAAACACAAAGAGAAAGGTGCTCCTTCTACAAGGGTCAGCGGAAGGCTTAGAGGGGCACCTGCGGATGAAATGTCCCTTGCACAGCCATCCCCAGATAGGGAGAGAGGCAAAAAAGGTCCATGGGTTAACTCCGAGGATAGTATGAATGAAACCCCAGGGCTCAGCTCTGCACACATGTCACTCCTAGAAAGAGAAGTGCCTGAGAAGCTTCGCTGTGGTCTGCGAGGGCGAGGGGCAACCAAAGAATCTGTGTCCCCTACAACATCAGTAAACCAGAAAGTTCAAACCAACCAGCAGCTCTCAGATTCAGCAACATTGTCCCCTGCAATGCAAGTTTCAGACCCAAAAATCTGTGTGCCACCCTCCCCCCTGCTGCCAGTCTCCCCATCAAGCTCTGTGCCTTCAGCTTCTTTATCTACTGCAATGGACAGAAACTCAAGTGGGCACCAGTCTTCATTATCTGCAGCATGCAGAGATGACAGTGAAGAGCATGGGGGAGAGGCACTGTCTGACACTGCTCAATATAGTAGAGGAGATAGAAGAATATCTGCATCATCAGATTCCATCTGTTCCCCTGAGCATCAATCTGAACAGGATGGTCAGCTTTCCCTTTCTCCTACTCTGGCATCACCTAGCTCTCGCTTGGGACGAAAGCGACAGTCTGCTGAAAGCGAGATCCTCAGGAGCCTTCCAGAAGATTCTCCATCAGCCAAGGTCCTTCGGAAACTTCCAGGTCGCTTAGTCACAGTGGTTGAAGAGAAAGAGCCAAAGCGGAGAAAGAGGGGAGTGAGTGGAAGTGGAGGAGCACATACTGAGGGTTCATCAGAGGAGATTGAACAACCTGAGGCAGTTACAGACCCAGGCTCTCACTCTTATGATGGGGCAAGTCAAAATGTTAAAGACTCTCCTCCCAAAACAATACCCACATCCTTGGCTTCCTCCCCAACACCACAAGACCAAGAACAGGTTTCCTCTCCATCACCGTCTAGTACAGGGAGAGGGCACCACCCCTGTTTCCCAACACACCATTCGCCAGACATGCCTGTTCTGCGAAACTTACCAGTGCGTCGGAGGCTAGAGACAGAGTCTCGAATGGCTGCACAGTTAGGAGAGCAGTTTGTAGGAAGAGGTAGAGGGGTGGATAAAAGATCTGCCTTATCACCAAAGAAACAAGAAAATAATTTAGACAAGGACAGTGTTGCAAGTACCACTGTTCAAAGTGACTCAAATGTGATCAATCCTATACCTGTGAAGCGCAAGAGGGGAAGACCTCCTAAAACACCCCCAATGGCACCAGAACTGCCAGATCAGAATATAACCATAACCCAGAAAACAAGTCCTGAACAGAGTCCACCTCACTCACCAAAACGGAAAAGGGGTCGTCCCCGTAAAGATTCCACCTCAAGTATAGCAGCAACTTGTAGTGCTGAAGAACCACTAGACACAGTTACAAGCTCGTCTCCAACTTCAAGTTTTACTAGCGCTCCATCCCAAGAGCCTAACTTGTCAACATCCAATGTTATACCTGCTATTTTGCCCACTGACATCAAAGCTCTACCAATAAGCTCTCCAACTGTCAACCCCACTTCACCCTCAAAAGCTGCTGAATTGTCATCACCTCAACTAGATTCCCAAACTAACCAATCCACTACATGTGTTTTACTATCATGTGTGCACAGGGACTCTCAAAATAATGCCCAATGTACATCAGAACTGTCTCATAGTGATACTTACACCAGTCTGAGACCCATAACTGCATGCACTGACTCTCAAACAAGTACAGTTAAAACTCCACACAGCACTTCTACAGCAAGTGTCTCTCAGGCCAGTACAGCTTCCTCCCATACACTACAGCTTCCAAGTCCTCACCAAGAGCCTTCAGCTAATATAGTCCCCAACCATGCCCAACAACATACCCTTACTACCGTATCTGTACACTCTCTGACCAATAAAATTCCTGCACCTTCTGAAATTTTAACTATCTCAGGCGCAGATGTAGAAGTTGAACAAAATTCATTTGCCGCTAATCAGAGAATGGGTCATTTGCAGCACTCAAATACATCAACTCAAGTGTCTTCAAAATCTTTAGAAGTTACTAATATGACTGCAGACTCTACACAGGCCTCTATAGAATCCATCTGTAATACAGCTGTATCTTCTGCTGCCTCACATCAAACATCCACCCAGCCAATTCCTGTACATGCTTTGACTTCTGAGACTGATCCTGAATCTTCTTCATTTAAGACAGTTGTTCCAGAACCCTCCGTTAAACCTACTGTGTCAATGGTTGTCCAGCAGTCCACACCTAAACCTGATCAAACATCTGTACCTCCCTCACAACCTCAAACTACACTAATCCAAACAGCAAAATACTCTACACATTCTTCACTCACATCACACAAAAAGCCTTCCAATTTTGTGAAATCCCCATCTGCCCCCAATCAGACAACAACAGATTCTCTGCCCAAATCTCACTATAGAAATGCAGATTCTTCTCAACCCCAAAACATGCCAATGAAGAATGTGACTGATAGTCATGAAGGCCAAAAGGAGGAGGTAGTAACAGAGGAAATGAACTGTATTTGTGAGGATGATGCAGGAAAAAAAGACATCTTGTGTCAGCCAAAAAGAAGGAAAATGGATGTCTCCTCAGTCTCCGCTATTGAGATCCATGTTGCGCCTAAGACTGATGAACCTGATAAGCCATCAGAGGAGGACAGTCCTAGAGAAGACAAAGAGACTAGAACTTTGGCCAAAAAACAAAGCATCAGTAGGCAAAGCAGTCAGGAGTCAGTCTGTTCCTCTTCCCCATCTTCTGTATCTTCCTGTGGCACAAGATCATCTCGATCCAAAAAGGCTGGAGAGGTCATGACGCCTGCAAAAAGGAAACAGGAGGATATCAATTCTGGAAATGAGAAAACTGTGAAAGGTTCTGCCCAAAAACACCAGTCCAACTCTTCCTCCTCTTCTTCAGACTCTGAGGACTCTAGCAGAAATAGATGTCTAACAAGATCAGCCCAAAAGAAACTGGAGAAAGATGTGAGAATTACAAAAAATAATGAGAGCAAGAGACAAAAGGTGAGGTCAGACATGAAGGGTCAAACCACCAATACAACCGAACTGGATTCCAGTGGTGAAACCAATTCAAGGGTAACCCGGAAATCCACAGTTCCACAGTCTGTCTCTCAGTCCAGCACTTTAACCTCCCCTGAAACTGAGGTACTGGGAAAACGCTGTTCAGCCCTTAATGCTGCAGCCAAACTTGTGGCCATGAGGGGAAGAGGACCAGATACACCCAATCCCAGCCCCAAAATTAAGGCTACTGGACAGCAAAGCAGGCCACTTCTCTCTGAAAAGAGCAGTAAACCCAAGAGCAATACAGGGCAGGACTCTCCCAAGACATGTAACAGTAAAACAGAGAGTGGCAGACAAACTCCCAATCAGTCATCTGAAATACCTCAGTCCTCTTCTGCTGCCCGATCCACTCGGCAGCGACCGGGCAGCCTTGTACCTCCTTTGGAAACTGAAAGAGTTAAAAAAGAGGAGAAGAAAAAGAGATCTGATCTGAAGGAGGAAGGTGATGATGAAAATAGAGAGACCAGGTCTTCAAGAGGTCATAGTGCCTGTAGTAGTGTAAGCACTGAAAGAGGAGCAGGCAGCAGCAGAAGTCGGAGCAGCAGCAACAGCAGCCAGCGCACCTACAGTCTGAGCTCACAGAGTACAGAGCCCTCCCGCTCCCGTTCCAGAGCACCTTCCTCTGGTAGTGATACAGAGAGAGCCAAAAGTATTCGGGGGAAGAATGGCAGAGGCAGGGAGAGCAGGAGAGAGAAGAGGTCCCAGAAACATGACAAAACTGAACTGAGTGCTGGGTCAAGTGATGGGACTCCTGACAGGGTTCTCAGGAGTGTAGCTGCATTGGCAGCAGCTCAGGCACGTACTCCTGCTAGTAACACACGCTCTTCATCCTCTCAACACCGGCACTCTAAGACATGATAGGCAGAGGAGAAATTATCTCTAGTTGTAAACAAGGAATTAGATGAGATCTCCTGAGAGGAGAGAAAGCAGATTTTATGGATTCATGTAAAGGGGATCAAGGAAAGTCCATGGTTTAGCTGTATGAGAGAAGACCGAAGAGAAAAAAAAAAGATCTATTGCACATTGTGGTTTGATCTGACCTTGCCTTTTATGCCCTCTCAGCTATCTTAAGCCATTTACAATGTAGAAAAGGGTCTATAGAAGCAGAACAATGATGATGGAGATTTTGCCACTTATTTAAAAATGTGTTCTAACAATTTGAGTTAAACAAGATATTTCACCCTACTACAAAGACTTTGGAATTTCAAAGTAGCTTGGCCAGAGGCAAGATTTATTATTTGTTCACACTATGTACTGTAATCATAAAAACCGAAAGACTGGAATACTATGTAAAGTATGTATTAGATTAGTCGCATAGATTGTACACTTTTTACAGAGTTTACAAGTGCTGCAAACAGTATTGATGGGGAAGAAATTGATTAATGCTACATTTAACAATTTAGTGGGGATTGTAAAATTTTAAAGTTTTTAGACTGTTGAGTTCTGGAAAATGTTTGTCAGCTGTTTTTGACTATTGCTTGTTTCAAGTCAGTTGATAAATTAAGAAAATTCTATATCTTCCAGGGTATGAAGAAGAGGGTAGGTCTATAAAGGTGTTTTTGTTCTGCACTATGCTGGAGTTTCTATTTGCTTGGGTCACCTGTATTGTAATGTCTCAGTCCATTACTTTTAAATTCTGCTGCTGCCTGCTTTTTCCCCATTTGCACATCTGAAATATCTCAGACGGTGGAGTGTATTGTGATTTTTGGTGATTTTTTTTTTTTATTTTTATTTTTTGGTGATTTTTCTTTTCTTTCAGAACATCAACTTGTCAGTACATCTTTACTGGTACCTCACGCTGCATTCTGTAAGCTCTGTGTTTCTCTTGAGCTTGTGATTAATATTGAAATTTGCTTGTCATTTGCTTTATTAGCAGTACAGAAATGGGAGACAGCCTCTTACTATTTTTCGTCACTTTTCCAAAGTGTTAGTCATTATGATCATCTTTACACATTAAATTGTATTGTCAAAGAACAGAATCTAAAATTAGTTTGATAAAATGAGAGTGCCTGTTGATCCATACAAGGATCCATGTTAACGTATAGAGGATTGGGCATCTGTAGTGCTTTTATGTGTAATAAGCTTTCCCATCCTTCATCATAAAAACTCATTTCTTGTTTATGTGCAACCAAAACTGAAATCAGATATTCAGTGAAAATTGCTACTGTTAGCCATTTTTATTTCTGGAGTATTGGTCATTTTATGAAGGGACTGATTCTGGGTGGGAATGAGACACCTGAAAGAACCTCTTAGATTGTTTTTTTTTTGTTTGTTTGTTTTTTTTGGCTGAACATTAGCAGTCAAGTGAGTTTGTAAGATAGCTTCCTTTGCCCTTTTTGGACAGAGAGATGTTTGGAGGGTATTAGAAGAATATGGTGACGGTCTTATTTTCATTTTGATTTGTCTACTCTAATTTGTTACATTCCTTATGTTCCCTTGTAATTCCACATTGTTTTACTTGAAAGATTGAAACAAAAATGTAAGTTGAATAAAAAGACCAAAAATATACAATTTGCTATTGTTTTTATTAGCTTCATTTTAAAGCATTGTCATTAAATCAAAATATAAGTTTTCATTGAAAACATCATGATTATTTGGGAAATAAACAGGGTAGACAACATATTTAAGTTTCTGCAAATAAAAGCAATGCTGTAAGTGAAAGACTTCATGCAGCCAAATTTGCATGTATGTACTGCTTTTGATGAAGAACTTCTCTGCTGTTAAAAACAGCAAACTTTGGGTATGCAGGTAGAATAAGTTCCTAGACATGCTTCATTTGAACTTGGGCATTATCCCGTGACCTAAGTGTAATTGTGTAGCAACAGTGAAAATTTGTTTACTCTGGTTTTGTTAAACCAGTACAATGTATTCATAAGGAACTTTCTTGGTATATTGTACTTACCATACAATTTAATGTATTATGTGAGCTGTAAAGTTGTGTAAATGGTCATTTTAGTATTTACAGCATTACGTCGTCATGGCGACATGGTGGTAAATCTGTAAATAACTTTACACTTTGGAATACGTTTTGGAGTAAGTGATTTTATCACACTAAAATCTTGTTAACACACTATCATGTGGCTATATTTTTTAAACAAATTGCCCCATTCACTTCCATTGTAAATGGCACTCTGAAACCCAGATTTTTGCTTACAAGTCAAAAAACATTATTTTGGTAATCAACATTATGCCACAGAATGCTGACGCTTGAATTTAATTTGTATTGGACCTGGAATATTCCTTTTTAAGTTTATGTATTTTCAGTGTTTCTGCAGCTGAACAATTAACACCAAATTAAACAACAGTGCATTGAACAGACTGTACTTATCCCTAACAGCCTCATTTCATTACCATAAAACACCTAGCCAAGTCTAATTCAGCCCAAAATGCATTACACGGGTGAGTGTAATGTTGCGGAAATGTTATTGATGTAAATTGTTGCCTTAAGAGCCAATGGAAACAATTATGTCACCGTGGTGAACTTCACCAAAATGTTTTAAATTCAGGACAGTAATCATGCTCGTAACACACAAATTAAAGATGGTCATATATTGAACCGAGCATGTTTATGTTCCTTAAATCATGCAATGAACCATCGTCCCAGAATAGCTTGTTTTGACAGAGATAAAAGTTACTAGCTTCAATGTCATAGGCCTAACACGTTACACTTCCCACAGTTCAGACCCACTGGATTGGACAGCAGCAATAAATGAATCTCGCCACCAAAGACCGCAATCTTGAACTTGAAACCTGAAACTGAAATGTATTTAGACACAGCAGGCTACATCCTGACACTGCACCCTAACATTAGAACTATAAAACAGACAGCAAATAACAAGAAGGACATGATTGTCAGATCACCACTTCATAGCCTCAGTCTAACCCACTAATAAATACTTGCATCTCTCCTTACGAATGACCATCTCCGTAACTTTGTTGTTAAAGACGCTTGGTTTCGATAGCCTCTCTTTCTTGATTTTTTTTTCTGATTAACACTTTTTATTGATTCACACAATTGAATCAACATTCAACCCCCATTATTCCCTATTCTACATACTTTTTTTTGTGTGTGTGTGTATATACTGCAGTATGTATGTGTGTGTGTGTGTGTATATATATATATATATATATATATATATATATATATATATATATATATATATATATATATATATATAATATATAGCAAAAACAATATTCTCACACACATTTAAAACTACACTTCTCTCTCCACTGCCCCTCCCTGAGAGCCCTACAAGAAGGCCAAATAGCTGCCCCATTTTTTTATATATGAATCAAAATTGCCTAGCCTTCTACATGACATTTCTTCGAATGCCACCACCCTCCCCATCTCTGTGAACCACTCTTGAAATGAGGGCACTCCAGCCAACTTCCATCACCTAAGAACAATCTGTCTACCGATCATAACCCTGGCTAGGACCCAATTTTTTATGTATTTTTCCCCTATATTAATGATGTCCCATCGCCTAAAATACAGAGTCTGGTGCAAAATTTAATTTGAGTGCCCAATACGTCTCACACATAGAACTCTGATCCCTCAACAAAAATTCTTGGATCTTAACAACCACCAAAAAACATGGGTAGTGTGCCATCTTCTGATTGGCATCACCAGCTGGTGGGTGTGTCTTTCAGACCAAGCCTATACAGTCTAGAGGGGGTCCAATAGAATCAATGTAAAATCTTAAATTGCATACCTCGCACCCTTGCATCTCTAGATGTAGACTTGATATTTTTTAGAATCCAAACCCACACTCCCTCCTCCAATACCAAGGTAAGATCTTCCATAATCTCTTGAGAGAATCCGAAGCTCCATCCCCAGACTCTGAACTAGCAGGGAGTAATACACTGATGCCTCAGTCTTGACCTTTTACAAAAGCAGTATCTGCTGCTTTAGGGGGGTGTATGCTACTCCCAAAAACAGTACAGAGCAGGTGGTGCAGCTGTAAATACCTAAAGAACTGAGATCTGGGAATGTTGATCCAAAATGTTGAGGATCTCAACATTCCACTCTCATATAGGTCACCAAGCGTCACCAAGCGTATTAACCTCCCTCTCAATCCACTCTGTCCAGCAGAAAGGGGACTTATTAATACATAATTTTGGGTTCAGCCATATGCTTGAGGCTAAATTTAAATAAATGTCAGAATTAACAAAATAACTTACTCCATTGACTTTATGAAGGACATCGCTTGCTGTTGGCATGTGAATGTTTTACGGCCATCCTTAGCAAATATTCTCAATTTGGCTGGGAAAAAAGTGCAAAAGTGACCTTCCATTGATGTAAGAGTTTCTTGCATTCCTTGAATTGAAAATGTTTCTTTCTTGTCAAACAAAAAAATGCTGTGGTTCTTCCAAGAAAGCCTTCCTTTACTCCTCACCTCATGTAACACAAGATCTTTATCGGATGATCTCAGAAATTTGGCCAGAAATCCCTCAGCGGATTGCCGAGCCAGAACCCTGTGAGCTCGCTCGATTTCCAGCAGATGGCCAGTTATGTCTAGCAGATTCAGAAAAAGCCTGTACAGGAATTTCACCATATCCTGACCCTCTTCTGCCTCAGGAATTCCGATGATTCGGATGTCCTCCATGTCATCCAACTTCTCTCAGACACGCTCCAAATCCACCTTAGTTGCTAGTGGATTAGCAGATAATTCCCTCTCAGATGACTCCAGATAATTGATCCATTTCTCTTGTAACCACCTCAGAGAATTTAATCGCCATGGCAGTGATCGGTCGACTTATTACAGCAAGATCCTCCAAGTCAGCAATGACCTTCATCAGCATTGCCGACATGTTCAACATCTCTTACCAAATTTCCCTAATTTCTCCGACCAAATCGGCTTCCTGGCTCGGGGCCTTCTTGGGTGTGTCAGCTTGAACACCTAAGTGTCTTTTAATGTCTCCAGAGCCTGAGAATTTTGAATTATTTGACATATTGTTCCCCTCTAACTGTTATGGATCAGTGTATTGAATCACACCAGTTTATGTCATTAATAGTGTTAAAACTAGCAAAGTGCACAGAGCTCGCCGTTCACACATATTGCTAAATCTAGATGTCTCTCAGCCGCGCTCTGTCTTTATCAAATATTTATGCCTGTTCTCAGAATATGGACACCAGCAGCGAACATCATATCCAGGCACTGGGCGAGTGAAGCATCCAGGTGTGAGCCTGAGGCACGGCCAGAGGGAGTGGGCTGGGGAAGTGAGACTCATGCAGAGCCCTGTAACATGCCAATCCCTTTATCTGCAGTGAACAAGAAGAAAAAGAAAAGGAAAAAGTAAGACATTCCTATCTTATGGTATTTATTTATTTATGTAGCCTACATTATAAGAAACTACATTTGAGGTACAGGTGCAACAGGATTAACTGCTGTTGTCATTAAATGTGAAGTTTGGAAAGGTAAGGAGCAGTTCACACAGGATGCGGTCTAATAAGTGCAGAATTGTTAATTGTAAGTTCATATTAACTAATGTAAATATATAATGTTTTCTATCTAATACAACCACATTTTTAACAGACCACCCAAATTAGATAATTTTTAATTACCTCTGACTTCTTGATAAAACTAAAGCTAAGTGATTGACAATCACATACTAGCAATATTCCTGATATGCACATTTCATATCATATTGCATCTTTGAAACTGTGTGTTTAGGTCAACCATTCCCCCAGCTTCACCACATACTCCCATTTGGACTAGGATGTGAAGGACGGCTTACTGAATGACACTTTGGCACTGATTAACCTGGGGGCCTGTGACCACAGGAAGATACCAGAGAAGGAGAGGCTTCGGGTAAAAGAGAGACTCCAGGCAGAACTGTTCTAGAGAGGCCAGGTACCACACAGAACAGAGACAGACCCGTACTTAAACATTTGGGATTTTGACAAACAAAAAATACATTTCTGTCATCATTTACTCCCTCTTATATATTACATGGAACACAAATGGAGGCTTTTGCACATCTAAAATTTGTACGATTTCGCCAACTTCTCGTGAGGTCGGGTTGGGAAGGCAGAATGTGAGCCTCCCTCACCATTCACTGTAATTGTATGGTATGAATGGTGACAGGATAACAGTCTGCCTAGAATCTCCTTTTGTGTTCCACAGAAATTAAATATTTAGTTAAGAACAAAAAGGTGAAAAAATGAAAACAGAATTAAAATTTTTGATTAAACACTCTATTTAATTGTCTACTTTACTCTATAAAATGTCAGCACACATATTTCTCCAGAGGCTTGGAAGAGTTACTGCTATATTTGTGTTGTGTGTTATAATGAGTGAGGAGCTTTGCCAGTCACAGGCTGCTAGCTTGGAGCAGATGCAGAGGTATGAGGGAAAACACATGGGTGGATTTAGACAGATCTTCCCTCAAAAGGGAGGAGAAAAATTTCAACACAGCAGCTCTCTCTTCCAGGAGACTGCAGCCTCCAAAGCCAGGGATGAGTGTGCCAGGTATACACAAATAACCTACATTTATTGATGACTAATACAGTTACACTTAATACACATACAGTAACACAGCTACACTTAATTTTAGACAGCAGCAATTTAGGTGAAGAAATGTTTATGTAGGGCTGTTTCTGAGCATATAGGGGCCCTAAGCGAATTCCTGCCTGAAGGCCCCCCTCAACCACCCAATAATTAAATATGTTAATTACACAAAATGCCAAAAATGTTCTCAGTTGCTCAATAGTACCTGTAACGTATGACCTTGTCTTGTTTTACTGTTTCCCCTTTGTTTTCCATTTGTGTCACTTTTGTTACTCCATAGTCTTCACTTTTGACCCGTCTGTAACTCCACAGTCTTGTCAGCCCTCGTGTTCAATGTTCATTGTTTTCACCTGTCCTCGTTAGTTTCCCATTGGTTTCTGTTCATCACCTTATTATGTTATTTTGAGTTCTGTTTGTTCATTGGTCCTTTCTTGTATTTATACCCTGCCTATTTGTTCAGTCACTGTCGATCGTTGTTTTGTTAATGAATGTTTGTATGTCGTTAAGCCTGCTCTGTGTTCCCTTCCCGAGTTCTCTATTTCTGTTTATTTCCCCCATTGTGCGTTTTCCTTTGTGTTTGTTTATTTAATAAAGTTACTGCGCCTCTCGTCTGCCCTCGTCCTCATCCGTGACAGAACGATCGACCGCATAAATGGATCCAGCAGTTCTACGGGCTAACTTCCTTCTGCTCAACCTCAGATAAGAGGATCGTCCGATTGAGGAACACGTTGGCGTCTTCCTCGAGCTGGCGAGTGTCTCGAACTTCCCGGACTCAGCCCTGGTGGCCTTCTTCAGGGGCAATTTGAACACTTCCTTGAAGGAGCGGTTGCCACAGGACACGCAAGGCTGGACTCTCGGCGACTTCCTTGAGGAGACGTTACTGGTGTGCGGCTCGCCACTAACTGTGGGCGTTGCTGAGGAGGACTTTACCTCACCACCCACAGGGAGACCCTTCAGCCATCCCTGGTGCTCCCAGTCACACCAGCTCCACATGTCAGCGAGCAAACCCCCACGCCAGCCACTTCCACAGAACCCACACGGTCAACCTCGTCTGCCCGGAGGAGGAGGAGAAGACGAGCTTCCGCCTCCCAGCCCACGCCTGCCCAGGTCTGTGAACCAGAACCAGTGCCTACAGCCTCAGTCGTCAATGAACCAGTGCCTGTAGCCTCGACCGTCCCTGAGTCAGCACCTGTAGCCTCGACCGTCCCCGAGCCAGCGCCTGTAGCCTCGACCGTCCCTGAGCCAGCGCCTGTAGCCTCGACCATCCCTGAGCCAGCGCCAGTAGCCGTGACCGTCCAAGAGCCAGTGCCTGAAGCCTCGACCGTCCAAGAGCCAGTGCCAGTAGCCGTGACCGTCCCTGAGCCAGCGCCTGTAGCCTCGACCGTCCCTGAGCCAGCGCCTGTAGCCTCGACCGTCCCTGAGCCAGTGCCAGTAGCCGTGACCGTCCAAGAGCCAGTGCCTGAAGCCTCGACCGTCCAAGAGCCAGTGCCAGTAGCCGTGACTGTCCAAGAGCCAGTGCCAGTAGCCGTGACCGTCCAAGAGCCAGTGCCAGTAGCCGTGACCGTCCAAGAGCCAGTGCCAGTAGCCGTGACCGTCCAAAGGCCAGCGCCAGTGGTCGTGCCCGTCCAAGAGTCAGAGCCTCCCTCAGCTCCGCCTTTCGAGCCTCCCGAGCTTCCCGAGATTCCCAGAGCTCCGCCTCCCGAGCTTCCCAGAGCTCCGCCTCCCGAGCTTCCCAGAGCTCCGCCTCCCGAGCTTTCCAGAGCTCCGCCTTCCGAGCTTTCCAGAGCTCCGCCTTCCGAGCCTCCCGAGCTTTCCAGAGCCCCTTCCCCCGAGCCTCCCAGGATTCCACCTCCCAAGTCTCTCGAGCCTCCCAGGGCTCCGTCTCCCAAGTCTCTCGAGTCTTCCAGGGCTCCTCCTCCCGAACCTCCCAGGGCTCCACCCCTCAAGTCTCTCAAGTCTTCCAGGGCTCCGCCCCTCGAGCCTCCTACGGCTCTGCCTCCAGAGCCTCCTGAGCCTCCCACAGCTCTGCCTCCTGAGCCTCCTACGGCTCTGCCTCCAGAGCCTCCTATGGCGCTGCTCCCAGAGACTCCAGAACCTTCTAGAGCTCCACCTCCCGAGCCTCCTACGGCTCCGCCTCCCGAGCCTCCTACAGCTCTGCCTCCAGAGACTCCAGAGCCTCCTATGGCTCTGCTCCCAGAGATTCCAGAACCTTCTAGAGCTCCGCCTCCCGAGCCTCCTACGGCTCCACCTCCCGAGCCTCCTACAGCTCTGCACCCCGAGACTCCAGAGCCTCCCGAGCCTCCCTCGGCTCCGCCTCCTAGGCCTTTCTCGGCTCCGCCTCCTACGGCTCTACTCCCAGAGACTCCAGAGCCTTCTAGGGCTCTGCCTCCTGAGCCTCCTATGGCTCTGCCTCCCGAGCCTCCTACAGCTCTGCCCCCAGGGACTCCAGAGCCTCCCAGGCCTCCTAGACCTGTCCCTGTCTTGAGGCCGCCTCCCAGCCCTCCTAGACCTGTCCCCGTCTTGAGGCCGCCTCCCAGGCCTCCTAGACCTGTCCCTGTCTTGAGGCCGCCTCCCAGGCCTCCTGGGCCTGGACCTGTCCCTATCCTGAGGCTGCCTCCCAGGCCTCCTGGACCCGTCCCTGTCCGATGGCCACCTCCCAGGCCCCCTGAACTTGTCCCTCTGTGCCCCCAGGGACTGCCTAATTGGCCCCGTGTACTGTCTCTTTTCCCTTTGTGCCCCCGTGGACTGTTTAACTTCCCCTCGTTGCCCCCCTTGGACTTCCTGCCTGCCCTCTGTGCCCCTTGGACTGCCTCCCTGCTCATGTGCCCCCCCTGGTCTGTCTGTCTGCCCCGGTGCCATCATTTTGTTTTCTATGGTTTTTGTCTTGGGTTTTGTTTTTTTCTTTTTTGGATCGTCTGAGATCCGATCCTTAGAGGGGGGGGCAATGTAACGTATGACCTTGTCTTGTTTTACTGTTTCCCCTTTGTTTTCCATTTGTGTCACTTTTGTTACTCCATAGTCTTCACTTTTGACCCGTCTGTAACTCCACAGTCTTGTCAGCCCTCGTGTTCATTGTTCATTGTTTTCACCTGTCCTCGTTAGTTTCCCATTGGTTTCTGTTCATCACCTTATTATGTTATTTTGAGTTCTGTTTGTTCATTGGTCCTTTCTTGTATTTATACCCTGCCTATTTGTTCAGTCACTGTCGATCGTTGTTTTGTTAGTGAATGTTTGTATGTCGTTAAGCCTGCTCTGTGTTCCCTTCCCGAGTTCTCTATTTCTGTTTATTTCCCCATTGTGGGTTTTCCTTTGTGTTTGTTTATTTAATAAAGTTACTGCGTTTGGATCATCAGCCTTGTCTCCTTTGTCTGCCCTCGTCCTCATCCGTGACAGTACCCAATAGAAAATTGCAAACATTTTTATTTATTTTTTTTTAACTCAAGGAATTCTGGTAGAAAAAGGGAATGGCACACCAAGAATAACTGCATATTTATTTTTTACATTTGTTTTATTAATTATAATAATACTTTGAAATCTGCAATTTTATAATGGGTGTAGTTTATTCATAAATGGGTTTCTGTGTTTTACATGTTTACTTGTCCTGTGAGCATGAGTTATATGAGGCTGAGCAATCGTATTAATAAGTCAAAAATAGACCCTTTAAACAAAATATGTACAAAATATGGTAGTTGTAAATGTATCATGACACAGACATCATTTTTAAAGGAGCACAGTGGAATGAAATGGTTGTGGTCATGTGACTTTACACCACTCCTGTAAAAACATTCACATGAAATCAAGAGTGTCTGCACTGTGATTTATAATTGACAACTCTTTTTAAAATACATAAATAACTATTTTTAGACCCTTAAAATTTCAAACAAAATGTGTGTCACAATTGATACTGGTGGAAATGGGTTATATATATATATATATATATATATAAAATTATTTAGATAATTTTATTCAGACAATGGACTATTATTTTAATATGTGCATACATGCGTGCATTGTATATTGGAATCTTTTTTTCCTTGACATACAGTTCCTTTGGCCTACCACCAGAGAGAGCCTGTTGTCTATGTTTGATTAGCACCAACACTTAAAGAACTTGTAAAGTATTAATTTCATGTGGTGGGTGGGATTCATTTCTCTAGCTGCCAACTATGCTGAAGCATCCTCCTTTGAGGGGAGGGACAACTGTTGCTCTTGATTTATTAGAGGAAGAGGAGGCAGAGAGAGGGGGACTCTGCTGCTGAACATGGGTGTAGTTGGTTAACCTGGTGCACCAGCCACTTCAAAGTGCCAATAACCCTAATGAACCAATCAACCACTCACATGAACAAGTGTGCTTTCTCCCACACTGTAGACATGACCACAAGGTATGTAAAAATAAATACATAAAAAGAGGTGGTAAATAGTTAAGCAAATTGCCTGCAATGATTCTTAAATACACTTGATTACACAACAGTCCTCGTTTTTCCTGAATCTGAGCATAGTTGAGCCAACACTGCCTTTTAGTAATACAGATAGAGACCCGTTATTTTGATAATAACTTAACATTTTAAAAAATTCTACTGTTTTTTGCCTTTTTGGGGACAGTAAAATTAAGCTAAATTATACAGTGAAATAAACCAATATCAAAAACATTTTCTTGACATTTTCCTCTCACTGTTGCATGTCTTCTCAAACCATAACATCCAGTATATTAATACTGGGCAGAAATGCTGTGTAATTCTTATGTTGTTTTTATCATATATAATAGGAATATCCTTCTATACTTGTTATCTAAATTAAGTATGACAGCATTTTGTTGTCCATAGATATTTATTTTATTATATATTTATTATTGCTGAATAACGAATATTTCAAGTTCAGTTTCACATTGAACCATTTGTAATGTCAAATGATCTGATTCAGAATTCAAGACTTGTAATAATGATGACAGTGCTAACAATATTTAGTCATACCTTTATATATATGATTAAAGGCATACGTTATAATTATTTGATAACAGGAACTAAACCGCTAACATTGAGAAATGCCTCTGTTAACTGTTGCCATTCGTTACTTGTTTATCGATTAGCTGATGTATGTTTAGAAGCTAATGATTGGCTGCTGCCAGCAGCAAGTTCTCCCTACTCTCTGAAAGATATCAGCAAGCAAGTTTTTCTCTGAACCCCCTCTCCATGCTAATGAAGTCGGCAGTGACATTGTTTAACTCGCTTTTAAGAATGATTTGGCTTTATATTTGAAGTAGCTCTAGCTTACGTTAGCGATTTTACAGGTTAGCGCTTGTTAACGTTAGTGAACATTTATGTCGACAAGTTAATGCATATATAGCTCTGGAAAAAAATAAGAGACCACTGCAAATTTACCAGTTTCTCTGGATTTACTATTTATAGGTATGTGTTTGATTAAAATTTACATTGCATAGAATAATCTGTCCGATTCCAGCCTTGCTAAAGTTAGATGACCAAGTGGAGGATCGGTGATGATATTGGGGTATATCATCACCAATCCTCCACTTGGTCATCTAATAGTTAGACGGAGACCTGTAGAGGCCTTCAAGTCACAGTGTCTCGCACCCACTGTGAAATTTATTGTAGGATCGGTGATGATCTGGGGGTACTTTAGCAAGGCTGGAATCGGGCAGATTCTTCTTTGTGGTGGACGCCTGAGTCAAGCCACGTACAAGGTTATCCTGGAAGAAAACGTGCTTCCTTCTGCTCTGACAATGTTCCCCAACTATTTTTCCAGCAGGACAATGCTCCATATCACAAAGCAGGTCAATCAAGTGGATGGAAGAGAACCAGATCCAAATCTCCAGACCTGAACCCCATTGAAAACCACTGAAATGTAATCAAGAGAAAGATGGCTGGCCACAAGCCATCAAACAAAGCCAAGCTGTTTTGTGCCAGGAGTGACATAAATTCACCCAACATCAACGTGAAAGACTGGTAGAGAGCATGCCAAGACGCATGTAAGCTTTGATTGGAAATCAGGGTTATTCCACCATATATTGATTTCTGAACTCTTCCAAGTTAAAACATTGCTGTTGTGTTTTTTAAACATGAAGATGAACTTGTTTGCTTTGCATTATTTGAGGTCTGAAAACACTGCATCTTTTGTGTTATTTTGACCAGTTGTCATTTTCTGCAAACAAATTCTCTAAATTACAATATTTTTTATTTGGAACTTGGGAGAAATGTTGTCAGTACTTTATAGAATAAAACACAATTTTTAATTTTGCTCAAACACATACCTATAAATAGTAAGTCCAGAGAAACTGATAATTTTGCAGTGGTCTCTTAATTTTTTCCAGAGCTCTCTCTCTCTCTCTCTCTATATATATATGTATATATATTGTATATGTTGTACATGAAACTGGTGTTGAGCAGGTAGAATTCAATGAAGCTGTCAGCTGAGGACATGTGATGCGCCTATTTTTCAAACTAGAGACTCTGATGTACTTATCCTCTTGTTTAGTTGTACATCTGGTCTTCCACATCTCTTTCTGTCCTTGTTAGAGCCAGTTGTCCTTTGTCTTTGAATACTGTAGTGTACACTTTTGTATGAATTTTTTTTTTGTGGGGGGGCAATTTCAATATATAAATAGTCAACATTCCTCAAACAATGATTGGCTGATGAGTTTCCAGAGAAAGCTGTTTCTTTTTTTTTTTTTTACAATTTTTGACCTAATATTGACCATAAGACATGCCAGTCTATTGCATACTGTGGCAACACAAGGACAAAGTTAAGATTCATTTAACAAATCAAATATCTTTCAACTGTGTTTGATATAATGGCTGATTTTCTAGTACCAATTTAGCAATTTAGCATGATTACTCAAGGATAAGATGTTGGAGTGATGGCTGCAAATCTAGATTTGATAATTTTGTTATAAATAAAAATAATTCAAATAAGGGATGGTGCTGTTTTTTCTTTTTACATCAGTAATGTCCTGACTATACTTTGTGATCAGCTGAATGCCACTTTGGTGAATTAAAATACCAATGTTCTTCAGAAACCACTAAATACTGTATGTACATTATTCCAAACATTTGGCCACCAGTGCGAGTGTGTATGTATGTAGAATATATATATATATATATATATATATATATATATATATATGAATTATAAAACTGAGTGACTGAAAGACTTTGTTGACCTGATGAAAGAGGTACTATGGTAATATTTTTTTATGAACCTCTTCCTTCTGTCAGGACATAGTGGTTTATTTAAAAGACACATCTATACTTGCATCTATACTGTTTTCTGTATTTTCAGCTATTTTCTTTAAATGTTTTCTTTTTTTTATTTAGTATACATTTTAATCCATTTTAAGTGTTGAGTTGTTGTCTTGGGACAGGTAATTTTAAGGTAGTGAGTGATATTGTCATATGTTTGAAATATAATGGTACATTTGTGTTAAAAAACGTCTAGTGATCATCTCTGGTTTATTTTGAAGTGGAAATTAATGGCAGGTAAAGTTGTGGGACTTCTATTGAATGGGCAGTTTTCTATGATTCCCTATATCAAACTGTACTTTGATTTTCCGTTGAATGTTACTGTATGTGGTGTATGTACTGTAATTCTCCTGATACAGTGCTTTCTTTTCCCTGTTGGACTCCCTTGCTGAGATTTCATGGAGGCAGAAATAGCTCTACACTATGATGCACCAGTAGGAGTCTACAAAAGTCAAACCCTGTCTGCATTATGTGCATTCCTATCTGCTGCAAAATCGAAAGCCATGGCCCTCCCTGGATCAGGGTTCTGTTCCAGCCAGTCCCGACTGAGCCAGGTGGTTTGAAACACTGTTAAGGAAATGGCAGCATCGCATGCAGAGCACCAGTCATCTTCTAATCTTACGAATTCTGCAGGTGCTCCGCGGATAAATTAATAGCTTTTTTGCTTCCTCTGTCTTTTGGTTATTTATTTCATATCCTAAAACTAAAGAAGTTAGTTAATGGGAAAGAACACTTCTCTTTCTGCATTCGTCTCTGCATTACAGTACATGTCTCTTTCAGTTGGCGTCAGGGCAGTAGCTCCTCTTTGGCTGAGTCGAGACCTTCAATGTTAGGAGTGCCTTCACATGTTCCAGGGCGACTGCAGGGTGCCACGATGTTCTGTGACCTCAAAGCATTGTAAAAAATGTCCACCCCTGCTCCACTTGTCCCAAGTCCGCACCTCTCCCACACCCTTCGCAGGGCCCCTCGCAGAGTCGCCCCACATGAGCACGGCCACTCGCACAGGACTTGTCGATGCTCAACAGTGAACACAGATGTTAAATCTGAACTTGTGCATTCACTACATTTCTTCCATAAAGCCTCTTTTCTATGATCAGTTTAAATAAAAGCCATTTGTCCGTTTTTGGGAATTTTGTGTTTCTTTTCATTTGGATACAGTTACAAGGTCTTGAAATGTGATCTTGGACAATGCAATGGACAGGTGCCTCCTGTAAGTATACCACATGATTTTGTATGCGTCCTTTAATTTGATACAAGATAATGAATAACTTTAATACATATTAATGTAATAAGTAATAATCTTTTTTACTTTATACAGCATTTATAAACTGAATTTTTCTGTATTGACACGAAGTGTTACACTGAGCCAATATGAACAAACATTTCAATAAAGCTTCCCTCTTGAAAATTGTATTTTTCTTTATTGTTACTATATAGTTATGTGCTCATTAGATTTGATAAATTTTCCTGATATTATTTACATCAGATTTGCCAAATAAATTGATAAAGTTGACCCGTCATAAAAAATAAAAATTTCCAGTTAAAAAAAAAGTAAATAAAATACCGCCAGATGGGGAACAATATTAGCCTATTTGGCCTACAGGGTTCCCAGCCATATATGCTTACTTTTAAATGTTTTTGGTTGGCTTTAAGTTGGCTCGTGTTTCCTCAAGAATTAGAACTAGCATGTAAAGTTCTTCTACAGCACGTTTCCCTAAAACACCGTTATGTGGTGTAAAAACATTCGTATAGTAATGAGAGCTTCGGACCACTTGTAAGTCCATCCCTTTTTCTCTGAGTAACAGGTGCACTCAGTAATGTTTTCCTCATTTAAGAAGTTCAACTCCTAAAGACATGAATTGTAAGTCTGCAATATAGGAAATCATGACCATTCACATCAAAACAAAGACTCTTATAAAGACATTATAAAGACCTTATAACAGATGTTTTATTATGTAGGCTCACATGGGGCTGCCATGTCAGAATCACCTGACCAGCTGAATACTACTTGCTTAATCTCAGTAATAGTCCTGTTATTTGACACTTTCACTCACTGATTAAAGTAATCATGGCTGTCTGTGAATACTACATTTCTAGAATGGTATCTGAAACTGAAAAATATTTATTTTAAATTATGCTGCATCCAAGCCACTAGGTGTCAGTGTAAGTCCAAAATGACACTAAGATAAAACTTATTGAGTGCACCTTTAATGGAGAGTAAGTGGCACAGAATTCACGAGGTTAATATAATAAATAATATAATACATTTAGATTGGCAATGCCAGGCTGCACTATAAAAACGTGTTATGATTAACTGGTCTGTGCATTTCACAAAAAGTTAAATTTCGATGTAGGCCTTTGATAAGCATAATTGCAGTCGAGATATGATATAGGCCAATTATTAAAGAATGATGTTAATTTAACTTTAAATACCTGCTGCAATAATCCTCACACACTTACTCACCCTCCTGTTCTTCCTCTAATGGCAGGTTGCAGAACGGACGTCTCCAATAATTGCACATTGCTTTCACCTAAAACAGATTCACCAAATGTCTCTCTATGTAGTTTTTTTATTTTATTATTATAAATCGAATGCATTTATCTTTGCCTCTTTTGTGTAACTGAGTATTCAAATGTATCTAAAAATCCTGGGCCTACTTATTCGTTTACTACTCTCATAACGTCATTCTCGTTTTGGGAATAACGACGTAAATGAAATCGATCTTTAGAGCGCGATTAGCAAAATTAGGCTACTTTTTCAACTGAATATTCTTAAAAAATAATGTATAAATATATTTAAAAAAAAGTTCCACGTTTGTTTTAATCGAACAAAAACGCAAATAACTATAATAATAATTTGTTATATATATATATATATATATTATACATTTTTTGTTACGTAAATGTGATTTCCCTATTCGCGCCCAAAACACAGAATCGTTGCAGTATGCTATTCATTTCATCTGATCTGATCTGATTTAGTTTGGAAAACGCATTGTGAGTTAGTTTTATTTACTTTTGGCATGTATTAAAATTATTTTCTCTCGTTTATATCCCAAAAGTGAGAAAAAAAAGTTGAACTCAATTATCTCTGAACTTTCCACATACTAATAGTTGCACATGAAATGCTCATTTTGACTAACATGCTCGCCAATATTGATGAATAGCCTATTATAACAACAATATAATATTATACTATATTAAGTAATTATTATTTATCTATAATAATAGCGACCAGGTTTATAATGATTATTTCTATAATAATAATTATTATTATAACCAGGTCACAATTATCATTTTAAAAGGTCACCTTTGACAGGTCCTAGAGAAATAAAGGTTTAGAAACAGAAGTTGTTCGCTTAATTACTCTCAATTTAGCTTGATGCAATAGCGCATAAAATGGATGCAGTAAAATTTAATTAGATGCTTATCTGGTTGTAAAATAACTGTGGGAAATTAACTGTGGTATGAAAATATCTTGCAGCTGCTCGGCAATGGTTTCTCATTATCTACAGAAAATTACATTTTCTTCATCAAGCTGCAAAGTGAAAGGGGGGAAAAATAAATGTAATTAAATAAATTAAACTAATGTTCAAAACGTTTATATTATATTCGATGATACAAAATAGTATTCATGCAAATAAAATAAAATAAAATAAATGTTGTCAGTTAATATTTGTGTGTATCCATTAAGATCAATATATTATAATCGGAAAGCAATGTCCTTGTCGACCACCTCGACCACATGATGGCAGTGTTACTCTGGAAGCAGACAGGAGAACGCGCCAACCTACAGGCTAGTCTGCAGAGATATAATGCTCTGTACTCATATATATATTTTATTGAAAATAACGTGTCACCTTTAATTTTCAAATGTAGTAAATAAACTGATTGTGAAACAGTTACATACCAAATAGCCTAAAAAGGAAACATCTTTGCCACAATCTCTCATGTAAGATGTAAAGAATAAAGATTGTAGGTGGCCTATAAATGGGTAATCTGATTTTAAAAAAAAAAAAAACAGGGTGACTTTTCCACCTTGAATTTACTAGTAGCATACTTAACGTCCTAAAGTCGAAACATCATAAATTATGTCTTAAGTCTTTAAGGACACACGTTCATCACACCATAAATAAATGTGATGGTATATCACATTTTAATAATTTGATCAGCCTGAAAAAAAATTGACCGTTACAGAAAAAGCGACATTCTGAATCTTTCGATAGTCATGTTTGATCTCTGCTGGCACTGAAATGGTTTACCAATAACACTCCTACAACCCCTCCCTCCTTTTTTCCATCTCCCCTTTTCACTCTCAGATGCTCTTCCTATCACAAGAACGCGCTTTGTCTGTTTGGAGATGGCGAGGCCATCCAATGATAGAAGGAATCAATAGCTGACGACCATATGAAATGCAACTCATTATGAAAGAGAGTGAAAAGGGAAACTATTTATTGCTCGGGGACCCTCACTAAAGAGTCATGTGGGCGCAACTACGGATACTTTTGTTGAAAATCGGTTTGGCGTGAATATTTACGACATTTTTGAATATAGCTTCCAACTGGATGGGTTTATTTTGATTGCTCATTGCTTAAACAATATTATTCAACCTTGATCTCAAAACATTTGTCCAAGTTTTATCTGGAAGCAATGAGTTCTTACTTCGTCAATTCCCTCTTATCTAAATATAAAGGGGGTGATTCTCTGCGCTCCAACTACTATGACTGCTCGGGGTCTGCGCAGGATCTTGGAGGCAGACCATCTGTGCTGTACGGTCACAATACAGGATCTGCTTTTCAACATCCGGCTCAGTTCCCGGAATTTTACCACCACGGTACATCATCCTTATCCCACGCATCTTACCAGCCTCAGAACTCTGGCACAGTACCGTACTCTGGAGAAGCCACGGGAAATATTTTAGTTCAGGATACTTTACAGAGACCGTCTTTCTCTAGCGCACCAAATGCGGATTTTGGGCAATTTGGAGATTGCAATGTAAAGGTAAACAGTATCAGAGATGACTTGGAATGTGCGGAACATTGTGCAGCGCAGCTCTTCCCATGGATGAGATCACAAGGTGAGATGAGAGAAGAGAAACACTTCCAGCAACTCTGTCCCCGCATAAAACAGTATAGACTATTATAGGCCTACTTATTACCCCCAATTAAACGCTTTATGGCACCTATAGATAACTGAGGAACACCCCTTGCTTGCTCCAGATTGCTCCTTATAGCCTACTTACATTGTTTAATGGCAACAAATAAAACCCTGTGTGAGTTTTTAATTATTTTTTAGCAAATATTTAGAGATAGAGAAAGACAAACTTATTAAAGAGCGGAGAAATCAATCTATTTAATGTGAACTGAAAAAGCACGTCTTGTTTTCCCACAGCTACCGGCCGGAAAAGGGGACGGCAAACCTACAGCCGCTACCAGACGCTGGAGCTGGAGAAAGAGTTTCTGTTCAATCCCTACCTGACCCGCAAGCGTCGCATCGAAGTTGCTCATGCGTTGGCCCTCACTGAGAGACAGGTGAAAATCTGGTTCCAAAACAGGCGTATGAAGTGGAAAAAAGAACACAAAATAGACAAGTTTCCAAGCAGCAAAACGGAACAAGAGGAAATAGAGAGACAAAACCAAGAGGTATCAAAGAAACAAACATCAGAAGAAGAGGACTCATCCGACAAAGTCTAATTTCAGTAATTCTAAATAGTCAACTGACTATAAAAGAGTATTGGATCAATCAACTGTAATTGAAATAAAGACTAAGATGTAAATACACTAAGGCAATTTACAAGATTACTGCAATCGAACTCAAAGTCAATCATATGGGCCTTTTCATTGAATGTTTTGTCGATTTCCACAGTTTATGAGGCACTTTTGTTTTCAGCGTTTGTTGAGGTACGATTTAAAAAAAAAAAAAAAAAGAGGGATTATTTCTGCAACGTGTTTGAATGAAGCCATCTCATTTCTTTCTCGAGCAGATTACTCTTGAGGTTACGGTTGCAGTGAGGGCATATGAGGCAATGCTGTATGTCTACCTCATGCATGACACCGCATCCCTTTCCAATCTTCAATATCAGTGGGAGTCATTATCCACGATATTCGTTTTCTTCAGTAACTGTAATACCCTGTAAAATAGGGCGACATCTGCTTTTGAGGAATCAGCATTAGTGAGTGCACTGTTGTATCATTAGCACTTTTTGAAAACTGTACAGGTTCTTCAACCGAACTACGTAATCTGTGTTATTGGGCCAATCATTTTGTCAGTGTGCATCCATGCGTTATGCTTTCATAAGAGGGGATAAATAAAACGCAAAATGTGTGTGTATGTGTGTGTGAGTAATTATTTGATATCCCAGTTCTGTTGTATTGCATGCTATGTTTAACTGGAAGTGGTTCCTGAAGGAAGCCACAATAAAATGTATGAACTGAATCCAGTTTGTCCTCTTTCCATTGGATTGTCTCAATGAAAGGGGTTTCTTCAGAATGCAATATATTATTAGTTCACAGACATAAAGGAATGCTTTACAACCAGGAGACATATCAGTTACATTTATCTTGAGTATAGGCCTAGAAGAAATTTCAAATGTGTTTTAAACATCTGGATCATAGGATCTTAACTATAGGTAATATTGCTTGGGATAACCTGGCACCTCAGGCAATGCACACGTCACGATTCGAATGTTGCGTTACATCACGATATGATAATTTGATTCGATTAAGAATAAATGGCAATTCATTTGGGTATATTTCAGTTATAAACCGGCACTGCAGAGCATGTAGCTCGAAACATCACGTTTCTTTGAGTGTCTTTTGCGAGCTCAATAAATTGATTTGGAAGTAACAGTGTGCCAACTTTGTTTTGCGTTTACATTATATGAATACACAAATAATTGAATAAAATATCGATACATGGATCTAAAGTATCGATACAAGACTGAGAAAAGGTTTAGCGATATATCGATCTTTGATTGTATCAACACACAACCATAATGGGTTACTATGGCAATGGTAATGCAGAATTGTGCTTATATCTATAATAACCAAAAAACACACAATATCATATTTCATTTGAATTTTATAGACCTAAAACTTTTTCAGATTCAGGTGTAGTCCTATTGACAACCCTTTTTTGACCCCGAGACAAAGGGTCAAAATCAGCACTCTGTTTCATGCTGGCAGTTTAGGCTTCTTTGACTCTGCATGGTTGAATTATCATGCAGTCAGGTCTCAATCTCTGTCTCAGATGCCTCTAAATTATGGTACCTTTCTTATAGAGCTTTGGCTACCCAGTTCAGTCTGTGGAAAATTTATTGTCTGAGATCAAATATTTGAGGATACTGAACTCCTCAGAATTCACAGCTGTGTAAACTCTGGTGTATAATGTAGCCTACTGTGGTGTTTATTGTGATTTGTGAATTTATTTTAAAAACAAACTGTGTATAAATATGAAATTGTTGAAATTAAAAGGTGCAATCAGGCAATAAGATTCTATTACCCCAAATAATAGTTTTTGAAACATAATTTCAAATTATATGATGCGAAAGAAACCACATTCAGAGATGGCGATGGTGAGATGATTTGGGGATTTAGAGTTTGGTGTGGATGTTAATATTCAAGCTTACCTCGTAGCCTGCATGTAGATCTGCTTACCAGCTTACAGCCAACGCAAAACAACACTAAGTGTCGCGAAAGTCCTCGTAGGCAGGGCCGCAAGGAATTTTGGGCCTGCCCTGCCTCTATTGCACTCGGGCTCTTTTAAAATAGGACCTATTAAAATAGTACCGTTTCAAAATCGTTACGACCGTTTATCCCATTAGCTACGGCTCTGCTCGACAATTAAAGCCGATAATACGTGCACCCAAAAAAAAAAAAAAAACATTTTGTTCATAGAATACAAAATAACAGAAGAATGTTTTAAGTGGTTTAGTTTTTGTTAGTAAAATATAATAGCCAAGACAAAACTGTCGACATCTAAAGTTCAATTCAATAAAAGTGAAATACATTCTTGTACAAAAACTGCGACAAAACGTTTAAAAAAGGCTTATAATAATGAATCAGTATAGTCGTTTCGATGGAGAGTAGGCCTTATGTATACGTTTTTAATATAAAAGTTAAAAAATAAACTTGAATATTTATTGACGAACATGAAATTGCGTCGAAGCTTGACTTTGTCCTTTTTTTTAGTATGCCCCCAATTCCATTAGGCTATTTTGCACCATCCGATACTTCAGCTGTATTTGTATTAATGTATTAATGCATTAATATTAATATTGGGCATTAAGTGTCTCTGAAAATCAACTGTAGACAAAAGAATATTCCGAATTTTTGGAAAAGGGAAAAAGTGTGGGAGGTCGCTGTGTAGTGGTTTTTAGTTGTAGCTATTTTAAGTTGTGTAAGCATATGAGAGAATAAATATTTAGCCTATATTTAGAGCTACATGGTTGTTGTCTGTGGTCAAAACCGTAAAAGCACTATTCTGAAACATTATTATTATTATTTTATTTTTTTCGGCCAAAAGGTGTTTTATAGACTGATGCTATCGGAGAAACTTTCGAAGTTCCACATTTAACTTTTTCTGCTTTAAAGAACCAAGAAATAAATACAATCTGAAGAACCTATAACATGTAAGATCGAGAACGTTTTTAATCTCCAAAGTACCATATAGTCACCTGATGAATCCCATACAGCAAACATCGGTTCTTAAAAAGAAGAGGGACCCATTAAAGAACCTTTATATTTAAGAATGTGTGCTCAGTGGCTAACTCAAATTATGACACTTCGTCTTGAAGTAGGGCTACCAGTTCAATAAGAGCTCTTGTTTCTCTGATTCTTGTCAAGCTAATTATTTAAAAAAATGTGTGACACATTCAATTGTGTGTGTTAATTTATTATTATTATTATTATTTAATAAGCTTTGAAATGAAGATCTAGATATGAATAGATCACGGACACTTTTAAAGCCCCCCTTTTTTAAGAACAAGGATAAAATGGATTTTGAGAATTCAAGAAAACGTTTATCTGTAAAAATAGAAAAACGTCTTAAACATGATACTTTATCATATAATATATTTCAGACGTTTACACCCATTAAAAAGATAACATCACAATATCAGATGATCTCACAATCTCAAACTTTATTGAGCTGTATTCTTTAATGAGTTAAAATCTAAAAAGCAAACTTAAAACTTTCTTCGTTGAGCCTATAAGGTCTCAAATAGCAATAGGGTAAATAGCAGTGTCTCATTTAAGTATATTACATTAATTAAATAATGTAAATGATGATAATGTGTTTTTTGCTTATCATTATATAGCTTTTCAGATTTATTAAAAATTATATTGAATACACATCGATTATAACAATTTTCTGTGGGATCGATGAAAACCCTCGAAACAATTCCCGATAATGTGCGACCAACAGAATAATGCTTGATCTGAAGTTAAAATAAGCTATTTAAAAATCTTCTAATACAGACAAAGAATACAAATACATTTTGAAAAGTATACGCCCCTTTAAGCTTAAATATTAAACCTTTACATACGATTACCAATTTGTTACATTTATCATTTTCCCGCGTTTCTAAGGCACCGTTTCAGATAAAATAGAGACTAGTCGAAATGGAAATTGCTAATTTTCAAAACATTAATAGAGACGATTAGACGAAGTTCTCAAAATACAACAAAGAAAAAAAGTATTTCGTGTCCTTTATTACAAGACATGAACACTGCATAATTAGGAATACAACAAATATTACATCTTGATTTGATATGTTGTGTAACATTCTTTTAAACAAACCTGAAGCTTTTTATAGGCCTACTAAAATTCAAATGCATGCTTTTGTAAGAAGTACTTCGATCCATGTCAACGAATATAGTCTGGAAACAAATTTCTAAATTTTAAACGCTGTTGTATTTATTACTCGCTTAAATACTTACTGACATGCAACAATAGCACAAAACCTATACGAAACATATCCAAGCAAATGGCTAGCTCAAGCACAAAGTTGTTACTGCTAGAAATATAAATAATTCTTAATGCATACCTCGCATATGCTGATTTTGGCCCTTTTTGGACAGTATGCACTGAGCTTCAAGAGCATTGCCTTCTCGAGGTTAACCTAGAGCCTGTGCTCGGTCACTTTTGGGTTATACTGCTTTATTGCCCCAATAAATGTCGGAAATAAGTGTTTGTTCCTTGATACAGGAAGCAATTCTTTCCTCCACGCATGTTTAGTGCTGTAAAAAGCTTCCAAGTTCCATTTGTCTATTCTTCTCTTAAAGTCACCAGACAAAAGAGGGGAACAGTGTCCTATTATTTTAGGGCAACTGGTCAATTTCAGTTTTAGTCTCTTGTACATTTAGTTAGAAAGCGTCTATTCTTTATTCTAAGGAAGTATCTTCAATTCGTATATCGTTTGGAATATCATCACACGCATTTTCACAGGGCCTATTTTGAAATATCGTGATGCCTTGGCGAAACAGACTATGCATGGTGTGTCTCCTAAATTACGAATAACGTTACGAATTATTGAGGGGAAAAGAATGCAATATACTATATATCAGTGGTTCTAAATGAAGTGAGGTCGTGCTTTCTCTCTTTTAACGAATAAAGATGGCGGCGACCGACTTGCTGCTGAAGCAAAGCAATAAACTCTCAGCTGTTTATGAAAATTTACAACTTTGTGATAGAACTTTATGTGTCGTTCGGCCAGTGGATTGGCTCACAGGGGTCACGTGAACAGCTCTCTGTGAACATGAACTTTTTATGATTTCCCAAGTGGATATAATGCAGCATTCTTTTGCTCAGGGCGCAGTCAGTAGCACCTCTGTCCTTTATGTTTTCTTACGTTTTGTTAAAGTAGAGGAAAAGGACATTTCTCGTGATCTGACGGATTTTGTGCGTTAATATGAATGGAAATCTCGACGTCATGCTGGTACGAACCGTCTTTAGATTTTCACATCAGCTGAAAGCGCATGGGTCAACATTCACCGAGGACCTCAGTTCATTCTTCCCTAATTTGTCAAGTTGCGCCTCCGTCTGCCTGACTTGTGCATCTTTTAACACGAATCTACATGATTATTTTGGATCATTCCAGTGAAGCGATGATGAACGGGAAAGGAAAGGTAGGACTAGACCAATAGTCGTCTGCACTCCACTTTTCCAGCGATGTCATGATGCAAACCGGTGTACACAAATGTCCTTAAATAGTAGGCTATCCTCTGGAGCACGCCTTTAGAATAACAACACAAACAGACAGAAGAAACACATTCAAGTTTAAAATAACTGTTTACCGACGTTATATACAGTAAGATCTCAGGCGTCCCATGATGGTTTGATATGTAATTATCGAAAATGATGCATATCGCAAATATCTGTGTCTCTGTTTTGCAGTCTGATTTATTTGCTAAATAAGGACATGTTTATAATGATTATTATTTTACAGAGTGTTACAAGATGGCCGCTGAATTTAAATGATTGTTTGTGAATAACAATGAGTTGGAGTTTACAGATGACCAAATTTCATTATTGAGTTTCTGAACAGAAATTGCGAAACCCTATTTGTCCGCAAACACATTTTGCGATATTCTGCTATAAGTGCGGAAAAGAGTTTGATGTTGCTTCAGCCATTGTTTTTTTTTTGTTTTGTGCTTAGTGTTTGTGGGATAGTGTTTCTCAGAAATTGCTTTAATCGATTAAACATTTAATCAGTGATGGGTTCATAGTTTGAGGATTTGAGAACTACTAAAATATTACACTAACAGTCAGTCTTCAAGAGCTTTCTTATTTATCTTGAGGATCTATATTTAGGGAAAATAAAGATGGTAGTCAATGGAATAAAATAGGCTAGTTGCTACCTTGTTTGTTGTTTTAGAGTTTGATGATTATACATTCAAATATGAATAAGCAAATTCATCTGTGATTTTGAATTACACTCACATGGGAAATTGTTCTAATGTAACCATAAACTCGCACACCTTATCTCAATTCTTGCTCTGTGATGTCATCTAGTGACGAGATTTGGGAACTGTGGTGAAATACTCAAAGTCTGTGTTTGGAAAGGTCCTCTAGCATCCCTTGAAACAGGACTCAGCGAGAATTTGACAACAATGAGGAAGTTATAACCATTTGTATTTTGTGAGTTGTTTATTAGAATGTAACTAGTCTTTTCTGATCTTTATGTTGTATTATTTATTTAGTTGTATGTGGTATTAGTCTGCTCATAGAAACTGACCTTGCGCTTGCGTTGGTTGTTCTTGTTTACAAGCTTTCTTTCTTTCTTTCTTTCTTTCTTTCTTTCTTTCTTTCTTTCTTTCTTTCTTTCTTTCTTTCTTTCCCCATATTCCATACTGTATTATGAAAGGAAGAGTTAGCTCTTTTTAATGCAATCATCAAGGGGTGAGAAAAATTTTTTATCATATTTTTACATTTCACCCTATTAGATTTTCATATTTAATATTATTCTTGAAAAGAAAGAACATCTGCAGTCTCAACCATGTGAGAATATACAAGCACTTCAAGCGCTTAACTCACAACAATAGCGTCATGTAGGACTACATAGCTGTAGCCTATCGATATTCAATAATTCCTCTAAAAATCAATTACTATTAATTTACAGAAATGAACAGTGATTAATGGTCAGTCTTTTTCGAAGAGGTTTACATTCGCCATTTCTTAACCAAAGCCTTATTATGATATCCTACTGAAATATTTATATATTAAAATTCAAAGTATGTTAAATGTACTATTTCTATTTTTGATATTTCTACGGTACAGATATACGATACCCTACAACGTTACGATACAACCGCAATATATATATAAACAGCTCACTGTAGCTAATCGTGTCATGATGTTGTCGATAAAACAAAATAAAACGAAACAAAACAAACCGAGCAAGACTTAATTAAAAATGGAAATGATGACGTAGGCCTAAGTTTTAATTGTGGATTTGGGGTTAATAATGTTTGGTCGATCTTTTACATATTACCATTAAAGGTAGCCTATTTGTTGTTTTTAATTCATTTAGGAAAAATGCTTGTTTGCGCTACGTGGATACACTAAGCTTGTTGAAGAATGCTTTCATGATGCATTGTCCAAAATTGGCCCAACATTTAGACATTTGCGGTGTTTAAATACGTGCGTTTTGCGCATCTGGATAAAGATAATACTATGATATAGGAACCGAAAGCCAACATTAAATACATAAATTGTTCATATATAATAAAAAGAGTTTATGCAACGTTTGCCTTTTTTTTTTTTTTTAAACAAGAATAATTACTTTTCGGCAACTAGCCTGCAGTCGGCTTATGTCTGTGCTTTGGATAAAATTGTTTTATAGTAAGATAAAACTCGTTTTCTGAGTAAACAGGGATGTTGTAAGAGCTTAAACAGATCAACATGTTATATAGGTCACAAGTTCGTGTTTGAGAGTACATCTGTGCTTTTCTGTTATTCTCTTATGCCCATTTGATGCCTTAAATTACGAACATTTTGAGCAATGCACATTTCGAACTGACCAGATAGTCGCAATTAGAGCAACGTGTTAAATTTTACACATATTTTTCGTCGGAGAATAGGGAAGATATGAAGTATAACATGTATATATATATATATATATATATATATATATATATATATATATATATATATATATATATATATATATATATATATATATATATCAATACATGTTATACTTCATATCTTTTTGCGTGACAAGGATAAAAACACTTGCGTCTTAGTGTTTTTATGTGCCCTGGGAATTCCATTCTGTGCAACAAGAGGGCCCCCACCTTAAGCGTTATCCTATCGCCAGAGGTGCTCAGGATTGGTCAAGCACTGATCAGCTGGTCCCTTTCCCCGCGGTCTCAGATTGGCACCTCGCCACCCCCCTTCGGCTAAAACCAAATCTCAGATAAGGTAATGGCAAAAAACACTTGGACTATAAAACACAACAAATCATAACACCCGGACAATAACACTGGCCACCCCATGAGTTCCTATTTCGTCAACTCAACTTTTCCTGTCTCTCTACCCGGGGGACAGGAGTCTTTCTTGGGTCAGATACCGCTGTATTCCTCTGGATATTCAGACCCTTTAAGACACTATCCAAGCGCTACGTTCGGAGCTACCAATGTCCAGGATAAGGTTTATACCTCATCGTACTACCAGCAAGCTGGAGGCGTGTTTGGGAGAAGCGGGTCCACCAGTGCTTGTGACTACACAACATCCAATATTTACCGAACCGCTGACCGCTCGTGTGCACTCGGAAGTCTGGAAGACTCGCTGGTGCTAACCCAGGACCAGTGCAAGACGGACTGCACTGAACAGGGCACAGAGAGATATTTTAACAGTGAAGACAAACCGGGCACTCCAGTTTACCCGTGGATGCAGAGGATGAACTCGTGTAACGGTAAGACACGTTTGAGATATTGTCCAATTCCATTTAATAGAAATAGAGGAGCCATTCACATTACATTCCAGATGAAAAGTGTATAATCTTTAGGTAAAGTTGTACCAAGACGAAAAAAAAAACGGATGCAGTACATACATTGCGCATTTCAACAACACAATAATAGACTTAACCATTTTAATCCATAATCTTCCAAATATTGGAGCAAGACGCACTCAATGCGTCCATTCAATAGTAATATAATTTCATAAAATTACTCGTTACTTTAAACCACTCACATGCAGATATAATGCAGTTGTCAAACCTGAGGTCACAGAAGTAATAGGCTAATCATCACGATAATGATAACGGCGACACATGAAACAATGTTTTATCCTCTTCGTTTTCCTGTCAGTGTGGTTTTTGCTGGATGTTGACGTAACATGTCTTTTTCACTTTTTTCCCGACAGGAATGCCTGGCAGCACTGGCCGCAGGGGTCGTCAAACCTACACTCGGTTTCAGACTCTCGAACTGGAAAAGGAATTTCATTTTAACAGATATTTGACCAGAAGGCGAAGAATTGAGATATCACACGCACTGTGTTTGACGGAGCGACAGATCAAGATATGGTTCCAAAACCGTAGAATGAAATGGAAAAAGGAGAATAAAGTTATAAACTCTACAAAGGTCAGCGAAGAGGAGGATGGTGGAAAGGCGGGATAAATGTTAAAAACAGTCTCATAAAAGCACTGTACATAACATGTAGCCTGCAGTTATAATTAACATGTACTGGTCTGCCCAACATTAAAAAAACGACCTATTATATCTTATGTTGACATAAAAAGCCTCAAAAGAGACATTCTTTTTATAAAATCACGGTTTTGTGGTATTAAACCAGGCGTCTTCAGAAATGACGGTAAAGAGATCCCATCTCACCACTACTGTATATTTTTGGGCATTTGGATTTTCTATAATAAACTAATAAGAGAAATGTTGTCTCGCTGTTTGAACATTGTATATAATTTTAAGAATCACCAGTTCATGTTTAACATTGGATTAAAGGCTCACACTGAATATGTATTTTGGTCCACGTGTTGTGCAAAAAAAAAAAGAAAATTGGACATTTTATGCTTAAGTTATTGTGTCGTCACATTTGTATACTTGTAAATGTGAGGGCACTAAGAATATTACGTGAGCTTTCTTCATTAGCAATGTCATTTGATCAATAAAATGATTGTTTTACAATTATTGTGGTGTATTTTTCTATATGTCTATATGGCCGTCTGTTGTGGTTTTATTAGTGATGTGCCGCATTATAGCCAAAGACATAGGCTACATTCAGTTATTTTTATGCGTTTGTGTAAAGCACTCTAGATGACACATGGACATTATTTGACAGACATCTGCTTTATTTTTTATTATATTATATTTATAAGAATATAAATAGCCTAATCTTTTCACAGCACTGTAAAGCTGTGCTGGTCAAACGAGGCAGGTCGACACTCTAAAAATCCATTCAGTCGTATATTTTTCATAGATTCAAGCCTCAGCTTGACGATTAAAAAGTAGACTAACTTATTTTAAGAAGCCGCAATGCTTTACACGAGAAGGGAAACACTGAAGCACACAGGATTGCTTTGAAATTCTAATCCCCTAAAACACAAAATTATGTAATGAAATATATACCATTTGCCTTATTTCTGTAAATACGACAGTCTATATTATGCAGTGAAAACAATGTTAGAAAACGATGCAGTAAGAAGGCTCCACGAAATGTGCAGGTGTTTGGGCATTTTACAGTTTCCCCCAGTAGGTGACGCCCTCTGCTAACGTGGGACGTGGCGCGCGATGGGGAGGCACCATTGAGTTGAACCTAACGATCATCATCATTTCGTCATCATTTGTAACCATAGAGCATGAATTACCTCTTGAAGTCACCAGAGAGAATTTACGACTGGTCAACAAAGGCACGTGATGCCCTAACGCTCTCCCATATTTGGCCGCATACATGGCAAAAACGAAGTACAGTGCATTGCTATAATTCATTATTACATCATAAATTGTACGGCGCTGGATTTTAACGACCAAGATCTACAAATCAAGACATTTTAAAACATCCAAATGAGCTCTTATTTTCTAAACTCGTTCTCAGGGCGCTATGCAAATGGGTCTGATTATCAGTTACTAAATTATGGTTCTAACGGCGCTATGAACGCTTCTTACAGGGACTCCAACAGTATGCATTCCGGTTCTTTCGGTTACAACTACAATGGAATAGACCTAAGTGTAAATCGACCCAACAATGGCCATTTCGGGGCAGTTGGAGATAATTCTCGCGCTTTCCAAAACCCGGGTGAGGATACCCGGTACAGACAGTCGAGCTGCTCGCTCTCGTCTCCAGATCCCCTGTCTTGTGCCACCAACGAGACACTGGAATTGAAAGGTTCCTCTCCTCCATCTGATCAGAGCACACCAGCGGGCAACAACAGACTCGCCAACAGCAACAATCTCACCAGCAGCAATAGCACACATTTCGCAGACACAGACGACACCAATGTCTCATCCGAGACCGAGGAAGGAGCACAAACAAACACCACCACACGAATGCAAAAGCAAGAATCTGTCGCGACCTCGACTACAACACCTAACGACGGTCAAACTCCACAGATATTTCCATGGATGAGGAAACTGCACATTAACCATGGTATACACTCCTCTCTTACTTTGATTTAGATGTCATGACGTGACATTAGTAAACTCTTATTTTTTAGAATTGTCAAAATGACAATATCTGCTTCACCGTGAACTATAGTAGCCTATTTGTTATTGGTTATATGTTAATAAAGAGGAAATGCATGTAACATTAGATTCTCAAACGGTCTTATTAATTTTGTTTACTGTTTGTCTGAAAATAGTATGCTAATGATTAGAGAGACCATTGACTTAGTCAAAGTATAGATTAAAGAAGCTATAAAATGGAGCAGTTGGCTCTAAAATAAACGTCGCTTTGAGTCCAACATGATCCCAAATGTAACAGATATCCAAGTCAATTTCCGTTTGATAGCTTGGTGTTTGCTTATTATCTCTTTGCCCTTGCTTATGCCAGATATGACTGGACCTGATGGGAAACGGGCTCGAACAGCCTACACACGCTACCAGACGCTCGAGCTGGAGAAAGAGTTCCATTTCAATAGATATCTCACGCGCAGGAGGAGAATAGAGATAGCTCACGCGCTCTGCCTCTCAGAGAGGCAAATCAAAATCTGGTTCCAAAATCGCAGGATGAAATGGAAGAAGGACAATAAACTGAAAAGTATGAGTCTTGCTACAGCGGGAAGCGCATTTCAAAATTGATCATATAGCGTCCACAGTTGTAAACTCGACTACTGTTAAAGCGCTGCACCTTTCAGCTTGCTGATATCACCTGGCAACGTGTAATTTCCCCATGCAACTCAAATTGTCAGCTGTTGAATATTGTTATCATCACTTATGCTAAACTAGTTACAGTTACCATAAAATGAGTGTGAATGTCAAGTGTGTAAAGTTTTTAAATTCGTGGAAGAAAGCATGTTCCATGTGAGCTATTTGTGCAACGTATTCTAGACCTGTTACCAGAATTATGTACAGTACAACTCGCACTACCTAACTATCGTAAGAGATAGTAAGTGAAAAAATATATATATTGTTGTATCCTTGTATTGAAACGTCATGTATTATTCAAGCAACATGCTATATTCTTGTTATGTGCCGGGCTTATTCATTTCTCGTAGATGATACCTGAATAAAAATACAAAAATATTTTCGCACTTACATTTGTGTATTTAGGTTGCAGCACAAGATTAATTTGGGCTCATGTGATCCCCTATGAAGAATGTCTTTATACAGTAGTGACCAATATGTTATTTGTAGTGCACAACGTGAGTTATGAACGTCCTGTGTTAAAACTTGGAGACATAATTGTTTTGCCATTGAAATATTGATGCTATCTCTGCCATTTTTGTAATTGTGTCTAAACTGAAACTGAGTTTAAAATAAAAATTTCTGTCTTATATGATAGTCTCTGCATCTCTGTAGGTCTGTCTTGTGCTCGTTTTTACTCACCAGTTCATTGCCTGATATTTTGCACTGTAAATTATTATTTCCTCTGAAAGGAAATTAGCTACAGAAGTAACTATTACAAACAACCTTGACTAATAAAATCTGATCTACCATTTAGTTTAGGCATTGATATGCGAGGACATTTTGGATTTCAGTGCAGAAAATTACATATAATAACTTATAACTAATCTTATAATTTAGCACTTGTGTGTAACAATAACTCAGCTACTTAACTTACCTCGCAATGCTCAAACCAGATGAACCGAATACTATTTTACAGGTTATGTTAGAATCTGCATCATTTGTGTCACTTACATCAAAAAAGTATATTCTACGCCGAATATTTTCTTCTGAAGTCAGTCCATAACACCAATATGTAGCTCTTGGTAGCTCTAAAAAGTCACGTGAGGTCCATAAAGTTAGTTTTATGGTTTTAGGGGGGTTGACAATGTGCTACATAATTCACATTCTTGAATGTAACTGACTGTTTAACTGCTTCAGCGGGATTCTAAAGGTTGTGGGCATGCGGAGTCTTCTCAGTAAACTGGGCAGTCGTAATATCCCATGCTGACTTGGCTGTCAACAATCATTTTTATAATTGTTTTTTAAATATTTTGTATTTTATTTTTGTTGTTGTTGATGGATGTGAAACGATAAGCAGACTGTCTTCTCTGTTCTCAAGTAAGTCTTCTTAATTTTGTCTTTAGATGGTTATTTAATTGAATTGTTTTCAAAAGGATCAGGCTTTTTAGCAAATTGTTATTTTAGCTGAAAGGTTTACACGTTAAAGAGAATGCAAAGATTGTTTACATTATTGATCAAAAATACCCATAAAATTAGGTTTACGTTAATGTTTAAAATACTCGTTCATGAAATTCAAATAATGATGTTTGCTGCATATTGATTTTGTACCGTGTAAGTGGAAGGTTGAACCGTCTGAATTTTTCAATAGCAAAGCTTTTTATTTTTGGGTTGATTCTAGAAAATATATATTTTCATGAATAATTGCTGAGATAAATCTAAAACCTATTCCACTTTTATAAATAAAAAATATACTTGGCAATAAATGTCCAAAAATATTTGGATGTGTGAAACGTCTCTGGTTAGACATGTACCAATCAAGCAAACTGAAACATTTGAGGGAAAATACGTAATATTTGTATTCTGCCCACGATATGTTTTTTCACCATATACTGTATCTGGGCTTTGCAAAATAGGTGCAAAAATTCGGACAATATAGAATGTGGCCTATTGTTTGTTTTGGTTGAGAGAAAAACAAGACATACAAGTAGTGGTCTGAGAACAGAATGTAGCTAACTGTACGATTTGCCCCTGATCGAAACGGTTCCTCGATTCATAATTATTAAAGTCCCGTTGTACCCCTATAATGTGTTTTGCATATTGATAGGGGTAATCTGGGCGCCGTTCTCATCAATTATTCATTGGGATGGGATCACTCCGAGGTCAGGAGACGAGAGTGGCACACATGCCTTCCCAGGGAAGCACTAGGTCCGTGCCAGTCTGGCTGGATTGATAGTTCTATGCAGTTTTGTGGGAAAAAAATGTAAGCGCTTTTACTCAACACAGGCTTGTTGTCTTAAAGGCAATTGTGTACTTTAAAAAAAAAAAAAAAAAAAACTTTATTAATTACAATGGATTAAAAATGAAGCAACCTTGTTGTAGGAGACATGAAGGTTCGTAAAGTAAGTGAATTAAATAGTGTATATGCTATATATATATATATATATATATATATATATATATATATGTATATATATATATATATATATATATATTGTTTAAAATTATAATTTTTTTTTACATTCTGAATCGCAAAAAAGGCAAAGCGCCGTGAACGGTCAGTTTTGCTGTGATTCTTACTGATGCAACGCTGCTTCATCGCCAGCAGGGCCCGCCTCACACCGAACTCCTGATCGGCTCTTACTCCTTGTTCACACCCTGAAATTCTGAAGCTTCAGGTTTGTTATGAAGGCTAAATGAGGTTTAGGGTACAAAACAAATCAAACAGACGTAATGCATGAAAATGGGAAGCGTTTTCCATGGGGAGGTTCATAGTGTAGCCTATTTGCTTGTTTTGGTGTTTGTCTCATCCAGATTGGCAGAATGCTCAAAAACTATCCGACGAAGGGTATAGTCATAAAAACCGACATGCCTACAGCGAGAAATTCTAAATTCCCAAATATCAACGCTATTTAAAAATATAGAAATGGAAGAAAGGAATCATTAGTAATGTGACAGCGCGAGGCATGGTAAGGATCAGAGTTCACGTTGAGGTCACTCATCTGTAATTGTTGGCATCATTGTCATCTGTGGTGACAAAGACAGTTCTGAAAAACATAAAGATATTTGAGATCAGTTAGGCCCATGCATATTCTAACTGAAAGCACATAAGATACACCCGACAAAAGGATAGCCATTTAGGCACGTTATGAAGCATTGCTTTATGCTATTTTATATTTTATCGTATTTGTTTCTATTTTATTATTCGAAAATTACAATTTACCATATTGCTCATTTGAATTAGGCCTATATTTTATATAAATAGGCCTGTTTTAGCCTCTATTTGCATCTCCTAAGCCTATAAAAGAAATAAATAAACTGCCTTGTTTGTCATCTTTATGAAAAATCACCACAACGAAAAAGCCAGTGTCAATTAAAATTCTTAAGGCATATTTAATTGGCAATTTAATTACTGTTTTACTTGATAATAGTGAATCAAAAACATTCTGAAACGAACTAATCGAAGTGTGCAGCAGCCGGACGCCCAATGACGCTGATCAAGGTTATCCTGAATTGTTCATCTTTAATCGAACTTTATACGCCCAAAAGGTTCTGGGATGTCTCAAACGATGTTGTTGTAAGGCAAGTCCTGCAGAGACACAGGGAAATGGAAGTCTGACAGAAAAAGAAAACATATGCTGCTTAAAACAGGAAATTGTACAAATTGATTGCAAAGAAAATGCAGAGAATTGATTTGAATTTTAATTATTTCAAAATACAAGTAACGAATCAGATTTGTGATCATTACTTTCGTGTTTTGACAGTTGCATTGATTTGAGATATTACGTTTTAAGAGAAATGCGTGTTCATCCTGAATTGAGATCTTGTTAGGGTATGGTGTAATGTTGAAGAGGTAATGTAAAGAAGCTGAAGTGTTGAGGTAATGAAAGTAAATAGCAAATAATGAGATGTACACTCAACGGATTTTGGTCATATGCCTTTACTGGGTGAAATTTAAAAGTTAACTGTGTGTGATGATCAGCGAATCAATGGCTCACGATAAACAGTTTTCTTGGCCTTGCAGAAAATAAATTGGACTTCTAGCGGTGATGTCTGTCATCTATATATACCCTGTAGATCCGAATTTGTGTGGAAAATATAGTCGCAAATTCGTGTCTTGGGGAATATGTAGTTGACATAAACACAACGTCATATCGGAATTGTGATGACACCATTTCTGTCCCTCGCAGTCAGTTTATTTGCCTTTTTGCCTTTTATTTATGGAAACCAAGTGCTTCTTCAGACTTCGTTTGGCGTAAACATTATGTGAAAAATCATAACAAATAGTCAACGCATGGTGAGAAATGCAGGCCTAAGACAACAATTCAGTGGGTCAAAAATTCAAGTAGGGAATGACTCCCATTTTTTGATAGATTGGCCTTCACTAAACGTGAAAGCCCAGAAATGTTTCGGCTACCACATGTTTTAAAAATTCATGTCCTTGGGGCAAGACAGACGACTTTCTCAGATGCAACGCAAAAACGCCCAGCATGCAGAGGCTCAGTGACATAAGCCCGTTTACATGAACGATCTGAAACACCGACCAAGCCGACAGCCTGTAGGGTCATGTAAATGTAAACGGGTTACCTTAATAGGAGTAAGTTAAGGTTCACTTTTTATTATATTCGATTTTTTACTTATTAATATATCTGTCTTGTTGTTGTAGTGTTTGTGCACTAGAAGCTCTGGTCACAAAGACAAATTATTGTATGTGTAAGCATACTTGGCAATAAATCTCCTCAAACTCACACACACACATTTCGCGTTGCAAGTGAATATTAATAAAACTTGAAATATAAAAAACACAAGACAATACCATTTTTTGTTAGGAAATTGAAATGCGTAAATCTTACAAATATTTTAGAGTGTATTAGGCTATATGATAATAAAGTAATCGACAAAATAATACAACTTGAGAATGTGATGTTATTGCATTTCAAAGAAACCCGATGACTTGTCAAACTGTTTTGGATTGACAGTTAATAATAATAAAAGTGTCAGTGTCTCTGAGTGATGACGACTAATAGCAGCCGGTGCCAGCCAAACATCACTTCAGTCTATTACGATGGACTTCAGAGGATGAACTTATGCTAACTCCAAACATGATACATCATATGCCATTGCCCGAACCTTATAGGATATGATGGTCACCGAAATGACCAGCCAGTTTAACTGCGATGCACCTGACTGATCTCTGCCTGCATCACCTTGTCTAATGATGGACTACAGTCTTAAATTGGAATAAATAGACTGCCAATTAATTGCCAACAAATCCTTTCATCAACCAAATAATAAGGACAATGCATCTATGCGAATTTCTGCAGTTAATCAATGGACTTCAAAGACATTAGACATGAATCTTACAGTTCATACATATTTATTTAAACACTGACCCTTAACACTTACTTAATTTAATAATTAATTACTTTATTTTAAACCATAACTTGCACTATACATAAGTAGCCTAATATTGGCATTGTATTCATGATGTTAGCTAGAGGGGAACTGGCCCCCACAGTGAGTCTGGTTTCTCCCAAGGTTTTTTCTCCATTAACCAACATTTTATGAGGTTGTGTGTTCCTTGCCACAATCGGCTTCGGCTTGCTCACTGGTGTTGTAAATACAAGTATTATTTAATTACTTATTTTAAAGCACAATTCACAATCGTATTTTATCAAACTACACAACGATGACTCTAAGTCATTACAGATTACTTTTCTGTTATTGCATGATTTTCTGTAAAGCTGCTTTGAAATGATGTGTGTTGTGAAAGGCGCTATATGAATAAAAATGACTTGACTTGACTGTAACCCCAGGCGGACACCAAGGGATTCCACGTGTTAATCATCAATGCTTTGGACGGACACCACACAAACATGACAAGAGACAGGTATTTCTTTAAGAAGTTTGGGAAGTAGATACACTGTGAGATGTCATTTGAGAAAAGCACTTTTTGACAATTTACTGAATTTGTCTTTGCTTTTAGATCACATGCAATAGTACATTTATTAAGTGGCCTGTTGCATGCAAAGCCATGCATTTTATTGTCAGGCCTTCCATTTTTTCCCAGATACATGAGTAAATGTATTCATAATCGTTAGCGCATGTACGTCTGTGTGTAATTCTGCCATTAATACATAAAGTAGTTAATTCACTGCGAATGGAAAAGAGGCAAAGGGTTACACATCTCTTATTTGCAGTCACGTGATTCGTTAAATAATTGATGAAGAGGCAGCAGAGCAGAAAGGCAAAGCAGCCAATTCGTCAAGACAGGCTTCCGTCGAGCTAACTTGTATCTATGAGTTTGGGAGAAAATTCTCCGGAGCTTTTCCCTCGCAAGAAGATATCCACATTGCTGTGAACAAAAGGGAGAAGTTAGGAGCAGTCGCACATCATGTAAAAAGACATCGCACATTGTGAGTAACTCTATATTAAACCATTTAGACATGCTATACTGAAGTTGTTGGAAACGGATTTATCGCCTGACTAAAATGTTGTTGAGGCCGATGTTAAGCTGTTCGTGCTCTCGATCTCATTCATCGGCTAATTTCCTTAATAGCCTACTGTATAATTACACTGCATATTTCTGTTGTCATGACAAATAAACTAGACTACAGTCACAGGTGTAAGACATGTTAGTGAATAATCCTGCATTTTCTTATTTACCTGTTATGTGGTCTATTGGGTTATCGTGGACTCTTATCCTGAGGGCCATGTATGCGAATATAGTGTGTAGATTTTGTTGCAGTCTTTTGCTCTCACATGTTTTATAAAGCTGTCTAGAGGCTACTATTAAAAACTACGACAACGTAAATATTTTGCCTATACCAGTTGGCACATCTCGATGATCCATTTCAATTGAGTGGTCGTTACGTTAACATTGTAGGCTATACATCCCAGGTTATGGGGCTGGCAATATCAATATAAGGTAAAGGCCTACACCGGTTCATCTGGGAGTGGTGACTGTCGCCCTGCCTACTCAGTCCGAAAACCTGTCTATGACGTATCAACTTCTCTATGAGCACGTGCGCAAAGTAATGGACCACTAGAGATCAACTTGAGAGATCAAAGGCCCCCAGACCTTTGGGGAATTGATCGCGGGACAATCCCGAGACAGCGGCACTCTCTCATCTTCAACATCAGTAATTACAATATCATGCACGAATAATTCGAAACAGATGTCCAATTTACAAGCGTTTACTACCATTTTATTGTAAAGATGACATGGAGCACCAAAAATATACACGTCTATTGTACTGAAGCACAACAGATTTATTGATAATAATGGTATATTCCGGGTTTTAAACACGTTAAGATCAATCGACCATTGTGGCATGATGTTGATTAAGCCTACCACAAACTTTTAATTTCGACTTGTCCCACCTTTTCTTATATAAAAAAGCAAAAAATCTAGATTTCAGGAAATTACAATTGAAACGAATGGGGCCAATCCGTGAACATTGAAATCACCGTTTCAAATAGGCTACAATATGTATACATTTACATTTATTAATTTGGCAGACGCTTTTATCCAAAGCGACTTGGAAAAGTATACAATATGCGTGGTAACGTGTTTTTATTGTAATAAAATAACTTACTAAACTTTCCTGTGTAAAGTTATAGCAAATTTTACAACTTCGTTGACATGACCTAACAGTAAACCCTGAAATCCCGTAAAACAACAAGTTGAACAAGTTACAGCTCAAATAATAGGCCTAGACACGTTTAAACAGAAGAATTAAGCAAGTTATTTTATTAAATTATAAGCTTCACATTGCTGCCTGTAAACCCACCAAATATTGGCCCAATTCACTTCCACTGTAAGTGCCTCACAGTAACCTCAATCCAGTCGAAGGGACCAGTCGAAATTAATTTGGTTGTAATCAACATTATGCCACACATTCTGTTGATTGATATTAACTCGTTTTAAACCCGAGAGGTTCCTTTAGAAACAATTATCTGTGTACAAAATCCACCCAGTTTTCAGAATCCTACTCGAGACCTTTGCAGAAAAAAATGTAGGCCCTAGTTTCAGCGGTCATTATCATAATATGATATCGGGTTGTATATTTATGTATCTGAATCAACATGTGTGCAGGCTGCGGTTTTACAATTAAACTATACTGTAAAGTGCAATTGCACGTGATATAAAGTCCCAGACAACTGAATAATGTTGGAATTATAATTGCCTTATAATTAACTGTAGTTGGCTTCTCAAAAAACGTTTGCTCATGCCACTGACCAGTGTGACATATTGTCATCTGGCTTGCTTATTTAATTGAAAACAACACATTTCTGGATTGTGTTTACTGTGGTAAACGCTCTTGATCGGTTGGCTTGTGGACCATGTCAATACTGCTTTAGAACAACATCCTGATCTTGCTTTAATTTTTGTTTGTTTCGCAGTTCAATTTATATCGATTTCTAACTGTGAGACATCCTTCTTGCTTCCATCAGCTTTTACACTTAAGACATATGCAATACTCTCAGCAGAACAAGTTTTCCTTTCCGTAGTCTGATACTGTAAGCTTTAGACAGATAAAAATTAGCTTTAGCTGAGTTTATCCATACATTTTGATACACCGGATCCTTTGGCTTTTATCACGTTGGGTAAGCGTTTATTGTATTTTATCGTCAATTCATGGTGAGCAAACTCCTCTTTGTCAAAACTATTTAATGACAGTTACAGCAGTGGAGTTGTGCTGAAAACATACAACGATCAGTTTAAGTTAGGCTCGTCAGAGGCAACGTTTTCGGCAAAAAAATGTATTGGAATATTGTTGATCTGAGTGAAATATATTCAGTACAATTGTCTAAAATATATTAATTACCAAATGCCTCTCTCATTTGTGACTTGTTTTGACATATTTAAACGTGTGGGCTAACTACAACTCTCCAAGAAGTCAAGCTTTGTGAATGGAGGATCTGTTTGAGTGATCAATCACCTCAGTACTTTGACTAAAGTTCAAGAGGAGTTCAGGGCTTTGTGCTTTCTTCTGTACCATTGCACACTCCCTTTCCCATTGCTTTTTCCAAGTATTCTCTCTCTTGTTCAATTATTATAGTGTTCCTATGATCCAGGCACTAAATACATTAAACAGATTTGTCAGTTCAATAAACCACAAGCCTCTGATTTTCAATACTTAATAACCGTGTTCAAATCGTTATTATTGTTCAAAATAATTCAACAAGAGCATTATTATTTTGCACCTTATTCAGGGTTAAAAATATTCCTAATATTGTTGTTTTGTATGAATTAAATCTCCCTTCTGCTCGAAGCAATGGACAGAATATTTTACTTCAGCAATCCAAAGATTACATGTTCGGCTGTCTTGTTATTACAGCACGTAAAGTTATTTACAGTTCAGACTATTAAATGTTAACTGAATGTTTGATAATAAATGTTAATAATAATTTCTGAATCCTGAACACATACGTTATATTTGTTTAGCCTATCGGCACAAATAGGCATTTTCATAAGAAATAATGGTTTCAAATAACATATTTTATTTGAAAGAGAGCCTATTTTTTGGAAAATAGCTAGGCTTAACCCATTTTTACAGTTGCCCAAAGAGTTTAATATCTTAAGTCGGATTTTTGTCGATGTTACAATTTGTACAATCAGTCTAACATATATTGCACGATGTCTCTTTATTTCCTGTTTTACATTGTGCACATTGACATGTTAACTGCATTGTGTACAATCAAAGGAATTTCATTCATTTTCTTCAGAGTTATGATTTGGCTACTGTTAATTTGCTTGAATTGTTACAAAGCATATATGGCGTTACGCATGTTATTTTTTTTTTTATCATCTTATCATATGCATCTCATAAATGATCATAAAGAAAAAACAAACCATTGTTATGCTATATATTTTCTAAGCAGGATGGTTGAGATATTCCAACGTGGGTCTACTCCACAACAGAGACAGTATTCATATTTGTTCTCTCTTTCATTTGCGAAGATTGATTTATGTCCGACTCACGCCGTGTTGCTCTGACCCTTTAGGTCATCTTCCAGCGGGCCTCCGGAACCACTGTCACATGACACGAGATGCCAGAGTTTTGCTAAAACCCCAGGAAGGACCCACATAACTGATGAAATTTGTCCTGAAAATGCAGATAACGAACAACAACACGGCAGTCCTACGCCGTCGCGGAATTACTCGCAACAAAGTCGTAATGCATTCGAACATAATAACACAGCAAAAACCTTATAATCCCAGGTACATTGGATCAGTAACTGACAAGGAACAACTTACACTGTGCTGCCTCAAAGAAATGGGATACAGGATGAGGTACAGAGGACGTTAAAAACAGGATCGTGCACAGGACAAATTAGCGATTTCTACGTTTTACAACATCCTCATTCAAGCTACCAACTCGTCAGCTTTCATTCCTTAAAACTGCTGGAGATGTAACTCGAAGAAACCACTCTGAGTCTAACTGTATGAATAAATTGCATCTTTCCTTGGATGGCAGAACTCAAGCAAAACCCCAAAGAAGATTCCCAGTCTTTTGAAGGTAGGCCTACAACCGTCATAGGGCAAACAAAACGAAATTATTTAAATATTTATTTATTTTTTAAATGTTATAATTTGTACATGTAGCCTACTCAACAAACAACAGTATTTTCATGTTGTCTGTTGTAAATTTGGAGATTGTTTAATTTAAAAAGTCTACATTTAATACAAAATGTAGAGTAAATGCGTTCAAATTCCTGTCCTCTTTAACAGAGTGCAGAAGCGAAAAGAAAACCCCGCTGAGATCCATTGCCTCCAAAAGAGCACGTACATGTGCCCAGCAAGTAGAGCTTGACAATCTCCACTTCAACCGTTTGTACAGGCGAAACGTGTGGAAATGACCAGTTTGCTGAAACTTAATGAGAGGCAGATACAAATCTGGTTTCAGAACCACAGGATGAAGCATAAAAATGACTGCAGGTCAAAAGGATGCCTCTCTTTGATGGACCATCTCCAATCAGGAGTCCACCATCATTGCTGCAAATAAACATGACATAGGCTATTCTTTAAAACCAGTGACTGAACCCTTTTCACAGTCCTGTAGACTTCAGAGGAACTGCTGTTATAAGGTTTACAATCGTGCATTACACTCTCTTTTTTGTACAGAATCTTGCACTACATTTCCTCGATTTGTTGAAGATATAGCTTCTCTTGACTGGGAGTAGAACTATAAAGATATATGTATGTCATCCACTGTGTATCAGGTGCAAAGTCCACCCTCTGATGCTATTCCTTGAAGTAAGACTGAATACAGCTATTCAGTCTTAATGTTTAAGCATTCTTTGTCTTCTAGACAAGCTCGCCTCTCCAGAAACATCCTATCGGCATTCGAGTTCAGCAGGACTAACAGCAACCTTTCAGCACGTTCAATAGCCTAACAGGCAATTCCCAAAATGTATAGCAATTAAATGTAAATTATTGGGATTGTTAAATACATTTTAACTGACCATGCGCAAAAATACGCAATTAATTTGCTGTTTAAGTGCTTGAGATTTGGCTTCTTGTATGGCTTCAAATTCAAGGTATTTATCGCGACGTTCGGCAAATTTGATAGCCAATTTATAGTTATTTGCTAAAAGTACTTTCTTCTGTAACATACATACAGTGATGATAATAATAATAGCCTAATGGAAGAAATTCTCACTTTTGCGTTTTTAAATTCGAACTAGGCTATACTGTCGATTTATAGGCCTACTCCTATAAATTACCTCTGGCTAGGAAACACAACTGCATTCCAGATTTTAGAGAATCAAAAGACACGTTTCCTGTCTTCTTTGGTTTAGGAGCAAAAATATACTACTAGCGTCAAAAAAAATCTTGCTGTCATATTATGGGGATTATTTCTAAATTGGCCAACTAGGCTATTTAAATAAAATAACAGAAGGGCAGTCAACTATGAGTCAACTAGCTTACACGTCGAGAGAAAAGAGAAATTAAGCCAAATCAATCTCTGATGTGCACTGCAGCATGATTCAATGCTTTCACTCAGATTAACAATCAACGTTAGTAGGCCCTACATACCGCCAATGAAACACTTTGTAAAATAGTTTTTTTATTTTTAAGAATTGCTGTAGTCGTCTAATTCACATTAGGTTCACCATGTGATTTACATATTGCGAGTTTATCAAACTGATGGGTGGATTCGATTGATGTGTTTGTCATGTAAATGTGAATCGTTTGATGGACACCTGCAACGCCCAGAGTGCAAACGCGGGTCGCACACTATTGGTGCAAAATCAGTCACATGATCTGTCACTTCACTGATATGAGCTTGGATAGAACTTTGTGTGGTTTGACATACTGCTTAAAGGTTGTAGGGGCACTGAGACCACACATCCGCGTATATTGACCCAGCTTAATACATATTGCTTGGTCAGCCAACAATGAGTTCCTACTTAGATTATACGATTTATAACCGTGGCGCTAACACGTACAGTACGAAGGTTAGATGTTTTCCTATGGAACCAGAATACTTGCCAAGTGTTTGTACAAATAGTTACGTTCCCGAGGGACAGCCAGCCGCAGGGAACACTTTCACACCGGCACCGCACGAAACTCATGGCGCAGCTTATGCGCAGCTTCAGTCGCAGCCATACCACAACATCAACATGGCCATGGGTAAAAATGGACACAGCAATTTTTGCAAGCAAGCCCGACCTCACTCGGATTATGGACATCAACACGTTCTCACTCAAGCAGATGACCACATGCGTCTTCAGTCCCCTGCTTTTTCTGTCGTAAACATGGGAACATTCAGTGAATCTAACTGCAGGCCAGGATCAGTCTCTGCAAGCCATTATCAGTCCTATACCTATGGAGAGCACGAACCTCAGGATTATGGTTCATTCAACAAGTACCAGCTCTCCGGTGACAGTGACAGCGTCTCCAAGACGAACATTAAACAAGCGCCAACGTTTGACTGGATGAAAGTCAAGAGGAACCCCCCTAAAACAGGTGAGTTACGGTTTATGAATTAATGTTATGACAGGGTAGGCCTCTGTATTGTAATCTCTCCTTTCCATCCATATTTTTGTCTCCTTCAGTTAAGTTCGCAGAATATGGGATCCACGGTCAGCAGAATATCATTCGCACAAATTTTACCACCAAGCAGCTCACCGAACTTGAGAAGGAGTTCCACTTCAACAAGTACCTCACCAGGGCGCGCAGAGTGGAGGTGGCCGCCACCCTCGAACTGAACGAAACGCAGGTTAAAATTTGGTTTCAAAACCGCAGAATGAAGCAGAAGAAGCGGGAGAAGGAGGGAACAGTCCCGGTCATGAAACGGGCGACTCTTATATCTGCTGGTCAAAGCGCAGACAACTCAAACTCCTCATCCCCAGGAGCTTCTCCTACCTCAGACTCTTCCGCTGCTATTTGACATTTGTGGGCCTATATGTGGCAAATTAACTGTTTACTGTTATAAGATGTTCCATTATGGTACTGTGGATAACTATTTAACTTATTTTGCTGTCGTAGACAAAGCATTAAACATATGCTAGTGTGCATGTTTTATATATACATTAATGCAAGCCTAATCAGTTTTGCATCAGAGCCACACATATCATGGTTCAAATGAATAAACACGCATAACAGGGTATAGACTTAGAAGTCCAATGATTTCCCAGGTCATCAGGTTGATGTCTTATTTTGCACTACAGCTTCCTACCTCTGTTGAAAGAGTGAAAAAAGAATGTAAAAGAGGCTGACATGATTCTGTATTTTGAAATCTGGCCTATATGAAGTTCTAATAAATAAATATTTTATTTTTCTGAAATATGTTTGTGGATTTAATCTGATAAAACATTTTAGATTAAGGAACATGTCAATTTATTGATTCTCTTTTAATAAAAAGGCTCTTCATGATGTTTGTAGGATTCTGTCCTTTGTCATAGGATGTCACACTACAATAGAACTAATTTAAATCAGTGTTGCTCTAGTCTGTATAGTTTGACAAGAGGAATGTTGCATTACACACCGGGTGGCTTCCAATGACCTTTTCACCTTTTTGTGCGGCCTCCAGGCTCTCTAAACATGTAAACACTCCTTGGTACTCAGTATACTCACTGGCTAGATTTGAGGTTTCATTCTAACTTGACAAAACACTTACTATGAAAGTATTGGATATTAAGCCAAGACCTTTCCATCCCCAAATGTTATTGTGGTCCTTTTGTTGCAATTTTCATCTCGTTTTTACATTTTTAGAAGAGGAAGAGGCCAAAAAGAGGTATAATAAAGATCAAAAAAATAATGTAAATAATACATAAATAAAATAATTTAAAACAAACTTTCTCTCCAAATGGGCAACAAATCTGTGCTCCTTTTTCAAATTAAATGTTTTTTAAATGGTCTACATTTGCATAAACATGTAATTGTAAATCAGTGTCTTTTTATTTAACATGTTTTTTTGCACACCAGATGACTCTAGTGAAGAGATCAGCTATTACAGAGAACAAAAAACTGTTAAACACTAAATACTATCTTCTTCAGCCTCAATTCTGCAAGGACTTGACAACCCTGTTTCATTCCCTGATCATCTGATGGACTGCTCCAATATTTACTCAGGGTGTTAGGTTTGCACAGTTCTTGCCCCACCAGCAGCAATGCACTGTCAGCACCCTCTCCGCTGACCAGGTTCACTTAGAGTTCAGGCCTAAATTAATTCACAAAAGCCACAGGCCTGTCCAGGAGGAGATGAGAAGGGTGTCTTCCCAAAGGTCAATCGGAGTGTGATCTCATTCTGAAATGAATTATCCACTCAAAATTGAAGTATACAAATAAATAAATGAAAACTGCCACTGAGATTTGTATATTGGTGAAATTTAGAAAATTAAAAATGTATAAGGTAATCATTGTAAAATGAAGAAAGCTACAAAAGTTGACCAATTTCACTATTTTGCTTGTCCTAAAACAATCTGATTAATGCAAATTACATAATCTGCTGTTAAGCACATAATGGCCATTAAAACATTTGTTTTGTTTCATTTATAATAGTACATCAAATGCCATATTGGAACAAACATCATTGTTAAAACTACCATGTGAAAGAACAATTTTCATTTAGAAAGAGATAAGAGAAAAAAGCAAGAATGTAATGATTTTATTTTAAGTTATTAAGTATGTAGTGTTTGTTGCTTGCCCTTTTGGGTTGTGTACATCTGGGCTCCTACTAGGTCTCCCATCTGTGGGCGTCAGTGCTACAGAGACAGATGTTCAGTCAGCCTAGAGCAGGAGGCTGTTTTTCACTAGGTTGTCAGCATGCAGAAAAGCCTCAAACGCCAGAATGTGGGGCAAGCAGAGCAGTCCACAGAATTAGAAGACAAAAATAGCATCCTAACACAATGATAAGTAGGAAAGTAGTATGTCAGAGGGAGAAATAAATGTGTATCTAGACTTACTGAGCACTTTATTAGGAACATTGGTCATAATAAAGTGCCCGGCGTGATCTCCTGCTGTTGTTTTAGCCCATACGCCTCAAGGTTCGACGTGTTGTGTATTTTGAGATGCTATTCTGCTCAATACAATTGCACAGAGTGGTTATCTGAGTTACCTTAGCCATAATGTCAGCTCGAACCAGTCTGGGCTGCGTTTCCCAAAAGCATCGTAAGCCTAAGCAGATTGTAGAAACCATTGCCGTCTATGATCAACTTAGGTTTGCAATGCTTTTGGGAAATGAAGCCCTGGCCATTCTCAGCTGACCTCTCTTCTCAACAAGGCATTTTCGTCCACAGAACATTTTTTGGTTTGCTTTTGGCACCATTCTGAGTAAACTCTAGAGACTTTTGTGTGTGAAAATCCCCAGAGATCAGCAGTCACAGAAATCCTCAAACCAGCCTGTCTGGCACAAACAATCATGCCATGGTCAAAATCCCTGAGATCACATATTTCCCCCATAATCACATGAATAAGTAGGTGTGCAGGTGTTCCTAATAAAGTGCTCTGTGAGTGTAGGTTAGCAAGTCAGCAACAGTCAGTTATTTAATGAATAGTGGATATGTCTTTTTTATACTTACATCAGGTAAGCTTGGCATATTCTTTAAAAGAAAGACATGCTGTACACAGTTATAAATGATGGAACAGTACTGCAACAGTACTAACACCTTGTTGGCAAAAGAGATTTCTTACCACAACTGTGAACCCTATAATTCACAAAAAAAAAATATTAGATTAGCAACTTCCTGGATACATGCGTGGACATTTTGGCTCTGCTATTCCCTTCATACTGTCTGACTACACAAGGAGAGTATTTAATCCCTAAGCCCTCTACTCATGCAACGGGCAAGAAAGTGAATATTTGATGCAATATTTCCATGTCTTAAAACCATACTGACAGGTACACCGCCTTTGCTGCCAGGTGATGTCTGCAGCAGATTTGATGCTTACAGTGTATACTCTCCCTGCTGGGTGTGCTTGTCAGAGGATCTTTTACAAATCAAATGCCTGGCTTGACTTCCTGAGTCTTGTTCAAATCCCCCTGAAGCATGTCACTCTGCTGGGGTGCATGAAATAAAAAGAATACTGTATACACTATTCATGAGATTCTGATTCTGAAAACAGGGGTCAGAGGGTCATTTTACATGTCTTCTTGTCTTTTACAGACATACAGTCAACACCAAAGACAGTGGCCACATGCAGATAGCTCCCTCCTCTCTACAGGAACAACAGGAAGCCTTCCTCTTGCACTCTCTTCACAGACCCATACAGCCACCCCCCCTTTCTCACTCAATCGTATCCATGTCCTCACGAGACATGATCAGTGCATGGCCTTATTAGCTGAATAAATGAGAGGGACAAAGATCCTTGCCTCCAGGACCTTGCAGCACAAGGGCTGGGCTGCTGCCAGAAAGTAACTAACTGAAATTGGCTTAGGCAGTGTAAAAACACACATGGTCAGGATGCAAGTTTTTTTTTTTTTTTGCTGATTCTGTCACTGATTAGGTTATGAGATTGAGTGAAGTAGAGTTATTGCACCTGTTTAGAAAGGGTGATTTGGAACATCTCCGGTTGCTCTTGAAAAACATCACTACAGTGTTTTGGCATAATTGAATTGAGAAATTTCCTACATGTGGTTTTGTTTGTAGAGATTTTAAAGCTTGGCAAAGTGTAACCAGTGATCCGTCAGTCACATGATTTAGAGGCAAGTTGTGTGCGCCAGAGGGAGACAAATGAAAGCTGACAGTTCATTTTATCAGTGACAAATCTTTGATCTCACATACTGCCTCCATGGTCTCTTTTAGGAGGCGGTGAAGGCTGAATATTAGTGGATACTGATACAACCAACCGCCCCTCTCTGAATCCCAAAGGCTTTATATTCCAACAAGCACAATATGAGGTACAGCATTACACAATGAAGTATACTAAACCAAAGCAGTATCAGATTTCAGTAACAAATTTAACATTATATTATTTTATGATTTATAGTTTCGCGTTCCAGATTTCAATTTCATAAAACCTTGATAAATGATGCTATATCTAACAAATAAATACAAGCTAAAACAGTGAAACAACTGCAATTCTTTCTGTTAATGGCACCATGGGGAAAATATTGACTAAAATGCCATTTAAGCATATGCACATGCATAGATTGCCTGTCATAAAAACATGGTAGGTATCAATCTTGATGAGGGGCTATGTTTCGGAGACTTTATCTACACATTTTATAATATAACTTTTTCACACTCAGAGGTGCCAGACCAATCAAATTCCATAGTAACATTTCCAATGATCCAATTTGTGTTTTAGAAAATAAAGAACATCAGCATTCTACTGAAGATCTTTAGTGAAAACAGATCGTCTCTGTTCATCTTGTTGGATATTTGGGTGGCGATACAGACAGATACCTTGGAAATCCCTTTGGCAAACTATCAGTTTCCCCCTTTGGCAATATTTACTACAAAGCCTCTTAAGGACGCACACAAACATCTTTTAAGTGCGACCTGTAAGTACCTGAACTGTCTCATGTAGCAACATAATTAACAGCAAAGATCTGATCGGAGTTCAAGGGGTCAAACCAGCAACAGAAATTAGCCTGTGGCTTTTGCACAGGCCAGAGTGCTTTCATACTGTTTAAAGCAATATCCACCTAAAAAGTAATCATTTACTAATTCTCATGGTGTTCCAAACCTGTATGACTTTTTTCTGCAGAACATAATAGGAGGAATTTTAAAAGATGTCCTTTTGCCTGATTTCAATACAATGGCAGTTAATGGTGACTTATTTTAAAGCTTAAAAATGAACCCAAAAGTGTCACAAAGGTAGTCCATTTAACTCATGCATCACTTTCCAAGTCTTTTAAAGTCATACAATACTTTTTGGAGAGAAAAGAGATGGAATTTAAATTATTTGACTTAAATCTTAAATACCTCCATGGCTTTCCTTGCATGAATCTCATTCACACGTTTACACAAGAAATTGTGCCGTTTTTGCTTTCGCTTTTCACTAATGAGAGAGCAAAGGAGAGCCCTGTCAAGATTTTCACAGTCAATACCATAAATTGCAGATTGTTCCTCACCAAGAACATATTATATATATATGCCTTCAGAAGACTAGGAATATGATGTATCAAGCCAAGCGCAGACTACATGCATACTCTCCTTTGATGTTTGGAGTTGGCGATTGGTCTGCGACAAGACTTAGAAGGCACGACTGATGGTCGTGTAGTGTGCGCGCACTCCTGTGACTTGCTACGACTGTAGTTGCAGGCGCTATGACTGATTTCAAACCTGCTTGAAATATGCCTGACAAGTCATCATATCTGCCCACTGTCCCTAACTCAGTGAATGGGACGTCCTTTAAAATTCCTCCATTTGTGTAGAAAGTCATACGGGTTTGCAACATGAGGGTAATGGACAGAATTGAATTTTTTGGGGTGCATTCCTTAAAATTTTTTTTTTAAAGATGGTTGATAGTAATTGAATGATATAATGGAAAAATACTCAACTCTAAATTGTTCCAATGTCTTTATGTTGACCCCTGGTCTCTTGAGAGGTGTGTGATTATGTTGTGAGTATGATTTCTGTTAGGTTGGGGCAGGCGGGGTGCTCTCAGATGACACAATTCTGCCCCTCCCCAAGTGAAACACAAATGAAAAGGAATGCAGAGATAAAAAAGACAGTGTTCCCTGATAAGTGGACTGAAGAAAGGAGCAGGCGCATGCTAAAAGAGCTCTCTTGGGGAGATGAGAGTTGCTGATGGCAGTGTTGGTGGTAGGAGATCATAGCAGGTTCCTCTCATCAGCACAGGCCTGTGTTTGATACTAGGTCTTTGTCGCTCTTTCAGCTCTGCATTGTTGGGAGGTGTAATCCCAGGCAGATTACAAAGGCAAGATCCTTTCATATGGCTGTGCCCAGCAGGCAGAAGGCAGTGCTCATGCTGAAGTGGAGGGGCCATGCTCATCTACCTTCACAAGGGGCCATAGCTGCAGGGACAGTGACGCAAGGGTCATTCGGTCATGTCCTCTCCTTGGAATTCTACTCCCCCTTCTCCATTCAGTTTTTTTATTTTTTATGATCTTCTTCCACTCTGTACCTGTGCAGAATAGCTAACACCTAACTAAGAAATATTACAGAAAACACAAGACCTCTATAAATTAGTCTGAATTAAATGTTTTACATTTCAACTAGTGGTCGACCTATAAATAGGAAAATGTATCGGCTGATGACGATAAATAAAAAAGTCAGAATATCAGAATATCAATTTTCCTGTTTGCCGATTTTTTTCTTGAAGTGCCGAAAATCACCTGCTTGCATGTGAATTGACAGAGACATGTAAACGACCAGTCACGGTTTGTTTTGTAGTTACGTGACATTGTATTACTACAATAATAGACCGGTGTGTAACACAGGCTCATATAAACAGTCCGCATATCAGAGCCATGGCAGACGCGTTTGAGCTCATAATGTTAAAGTGCTCACCTGTTTCATTCTCCCTCACTCTCTTCAACAGTTTCCTATAACTTTTAACTGTCTTGTCTAATGATAAAAAGGCAACCATCAATAAAACTAATATAATATACCATCTGCTAATATGCACATATCTAGTTTAAACAGATATAATAAACCAACCTCACACAACGTCAGCAGATCCAGCATCCTGTGGAGCTCTCATTTATTTACCTCTAAAGCATGTATTCTAACAGTCCTCAACAGTTCCCTGTGACTTGAAACTTTCTTTTATAATTATAAATGCAAATATTAATAAATCAAAATCTCATACAGCCTATCTGCAAATATGCAGATATCTATTTTAAACAGATGTAGATTCACGAACCTCACGAAAATCCAGCGTTTTCTTCCCGTTGAGCTCTCATCTATTATGGTTGGTCAAAGAACATATTTCAAATCACCAGTAAAATCTAGTATCATAAATGGTGCTCAGATTATGCTAAAAAAAGCTATTTTCCCAGATTTTATGGCTAATGCACATGCCTGTTATCGAGTTGATTGACAGGAGATGTCTGTATCTAAAATGTGATTGGTTCTTTTACCTGTAAGTTGGGACTTCCTATCTACATCCATTGACCGTTGGCTGCAGCTGGGCAATCTAATTTCTCCCATTAATTTTAATAGAAGTGGCCATCTCTGCTAAATAGTCTCTGGTGCAGCTTCAAAGTAAAAATGCTTAATGTGTTCTATAAGTAAATGTCTTAATCAATATGTACTGTATGTACAACTGGTTTGATTCTGTATTTTTTTGAGAGAATGTGATCGAATGTGAACATGGACATGCCATCAATGGTTGCTGGACTGCTGTGTTTGCGGTTAATTCCTTCTTCCTAACATATTAACAATTTCTTCATGTGCAAATAAATGACTCAACTTTTATGACTAAACAGAAATCAAATCTACCATTTAAAATACAATATATATATTTTTTAGATTCCTTTTTAAAAAGTTAAAGTATTGTGTGAAAATTAGTAAATATAATGTTTGTTGCATACTATATTAAATTGTGTGATATATTGGCATTGCATCGGCCTATCGGTCACCCTACTCTCTGGATATCGGCATCGGTAATTAAAAAACCCATATTGGTTGACCACTAATTTCAACTGAAGGACTGCAGAGCTGTAGTACAATAGACAGTCCTTTCAAGCTTGCCTCTAGAATTGTTTTCAGTCTATTGTTGTTCCTGTATTCCAATCATAAACATAGCACCAAAATGTATATTTGTATTAAAATTAAAGAATAAAAGGCCCACATTTTTGACTTTTTGTTTACAGTTCAGTATTTGTTCATTTAGTCTGGAGTACACATATTTTTTTCCTGTAAATATGTAATTAGTAGTGTCTGCTTAGGCAAGCATCACTTTTACCATTTCTTATACTAGGGATTTGAACAAAACCCTAAAATATTAAACACCAACTATTAGGGTAGTATCTAGTCCTGCGATGTTAAAGGAATATTCCGAGTTCAGAATAATTTAAGCTTAATTAACAGCATTTGTGGCATTATCACAAACAATAATTTCAAATCGTCCCCTCATTTTCTTAAAAAGAAAAAAAGGCAACATAACACCAAAAACGACTGTAAATATGATGATTTAAACAACTGCACAGCTCATATAATACATTAGCTTTAACAAACAAATTAATGCACATTATTTTAAAAAATTATAAGCTTCACACCCTTTCCCTTAACCCTCCAAAATTGGCCTCATTCTCTTCCATTGTAAGTGCCTCACCATAAACACGACTTTTGCTTTTTTTAAAGTTTAAATGACTTTTTGTGGTAATTATTCCACAAATGCTGTCGATTAAGCTTAAAGGAATGTTCTGCATTCAATACAAGTTAAGCTTAATCTAAAGCATTTGTGGCATAATGTTGATTACCATGAAAATGTATTTTTACTCATCCATCCTTTTCATTAAAAAATGCAAAAATCTGGGTTACAGAGTACAATGGAAGTGAATGGGGGCCAAAGTTTTAACATTAAAATACTCACTGTTTTAAAAGTATAGTCAAAAGACATAAACAATATGCGTGTAAACATGATTGTAGTGTGATACACTACATACAAAACTTTAGAATATTCTTTTAACACTATGGACATATGACACGCCTTCAACAAAATGAAACATCTGAGGTGATTGCACTAATTATTAAATCAAGAAATCAGATTATTTACTTTGGGATGGTCCTTTTAATTTGGGACAGTAAGCAACCACACAGACTACCCTAGCAACCACCGATCTATGCCCTGGCAACCACCCACAACACCCTTTTTGATTGTGGCAGCAACCTTTGCACAGAAAATATAAACATCTAGAATGGCATTTGGTCTTTAAGGCATGACTTACATTGGTTCTGTAGCTACAATGTTTATAATCTACTATTGTAATATACACCTATATGAAGAGATTGATTACGAAATATCCAAAACCTACATAAACTAAACAAATTGCAATTGGTCTGAATAATCTTATTGATGTAATAACTTTAAAAACAGCAGACTGAGTTTGTGCCATTCCAATGTGATTTAAGCACTTCATATGCATGTAAACTGTGCAATGTCTTATCCTGGTAAGTAAGTGCACTAGTAAAGGCAAGAGAGCTTACCTTACTGCTGAAACAATTCTTTGCATCCATCTCCATTTCTATCCTTTTATTATATTATATAAAGTTCATTAAGAAGTCCAAAGGGGGTATTTTGAGCAGTAGAACCTCGTGCCTCCATCATGAACAGTAAACCAAATAGGTTTACCTTTTTTTAATCAGGAATGACATGAAAATGTGAACTCGTGAAATGTAAAACCTTAAAATGCGAATATCTCACCAGACCCTAACTAAATTTGCGTTTACAAAGATATGGAAACCTTTTTGAGACACAGTTGAACACATTGACGCTAGGCCTTCTACTAAGATTACAGCGCGGTAGTTGTCAGTTCAACAGAATATAAAACATCTTTCAAAGAGGAGGAAGCACTGTGGACACTACTTATATTTAGACCGATGATGGTATTATGATGTTATCGATGGTCAAGATATAGCCTACTTTGCAGTGGTTCAATGGTTGGGCAAACCTGCTATTTGCTGCAGTGTGGATATAGACAGAAGTGCAGTGAACTAGAGCTCAGCCAGTTACTACAATTGTTGAAAAAAATATATATACATATATATATTTTTTATTTCAACGCGGAATTTTTATAAATATGTGGATTGTAAAAAAATATATAATAATAATAATAATAATAATAATAATAATAATATATATATATATATATATATATATATATATATATATATATATATATATATATATATATATATATATATATGCAAGGAAAAGTACATTTCAGTAGTATTTTGTGGTATTTAGTATTATTTTCAGACTTTTACAGTATCATCAGTGATTACTATTTGAATCAGTTACATGCTTGTTTCATTTTCTCAATAAGAGACAATGTGGCAAACTTTGCACTTCCTCTTCTACCCTCCGTAACCTTGTTGAAGGTGTGTATGTGTGTGTGGATATATCTAGCTCTTACTTTCTTTTTCTGCTTCTTTCGATTCTCTTTTATTTCATACAGTGACCGCATTTGTGGGATGACAAGTGACCATCACATAAATCTCGGACCTTTAATCGTTGGCATCACATTTCATTAGGTTTATTTAGTTTTTGTTTTTATTTTGTTGAAGGTTTAGCTACTCAGAAAGTATGGGGACGGTAGCTGATGACATCAGACAACTATTAAAAGGTATTTTCCATTGATTCATTATTAACTGAAATGGATTCTAATTTATGTGCTCTTTTGTTATGGATAAAATATTTCAATGGGTCTCTGTAGGCTATTTGTTGTATTGTTTGTCGTTAATAAGAGGGATTTTGACATTTAAAAAAGTGTCAAATTATGATTTATACAGAATATAATTTTTTTTTATGATAGCTTATACTACAGTACATCAAGTATATTTTTAATGATAATTCTACTATATATATAGAAACTCAGCAAAAATAGAGAAAACTTTCAGAAAACTGTATTTTAAAGATAATTTTGTAAAAATACAAACGACTTTACAGATTTTATTGTAAAGTGTTTAAACAATGTTTTCCGTGCTTGTTCAATGAACCATAAACAATTAATGAACATGCACCTGTGGAACAGTCATTAAGAAACTAACAGCTTACAGACGGTCACTATGGTCACAGTTATAAAAACTTAGGACACTAAAGAGACCTTTCTACTGACTCTAAAATACAACAAAAGAAAGATGGCCAGGGTCCCTGTTCATCTTCGTGATCATGCCTTTGGCTTTCTGTATGGATGCATGAAGACTGCAGATGTGGCCAGGGCAATAAATTGCAATGTTCGTACTGTGAGATGCCTAAGACTACGCTACAGGGAGACAGGAAGGACATCTGATCATCCATGCAGTGGCAGAACACGTGTAACAAGACCTACACAGGATCAGTACATCCAAATATCACACCTGTGGGACAGGTACAGGATGGCAACAACAACTGCCAGAGTTAAACCAGGAACACACAATCCCTTCAGCAGTGCTCAGGCTGTCCACAATAGTCTGAGAGAGGCTGGACTGAGGGCTTGTAGGCCTGTTGTAAGGCAGGTCCTTACCAGACATCACTGAGAAAAATGTTGTCTATGGGCACAAACCAACCTTTGTTGGACCAGACAGGACTGTCAAAAATTGCTCTGTCTCACCAGTGTTGATTTTCAGACTATGATGGTCCAAGGAATGAGCATTACACTGAGCCCTGAACTCTGGAGCGGGATCGATTTGGAGGTGGAGGGTCCGTCATGGTCTGGGGCGGTGTGTCAAAGCATCATCGGACGGAGCTTGTTGTCATTGCAGACAATCTCAACGCTATGAGTTAGAGGGAAGACATCCTCCTCCCTCATGTGGTACCCTTCCTGCAGGCACATTCTGATATGACCCTCCAGCATGACAATATCACCAGCTATACTGCTCATTCTGTGCATGATTTCCTGCAAGACAGGAATGTCCGTGTTCAGCCATGGCCAGCGAAGAGCCCAGATCTCAATCCCTTTGAGCACGTCTGGGACCTGTTGGATCGGAGGGTGAGGGCTAGGGCCATTCCCCCCAAAAATGTCCGGGAACTTGCAAGTGCCTTGGTGGAAGAGTGGGGTAACATCTCACAGCAAGAACTGGCAAATCTGTTGCAGTCCATGAGGAGGAGATGCACTGGAGGACTTAATGCAGCTGGTGGCCACACCAGATACTGACTGTTACTTTTAATTTTGACCCTCTCTTTGTTCAACGGCAAATTATAACATTTCTGTTAGTCACATACCTGTGAAACTAGTTCAGTTTAGGTCTTAGTTGTTGAATCTTTTTATGTTCATACAAATATTTACACATGTTAATTTTGCGGAAAATAAAAGCAGTTGTAATTGAGAGGAGTTTCTTTTTTTGTACATGTATATATATATATATATATATATATATATATATATATATATTAGCATGTATCTCCTGTAATTTATACATTTTCACAGTTTAAACAGAGTTACAGTTGTTCTTCCAATCCATTGCAAACATGTCATATTTATAAGAGTTTATAGCTTATGTCCTTAATCCCTGACTACAGACCATTTTATGATTTCATGGCTTCGTTGTCTTTCATTATAATCTATGCTGTGATTACCCTAGAGGAAATTAATTTGTACAGAATGGTACTTTATGAATGCTGCCATCAGACTGGTATCTTTGTTCTTACACACAGACCGGATGACTATTGTTATCTGCGCATTCTGGCATCTATGTAATTTGCAAAAGGAGAACACTCCTTTTATGATTATTTGTCATTTGTACGATTAAACATTATATGTTTAAAAACATGCATCCCTTTTGCAGAAAAAAAAAACTGTATGTGGTAACTGACAAATGTTTCTTGTCCCACATTTTGAATACAAAAAGAAAGTTGTGGCAATTTTTTACAATTGTATTTCTTAAATATAATTTCAGAATTTTTGACATTTTGTTTGTGATTATTATTTGCTTATATCATTATTTTAACATACTTTACATCTATCTTTTTCAGACTGTGAGTTGTTTGTCTTTGAGATACTTCAGGATGAGAACCTTGGTGACGCAGCTCATGAATCAAGAGAAATACTCTTACAAAATTTTTATGTCATCCAAAAGAGGTGAGAGATGTCATAGTAAGTTTTATCCATGGCAAGTTTCAGAACTATATATACACACTCACTTAGCACTTTATTGGGAACACCTGTACACCTTCTTCATGCGATAATCTAATAATCATTAATCGTGTGGCAGCAGAAAAGTGCATAACATCATGCAGATATGGGTCAGGAGCTTCCATTAATGTTCACATCAACCATCAGATTGGGGAAAATGTGATCTCAGTGATTTCAACAATAGCATGATTGTTGGTGCCAAGTGGGCTGGTTTGAGTATTTCTATAATTGCTGGGAGTTTCCCACAAATTCATGTTCTACACAATAAAGATAACAAAAAGGTAATTTAGTATGGAAGCAAATTATTTCCAACATGAGGCTCTGAGCTCCAATTAGAACTACAAATGAAATACAAGAGTTAAATAGACAGGAAGTGAATTGCACAGTTCTTCTTTTGTTCTCTTTTTAGAGGCAAGGAGTAACAATTACAGTTCTTTGCCTGCTAAAGTGGTTTTGTGGTTTGTTGTGCTGAAACAAGGTGTTTGCAAGGAGAACAAGCATTTTTTTAAGCACTGGGTCACATGACAATTTAGCTGCTAAAGGTGATATTTGCAAACTCTGCAATGCATTACTCTACAGTTGCATGTGTTACAGATACACAGATATTCAACCTGTCACTTGATCTAACATCTCTTTAAATCTTTTAGAATTTGTAGTGCCACATTCATTGCAAAGCTGAAAAGTTATAGACTAAAAAGATCTAACTATAACAAGACTTCGATTGTTGCTGAATAAAACAATACATGGTTATTAATTTGATCCTTTATAAAAAGCTCTTCTTTGAAATCCCTTTTCAGAACAAAACACTTTCAAAACACATCCTCTCTTGTTTTACAGACATCCACAAGAATTTCCCCACAGATGTAAGTGAAAAGTTGTTGCATAATTCTAATTCATTGAATCATTGATGCTGTGTGGATCGCATCCATTCAGAACAGAACAAGAGTTCTTCAGAAAACAGCATTGTTTAATGTATTTTTTAATGTACTGTTTCATTCATTCATGTTTTAACTCTTATATTTAAATCCCAGTTGAATCCAGTCATGAGGATAGTTCAGATGACAACCAAAGCTCCAGTCTGGGACGCTCGGCCCCCTCAGATGATATGTCAATGGCCTCTGACTACCAGGAGGAAGGCGCCCCAGAGCGTGAGTACAAACCATTCTATGTGCATGTGTGTGGACATGTGGATTGTGTTTACTCATATGTCTAAGGCATGTAAGCCTTGATGAGTTGAGACAGGAAACTCCTCTAAAGCATCTTTAGCACATTCCTTAGAGCTGCCTTACCAGGGATGTGGGGATTTCATTGGTGTTGATGAAATACCCCAGTGGAGGTGTTTGGTAACAGATCACCCTCTAGTGGATTCCCACTACCCTTCTGCTGGCAATGGGAGGTGTGTGAAGGGGGAATGGGAAAGTGGTCTTTCACTTCCTTTGAAAGGGAATGAAAGGCTCCCTCTAGTGGCAGGACATCCGGATATCAAGTCTTTTTTGGTTATGTGTGCTTATTTTAAGGCATGGTGGGTCCTTGGGGTTAAGTTATGGTATGTTTGCACTATTTGCCAATGTGTAACTATGATGTTCAAATTTAATCTTTCTTGTCCTTCTGACACAAAGTACATTTCCACTGATGTATTCTAGAAATTGAAAAACATGAACTGGACTGAAATAAAAAATTTAGAGAGAGAGAGGGAGAGAGAGAGAGAGAGAGAGAGAGAGAGAGAGAGAGAGAGAGAGAGAGAGAGAGAGAGAGAGAGAGAGAGAGAGAAATTTAGACAGGTTGCAGTTTGAAAATGGCCAGTCAAAATCCGTGCATTGTGTTTGCTTTCTGGTGAGCTGTGCTGATTGATTTTTTACTAATGTGGGCAGTTTGCTGTTGCTTCAGGCCGGATCTGTGACTGATCATCCACAGCTCCACCATAACCAGCTGGTCTTGAAACTCAACACTGTACCTGAGGCGCATCTTATCTGTTTTTTATCAGTCATCATGCAACTAACCATTTTATGAGAAGGATCAAAAGAATGCAGCTTTGCAGAAAGGAGTAAAAAGAAAAGAAAAGAAATAATGGGGCATTCGATTCAATAGCATTGATCTCTAGTGACCACTCTGAGATGCTACTGTAATCCAATAAAAAGCAAAGACTATTTAGGACCCATTTGTACACATCCATGTCTTTTCTTCAGTTTCAGTTCTAACAGATTTGAAAATTGATCGGGGAAAAAAAAATGATGAGATAAAGAAAGTGAGATTAAGAGCTACACATTTATTAAAGAAAGACAGTGACTGAAAAATTCAGTTGCACTTTACAATAAGGTTTCATTTGTTAACATTAGTTAATGCATTAGGTATCATGAACAAACATTTTACAATATATTTGTTTCATCCTTTTTAAATCTTTGTATTTGTTAGTTAATAAAAATATAATGTTCATTGTTAGTTCATTGTTAGTTCATAGTTCATTAACAAATGTTAAATAATACAACTTTTGATTTGATTTAAAACTGATGTTTTTAACTAATGTTAACAAATGAAACCTTTTTGAAAAGTGTTACCACAAATTCTGTTGTTCTTATTTTGAATCTTTTTTTTTGTCCACTGACACAAAACTGCTCACCACCTGGGTAAAAATGTATTCTCTATCATCCCATTTTTGTAATTTAAGAAAATAGGGGGTCAAACCTGTATGTGTTCCTTTGATTCGGTGCTACCGCAAAAGGCATTTAAGTCAGAGAGGAGTAACTCAAAGAAGATATGCATCATGTCCCTCTTTTAATAAAGATAATGACCAACCAGGGCAAGTGCAGTTCAGGGTTCATGTTTAGTTCACCGATTGGAAATCTCACATCAAACCCTATGAGAGGACATTTGATATCTGAACGGAAAAGCATTTTAGAGCACATTAAATTAGAACAAGAGAGATTAATATATTTATGAAGATTAAGGTCCATATGTGCTCCCTTTTCTGCAATTTAAAATTCAGATTTACTTTATTTTCTCACTTGCTTTTTATTCAATAAGGACACTCCACGCTGGGAGCCTTTTAGATTTTTTTCTCTTTTCAACTCAAGTGAATGACAAAAAGCAAATGCATATGTGATGTGAATGAGCTGGTGTTCTTGCATGCTGATATTTTCAAATTTACCCCATCGTAATGGAGGGTAAATATAGTTCAGGCATTCAATTCTTCCTCCTTTACTCGCTCTGTGATGTCACATGCTTGCTTGTGTGAGGAAGGGAAATTGACTGTGTCTGCTTGTGCTCTAACCTGAGTGGAGGACGTGGGAGCTGCTGACTCGTTGGTGGGAGGAGTCAGTGTTATTTCATTTAGCCAGGGCTGCCTCCCCATCTCCAGAGGGAGGTTTGACACCAGATTTGTTATAGCTGACAGGAACAGATGGGCGCTCTATTGTCAGGGCCCATGTCTGTATGGTAATGTGAACTGAGTTTCACCCGCAGACCGCATGGTTGACCCCACCGTGCCTGCAGCCTTGTCTGGATGACAGCAGCCTTGCAGCCGAGGATGGGAAGCCCAGGGCAGGAGGAGCCTCAGAGTGGGATGGATATTTTGCCAGGTCAAGTTTAGGAAATGCTAAAGATTGAATTGCTATGAATTGCCTAAGAGGTAGATGTTTATGCCTGGGGTAATTATTGAAATTATAAAAAGAGAATTTTATGTTGCAGTGATTTACAAATGCAAGACGTCAGATCCACCGATCATTTCAATAATAAAAAATATAGCAGAAAAGGTATATGGTTTGTCAGTCTGACAGGAGTTTGTATGTTTAAGAGGCTATATCAATGTATGGGCTATCAAAGGCTGCACATGCTCTGGGCTCTTTGTGTTCCCTGACTTGATTTATGTTCAGAAACAAAAGTCCCTCTCGCTCCTGTTATCTTACTCCACCACAGCTCTACAGACAAGGCTTGAGAAGCCAATCAGAGTGAAGCCAAGGATTCAGAGTTAAGTTGTTTCTTTATCACAAATTAGATCATCAAGATGTAAATTTGATTTTTTCCAAGATCTTACAGGCTCTAAATTAATGGTTGTGTTGGTTAGAAAATGGATTGGTGTACTGTAATTAATCTCTGGAGAGTCTAAAAAGAGCTTGCATCGATGAAAAAGACATTTTAGCCTGGCAATTAAGCGGCCACTCAAAAAACTAATGTGACCAGCCTAACATGCAAATCTATTGTGTCATCTTCATCATCATCATCATGGTTTTTGTCAATATTTTCAACAGTGCTCTGTCCTGCAGCCTCACTCTATTCTTTCATCTCTTTGTCTTTGTCTTCTTCTGTTCTTCTAGAACTCATGCTTGAGAATGCAATATAAAACATGCAGTGGCATGTGGACAAACAGAGGGAGATCATGTGACTGCAATAGATACCGACAATCACCGTAATAACACAGGTGGAGAAATAGAAAGTCACATGATCATTAAAATTTCCCAATTTTTACTCAATCTGGGTAAAACACATATATATGTACATAATTGATAACAAAAATATAAAAAAACATACTTTTTAAAGAAAACAATTACATGTGATGGGTCACACATGCAGTTCTGGGAACACTCGATTATAGTTATCATTTTAACAGTAGTAGTGTACATGTAATGTCTTGTTAATCATAATATAAATTAAAGGAACAGTTCACATTTACTTTCATGCCCTCATGGCATCCCAGATGTTTATGACTTTCTTTATTCTGCGGAACACAAACACAGAATTGTGAATGATGACCAAAATTTTGAAGCTCCTAATCACATAAATGCAGTATAAAAGTAATCCATAAGGCTCCAGTGGTTAAATCCAAATCTTCAGAAGTGATATAAGTGTGGGTGAGAAACCGATCAGTATTTAGGTCATTTTATTTTATACTATAAACACACTTTCACATTCTTCTTCTTCTTCTTTTGTTTTTGGTGATTTACATTCTTCATACATATTGCCACCTACTGGGCAGGGAGGAAACTATATATAGTAAATATTGATCGGTTTCTCAACCACACTTATCATATCATTTTTGAAGACATGAATTTAACCACTGGAGTCTTATGGATTACTTTTATGCTGCCTTTATCTGCTTTTTATCTGAGTTTTATTTTCAAAAGCTCAATGTGGTTAAGATCCATAACATGCTTCTCCAATTATCTGTTGTCCAATGTCTGTGTTTCTTTGCCCACTCAAACCTTTTCTGTTTGTTTTCCTGTTTCAAAAGTGGTTTTCTTTGCAATTCTTCCCATAAGGCCTGCACCATTAAGTCTTTTCTTTACTGTTGTACATGAAACTGGTGTTGAGCGGGTTGAATTAAATGAAGCTGTCAGCTGAGGATATGTGAGGTGTCTATTTCTCAAACTAGAGACTCTGATGTACTTATCCTCTTGTTTAGTTGTACATCTGGCCTTCCACATCTCTTTCTGTCCTTGTTAGAGCCAGTTGTCCTTTGTCTTTGAAGACTGTAGTGTACAACTCTGTATGAAATCTTCAGTTTTTTGGCAATTTCAAGCATTGTATAGCTTCATTCCTCAAAACAATGATTGACTGACGAGTTTCTAGAGAAAGATGTTTTGTTTTTTTGCCTTTTTGAACTAATGTTGACCTAAAGACATGCCAGTCTATTGTATACTGTGGCAACTCAAAAACAAACACAAATACAATGTTAAGCTTTCAACTGCCTTCTGAAACAAAAAAAGCTGTATATTATTCCAAACATTTGGCTGCCTGTGTATATATACAGCTCTGGAAATAATTAAGGGATCACTGCAAAATTATCAATTTCTCTGGATTTACTATTTATAGGTATGTGGTGAATTTTTTTTGTTTTATTCTATAAAGTACTGACAACATTTTTTCCCAAATTTCAAATAACAATATTGTCATTTAGAAAATGACAACTGTTCAATATATATATATATATAAAAAAGTGTTTTAAGACTTCAAATAATGCAAATAAAACAAGTTCATCTTCACGTTTAAACAACACAACACCAATGTTTTAACTTAGGAAGAGTTCAGAAATCAATATATGGTGGAATAACCCTGATTTCCAATCACAGCTTACATGCGTCATGGCATGCAATCTACCGGTCTTTCACATTGCTGCTTTCTCAAGTTTTTACTTTACCATATACTGCAATATGTATACTAGCGGTCAAAAGATTTGAAACTTGAAATGTTGCTCATCTTAAAAATCTTTTGATCTGAAGGTGTGCTTAAATGTTTGAAATTAGTGCCACCATTTTAATTTATTTCATTATAAAACTACAATTTAATAATAATAATTAAAAAAAAAAAAACATTTTGGAAATTGATGACTTGGACCAAATAATAAAGAAAAGCAGCCAATAAGTGCCCAACATAGATGGGAACTCCTTCAATACTGTTTAAAAAGCATCCCAGGGTGCCTCATGAAGTTGGTTGAGAAAATGTCAAGAGTACATGTCTGCAAATTCTAGGCAAAGAGTGACTACTTTGAAGATGCTAAAATATAACATAGTTATTACACACACACACACACACACACACACACACACACACACACACACACACACACACACACACACACACACACACACACACACACACACACACACATATATATGCAGTATATGGTAAAGTAACTACCTCTTAAACAATTATCAGTTTTTACTGTAGCATTTTTACTTTTATTTTTTTTACAGTTAAGATAGGAATGGTTGTCTGCTGGTAGCCTCTTAACTCCATCTCTTAAGCATAAGGCCTTTTGCTGTGAGTGCCCAAGTTTTGAGGACCCTACAGTAAACTTTTGACCCCCAGGTCTTGTTCTGGCCATTTCATGACCTGTCTGAACTCTGTCTAGGGCAACTGTGTCTACATTATTGACCTCTGTTGCCGTAGCAACAGCACAGCTCAAATAAAGTTTCCATGGCTGGGACTTTATTATCGTTTTTGAAAACCAAATTTCTAGATCTGCTTCATTAATTAATTACAGTTTTTTTTTAATTCAACCATAAAAAATGCATCCATTCATTCTGGTTATCATCCATGAATTTCCCCCAACCACAATTAATATTCCTATGTTCTTTTTTGCAGTTAATAAAAGTAAAGTAAGGCATCGGCAGGCTTCACATGGCATGTTAAATGTCTCTGGTGAAGATGACACCATCTTTTCCCTTTCTTCCTCTGCCCTGTCGTTTTCCCACCCCCTGACTCCCTCCGCATTAATTACTTGAAATAGACACAATATTAGACCCAAGCATCCTTAGTGCATCACTGCTTCTGCAATAGGGGTTCATAAGTTCACTCCACTCTCTCAGAACGCTATAATGATGCTGCAGATGCTGATATTTGCTCTCTCTCTATCTCGCTTCTCCCTCACTCTCCATTTGTAATTTCACTGTTTTCCCCAAACACACTCTCACTTTTCCTCCTGCCCAGTGAACTGACAATTGTGAAGAGATTTTCAACAGTTAAAGTCATATCAGTGTCAGTCACCCTATTAATTGTGCAATGATGAGTCAACAGAGCATAAATCACTGTATTCATCATGCATTTTCTCTTAATATACATCAAAGAAAAATGGCATCTATGTTGAATATTATATTTAAAGGCTTTGTAAAAGTTACTGTGGGTGAGAATAGGAGGTATTTCATGATTTACAATGTAAGAAACAAGCAGAGTAGGAAGTCAACATTGAGTGTCTAATCTTCTTTGCAGCCTGTCAGTATCTCAGACAAATGGCAAAATGATTCAATGCTGTGGGTTCAGCTAGAGGTTAGCTTTCCCAGGTACCTGCAACACTCTCTCTCTCTCTCTCTCTCTCTCTCTCTCTCTCTCTCTCTCTCTCTCTCTCGCTTCTCTCCCGCTTACCCATCTTGCAAATGAGAATTTGATTTTTCTCTCCACTGGATTCCATTTCTGGAGATTGATGAAGTTTCGATACAAGGCCCAGGTGGTCTGACGCTTTCATTGGGAAACAAATGAAAGTGTGTGTGTGCTAGTCTGTACACCCACTGTTCAGATGTCTTTGGTGTGTCTGTTTTTAGTTTTAGTTGAATGGAGATTTGCTCTTGGCAAACATTGTTGCTTGCATTCTTAATATTAATAGTTCTAAAAAGGTGTTTTTGGGCACATGAGTATTTTATACAAGAAATGAAACATCACTACTAAAGAACTTTTTTTTTTTTATCTCTGTATTTACCAATACAAGCATTTGACATTTCTGTCTCTTTGAGGTTTTATAGTCTTACAGCAGTGTTTGAATGCTTTCACATATTTAAAATGACCAGAGGAGCTGTTTTTCAGTTAAATGTCTTTCTACTAGATGATTTGTCAGCTTATGAAGGTATCATTTATCTGTCCAAAAATGGAAAATATTATCTAAATTGTGCAATTTGCCATATATTTTCCACTGAGTGCGGAGACATGTAATAATAATCATAAAAAGGTTTTGGCTTGGTCCTGGATTTGAGTAAGGATCTTGATGAGTGAAAGGCTATATTTAAATTTGGAAGATTTAGGCTGGACTGGTAATGCATATTCTATCAGTAACCACTGAACCAAATCATTATCATGATGACTGACATAATATGAATGATTCCAAAGTACAACAGCAAAAACCCTCCTGTTGTTGTCACAAGATGAGCATTTACTTTGGAGTGATTATTTTTGATACAACAATGCATGGCTGCAGTCTAAAAGCATATTTAGCCAACACAAACACTTATACTGCTTTTTTAAGTTTTTATAGTTGGAAAAAATGACTTCAGCTTTTTGTATATGAAAAACGTTACATTATTTTAAATAACTTACAGATGTGTAACTGTTGGCGGCGGCAGTCCTACCGTTTAACATTTGAAGCTTTGAACTTTCTATTTACACGAATTTGCTTTAAATCCTGCATTGCATAATGTGTGGGCCACTTTACATCCAGGCGCATTAGGGCTACTTTAAAAGTATTTAAGTATTTAGAAGGTGATGATTAAACGTTTTGACTATTTCATAATAATTGTGAATAATAAATGTAAACAGGCCGAGACCAACGAAACAGCTGGTTCATTGCGCATAAAGAGCAGAAAAATGACCAAAAACACGCATTAACCCCCCAAAATATAAATAAATAAAATTATGTAAATGCATTTTTACATGCAAACGAAATATGACAACGCACAGAGCAAAGGTTAGAATAATGAATGCATTTTAACATGTCAATAATGGTATTTTATAGCATTAAAAAATATTATTATGATTCATCTAGACCTATCGAATATCTTTGGGAAAGTTTTAACAAAGCCCGTCCTTGTGTTGATTTTATTAGTTACTGTCCATATTTAAGGCTTTTTGTTATTTCTTTATTTAGAACTATTTGTTGTTATTATTTAGTCTAAGTTAGAATAAGCTAGCTTAAAATATTTCAACATAATCAGTCAGCTTTATTAACTCAAGTGCACAATTTTGCCATTATATTGTGATTTCTTTCTAGTAATCAAGAGGGATGTCTCGTGCCTATCTTACAAAATAATATGACTTTATCTACAAACGATTACATTTTCCAAATCGAATAAAAAGACTATTTGGCTTGAACCTAATAGTCAAACTTTAAATTCCCTGTTTTTGTCCTTTAGGCCTACAGTCAACACGCTCAATTTAGAACAGAGATATGTTATTATTTTATTATGTCATTTGGATATTATTATTATTCGTTTTTTTATATTCTATTATAATTGTATTATAATTCTATATTTATTACATTGCATTACTTTACAACAATGTACTAAATGACAATACTCGAAGTTCAGTCCTCTTCAAAAGAAACAGGCCAATATTCACCTTCCCTTTACACGACGCCCCCTGGTGGGCTTTTAGCTTTTACCAGATATTTTTTTTTTCAATTATTATTCTTTTTATTTTCAGATAAGCTAAATGATTATAGGGAATCACGTTATAGGCCTACTATCGATTTTTAAATTTTTTTAATCCAACATCGGGTCATTTTCACGCACTCATTCTCTGTTAAATAAAGCAGACGCACAATAGATTTGCTGGAGTTTATCAGGCAGTCATAAATACCAGTTTGGCACACATGTATGTGAAACGTAAACAAACACATCAAACTTTACGACCCGTGCTGCATTGCTGATTTCATCGATGCGCGATATCATGAATCTTGATTTATCCTCTTCCGATAGGTACTCGACACGTGCTGGCATATTTCATAGGTCTCATAAACGGTTCTAAACATCATATAAACATCTTATATATATATATGATACATATAATGTATATGTATATTCACACTGTAAATAGTAATCTCAAATTGTAAAAATATATAGTTTACTCAACTTAAACTTAAGTTTGTAATATTCTTACTAGTTTTAATTAAGTTACCGTTACACTCTAAATCCTCTAAAAAAGTTGTCATTATTAAAAACATTTAAGTGGTCCTATAAAACAGTACTTGAAATGTCACATTTTGAATTCATAACTCAAATATTTACATTCTTTAAAATGTGGCTTTACTAAAAAGTAAAAGTACTTAATTTAATATATAAAAATGTGTACTACAAACTAAAAATGATCAAGTTCAAAATATGACCCATAATACATGGCTCTTGAATAAATTATTTAGATTTGGTCAAAACAAGGGAACTTATGTAGAAAATGTATGATTTTTTTATTTTAAATATATATATATAAATAGTCTATATAAATATAGACTATTGATGTATTTTTGTAGCTGCTTGATCATTTAGATTTTTGTGAAGTCACCATGAGGGTGGTTACCTCTGGTGAACTTGGAGTCTGTTAAGTTAAACTCAATTTTCTTTACTCAATTGTATTTTACAAAAGTGCAGATTTATATGCACTAAGAAGTACTGCATAGTCTAATGTACATATGGCTAATAGAGTCATAATTTTTCTTATACTATTTAATACATGTTATAAAAAATCAAAACGTACTTTAATCACAAATGAGTTAAGAGTTAAGTTTACTTGTAATTAGTCAACGTTACTTAAAAAATATGTTTAGTTTACTTGAGCTAAATTCTAAGTAAGGTCAACTAATTAGATTTTACAGTGTGTCTCTCTCTATATATATTAAACGGGCAGTGAATTGTACTGAATTGTTCAGTGATATTTTTGTGGAGGCTAATTTTTGTAAAGTGTTATTTTATCTTTCTTTTTCCTTGAAGCTCGATCAAATGCACTTGCATTTAAATCCTCTCCTCATTCAAAATAATAGTTCATTAATCGAATATTGTGAATGGATCCAAAATTATATTGAATGGTTTTTAGAAGTAACAACAACAGTAATGCAATGTTGTATTTAAAATAGATAAATAAATAGGAATTAGGAATAGGAATAAAAAGGAATTAGAATATGTGGCACACAGTCTTTAACACTGCATTTAATGACACGATGTCTAAATATATATATATATATATATATATATATATATATATATATATATATATATATATATATATATATATATATATATACAGTACTGTGCAAAAAATGTTGCATAGTGAGGATGTCTTCAAAAATAATGACATAAATAGTTTTAATTTATCAATTAATATCATACAAAATCCAGTAAACAAAAAGCTAAATTAATATTTGGTGTGACCAGCTTTGCCTTCAAAACAGCAGCAATTCTACTAGATACACCTGGACACAGTTTTTTGTTGTTGTTGGCAGATAGGATGTTTCAAGCTTCTTGGAGAATTCACCACATTTCTTCTATCTATTTCGGCTGTCTCAGTTGCTTTTGTCTCTTCATGTAATCTCAGACTTACTCGATGTTCAGTGGGGTCTCTGTGGGGCCATGCAATCTGTTGCAGAGCACCCTCTTCTTCAATATCTTTCTATTTGCAAAAATTAATGATTGGGAGTCTAACATTTATATTTCCTATTGACACACTAAATCCGAAGATATAAATAACCATCTTAAGACAAATGCTTTTGCGTAACATCTTATGTGCCTAAAACATTTGCACAGTACTATATATATCTGTCTCAACACAATTGTTCAGAGTGGTTACCGTCGACTTTGTCAGTTTGAACCAGTCTGGCCATTCTCTGTTGACCTCTCTCATCAACAAGGTGTTTTTGTCTGCAGAACTGCCGCTCACTGGATGTTTTTTTTTGTTTGTTTTTGGCACCATTAGTATATTCTAGAGACTGTTGAGTGTGAAAAATCCCAGGAGATCAGCAGTAACAGAAATACCCAAACCAGCCCACCTAGCACCAACAAACATGTCATGGTATTAATAACTGAGACATTTTTTTTTCCCAATTCTGATGGTTGATGTGAAGATTAACTGAAGCTCCTGATCTGTATCTACATGATTTTATGCACTGCACTGCTGCCACATGATTGGATCATTTGATAATCGCATGGATGATTTTTGGTGCCAGACGGGCTGGTTTGAGTATTTCTGGGATTTTCACAATCAGCATTTTCTAGACTTTATCCATAATGGTGCCAAAAACCAAAAACATCCAGTGAGCGGCAGTTCTGTGGATGGAAACACCTTGTTGATAAGAGAGGTCAATAGAGAATGGCCAGACTGTTTCAAACTGACAAAGTCTACAGTAACTCAGAGAACCGCTCTGTGCAATTGCGGTGAGAAGAATATCATCAGAATGCTATTGTGAGATGTAGACACAATTTTGGCGGCACAAGGGGGACCTACACAATATTAGGCCAGTGGTTTTAATGTTACGGCTGATCAGTGTATATATATATGAAAACAACTTCATTTAAAATTTCATTTTTAATCTTCATTTTGTTAAATACAAAAAATTATTGAAGTAAAAATTGTATGACAGACCATTGTATATTATATAGACATAGTATATGGATGCCACTGATTTATTTATAAAAATATTTTTTTTTCAAATGGAGTTTTTAGAATTTATTTCAAATAGGATGTTGGTCATAATTCTCGCTAAAATAACTCTCACTTATTTTAAATAGTATATTCTTGTTATTTGGTCAATTTTTCTTGCAATGGCTTTAACCAGTGGCAACATTTACCTGAATTCCAAGCTTTCTCATGCCTCAGCTCCACTAGTTTAAGTACATTTCCATATCTCACTGAACAAATTTTTCTTTGCAGAAGTGTGTGATGATGACACTGCTTTCGAGTCATATCTCCTCTGGCTGTTGCACCCCAATCCACCTCTCAGCTGTCTCATGATTATGGTATTTGCAGTTAAGCTTTTGAATGGATGTCATAATGTATGGGGGTAAAATTTATAGGGCTCTGGGCTCTCTACGGTGGGCCCTCTTTGCTTTCCCTACTCATTGCCGGACTATAAATTCTCTTCTTGTATGGTACGGTTCGTCAGAAGAGGAACAATGTTGTGGCACTTAAGCATGCTAAATGGTTTCCCACATAATGTGTGAAGCTCACAATTGCACCTTTAAACAGAGATTGAAAGGTCCATTCTGAAATCTTGTAAATATTAAGTAATACTGCAAAATTGTTCAGGGGCTACATGATTTCAGGTCTCTTGTTGTGAATAAAAGATCCTTTTCATTCAGATCAAATCAGTTCTTGTTAAGGCCAATTTAGAGAGGTGATGCTCAATTGAGCCATCCACCTAGAGATCGTTCTCTCTCAATCCCCTCCCCACTATTGCCGGTTCCTCTTTTTTCACACCCTTCCGATATTTGCTATGTGCAGGCATTGCACAGATGCGACTACTTTTGCCTTTAATGAGGAAAAATGTATCAATTTACTGTTCTCTGTGTGCAGTTTGCGTAGTGGTGTGTGTGTGTGTGTGTGTGTGTGTGTGTGTGTGTGTGTGTGTGTGGGGTGAAGCTCTGAGTGCTCCTTTTTCTGATCGAGTGCTGTACAAAATAGCACAGTATTCCCACTCTCTCCATCTCTCCCTGATCAGCATTCCTTCCCTGCCTCTCCCATAGACCCCCCAGGGATCCTCATGCTCTCTGTTTCACCTCATTTCTGAGGTTCACACCGAGGTCAGCCAAAGGCCCATGCGTCCCAAGCGTCCCATGTACACAGCAGTTTTGTTGCTGAAAGATATGAGAAGAGCCACTGATGTGATACCACTGATTTCTTGCACTGTTTTGAATATGGATTATATATATATATATATATATATATATATATATATATATACATATATACACACACACACACACACACACACACACACACACACACATACACATACACATACACATACACACACACACACACACACACAATAGTTCAATATATAATGTTTACTTAATTATAAATAGTTATCTTTAGATAATAATAAATAATATATCTTTTTTACATAATTTAGTTACTACTATTAACTAATATGGAAACATGATTATCCAATCAGTAAGTAATAGCAAATTGTTGACTGAGGTAGTTCACTGTTAGGTAATCAATAATTACTTAATTTGATTAGAGAACTATCGACTAACTATGGCTAATTTAAAATAACTACTAATTAATTACAAATCAGAACATAAACATGTGTCTAAAATGTGAATGATTATATTTTTATTGTGAACAAGTTCATGCAAAATCTGTTCATTATTCCAAACTTTTGCCTGTATACATACATATATATATATATTACTGTATGTATGTATGTATCATATGGTCTGTGACTATGTATACTATATATATACTACACAATACTATGTAGCCATAACTTCTCAAGAACCCTTCCAAGAGTGCACACAGTATTCGGCATTTGATCAATCAATTATGCTTTTTTTCATTACTCATTCTCTCTTTATGAACAAATCCCTACACAGATTTTTCTGTGTCAATTTGGCATTTGGACTAGAACTGAAACTGAAATGTGTCAGCTTAACAACATTTTGCAAAATGAACAACATTTTACCCCATTTAAGTCTTTACCAGACCATTGCACCTATCACTACTGACTGACTGTGCCTGTCTTTGTCTCATAGCCAAACTGTGATGCTATAAAATGGTGGGGTAAATTAACTTCCATGGGTTCTTAATCAAATTTTTATAGCTGGATCAACTCATAACGTCACCTGTAATCGCAATATTAGATATGTTGGTATGTTAAATGCACACAGATGCACAGAGCCCTTACTTTCATAATCAGATATGAATAACTGATATGAGCCCATGAGGAAAAGTAATTAAATAGTATATGAGGTTGTTTGTTTACCGCTCATTTGAGACCCCCTGCTTTTGCCATCAAATTAGTTTTTTATGTCATTGTTACTGAAGGGTTCTCTGCAGAATGAGCCCGTAAGGAGTAAACACGGAAGCCCATTGGTAGTGGCAGGCTGTGTGCTGTGGAGTGATGGGAGTAGTCTGACCTGGAACTGTGCCTACCTCCATGCTGTGGAAAGGGGGGTGGGGGGTTCTCTGGTATCCTGCCGCGCTCTTCTCGTGGCATCAGTCCCTGCTCTCATGCTGCCATGGCACTGATGAACGTCCTCCTGCGTGGCACGCTCAATGCCTCACTCCACCAATCTCAGCCTGCCACATCGCAGTGGCTGTGCCATGCATCACCACAAAGCTTCTAGCAGCCGCAGAGAGCGCCTGGAGGAAAGTCATTAGCTTTGTGTCGTTGCTTTTCTCCTCTTCCGAAATCAACTCCTTTTTACAGAGTGAACAAAATTAAAGGATTATTTGGCGGTGATAACAAGTTAAGCTCACTCAACAGCATTTGTGGCATATAATGATTACCATAAATTTGTTTTACTTGTCCCTCCTTAACATAAATAAATAAATAAATCTAGGTTAAAGTGAGACACTTACAATGGAAGTGAATAGGGCCAATTTTTTGAGATTTTAAAGGCAGAAATGTGAAACTTATAATTTTATAAAACCACTTACATTCATTCTTCTGTTAAAACACATGTCAAAAGAAAATTGTAAAAAGAAAAATTACGAAAAGTCGTAATCTTTAGGGTTTACAGCGTTACATTGTCATGGCAAAGAAGTTGAAAATGTGTATATAACTATACAGAAAAGGTTAGTAAGTGATTTTAACACACTAAAATTACATAAACATATATTTTATTTACATCTTGTGTCTATACTTTTTATTTGAATGTTTACGGTTTGGCCCCATTCACTTCCATTGAAAGTGCCTCACTAGAACCCAGATTCTTTGTTTTTTTTTTTTTAAGAAAAGCTGGGATGACATTAGCCTATGCCACAAATGCTGTCGATCAAGCTTAACTTGTTTTGAACCGGGAATTTTCCTTTAAGTCTGCAAATCGAAAAGCAAATTTATAAGTACTTAGGTAGTTTTGAAAGTTTTGATAAAAGTATTTACCCATGCTCCTTTTATATTTAAATTCAAACTATGCTCTAAACATTTCTCATGGATGTATTTTCAAACCAATGAATATACAAACAACATGGAGAAAATAAATGAAGTTGTAAAAAGCTTAATAACACGAAGCCTCTGAGAATAATGGTGATGTAACACTCTGAAATATTCATAAACATCCATGGCACATTTAAATGGAAATGATTGGCCTGATGCTAATTAAGCAGGTGTAATGCAAGGATTGAGACTTAAGAAACCTCACTGCTCTGAATAATTAAAAAAGCAATTTATAGACGAAATGAAAATCCTCAAGATCGGTGCAACGTGCATTTTTTATAATGACTTAATAGTTTTACAGAAGTAAATGAGTGTGTATGTGTGTTTATGATCTTCAGAAATTATGGTAACTGACAAAATAGAAGAAACAGGCATTTCTGCCTGGTTCGAAAGTGAGAAACATAATATGGTTAGTGTTAACACTCTTTCCTGCCTATTTGGCAGCTTTTTGTCCTCTGTGGCTTTGAAAATATTTACTCTGATTGGTTTGAAAGAAATTACTGGAGCTGGATGTTGTGTCCATTTGTCCAATCAGAGTCCTGGTTTCATGGAGAGGGTTGGGATTCAGAATGCATGCCATTTTTTTCTAAAGGTGAAATGTTTGGTTACACTGCTACCCTGTGGAAGAATCACGAATAAAGTAACTGTCCAGAGCACGCCTACTGTTCTGTTTCCTAAGAAAAGCAGTCCAAGGTTGTGAAGAATGACTGAAAATATATTCCTCTTTCACCATTCATTTAGCTGAAGCTTAAGTCTCTGACCGCACACCATGGGGTCAGACAGCAAGGCCTGAGGAAGAAAGTTGTCAGTAGGTGTGTGAAGATTAGAGAGACTGTTAATTGTACGCCATTCTCGCATTTCTTCTGTTTATTCAGTTTCTTCTGAACTATTACCAGGGCTTGACCTTTTAGATAAATGAAGAGAGGGGGATGTGGATGGATGAGGGGAGTAAAAGGTGTCGGGACGAAAGCATGGAGAGAGAAAAATGAACAGAGAAGTGGCTAGACTGAGGCCTCCTTTTTTAGACGATACATCAACTTACCCTTGACAAACAGTGTGTTGTTCAGTTGTATTTATGACAACGTAGATGTGACCGTGTGTAGAAGGCTTGCGTGTTAGTGTGTGGCTGGTCTAGGGGTGTGTGTGAATGTTAGTGTGGGTCAAAGGGCTCCTCTTTGAGATGGTCATCTGTCTAATAAACTGGGTATATTACATGGCAGGTTGCAGTGTTCTGTGGTGATGTCACAGAGGATGGAGTGGTGGGCTCAGTGTGTGTTTTGAAGAGCTGAGTCTTATTTATTGATTCTCCAAGCTATTATATCCACTGCTCACCTCACAGTTGTGCTCATCGAGTTGATGATGTTGAGGTTTACTTAAAAAAAAAAAAAAAACGTAGAAAACAATTTCAACCGAAATTTCTAGTAAATTTAACTGACCGTATTTTCAAGTAAAGGCTACACAATTCTTGGTGGCTTTAATTAGAAATTCTCAAGGCAAGTTTACTTTGCAATACTTTATTTCAAGTACATTTTACTCAGTCTTTGTACATTTTACTCAAGCAATGAAGCACTGAATTAAGTCATACTTTTAAATGTCTACTAGCATTTTAATAAAGGATGAATGTGTGCTATAAATGTGCGTTATGTAGTCTATTAAACAATATCACCTTGCTTAATGCGAAAGAAACAAATCTAAATCAATTGAAATATTATTTTGAGTTTAAGTCACAGTTACTGTGATCTTTTTCAATGACAAGTTAAAGACACCTCTCAACTTTTAAGTTGAGTGCATAATTCTGTCTCTTTTATGCATTGGATAGCAGCCTTAGTTGAGGGGGAGGTCTGCTCACGTCTCAATATGTCTGTAATATGACCTAGAAAACACCCTCAAAATTGGTGTGTGGGTGCAAGAACAGCAAGCTCTGCACCAGATTTCATTGAATCCTGTTATAGCTGTCATCTTATCGGTACACAGTTATTATGGAAAACTGGAATGGAATACGAGAACCTTACCATAATCTTTGCTGATTTGAAATGAATCATCTCAATAAGCCATCTGCAGATTTTTTTTCTGAAACAGAAAATGTATTCCTAATTAATGTACATAAACTCACTTTTACTGATTCACCCTACTGATCCACTGATTTAGTCTGCAATAGAGCTGTTTAGCCATGACTTCAATTTATAGGCGAACCCAAAATTCTAATTCACAATGGGTTCCCTTTGGATACTATATGGGTTTTTATAATGGGGGTTTTTCAATTTATGAGTAAAATAAGGTCTGAGTGAAGATATTGGATGTTTTGTTCTACAACATAAATTACACACAGTCATACCTCAAACGGGAATTTTGAAGCAGATTTTTTTTTTTTTAAGTATGTTGCTAACAAGTTGCTAAATAAGGACTGTCTACAACTACCGAAAGCATGTGAGTGAACATGCCTGATGAAACAGAAAACCGTTGTAGTTCTTATTAGCAACTTGTTAGTAAATACTTTTTTTTTTTAAAAACACAGCGGCTTCAAAATTCACATTTGGGGTATGACTGTGTGTAGTTTATGTTGTAGAACAAAACTTAAAAACATAAAGTATCTTCATGTAATGTTTAACAATAGACCTTATTTAACTCATAAATCCAAAACTGCCATTATAAAAACCCATAGGAAAAGAGGGAACCCATGGCTCGAAAAGGCTAATTCGCTTTGGGTTTTCTGACTGCAACATGAACAGGTCTATGGGCAGCAGGGTAAGATCTATTATGATGAATATTCTACCCAAACTACTATACTTATTTACAGCGCTGCCAGTCGAGGTCCTTTGTAAATGGTTTAGAGATTGGGACAAACATACTTCCAGATTTATATGGAATTACAGGAGACCTTGAGATACTCAACCCTGCAACTACCGAGAGAGGGGAGGCATGGCATTACCATGCTTGAGCAGGGATGGATTATGACTTGCAAAGGCCCTGGAGCCAATTATCTCCAAGGGCCCATTTTCATGGCCAAAATTTCGTTTTCATTGCTGTCGGGTTTTCAAGTGGGGGGATCGCCAAACTCGATTGCGCAATCTTAAAGCCCAGGGCCCCCTCGGCCAGTCAAGGGCCCCTGGTATTCAAGGGCACTGGCCCCATTGGCCCGGTCGGTAATCCATCCCTGTGCTTGAGGGATTATTATTTAGCTGCACAGTTAAGACCACTAGTACTGTGGTGCTGTCCAGTCTATGAAGCAAAGTGGAAAATATAGAATCCTCCTTGATGGGCACACCAATACAATCAGTTTTAGGTTGTTTAGACTGGGCAAGGACATATATCAATTACAGAATTAATGTGTGGTTCATTCTGTTCATCTGTGGATAGAGGTACTTAAACGTTTCCAGATTTGCAGAGAGGTAAAATTACTGGGTTGGCCAGTTTATAATCCACACTTTGCTCTGGCTCTGCATGATCACAGATACAGGGTCTGGACCTCACATGGTATAACCGCCCTTTGTAAAATTATATTAAATGGGGATCTGGATAGCTTTCAGAACCTTTGTCAGAATTTTGATCTCAATATACAGGATTTTTATTTGTATCTATATACACCATTTTTTCTAGACAGAGATCAGAAGTCCCAATCATGGAACTTTTTCCAAAACTGACCCAGGTTTTTATGCACACTGTATATGGGTGAAAAGATCAAAGGGGTAATAGGTAAATTATACAGTGCCATCTCCTCAATGAATACAAATTCAAAAGACTATGTTAAACAGCGATGGGAAAACGACATGAAGGTGGATATACCTGAGGAAGTATGGTTACATGCTTGGGAAACTCTCTGCTCCACTACTCACTCACTGATTTGTGAGATTTTGGATGAGTTTGATTAGATTTTTTATAACGCCAAAGCAGAAATCTAAGTTCACTGGGATACAGCACCCTTGCTGGAGGGATTGTGGTTCATTGCAAATTGACTCAGACCACATTTTCTGGTTATGTCCACATATTCAACCTTTGTGGGTAAAGGTGGAACAATTAATGTCCAGGATCTTAGGCTATGTTTCTTGGGGTTACTTCAGAAGGTTTATGCAAAGTTGATAATTACCTCCAGAAGATCTTTTTGGTTGCTTGTAAAAAAGATGTCACTAAATGTTGGCTGAAGAGAAATCCCCCAGATATGGACATTTTATTGGTATTGTTAATCAAACATGCTCCATGGAAAAAAATGCTGATTCCTTTGTCAGATGTCTTCCTTTTTTTTTCTTTTTCTTTTTGATGTATATTAAAATTGAAAAGTTGAAAACATGAACAGATCTATACAATTCTATTTTGTACTATTTACAGTCAATCAAAATTATTGATTTAGGTTCCAGTGTTGGGTAAGTTACTCAAAAAATGAATGCACTAAAATGACAAATTACTTATTGTAATCACATATCTTCGAAAAGTAATCACATTGCTTATTACTTTTAAGCTACTTTATAAAACACTTTTCACAAATAAAAAATAAAAAAATGAAATATAACGTCTATATCCTCCTTGTGCACTGTCGCACTCAAGTCATACACTCAGCACCACACGTATTGAATGACTTATTAGGGGGCATATGCCCTTCAGCTGTCACAGAAACGCAAATGAACAATTCATATTTTAAATATGACATAAACTATTTTAGAAATGTGTAACCCAAAAATGTACTTAAAAGTAATAACATTTTTTTTTAAATGTAATGTGTTACACTACTTTTCACTAAAAAGATTTTAGATTACAGTAGCTAAATACTTTGTAATCAGATTAAACCCAACACTGCTATGTTCCAGGTTCTCGCAGAGCTGCAGTAAAGCAAAATGCTGACCCTGCTGGGAGATGTGTTTACATTATTTGATTTTACTTACTGTGGATTTCTAACTAGGAAAATCAAATAATGTGTTTTCAATGCACACTGGTTCTGATATATTAACAATGGCATCAATGTATTGTATTGCATTATATTGTGTTAAATGTGACATAATAGTTTTAATTGTATATACAATAAATATAATTAACTTTTTCTTACATAACATCATTGCATATTGATTTTGTATAAGTAACATTGCCTTAATTTTCAATTGACAGTTTTTGAAGAGATCCCTATGGTGGCTGCACAGGACCTCAGTAACATTCTAAAGCAAGGTTACCTGGAGAAGAAAAGACGGGGTAGGAATAACTTGCATCATATTTTTTAACATTGAAAAATGATGCAGTAGTTCTAATCTTTTTTTTTCTTTTAGATCATAGTTTCTTCAGCATGGAATGGCAAAAGAGATGGTGTGTTCTGAATAACACCATATTTTATTATTTCGGGACTGAGAAAGGTGTGTGCTGTCTTCCAGATATACCGGGTTCATTATAAATTCAGCTTAATCGACAGCATTTATAGCATAATATTGGTTACCACAAAAATGTATTTCGACTTGTCCCCTTCTTTTTAAGAATAACCAAAGAAATCAGGTGACAGTGAGGCACTTACAATGGAAGTGAATGGGACCAACAAGGTGTAAACAGTATGCCTGTTAACATGATTTTAGTGTGATTAAAATCACCTTTTCTGTGTAAAGTTATATCCAGTTTTACAACTTTGTTGCCATGACGACCTAGCGCCATAAACCCTGTAATCACGCAACAACAATATTTTAAGCAACTTCACAACTCAAATAACACAAGTTTTAACAGTAAAATCAATGTAAGTGCTTTTCTGTCAATATAAGTTCAACATTTCAACCCTCCAAAAATTGGCCCCATTCACTTCCAGTGTAATGCCTTACTGTAACCTTGATTTTTGCTTTTTTAAAGAAAAGGATGTACGAGTCAAATATAAATTTAGTAGTAATCAGTATTATGCCACAAATACTGTCCATTGAGCTTAACCTGAATTGAACACAGACAATTCCTATAAAAGTATTTTCAGTATTAAAAACAGATGTAATGAGAAACTGAATTTTGTCTTCTTATTTCAGACAAGCAGCAGAAGGGCTCATTTTATATCAATGGCTACAGTGCAGAGCTGGTCCCCAGCTTACGCAAAGACTCCAAGAAGAATTCATCCTTCGAGATGAGTGCTCCTGGAAGACGTTCTTACCAGGTTCAACACACACAAACACACTAACATTGCTCATGGCTGTAGCTTTGTTCAGTCATCTATCTGTCATTTCATTGAAGAATGCTCATTCTCTGTGGGAATAGCCCCCAACTCAACAATGATGGCTTCTCTCTACAGTTTACGGCCAGCAGTCCCCGTGAGGCTAGGGAATGGGTGGACCAGATCAATTTTGTTCTTAAGGGTATGTGAGATATGGAGTGCATTTTTACATATTATGCTGAATGCATCTTACTCGAGCTGAGCACTATAATGATCATCTTGAGGTGAAAAATGCAGTTTTATATAAAGGGGGACACAAATAATTTTATTTCAGGCTTAGCCAATAAGACAGTCTCTAGACCTCCTCATGCAGCACGTCATGAAGCTTCTGAGTCCAACGCATCTCAGGCTGCCTCCTCTTCCCCATAGTGCAGCGCTCTTTACAGGAAATTGATTGGGATTTGCCCAGTCATCCTTTAGGTGCATCGATCTGGTCCTGCTTGGCATCCAGGCAGTGAGGATATGGTAGCCTGTGTTACAGAGCTCAGTCACCTGCAATCAGGCACTCACTTCATCTGAGACAGATCTGAGGCAACCTCGCCACTCTAAAATCGGCTCTACGCGGCCCTCTGATTTGCGGGAAGTAATGGACACTCCTGAGATAGTTTTCTCCCTCCCCAACCCCCTTCGCACATGTAGACACAGCCAAATGGCACAAGCATCATTCAGTATTAGCACTGTAATAAATGTCAACTTAAACACTTATCTAATTTGTTTTCCAGCTCTCTGTGCAATATGTTACATATCTGACATCAGTGTTCTTAAAACATTCTCAAAAGACATGCAAATTGGTAGGCACCCTCCATATGTATGTACATTCATTTTCAAGCTATTAAAAGTGTTAATGCTTGCTTTAATGGCATTTTCCCAAGATCTGAGCTCTGACTTCATCCCCTTTGATGATGATGAGGCAGTGGAAGAAGAGGAAGAAACATATGATGACATCGAACAAGCTACCACAACACCACCACCACGTCCTGGGACAGCGCCTACACCTGTTCCAACACTGTGTCTAGGACAACCCCCCCATAGCACTTGTGAGGAATGTAAGGAGCAAGCAGGGACTCAAGAAGAAGAAGAAGAGGATGAAGAGGACATTTATGAGGTGCTTCCAGGTACAGAAAAAAAACCAAATATATTTTATAACTCTAGAGTAGGCTCTCTAAACAAAATATGGTTATAATATTGGTATATCCCAATGGTTAACTATATGAACTAAAATAAAAACTCTACATTAGCAAGGCTAATCAGGCAATTGCGGTTGCAACCATCAACACTACAATGTTGAATGGCATCAATAAGAGTATATAAATCAAGATCTGGTCGCCCAAAGTGATGGCCTCTAAGGCCTCTGAGGAGAGATACATCACTCTGAAAGTGCTGTCATTTTCACCTTACTTTGCCATGTGTGCTGGGCAGCTGAGTTGGCCACAGATGGCGGATCGAGTGACCACCTCTCTCACTTTTCCACCCTTCATTAATCTCTCTCTCATCTTTTTGTGCCTCTCAGATAATAAGTTTAGAAAAGTGCTGAGCGGGTCTTCTATGACATTGTCTAAAATTGAAGAATTAAGTGTACTCAAATAGTTACTTAATCATTTTTAACTGGTTTAATATAAAATCCTCAGAATTTATGTCATGCATTTAGCATCACTGCATCTAAGAAAATGCATTGATTTGATTCTCAGTGCATGGTAACCCTCCATATACAGTATTAAAAATTTAAAACAGCCAAATGGTACAGCAATTATAATGAGGCAGATCTACCTTTAGGCTAGCTTTAGGGATTGAACCCATAATTATATAATTAAATATATAAAATGTTAGAAAACAGATACAAAATATAGGAATTCTCTGGGGGAATTTTTTTTGGTCCCACATTTTCAAAATCTGGGGCATTTTTGTCCCTTTTCATGGCATTTTTGCCTGAGCCTTGGTTAACTGACCTTGTTTAGCTCAGTTTATTTATTTACTAAGAGGATAATTTACCTTGCTGATAATAAAACTTGCTACCATCCAGTGTTGTAATTGGTTACTGTAATTTAATTACTTTTAGTTAAAAAAGTAGTGTAATACTTTACATTTTTAATTTTTATAATTATAGTTACTGACTTTCAATTAATTTAATTACTATTAAGTACATTATAGGGTTATGATATATATTATTATATAATATATTATTTATGTAGAATACATGAATTATGGCTCCATAATGAGTCATTGTGAAGGAGAAATGTGAGATTCTGTGTGTAATAGTGGACAAGACAGAAATATAGATATTATTTTGAATTTAGTAGCAACTTCAAAGTAACTTCAAAGTAAAGTAATTAGTAAAGTAATCTGATTGCAATTTTAGAGGAAATATTAGTAATTTGTAGTGAATTACTATTTTAACTCTCGACACAAAAGTAATTTGATGTTCACAGGAAAAACACATTTTCAAATTTAGTTTATGAAAAATGAAAAATTTTACAGTGTAATGCAACAGTTTACAACACGCTTTTGGGATAAAATATATTTTGCACATGTGTAAATGGTAAGGGGGGGGGGCTTTAGGTTTACAGGTTTTTTTCCACATGCTGTTCCTGGAAGCTCAGGGCAAGCTCATGCTGTGGGAAGTATAGGGTTGCTGGGCGGTGGTTTTATCGGCAGCCTGACAGCGTGAGGATGGATGTGGGAGAAAGAAAGCTGGGCTATCACTGTCACCTCATAGACCCAGAGGTGCCACGCCCAGAATCAATGCCTGTCTGTCTGAAACACACTATCCATCTGATACAGCCTGGCACCACGCCTATACATCAAATGAGAGCTAGCTATTCTGCAGCCCTGCTGATATTGTCTAATATTCATATAATATAGAATAAGGTACTCAAAGTTGATTCAAAATTAGAGTAGGCCTAATTGGAAAATGTAGCATTAATTTACAGAAGAGATGGGGAGTTGCTGCATTAGACTAGTGCTAAAAGATCAGTTGACATTTGTTCTACACTTCTATAACAATTAACTCTGTATTTTTGTAGATGATGAAAATTCTGACCATACTGAAGAGGGAAGTGAAAAATCTGGTGAGTAGTGTGTGTGTGTGTAACTGTGGACTAATGCTGATAAAATAACATTTAATTTATAAACATTTTAAAGTATTTAAATTTAATTAAAAAAATAAAAAATAAATATATATATATATATATATTTTTTTTTTTTTTTGAAAATATGTATTGTTTTTTATAAATGTCTGTGTTTTAAATAAAGGTTCTTCAGATTATGCTAATTATTACCAAGGCTTGTGGGACTGTGAAGCAGATGGACCAGATGAGTTGGCCTTCCAAAGAGGAGACATTATTTACATCCTCAGCAAGGTCAGTGTTTGCTCCTTCATTGCATCTCTCACATTAAAGGAACAGTTCACCCAAAAATGAACAGTTAGTTATCATTTACCCTCATGTTGTTCCATAGAAAACAAAAGAAAATGTAAGGCAGAATATTAGCCTCGTCAATATTCACTTTCATTGCAAGGAAAAAAGATGCAGTGACAGTGAATGGTGACTGAGGTTAATATTCTGCCTAACATCACATATTGTGTTCCACAAAAGAAAGTCATACGAATTTGGAACAAGATGGTTACAGAAGAATTTTCATATTTGAGTGAGATATCCCTTTAACATAAATCTATAAATAAATGCACACGCAAGGTTAGCCATTGCTGCTGTGTCTTTGACTGATTTGTTAGTTTGGAGAGCTTCACTCCCTTTCCACCCCCTCGGTAATGATGAATAATATGCAGCTGGCTATGAGATGAGTCATATCGGTCAATACTCACTGACATTCTCTTAGCAACTATTTATTTACTGTATTCTGAATGACAAAGGTTGAATGGTCTATACTCAGTCAGGACATTCTTATTGCAACATATAGCCTTAGACAAAATATAATAGATCAGCAACACATTTCAAACATAGCAGTTGCATTGGTAAAGATTATCCTTATAGATAGCCGAGAGATTTGCAGACAAATTGAGCTTGTTTGGTAGTACGGCATATTGATGTAACAGAAAAATCCTTGCAGTACAGTGATCACACAGGCACATTCTCAATAATAGGCCGTTGATTCATCACTGTAGATGTGTCACGAAATATTGAGGGTTTGGCCATGCAAGCCACTGTATTTGATACATCCACATTAATCTATAGATATTTATGTTTTACAAATGGGATGTTAGCAGGAACACATAGTGTAGCTGTTTCTTAAAGAAGCCCCACTGAAAGAATCAATGTGTTTTAATTTTGCCTACTCCCTACTGAGCTCAATGTTATCTTGAAAAAGTTTAGGAAAGAAGACTACCATCTTATAAGATGTTGTAACTTATAAGATAATGTACAAATGTGACCGATAGTGAGCCTTAGAATTAATATATAAATGACAACAGAGCAAATAAAGCAGTAAGCCTTTACGTTACAGTGATTTTATCACACATAAAGAGTTTTTATAGGCACAATGTGAAGCTAAGCACTATAATAAAAGGTGCCAGCGTTCAATAAATTGTTACATTTATTATTAAAGGAATATTCTGGTTCAGTACAAGCTAAGCTCAATTGGCAGCATTTGTTGCATAATGTTGATTACCATAAACAATATTTTCGACTTGTAAATCTGGGTTTCAGTGAGGCCCTTACAATGGAAGGGAATGTGGCTGAATTTTGGAGGGTTTAAAGGCAGAAATGTGAAGCTTATAATTTTATAAAAGCGCTTACATTAATTCTTCTGTTAAAACCTATGTATTATTTGAGCTGTAAAGTTTCAATCATAATTTTTTTTTACAGTCATTAAAGGGTTAGTTCACCCAAAAATGAAAATGATCCCATAATTTACTCACCCTCAAGCCATCCTAGGTGTATATGACTTTCTTCTTTCAGCCGAACACAATCAGAGTTATATAAAAAAATATCCTGGCTCTTCCAAGCTTTACAATGGGAGTGTCACGATTCGCCGTTGTCTGCTCAGTGTTTCTCCCCTGTCACCTGTCCCAAACTACACTTCCCATAATCCCCTGCCCTCATCACTGCCAGTGTCATTGTTCTCACCTGTGTTTAATTTAATCATTATCCTTCTGATTATTTAAGCCCTGTTGTTTGTTCATTCGTTGTCGGTCGTTGTATGTTATGGTTGTCCTTGATTGTGTTCCTGCCCGTGCCCTCCGTGGATGTTTTTCATGTTTATACTTTGTTTTCCCCTCGTGGATGTTTTGTTTGTTCCCTGTGTTGTTCAGTTATTTTGAGTTACCCTGTTCTCCCTTTTGTTCCTTCATTAAAGAACTGCATTTAGATCCTCCACTCCTCGTCTGCCTCGTCTGATTCATAACAGGGAGTGAATGGTACCTTATATTTTGAAGCCCAAAAAAGTGTACCATCCATCAAAAAAGTAATCCATACAGCTCCAGGGGATTAAATAAGGCCTTCTGAAATGAAGTGATGTGTTTTTGTAAGAAAAATATCCATATTTATCATTTATAAACTGTAATCACTGGCTTCCGGCAGTGTCGAGTTCCGGCATATGATGTGGGGGTAGCATAAGATCCGGTGAGAAGTGACGAATGTGGAAGCACAGAAGATAGAGCAAAACAAAACGCCGGTCACGAATTAGAAGTCAACAATGAGGATTTTTAAAGAAAAATGTCAGAGGATTTCGATATAAGAGAAGAGGAGAATTAGTTTTTTGCCAAGCCCTATTTGTTTGAACCGGAATACACCGACCAGGAACTCCGGGAGATGGAGGAGGCTGCAGCAGCGGCACAAACAAAAGAATCTGGTAGACGGAGAGTTCGGGAGACGTGGTGGTGCTCATGCAGGAAATGCGAGGTAATGCCAACAGAGGCTAAGAGTGTTTGCTGCCATGCATGGACGATTGGAATGACTGGATAGACGCACAAACGCACTATTTTAAGATTAATACAAATCTACAGTATAGCTAAAACAACTCACTTCTTTTTGCCATTTTCCTTTGCTGTAAACAACGTGCGCTTCCACGTTCGTCACTTCTCACCGGAGCTTACGCTACATCATACGTCGGAAATCGACTCTCTCGTGAACGTGCGGACAGCCGTTACCGGAAGCCAGTGATTATAGTATATGAAGTTATAAATATGAATATTTATCTTACAAAAACGCATCGCTTTGCTTCAGAAGGCCTTTATTAACACTCTGGAGCCGTATGGGTTACTTCTATGATTGATGGATGCGCTTTTTTGGGCTTCAAAATCTAAGGTACCATACACTCCCATTATAAAGCCAGGATATTTTTTAATATAACTCCGATTGTGTTTGGCTGAAAGAAGAAAGTCATATACACCTAGGATGGCTTGAGGGTGAGTAAACTGTTAGGGGTATAACAGTTATGATCCGGACCAGATATGGAGAAAGAAGACCAGGAGTCGAGAAGTTCAATTAAAGAATCAAACATTTACTGAAGTATAGTCTGCAGTGAAATTGGTAGAGCCAGCGGCAAAGTCTCACGAGGAGATCGAAAGCCAACTCCTACCTTACACAAAATCTTACATCAATTATACCATTTGCAAGGACGTACATTCCATTATTTTACTCCTGATTGGCTAAAAGACCAGAAAGTCACAACATATAGACAGCTATACGGCCTATCAACATTAATCAGCGCACTTGTCGTCCGAGCCCGAGATTTACATCTGAAGTGACCTCGCAGATGGTCGCGGGGCGTCTTCGAGTCGGCCTGGTGTGCATCCCTGGGTTCAAAACCTGGGTAGAAGGTCAAACGCACACACAAAACACTGACGAACGACAGTTCTTTCTGGGCACAAGAGAGCCAGAGCACAACGTTATCAGGCCATTTAAACCAAAACAGAGAGATAAAATATTCACTCCTCGGGCAGAGGAGAGGGGTAGAAATAACATACATTTCTTCCCTAAAGAAATAATTAGAGAAAATCACACTTCTACTATTCAGGTATTATTACATAGGACTTTAAACCATATAATTAGTCATGGAAAGGTAACAATCAAACACAGAATACATCTAGAACCTATGTTTAACGCATTCTCCAGCCCCGCGGAAACACCAGCATCACAGATAAGCTTATCCCCAAAAGACCTTCAGCCTACGTGCAGGACAGAGAGAAAGTCTCTGGAATGTTCCTAAAAGAGACTAGTTAGCATTCAACACACATATGATTCAAAGTATATTTCAGTTATGCATAAGAAAATAGAATTGATTATGTGATCATGCATATAGTTAATTCATCACTTTATTAAAGAAGTTAAGCAACAGAATACAGATAGATATTGATATAAAAGGATATATATATATATATATATATATATATATATATATATATATATATATATATATATATATATATATATATATATATATATATATATGTATTGATATATCTGAAGAAACAAGGGATTTTGACCCTCACCCTTCAAAATTATGGGATAATTTTCCATTTTTGGGTGAACCATTTAAGGCTTTTATAACTTTGCTCAGAAAAGGTTAGTAAGCAACTTTATCATACTAAAATCATGTTAACACATATTGCTTATATCTTGGGCTATATTTTTGAAACAGTGAGTATTTTAACATTTACAAATTGGCTTTGACTTCCATTGTAAGTGCCTCACTGTAACCCAGATTTTTGCTTTTTTTTAAAGAAAAGGAGGGGAAAATTTTTGTGGTAATCAACATTATGCCACAAATGCTGTTGATTAAGCTTAACTTGTATTGAACCCAGAACATTCCTTTAATAATTATTGGAGTAAACTGTTCTTCTGCCAAGTAATATAGTTCAGTATCCTCATTGTAATGGTTTGCAAAGCAACATAGCAATTAGGCAGATTCATTTAGATTGTCCAGTCACACGTGTATTTATCTGCATTTCATAATGGCTTCGAACATAGCTCCTCTAATTAGAATTTAGTGTCAGAAGTAACAGTTTTATAAAGCAGGTTTTATTCTGTTATTCAGAAAAGGAGTACGAATATTTATATCTGATATATTATCAGTTAAGGTACACAAAGGTACACAGAAATTTTTAGCATAGACCTTATTTCTAATTTGTGTATATAGTGAGTGTAACATCCCAGATAGCTGGAGTATGTCTCTGATTTTGTCATCATGCTGTATATTCAGGCAAGTAAATTTATCATCCCCTTCTTTTAATGCCTCTGTGACTGACGTGTAATTGAAATAGCTTTTATTGATGGCAATATTTTCGAAATTGCTGCAGTTGTATCGTTATGATCTTGTAGATCTCTTCAGATGTGTGTCCTCCGAATAATCTCACACAGTGTGGGGCTTCTGTTCTTTTGTTTTACGGGTGCTTCCCAGGAATTTTGACCTTACAGAGTGAAATATAGGCCATTGGCTAGAACGCAAGCTGAACTCTAGCGGTCCCACTCATAAAGCAGTGGTCATAAAACTTGAGTATATAAATTCTGCTGCACAGAGGTGTGGAGGGGAGGCTGAGTATATTTGTGTCAACACAGAGCATAATTACAAGGTGATAAAGACGTTGAAAGTGCTAAATCAATTTGGCTAACCAAAAGGTTTTGAGGCAGTGCTATGATTGAACGCTGTGAAGTTGCAAATCAAAGAGGTTGACAGCGTTGTCACAGCATTGGTGTAAGTAGAGCATACAGATTAAAAAAAGCTCTCTCATCAGTCTTTATTGATCCACCACTTACAGTGAATAAACTGCTATTCGGCTCATCTACTCAAATAACAACACATATCTATAATATTTGTATGCATAGTTAAAGTGTGATATTGGGTTAATGTTAATGAATCAACTTATTATTATTATTATTGTTTGATTGGATTATTATTAAGATCAGAAGCATCATCCTATTTCAAACTGTGGAATTTGAATGCTACTTCAAAAATGCATTACTATCTTTGATCATTTAGTTGCAGAATTATTGTAAGCAAAAAAACAAAACAAAAGTGTTTATGGAGCAAAAGTCATGCATTCACAACATGACCGTGCCATCCATATAAAAAGGTAGGCTAAGCAGTGCTTACCTAACAGAAGGGTGAAGATAAAAATGACACTATGAAATATTGAAATATAATTGCTAATATTAACTAATGTTTTCATTCAGATTTGTCATCTCTCATCTCAGTTAAGCAGCACAGGGTCATGTCTAAGCGATTCCACTCTTGTCACGTTTTCACGGATGCTCATTCTGTTATGATGCTTTCACCTCTGCTTTTTCTGCTCGCATCTCAACATATTAATGATGGAGAGCAATGAAAACTTCAATAATATCAATAATCTAATATTATTATTATTATTATTATTATTATTATTATTATTATCATGATCACAGAGTGACTTTTGCTCTATGTGTAAATACCTGCCACACAGTGTGGCTATTTGCACTGAATTAGTCTAGTGGAAACAAAGAAATTAAAGACAATCTGCTCATTGAGTGTCTCTGCAATATGATAAAATGGTATGAATGGGCTTTTTCCATGAAGATGACCTGGGATCTAATTCAGCTTTTAACCCAGTTTTCTCCATCCTGTTTCCTATCTCCACTCTTAACATTTTTCTTGAATACTACTTCTAATAATACATTTAATGAATATAAAGGTTGATTTCCTCACAGTGATTTGATCAAAATGAAGGTCAGAGAGTTGAGAGAAAGGTTTGATCTGGGTAAAATTAACCATGGTTTCCAATATCACCAAAGTAATATTGTAGTAACCATGTTTTTGGCAGAAGCCATAATTTTTATGCAATTGCCATGGTGTTACTACAGTAATATGGTGTTAACAATAGTAACCGTGTTTTATTGGTTACTATAAAATAAGATGGTGATTCTATGCTTAATGTATTAAAACCATTGTTCATTTTTGTAAGAGAAGGTTAGGATTAGGTTCAGGGGTAGAGGTTGGTGTAGGGTGTCTGTGGGACTATAAATAAACAGACTGCAGTGATGCCCTGTGTTAGTATTTAATTGGGAGTGCAAATAGACTCTGTCAAAAAATCCTTTTGCCTTGTATTCATATTAAAGCATATATTATTTTAAATCTTAGTTTCCATTATTATGACTGAATTAATTGATATTAATAGTAATTTATGAACTAAAAAGTGTTTTGTTGAAGAAAAAAAATAGCTGCTGTTTAAAGAAGTTTATCTCTTTTAGAACTGGAAAATGTAAAACAAAACTTGTGGAGATTTTGTTTGTGTTCCGCAGCTCGCGAATCTTTCCAGTCAAATTGCAAAGAAAAATGAGAACAAATGTGTCCTCAAGATATACGTCCACTGAAGTGCAATATTTGTTTATTACAATATAAAGTTTCTTCCAAACGAATTAGAACCCAGAGCCTCTTATACAAGGGGCGAATTAATTAGCCTACCACCAGACCACCCAGTCAAACTCTTCACAATACAGCTGATTTATGTACTTCCCTAGTGACCAACAATATCTAATGACCAACAATAGCAGGCGAAGAACTGAAGTTATCACATTTCTTAAGTGAAATATTTATTTTAGAGCTTGAATTGAGCATCAAACTGGCTGTTCATTAAAACGGGCAATTTATTTTACGAGTACTCCTGGTTGCTGTGGATGACTCTCGCGAGATTTACTAAAGAGGGATCCCTTCTAGACACGACCGCAGCACAGTTATTCATTAATTCGCTTTGGCGCCACCCTCAGGTTTAAGCACTTTATATTGTGCTTTCTCTGATTCAAAGCATTGTTCACCGTCCTTTCATTCAACACTGTATGTTCATTCAAATTGAATCATACCCGCTACTATAAATGGCAAAGGTAAGCATGCTTACCAAAATGAGTAAGCCAATCACCCATATAACGCATTTTGGGCACAGCGTTTAATAATGTGTATTAATAATCTTTTGTGCTTGCCCAGTTTCAAAGCCCATAATACATGTCTGATTCACACATAAGTCACACTTATTTCCTGCAGATAATTTCCTGTTAACATCACAACACCGCCATGTCGCTTACAACTCGTATAACTTGGAACACAAAAGCAGCTAAATTATCAAAATGTCCAAAATCCTGTTTTTCATACAATGAAAATACATTTTTATCAGTAGCTTTCAAGTTCAGTTGCAATATTGCTTGGTTTAAAAGATAGGTTAGTCTTACGCACTAAGCAAATACTTCAACATTAGACTAACACTTATGCACAGAACTTTAAAAAAAAGTGGTTGTCACCCAAAATTCTGTCATCATTTACTCGCCCGCTAGTTGTTCCATACCCATATGACTTACTTTCTTCCATGGAACACAAAAGGAGATGTTAGGCAAATTATTGAGGACTGACTGTGTCACTTTCATTGTAAAATATAACATAATATAATATAACATAATATAATAACATATATGTTATAATTTTTATAACATATAAGAGCTTTCAGAATGAACGTGTTAATGAATGTGATTAATTAAAAAAAGTTTAACATGGTATTTTTTCTGATTAACGCATTTAACCTTAATACAGCATAAACCAGCATAAACACTTGTTGGGAGGGCAGAACCTTTATAATGTGTCCACCATTCATTACACTGATGGACACTTCACTAAACACACACACACAACAGTGCTTCCGTGTCACTGATAAAAGGATGGAGAAAGGACCTCTTAACACTATTTGATGTACTAAACAAGCCCAAATGGCACTTGTGATATAAAAAAAAAGCACACCAAATCTGAACTATCACCAAAATGCAGAATGAGACATTTTTGTCTGAAGCGTGGGGTTCAATCCGCTGTTTGATTCTGGTGTTGACGTGAATCATGAACACAGCTTCACAATTGCTGCAGGAAAGCGGGTAGCCACAGTCTACTGGCAGATTAATATTGTGGAGGATTTGTGTTTAAGAGATTTAATGATCAAATATGCAACCTATGGGGAGACTAGTTCTTTCAATTAGTCAAACTCCCACTTAGACTTTGGGAAATGTTTAATGTTTTCGTGCATTTCTATCTTTATAATGTGTAAGCATTTGTTCGGAAAATGTTAATAAAGCATGATATTGTTACTTATTGTTTTCCTTTCTTTCTAAAAATGAGATATATGCATTTTGACAGGACAAGAAGTGTATCTGGTGTCAAATTTCAGCATTTAAAAATCTGTGATTAATTGTGATTAACTGCAAAAATTATGTAATTGATAAAATGTTTCATTGAATGACATAATAATTGATTAAAATAATATAATTAGTCTTACTGTTGTTGGAGCATAATGAGAAATTCTCGCTTTTTGCACTGTACTTTGTTTGCAGAGCAGGCCATGTTCGGCTTTCCCCTACTTTTGTAGCTGAAGGGGCCCACAAAGATTCTTCTTAAACTGTCCTTTTTCTCTTCAACCATGCAATTGTCTTACATTCCTGAATCTTAATTTATGCCCCTAGATTCAAAGTACATGTCTCCCAAAGGTCAGACATAAAACATGCCAGTATTCCCTATGGAATTCCCTTAAAATCCTGGAATGAGAAACAAAGAGATTTATTACTCTGAAGATGTGAGGCAAACTTCTCCAATACCCTTTTAACATGCTGGCCCACTGACATCTCTTTCTTTCAGTTCATCTCAGCCTCTATAGAGCATGCGCTTTAGACTCACCAATACATTAGGGGCTGGACCAGGAATCTTGGATGCCAGTCTTCATGAGGGCCAACCCACTATTAACGTCCAGATGCTCCATCAGCGTGTCTCTGGACACTACTGCCACCTTCTGGCTGAAGGTTCTTTATACCAAGGGGCCATTTTAGTGGTTTTTAAACAAATACTAGATGCTTTGTGCCAAACAGAAATATTATTATGATACTCAGCTCACTTTGCAAAATGAGGGGGAGTTTTTTTTTAATGATTTATCAGGATGTAGAATGGGAAAAATTTTAGCCACACAGGAAAATGCATGAATGTCATTGCACTAGATAACAAAATATGAAAACAAGTCACATCTCTTTTAAATAAAGAAAAACAAATCTTTTTATTATTATTATTATTATTATTATAAAACAATATATGTAAATTGTCTGGTTGTCACAGGTGGAACACATCCAGAGGTAATATGATATACTACACCTGTGTAAACTTGAGTGTAGCTGACTAACATACTTCCATTAAAAATTACCTTTTCACCAACTTAGTAAAAGTAATTGCAAAAATTGCAAAGAAACGTGAAATTAGTTCTGAGAGGAGGTCTAGCATAATTTATTTGCAAATGTCTTGCAAATATTTTGGTATGTAATGCAATTAAATTCATACATTTTCAAAGTGTGGTTTAAATGTCTGAATATTTTTGGGGCCATTGTGTAATGAAAACATTCAAACAGCTATTACACCTCCATTTAATCGGAGAAGCATGTAAGCTTCTGTAATTTTTGCAAATAAGTGGTCAGTTCTCAAAGACGAAACTGTGCGACTGTTATCGACTTCTTGTGGGATACATCCTCATACATTTCAGACAAATGACTGCTCCAGTTGGCCTCCTGCCTAGGGGGTCAGTCTCCTACAAAATGCCTAAAGAAAAGGAAAAGGTGCCATAAAAGAAAAGGAAAATCCAGTGGAAATAGACCCTCCTTTTTTCTCATTCCCACACACTCATCTAAGGACCTGCCTTCTTTGTGGCTGTATAGACATATTGAGCATTCTATTTACCAGCAGAGGCATTGGGGGTGAGTCTGGTGTTCTGGGGTCGTGAAGAAGGCAACGGTCATCTCCCGGTCAACTACAGTAGGTCATTATTCAGCCTAAGCCAATAGTCCAGAACTGCATTGCGGCCGCCCCCTCACACTCTGCATAATTATTATAAATGGGAGGCCACATAAACAGCCATCATTACAGGCTCTCAGCAGCATACACAATCCACTTTAAATGCCTATTAAGTTAAAGTGCCATCAGTAATCCCCAAGTGTACTTTTACAATGCCAGATTATATGGTCTTCCACATTTTTGCCTATAGAGTCACACCTTTGAATGTCTGTTTTGGATTTTGGACTTTGGACGAGGTGGATTTTGTAGCTCTTCCCCTCCAGTTTACTCAGTCTAAACCAAACAAATATTAACATTAAGAGTTGTTAATTGCTAGCAAAGATGAAAATGACATGCAAATCAAATGCACTGATGGACATAAATTGAATGATGACCATCTTTACTCAAGCAGAAGATCAATACCTGTTTGCCACCTGTCGTGTCTGCTGTTTAGGAATAATAATCAATGTGACATTGCTGTTTGTCTTCTAAGATGGCTGGATGAGAAAGACCCTATGCAGCACCAATGTTTTTATTGTTAATGAAAACTATCATTAACTGCGTTTCTTCAAAACGAACTAAATAAAATAAAAATGAAAATAAATTATTGTTACTGAGTTTTTGTAAATTTTAAACCTTTACAACCGGCCTTTATTAAACATGAAAATGACGGTAGAGATTACAATAGTTGGCTCTGCAAAAAATCACTTTCTTTCTTAGTATTTTTAATAATAATAATAATAATATATTTATTTTGTATAGCTCCTTTAAAAGTAGCTCTCTCAAAGCGCTTTACAGACAGACATAACAGCAGAGGAATAAGACAATGTAAATACAAAAATAAACACATAACATTATGATAAAAAATAAGTATCTTTTCTTTTTTTCAGTAAAATTATCTAAACATCCTTAAAGCAAGATATATATTTTTTTGAGAAGCAAAATGACATAACTAAAGGAAATAATACCTTTACTAACAAATTCTTGTGAGATTTATGCTTAAAACAAGACAAAACTATGTACAAATGAAACAAGAAAAAAAAATTATAGGGAAAACAAGTTCATTGTTCTTACAAAACTGTTCTTACCCCCATTGCCAAACAGTTTATTTCTTGTTTTAAATATAAACATCAGTAAATTGTGTTTGATTTCTCAGGAAACAAGACTTCATATTTTAAGTCATTTTGCTTCTCAAGCAAATTTATTTTGTTTTCTGAGAAATCTACGAAAAATTTGTAAGGTTTATGCTTAAAAAAAGTTTGCTTTAGGCATAAGCCTCATTAAATGTGTTAGATAACAAGACTTTTTACTTTTAAGAATATTTTATGTCATTTTGCTTCTAAAGTCACTTTTATTTTGATTATTAGATATTTTTTACTGGAAAATGTTGCTTGCAGTGTATTTCAGTGTTATCAGTTAATACATTCACTTTGGCACCCCTACAAATTATATCATTCTAAAACTAAAATAAAAACAAAATATACCGGAAACCCTAAAACTAAATTGAAACTAGAACAAACAAAACTAACAATGAACAACTCCTTTACAGCAATTATTAATCTTGTTTAATGCATTTTTAACATTAAAACTTGTGTATGAAGTTATGTTATGTTGTTTGTTGTGTTTTGTATTTTGTTAAAACTGGGAAACTTTATAAATATATATATTAAAAAAACTTGTGTATGTTTACATTAGTTATTGCATTATGAACTTACACGAACTAAAAATTAACAAATGTATTTTCATAAATTAAAATGATTTAAAAATAAATACAAAATCATAAATGTTGTAAAATATATATGGCTCATTGTTAGTTCATGATAGTATTTACAAATATAACCTTTTTGTAAAGTCTTACCACTAAAACTAACAGTCACAGAGTGAAAAATGAAACAAAATTGAAAGTACAAATTAAAAATAAAATTGAAACAAAACTACATTAAAAATTGAAAACAGTAATAACCCTGTGCAGCACTGCATGTGTGGAGCTGATGCTGTATGATACGAGTTAAAGAAAGAGAAGCAGGAAAGGCAAAAGCAAGATGGAGCAAGGGAGAGAAGGAGGGGGGCCATTGTAGTACCGGAGTGCCGGGTTCAGTGGCAGGGCAATGAGAGACTTCCTGCGCTCCATCACTCCCAAGGCCTACCTCAGTCAGCTGGTGGCCAGGGGCAGAGGCCTCATGTCTCATTCTTATTACCATGTCTCCTGCCTCCATAGTGTGTGTGTGTGTGTGTGTGTGTGTGTATGGATGTAGAAGTGTTTCAGCTCACAACAGAAAAAATTAATGTATGCAGGGGCTGAGGGAGGGTTTGCAAATAAGGGAAATGATTAAAACACGATTGAGGATGCAAAACATACAGAAAGTGTAGGCTTACAGGGTATTTAATACATGGGAGAGAGAAAAAAGAAAAGGGAAGAAAAGTAGTCGGTGCTCAATATTCTTGCATAGATGCTGCTGTTTTTTTAAAGGGATCCTTATAACTTTGTTCTGCAAATTACAAAAGGCAATGTTCTAATGCACTTGGTCACTATTAACTTCCATCGCATTTGTTTTTGTCCAGACAATGAAGGTGAATGGTGACTGAGGCTAGCATACATTCTAACATCTTCTGTGCTTCCCTGAATAAAGAAAGTCAAAGAAGTGAGGTTGAGCAAATAATTACAGAATTTCCCTTTTTGGGTGAATTATCCCTTAAATGTCAGCAGGAGTCACTTCTCAGCCCGTCATACACCATATGACATTGTTCAAGTTAAGCCACTCCTACTGAAGGCATCATTAGCTGTCAATCTGTCCCCTGGTCGCCAGAGAGCAATGGGCCCATCTGAACCATTTCTAGCCACCCCCCTGAGTGAAAAATAAATGATATCAGTGGCACACTGCAGGTGTTGTCATGGCAACACATACTCTCGATAGCTCCATGTGCCAACTCCGCCTTCCTTTGGAGAAGGTCATACATGGGTCACCGCAATCGCAGCAATGCACCTCACTTTCACAGCTTGGAAACAGAAGCTGCACATCACCTCTGACCAGACCAAACTCAGACACACCTGACCCAGCCCTGTTACTCAAAGTGTAGCTTCCCAAAAAAGGCACCCGTTATCTCAGTCCGATGCTGTTATTTTGGGTAAATCTCTTTAACAACCATCTCTGCAGTCAGGCACAGATTGGATGTCTCCCAAATGCCTCTAGCTGACAGATGCATTGCCGAAAAACAGATTGTTAATACTGAGAGGCAGGAAAAATGAGGCAGGAATGGAAAGGACACGAGTCATCGAAATGGGACGGACTGCACTGGAATGTATTGGCTCTCTTTCTTGTGCTGTGTGCGTGTGTACTTTGTTTGAACCCATAGTTACAGCATTTTGGGGAGGGGTGAGGAAGGCGGGGCAGAGGAGGCGTGTTGGAGGGGGAGAGATCTTCCAAAGGGTTGATCAGCCATGGACACACATGTGATTTAAAGGAGTATTAAAAGTGCATTAATGATAATCAGGAAAGGCCTTCTTTGGGAAAATTAAGAAACGCACAGATGTTTCCCCTCAATTATTCACTCCAAACACTGGAATCAGGCCTCTTAGATTATGGTCTGTCCTGTGACAGATGGGTTTGGCTCATCTGTGCTCAGACTGAGACAAAAAGGAATGTGAAAATTGCAGTAACTACAAAGTCCACTCTAAACAAAGTATCTGTGAAGCCATTTTTCTCCCATTCAGCGTTGGCGTAGTTACTGTGTTTGGCATTAGGGCAGCATAGCAAAATGGGTCTGAAACAAAGAACTCAACTTCTCGATGCTTGCTATGGAGTGCTACTGTCCAGATGGATTTATTCGGTATACCATCAGTACAACATCTCATCTGCATGGGCTGAAGAATACATTAGGCTCACAGCACTGTGGGTGTGCTTAAAGAGAGGAGGTAATTAGTTCCTACTCTCCACAGCAGGCAGTGGATGAATGACATGCTCATCATGTCTAAATGTACAGTGTGTGCTTCTAGAATACTAAAACACTTAAAACCCTTCAGTCTTTCACTATCACTCCATCTCTGTATTCTTTAATCACCTCATTTATAACCCCCTGACTGTCCAGGGGAATCTGTCCTCATCCATTAAAGGCCAGATCTGGAACTCTCTCCTAAAGTTACTCTGAAGTGTCAGAACTTCAGCCTGGAAAAGCTCCTGAAGGTATTTCATTTTGAAGAGGAGTGAGTGGGGAAAATGTTCGACTGGGAAAGCAAGGAGCTTAATGACAAGAATAATCAGGGTTATGTTTTGCTTTGATCAAGCAATGAGATGTTTCCACCATCGCACAAAAGGACAAATTCATCAAAGACTTAATAGGGTGTCCGCTGAACATGTGTATTTAACTGTCACAAATACCAATGTTACATCCTTATTCATCCTATCACTATTTGAACTGGTCTCCAAACTGGTGTCGATATCTCTGGTGGCAGATTGTCTATTCTAACAACAGAATCACCATGTATTCTTCATTTAATCACCATGTATTCTCTGATATATGTATATATATATTTTTCTTTTTCTTTTTTATAATTGCGCACATTTCAGAAAAGTAAAGATTCTTCAACACACCTACATCAGTATCATGTGGCAGAACTGTCTGATTCTGAGACGAAAGCAAAATTGGTGGATAAAAGTTCACATTGCACTTGTGTGAACTCGAGGGAGATGCCACCATTCATTCACTAAAAATTACCTTGTGATTGGTTTGTTAAAAGTAATTGCAAAAGTTTTATAAGTTATTTATTTTACTGTTGCAGATGAATTTTATATTTTTTTAATCTAATGCAATACATTCATACATTGTTGATTGTGGCTTTGGTAACAATAATGGTTTACAATAAGGTTCCATTCATTAACATTAGTTAATGAATTAGGTATCATGAACAATGAACAATATATATATATATATATATATTTTTGTACAGCATTTATTAATCTTTGTTAATGTTAGTTATTAAAAATACAATTGTTAATTGTTAGTTCATGCAAGATCGTAGTTAATTTACTAATGTTAATATATGCAACTTTTGATTTACTTTTGCATTACTATAAATTGAAATTAACATTAAGATTAATAAATGCTGTAATAGTATTGTTCATTGTTAGTTCATGTTAACTAACGTTGTTTACTAATATTAATAAATGGAACCTTATTGTAAAGTGTTTCCGCTGCTTTAGTATCCAAATACTCTTGGGCCACTATATTGGCTTCCAACACACTGCACAAAATTAGCAGAATATTTGTTTTTAGAGGTAAGGTAATACGCTTGAGTGCTAGTAATGATTATTGACCAGTGTTGGGTGTAATTGGATTACAAAGTAATTAGTTACTGTAATCTAATAACATTTAGGCACCAAAAGTGCACATTACATTTTCAAATTATTGTAATCAGATTACAGTAACTGACTTTCAGTGAAAGTAATTACTTTTTAGTGCATTAATTGTTTTACAATATCTCTCCAAAAATATTATTTACGTGTAATATAAATAAAATGTGAATTCATATGTACATCTGTTTGGATCTCTGTGACAGCTGAAGTGTGTATGACAAAAACAAAGAAAGACACAGTATTTTGAATTTTCTGAGCAGAAAACAAAAAATGTTTGTGACAAATGCTTTATAAAGTAACATCTAAAATGTTTTAGAAAGTAACAAAGTATTTAGTAATGTGATTACTTTCTATAATCTGATTATCATTTTAGATTCGTAGTAAGCAATTTGTAGTTAAAAAAAGTTAAAAAGTAATTTGACCCAACACTGTTATTGACTAAATCCTCAGTAACTGTATTTCAATCTTTCTAAACTAGGAATATAACATCCATGGATGGTGGGTCGGGGAGCTGGATGGTGCTGTTGGCATAGTCCCAAAGGAATTTTTACATCCTGCCTATATTCTATAAGGTAGCCTACTTACATTCACTAAATAATTTTACTTATATTAGGACTGGAACTCACAAACTGTGAGGGATAAAGTAAAGTTTATTAAGGTATTGTAACAGTTAAGACTTTGTTGTACTAGTATTGGTTTACTTTCAAATGTATCGACTTTTAACACTATTTAAAAAGTTTTCTAATTGTTTCAGTAACTCTGTGCTGACATCTGCTGGAAATAATTGCAATTACAAAGATATTAATGAAACATTATTTTAGACGCGCACATACTGTATAAGGTATATTGTTTTAACAGCTGTTGTATGATTTCCCCATCTAGATCTGCTTTTTCTGAAGATTTATAACATTTCCAGCGTTCAAGTCATCTTCCAAGGTTTTGGAATCAATTTTCCCCCCAGCTGATCTAAAGTTTGTCATTCAAGACTTCAATGGATAAATGCCAATGAGAAGATTGGAGAACCAATTTATCAGTGGTCTGATACTCATGCTTTGAGGGGAAAAAAAAAATCATTAACCAACAGGGTGTATAAGAAAACAGGGTGCATAAGAAAACAGGGTGCATAAGAAAAAAATAAAATAAATAAGAGAATTCCTTTGACATTTGTTATATTCTTAATATTCCGTTGTCTGGTAATTTTCTCTAAAGTATGTGCCTCATTTCAACAACTCAAATTATTGCCTTGTATTAAGTTCTCGCAGTTTGTATATGAAAACGTCTTAAACAGCATCTACTGGTTATATTTTCCTATTAACTTTTATATTTGCAATTGTTTTGTGAGTGTACTACTTGTCAATTCAGCACTCCACAGAAGTAACCGGTCAAACCACAGTTCTACTTTAAAAGTGATAGTTCACCAGAAATGCTAATTATCTCAACATTTACCCTACTGCCATCCTATAGGTGTATGTATGACCTTTTATCAGCAGAACACAAAGATTTTCAGAATAATATTTCAGCTCTGTTGGTCCTTTCAATGTAAGTGAATGGTGAACAGACCTTCCAAGCTACAAAAATCACATTAAGGCACCATAAAAGTAATCCATAAGACTCAAGTTTAATATTTGTCTTCTGAAATGATGCAATCGCTTTGGGTGAGAAACAGCTATAAAATCCATACTATAAATCTCCACTTTCAGAATTGTAATTTTTTTGTGAACTATCCCTTTAAAGTATTTTAAGGTCGAGTCAAATTAACCTACTTGGACTGCATCAAAATATTGGGAAAAAAAAAAAAAAACTAAAAAGCAAGAACATCAATTAAATAATTGCCTTAAATATATTGTAAAACAATAGTTTATTCAGCACAACGAATCACTAAAAACTGGACAAAAAGAACCATAAAAGCTTCCAGAATTTGATGAATCTGTCAGTTCAGAAGAAATTTCCATATGTATTCCCATCATGTTATAATAACTGTCAACTCGTACTCCAAATAAAATCTTGCACATGAACTGCCTTGCTTCCACTTTAGCCTAAATGTACATTTCAGATGAACAATATAAACTGCTTAAGTGAAATACAGCATCAATAAGAGCTTCTTGACTGGAGAAACTGGCTCACGTTACCCAAGAGACTCAGAAATACTTTAAATGTCTTTGATTCCTTCAAAAACATAACTACCCGGAACTTGGCTTTGCAAAAGATAAAAAGAAAAAAGAAAAAAAGAAACCCACTGTTGAGATGTTTCTTTAATTAAATTAAGAAAATCAAATTTGACAGTTTTCTTCGGAGATATATTCAGGCTCTGCCTAAATACATTTAGACTGTCCGCTAACAACAACAAAAAAAAAAGAACAAAAAGGGGGCTTATTTTTAAAGGGTTTAAAATAGGGACCATATTTTACAATTCTATGTGGCATGTTCTATCAGGCCTGTTCAAGCAGGTCTCTCTTGGCCTGTTTATAATGAATGACAGGACTGCTTTAGAACCAGCTGATGGCTGCAAAGGGTGGAATAAGGGGCCAAGAAAGAAAAGGAAGGTTGTTTCAGTATAGAGCATCGTTATTGCTGCTCCTCGGCCTCTTTATCTTCTCAATGTTCTTCAGGATCATATCATGTAATGTTACCTGCAGGACAAATTACTCTTCATTATATCAGTTTCATCAACTCACAGACACTCTGTATATGCAGCATTTGCCAATGTAAAATTATTTGGTGTGCAAATACTTACATATTGATTTCTCAGTTCTGACACTATAATCTTGAGACTGATGTATTCTTTCTCGTCAATCTCGGTGACTGTGCGACGATAATCCTCCTACAAAAAAAATAAAATAAAAAATAAAAAAAAATGGGGCCAATCAGAGTCATCAAATAAAACAGAGCTTGTGAAAACACAGAATATTTAAGTATTCTTAATGTCATGTGAATATAGACAACTCACAACATGAGGGTATTTTGCTATTTTGGAAACCAGCTTTGCCCTTGTGATGTAGTATCTGCAAAATAAATAAATGTATATTTTATTTGATAAAACCTAGGGGGTAAAACTCACTAAATATGAATATTTCTTCACAATATTTATTATCTAATATCATCATTTACTTAGGAGTTACCTTGATATCTGGTCCAAGTAAGATGCTGCTTCCCCTTCCACTGTTCTCAGTTCAGCAACTGTCTCCTCCTGTAGATAAAGATAATACACTGTAAATCACAACTCTAATAATGCATGAAAGCATTTAAGAAGTTCTGCATGTGACATTGCCTGGCAGTACATTTCACAAAAGGTTTTGTCTTTAATCACAAAATAACTATGGCAAAATGTGATGGATCACTGCTTGTCTTTCTATCACTGCCTACAACAAATGCAGCTCTGCAGGACATGGAACAGCATATGAAACATGCAAATGAACAGGTAAAAAAAAAAAAAGGTAGCATTGTACTTGAATTGAGACACCAAAATTGTTTCCATCTTCTATTCTTGGGATTAACAACTGAACCCACATCTTGACCTAGAAAGCAAAGAAAAAAAAATTATTATCCAACACACTTTTAAATAAGCGATAGGATGTAGAGACTATGGTTACATGCACATACTGTGTTGCACTTTTCTATGAGAGTTCTGATTTCAGGCTTGACTTTTTCAATCAGGTCCACCAGCTTGCCATTGCTTTTCATCATTCCACCAGGCATGACAAAGACCTTGGTCCCACCAACTACAAACAGAAATCAAGTGCAATATGTAATATAACTTTAGACATTTGCCTAATTGAAGATATTGTTATCTGGGCAGGAAAACTAACCTTTGTCTTCTCCTGCACCATCTTCAAGTTTTCTCTTTTTAGCATTTTGCTAATGAAGAAATATGTCAATGTTACTAGCTGGTCTTACTGTCTCAAAAAACATGATATTTTGAATTTATTTTGCGCCACACAGCTTAAACCAAATCTTTTCAAACATCCCATTTAGGAATTGTATATCCCTCTTTAAACCTGAAATGCTTCTGACTAGGGACGCACCAATATAAACAATAATGATTGGCCGATTTGCCACTTACGTTATTTTGTCATTAGATTACCGTTTTGCTTTGGAATTGTAAAAAAATTAATTATTGTTCTAAAAATAAACAATTATGAATTGGATCTGTTGAATACATGGCAGGCCAAAAATTTAAAGAGCCAGAATGAGAATTTTTTTTTTATATACATTAAATCATGATGATTGATGTGAAAAATATTATTTTGTACTTCTAAATCAGTTTTGCAGTTCAAAATAACAGAGCACATGATAAATTCACATGTTTATACTGTATATAATAGAACATCACAAATTCATATTATGCATATGTTGGGCAATTCCAAGGAAATGTCATATACATTATGGATAAATACATTTTACCATTGGAACAAAACACCCTTTTAAAAGGTGCACTCAGTAATATTTTTTTTTTCAAAAAAAAAAAAAAAGTTAAACTCCCAGAGACATGAATTGTAATTTTGCAATACATGTAGGAAATCATGAACATTCACATTAAAATGAACTCCAGATGTATAAGTAATGTTATAAAAGCAGTTTTCTTCTACATGGAGAGGGTCCGCAAAGGGGATGTAAAGTAGCGAATTACAAATACTCACGTTACTGTAATTAATTCGTTTCCCCCAAGAATTGTACTTGTTTAAAAATTGAATACTTTTATTTGAGTATATTTTAAGTGCTGTAACTGAACTTTTAATGCGCTATTTTCTCACCGCCTGTGTTTGCTATTCCATGTCCTGATTTTTTTTATCTATCAACGTGATTGGGTAGGGAGAGTCTCCTGAATATCATCAAATCAAACATAAAAAAAACTTGAACGGCAACTGCAGATTTGGTGCCAACTGTTTTGGATGTGGAGGACGCGCCTCAAACACATTTTCAACACCTGAACATCACGGCCGCAAATGAAAGGGATTTTCGCAGTGAAAAAGGCCAATTGTTTGACTGTGTCATGTGAGTTTAACTTGCTCAAGCCAGATTTCAGCATTAATCCTGCCTTGAAGGAACATATCAAGGCAAATTTCATATTTCTGCTTACTAGATTCGGTGTCTAAAATGTAAGATGCAAATGATCCATCACTGAGATTATTCAATATAATTTGATCACGATAGCAAGACAACCACTGGTTGGTTGATAGATGAAATATAAAAGATTGACTAATTCCTGATGTCTGTAGCTGCGCACTGTTTGATTGACAGGTGGCTAATGTTTGTACACTAATGCAGTTACACGCCTAAATGGTCAAACACACTTTATAATTCCACCAATGCCCGTCTTGGTGAGGATTTAATGTAAACGCAGTCAGTTTGGTCTGAAGTTAATGTAAACAGTGGGACAAAAAGCGCATTTGCATCAAAATGTTGAACTTAAAGTGTACATGTAACCGAATTGAACACTGTCTAGTAGGCAATGACATATAAAGGCTATTAATCAAGCAACAATAACAAGGAAACAAGAAAACCACTCACTAATATGAATTCTCACTGAATAACTCGAGTAGCTTTAAAAATATTAATGTAATAGAATAAGTGACATTTTTAATAATAATATTAAAAAAAAATATATATATATATATATATATTTTTTTTTTTTAAATAATCAACATTTGCAGAGCAATACTTCAGCAGAATGTCCCACCAGTCACAAACTTCAGAAATTTGTGCATCATGCATTAGAATGAGAACAACTATTTCTTGTCTTAAAATATATATTTCTTGTCTATAATAGATCAATGTGGAACATTGTATCTCGAAAAGAGGAAAATGTGCCCCCCCCGTGCTACTTAAAGAAATGGTTCCCTCAAAAATGAAAATTCTCTTATCATTTACCTCACTCTCATGCCATTCCAGATGTCTATGACTTTCTTGAACAGAACACAAATTAAGATTTTAGAAGAATATTTAAGCTCCGTAGGTCCATACAATACAAGTGAATGGATACCAAACTGACATTACAAAAAGCACATAAAGGCAGCAAAAAAGTAATCCATATGACTGTGGTTAAATCCATGTCTTCAGAAGTGAAATGATAGGTGTGGGTGAGAAACAGATCAATATTATAAGAATTTCAAGAAGTTCTTCTCCCTGTCCAGTAGATGGCGATATGCATGACGATTGTGAATAACCTTCACTTTTTGTTTTTGGTGAAAGTGGAGATTGACTGAACAGGGAGAATTAAAATAAAAAAATTGACTTAAATATTGATCTGTTTCTCACCCACACCTATCATATCTCTTCTGAAGTCTGATTTAACCACTGGAGTAGGCTACTTTTAGGCTGACGTCTTTGGAGCTTCAACATTTTGGCACCCATTCAATTGCATTGTATGGACCAAAAGAGCTGAGATTTTCTTCTTAAAATCTTAATTTGTATTCTGCTGAAGAAAGAAAGTTATACATATCCGGGATGGCATAAGGGTGACTAAAGGAGAATTTTCATTTTTGTGTGAATTATTCCTTTGAAGTCCGATGTGGCCCCAGAACCAAACAAATGGTCCAACGCATTTATTGTGTGGGACATGATGTGCCAAGTGACCCTGTTTTTTTTTTTTTTTTTACTTTTTCATTCCTTGCATTGTTTTGAACATGTTTTATGCACAACAGTAACTCTGTCAACATTAAAGGAAATTTAGACATTACACAAACTGATTTTACTGTAATGGTTTCATAAATTACGATATAAATTGGGGATCATTGTAATGAAAATCATCTTTTAATTTCTGTAATCATGTCACCCTTTTATTTTTTCCATCAGATTCATGTAGTGTTTACAGCATCACAGATAAGTGATGTACAGTGGGTACGGAAAGTATTCAGACCCCCTTACATTTTTTACTCTTTGTTATATTGCAGCCATTTCCTAAAATCATTTAAGTTCATTTTCTTTCCTCATTATTGTACACACAGCACCCCATATTGACAGAAAAACACAGAATTGTTGACATTTTTGCACATTTATTAAAAAAGAAAAACTGAAATATCGCATGGTCCTAAGTATTCAGACCCTTTGTTCAGTATTTAGTAGAAGCACCCTTTTGATCTAATACAGCCATGAGTCTTTTTGGGAAAGATGCAACAAGTTTTTCACATCTGGATTTGGGTATCCTCTGCCATTCCTCCTTGCAGATCCTCTCCAGTTCTGTCAGGTTGGATGAGTAAGCGTTGGTGGACAGCCATTTTCAGGTCTCAATGGGGTTTAAGTCAGGGCTCTGGCTGGGCCATTCAAGAACAGTCACGGAGTTGTTGTGAAGCCACTCCTTTGTTATTTTAGCGGTGTGCTTAGGGTCATTGTCTTGTTGGAAGGTGAACCTTCGGCCCAGTCTGAGGTCCAGAGCACTCTGGAGAAGGTTTTAGATCCAGGATATCCCTGTACTTGGCGCATTCATCTTTCCCTCGATTGCAACCAGTCGTCCTGTCCCTGCAGCTGAAAAACACCCCCACAGCATGATGCTGCCACCACCATGCTTCACTGTTGAGACTGTATTGGACAGGTGATGAGCAGTGCCTGGTTTTCTCCACACATACAGCTTAGAATTAAGGCCAAAAGTTCTATCTTGGTCTCATCAGACCAGATAATCTTATTTATCACCATCTTGGAGTCCTTCAGGTGTTTTTTAGCAAACTCCATGCGGGCTTTCATGTGTCTTGCACTGAGGAGAGGCTTCCGTCGGGCCACTCTGCCATAAAGCCCCGACTGGTGGATGGCTGCAGTGATGGTTGACTTACTACAACTTTCTCCCATCTCCCGACTGCATCTCTGGAGCTCAGCCACAGTGATCTTTGGGTTCTTCTTTACCTCTCTCACCAAGGCTCTTCTCCCCGATAGCTCAGTTTGGCGGATGGCCAGCTCTAGGAAGGGTTCTGGTCGTCCCAAGCGTCTTCCATTTAAGGATTATGGAGGCCACTGTGCTCTTATGAACCTTAAGGGCAGCAGAAATTTTTTGTAACCTTGGCCAGATCTGTGCCTTGCCACAATTCTGTCTCTGAGCTCTTCAGGCAGTTCCTTTGACCTCATGATTCTCATTTGCTCTGACATGCACTGTGAGGTCTAAGGTCTTATATAGACAGGTGTGTGGCTTTCCTAATCAAGTCCAATCAGTATAATCAAACACAGCTGGACTCAATTGAAGGTGTAGAACCATCTCAAGGATGATCAGAAGAAATGGACAGCACCTGAGTTAAATATATGAGTGTCACAGCAAAGGGTCTGAATACTTAGGACCATGTGATACTTCAGTTTTTCTTTTTTAATAAATGTGCAAAAATGTCAACAATTCTGTGTTTTTCTGTCAATATGGGGTGCTGTGTGTACAATAATGAGGAAAAAAATGAACTTAAATTATTTTAGCAAATGGCTGCAATATAACAAAGAGTGAAAAATTTAAGGGGGTCTGAATACTTTCCGTACCCACTGTATTTTTAAAAGTTGTCAGTCACAAATACCTATATTTTTATTCTTTCTGGCAAACAGCCATAAAAGAGAATGAAAATTATGGTATGTGTGCTACATTTTCAAATTGCAGCATAAGAGTTTTTATTATAAAAGGGCATAGCTTCCACAACTCCGTACTCACGAGTACTTTTAAATTAGCTACTCTCTTCAGTAGTTTTTAGGAAAGGTACTTTTACTCTACTCAAAATATGTTTTTTAAGTAGTAACGGCACTTTTACTTGAGTATTATTTTTCAGTACTCTTTCCACCCCTGAGGGCTGCCATGTTAGAATCATATGAATACTACTCGCTTGATCTCAGTAACCATACTGATATTTCATGGCTGACTGTGAATACTATTATACATTTCTTTAAAGGCATCCGAAACTGAAAGCTATTGATTTGAAATGATGCTGCATCCAAGCCACTAGGTGTCAGTCCAAGATGACACAGACATAACTTACCGAGTGTACCTTTTAGTTATTCTGTGGTGTAATGGATAATGATGTCCAAACCACTAGTCACTTTCTTACACAATGCTGACTGAATTGCTAAATGCAGCCTATATTTGATCCATCAAAGTTTTGTAATCATGCAAGACCAAATTGCGATTACAGTCTTAATCAATTGCATAGCCTTAATGGATACCATACCAATGTCAAAGTTGGCAGGTTTCAAAGCATTTTGGATAGTTAACTCATGTACACTGGCAGCCAAAAGTTTTGAATAAATGTACATATTTTGCTTTTATGGAAAGAAATCGCCACTTTGGTGAATACAAGTACCATTCAACTGATCAAATGTATAGTTAGTACATTAATAATGTGAAAAATTACTATTACAGTAACTTATTAAACTACTTCAAAGTGTTCTCATCAAAAAAACCTCCACATGCAGCAATGACAGCTTTGCAGATCCTAGGCATTTTAGCTGGCAATTTGTCCAGATACTCCGGTGACATTTCACCCCACACTTCCTGTAGCACTTGCCATAGATGTGGCTGTCATGTCGGGCAATTCTCACGCACCTTACAGTCTAGCTGATCCCACATATGTTCAATGGGGTTAATATCCATAACACTATTTTCCAATTATCTGTTGTCCAATGTCTGTTTCTCTTTGCGTTTTTCTGTTTCAAAAGTGGCTTTTTCTTTGCAATTCTTCCCATAAGGCCTGCACCACTGAGTTTCTCTTTACTGTTGTACATGAAACTGGTATTGAGCGGGTAGAATTCAATGAAGCTGTCAGCTGAGGACATGTGAGGCATTTATTTCTCAAACTATAGACTCTGATGTACTTGTCCTCTTGTTTAGTTGTACATCTGGTCTTCCACATCTCTTTCTGTCCTTGTTAGAGCCAGTTGTCCTTTGTCTTTGAAGACTAGTGTTCACTTTGTATGAAATCTTAATTTTGGCAATTTAAAGCATTGAATAGCCTTCATTCCTCAAAACAATGATTGACTGTGTTTCTAGAGAAAGCAGTTTCTTTTTTGCCATTTTTACCAAATATTGACCTTCAGACATGTCAGTCTATTGCATGTATTATTCCAAACTTTTGGCCATCAGTGTATATAGGTAAGTATCACTTTTACACCTGCAACATCAGTGGTTTTTGAGAACGAGAAATTAAATATTACATTTTCTTAGGAGTACCAACATCTCTACATTCTGTTGCCATCATGATTTCTGTATTCTTGAGTTTTTACAAACTGGGATAATTCATTATAAATTAATCATTGCATTTATATACCAGCATTTTCATGCTTAAAAAATGATTTGCCAACGGTTTTAATTTGGTCAATAATTGGCCGATAAATATCAGTGGTTGATACATCAGTGCATCCCTACTTATGAATGGTACAGCAATTAAGAAACCAATCCCTAAAAGTGACTTCTTACCCCCTCAAGTCCATCGTGGATGTCTGTAAGAAGAATCGGGTCTGGCACCGTTAAGTTGATCTCTGAATGAATTTCTTTTAGCTCACGGATATTAATTATGGGATCCTGAAGGAGGCAATAAATATTTGACTAATTGTGTTTTGTACAGTGAGAATAGAAGAAATTATTGCTTCAATTCCTAGAATGCCTCATGATCTAAACTAAGCACTTACCTTCAAAAACTGATCCAGCTCTAACAACTTCTTTGGGAAAAAGTTTGCAACCAGGTCTTCAGCCTAAATTCAATAAAAGAAAGTCAGATGTCACCACAGCAATATTTAAATAAGTTCATAAATATAAAATGTATAAACTCACCTCTGCAGTAATTCGTTCCCTGAAAGCATCAACCTGGCAAGACAAGATCAAATTCAAATATTCATTCACTTTTAAACCTGAATATGAAACAGACAACTATCAATTACCTCTGTTTTACGGTCATGTACTGTTAAATGTCATTTCGGGAGAAACAAAACCCATAACAATCGGCGGCCCGTCTATTTTAGGATGTTGAATGTTATCAACAACAAACCATGGCCGGTTAGTCTCACAATCCTCAGTGCAAACCCTTGCGAACATAATAGAAGATCTTAATGCAGTTTTATTCAGCTATTGTCAAAATCAAGGATAAAAAAGGCACGAGCTTCTCCCGCTGCTAACTGACGCAGCGACATGTTGCTGTGCTACAAACACGCTTCATCCACGCTCACGCCACGCTGTGTGAAAGCTTACGCCTCTCACTGAAGACTTGGTGCGTATAATCAGCAAGTATTTTTTATTTACAATATGCATCATGGTTTATAAGACAGGGCCGATTTTAAAAAGCAACTGAGCGCTTGAAAGTTGGCTAACGCGCTCGCGATGTAACTCACGCGCAAGCCGGATTGCCCGTTATAACAGGCTAGCTCAGCTGGCAGCTAACATTTACAAACTACATGCGAGTATTCATTATTTAAGAAAAACGGGTGGTATTTACCTTTGTTTTGATTTCATTGTCCACCTTAAGAAGCGAAGACATCGTATTAATTCAATAAATTAGAAAAGTTAGGGATTGTCCTAAAAGCATTCACTAACCGTGTGGCTCACTAACTGATGTCAGCCACAAGGCACTGGCGCGCGTCTAGATGACGTAGACACCTCGAGACGACTTCAAAAAGACGTGTTGCGCAAGACTTGGCGATGGCCCTGTCATTTCTTTTCATGTTTGTTTTTTTCCTGTTTCATTTAATTTTATATACTGTTTTGTGCAGAGCCATCCATTGTAAATTGTCTATGCTGATTGTAAAGTGAAAGCTTTTTTAGTTGTACTGATTGTGCTAAAAAAAAATTATTAAAAAAATTAACAAAGACGTGACAATTGATCCTAAGGGGTTAATAAATTGAGACTGACCATTTTCCAAAATGTTTTGGATCGACTTTTGTCATTTTAAAAAAAATACAATTAAATAACATAAAAAACATTGTTTAAGGATGTACTGTTTTTTTAAAGCATTAGTACGTGATTACTGATTGTCAAGTAATTTTTATTTGTATAGTTTTTTTTTGTGCTTTTCACAACACACATCATTTCAAAGCAGCTTTACAGAAAATTATGCTTTCACTAAAATTTTACTGTGATTGAACTTGCGCTATAATTTTATTCTTCTTATTCTTTTTTTAATTAATTTGAATCAATTATAAATAATACTTTAATTTCTTTCTCTTTATTATGATTTTTTCACTGTTCTTAAGTTATTTAAAATTTTGTTGTTTGTCTTTTATTTTTCATTCTCTTTATTATTTCTAAAGCATTTTAAATGTCCATTGTTTATTAAATGTGTTGCATAAATAAAATTTAATTGTCTTTTATTCTTTAATTTGGTAATTAGAATCCTTTTATTTATTTATTTAGGGTGATGTAAGCTAAAGTGGGTCACTTTTTGGTAAATCATCTAGAACAGCATTAAAATGTCAAAGCTCATTTTCTACACTGCTGTTTGTTTGTTAATACAGGCCCCTTGTATCACTTTATGTTGAAAATGATGAGAAAAAACAACTGTTTAAGCCTAAGTGCTAATTATATGTCAAAAGTCCCCCTATATGTCATCATTGCTGTTTACATGTAAAATTGGCCATGCCTTCGTCAAAAAATGGGCCACTGAATCTGTAAAGCAAAACCATCATTCTGAATAAAGAAATGTGCTCTTTTAATTTTTTACAATTATTCATTTAATTAATAACAATGCATTGTAATACATTTATTGTGGCATGAAAATAAATGTGGTAAATGTGTGTTGTGGGGGAGGTTAAACTGAGAGAGATTGAGGTGGATTTGTAGGTACAATATATAACATTAACAAGGACATAACTTTAAAAGGATTCCCTTATAAAAGTCCCTAAATTAATTATTTATATTCTGTGTTAAGGCTGATAATCTGTCTTGACACTTCTAATAATGTATTTCTAATTTCTTTTTAATTTTATGTGTAAAGGTTTTTTAGTCATACCAGTTTTAATTAAATGGGGATAGATGTTTGTCAGTGTGTGTGTGCGCATTCATACATTACTAATATAACACATCCACATTTTTTAGAAGTTTAAATGAGAGAAACCAACAAAATATCTCTTATATAGTGGCCCATTTCAGCTAAAACATAGTGGCCCATTTAAGCTGATTGGGGTTTGCTAAAATGGGCAACTAAATAGTCCTTTTCATCAAATAATTAGGTTTTTTTGCAAATCATAGATTTTTTTTTTTTAAAATAAAGATCATCATTACATTATTAATGATACATTAAATTTAGCTATTCAATAGTTGCTTATGAATATACACAGTAAACCTTATATTTTTAAAGGTGCAGTTAGCATGCCAGTACACTAATCCTATGTTTTTCCAATCCAGCTTCTGCTAAATGATTTGTCTACCTTAGACAACCTTAAATAACTCAGACAAATGAAATCAACTACATGTCAAATACTATTGTTGCAGCTGTTTAAAACTGTTGTGATTGGACATTGAAATGTAAAGGAATGTTCCAGGTTCAATACAAGCTAAAGGAATAATTCACCCAAAAATGAAAATTATTCACTTACCCTGGCACCATCCCAGATGTGTATGACTGTCTTTCTTAAGCAGAACACAAAAGAAGGTTTTTAGAAGAAGATAGAGCTCTGTCAGTTCCTTATAATGAAAGCAAACAGGTGCCAGCAATTTGACGGCCCAAAAGTCACATTTAGGCAGCATAAAAGTAATCCACGGACTCCAGTCGATCAATCAATAACTTCTGAAGCAAATCACTAAGTTTGTGTAAAAATGTAATAAATAATAAAAATTGTATTAACTTTAAAAAGCGAATCCCGCCAACAGCTGATGTGAGTTCACATGAGAATTTGGAAGTGGCGCTTATTTACATCTATCGATTTGCTTCATAAGACATTCATTGATTGTCTGGAGTTGTGTGGATTACCTGTATGCTGCTTAAATATGACTTATGGACCTTAAAAGGCTAGCACCCATGTAGTTCCATTATAAGGACCATATACATTTATGGTTTTAGTGTTAACTGCGTTATGTCCTCATTGCAAAAAAATAATAATAATAAAAAAATTTAAATAAAAATTAATTGGATATAACTTTACACAGAAAATGTTAGTAAGTGAATTTATCACACCAGGAACGACTCAAAATAAATGTTTATGGTAAGGAACATTATGCCACAATGATGTTGACTGAGCATAACTCGCATTGGGACCCAGAATAACACTTGAAAGTACCATGGCACTCCAGCCTTATCTGCCCCATTTTCACTGATGGCCCACTTTAGCTGACATCACCCTATTTATTTATTGAAAATGAAACCAAGCCATATGAAAAAAATATTAATTTATTTAAAAACAAAACCTGTGTACCTGTGCTTCCTTTTAAAATATTTTTTTTTAATAATGTGCTGTCATCATATTTAATATTATTACACTTATTAACCATTTCCCCCAAATATACAGTATTTTATGTATGTATACGCATATACATACATGAGCATACAGCTCAGCAGGGGCGTCGGACTGGGGGGGTAAAGGGTACCGAGTACCCAGGGCCCGAGGCAGGGGGGGCCCCTTAGAAGTCAGTTTTCTATACATACATATTTGGTACGGGGGCCCAGCAAGATGGTTTGTACCCAGGGCCCAAAATTTGGTGCTACGCCCCTGCAGCTCAGCGTGTTTATTATTTTCTCTGTGAAAAAAATATTTCGTGGAATCACGATATAAGCACTTGCAAGACATCATAAAATACTTTCAACATCCGTGTTCAACCCTTAATATAAAAAGTTAATATTTAAGTTCCGATGGAAATGTGAGACACTTCCTGTCACATGGGTTGGGGGCGTGTACGAATCCAGCGATGTAAACAAGAACGCGAAAGACAAGTCTCACAGTGTTGACACCAGCACGGTTATTCAGAGCAGCACATCCTCGCATCAAACTGCTGCCGTACAGTCATGAACCTCCCCGTCACTGTCAAAGTGAACTTCAGGGGCAACGTCAAGAAATTTCCCGTCTTGGACACGAACAAAGCACAGTGGGAGACTGCGGAGGCCTGGGTAAGGAGTCATTAAGCCTTGCTCGGTGACGTTGATGTGGGGACGTTTACATTTCTTGGTCCTGAAGGCCGTAGCCGAGGCCTACATAAACAAACCTGAACCTTAAACTTCAGTCAAAACACGCGATCCTATAATTGCAGATATGTTTAACATATATGTCAATTAGATAATTTATCTAAATTCCAGTGATGTATATACATTTCAACAAAATGTCATCATTTGATCTTGACCTTTCTGTTCGGCCATAACTCAGATGACAGCTTGTAAATAAAGCGTAGCGTTGGAAAATATTGTTTTTAACCTTACTGTATCTGCTGTATAGTCTGTAACGTTTTGGAGTCTATTATAAGTTTTCAACGTAATCTGCAGTTCTTGTTAGTGTTTGTTTACATGGTTAGCTGACATTAGTGTCTTTTTTATAACCTCTAGATTAAAACTACATTCGGGTTGAGTCATTTTCAAGTGAAATATTTTGACGAGGACAACGAGGAGGTAAACAATACGAATTTAATAATAGGTTGATATCATTTGAATTTATCATTATCACAAATAATGTAAGAGCATGGACACTATCAGTATAACTATTATGTTTCAAGGTACTTCTATTGACATTGTTGTCTTTTACAGGTTTGCATAAATATTCAAGGTTTGTAATAAAAGTAAATGGACAGTTTCACCAAATATGTCACAATTATGACCATTAATTATCATAATTAATATGTAACATTATTGGTTTTTTTTCTATGTAAACATCACAGATGAATACACAGAAGCTCTGAAGGTAAGAACATACAATGTTTATTTTTAGATAAGATAGTTTACTCCGATAAAGCCCAGTGCTTTCAGTTGGTGCTTTTGATTGTTGTCATCATCACGAGTAAATTATCCAGGCATTAAACAAGATGTTGTCATTCTTTAATCTACTCATTTAGAGTGCATTTAAGCAGGCCAATCAGCTACACGTGAATGTCTATAAGATGAAAGGCCAGGCAGAAGGTGGTGCAGTAAAGGCAGAGGTGAAGGAACTAAAAATAGATCCCAGACCTGCTCCGCCGTATCGAGCAAGAGTCAAGATGGCAGATAAGGAGACCCAGGTGACTCCCGAGCGGGACTCGGTAAGCAGTTTGCAATCTTGAAAATGTAACAGAAAAATCAAGTTGTCTGTTATTGCAAATATTTTATGATTAATTATTTTAACTGTTTTGACAATATAACTGAAACCCCAGTCATCCTCAAGTTGTTTATTATTTAAAGCATATTTTGTTATATACAATTTTGGGAGTAATTCTGGGCTGGGTCTTTTGCATACTGAGACAGTTTAAGAATGAGAACCTGTTTCTCCTATATAAGCAGGTTGTGGCCAAGGAAAACAAAGGGATGAAAACCGAGGAGGAAGCAGTGCCCGCATGGTTCAAATCCTACATGGACAGGGTACTGTACTTTAAAAATTAGGATATGAAGCTCTTTTTATTTAGAGTTTGTTTTAGATTGTTTTGGGAAAAGAATTGCAATTTCTCTGATATCACATATTACAAACCTGAGAAACAAGCATGTCTTATTTAATATGTTTGTTTTCTTGAATTTGGTACAAATTGTTGTTGTTTCAAAATTGTTCTCTATCCACTTTTCAGTTCAAAGACCAAGTGGTTCGGGAGGTGGTCGACAGAATGTGTAGTGAGTTTTCTGGCCAGTGTTGCACACACAGAGCCACAGATCTTCCAGCTGAGGAGCCAAGCACCTCTGGCACTCAGAAACCTACTAGCTCCACAACACAAAGGACCTCTAGCTCCACAACACAAAGGACCTCTAGCTCCACAACACAAAGGACCTCTAACTCCACAACACAAAAGGCCTCTAGCTCCACAACACTAAAAGCCTCTAGCTCAACTCCAAATTGCAGTAGCTGCAAAGGACCAGCCACTGGGGGAGGATACCAGTGCAGGTGAGAATGTCCTGTTTTAGAAATCTTGCTGAGACACCTGTTGACTGTTTAATGTGTCAGCTTATCTCAAGGATATTTAAACAACACACACTGTTTTTAACAGTGGTTCCCAAACTTTTTTCTTGAAGCCCCTTTCTGAAAAATAAGAACTCTATATTTGTGTGTGTATATATATATCAGTATCTCACAAAAGTGAGTACACCCCTCACATTTTTGTAAATATTTGATTATATCTTTTCATGTGACAACACTGAAGAAATGACACTTTGCTACAATGTAAAGTAGTGAGTGTACAGCTTGTATAACAGTGTAAATTTGCTGTCGCCTCAAAATAACTCAGCACACAGCCATTCATGTCTAAACTGCTGGCAACAAAAGTGAGTACACCCTTAAGTGAAAATGTCCAAATTGGGCCAAAGTGTCAATATTTTGTGTGGCCACCATTATTTTCCAGCACTGCTTTAACCCTCTTGGGCATCACGTTGACACTGGAGTCCTCTTCCGCTCCTCCATGACGACATCACAGAGCTGGTGAATGTTAGAGACTTTGTGCTCCTCCACCTTCCGTTTGAGGATGCCCCACAGATGCTCAGTAGGGTTTAGGTCTGGAGACATGCTTGGCCAGTCCATCACCTTCACCCTCAGCTTCTTTAGCAAGGCATTGATTGTCTTGGAGGTGTGTTTGGGGTCGTTATAATGCTGGAATACTGCCCTGCGGCCCAGTCTCTGAAGGGAAGAGATCATGCTCTGCTTCAGTATGTCACAGTACATGTTGGCATTCATGGTTCCCTCAATGAACTGTAGCTCCCCAGTGCCGGCAGCACTCATGCAGCCCCAGACCATGACACTCCCACCACCATGCTTGACTGTAGGCAAGACACACTTGTCTTTGTACTCCTCACCTGGTTTCCGCCACACACGCTTGACACCATCTGAACCAAATAAGTTTATCTTGGTCTCATCAGACCACAGGACATGGTTCCAGTAATCCATGTCCTTAGTCTGCTTGTCTTCCACAAACTGTTTGCAGGCTTTCTTGTGCATCATCTTTAGAAGAGGCTTTCTTCTGGGATGATAGCCATGCAGACCAATTTGATGCAGTGTGCGGCATATGGTCTGAGGACTGACCCCCCCCCCTTCAACCTCTGCAGCAATGCTGGCAGCACTCGTACGTTTATTTCCCAAAGAGAACCTCTGGATATGACGCTGAGCACGTGCACTTAATTTCTTTGGTCGACCATGGCGAGGCCTGTTCTGAGTGGTACCTGTCCTGTTAAACCGATGTATGGTCTTGGCCACTGTGCTGCTGCTCAGTGTCAGTTTCACTGGCTTATTGGGCCCAATTTGGAAATTTCACTTAGGGGTGTACTCACTTTTGTTGCCAACGGTTTAGACATTAATGATGTCTAAAAACCATGTGGTTTTACCGTAAGGGTACAACGCCGCATCCAGCCCTTAAAATCACCACTTGCAAGGTGGCTATTCTAGAACAAGTCACTGCATATAAATACTTGGGCATCTGGTTGGAAACTTCACTTTCTTTCTCCATCCACATATCAAAGCTGCAATCTAAGGTCAAGGCCAAGCTTGGTTTCCTTTACAGAAACCGCTCTTCCTTCACCACTTCTTACAAACTTACTCTAATTCAAATGACCATTCTACCCATGTTAGACTATGGAGACACTATATACAGGGTTGCTTGCAAGTCCACTCTATCAACTCTTGACACTTTTTACCATTCCGCTATCAGGTTTGCCATAAATGCTCCTTTCAATACACACCACTGCGCTTTATATTCATCTGTCAACTGGCCCTCCCTTCACAATCGGTACAAAATTCACTGGTTCACTTTCATTTACAAGACCCTTCTCGGCCGCTCACACCCTTACTTGGGTCACCTGCTGCAGCCGAAGCCTGTCACATACAACACCCGGTCCTCACTTCGTCTTCAATTACATATTCCCAAAACTAACTCTGCCTTTGGTCTTGCTTCTTTTGAATCTGCTGCCGCTCGTGACTGGAATGCCCTGCAAAATATTCTCAAACTAGATGCACTAATTTCAATTTCATCTTTTAAAACTATTATCTCATCCTTGTTCACGGACACATGCAGTTTCTTCTCTACATAATCATTTTGTGTTGTCTACTGTGTTATTTTAAATTGTATTTATTTTTATTGTTAACCTGTATGTATTTCTAATGTACTGTATTTATTTTAGCCCCATTACCTTTCCCTAAGTGGTTATTCCACTTGACAGGCCGCCATTGTAAATAAGAACTTGTTCTTAATGACTTGCCTGTAAAAATAAAGAAGAAGAAAAAAAAAAAAAGAAAATGGCTGTGTTGAGTTATTTTGAGGGGACAGCAAATTTACACTGTTATACAAGCTGTACACTCACTACTTTACATTGTAGCAAAAATGTGAGGGGTGTACTCTTTTGTGAGATACTGTGTGTGTGTGTGTGTGTGTGTGTATATATATATATATACCGATAAATAGATAATGTCTTACAAATGTGTTATTTAGTTATTGCTGATGTAATTTACTTGGTGCAATTTCTTCTCTCTATGTGCTTTGTGGCACAACATATGCAGAAAGGAAAGCTTGATGTAGTCAGCAACAGTAACTAAGGGAAGTGGGCCTTAGGTCTCCTCTCTCTGCAGTTATAAAGGAATAGTTCACCATAAAAATAACATTCTCACATAATTTATCTTGAGTGGTGGTGGCGTAGTGGCTAAAGCACAGGGCTGTTAATCAGAAGGTCCTTGGTTCGAACCCCACGGCCAACACCATTGTGCCCTTGAGCAAGGCACTTAACTCCAGGTTGCTCTGGGGGGATTGTCCCTGTAATAATTGCACTGTAAGTTGCTTTGGATAAAAGCGTCTGCCAAATGCATAAATGTAAATTTACTCACCATCATCCCATCCAAGATGCATATGACTTTCTTTCTTCTGCAGAACATAAACACAGATTTTTGGAAGAATATCTCAGCTCTGTTTATCCATGCAAATCTAGTGAAAGGTGACCAGACATTTCAAGCTCTAGAAATCACATAAAGGCAGCATAGAAGTAATCGAAATGACTCCAGTGGTTAAATCTATTTTCACATTAAGTAAAGTTGGAGATTTATAGGAAAAAAATGTATTGATCTGAGTCATATGGATTACTTTTATACTGCCGTCATGTAATTTTTGGATCTTGAAAGGTCTGGTCACCTTTCACTTGCATTGTATGGACCAATAGAGCTGTAAAAGATAGAAAGTCATACACATCTGGGATGGCATGAGGGCGAGTAACCGATGAGAGAATGTTCATTCTTTGGTAAACTATCACTTTAAGGGGTTTAGCAATTTTGCAGTGTGTGGTTATGAAGTTGCAGAAATTCCATGCATGTTTAAGAGCCATTACAAAGAAACTTGGCAAAAGCACTTGCAAAGATGCTCTGGTCTGTAAAGCAACATTTAATGAGGTTTTGCAACAGTTGCCATGGTGTCAGGGTCTTTGGACATTTTTTGAATTTTAATGTTGAGATGTTGCTTCTGTCATGTTGAGTTAGACTAGGATGCTGACATGCTGTTTTATTGGTATAGCACATTCTATATATCTTTTGATATCAATGAGATAATTTTGTTTATAAGTCTCTTTTATGTGCAGTGTTTGTCCATCTTGCATCTTATGTGAGCCGTGTAGTCATAAACATGATCCCAGCCACAACCTGAAGAGAACAAGGACTCCTTTGTCTGTCCCCGAACGTGGAGTTACTCCAGAACCCAGGCAAGCAAAAATAAACACTTTGTGCTCAAAATGTACTCTGAACTGCATTGATAGCATTACTGATGGCACTTCTTCAATAGCCAGAATTTTGTCTTCTATATTAGTTCTCAACTGGCGTAGCTTCAGGAATCAGATTGTTTACATTGGACATCAAGTGGCGACCCAACACAGTACCAATATTGTTTATCGTACAAAAGTATAAAATTAACCCTAAAATAAAACATTGATATGTATTAGTATTACCATGAGCTGTATAGGCATAACAATATACTAAAACCTTTATTTGGGTTGACACTAGTTTAGGGCCACTGTTGTACATAAATTAAATGGTTGTTATCTCTGGTTTATAATCTGGAATGTGTATTTGGCTTAATTACACTAGCCAAATAATTGTTTTATTAACTTCGTTTTTTTCTCACTTAGGTTTCTGAGGCGGGGTGACAGGACAGTGCGAAAGGCTGAGAGACAGCGGCTGAAGGCCGAAAGGAGGCAGTTGAAGGCAGAGGTGAAGGAGATAAAGAAGAAGCTGAGGTTGGAGAAGCGAGGTCTGCTGTGGAGTGGAACTTCCAATGGGACCAGCAGCTCATGCATCGCCCCCGCTCCTGTCCCGTCTCTAGGCCCAGGACCAGCCCCAGCTCCGTCCCTGTGCCCAGACCCTCAAACGTCCAGTCCAGAGTAAGGGCCACACTGAGAGGGGTCAGGGCTGGGTGACCTTTCTACCCAGCCCAGAACAATCATTTTCAAGATTATCACATTGTCTGTTATAGTTGAGTTATCGCGGGCAAGTGGATGGAACTACCTCAAAATACACCCGCTGCCTTTATGTATTACGTCCTTTTGTACTTTTTTTGATATGAGCTTCAAGGAAAAGACAGACGCTGAAACAAAGCTGTTCTGATGATCCTCTGTGCACTCAAACCAGGGGTTCCAAGGTCTTCTGCTCCACCTTGGTGCCCACAATGACTGCCTTGTTTCTGGATGAGAATCTACCTGATGGCACTTGTCTGGAGCCAGGCACCAAGTTCATCAAGTACTGGAAGATGAGGAACACTGGCAACATCAGCTGGACTTCTGATACCAAGGTACTTAAGACAAACAGATACACTTTGTAATTTGCTAGAGGTTATACATTGGAATTTGTTCCTTTTTGGATTGGTTGTACTCTTGGAAAAGTTTCCACACCTGTTGTGGGCATAATGTTGTTGTGTTTGTAGTTGATGTTTATGTGGGGCGATCTGACCCTGGGTTCATGGGAGCAAAAAGAGGTTGCAGTGCCCTTTCTGCAGCCGGGTCAGGTTGGTGTGGTGAGCGTGGCATTTGTGGCACCCCTGCTGGATGGTACCTACACATCTCACTGGCGCCTGGCACACTGTGGGATGCACTTTGGGCCCAGAGTGTGGTGTAGCATTTTAGTCGTGCCAAGCTCAGGGCAGAAACTCAAATCCCACTGCAGCAAAACACTGGTGAGTGAAGAGTAACTTTTAAACAACGCAAATGTTCCAATTCTGTTTCCTTTTTATGGGTAAAAGAACAGAATGTTAAAACAGTATAGAGTTCCTGAGGTAGTAATCAAATACATCATTGTTTTTTGTAGAGGACTGATCTCTGTCTAATGGGGAAAGGCACCAGAGACTGTAATGCTCAAGTGTCTACCAGCTCCTGGAGAGAATGCTACATCCCCTCTGTGGACTTACTAACAGCGCATGTATGTACTGCCAGGCACAACATCTCTTCGTTATGTTAGTTCATGTGACGTGTGCCCAACTAATGTCCAAAGTCTTGTTTTTCAGGATCTGTTGTCTTTTGAGTTGCTGGATATAAACATTGTGCAAGAACTGGAGAAAGTCCAAGCAAACCCTCCAGTTGGTAAGGCCTCATTCTAGGAACAATTATGTAATAAATCCTCAGAGTCTGTTCTGTTATATGAATAATTAGTTGGGCCTAATTTTTAAATCATTTTGTAATCTCTTAAGATATGACCCACTGTGTATCTCCACCTCCTCATCATGGATCCTTGTTTGGAAAGCATGGAAAGGGACTAGGCAAAGTTGAGGCTGGACATTCAGGTGGGAAAAAAACTCAAGGTTAGAGCATCTAAGCATCTTAATCTGGAATTGTCACTGAATATCACCAATATATGGGATCTACTGATTTGTACGTATTATAGTTATTGCTGTACATCTGCATGCTTCTGCAGAGAGAAGCCAGGAGGGACACATTCAAAAACTGCAACAGATGCAAATGGACACAATTTTATATATATATATATATATATATATATATATATATATATATATATATATATTATACACTGCTGTTCTAAAGTTTGGGATCACTTGACTGAAAAGTTCTTAAAAATCCTAAAAACCTTTGGATCTGAAGGTGTATGCTTAAATGTTTGAAATTAGTTTTGAAGACAAAAATATAATTGTGCCACCATATTAATTTATTTAATTACAAAACAATTTTTTTTTTTTTTTAAAAATGGATGATTTGGACCGAATAATAAAGAAAAAGAAGCTAATAAGTGCCCAGTGCCCATCTCCTTCAATACTATTTTAAAAGCATCCCAGGGTGATACCTCATGAAGTTGGTTGAGAAAATGTCTGCAAATTCTAGACTACTTTGAAGATCCTAAAATATAACATAGTTTTGATTTATTTTTGAATATTTATAGTCACAACATAATTCATAGTTCGATCATCATTTAAAAAAGCATTTATTGCTAAAATGGTCAATGATGTGGTAAGGGACCATCTGATTAAATTTCTTGGTATTATTCATCTTCAGTGTGGAATTACTGACAATACTTCGGCTCCCTATATGCAAATTACTCAGTCTGCGTAGTGCATCTACTCCCTACGGGGTCACCATCTTACCCTAGGGGGGGCACCAGAAACTCATACCAAGATGTGGGTGAAAAACAGATCAGCATTTAAGTCCTTTTTTACTATCAATTCTCAGTTCACTTTCACATTCTTCTTTTGTTTTTGGTAATTCGCATTATTCTTGCATATTGCACCTACTAGGCATGGAGGAGAATTTATAGGAAAAAGGGCTTAAATATTGATCCTCACCCACACCTATCATTCTGAAGATATAGAGTTAACCACTGATCTATCCCTATAAGTCCCCAAAACTTTGAGGCCACTGTAGATATTTTATGTGAATATCATAGAAGTGGTGGTGGTGGTGTAGTGGTCTAAACCACATAACTGGTAATCAGAAGGTTGCTGGTTCGATCCCCACAGCCACCACCATTGTGTCCTTGAGCAAGGCACTTAACTCCAGGTTGCTCCGGGGGGGGATTATCCCTGTAATAAGGGCTCTGTAAGTCGCTTTGGATAAAAGCGTCTGCCAAATGCATAAATGTAAATTAATATCAGCACAAGTTTCTTTAGAACTTCACATCAGTGAATAGTAATGGGTGGTTGAAAATGAAACTGTGACTATGGCCGGAATTATTCTTGCTGCATCTGCACAGGCGCAAGGGTGTGTGCACCAACGATCTGGAATAAAAACACATTCATAACTAGGCATGTCACAGGGCACAACTAAGAGGCTGATGGGCTGGACGCCACCCGCGGGATGCTTTTTGAGTACATTGATTCTTTTTTTTTTTGTGCTTTCTGTATTATAATTCTCTTCTAAAACATAGAAAAGCAGAGACAATGTACTTGGAGTATAAAGGACTTCAGTTTTGTTTTACAACCAGATTTTTAGATGTTGTGGATGATATGCGAAAGAGTAGAGCAAGGATACTGTTTTAGTGAATTTGTGGCTTGTTCTCTGTTAGTGTTACAGCCTCACAGACCGAATGAGCCTCTGGAAATTCTAACCAATGAGGAAGGAGATGAAGACATCAGCGGGACACAGTTTGTGTGCGAGACTGTGATCCGTTCTCTCACTCTGGAGGAGGAACCAGAACGCAAGCCTAAAGGCAAGGTTCGGCCTAAACTGAGCAGGCCTGATGGTGAGACTCGAGTTTAAGTCAGTATTCTGGATGGGACTATCTGTTTTCCCAACCAAAGGCAGATGTTGAGGAAATGTTTGAAAACAGAAATTACACACTACCACACTTTTTTTTTTACATGATCTGTTATCTATTTATGTTTTGAAAGAGTGACCAGTGGCTCTCAATTATTTTGCAGTTCATGACCTTGCTCGCTTTCAGGAGAGATCTTTGCTGGCGAAGAATGACAGACATTTGGCTCCAGCCCCTTTGCCAAAACCATTCATTAAAGAAGAGCCGATCATGCCAGGTGATGCACTGTTCAACAGCAATTTGGTAACACTTTACAATAAGGTTCCATTTGTTAACATTAGTTAATGTATTAGGTGTCATGAACTAACAGTGAACTATATATTTGTTTTACAGCATTTCATAATATTTGTTAATGTTAGTAAAAATGTATTACTGTATGTTGGAATTAACATTAACCAATGTAAAAGTATTGTTCATTGTTAGTTCATTTTAACTAATGTTGTTAACTCATTTTAACAAATATAACCTTATTGTAAAAGGTTACCATCATTTGAAATAATTTTTTGTGCATTCTCTACCTTGTTATTTTTTATATCACTATTAGGTGAACAGACATGCCGAATCTGCTGAAATAACTGCAAATTAGGCATGCCCTTGAGCTTGCCAACTTAAATCTGCATTCTCTTCTGTTAAGCTGTATCTTTCAGTTCACATATGTGATTATTCCTATAGTCTTTTCAGAGGCACTGATTGACTCAAATGAAAACCTCTACACCGACCCAGCTGTGCAGGAGGAGAATGAAGAGGAAGTGCAGAATAGGGGTCGCGAAAATGATCAAGAAGAAGCAGGAGAGTGGGATGAGGTGAGCAGCCAGGTGTCCTCTGCCTCATCAGAGGACTACATTGTCATCCTGCCTGACTGCTTCGATACTTCCAGGCCCCTAGGAGAATCGATGTATAGCTCAGCAATGTCCCAGGCTGCAGTCCCCCTCACCAACGAGCCAGATGCAATGCAGATCCTGAGCACTGCTGAAGGAGAGCCCAAGGAACCTAGCCCAGTTCCAGCTCTTCAAAACAGCCTGAACAGAATGCTCTGCACCTCACAGATACTAGATACCCCCGCTCTAATTCAAGAGATGGTACCTCCACCCATAACTCTGTCTCCAGCACCATCTCTTCGAACCCACAGGTAAAAAAAAAAAAGAGAACTCTCTAATTGATAAATAAAATATTATGCATTCACTGTCATTTCATTGTAATCATGATTCTTTTTCAGATCAGTGAGACCTCATTATCTTGAGTTAGGACCAGAGGCCTCTGAGGAGAACACATCATGCCAACATGAGGATGACTCAAGTGGTGAGACTTCTGCAAGGCTTTGTATCATTTGTGGAAAAATGTATAGAAGAATATTTTAAAATAGCTCATAAAAGGTGCTGTTATAATAGATGGATTAAATTGGGTGATCAGTAAGACTGTATTTGATATTTTAACTGCCTATTACATGCATTATGTAAGCACATAAACACTTAATGGGTAGAAAGTATTTAGTAACTGATATAATGAAAATTACATATGATTACCAATAGTCCAAAATTCACTATAATGGCCAAATTCATGCTTTTTTCACTATATCCATATCCATTTGACTGTCACACAGTTTTGCTTCTAGGCAAAAACACAGTTTCACAATTCCTCATAACGTACAAATAATGTACATGACTGTTTTAAGGGGTCAGAACATACTCTTTTTAAATAATTGTATTTTCTTCTCTGAGGTCCACTGATAATGTTAGTAAAGTTGTTTTTTTGTTTTGTTTTTTTTTACCAAAACTTTTCGACCCTGTCTATGACGCTCTGTCTAAAACGCTTGGTGTTGGTCTAAGCCCCTCCTTAAAACTTCAACGTAAATGCTCACTGTTATGATTTACTAACATCGTGCAGCCCCTCAAGTATAGCCATTTTTGAAACTTAATTGGAAGAGAATGAAAAAGTGCCACAACATTATAAAACTAAATTTTATGGTTTACACACAACGCACAGTAGCACCATAATTTATCAAACAGTCATGATATTTGAATGAAATTGTTTACTTAAGGTTTTGCAATTGGGTCCCATAGTATTTTTAACCGCCCCATTATTCAATAACAGTTCCTTTGCAAAGCTTGAATCATATTATCACAAGCAATCCACCTTGAAATGAGCCGGGAAAAAATGCACATACATAGTCCAAAGCACGGTGAATAGATGCACACACATACAGTATCACACCAGAAATGGTCAAAGATGTCCATCTAGTGCATGAATACTTACACCAACAATTAAAAATAGCACAGATGGGTGCGAGAAGGCATCCAGGATGCGTTTGTGCTCAAAACAGCAAGACCCAGAGTAGCTGATGAAATAAAATGGTTTCTTCTTTTCAGAGTTGAAATTTGACACCACGTCTTTTAAAAAGATACATGATAATGGTCAAAGACATCTGTCTAGTGCATATTTATATACAAAAATAATACAAAATAGTCTCTCTCTGTTTACGAACTGAAGCACCAGTGGGTGGGGCCAAGGTTGCGATGATTTAAAATAGGCGTTGATGCTGTTGCTGTAGAGGTGTTCATGAATTAATTAATCCATTAGTGAAATAGGGAAGTTTTGGAAGTAGATAACGAGGCGTCTTTCAGCTTGGTATGAATAAATGCTTTTATTGCATTGGGAAGTTTTGAAATTTATAGTATGTTTTATAAAAGAATGACTTCTTATATGTCAAAATATCAAGGAAATTAGATTCCTCTTGACATGACCCCTTTCAAATGAAATGCTTGTTTGAGGGCAGTTCTCCAAATATGCATCTGCTACACAATGTATATGCCAGAAGAAGAAACAAATAACCACCAGGATGTAGTGTGACCAATAATTATTATCTTGCCATCTAAAATGCATCATGTGCTTGCAAAGTAAACACAATGGGTATGTTCCCCTGAGGCAACAGAAGCACAAGCATATTTGTAGTTTGAGCTATCCTAAAAGTTTTGTCTTTGCTTTGTCCCAGAGTGCAGATCAGCTCATTTAGAGGCCCCTGTTAGTGCCTTTGCCTGCAGCTCCCAGGATCTCAGGTAAAGCCATACAGTGAGGTCATATCTCTGAAGTCCTTTACTAGTCACACATGTGTTAAAGATTTGTCGCATCATAATGTTTCAGTAAAGTGAAAATGATCATGTTTTGAAATGTCATAAATGTAGTATAAATTCAAGTGCAATTGCAGAGGAAATGGCTGTGCTGACAATGCTTTCCTGTGGTCGACCACACATTTTCTCTGTCATAATACAGCCAACATAAATTGCACACTATTTAGCACACACCAGTCTTTAACAATAGAGCCAATCACATTCACTTTTAGCTATCTAACTCAGTCTTGTTTCATAACTGTTAAAGATCTCTCCCGTCATCCTGTTTTGCTACCAGAGAACTCCTTTGACATGATTTTAAACTTTTGCAGGGTGAATCATGGTGGTTTGACAGAGGGCCTGGTGAAGGGAGCACTCTCTGTGGCTGCCTCTGCTTATAAAGCACTTTTCACAGGCCAGAGCACACCTGCGCAGGTGTTATATTTTTTCTCACTAGTGCACGACACTCCTTGTAGAATTAGATTTTAGACATAATCTTCACAGAACTATATTTACTAACAATGCAAAAAATGTTAATGAGGGAAAAATTAACGAGTGCATCTTTAACAAGAAAGTAAACAGACTGCATCACAGTTTTGCAGAAAGCAATTGCATGCAAAGTGGTTGTTTTATATAATAAATAATGCATCATGATTGTTGCACAATGCATTGTGTGTAGTCTGGATTTCCTGCATTCTTTGTTATCATACTAATACTAATATTGGTTTGGTTCTCTCTCAGCCACCTGCTGTTGACCCAGCCTGTGGGGAAGCCTCCATGATGGCTGTATTGCAGGAGATGGGTTTCAGTAACCAGCCACTTAATCAGAGGTTGCTAAGGAAGCATCATTACAATTTGCTTGATGTGGTCAGCGAGCTGGTGCAGTTGACTGACAGTGAATGGCACATCTCAAGACACTAGGAAGCACTGTGGTACCCTTAATGACCACAATATGGAAATCACTTCATGCTACAGGATTCTCTGCAAAAGAGGAGTGGGGAGTGTTAAATGACCTTTATGTGCTTTGTTAGAGACTCTTGAAAAAGAGAACTGTCACACAACTGACAATAGCTGCAATGACGCAATTACTTGATTGTATAATTTTAGTTTTATGTTTATAGGACATTATGAATGGGAAAACAATATATGGTTTATTTAGCAGTCTTCATGCTATCTGTGTATGTGCCCAACTAACACATATAGACTGCCATTCAGGTATATTTTGTTTTGCTTGATAAGACACAAGCACTCATTTGTCGACAATGTCCTGAGGGTTGCAGTTTGTTTGAACACATTTGCCTCTTGGAGGAAAGATAAGCAAGGAATGCCTGTGTTGATTTTGTTAATTGTCACAGTAACCTCTATATTTGTACATCTTATTATCAATCACACTAATTCATATAATGCTACATTAAGGTGTTGGGCTACCAAAGTAATAGGAATGTGCAATGAGTTTTTCAGTCATGCTTAACACGGCCAGAGGTCAAAGTTTTTGCTAGGTACCAATTTTGGTCATCTTGATCATTTTCTTGTACTGCCTATGGCTTTTGGTGTCAAACACAGTGAATAAAAACATTCCATATTAACAGTTGTTGGAAGGGATTGCGTGTGGAATTACTTTCATCATGTGACTAGATATGCAAGTTTACAAGAGCTATTTTTACCAAATCATCAGCTTTCGTCTAGATTGCCCCAATCAGCAGAACTGCTTTTGGTTAATGTACACACATAGGAATTGCTGAAACGGTGGAATGTTCTAAAGGTTAAAAAAGTTATTCCTTTAGCCAGCTTCCTCTTAAGTGCACAGGAACTGTGCACAGATTCCCAACCCCCATGTTTTCCTTGTTTCTTGCAATTTATGAAAATAAAATAGTTTTAGTAGATGTCACATTATTGAAATAATGTATTTTGGGGAAGAAAATATATATAGCTGAAACTTTCCTAACAAAACAAATTTAAATACAATAAATTCAAAGTTGACCATTCCGGCTAAGCATAAACTGGATAAAAATAACCATATGGGGTTCAACTAAATGTATTGCCCACAATTTGTAGTTTTTGACAAGAACGAGATGTTCTCGAGATTTGTTTTCCACAACTGGCCTGTTAAAATTGTGTATTCAGATTCAACCAGTCAAAAAGGCTGCAATATCGCTTATGACCACAAGGTGCCCACAGAATCTCAAACAGCTGATGATCAAAGCGGGAAGTAGTTGCGTAGTCGACAGTTCACACGCGAGTGAGTGAGTCTTCAAGATTGCATGTTACGCGGTGTGTTTTCAGTAACACATGCAACGAATGACAATAATCTGCTGGGAAAGTGAAGATATCAAGCCAGAATGTTTCGATGAATTCACAGTAGGTGGAAAAATGTTGTGTGGACATTTGACACAAATGCATTTGCGTTATGACACGAGTTAATGAAGATTGACTGTTGATGAAGGAACCTGGAATTAATTCTAGATGATCTTTTGTGAGTTTGAAACGGCCAGTCGTCTGCTGCATGGCATTGTGAGATTGTATATCGTTCTTAAAAAGGTGTTAGTGCTTTTAAACATTATGCGTGTCTCGAAACCTAGTGAGCTCCCTTCCTACACAGTATTTTGGGCATCCTTTGAGTCAGCTAGAATCAGCTTGTGACGTCTGCAAATTATGCTGTCTAGGTTAACAGATAGGAGTCCTATCTGTTGTGCATATGCTACTAGTCATACTAGCATGGTTAATGCTAAAATAACATCGACTTTCACCATATTTACCTCATAAAACTACCAGCTTTTGCATGAATTTGCTTTCATTTTTCTCAACTCGAAACTTGTGACATTAACATAGCGGTGTCATGGCCGTGTATAAAACGGTTTCTAATGTAGTTTGAATTAACATTTTTACTAGAGACACTTACATGACACTTTAAGTCAATAGAAATTAAAATAAATTGTGATGAGAGTAAAACTGCTCGGACACCAATAACAGCGTCTCACTTTGAACCAGATTTTAAAGGAATATTCCGGGTTCATTACAATTTACGCCCAATTTTCAGCATTGGTGGCAAATGTTGATTACCACACAAAATTATTAAGACTCGTCCCTCCTTTTCTTAAATAGAAAAAAGAAGAATCTGGGTTACAGTGAGGCACTAACAATGGAAGTGATTGAATCATCCATCAACATTAAAATACGAGTTGTTTCAAAAGTATAGACACACAAGATAAACAATATGTGTGTTAACATGATTTTAATGCGATAAAATCGCTTAGAAACCTTTTCTGTGTAAAGTTAGGACCAAATTTACAACTTATTTTCCATGACAATGTGATGTCATCAAACCTTAAAATGACTGTAAAAATGACTAGTTAAACAACTTTACAGCTCAAATAATACATGAGTTTTAACAGAAGAATTAATGTAAGTGCTTTTATAAAATTATAAGCTTCAAATTTCTGCCTTTTAAACCCTCCAAAAATTGGCCTCATTCACTTCAATTGTAACTGCATCACTGTAACTTTGATTTTTTAGGAGGGACGAGTCAAAATATTTTTTTGTAGTAATCAACATTATGCCACAAATGCTGTCGAATGAGCTTAACTTTTGTTAAACTTGGTATATTCTTTTAAGTGAAAACTTTGGCATGAATTCTACATTTAGACATAGTTCAAAAAGATAAAACTATAGAACTTCATAATGATTCTTCAAATATCTTTGGAGTTTTATTGTTTTACAGTTATTTGGGGCCATCTTACCATTTTACTATAGTTTTATTGTACGAGCTAGATGTCTGGTTTCTTTATGTAATGTATAACGAGAATGATGCATTATTTGTCACCTTAAAGGTTTAGATCACCCAAAAATGAACATTCTCTTATCATTTACTCACCCTTTTGCCATCTGAGGTGTGAATTAATTTCTTTCTTCTGCAAAACACAAATAAAGATTTTTAGAAGAATATCTCAGCTCTGTAGGTCCATACAATGCAAGTAAATGGTGATCAGGCCTTTGATGCTCCAAAAGAGATCAATTCAGCATAAAATAATCAATTCAACTCCAGTGGATTGATCTATGTCTTCTGAAGCAATCTAGTTGGTTTTGGGTGAGAACAGACTAAAATAAAAAATAATTCTCACTGTACATCTTGACAGCTGTCTCCTTGGCGATCATTTCAAGCTTGAGTACACTTCCTACAGCACCATCTAGTGCTCTGCGCATGTGTCAAGTACTAAGAAGAGCTTGAAAATATGATCATGCCTAGAAACTGCAATGGCAAGATGTACAGTGAAAAAGGAGATTCATTTTGGTTTTTATCACCCAAAACCAACTGGATCGCTTCAGTAGACATAGATTAAACAGCTGGAGATTTATGGATTATTTTTATGCTGACTTTGTCTACTTTTTGGAGTTCTGGTCACCATTCACTTGCATTGTATGGACATACAGAGCTGAGATATTCTTCTGAAAATCTTTTTTGTGTTCTGCAGAAGAAAGAAAATCATACACATCTTAGATTGTATGAGTGTGTGTAAATGATGAGAGAATTGTAATTTTTGGGTGAACTATCCCTTTGTTAATTATACAGAGTATTCAGAGTATGTTGGTTGATTTTCTCCTCAATTATGTATCTACAATACATAAGTATTTCTCTTTTCATTGTTGAGGTCTTTGGTTTTGGTCACATTAGATCTTGCATTGTGGAAATACACCATTATGACCCAAAACAAACAAGGAGAGACACGGAGGCTTTCCAAATGGATGGAGTACGGCAGTATCAGTGGGGAAGGACAGTGGGATCCATGCCCTACCTGCCAGGGCACAGGACGTATACCAAGAGGTCAGTGGCTCTGTTAACATGACACTATCTTTATATGTTATCACGTAAAATGGAAGTACCATGGGCAGTTTGGGCTCATAGACACACTATTCCTCTTATTCTCTCTTGCTGTGACTCTTGGCTTCTCTAGGTCAGGAGAATCAACTTTTGGCAGTCATTCCTTGCAGTGACCAAAGACTGAAACCTCAACACACGTAAGTATCACTATGAAAAGTACTGTATACTTCTGCAATTCCTTCTGTCACGAGATTCAATAACATTTATTTTACTCCACTATACAGTATGGGTCTGTTGTCCATTGTACTCTCAAATGTGTGAATAACATGGTTAATGTCCCACAGGAAACTGTATGTGTGCATATCAGTGGGACTATGCCTACTGACATGCTCACTGATCCTGTTTTTCCTCTTCCCTCGGAGTATGGATATGTCAGCTGTGGACCTAAAGTCATCTATGGTCTATTTCACTCCAAATACAGTTAAAATGGTAGTCACAGTAAGTGATCCTAAGTATTAATCACGCCACTAAGAAGTGCCTTTTGTATTGCATACATTTCTTAACTTGTATTCCTCTGTCAATATTATCCATTCTTTAGAATGAACTGAACATCACCAATCAAAACTTTGTGAGTATCCAAACTGAAGATATTGATGTGCAAGCACTGATTTTAGAGACTGTGGTTGGCAAGACCAAAATCTCAAATGTCACCATACTGCCACCTCGATCTGAGAAAAAGGTAAAACTTAATTTAAAAACCTATGTCAATCTTGACCATTACTTAAATTCATAATTTTTCTTTTTTGTCACAGATCACAGTTGTATCTGACATTGTTATTGATGACCCAGGCCTTAAGTAAGTAATCAATACTTATCATAAATACAGTGGCATGCAAAAGTTTTGGCAAACCAGATAAAAATTTCTGTTGCTGTGAATAGCTAAGCGAGCAAAAGATGGTCTGATTTCCAAAAGGCATAAAGTTAAAGATGACACATTTCTTTATTATTTATTTATTATAAATATTTTAGGCAATTTTACTTTTTTATTTCCGTCTTTTACAGTTTAAAAAAAAAGGAAATGGGCCAGAGGCAAAGGTTTGGGCACCCTGCGTGGTCAGTATTTAGTAACACCCCTTTGGCAAGTATCACAGCTTGTAAACGCTTTTCGTGGCCAGCTAGGATTCTTTCGATACTTGTTTGGGGGATTTTCGCACATTCTTCCTTGCAAAAGGCTTCTAGTTCTGTGATTCTTGGGCCGTCTTGCATGCACTGCTCTTTTAAGGTCTATCCACAGATTTTCGATGATGTTTAGGTCGGGGGACCGTGAGGATCATGGTAAAACCTTCAGCTTGCGCCTCTTGAGGTCATCCATTGTGGATTTTGAGATGTGGGATCGTTATACTATAGTAGAAGCCATCCTCTTTTCATCTTCAGCTTTTTTACAGATGGTGTGATGTTTGCTTCCAGAATTTGCTGGTATTTAATTTAATCCATTCTTCTACCAGTGAAATGTTCTCCATACTGCTTGCTGCAACACAAGCACAAAGCATGATTGATCCACATTAACTTTCAGAGTGCTAGGCAGCTGCTTAGAAGAGCCCATGGCTACTGATTGTTGGGACAAGGTTGGAGGAGTCAGAGTATTTGTAAAGCTTTGAAATTTGCATCACCTGGCCTTTCGAAATGATGATTGTGTACAAGTCTTAGCTCTAACAAACTAATTAAGGTCTGAGACCTTGGTAAAAGTTATCTGAGAGCTAAAATCTCTCACTTTTGCATGGTGCTCCTTTCCTTTTTTCACTCTAAAATTGTGCAAAACATAAATAATACACTAATATTGCTTAAAATGGTGAAAATAATGTTTCATATTTAACTTTATGCCTTTTGGAGATCAATTAATCTTCTACTTAACTATTCACAGCAACATACATTTTGGCCAGGGGTGCCCAAACTTTTGCATGCCACTGTATATTAAAATGATTACTTATTGTGTTCCAGTACATTCTCAATATAGTGCCTGTAAAAAATCATCATACCCCTATTGTCTTACAGCCTGAAATCAAAACCCATTAAAATATATAAAAAAATAAACCATCTTTATTGACAAATTTAATAAACCAACAATTTTGAAAAGTGATCATACCCCTGGATTTAATACTTTGTTGAGCTACCTTTTGCTTTAATGACAGCCCATCAGTCTGTTTGGATATGTATTTACTAGCGTTGCGCTCCTAGATTGGGGAATCATTTCCCATTATTTCTAGCAGAATTGTTCCAGTTCAGTCAAGTCGTGGTGGGGTAAGCGGTGATGGACTGTTCTTATCAAGTCCATCCACAGGTTTTCTATTGGATTTAGGTCAGGGCTATAAGTAGACATCAATTGAAACTCTTTATTACACAAAATGTACACAGAAATCCTTCTCTAATGTCATACAATTTTTTATTTATTTTACAGTAACTACTGCAAATCACTTTCCATTCAGATTCACACCTTATTCTTGCATTTGCAGTAAGTATTGACCTTTATGTCAACCAAGTATCCTGCATTATCCCTATCTGTACAAACATAATTTAGCTGACTCATTTAATATTGGTTGTTAATATTGGCTGTGTTTTGAAAGGTGTTCTTCTTCATGCCTGGTATACCTTTGTAAATGTACAACATTCAATGAGATCAATTCATTTGAATCATTAATTGAATGGATTACTTTTATTTCTCACCATATAATGAAACTAATATGAATGGTAAATCATATTACAATTAAAGTTTTTTTCTCAGTGGCCAGTCAATTTGTTTTATGAAAGACATCCTTTATTTATTTAATTTAAAGTCAAATTTTTAACAATACTGTCAGTATTTTTTACATTATGGATTTGGACCTGTCTACCAAAAAAACAAATTTAAGTTACAGGGTGTTCTGCCAAAAACAAACATGCCCAAACTGAAATAATAAAAGGATTTATCCTTTTAAATGTAATACATTTCTAAATTCTGTTCTGTAAATTTGTAAATACATTTCTGTCATATGTATATTTCTTATTTAAAGGAATCTTTATTCTTATTCAGTTTCAATACAAGTTAAGCTCAATCGAAAGCATTTGTGGCATAATGTTGATTACCATATAATATATTTTTATTCGTTCCTCCTTTTCTTAAAAAAAAAAAAAAAAGCAAAATTCGAGGTAACAGTGAGGCACTTAAAATGGAAGTGAATTAATTAATGTTTGTGGTATGTAACATTATGCCACAAATGCTGTCGATTGAACTTGTATTGAACCTGGAATATTCCTTAAAATTTACTAGATTGTAAAACTCATTTTTAAACTATGAATGACATATTTCATTTGTTAGTTAAACAGAAATTATACACAGCATTTCATATTTAGAAAAGCTAATGTAAAATATATTTTGTTCTCTACAGACTGACTATCAGAGTCTCCTACTTGTCCCATTCAGAGCAAATGTCAACAGATACATATGAGTATATTGACTGTGGAGTGAATTCTACTGTCCCACATAACTTTCCTCTGCTCTGAGACTTTGACAGCCAATGTATGTCCCTGTATGCTGATGTTTAAAAAATAATCAAAAAATTCTTGTAATTTTATGCTCTAGTTTACAGTAGTCATTCATTTAAATAAGGTGTTGACTATATTGACAGTAACATATTAGATACAATATAAATGTCACAGGAATAATGAATGTTTACAGTTAATTTAGATCACTTGTTTATAATTTGTTAATAAGTGTTTACATTGTATAAACTTGTTTTAAAATGTGTATATCACATTAAATTGCACATTAAGATGTCTTTGCATTTTATTGAATTTATTCTTGAGCAAAAATCCAATTAGAACTCAATTATCCAATTCTATTTTAATGATTATTTAATTCGTAAAACAGAACGATTGATTGAGGTTTACAATAAAAATACAGATCTTGATCTGTACAGCTTCATCTGTAGCGTTGGTTCTTCACCATGGTCATCCTCACCATTGCTGGGAGTACTGTAAAGACTGCGGCAAATAAAACCACACATCTTATGTAGATGCTGCTTTTTCCTCTATCATCTTCTCTTTATAATCTCTTTAAATCACTGATATTATACATTCGTATATACAGGGGTTGGACAAAATAAAACATTTTGAAGTGATGACGCCAAATAGTAGCTGCCCATATTGCAAGTAGATTAATTACTACTGCATTAACATTCAACGTATTATCCTTAAGTTGGTGGATGAATCCTTATTAATTTTTGGCATTTCAGGTATTGCTTTTTATTATTATTAAATGCATAATTTAATAATAATAATAATTTGCACTCTTGTTTTGCAAAATGATTGGAGAAATCCAGAGCATTGACTTTTACATAATTTATTTTGCCAACTGTTAAATTAGGGGTTCTTAGACACTCATCATATTAGAATTACTGGGTCTGAAGTTTGCCCAGCATAATTTTCTAACTGCTAGACACTGTGTAAGAACAATAAACACATGGTACTGTATGTCCCCATTTTCCAAAACATAATGTCTTGTAAAGTTTCAGGACAGATTATGATGCATATATTCAAATGAAAAGTATTCCATGTTACTGTTGGGATTACAAGTGAACATGTAAATACACAGTGTAATTAGATTACTTTGTCAAACCACTGTATCTGCTGAATTTTGTTGGAACTACTACTACATTCTAGAAACAAGTTAAACAAGTTTAAATTTGACAATTGAATATATCTTTTATAAATATATTTATATATTGTGATATACTCACTGTGTATCTTTTGTTAAGCATAGCACTGCCTGTTTCCTCGCTGGCAATGTGACACTTGCAAATGCATTGCTTGTCAATCTCTAAGGAAAAGCAAATAATCTGTATACATTGACAGCTCTTTTTTACTGAAGATTACATCACATTCCTTGTTAATTCTGTTTTTTAAAGATGCAATTCCATGTAATTAAAAAAATATATATCCAAGAGCGGGGGCCCAATCATCAGGGTGAATGCAGGGCTGTTTGGGCACGTTGGTAATTTGTTTAGAATGTATCCCCTATAATAAAGGCTTTTTAATAATGAAATTCCACATAAGTGCCTGGATGTTGATTTATGTTTCCACCATTTTTCCCCCATGCAATTCCATGTGTTTAATATCATGCAACAATGAACAATTTGAACAGTATATTTGACTTTCCAATTTGTGTAAACTTGCTAGAAATATTTGATTTCATTCAGAGACTCACTGGACACCACAGGCACTTCAGATTGCTCTTCCTTTGTGCCTTGCTTGTCTTCCTACAGAAAAAAAGCAGAAATTACTAAATCATGTATGCACTAAAAAAATATTTTGAGGTGAAGTAAATTTAGCACTTTCTACACTGAATATGTTAAAGCGTGAACTTGAAAATATTAAGTAAATTTGATATTTGTACTCATTTTAAAGCTGTATAAAGTAATGCTCTAACTTCCAAGTAAATATTACTTATGATTGTTTGTTATTTTTACAATGCGTCATCATGCACCCATTCTAAGTAGAAAACCTTGTCATATGTATTTGCTAATTTGAGTACATTTCACAGGTAACTAAAATAAGTATACTTGATGTATACTTGAGCTTGCATGGTTATTTACACAGTTTTTCTTGTTGATTTTGATGTTATGTTTGTTAACTTCTTGTTTTGAGATGTCTTAAAAATTCACACTTGAGGTATGGCTGTGTGTAAATTATGTTGTAGACCAAAACGTTCACAAAATGTCAAGTAATGTTTACCATGATTCTCCTCATAATAGATCCCATTATAAAATCCCACTGGAAAATCTCAAGGCAACCCATGGTGAATAGACTTCCGGGTTCGCCTACAAACAGCATCATGGCTGAACAGCTCTATTGACTTCATGGGACATAATTAAATGTGTTCAAAATCTGATGTGTTCTAATGAAATATTCATTTACGTTTTACTAAGTTTATTTTAAAGTGCACTGTAACTTTTTGGACTTACACTGACACCTAGTGGTTTCGATGCAACATCATTCAAAATCAAAAGTTTTCAGTTTAAGATGCCATTATAGAAATTTAGTATTCACAGTCAGCCATGATTAATCAAAGAGTGAAAGTGTCAAATAACAGGACTGTTACTGAGATTAAGCGAGAAGTATTCAGCTGGTCAGGTGATTCTGACATGTGCAGACCCTCTACATGTAGAATAAAACATCTGTTATAAGGTATTTATAATGACTGGAGTCTTTATTTTGATGTGAGTGGTCATGATTTCCTACATATATTGCAAAATTGCAGTTTCTGTTTTTAGGAGTTAAACTTTTTCAATGAGGAAAACATTACTGAGTGCACCTTTAAGTACCATGTATATCATATTTGTAAGTAAAAGTTACAATTGCTCAACATTAGGTATGTCATAAAATAAATATTTTATCTAATTTTCTACTATACAAATTTACTTTGAAAAACTGTGCAAAAAACTTCTAAGCAAATAGTTTGCTTAGGGAATAATCCATGCATTTCCCACATAAATACTGAAAAATACAATTATAAAGTGCGTTTTTTTCACTAGACTTCCTAAAGCAAACGAAAGATTATGTTAGCCATGTGTGTGCAGTTTTAACAATCGCACCAGTTTTAATCTGCGATCCAGTACTTGCTGGCGGCGACGGGCCTCCCAGTGCATTGCTGACATATTACACCACCCGTTGGCCTGTAAAAGAGAGGATTATGTGACCAAGTCAATGCGAAGAAACGTAAAACCTTATCCTGATTAATGAAATTCAAAACCACGTGTTGAGATGTTTCCTTTGTCATGGCACTCATAAAGAAATAAACACTGAACTGATTTAAATGCTTAGACATGTTGACAGTTTACCAGACAAGGCAGATTTCGCAGTAATCCAGAAAATAAACCATTCATATTGTGAAAGCGATTTAATTAGAAGTGTCAAACATTTAGATTTATGCTATTCGTCATGTGCAATCTTGCTGCTGTTACATCACATGTATCAACTATTCAGATCGAAACCTGAAAACACAATCTATAATACGAATATTAATTTGCCTAATAATAAACATGCAATCGGATTTGCAAGAACAAAATGCATTTGCAGAGAGAGAGAGAGAGAGAGAGAGAGAGAGAGAGAGAGAGAGAGAGAGAGAGAGAGAGAGAGAGAGAGAGAGAGAGACGATTTACCAAGTTCAGCTGTCCTGCAGAAATGTCTTGTGCACCCCGCACAACACTGCGCCCTTCTGTTCAGACGCATTGTTGAGTGGCTTGTTGGTTTCCAAGCAACGTTCAGCACTTCCGGCCCACAAGGAGGTCACTACAATTAGTAATAATAATAATAATAATAATAATAATAATAATAATAAAGTAAAATTGATAGTGAAGTTATGTTTAGGGCTCGTCAACAAATAAGGTTGTCTGAGGTGATAAATCTTATAACTCTTTTAAAAATCTAATTTACAACACATGTCAAGTTGGTAGAAACTTGTCTATGTGGCCATGTTGATTTCATAGTTTAAAAAACATAAACAAAACAGTTATATAATTTTTTTACATGTATTATGAAAAATGTCAAGTGGGGAAACAATCAAGTAAAAGGTATTTACTTTCCTTGCACCTTGATTGTGAGTGTAGAGAATTTAATCGTTTATTTCATCAACATTTTCAAACATATTTTTCAAGGTATTATTTTTTTAATAGTCTATCATTCATTTTTGAGTCACAAATATCACAAGTATCACATTTTCATAGGGTTACTCCATTTGATGTGAACAAAATGTGCCTTTCCATACAAATATCTAATATAAATATTTTAAAACTTCACACATAGCCATGATGGTCTTAAGGGATCCTGTTTTTTTTCCCTCTCTGTTTTTCTTTTGTTGTTTTTGTTGTTTTTTGAGCAACAGAATGGCAACCGGGATATTGGTCACCTGACTTTAGTTTTGTGGACGAAATTTTTTCAAAGATATTTGTAAAATAAAAAACAAAATGCAAGATTATTTTTAAGAAATATCTATAAAAGATTAAGATTCCAAACTGCTTTTGCCAATATTTATTTTATAAGGAATATCCCAGGTTCAATTCCATTTAAACTCAACCAACAGCATTTGTGGCATAACATAGATTACCACAAAACTGTATTTTGACCTGCCCATCCTTATCTTGAAAAAAGAAGCCAAAATCTGGGTTACAGTGAGACACTTACAATGGAAGTGAATGGTTGCCAATGTGTAAATGTTAAACTGTTTTAAAAGTATAGCCACAAGACATTAACAATATGTGTGTTAACATGAATTTAGTGTTATAAAATCACTTACTAACATTTTCTGTGTAAAGTTATAGCACTTTACAGCCAACATGATGTAATGTCAACAAACCCTAAAACGACTGTATAAAATTACGATTTAAACAACTTTTACAAGTGCTTTTATAAAATTATAAGCTTCACATTTCTGCGCTTAAACTCTTCAACCCCATTCACTTCCATTGCAAGTGCATCACTGTAACTTCAATTTTTGCTGCTTCTTCTTTTTTCTTTTTTTTTAAAGAAAAGCAGGAACGAGTCAAAACAATTTTTCGGGGAAATCAACATAATGCCACAAATGCTGCCAATTGAGCTTAACTTGTATTGAACCCAGAATATTCCTTTAATTAGACTATTTTTTTTAAACTGGCTACACCACTTAAACATTTTTGTACTTTAAACACCAGAAAATATATGAAAATGACTTTGAACTCATAAACTGAAAACGTGTTCCTTACATTAGAGGTATTTTCAAGTACGTTTTGAGTTGCATTTTAATGTATTTTTGAATAACTTCATAGATCAGGACAAAATGTGAGCGTCACATCATTGAAGAAGGAAAAGATCCTTCTTCAAAATGTTTTAAGCAGGCTCCCCCCAAAATTCACATAATGCACCGGGGTGTGGTTACAGTGCCCCAAGCCACTGCCTCTTTGCCCACTTGGGCTGAAGTGCCCCTCTGGAGAAAGTAATTTTATTTGCATATATTCATTTTGAAGACACTGTTTAGCCCAGCATCAAAGCGATTTATATATGATGAACAGTACAACACTGCATGATTTAATTTTTGTTGGTTTATGTGAACATGTGCTAGACTATGGGGTTATAATTGTTTCTACTTAACATACAAATGGAAAGAGATTCATAAAAAAAAAATTCACAAATAAATTGAATGAGATCCACAAATAAATGTAAGGAGTTTTGCAAAAATGAAATTAATTCACAAACAAAAAAATAATATACAAATATATGTTTTAACTCACAAACTCTGCTCAGCATTCAATTGTGGATTGTTTGCTGTGCATTCACAGCGCTCTCATGAGCATGGAATCAAGCACATAAGCTCCAAGGCCACAAACTCTAAGAAACGGATGCCATCAGAGGAATACTGTGACTTAAGGTTTAAATAATTTTCTCTCAGTTATATACATGTATAGTGTCTCGTTAAATGTCGACAGCAGAAAATTGCCAATGTGTAGAGTGTCCTGATCATTAGCTTTATAGCTAACCTGGCTGACTGTATTAGTCTGCTATTTTAATTCTAAGTTTCTTGACTGAAACTCCTAGCTACTTAATAGAAATGTATGTATGTATGTGTCATCAAAACTTTTACTCTTAATGTTACATGGCAGATCAAAACAGACACACTACTAGACACTACAAAAGATCAGTAGTAAAGATAGTGACTTTATAAACCATTAATCATATTAGATAATCTTAGGAACACAAACAATAAATGAATACCCTATATTACAGTGTACAAGATCTGCTATGCCAATAATTATATATATTCATTGTATTAATATTTCAATTGTTTTATATTTTTAGCACAAATGCACAGCAAGCGATTCACAAATGAATATTGTGAATTCATATAATTTTTTAAAAACTCCTTACATTTATTTGTGGACCTTTTTTTGTTTTGTTTTTGTGAATCTCTTTGTATGTTAATTAGAAACAGTTCTAACCCCATACTAGACGACCTTCTTCGGCTGTTGTGTCGCGTCTCTGTTTTGCAGTCAGCGGTTCAGGAGTGACAATGGTAGGAGGAGATGGGTCCTAACTGGGACTAACGCTTGACATCAGAAATCTTCTTTAGTAATATACCAAACTCTGCGCTTTTACCATAGGAGAAAGCGTAACGGTTAATTAGCGTGGCACGACAGTAAGTCAGCGTTTGCGGATACCATACAAATGAATGGAGACAGCCGTAACTGACACCTACATGTCGCAAAACAGTCCGTGACTTCGCTGATAAAACAGCAGTTTTATCGTATTAAACTCTACACATAGTTTACTCCAAGATTATTTTTTAGTGTAAAACATATTGAAGATTGACGTAAAGGTGGTCAATTAATTAAGTGATGAGCCATTTCCTCACAAAAGTAGTTTATTCAGCGTCCGGAAGCATCTCCTCCATAGACATCCATTCCAAAAGAACGACCTCTATTCTCATCGCGTGTACCGCCTGAATGTCTATGGAACTATGGCGTTATATATGTGCCTCATTCCTGGGCGAGTAATTGTAAGTTTTGAGCACAGAGAACTATATTTTGCAAGCACATTGCATTATATTTTGAACAGAAATTAACAATAGCAAATAAAAAAATCGTTTGAGCAAAGAAAAAACGATTCCGTGCTCAATAAATGTATTATTATCCATATTAACGTGCAATAATAAACCTCTCACGCAGTTTACTCAGGTGCTCTCACAAATGTATTCTCTGCGCTCTGTCAAGTCCCTCTCTCTCTCTCTCTCTCTCTCTCTCTCTCTCTCTCTCTCTCTCTCTCTCTCTCTCGCTCAACCTCTTAATTCTGTGCGCGCTCAACTCTTGACACACACGCGCGCTCAACTCTTGACACACACGCGCGCTCAACTCTTGACACGCGCGCTCAACTCTTCAAACACACGCGCGCTCAACTCTTGACACACGCGCGCTCAACTCTTCAAACACACGCGCGCTCAACTCTTGACACACACGCGCTCAACTCTTCAAACACACGCGCACTCAACTCTTGACACACACACGCGCTCAACTCTTCAAACACACGCGCGCTCAACTCTTGACACACACGCCTGCTCAACTCTTTACACACACGCTCGCACAACTTGCAACAGCGTTACAAGTGTGCTACAAAATCAACCAATCGGAAAAGTAAAGGTCAATTGTGATTGGCTGTTGGTCTCCAATCACCACGCAGCACAAAGATGACGAAAAATTTATTTTATGGATAGATGTCTTCTCTAGCCACCATCAAACATGACAGAGTCAAATGGTGAAAACTGCACCAATATGCCACAATGTCAGGTGAGTTAGTAATTTCTAGTTTTATGATGTTATGGTTTTCTATGCCTTTGATGAAACCCTGCTATTATCTACGGAAGCGTATTGCATTCACTTGAGAAAAAAAAATGTACTCTGTTTTTCTGAATTAACGACTTAATTATCTCAGAATTACGAGATAATTTTTCATGGAAAAAAATTTTTTTGCTCTGTTTTTCTGAATTAATGAGATCCCTCAAAATCCTGCCAGGAGCTCTATTTTAGCTGGATGCGCATGAATTTATAGAGATATATTTTAAACTTGGCCCAATACAAAGACATTACTGTCTATGACATTTGTAATACTGTCATGGCTGAGACACGCTTTGATCTTCCAAAGGACACTAATTACACGAGAACTACCGGAATTCTAGAACTACTAGAATGGCCATAGTGGTCATTCTGACCGTTCATACTAGACTGTACCAAATGTCATGTCATATTTACATTTGAAAATTCTATTGAGGTTTTAGAATGAAGCTTCTAATGTCTGTCGTCATATTTTATATCGTCATCACCCTAAAAATGTATTGAATAAAATAGAATAATATGGATCAAATGGAGCGCCAAGCGAACGCAGATAGTCCTACATTATACGATCTTTTTTTGTAATATATAATAGTGCTAGACTATATAAATACATAGGCCTATATATTATATATTAGCTGCTAACGAACTCTGATCCTCAAGTTCACCCCGCCCCCTCTAGCTCTCACGCTCGCTCCCAATCACCAGAGTATTAGTTTCACCCGCACTCGCTCCCATCAATAGATTATTAGTTTCACCTGCACTGTTCGTTTTCCCCTATATATATATATATATATACGCTGCCCTTTCTCTCCACACTTGTTGGTTATTGTTTAGTTTACCCCTTCGCCTTGCCAGCTCTAGTGTTCCCCTAGCTTCCCCTGTCTTTTCAACCCACTTGTTACGTCTAACTCTATTCTGATTCCCCGGCTTCGACCTTACGCTCCCCTTGACTACTCTTCTGTGGATTTGCCCCTTTTCCATACTCTGATTCCCCGGCTTCGACCTTACGCTCCCCTTGACTACTCTTCTCTGGATTTGCCCTTTTTGTACTTTTGCCTTCTCTGCAATAAAAGCAGTTTTACTCGACATTGTGACTGTCTCTTCTTGTGCGGGTTACAATACAAAACCTACCCCACCAACTAAGTTGAACAACAGAAAATGAACACAACACAACGCATTTCAAATGATGTACAAAATATGGTAGTTGGATGCGTATTATGACAGGATTTGTTTTAGGGTTTCTTTTTATGGAGTTTTGACAGACATAATCTTTCCAGGAGCACAGTGGAATTAAATAGCTCTGGTCATGTGACTATTTGCACCACTCATGCAGAAATGTCTGCACTGTCATTTACAATTGACAACTGAATTGACAAAAAAATTAAATACATTTTTTTTTTAATCAAAAACTCCTTTTAGACCCCAGTCACAATTGTAACCAGTGGGATTAAATGGGCTAATGACAGTGTAGATCATGGGTGTCCACACTTTTTTGTGTGATGATCTACTTTTAAATGACCAACTCCATAAGATCTACCAGCTAAAAAAACACAGTTGGTTGGGACTACTGCATGTATCCCTACATGGAATTCATCTTCTAATTAATAAAAAAATATATAATAATGTTCAATGTTGATATCATTCAGTTTTAAAACTAAACCCAAAACACCTACAGCACAATAGATTACAATAGCCAGGGCAATTACCTTATTCTGATGATGACGAGTAAATATTGACCAGGCGAGGTTTTGTTTATTCAGTTGCCATGACAACTAGGTTTGCGCATATGCACCTTCCAAGGACTTCTGAGAACAGAGCGCAAATTTGAGTTGTTGTTGTACCTTAATTTACCTTATTCTGATGACTTGCACTGAATGAATCAGACAGTTTTGCCTAATCCGGGCTGTAGTATCGCAATTTCGCGCTCTGTTCTCAGAAGTCATTGGAAGGCGCATATGCGCAAACCTAGTTGTCATGGCAACTGAATAAACAAAACCTCGCCTTCCCACTTTTAATGTTTGATTTTCAAAGTACTGTTTTGAAAATCTTTAAGCCCCTTTTTGGATGAAGTAGATCCTTACCTCTCAGGAAAATGTGCTGTGCCATCTCAGGATATCTTATTTTTTTTAACTTTTTTCATAAAGACTAACCAACGTAAATGTGTGTGTTTGGTCAACCCTGTTACCGACATATTATTTACTTTTTGAAAAGGTTTTAAATACATGTATAGTTCAAATATGATATTGTTACAATACCCCCTTGTTACATTAAGAGTGTTTGTGAATTGAGAATATTGAAAGTTTGATTTTTTTTTTAGTGGATGAATACGTTCATTTGCAAATGACACTCTCCCAGCATCTTCTGTTTTAAGAAAAATGTATGGAAACAAAAATAAAACACCTAAATTCAACTTTTAGTGGATTATTAGCCTCTCTTACTAAACATATAATTAGTTGATTACTTTTTTATTTTCATTTTTTAAATGATATTAGAATATTATACAAGTAACAGGGTTGACACATCAGTAACAGGGTTGACAACAGTTACCGTATTGGTTATACTGCTTGTTTGAGTAACAGTTATGGGTGTAATGGAGTCTTAATTGGACATTCATAAACCTTTAATTCAACATGACTAATCAGCATATTTTGGAGACAGCTCTTTTGAGATATTTTAGCATAAAAATTATGAAAAATGATGATGATTCTGCAGATGTAAATGTAAACCAATTGTTTTATTAAAACAATTACATTGCAATTAAATGATCAATTGAACATGTTTGGCCTTAACAGAATAAGCAAAAACCACTAACGATCACTTACTAAAGGCCACTATAAAAAAAGTATAAAAAACAAAATGCAGATCATATAATGATTATGTAGGCATTTGGTGAGTGTGTTGTAACATGGAGGAAGTAAACTGGTGAAAAACCTTATGTCTTTAACAGCAACCTTGTTCATTTATTGACTTCTCATAATAAAAATAATAATGACTTTTGGTTTATAAAGCACATTTATAAAACCCAATGCACTTGTGTGTATCAGTATAGATCAATAACCTTAACACATTTTAGCCTACCTATCAGTAGAATAAATAAAAAACATGATTTTTAGGGATGAAAACTGTAAAAACATGTATATTATGTGAATAATATTAGTAAGAAAAGTACGTCTGTGAAAATTCTCAGTCATCCAGGTCATAGTTATCCAAGAAGGGTTGGCTCAGGGGTGACAACCCCACAGAAGTTAGGGCAAGTGTACCCATTAAGCCCATGTACCCTTTAAGCCCATTTTCAACTCTGAAGTCAAATTAAAAAAAGAGAAAATAATATTTTATGCTGCTCATTGTTTTAACCAATCCAGTGATTTGTTACTTACCTGGCATTTTTTATTGCATACCAATCACAGTTGGCAATGTTGAGTTAGCCCCACCCATGTGCATGCTGTATCAGGGGACCTCACACAAAGTCACCTCAAAACTTTGGTGTTTCAGGACCTTTCAGAAATCAACACATTTCATTGGTAACTACATTGATATTATGTCAAATAAGAGTTAAATGTATTGTTTTTTGTGTATGAACAAATAATACTTTATCATTTTATATCATTTTCCTTTAAATGGAAAGATGAGTTTTATTAGCTTGCTTCAAAGCTAATCTCTAGGTCAAACCATTAGCCTTACAGAAAGCTGGACTGCCAAAGAATTAAGCATGTGAACTGCAAACACTAAATGTTTTGTGATTCATTTTACATTCATTTACAAATAAATACATCATAACTTGTTTTGTAGAGAAGATTATTTTCATAAATTAACTTTTTTTTAAAGATGGGCTTAAATGTTACAGTGCCACAAAACGCATGCAAACTATAGCAACAAGCTAAGCTTGAATGAAAAAACTAAACATTTCTCAATGTGGGCACAATAAAAAGTACTAAATCAATTAATTTTTACATTTTGTGAATCAATGAGGATGTGGGCTTATTTGGAACACATGCTGGCTTAAATGGTGCCAAAGTACCAATTAAGCCCATGCCAGACTTTATTCCTAAATTATCTTAATTTTATATTCTAAATTGTACATTAACTAATTAATACATTTTCAAATGAGAGATAAATCTTGCATTTTAACAAATTATTTTTCTTATAAACTATGTCAATATCTATGAAAAAAACCTAGACTTAGATTTTGGTGGGCTTAATAGGTACACTTGGCACTCCCCATCAGTCATTTAGAACTGAAGAAACCTCTTGGATGAGAGGCAAAACATCTTCAAATATGGAAGTACCAAGTCCAGTTGCCCTTGATTTAACCCTTCTTGGGTATACAACATGGGTAAGACACACAAAATCATACTTTCGTCAACCCTGTTACCCTGGAATGGTAACAGGGTTGACGGTAACAGGGTTGACGAAAAATGTTATTGGCGGCCATTACTAGCCATGAGGTATAGGTAATGACACCACATTATGTGCCTTAATGAGAGGCTTACATGTTGTTATATATGTACATTTTTAAATATGTACAAATAACTTTTTAACGTATGCTTTTCTGGTAACAGGGCTGACACAATGAGCGTGTCCCCGTCTTTCAGACATTACATAAACTCAAATAAAATTCATAAAAAGAAGAGAACACTTACTTGTCTTCTACCATCAACTTCATGAAAGGCAGATGATGTCACTTCCTGGAACTGATGCAACTTTTGTAACAGTCCATTATCTTTAAAGAGGTGTTTTCATAAAGAGAAACAGGGTTGACGAGAACCTAGGGACCCGACTAAATTGTGTTTTTTTTTTTTTCACAATTTGACATGTTAAGAATAAAATCCATTCATGACTAATGAACTGACACTTAAGGCTTTATACAAGTATATGTGTTTTTTTTATGATAGCTTGACTTTTTTGGCCTCGATAGCAAGTAGAAGTAGAAAAATCATACTGAGGGACAGGCCATTTTCAACATTTCTGCAAGATGCTTTGCACAAAAATGTGATTAAAATCCTTTAAAAACAAAAGATACAGAAATTAATTTATTCTTATATTATGAGACATATTATGGAAACTAAATTATAAAATATTTTATTTGTTTTATGGTTTATTAAGATTATTAAGCTTTTTTTTTCTGAGGGACACAAAATGGCACGTTTTCATATAATGACCCATTTACTCGTCAAGTGCAAGTCAGACAGAAACTAAAAGAAGGAAAGACATTATATTGATTTTTATTAAAATTTAACGAAAGTACATTTAAATTTTGTGCGATCTACCAGCATTACCTTTGCGATCGACTGGTAGATTGCGATCGACGTATTGGGCACCTCTGGTGTAGATCATCTGCAGGGTTCCAGAAATGTCTCAAACTTCTGCTTTGGCTAGTGCACTATCAAACAGAGACTGTGACAGAACCTTACAGCAGCAGGGTTTCCGTTCACCGGTAATCAGTACCGCCACTCCCTATACACATATTACGCAGTCTGCGTAAGGCACCAACTCCCCAGAAACTCCACTGGCTGCCTTTACTGGCATGTTTTACTTTGTTCAAGGAACTGGTAGCAGCACATCCCATAGAAGCTCAATTGGATTGAGATCTGGGAAATTTGGAGGCCAAGTCAACACCTTAAACTGTGTGTAATGTTCCTCAAACCATTCCTGAACAATTTTTGCAGTGTGGCAGGCGCATGATTCAGCTGAAAGTGGCCACTGCCATCAGGAAATACCATTGCCATGAAAGGGTGTATGTGATCTTTAACAATCTTTAGGAAGGTGGTAACGTGTCAAAGTAACATGCCAGTGAATGCCAGGACCCAAGGTTTCCCGGCAGAACATTGCCCAGAGCATCACACTGCCTCCGCCGGCCTGCCTTCTTCCCATAGTGCATCTTGCTGCCATCTCTTCCCCAGGTAAACGATGCTCATGCACCCAGCGTCAACATGATCTAAAAGAAAACGTGATTCATCAGACCAGGCCACCCTCTTCCATTGCTCCATTATCCAGTTCGGACACTCACATGCCCATTGTATGCGCTTTTTGGCGCTGGACAGAGGTCAGCATGGGCACTCAGCATGGGCACTCTGTCTGCAGCTACGCAGCCCCATACGTAGCAAGCTGGGATGCACTGTGTGTTCTGACACCTTTCTATCATGGCCAGCATTAAGTTTTTCAGCAATATGGGGTACAGCAACCCTTCTGTGGGATCGGACCAGACAGGATATAGCCTTCGCTCCCCACGCGCATCAATGAGACTTGTGTGCCCATAACCCTGTTGCCAGTTCACCGGTTGTCCTTCCTTGGACCACTTTTGGTAGGTACTAACTACTGCATGCTGGGAACACTCCACACGACCTGCCATTTTGGAGATGCTCTTACCCAGTCATCTAGCAATCACAGTTTCAGTTATACACTGATCAGCCACAACATTAAAACCACAGTTGGTTGTGGCTGATCAGTGTATAACATCAGGTCTGCATATAAGGCATCACATTATGCTGTGCATATTGTATGTTAAAATGATTGCACACTGTTTACATTACCACGCCTTCACACAAAAAAGGTAGTTTCTTTGCAAAGCTGGATTCAAAGCACCAGCAAGCAAGCAGGTGAATCGTGATGAATATATATAGCAAAAGATCATTCACACAGTCTCCAGTAAAGTGTTTTCCCTGCAAAATCACATTTCACAGGTGGAAAAAATGTATGACTTTGTGTGTGAAAGCACATTTTAAGTAAAGCTTATAAATTAGTATTCCATATAAAAAAAGGAATCATATACATTATTATTATGAAATATATATTATGAGTTATATATTTAGCTTAATTTATATGTATAGACAATATTCTATTTTATTTAACAATAAGTGAAAAGTCTAATTCATTCAAGATGAGGCATAAACCACTAGACTCCTGGTCGGAGAGTTAGGAAGAGTCTTCTGAGCATCAGGAGCCAGTGTTGAGAGGGTATAGTGACTGTAAAGGTACATAATACTAAAATTTTGGTAAGGAGTATGATAGACATGGGAATCTTTTAATTGAACACTAGTTATAACAGCAACAACAACAGTAGTAGTATTAGCATTAAGCCTAATTATTAACCATATGTTTGTAAATCATTCACAGTAACTTTATTTAGAGATTGGAAGGGGTGTCCCTTTTTCTCAGTTTGAGCCACTGCATCTCGAAATTTCTGTACACGCCCCGATAATGCACTGTACATCCGAAACCAGATACAGGATCTCCTCCTACTTGCCACAGTTTCGATGCCTCAGGCTCTCCACTGAGAGGTGCTGTTTGGGTACGAACAAGCACGCCTTGACGTTCGTTGTCTCACAAAACAAATAACAATCAAACGCTAGATGGAGTAGCGAGAGATGACCGGGAGATTCATAGCGTGCGAGTGACGTCACATGCGGGATTATTGTTCCAGTTCTTGCGCGCACAGCTACACTTTCATCTCTTTGAGGTCTCTGACATCGGACGGGAGATAGACTCCGGAAAATGATCACTGTTTTGAGTCGCTCGGATAACTGACCGCCTATCTTTTTCAGTGAGAAATGGAGAAGTTGCCCGTTAGAGAGATAAACACCTTTTTGGTAAGTAGTGTAAATGTTCAAAAAGGCGAAATAGCACTGTTTTACAACCGAGCACTGCGGGGTTTCGCTCGTGCCTATCTGCTGAATTTGCTCGTCAAAGCTATTTTGATCTCATAGTATATGAGTCTGCGCTCTTTTCATGCTGATAGATTTAAACAACTACTATTGTCCTTAATATGTTTTTAAAACTTGAAATGGTCTTAGGGATCAGTTTGCAAAGCTCAAAAGATGATTGCCATAGTAATATTTCCTATCCTAGACGATGTCTAGAATTTTCATCTAAACAACATTTGTATACGTTTTTATAGCAAATCGCTGTTGTTTACAGGACATCATAGGATGTTAAAATGTGGTTTGCTAAAATTTGGTACGACAGATAATGATATAAGTCTCTTAATAATAATAATAATAATAATAACAATAATAAGAAAATATATTGATAATTTCTTCCTTATTAAAAGAGATCAAATATTTTAACATAGAGAAAAGCAAAGCGTTTTTTTTTTTTACAGAAAGCTTTTTCGGTTTAGACACCATAAGAGGATTAAGTGAGGCAAACAGGCATAGAGGGCAACCTCTATACTCCCAATTACAGGCAGACAGCTAAATTGTTTCCTACAAATTAAATTATGTTCTTCTTTTTATTTATAATTTGATCCTTCATACTTAGAGGGTATGACTTTCCAATTCCTCATTCAGTTAGCAATTTGCCTTTTTCAACTCTAGTAAACATGAAACCAGAGCTTGTCTCCCTGTTTAAAATACATGTTTCAGTCCTGTATTTTACTTTTACGTTTTATAGTTGTTGCTAAAAGCTTGCACTGTTTACAGTTTTTATCTGTCTGTCTTTGCTCTCTGCAGTTATCACAGAGACAGCTGTAAATAGCTCTCATATCTGTGATGATAATCAGCTTTTGTTTTTGTTTTTATCTCAATAGGTTTAGTAGTGTCTCCAACCTTACAACACATCTGTCTGCCTGCAGCAACTTTGAAGTAGGTGCAAGTGCCAAACCCTTAAAAAGACGTAAACAAATCTACTGCTCCTTACAAGAAGGTGAGAAAACCAAGTTGCCATGGGAAACCAGTTAACAGAGATTGCCCCCAACACACCGTTCCTGCCTAACTACCAGTCTGTGCATGTTGTGGTCATCGGTCTGGACTCTGCTGGCAAAACATCGCTGCTCTATAGACTGAAGCTTAAGGAATTTGTGGAAACTATCCCAACCAAGGGATTTAACACAGAGAAGATAAAGGTTCCGGTCGGCAATGGCCGTGCCATGACTTTCCAGGTGTGGGACGTTGGTGGTCAGGAGAAACTTCGGCCACTGTGGAAGTCCTACACGCGGCGCACAGATGGCTTGGTCTTTGTAGTGGACTCCTCAGAGGTAGAGCGCATGGAGGAGGCTAAGGTAGAATTGCACAAGATCACACGCACGTCAGAGAACCAAGGAGTGCCGGTGCTGGTGTTGGCTAACAAACAGGACCTTCCAGTCGCGCTGGCTGTTTCTGACGTGGAGAAGGTTTTGGCTGTGCATGAACTGAGTGCCTCCACCCTACACCATGTGGAAGGTTGCAGTGCAGTGGATGGGCAGGGGTTACATCTTGGTTTGGAAAAACTCTATGAGATGATCCTCAAAAGAAAGAAAATGGTGAGGCACAGCAAGAAAAAAAGATGAGCAGAACGGGACAGCATTAAGACACGGTTATTATGAAGCTCCTCAGGGGACCCTGTATTAACGTAGGATTTTGCAGCGAATCCCTGAATGAAGGAAATGCTCCAGATGGCCCAGTGGTCAGGAGAAAACAGATTTGACCTTTATGTGACAGTATTGAACTGCTTCCTACCATGCCTAGTATTTGCTGTGCAGCTCCCCTTTGTAATCAAGGAATATGTGATAAGATTGATAGGATTTAGTTTCACCAGAGTTTAAGCCTATGTCCTTGCCATTTTTCTTTGTTTTTTCAAGCAAGAAAGAGACTGAATCATATAGCTTGGCAACATATTGATTTTCTTTCAAAGGAACCTCACAAAGGCATACTTTTCTTACATAAAGTATGCTAGGTTGATTGCCAGTGCCGATATTATAAAGGACCATAAATATTCACAATACGGTAGCTGTGGAACTGAAGTCTTAAGCGAATATCTAACTACGCTACTCACACTTGTGAGATCTAAGTTTTTGTCGGAACACTTGTTTGTTTTTACATGCTGTAAATAGTTTTTGTAATGTTGCAGAATAAATAAATTATAAATTGCCTTGACACAATCAGTTCTTCAGAATATCTATAATGTCTTTGCTTGGATCTGCTAGATGTTACCTGATCCTGCTTTTTACATGCTTTGTTATAAAACCGAAAAAGCCTTAGGTAATCCATTTTATTAAAAGAATCTGAGCTGTGCCTTACATTTTCAGATATATTTTATTGTATTTCCACACATAATTGATAATAGGGTTTCAATTCCCTCTGATGAAACCAAAAACAGCCCTCGTTAAACTATTAATAGAACAGGCACTCATGATGATGTCATTGGTGTTCAGGGAGAGCATCCCACAGGAAATATCATGATGCTGAAAGAACATTGTTTGATGTAATCTTAGTGGTGAAACTAAGCAAACTGAAGCAAAAACAAGCAACATTGTATCACATTTGCTGACATAATTTACAAGATACCAAGTTATTAACTAAAGTTATCATATAGATACACAGACATACCAAATGGACAGTGGCTGATGGTTTTCATGCTGGTAAAATTGTACTGCAGTGATATCTTAAATGTCTTACATTGAAATCTATTCTTCAGTTGGGATTTGCATTTCTTTTTCAAGAGAGCAAATGGCTCAAGATGTCCCGACCCCCAACAGTGCCCAGACTGACAAATGCTGCTTTGCTCTGATAGTATTAATTGCTCTGATTGGTTCTCTGGGTGTAGGGTGCGTTAAATTGCACAGGGAGAATAAAACAGGGCTGATTTATGATATGGTCAGAGGAATAATTGAATGTGATAAAGTCATAAGAACTCTGGTACTGTAACAAGAAAATACATGTATGCAGGGATGTGCCAATATTTGTACCGATATCGCATTCATGTACTTGTGCTCGTAAAAATGGTCTGATACCAAAAACCGATACCATCTGATGTACAAAGGTCATTACGTACACATTCAGCATGCGGTCCTATAGAGTTATTATTAAACCGTAAAGGCTGGTCATTAATTTGACAAATATAGTTTGCATGTGCTGCGCGCTTCAAAGTGAATGTGTGGCATTCATACATTTTAGAGCTCCTTGTCTCATACATGGAAAACACTACTAATCATTGTGTACTCTGTTTGTAGTAGATGAAAGCAAGCACAGCGCTAATTAACTTTGTATCGTGCAGCACATACAGACTACATATTTATTTAATTTGAGCTTTTTGCAGTTTAATGATCCCACTGGGTCACGTAGTGACCAGCTTTTCCGGAGGTGAGAAGCTATGGTCAAAAACACACAGAAAACGGAAAGGCTTTCACTCCAAATTAAAACTAATTTTAAATAAAAAGGGTAGGACTGAAATATATCACTACTGTATAGTTATGTAATATTCACTGTACTACTACTCTACTACTGCTAATAAAAATAATAAATCAATTGTAATTTTATTATATTTAAGCATTATCGCACAACTTTATGCTCTGTTATGCAGCACTTTAAAAAAAAAAATAATTATAATAAAATAATACAATAGTATGTTGAAAATTGATTGTTCTATTTTTATTTGATGAAGTTTTAATGAGTTCATGTATTTCAACACAATTTTGATGTTGAAAAGTAACTGTTGATATGAAATATATATATATATATATTTCAACACGACGTGTTGTTGAGTACCGAAAAGGAAGTATCGGTACTCGTTCTCTTTCTAAAAAATAAATAAAAATCATTGATATTGGGACATCACTATATTTTTGTCATATTGATAATTTACTTAGGATTAGAACAATTTATTGAGGGGTAGTCATCATACTGTAGTTTGTGCATTTTGCAATCAAATATGTAGTACGATCCAAAAGTTTGAGATCACATTGTAAATCTTTTAAAGCAAAAAAAAGTAATGAAGTGTAATGAAAAATTTATATTTAAGATTCTGCACAATTTCTAGGTCAATCAAATGAGCAAATTTGTGCGAGTTGACCATGTTAACACTTTAATACAAAAGGCCAGATTTCCGTGCTACCTCTAAATCACACAAAATGGTCTTTGGAATATTCTCAAATCATACTGGTATAACTGGTATCATCAGGTTTGGCACAAACTTGTGGAGTCCATGCAGTCATGTCACAAAAGCTGGACAAAGCAAATACAAAGAAATTCTGAAATTTTTGTTAATTTGTCAATTAAACTTCCTGTTATGCTGAAAATATTATTTGTAATAAATTAGGACATTTTTTTACTGGTGGTCTAAGACTTTTTGGACTACACATTATGGTTATTTAACCTTAATGTTAGACACAGTACCAACTTTTACTCAAAATTGGATATACTGGACATAAGATTAAGGATGAACTAAATTTCATCAGTCAATAACTAATATGCATTAGCTGTGCTGAAAGTGACACCACCAAGTTAAATGTTAAAGATTTTATTGATCACTGATCTACACCCTAGATCATGCTTGTCAAGGTTTCTGATCCATGACCTCTGGATGTCAGTGTACCATGAACATTACGAGGGTGGAGCTCTGAAGACAGCGCCAAATGTCGTGAAAGATTCACTTACATTCTCTCAATGCTATCTTAAGAATGCAGGATGAGGTGCAAATCACCCTGCTGAGCTGGTTAATTAAGAAGTCGCATTGTCCTCTACAGCTTAAAACAAACAGAAATCCTCCCTCACAAGTGGGGAGTAGCCAGAATTTGTTACGGAAATATTTCACTACACTGAAGTGGAATAGTGCCTTACACTTAGTAAATAATGATTTTTAGAGTAAGATCATGTCCTTACAAAGCCTAAAAAGCATTTAGCCTCATGAAAAAAAAGAAAGAAAAAGGGTTTAAGGGTTATGTAACAAAGTGCTGTTCCAAAACATTCTAAATTGTTCATGTTCCCTCTGGTCAGTCATGCATGAAATCACAGCGAGTTGAGAAGAATGATCATTGATAATGCATTACTAGTACACAATCACAGAAATTATCTTGCACTAAACAAGCCCTGTGGAGTATTTCCATGCTCACACACCCAGCCTCACCCAAACTATTATGCTTCCAAAATTACAGTCAAGGGTTGCCATTTAAACCTTCACACTTTCATTATGGAATTTCAGTAATGCTGCAGATTGCTGAAAGGCTTCTCTGTGGGACTTCATACATAAGGGATTATTCACAGAAAGCCAGTCATTATTGCGAAATAAACCCCAAAATCATTATATATATATTAAAAAATTTTGTAACAGTGACTGGCTGACTGGACATGATCCTGCTTATTATATGGCCATTTACTAAATATATAAAGGATATGAAATATTGATTTGAGTTAAATTATTTTATTGTGTGAGGAGAAAGAGACTGTAGTGATACGAGACATGGACTAGCACAGCTGTCTTAGAAATGGGTTGGATGGGACAACAATTAATAATACAGTTTAGTGTTCATTATAAAAAATATTTGACCACAGAATGCTGTGACTGACCAATAAGAATCAAGTATTCCAGAGTGCCATGTAATAAAGGCTCTTTATTATAAAAATGTTCAGTCATGTCCTTTTTTAATAGAAGTGGATTGGCTTTTGAAAACGTTCAACTTTCAAGCCTTTCACTCCAGAAAAGTTTCAGTTCGACAAAACCAGACATAAAGTGTTTTTACATGTATTTTAAAAGTTTAATTTCAGTCAGATTAAAGCAATAATTCGTCTTTTTAAAATATAATGTAAACGTGGTAATCTGACCAATCCGTTTTTTGGACAGACCTTGACCACGCCTATTTTATTGTGCATAGTGTCATGTATTTAGTGTAGGACAGAAAAATGTAAGACTGCAGCTCGACAAAAATACACTGTAGTTCCCTTATAGGTGGAGCATGTGTAAGGCTGGACAAGGCTTAACCTTCCCCTGGCCACGGGGATAATGTTTGTATTAATGCTTATTAGGTATTGATTGGAAATCCCCTTTGCCATTCCGGGATACACTGCTCATAGCTGCACCAGTAAACTGTCTAGGATTAGTTTACCCACCTCATATACAAACTTTAATTACTAGCTGACTCTAGATCAGTGGTTGTTGACAAATTTATCTTAAAATGTAAATCGCTTGAGTCACTGCTTGCATGGAGAATGTATTTATTTCTGATGAATATGTATTCATGTATTTCTACATGAATACATATTTATTAGAGTACGGTATCACTGAAAGGATTGTGTCCACATTTTTAACATTCCTTTTTAATTGCATCCATTCACATTTAAATCAATAAGCATCCATTCAAACTTGAAACGATCCAGAATGGAGATGACTGAAAATAAGTTCATCATCGTTACTTGAGCATGTGAAGAAGACTATATCCACTGGATTTTATCTTAACTTCCAAAACTTGAATAAAACTGCATTATTTAGGTATCTGGAAGGTTTTGTATGGAGTGTGAACATTTACAGTTGGTAGTAGATGCGATTTAATAAAATATTTTGTCTTGATGCAGGGGTTAAATTCAGATATTGGAGGTGGTAAACCGTAAAATCATGTGATTTATAATTCAATTAAAAATATGGTCTGAATTGTCTGTATATATAGTCTTAATATGTATACAGTATATTCAAAGGCATACGCCTATTTCACAGAATATAATTTATTTTCTCTGAGATGAATCTATTTGACTGGGATTCTGATATAGACCTATAGTTTGTCGGTCATTATTTAACTTGAGTAAATAGTTATTTGATATAGTATTGTAGATTAAATTACCAAATTTTTAAATAATGATTGTATTTTATGCATTTTATAAAAGTCAGATGACAGCTGGGACAAGTGTATCTTCTTGCCCGAGGTAAGGCGTCATCTTGCCTTTGAACATGCTAAACTATCTAATTATTTTACAATTTAAAAGTAAATGCACATTATTAAGGGATATAAAGCTTTGAAATAAACTAAACTAAATTGCTACTAAGTATTGATCTCAGAAACGCGTGAACAGTTGATTCATAAAGTATTTTGCGACTATGTAGTCTTACCCTGCAGTTCGTTCACCCTTCCGCCTATGGTAGTTCGATTATAACTGCCCCAGTAAACTTACTCATTGTCAGCCGAAGAAGTGATGTTGACGTTTTCTGGTTGACCTTTCGCATCATAGACGCATGTCGAAGAAGTCAGCAAACTAGCTTGCCAACAGCAACACACACGCACAACATGCACAACATTATGGAAAACTTAACAGCCACGTGCATTTCTTACATTCTTTACGCGTTGATTTTGGTGCAGATCAGATGTATGCTATCTGTTGAGCTTATTGTGATGTCTAAAAGCAGGAGACGACACTATTTGCTTCTGTATTGTTCTAACATTATGAGCTCCCCACAAAAATCTAGAGTCCACAAACTTGCTTCAAATTCACAAAGGTTTGCTGCAGGTTCAGCACTACTGGTGAAGAGCTGCAATCTTGTGGCAAAAATTTGCGTCGAATCCCAAACTCATTTGCATGTAAAATTAATGAGTGCCAAATTTGTGGCAAGTTTGTAGCTAGTGTGCCAGAACTATAGATTTGTTTTGCTTCACTTTCATCCTTATAAAATCAGTGTAAAGCAAAATAATGTTTAGACTGAGAAGAGATGTTGTGAATAAATAGACAATTAGGAAAATATATGGTTTGTTTTTATTCACTTGCGATTGCTGGTATTTTTAGAGGTGTTGTCTGTATGTTACTTGTCACTTTACCTGTGATTTTCTTCAGGTTGTATATTCAATAAAAATCAGGCTTTCTGCCTCATCCAATAAATGTAATCCACAATAAGTCAAATAAAAGAAGTTTATAACCTCTCTATAATAATGGAATGTTATGCAGTAGATAATGTGTAATTTGTAATGTTTACATACTGCATTCATTGAGCTAATGCTATTGCCAGCGTGCTAACCTTGGCTATAGTATGCATCAGTTACCCTCTTTTATTGTATTTTTGAAGACATTTTTGAAAATAGTCCATGTAAGATCATGAAAAAGTTTACACACACACACACACACACACACATATATATATACATATATATATATATATATATATATATATATATATATATATATATATATATATATATTTTTTTTTTTTTCTTTATTATGAAAGACATTTGGTGCTACTGCAAAGGGGAAGGGAAGGAGAAGGGAGAACAACAATGATAATCCTGCTGTGAGTTCGCTTCAAACAGAACTTCCAATAAAAATTACTTAAAACGTGAGTTCTGAGTAAACAATATTTTTGAGCCCCACAACTTTTAGCCCTCCAAAGCTCTCAAAATGGATGGTAAATTCTTTTAAGGGAATATTGCACACATGTGTTGTTGTTGTTGCTCTTCTTCTACTCTGCTTTGTGTTGCTCTCGACTTTCAGGTTAAATACAAATTGCGTGGCACCTCTGTTTCTTGGAGCATGTACATAACGCAAAGGCCTTTTGCAGTCCGATTGATGACATGCAGGACAAAACTGATCTACAATTGCATTAACTAGGTCTGTTAGTTCGATTTTGCAAAAAACAATTTTAGTTGGACTAATATGTTTAAATTACATTTTAAAACTACAAATCATTGCATTAATCTGACTGAAATCGAATTTTTTATGTAAAAGTGCAAGTAAACGCACTCATAAGAGTCATAGTGTGTTTGTCATACCCTGTGTCTGGGTGTTTGGTGAAATTATCTGGCAGTGTGTTGTTGCCAGGGACCCAAATAGGACAGGGAGAGCCTTTGGGATTATGAAGGGATTAGGGAGGGGAATCACAATATGGCAGGTGCATACTTCAAATCATGTCACATGCATCATGATAGGGTTCCCCACAGTATTTCCAGTCACTGTAATGTCATTAACACTCATTTACAAATTTTTTTTTTTTTAAAAAGCTCTGCAAATTACGTTTACTTACAAAACAACTGTAACACTTACAGTTAACATCATAATGCACAGGTGTGAAAGCACTTTCTTTCAAAATCTGTTCTAGATTACAGGACAAAAACACCAAAAGGTGCCATCCTGGGATGCATTGCTGGCCTCATTCAGGCTGTAATTTCACACATCACAAAGAGAGCGTAGGTGCTGGGGGAGCCCATCTAGCAGAATGGCCCACACGTTCTTATTTGTCACCTCAGCAACTGTGAGTCTGTAACTATGGGTGACCTCTGAGAGCTGCACAGGACTTTTTAATTGCCTTTTTGGCTGGCTATATATTTCATGTGGTGATGATAGCAGGCAGAGATTGATATAAGTAGTGTCAGTTTTGAGTAGGGTAAGTTCACCCAAAAATTAAAACTCTTTTACAAACCCCCATGTTGTTTCAAACCTTTATGGCTTTCTTTCTTCAATGAAAGACACAATTAAGCCTCAGTCATCTTTAATCCATACAATGAAAGTTAATAGTGACTGAGGCTGTCTTTCTGCCTAACATCTCCTTCTGTGTTTCACGTGAGAAAGAGTGAACTACACCTTTAAACTCTCAAAAGCTTAAAGCTATATTGATATAGCTAATAGACCATTGTCTTGAAAATACAGCTGTAAAACCTGAGGAGCCTAGATGAGATTCTGCACAGTATGTTTGCGAGACTACCCTTCACACTGGGGGATGTGAATGTATTTATTGTTTAACCGTTGTTGTCAGGAGGTGGGAATCTCTCTAGCCAGCACTATTTTCCACAGGCTCATAAAGCTGCCACTAGGACTGAAATGAGAGAAAGGGGAGTGGGATCACTGAGAACACAACAGAGCATCCAATGAAGTCCCAGAGCCAGATAGCGTGGGTCATAAATCTATCCCCCAACTCAAAAGGGGATCACAAGAGAACACAACTGAGAACGCAACAATGCAACACATGAAAGTCCCAGAGCCAGATAGAGTGGGTCATAAATCTATACCCCAACTCAAAAGTTTGCTGGGGAGCACACTGCAATGTGGTTTCACTCTTTGGAGGCTGAAGACAACACCCTGATTCAGCAGTAGGCTACTGTGTTTAGGACACACAGCCGATACGCCCCAACATTGAATAAGAGACTTTAACGATGGGGTGGAGTTCTAGAGGGATTGAATGAGCTTGCTGTGTCTATTTATTGCCCACTAAAATGGATTAAAACTCAGAAAACACCTTTTTGGTGTAACATTTCATGATCAGTGTTTAAAATTATGTTTCTCAATATCTTCTTTTTTGTGCTAGTAAATTTGACTCATGTTCTCATTTCCATACTGGGTTCTTAGTTGCTTGGCTTTGTAAGTGTGATTCATTAGTCAGGAGGTCCCCTCTACAGTTATGACCTTAAGTAAACACCAGCCAAATGTTTCAAATAATACAACATTAATGTTGTAATTCAAACATCAGTATGATTTGCATCTGGTCAACAAACAAGAAATGGTTTCTCCATTAATTCTATTAGCCATTAGGTCATTTCAATGGCTAATGATCAAGACAATCTATAGAGCGAGTGAAGATGTGGTCGTGTGGTCAGTGTAGGAGCTTTGACATATTGAGCTGTGGTTCTCATGTGGAACACCTGGGATTGAGTTTTGATTGGGTCATGTTTCTGTCCTGTTTCTTGCGCTCCTGTTAATTTTCAGTTGTCTCTCTACCATGTAAATGCAAAAATACGAAGCCCATTAGAGGACTGGGAGGGAATTAATTTTCTGAAACAGTTCCCTCAAAAACCATTTAGCTTTCCTTTATAAATTTGTGGCACAATTATTGGTACCCTTTTTTTAATACTTTGTGCAACCTCCCTTTGCCAAGATAACAGCTCTGAGTCTTCTACTATAATGCCCAGTGAGGTTGAAGAACACATGGCAAGGGATCTGAGACCATTCCTCCATAAAAATCACTCCAGGTCCTTCAAATTCCGAGGTCCATGCTGGTGGAATCTCCTCTTCAGTTCAAGCCACATGTTTTCAATGGGGATCAGGTCAGGGGACTGGGATGGCCACAGCAGAACCTTGATTTTGTTGTCAGTGAACAATTTCTGTGTTGATTTTGATCATTGTCCTGCTGGAAGATCCAACCAGGGCCCATTATAAGCTTTCTGGCAGAGTCAGTCTTTTTGTCAGATTTTTGTCAGGAACATATAAAAATATATTGCTAAACATAAAATATATGTATGCATTTTTTTGTGGTCGGGCCAGGGAAAATTAGCAGGGCATGTGTTCAAAGTGTCACTGATATGCAGTTAGTCTTATTTCCTACATCTATTTGCATTCTGAATTGTGATTGATGTTGTCTGACTTGGATAAATGTAGAGATTCATTGTCACATTTAGACAGCGGAGTCCCACGTGTGTAGCCAACTGAAAGAAAACATATATGTTCAGTGTCATTACAACTACAAAGCAACTCTGATGCAGCATTTTTATTTATGCAAAACTAAAGCCTCAAACATAAGCTTACCAAAAACAGTCACACTATTCTTTTGCTGTATTGCGAGCACTGCTATTTTCTCTAGGAAATGCACATTTAGTTTAAATAAGCTTAAAGGATAAGATGACATATAGACCAACACCCATCAATGATCTTATGCCTCAAAGTTTTCAAACATTTCTGAATAATCTGTTAAACTATCTTTAAATTGTATAATGCATGACTGATGGCCCATGTACATATGATATATAATGTACCTCTGCAGTTGTTTTTTACATTATGGTTTAAGTGCTTTATAAGTGCATCAAAATGCACTGTATTTTTTGTCCCATACAATTACTGTACTTCTGAGCATATCAAAAGTCAAAACTCAGGGCTCTTCTCTTACCACCCACTGTTTGTTTTCTGATAGTAAAGCAGTTTTTAGTGTGGGTGGGTGATCTCTCACTCCCTTGCACTGCCTCTGGCAAAATGCACGCTGATGCTGACACCTTATTTTTACAGCAGGACACCCCTCATGCTCTAGCATCCCATCCTATAACTTGTTTAGCAAATAGCATGGCATATGGTACTGGATGGTAGATATGCCATTATTGTTCAACCAGCCATAGAGAATAGTGAGTGGGGTCATAATGTGAGAGAGAGAAAAAAACGCATGTGTGAGTTTAGCCCACGTGTGTGTAGGAACTCATGTGGTATGTGGATTCACTTGGCAACAAAAGAGATCCTCTTCACTAGCAAGATAGATAACTTTACAACTCTGACTTAAGCACCTACACATTAGAAATCCCATCAGTATCTCCAAGTTTCATGGAAAACACTCACACTGAATAAAAAAAGACTAAAGGCTTTTGTGCAATTATACATATGAGGTCCACTCCACTATTCTATAAAATAAAAATAACATATGAAGCCATACTCCCCTGATGTCTGGCAGGGATAATTCTCTCATGCAGGCAGCTGGCAGGATCTACAGGTAAGAGTTCAGGTGACTGTTAACCATGCACTGTGTGGGACAGCTTTGAGCCCAGGGCTGGGAGCCAAGCATGATTGTTAAGAGTAACTCATGCAAAGCAGATTGGCTATTCACTCCACTGCCCCTAAATGGACACCTCGATAAAGCCGCTTTTGTTTATCTCTGTTGCTATCCATCCCTTTATCAGCTTATCGGACAATTTTTTTCTGGACAGAAAGGTGAAAAGTCATTGTTCTATTCCGTTCAGTGCAAAAAATGTTTCTCCATAATAGTTCAAGCATCCAACAAATTTACTCAATTTACTTTAAATATGATGAATTATTCAAGTTAATTTACTTAATGAGCAGGCAGAATGACAGCATTCATTTTCCTTTGCCTCATGCTCTGATGCTTTACAGTAGAAATAGTCCAGCAGACTCATTGTTACCATGTTTGGGGACAAATTGCAACTCAGAACTAGAGCTTCAAACAAGCCTCAAGCAGCTTAACTAAAGTAATGGTGGCATTTGCATAAACATCTCTAGGGATTGTTTGAAGAGGATAAAATGTTTAATGTTGAAATAAAGCCGATGAACACAGACATGTGTCAACACATAATGATATTGCCACACTTTAAAAATCCTCAACACAAAGAGGGGCAAGGAAAGTTCTTGTTCTCTCCAACTGAGCAATATAGATAAGTTGGCCTTTTACTCAATTTTACCATCACTGATATCTTTTTTCTCTCTACAAATAAAAATAAGGAAATATGCTGGTATTTGACTATTCTGTTTTTCTCTATTCCTTTTAAAGTGAGAGCGAGAGTTATGATTAATCTACCATTGTACTATAGGACGAGAAGAGAGATAGTAGTACATCAAGTGAATTATGAATATAACTAATGAGGTAAAGCTGTGTGTGTGTGTGTGTGTGTGTGTGTGTGTCAAATCAAATCAAATCAAATCACTTTATTGTCACACTACCATGTACACAAGTGCAACAGTAGGTGAAAGTCTTGTGTGCAGTTCTGAGCAACATAACACATGTGTGTGTGTATGTGTGTGTGTGTGTGTGTGTGTGTGTGTGTAGCGTGTATTTATCACTTTGTGGGGACCAAATGTCCCCATAAAGATAGTAAAACCCGAAATTTTTGACCTTGTGGGGACATTTTGTCGGTCCCCATGAGGAAAACAGCTTATAAATCATACTAAATTATGTTTTTTGAAAATGTAAAAATGCAGAAAGTTTTCTGTGAGGGTTAGGTTTAGGGGTAGGGTTAGGTTTAGGGGATAGAATATAAAGTTTGTACAGTATAAAAACCATTATGTCTATGGAAAGTCCCCATAAAACATGGAAACACAACACTGTGTGTGTGTGTGTGTGTGTGTGTGTGTGTGTGTGTGTGTGTGTGTGTGTGTGTGTGTGTGTGTGAAAGCATGTGTTCGTGTGTGCAGTATTCTAGAATGGCTAATTGCATGTACAAACAGCACAGGCGTTTTGTTCTCACAGTTATAAATGAGTAGTATAATTTATACCCTGGCCAGCTCCTCAAAATAAATATTTTGTAGTGAACAAGTAGAAGCATTTTAGCATTTCTTCTTTGGTGTGTTTTTACTGTTATAATTATTTATAGTTTATTTGTGAATTATTAATTGGACATCAATAGATTTATGTTGTGAATCTGATTATTAGTTGTGCATGTAAGCAAAAACAAGACATAACATAATATATTCAAGAATAATTGTATTCAAACTAAAATATAAATTGATTTCTTTATCATTAGGTGGTAATACTAACTATATTGCATTCCATTCTGTGTCCAGAATATTTCCCTTAAAAGTGAACTGTGTAATTTCTGCACCACTACTTGTCACCAAACAGAATTGCAAAAATAATGGTAATGGTTAGCAAACAAACAGACATTGGTTGAACCTATTGTTATGTCAAACTGATCAGGATGCTCTAACAAAGAGAACTATGTTTTTGTGCCACAGATGCACAGGAATCAACCTACAAATTGCTAACTTAGTTGCATGCTGGGTTGAAAGAATTCAAAACAGCCTCATGAAAACTCATAATAATTAGAACGACATGGCAAAATCGCAAGATATCGTATGACTTGACTCGTACAATAAGGTCCCATAGAGACCAACTTCTCATCAAACAGAATTTTAAATTGATACCTCATAAAATTTTAGGTAGCCTCTAATCCAGCACTTTATTTTAAGAAAGGAAACGTCAGTGAACAAATTTGGTTACTTATTCCATATTATTTGTGCAATAGTAATAACTGATGTAAATAGCTTGTAATATGCTTGCTTCCCTCGTCTTGTTTCAAGCCCAATGTTTTCTTTATTCTATGGTACACAAAAGATATTTTCCTATTAAACTCATGGTTAGATTTACAGTTTGGGTAAATTGTTAGAATTTATGGCTAGCTTTATGTTTGGTTTAGGGGTTTTAACGTCACGGAACCACTTTACAATAAGGTTAGATTTGTTAACATTAGTTAATGCGTTAGGTACAATGAACAATATATTTTTTACAGCATTTATTAATGTTTGTTAATGTTAATTAATAAAAATACAATTGTTCATCGTAAAATCATGCTAGTTTATAGCTTTTTGTTTTGTTTAGATTTTCTCCCTTTTTCTCCCCAATTTGGAATGCCCAATTCCCAATGCGCTCTAACACCTCGTGGTAGCATAGTGACTCGCCTCAATCCGGGTGACGGAGGACGAATCTCGACATCTGAGACAATCAATCCGTGCATCTTATCACATGGCTTGTTGAGCGCGTTACCACGTAGAGCGTGTGGAGGCTTCACGCTATTCTCCGTGGCCTCCACGCACAACTCACCACGCACCCCACCGAGAGCAAGAACCACATTATAGCGACCATGAGAAGGTTACCCCATGTGACTCTACCCTCTCTACCAACCGGGCCAATTTTGTTGCTTAATAGAGTCACTCAGCATGCCCTGGATTCGAACTCGCAACTCCAGGTGTGATAATCAGCATCAATACTTGCTGAGCTACCTTTTATGAATTACTACATGTTAAAATTAACATTAACCAAGATTAATAAATGCTGTAAATTTTGTTCGTTCATGTTAACTAATGCCCTGCGATGGACTGGCGACCTGTCCAGGGTGTCCCCCGCCTTTCGCCCAATGTTAGCTGGGATAGGCTCCAGCCCCCCGCGACCCTGTACACAGGATAAGCGGTTGACGATGGATGGATGGATGGATGGATGTTAACTAATGTGTTTAACTAATGCTAACAAATATAACCTTATTGTAAAGTAATACCAAAATCATAATTACAAAGTTTGGTGGTTCATTTATTTTCCTCATTTTTGTATGATTTTCCTAAAATATTATGAATTGTCATGAGACCATGACAACAATTATCATTGTTTTTTTAGTTTGTTTGTTTTAAAAAGTATTTTAGAAAATCTTTAAATAAAAAACACACATCAACTTTAGGTATTTACCATTTACATCTTGATTACATAATAGTAATATCCAACATTATGACACACAGTTTAAAAAAGTACAGCCAGTGTTGAGACACTCTCTGCCTTCTGTGTCTCACAATTCCCACTGATAATACAGCTCTCTACGCAATAAGTGGGTCAGCATTAATATATGCTGCACCTGAGCTAAATGGTCCAGCACAGAATCAGAAGAGACCCTGCAATTACTATCAAAGGACAGTCATGAAGAATTTATGCCTTCCATATCAAGACACTAGGATCAAAAGTGTAAATCTCTTTGCAATGGTTTGCACAGATGGACAGTCAAACACAAAGTCACTGTGATGCTGACAGGGTGAGATGAGAGCTAGCAATTTAGTTGCTGCAGTGGAGGGGAAGAAAGCTGTCAGAGAGGTGAATATAAAGGACGATGAGGAATTATGAATGTAAACAGCATAGCTGTACAGCAAAGCAAAGGAGAATAGAGAGGAAATGGACACATTGCTGGAGTTTGCATCTCTGCTCCCCAGGCAGGTTAACACACTTTACTGCATTGCAGAGGATAAAAAGGATGGTGGTGTGGGTGGGTTAAACACACACATACACATAAGTACACACACACTAACTCTCAAAAGCACTTTGGCTCTGAATCAGCACACTTTGCTCACTTCTCTACTCTCACTTGATCAGCAAAGATTATTCTTATTCTGAATAATTTAAAGAGTCAGGTTTGAATTAGAAAAATCTCTTTTTCCTTAGAGGTTTAACCGGCTCACTCAAAAATGAAAATTCTGTCATAATTTACTGTTCATCATGTTGTTCCAAACCCCTTTGACTTTCAGTTTTTTTAAAAGGACAAATTATGAAGAATGCAGGGTTGGATAGTAATGCATTACATTTACTCTGTTACATTTACTTGAGTAACTCATTGGAGAAAATGTACTTTTAAGAGTGGATTTAATGGTAGATACTTTTACTCTCACTCAAGTGAAATTTGAATAAAACTTTTTACTCTTACTTACTTCGTTACAATGGGGGACGTTGCTGCCGTTACATTACTAGCTTTAATTCAGTAAGTATTATTAAATGCGTAATTTACTGAGATATTTTAAAATGGGATTTTTACGGCACCGGAAATTTACGGCACTCTGTCACTCGATTCAAGTTCATCAATGCAACCAACAGCAGTAAGCGTTCAAAAAAACAAACACTTTCTTTATTTCACACAGTGAAAATGTAGAGTTACGTTTATGCAATGCCTTCATTCAACACCAAAACAAGCATGAATTTCAGCGTACATATATACGGATTCAAACATGTTGCGTCAAGTTGTGGTGATAATGATAATGCTGGCTTGTATGTTATGGTAATGGTCAGTTTCAGCATGATTCTGTACTTACAGGCTCTGACAATCTCAGAGTTTTTAAAAGTGCTGTAAGAGATAATTTTCATGGAAAAGTATCCAAACATTTTTTTTTTATCTTATAGATATCAATTAAATAAGTGTCCTGTCACGGTGACAGCTGTAGGACTTTGTAAACAGCAAACAAAAATGTGATGCTTTTCACATGTCAATAATTTTGCTCATTCTCATTTGAGAATGAGAACGAGCTGCGTCCGAAACCAAAGGTAGCTCCCTTCTTACCTCTCTACCCTATCAGTCAATGACCCAACAATGTTTGCATATGAAGGTACCTCCAAAAATTGGTTTTGGACAGGCTACTGAGGCAACATAACATCACATCCTTGCTATGAGACCAGCAATTGATTAACGCCTTTTGGTGTCCACTAAATCTAACACGTCTGCTTCATTCATCCAAGCGAACCCCAATGGTCTAATCATTTAGAACAAAATCAAGAGAGTTTTGTCGATAACCAAGTGTATATTTAATAACTACAATACTTCTGTCTAGCTAGAAATGAAATCAAAAGTTGGAAAAGGTAAAAAAAAAAGCCTAAATTTATACACAAATTGGCTATCAACTGCCTATGCCACAGGAACAAACTATGCTGCTGTTTTGCTCAGTTTTTGTCTCAAACTGATCTTTGGAGGGTGGGGTTTTGGAATGAGGGGGAGTGGCTAATTCAACGGCTCAGTCACCTGAAAGCTTCAGAATGCTAAAATCACTTACAGCACCTTTAAGTATACATTTTCTTATATCAGAGCTGCAATAAATCCATGTTAAAAACTGTCAACAACTGACGCGATCAATGTCGCATCGCAACGACATGTGGACGCATCCATTGTACAGCATCGTTGATTATAATGGGAGCAAATTGTTTTTGTCGCATTGTGATGTAGACGGAACTTTTTGCATTGCTGATTGCATGCTTGATAATGTAGCACGAGCATACAGCCATATGCATTATAAAGCATGAGTGCAATGTGTTTTTCTTAAGGACAACAGAGAACAAGCTCTGAAATAAAATTAGCCTAAACATGTAAGCTACAAAATATACTGAGGAAAGAATCCATTTAGGACTTTAAAAAGTTGTGAAATAGCGACATTAGGAGTTAATAATGCATGATCTTGCTTTGATTCATAACTAAGAATAATATAGTATACATTTACATTTATACATTTATGCATTTGGCAGACGCTTTTATCCAAAGCGACTTACAGTGCACTTATTACAGAGACAATCCCCCCGGAGCAACCTGGATTTAAGTGTCTTGCTCAAGGGCCAACAGTGGCATCTTGGTGGTGCTGGGGCTTGAACCCTGACCTTCTGGTCAGTAACCCTGAGCCTCAACCACTGAGCCACCACTGCCCCACATAATAATATAATTGAGCCTGTGAGCCATTTAGCCATTTAACATTGGGAATGTTTCCAAACTTTTCTTCAAATTTTCAAATCCAATCTGTCAAGCATCCTTAAAGTGATAATAGTTCACCAATAAATGAATATTCGGTCATCATTTAGACTCACTCTCGTTGTTCAAAACAGTTTGTGTCTTGGTCTTCTTTGGAACAAAAAACAAGGTGTTAGCCAGAATGTTAGGGACTGACATCCTCATTCACCATTCACTTTCAAAAATGATAAACAAATATAAGTGAATGGTGACTGAGGTTATAATTCTGTCGAACATCTCCTTAATTGTGTTCATTGTGTACATTTCTCCTTTTCAGCATACAGGTTTGGACTAACATTAGGGTGAGTAATTGACGGTTTCTAATTTATTTAATACAGTAGCCCTAAACAAAGAGATTTAAATAATTCAATAAGAGCTTTTTATGCATATATTGATTGAATAAAAGTTCATTAAAGAGGTTGCAACTGATCCATACATTATCATGATCTAATTTACATGCAAATAGAAATGAGTGCATGCATTTAAACCTGAGCACATTCACTATCTCTCTCTCTCTCTCTCTCTCTCTCTCTCTCTCTCTCTCACACACACACACACACACACACACACATACTCATATTGGTGAGGCTATCCTTATGAGGACTTTCCATAGACATAATGATTTTTATACTGTAAGAACTATAGATTCTCTCCCCTAACCCTAAACTTACCCCTAAATCTAACCCTCACAATTAACTAACTATAATTTTCAAAAGAAACATAGTTTAGTATATTTTTAAGTGATTTGGATTATGGGGGACACTAGAAAAATCCTGATAAACCACATTTATAGCATAATACCATTGTAATTACCAGTTTGTTACCTAAAAAAATGTCCTTGTAAACCATCCAAACCCGCACGCGTGCGCCCACACACACACACACACACACACACACACACACACACACACACACACACACACACACACACACACACACACACACACACACACGCGTTGTGTTTCCATGTTTCATGGGGACTTTCCATAGACATAATGGTTTTTATACTGTACAAACTTTATATTCTATCCCCTAAACCTAACCCTACCCCTAAACCTAACCCTCACAGAAAACTTTCTGCATTTTTACATTTTCAAAAAACATAATTTAGTATGATTTATAAGCTGATTTCCTCATGGGGACCGACAAAATGTCCCCACAAGGTCAAAAATTTCGGGTTTTACTATCCTTATGGGGATATTTGGTCCCCACAAAGTGATAAATACACGCTCACACACACACACACACACACACACACACACACACACACACACACACACACACACACACACACACACACACACACACCTCAATGTAAAGCCTTAGTTAACAAAATCACATTACTGTAGATGGGTAACCTCTACTGTCCACATGTCTCTATAGCTGAAGTCTGACCCTGATCTGTGCAAGAAATATTGCCAGCGCCGATTTTGGCAGCAAAGTTTTTATGTCCTCACTTGATCCTCCAGTACAAGATTAAGTGATGACATGCCAAGGGAGGAGATACACCCTAAATAGCAATACTAATCTCCCAAAAGACCACATCCCTCATTCCAACTTCAATTAAAAAGACAGACTGAGATGCAATGATACACCCCTGTACATATAATGCATTACTTGGAATGAGAAAACTACTCATGTATATTAGTATATTATGTTGTTTCTACTTTCTGACTGGGGTTGCATCCAAAAGTAATGTGAGTGTGGCCAGCTGAGCCTGCATGTGGAGGAGGAGGTGTTGCAATGTGTGGGGGAATAATCAGAAATATTCATACTACTAACATAAAGGTCAATTTGACAATAACAATCTCACACAGCATGCATCATATTATGCCCCATTCCCATTGACATGACAAAATTAATTCGATGACTACTGGTGTTGGCCTTTACAAATGTTCTTCATGCAATACTACTTCTTTTGATGTCATTTCATCCCTTTTTGTAATGGCTTATATTGTGTAAATTACGTATCTTTTTTATAATCTTTTTCTATCTATCTATCTATCTATCTATCTATCTATCTATCTATCTATCTGTCTGTCTGTCTGTCTGTCTGTCTGTCTGTCTGTCTGTCTGTCTGTCTGTCTGTCTGTCTGTCTGTCTGTCTGTCTGTCTGTCTGTCTGTCTGTCTGTCATCTACACATACTAACATTCTCTAAAGTATAGGCTTAAATCCAAGCAGGTTACCTCTCTCACATCTCCATACATTAACAGCACTCAATGACATCTCACTCAAGTGAAGCTCATGTTACCACATCAGCGTGCATGTGCGGGGGTTGACAATAACAATCTCACACAGCATGCATCATATTATGCCCCATTCCCATTGACATGACAAAATTAATTCGATGACTACTGGTGTTGGCCTTTACAAATGTTCTTCATGCAATACTACTTCTTTTGATGTAATTTCATCCCTTTTTGTAATGGCTTATATTGTGTAAATTATGTATCTTGTTTATAATCTTTTTCTATCTATCTATCTATCTATCTATCTATCTATCTATCTATCTATCTATCTATCTATCTATCTATCTATCTATCTATCTATCTATCTATCTATCTATCTATCTATCTATCTATCTATCTATCTATCTGTCTATCTGTCTGTCTGTCTGTCATCTACACATACTAACATTCTCTAAAGTATAGGCTTAAATCCAAGCAGGTTACCTCTCTCACATCTCCATACATTAACAGCACTCAATGACATCTCACTCAAGTGAAGCTCGTGTTACCACATCAGCGTGCATGTGCGGGGGTTGAGCCGTTGAGGCTGTGGAGAGGCGTCCGTGCACTGCCTCCAGCTGACAGCTCCTTTCTGCCTGGGATCAAGAGCAGCTGAGTGCACAGTCATTCACTCTTGTACAAAAACATGTGGCATGTGCTTCTCAAATGTAGACCTCAAATAATCTGCCCAGTAACAGTTTCAGTGTGCAGTGGATGAGCGAGAAGAGAGAAGAAGCGATAGTAGAAGAGGAGGAGCAGAAGGCGAGTAGGAAAACAATCTAGCAAAAGCTAAAGATAGATCTGAGCTCCCAGGCACGCTAAGGCCTGGCACAATCAAGGTTAGAGAACAAACCGGGCCATGCAGACATACATGTGCACAAGTAAAGGATCAGAGAGCAGAGGCCTATTGAGCAGACCGATAGAGGTCTGTTAGAAAAGCATAACTTACTTGGGTATTCATGTGGCATTTAACATTCAGAGTAATGCATAATGCATGGTGATGTATCCTCTATGTACTGTGAGTTTCATCCTCAGCTGACACAATTTAAAGAAAAAATTACAGGCCTTTGTGGGATGCTCAGAATATAGGGAGGAAATCACTCAAATAATCTCATTCACATGAAATATTTTTTGTTCAAAATATTTTCCATACATTTTCATGAACTAAATGTAATTCATGTACAATCAAAAACTGAGGAAACCATCTGACACAGTGTGGATCTTACACTGAAAGAGTGATTTGTTACCTCATGGATACATTTTTACTTGATCTTACCCATAAGAAGTACTTTCATTGGTGAAACATAATCTGTCAGTTTGATTCAGTATTATAAAATAATTTACATTTACATTTATGCATTTGGCAGATGCTTTTATCCAAAGCGACTTACAGTGCATATGATATTGGTCTTAATATTGATCTGTTTCTCACCCAGACCTATCATATCACATCTGAAGACATGGATTTAACCACTGTAGACATATAGATTACGTTTATGGTGCCTTTTTTGTGCTTTTGGAGCTTCAAAATGTTTACCATTAACCTGCATTGTGAGGACCTACAGAGCTGAAATATTTTTCTAAAACTCTTCGTTTGTGTTCAGCAGAAGAAAGTCATACACATGGGATGGGATGGGGTGAGTAAATAATGAGAGAATTTGTATTTTTGGGTGAACTATCCCTTTTATTTTAAGTAGGCAATCATGAACTAACAATTAATAATATTTTTTACGGCATTTATTAATATTTGTTAATGTTAGTTAATAAAACTACAATTGTTCATTGTTAGTTCACAGTGCATTAACAAATGTTATAAAAATATAATATAACATAATATAATATACAAATGTATTACTTGATGTTGAATTTAACATTAACCAATAATAATAAATGTGGTTTTGTTCATTGTTAGTTAATGTTAAATAATGTTGTTAACTAATGTTAAGAAATGGAACCGTATTGTGAAGTGTTAACATTATTTTGACTTTAAACCAGTAATAAACCGAAAACAATGTTAACTTAAAAAAATGTGCTTCATTGTTACACCAAAAAACAAAAAAAAAAAAGAGTAAGGGTTAGCTGAGGTAGAAATAGCACCTTAAGTTAACAATTGCAGGCTACCCTTTTCAATCATGTAGGTTACCTGAATTATTTTTTTTCGTGTACATAACAGTTGTGTAATACCTTATTGTTCATAAAACATATTTGGCACACTTTGAATAAAGAGATCAAGCTGAATTTGTCACAAATTTACATAAGGCTCTAATGCTTTTTGTGTGGGGCGATCACCAGCTCAGAGTCTCATGAATGTGTGCTTAGATTACTGTTACGTGTACAGTATGTATGCCAAGCATTGGATTTGGACAGGCCCAAGACACTGACCACTGTTTAAAAGAGGCATGAAATTATGAGAAACACCACATTACTCTAGTTCCATTTTTGGTAGTACTTTCATTGGATTTGGCTTTGCCAACATAACACGACATTTGCAAAGGCTATAGATAGAAGTGAACTTGTGCTGAACTCCTATGAATGAGGGCTATTAAATCCAGAGTAATAAGTTTAAGGGACGTGGTTGTTTAGTATTGTGGCCAGCAAATAGAGCCTGGTAATCTTTCCACTGAGACACATTAAGCCGTTCGGAGACGTCTGGCTAGCCTAAGGTAATATAGTTTTGCCCCTTTGGCTAACCTAATAAAGTCTAAACTATTACTGAGAGGCCTATATTACACCAGTCTATCCTTGTTCTTATGTGTGACATCCTGCTCTTTTAAAAGGGTGTTGCCATCTAAAGACTAAAGCTCTTTTGTACCTTTTTATTTAAAGAAACATAAACTAGACTCTAGATATTTCCTTTAAAACTGCAGTGAGTCTTTTTATTCTGAAACATACAATTTGGTGACAAACGATGTATAATTACAGTTTAACAAGTATGTAAGTATATAACTTGCATAAGATAATTGTAGCCTTATTTGAACTGCTGTGTTTACAAGGAGTACTTAAGCTCAGAGCCCTCATGTGAATGAATGGTCATCAATTTGGATTCAAAGATACAATTTTGAATTCACTTGCTCAAAAAACAAAGTCCCCTCAGAGAACAAAAACAAGCACAGCCTTCAAATTACATAACAGGGCCCTGAGAAACCCTGTATTCAGGGCCAGTTACATACTGAACTCATGATGTGGAAAACAGTACTCTACTGAGCATTGATGGGGACTATTTCATGGCAAAGAGGATGAGAGGAAGAGAGCAACCACGACTCATACAGAATCATTCTTTATTTCGACTAATATAGTAAAAAAATAAACAAAGCTATTGGCTCAACAAGCACGCCATTGTATTCACTCTAATTTGGTCTGGCAAGTTTGTTACCACTCTAATTACTAAGACACGCAACAACAGACACACATTGACAGAATAGGATGAATGTCATCATCATAGGAGCAAGAAACTTTAGGTAAACATTTACACTACAAGTCAAAAGTTTGGACACATCTATGCCTTTTTTATTATTACTTTTGCCCCCATATTAGAATAATAATAAAGTTATCAAAACTGTGAAACACAATAGGAAGTATGGAAAATAGGTAGTGACCAAACAAAGTTAAACACATCATAACTATCTTATATTAGAGCTTTTTTGCCCCCTTGATTACAGCTCTGTGCAGTATTGAAATAGCCTTTAAAAGCAATTCCCATGTATGCTGCACACTTAAAATTTTAGCTTTGTAAATATACACACGCATAGGCACAATTGGTCTACAAAACTAATAAAAGGTGTTTAGGGTCATGCTAAACATAAATTTGGTCAAGTGTGTCTACAAATTGCTCTTGAAAAGTTACATAGACATTGAGATGATTTTTTCCAGTTTGGTAAGCTAGAAGTGATTTCTTCTGTAAACAAACCAAGAGCTGAAGAGATTTACACTCCCTATAGCATTAGGGGAATCACTCTTGACAACATATCTCAGTCTTTATAACACAACATTACAACTCATATTTGTGTTATCTCCACATTGTAATGGCAATTGTGGAGACACTTGTTCGTCTGAGCAATAGATGTCATGTCTGGTATCTGTTGTTAAACTGTATAAAAGCAAACTTGTTCAAATGTCCTGTGAGATTAGCCACAAAATTTCCAAACTCAAAATGCACAAGCCAGTCTGGAGTACTGAATAATGCAATAATGGCTCCCTTCGCTATAGTTGTTATATTAATAATACAATTTAACTCAATATATGCAACAGAGTAGAACAGAACTCACTTTTTAAAACATAAATGATTTCTTTAAAACAATTGTCATATGTTCTATAAACCAACACAAAATATGTAGATGATCTTATGCTAAAGGAGTATTCTGGGTTCAATACAAGTTAAGCTCAATCGACAGCATTTGTGGCATAATATTAATTACCACAAAATGTATTTTGATTTGCTTTCTTTAAAAAAAGCAAAAAGCTGGCTAATAGTGAGGCAAGTGAATGGTGCCAATCCATAAACTTTAAAATTCTCACTGTTTCAAAGTTATAGCCGGAAGACAATATGCATGATGATAAGTGAGTGAGATAAAAGCGCTTACTAACCTTTTCTGTTGCTGTTTATATGCAATTAATAACTTTGTTGCCATGATAACATAACGCTGTAACCAATAAAACCCTAAAAATACAATTTTAAACCACATTAAACAACGTCACAGAACAAATAATTTTTTACATTTTTATACAATTATAAGCCTCCCATTTCTGCCTTTAAACCCACCAAAAACTGGCCCCATTCACTTCCATTTTATTTACTTTCCATTCCTTTATTTAATTTTTTTTAGAGGAGGGTTGAGTTGAAACTAATTTTTATGGCAATGTACAGTATACCAAACAGTATACCAAAAATGCTGTTGATTAAGCTTAAAGGAATAGTTCACTCAAAATTCACAAATGAAGATTTTTAGGAGAATATCTCAGATCTGTGCTGTAGGTCCATACAATTCTAGTGAATTTTGGCCAGAAATGTTAAGGTCCAAAAAGCACATAAAGGCAGCATAAAAGTAATCCAAATGACTCCAGTGTTTAAACTTATATCTTCAGAAGTGATATGATAGGTCTGGGTGAGAAACAGATCAATATGTTAGTACTTTTATTTTTTTGTTTATTTTCTCCCCTATTCTCCACAATTTGGAATGCCCAATTCCCAATATGCTCTAAGTCCTCGTGGTTGCGAAGTGACTCGCCTCAATCCAGGTGCCAGAGGATGAATCTCAGTTGCCTCCGTGTGTTATGAAGGTAAGTGAGGACCCAAAAGCGGTGTATGAAAAAACAGAGTCTTTAATGAAGCTTAGGAGATAATGTCAACACAAAGTCTTCTCCTTGAGAGAAATACAAACAAAAACAGCCCGCAGAGAGGGCGATAACAAACAGCATAAGCAAGTGCTTCCTACGAGCTGGAGTAAGTCCACGGGTAGTAGACAGGGCAAGTGGAGAAGCGACAACAGGCTGTGGGTCTCTCCCAAGGCAGAGGGTAGCTGTAGAATACCACTCTCTCGTGGCGTCAGGTAACTGGGCACAGAGATAGGAGATGGTCTTTAGCGGTGAACAGTATAGTGACGGCGGATGCCAACAGGACAGGACTCTGGACAGAGATAAACAGGGCTGTAGTAGCTTCTAGAGATAGTATCACTGAGTGAGAATCCGACAGAAAATGTAGTGAGAGCGAGGAGAGAAATAGAGAGCTAATCAGAGGAAAGAGGGAACAGGTGGGCAGAGGATTAACGAGGAACTCAGGGAAGATGAGAAACAGCTGGAAGGGGAGGAAAGGAGAGGGGATAATAACATAAAATGACCAACAGAGGGCGACAGAGTAGAGGGAAAGAACAGAAGTGAGACATAACATGACAAGTCAGGACAAGACATGACAGTACACCTCCCTCAACGAGCGCCTCCTGCCGCTTCTGAGGAGGAGACCTGGCGGCGACGGAGGAAATCATCGATAAGCGAACGGTCCAACACGTCCCAAAAGGGAACCCAACTTCTCTCCTCGGATCTGTAACCCTCCCAATCGGGGGAGAAGAAGTCGCACCGCGACGGGGCTAATAACCTGCGAGATGCGGAACGGACCGATGAAGCGCGGAGTCAACTTACGCGAGACAGATTTAAGGGGAAGGTTGAGGGTGGAAAGCCATACCCTCTGGCCGCGACAATATCTGGGGCTCTTAGTTCTACGCTTGTTGGCCGCCCTTACGGTCTGTTCCCTATAACGGCAGAGAGCCGATCTAACACCCCTCCAGGTGCGCTCGCAACGTTGGACAAAAGCTTGAGCGGAAGGGACGCTGGAGTCGGCGATTTGCGACGAGAACAGCAGAGGTTGGTACCCGAGGCTGCTCTGAAAAGGAGACAGGCCGGTAGCAGACGACAGAAGCGAGTTATGGGCGTATTCTGCCCAGGGAAGGTGTTCGGACCAGGACGCAGGGTTACGGAAAGATAGGCTGTGCAAGATGCGGCCGACAGTCTGATTGGCCCGTTCGGCTTGACCGTTAGATTGAGGGTGGAAGCCGGACGAGAGACTGACGGAAGACCCAATTAGGCGACAAAACTCCTTCCAAAACTGGGACGTAAATTGCGGACCTCTATCCGAAACAATATCAGAGGGGAGGCCATGAATCTTGAAAATATTCTCGATGACTATTTGCGCCGTCTCTCTGGCGGAAGGGAGCTTAGTGAGGGGAATAAAGTGGGCCGCCTTAGAAAATCGATCGACGACAGTGAGAATGACAGTATTGCCCGCCGACGCAGGGAGGCCGGTGATGAAATCTAAGGCGATATGTGTGACCACGGCCGAGAGGGGATGGGAAGTGGTCTGAGAAGTCCGGCCGGAGGAGAGTTCCCGGATTTAGTCTGCGCGACAGATGGAACAAGCAGCCACGAAACGGCGCGTGTCACGTTCCCGAGTGGGCCACCAAAAACGCTGGCGAATGGAAGCGAGCGTGCCCCGAATGCCGGGGTGACCAGCCAATTTGGCCGAGTGAGCCCACTGAAGAATGGCCAGGCGGGTGGGGGCGGGAACGAAGAGGAGGTGTCTAGGACAGGCGCGTGGCGAGGGGGTGAGAGCGAGCACTCGGTTAACCTGCCTCTCTATTCCCCAGACAGTTGACCCAACGATACGGGCCGTAGGGAGAATCCCCACGGGGTCCGTGGAGACTTCGGGGGAATAGAGACGTGACAAGGCATCGGGCTTAGTGTTCTTGGAACCAGGGCGGTAGGAAATAACGAAATCGAACCGGGCGAAAAACAGAGCCCAACGAGCCTGGCGCACGTTGAGTCGTTTGGCGGAGCGAATGTATTCCAGGTTCCGATGGTCAGTCCAGACGACAAAAGGAACGGTCGCCCCCTCCAACCACTGTCGCCACTCACCTAGAGCTAGGCGGATGGCGAGCAGCTCGCGGTTACCCACGTCGTAGTTATGTTCAGGCGGCGACAGGCGATGAGAAAAGTACGCCCACGGATGGACCTTGTTGTCCGAGAGAGAGCGTTGGGAAAGGATGGCTCCCACGCCCACCTCTGACGCGTCAACCTCAACCACGAACTGTTTAGACAAATCAGGCATAACAAGGATGGGCGCGGACGTAAAGCGGGTCTTGAGGAGATCAAAAGCCCCCTGGGCGGAACCGGACCATCTAAAGCACGATTTGACAGATGTAAGGGCAGTCAGGGGGGCGGCCACCTGACTGAAATTACGGATGAAACGTCGATAAAAATTTGCGAAACCGAGAAAGCGCTGCAGCTCCACGCGCGACTTAGGAACAGGCCAGTCTAAAACGGCTTGGACCTTAGCAGAATCCATCTTAATACCCTCTGCAGAAATGACAGAGCCGAGAAAACTAACGGAGGCGGCATGAAAGGTGCATTTCTCAGCTTTAACGTAAAGACAGTTCTCTAAAAGGCGCTGGAGGACGCAACGCACATGCTGGACATGAACTTGGAGAGACGGAGAGAAAATCAGGATGTCATCAAGATAAACGAAAACAAAGATGTTTAGCATGTCTCTCAGGACGTCATTAATTAGTGCCTGAAAAATGGCAGGGGCGTTAACGAGGCCGAACGGAAGGACCCGATATTCAAAATGCCCTAACGGAGTGTTAAACGCAGTCTTCCACTCGACACCCTCCCTAATGCGAACGAGATGGTAAGCGTTACGCAGATCCAATTTGGTGAAAAACTTGGCTCCGTGCAAGATCTCGAAAGCTGATGACATAAGAGGGAGCGGGTAACGATTCTTAACTGTTATGTCATTCAAGCCTCGATAATCAATGCAGGGGCGCAAGGAACCGTCCTTCTTCTGCACAAAATAAACCCCTGCCCCGGCAGGAGAAGAGGAGGGGACAATAGTACCAGCCTCGAGAGCTACGGATAAATAATCCTCGAGAGCCCGACGTTCGGGAGTCAACAGCGAGTAAAGTCTACCCGGGGGGGGGGGGGTGGTACCCGGATGAAGTTCGATACTACAATCATAAGAACGATGGGGGGGAGGGAAGTGGCCCGGGAACGACAGAACACCGTCCGCAGATCGTGATACTCCTCCGGTACCCCCGACAAATCACCAGGCTCCTCCTGAAAAACAGAGACAGAGGATACAGGGGAACAGCAGACATTAAACATTTAACATGACGAGACATTCCACGAAAGGACAGTATCTTTAGCCCAATTAATAGAGGGATTATGTTAAACTAACCAGGGATGGCCTAAAACAATGGGGGCGAAAGGGGACTGAAAAATAAAAAAAGAAATGGTCTCGCTGTGATTACCGGAGACAGTGAGAGTCAAAGGTAACGTCTCACGCTGAATCTTGGGAAGGGAACTGCCGTCCAGGGCAAACGGGGCTGTGGGCTGGCATAAGTCCATGCGAGGGATACCATGTTCTCGAGCCCAGGTGTCGTCCATGAAGCAGCCCTCTGCGCCAGAGTCCACCAACGCCCTGCAGGTGGCAGCAGAGCCAGTCCAGCGGAGATGGACAGGAAGAGTGGTGCAAGACCTCGAAGGAGAGACCAGAGTAGTAGTGCTCACCAGTAGCTCTACTCTTACTGGCGAGCACTGGCTTTTACCGGGCAGGAGGTCACGAAGTGTGCAGCAGAACCGCAGTAAAGGCAGAGACGGTGGGTGATTCTCCGCTCCTTCTCCTTAGCAGAAATGCGAATGCTCCCCAGTTGCATGGGCTCGGGAACCGAGGCGGTGGAGGAGGGTGGTAGTGCAGCGGAGAGGGGTGCACAGGAAAATGTGGACTCCTGGTCGCGAGCTCGGCGACGCCGATCGAAAAGCCTCTCTAGGCGAATAGCGAGCTCGATCACGGCATCCAGACAGGAGGGTACCTCTCGGGAAAGAATCTCCTCCCTCACCTCCGTGCAGAGACCATCCAAAAAACGAGCGAGCAACGCTGGCTCGTTCCAGTCACAGGAGGCTGCGAGAGTACGGAACTCAATGGAGAAGTCAGTAACAGAGCGCTTACCCTGACGCAGGGACGAAAGGACCCGGGATGCCTCCTCTCCAAAAACAGAGCGGTCAAATACCCGAATCATCTCCTCCTTGAAATCCTGATAACAGTTAGTACATTCAGCCTCCGCCTCCCAGATGGTTGTTCCCCACTCTCGAGCCCGTCCAGAAAGGAGAGAAACAACGTAGGTGATACGGGCTCTGCTCTGGGAGTAAGTAGTGGGCTGGAGAGAAAAAACCACGTCACACTGGGTGAGAAAAGCACGGCATTCAGAGGGCTCACCAGTATAGCACGGCGGGTTATTAATCCTGGGCTCTGGAGGCTCGGGGCCCCTGGAGGAGACCGGTGGCTCTGAACGAAGGAGAAGAACCTGCCTCGAGAGTTCGGTGACTTGGGCAACCAAGCCCTCAATGGCGTGTCATGCAGCAGACAGCTCTGCCTCGTGTCTGCCCAACATCGCTCCCTGGAGCTCGACGGCTGAGTGGAGTGTGGCCGGGGTCGCTGGGTCCATCTTGGTCGGATTCTTCTGTTATGAAGGTAAGTGAGGACCCAAAAGCGGTGTATGAAAAAACAGAGTCTTTAATGAAGCTTAGTAGATAATGTCAACACAAAGTCTTCTCCTTGAGAGGAATACAAACAAAAACAGCCCGCAGAGAGGGCGATAACAAACAGCATAAGCAAGTGCTTCCTACGAGCTGGAGTAAGTCCACGGGTAGTAGACAGGGCAAGTGGAGAAGCGACAACAGGCTGCGGGTCTCTCCCAAGGCAGAGGGTAGCTGTAGAATACCACTCTCTCATGGCGTCAGGTAACTGGGCACAGAGATAGGAGATGGTCTTTAGCGGTGAACAGTTTAGTGACGGCGGATGCCAACAGGACAAGACTCTGGACAGAGATAAACAGGGCTGTAGTAGCTTCTAGAGATAGTATCACTGAGTGAGAATCCGACAGAGAATGTAGTGAGAGCGAGGAGAGAAATAGAGAGCTAATCAGAGGAAAGAGGGAACAGGTGGGCAGAGGATTAACAAGGAACTCAGGGAAGATGAGAAACAGCTGGAAGGGGAGGAAAGGAGAGGGGATAATAACATAAAACGACCAACAGAGGGCGACAGAGTAGAGGGAAAGAACAGAAGTGAGACATAACATGACAAGACAGGACAAGACATGACACCGTGTCTGAGACGTCAATCTGTGCATCTTATCACGTGGCTTGTTGAGTGCATTACTGCGGCGACGTAGTGCATGTGGAGCACCATGCTATTCTCCATGTCATCCACACACAACTCACCACATGCCCCACTGAGAGCGAGAACCACACATTATAGCAACCACGAGAAGGTTACCCCATGTGACTCTACTCTCCCTAGCAACCGGGTTTGGTTGTTTAGGAGACCTGGCTGGTGTCACTCAGCACGCCCTGAATTCGAACTTGTAACTCCAGGGGTGGTATTCAGCAATGTTAGTAATTTTACTATAAATTCTCCTCCCTGCCCAGTAGGTGGCGGTATACTTGAAGAATGCAAAATGCCAAAAACAAAAGAAGAAGAATGTGGAAGTGAAAGTGGAGATTTATAGTTAAAAAAAGGACTTAAATATTGATCTGTTTCTCCCCCACACCTATCTTATTGTATGAAGATATAGATTTAACCACTGGAGTCATACAGATTACTTTTATGCTGCCTTTATGTGTCTTTTGGACCTTCTATGTTCTGGCCACCATTCACTTGCATTGTATGGACCTACAGAGCTGAGATATTCTTCTAAAAATCCTTAGCTGTGTTCAGCAGAGGAAAGAAATTCATACACATCTGGAATGGCATGAGGGCGAGTAAATGATGAGAGAATTTTCATTTTTGGGTGAATTATCCCTTTATATTTTATTGAACCCGGAATATTCCTTTAAGCAAAATACCTAAAAAACATATAGGAATAATACAGTAGAAACATAATACACATAAATTATTCATATAAATAATGTTTTGTGTGGAGCATTCATTATTAGGAGAGATTCTGTGTCTCCCATGTCACTAACTTGGTGACATTGGTTAGAAGACTACTGTTAAATTATGCACCAGTGGAGAAGGAGGGGGTAATTTGAGTGGGTATGATTCAAAGTGCAAATTAGCACAAATTAATATAACAACGGAATACATCATATGACCACATGTGACATGTATTGGGACACACAAATCTGAAAACAAAAAACTAAATGTTTCCATTTTTTAAAAAGTGTGATATCACAAACTTAAACTGTGGGACAACAGAGGGAAAACAATCTGGGAATGTCTCCCAGAAAACATATTTGAATGCTACAAATAATCCTCAAGTCTGTAGCATCCTCAAGTCTGTAGCAGAGAATTAAACAAAAAGGCTAAACAGAGCTGCAGACCAGATGACCTCATCTCAATGACAAACATGAGTGTCATGACCTCATTTCTCATGCGTTAGATTCATCCAGCTGCTATACACCCACCCACAACCAGCCAACAATGGTCAAGGAGGTCAGTCTTCCACTCCCTCTGTGTCACTGCAACTCTCTTGGTCCCTCTGCACACCTTTGCAAAGTCAGGCTCTTTTTCTTGGTGTCATGTCCTGCGTCTGCTCCAGGTGCTAGGGCAAACATATGGTTAAATTATGCATGAGTTAAAATAGTGCCTTGCTTTCTCAGGTGGGTGGTAAACATTCTTCCAAGAGGATTTGACTGCATTAATAAAAAAAAACTTAAAACTGTCAGGGTGACAGTCAGAGAGATTGCTGTGTGTTTTGCAAGTAATATTTACCAAACCATGGTTTGCAATGATAATAACACTCTTAGTCATTGTCCCCACTCCCCACAGCTGCAGTGCCATCTTTGGAGAATAAGAGCTTTTAAGAATTGTGCATTAAAAATGCAGAGATGAGTGCCACCTACTGGATCAGAAATGGTATTTATTGCTGCAGTAAGACAGATTTTCTGCTTTTTCCATTCTTTGATTTTTTTATTTCAGTCAATGAACAGGCAAAATCCAGTTATGGAGGAGACATATAACTTTCTTAATCACCCCACTGATTCAAAATATACTATTTTATGCATGTGCATGCAATATATCACTATCGCAGAACTAATAAGAATGCAAATTTTATAGGCAATCCCCATATGAATTCTCACAGGAGCCTCTTTGAGAGAAAATATTCTGATGTAGTACAAGGGCACGTTGCTCCCTGGGGTAACATGCATTATGTCTTCCTGACAAACTTATAGGCCAACCCTTACTGCTCAAACAAACAGATGAACTGCCTGGGAAGGACTATAAATTCTTCAACAACATAACTAACACATTGCAAAAGCAGACTGATCAGGACAATAGGGTTAATTATAGTGTATCCTATGTTAGAAAATGCTGTAAAATATAATTTGTAATGTATTCCATCAGATTACTCAAGGTCCGTAACATATTTTAAATACTTTGGATTACTTTTCAGCACTGGTAGAATTTTAATTGGTTTTGACTATAAAAACTCTGCCAGTACATTAAGACAAAATACACATGTTAAAAATACATTCTCTGAAAAACATAAATATCTATGTTATGTAGTGTTGTTTCTAAAACAAGATGAATCAAACTGATCTTGTTTTATGGAATTTTAGATATTTTTACAGGAAAACAATAAAACAATTATAATCAAAAATATGAGTTTTGCTCTAATATCAAAGGTCTTACTAGAAAAAAGAAATTATGATCCAACGTGAATTTTCTTGATAAAAAAATATGATCTTGCCTGGTAACGTGCATGTAAAATGGCTAGAAATTACATTTTAGTTTAGCGTAAAGCTGACAATTTACACAAGGTTTATTTCTATTTCTTTTGCTCCAAACTTACTTCAAACTTACTTCTCTGTGTAACACATGTAACACATCATAAGAAAGTGTTTCACTGCTGTTCAAATGCACTTTGGATCGCATTATTTATATGTAATCATTTTTCCATCTGAAAGGACTAAATATTAAATTAAACAAATTACACAAAAATCCAAAGTAATCTCTTCAGTAATCAAAATACTTTTTGAATGTAACTCTATTCTAATTACCAATTATTTAAACTGTAACTGTAGTGGTATACAGTTACTTATATTTTGTATTTTAAATACGTAATCCTGTTAAATGTATTCTGTTACTCCCCAACCCTGATTGTGATATATGTCAGGGTCAATGTCCCCCCACCCCCTGTGAAAAAATCCTGACACCACCCCTGCGGTCTCAGGTGGTTTGGCTTGTGCCTGGATTAATTGGATGAAGAGACAAAGTCCCAAATTATCAATAAAAAGGACAATTTTTCTGATGCAGTTCCTCCTCCAAGTCCATAAAACCCCAGCTGGCTTCCCAAATGTTCCAAAGTGTCCAATGTAAAAACAGCAAATAGCAAGTTTTGTACTTTTAGACAGAGAGTAAGAGAGAATTATACAAGAGCCTCTACTGTAAGTGTAAAAAAAGGGAAGAAATTGTAACAAGGATCTTAATGATAGGCTTGCTGCTATGGATTTGGAGGGCATCTACTTGCATTGCTATGGCAACAGAAATGTCCACCGACTTCTGCCTTTCTGTGTTAATTATTGCAATAATATTACAATAATTATTGCAATAATAATAATAGTCATATATTCCTTACTTTCTGTCATGTACTAGAATGATACTCTGTGCGTTTAAGATGTGACATTACTATGCATGATGGGAACAAACAAGTTCAGTGTTAAAGTACACAGGTAAAGAGTTGATTTGAGTAAAGCTAATGCGAATAATGTTCTTTGGAATTCAAAAATGTTAGGAAATTACACCCTCAGTCAACATTCACTTGTTTGGGAATAAGAGCAGTGTCTACATTTCAAACTTTTCCTCTTTTGTTCAACGGAAGATAGAAAGTCATAGGTTTGGAATAACATGAGGTTGTGTAAATGATGACAGAATTAATTTTCTTTTAGGTTGAGCTATACTTTAAACCAACCAAATTGATTTTAATTATGCAACTGCATAATTGGATGAACATCATTGTGATGATAGGTCAGCTGTTGTTGGACATCAGACTAGCTCCCTTTTCTTTCAAATTGATCAATTGGATTTTGTGGCATGAGTCTCTTACTGAACATGACAAGGACACGGCTGCTTTTTTCACGTACATCTTTCACACGTGGGCTTAAATTAAAATATCTTATAGGAAACCTGGTATTTATGTAAACTGAGGTGACATTTTTGGAAAAAACTCTGTATTTCAGCAGAGCAGAACATTTTAAGTAGTTAAACATCACTGAATGCACTCAGAGAATTTTGAGACTAAGACACCTGACTAAGACAATTTCCTTCATTGTCATGTGTTTCTTTGACCCTTAAACCCAACTTTAAACCATGATGCCTGTCAAGGTTTGTTTACTATGTAATAAATGTACTGTTGTGTCTCCCTCTAGTGGCTGAACAGATATGAACACACTTGGGGGATCTTTCATTATTTGAAGTGCTCTCATTGAAACAATTATTTATTTGAGTTCTGATGATACACTAGGTCAGGGGTACTCAATTAAAGTACCAAGAGGCCTGGTCTCTACATTTCCTTCCCAGCAAATGTCCGAACAATAGTATTTGCTTACGCTGTGTCATATGAGTATGAAATTATATAATATATATTTTAAAATAGTTTTTACAACTTGCCACTTTGGCAGTAATAATAATTTGTAAAACAAACAAACAAAACAACAACAACAAAAAAACATTCTAAAAACAGTCAAAATAGTCTCTTTAAAACTGGGCAGGGATGAGGACATTGGGGGGCAGAGTGGGGTCTGAGGGACATCCTACCAAAAGATTAAAATATTTCATCAACACTTTATTAGTCCAGGGCACATTGATATGAATATTAAAAGATAAGATCAAAAGTTCGTTTGGAAGCTAAATGATAGCAGTCCAGTTTTTGTGTTTAAATATTTTTACATTCATAATATATGTACTGGTGGTGAAAGTTTGGAATAATGTACAGATTTTGCTGTTTCATAAGGAAATTGGTACTTTAATTCACCAATGTGTATTTCAACTGATCACAAAGTATAGTCAGGACATTACTAATGTAAAAAACAGCACCATCACTATTTGAAATAAGTCATTTTTGATAAAATCTAGACAGGCCCTATTTCCAGCCGCCATCACTCCAACACCTCATCCTTGAGTAATCGTGCTAAATTGCTAATTTGGTACTAGAAAATCGCTTGCCATTATATCAATCACAGTTGAAAGCTATTTGGTTCGTTAAATGATGCTTAACTTTGTCTTTGTGTTTGTTTTTGAGTTGCCACAGTATGCAATAGACTGGCATGTCAGTGAAGCATTAAAATACTACTTGTTTATTTAAATATAAATAGGTTTTCCTTGCCACCCATGCCATGATGACATCTCCGATTCATTTTCACAAAATTAGAAAGAAAATCTTTTTGTTTATTATGAAAGGCTCCACTGCGATGGACTGGCGACCTGTCCAGGGTGTCCCCCGCCTTTCGCCCAATGTTAGCTGGGATAGGCTCCAGCCCCCCGCGACCCTGTACACAGGATAAGCGGTTGACGATGGATGGATGGATGGATGGATGGATGAAAGGCTCCAAACATGCTGATTAATGAAACTAAATTTAGATGGGAAATAAACATTATAGTCTTAAGGCGGTGGTGCCACGTTCAGGTGCTAAGGGTCATTGCAGAAGCCATCAGCACAGGGATCTCCATCATCAGGCACCAGCAGCCAGCACAGCACTCAGTTGCATTTGTCAAGGCTGGAGAGAAACCTCCACAGAGCGGGAACCCAGCAGGGGGACTTCTGGCAACAGCCCGGGACTGGCAGTTAAAGGTTGACCTGGGAAGGCAGCTCAAATTCCCAGAAACCATTGCCACGACTACACTTAGGCCTGACATGGTCCTCCTTTCAGAATCATCAAGGCAGGTGGTCCTACTGGAATTGACTGTGCCCTAGGAAGACTGAATGGAAGAGGCGTTTGAACGGAAGAGGGCCAAGTACGAGGAATTGGCTGGTAAATGCCATAGCAGAGGATGGAAGATCCGCTGCCTCCCCATTGAGGTTGACTGCCGAGGGTTTACTGGCCAGTCGCTCGACAGGGCCCCCAAGCTCCTGGGAATAAGGGGATTGCACAACAAGAAAGCCATCAGGAACATCACGGATGCCGCTGAGAAGGCATCTAGATGGCTGTGGATCAAAAGGGGTGATCCGTGGACATGTTACACATGATACCTAGTCACAAGTCGGGGACTGATCACCCCTGGCTGGGTCGCCTGGGCGAGGGTGTATGATGTTGAAAGACCTGAAACAAGTCAAGTCAAGTCAATTTTATTTGTATAGCGCTTTCACAACACACATCGTTTCAAAGCAGCTTTACAGAAGATCAGCATTAACAGACGATAAAACTGTAATGTCTATAAAGTCGATGAATCATCATTGTGTAATTAGATAAAATACGATTCTTAATCGTGTTTAAAAATAATTAAATAATAATTGTATTAATAACTCCAGTGAGCAAGCTGTAGGCGACTGTGGCAAGGAACACAAAACCTCCATTGATCTACATCTAATGGAAAAAATAACCTTGGGAGAAACCAGACTCACTGTGGGGGCCAGTTCCCCTCTGGCTAACATCATGAATATAATGTAAATATTACTTATGTATAGTTAAAGTCATGGTTTAAAATTATTAAACTAAGTAAGTGTTAAGGGTCAGTGTTTAAACATCGATTGTGTTTGAACTGTAAGATAAATGACCAATGTCTTTGAAGTCCATCCTTGATTAATTGCAGAAGTTCACATAGATGCAATTGTCCTTGTTAATTAGCTGACGAAGGCTTGTTGGCAATAGTTAGTCTATGCATTCCATTTCAAGATCGTAGTCCATCAATAGACCGAGGTGATTCAGATTGGAGTTGGCACCAGTTCATCCTCTGAAGTCCATCATAATAGACTGAAGTGATGTTAGGCCTGCACCGGCTGCATTTAGTCATCATTCAGCGACACATAGAAGTGGAGTCCAACACGAAGCAGGAATGGAGCTGGATCCAGCCGGATCTGGTGACCTCAGGATAGGAATCCCGAGGTTGAGACATGGAAACAAATAAAATAATATTAGCATAGATGCCATTAAATTTATTGTAGAGTTAGAGATCATGCTCAATGTTTCTGGTTTCTGGTTCCGGCAGACCCAACTAAAGCAGCCTAATTGTGGGTTGGAGGATTAATTAGGTGTATGCCCGGCTAAATAGATGAGTCTTTAGTCTAGACTTAAACTGAGGGAGTGTGTCTGCATCTCAGCTGCAACAGTGTTAGGGAGACTATTCCATAGTTTAGGAGCCAAATATGAAAAGGATCTACCTCCTTTTGTGGATTTTGATATTCTAGGAACTAACAGGCCAGAATTTTGCAATCTTAATGACGTGTTGGAATATAGCGTGGTAGAAGATCACTTAAGTACTGTGGAGCTAGACCATTCAAAGCTTTGTATTTAGTTAACAGAATTTTAAAATTCATACTGAATTTAACAGGTAGCCAATGTAACGATGATAAAATGGGGCTAATATGATCATATTTCTTGGTTCTTGTTAGCACTCTGGCTGCTGCATTTTGAACCAATTGAATTTTATTTATTGATCTTGCTGGACATCCTCCCAGTAATCCTCCAAATAAACAAAATGGTAGCGGTCTGCTAAATATGACCTAAACTATGCTAATGCAACTCCACAAATTCCAACATAATTCTCCAGCCTATTCAAGAGAATGTCGTGATCTATCGTGTTGAATGCGGCACTAAGATCTAAAAGCACTAGAAGAGAAATACAGCCCCGATCTGCTGATAAGAGCAAGTCATTTGTAACTCTGATAAGTGCAGACTCTGTACTGTGATGAGGCCTAAATCCTGATTGAAATTCTTCATATATACTATTTCTCTGTAGAAATGAACATATTTGGAAGGATACTACCTTTTCTAGTATTTTTGACATAAACAGGAGATTTGAAATCGGTCTATAATTAGCAAGTTCTCCAAGATCAAGTTGTGGCTTCTTAATAAGCGGTTTAATAATTGCCATTTTAAAGTTTCTTGGGACATGTCCTAAGCATAGCGAGGAGTTAATGATATTAAGAAGAGGTTCTGAGATTACAGGATATACCTCTTTTAAGAGCTTAGTTGGTATAGGCTCTAACAAACAAGTTGTGGCTTTTGATGTTTCAATAAGTTTTGTTAGCTCTTCATGACCTATGACAGAGAAAGACTGAAATTGCACGTGAGGAAAATTATTAGGCACTGTTTTCTGAGGTGAGATGACAGATGATTGCATAATTCCAATTTTATTTCTGATTATTTCAATTTTATCTGTAAAGAAATTCATGAAGTCATTACTCTTGAGCTGTGGCATAATATCTGGTTCTGTTGAGGCTTTATTCCTAACCAATTTAGCCACAGTACTGAATAAACATCTAGGATTGTTGTGGTTATTTTCTATGAGTTTACTAAAATATGCTGACCTGGCAGCTTTTAGTGCCTGTCTGTAGCTACAGACACTATCCTTCCATGCACAACGAAATACTTCTAATTTTGTATTTTTTCACATGCGCTCCATTTTCCGAGCTGCTCTCTTGAGAGCATGAGTGTGATCATTGTACCATGGTGCAGGGCTTATTTCTTTAATTTTTTTTAATCGAAGTGGGGCGACAATATCAAGGGTGCTAGAGAAGACTGCATTTATATTTTTTGTTATTTCATCAAGTTCTTCTGGGCTTTGGGGTTTATTGAGTGTATGAGATAGATCTGGAAGATTATTAGTGAAGCTATCTTTAGTGGTCGAAAGAATAGTTCTACCTGAATGATAGCATGGTGTAAATTGAGTAACATTAGTTGATTGCAGCATACAAGAGACGATGTAATGATCAGAGATGTCATCGCTCTGCTGCAGAATTTCTATATTATCAACATCAACTCCATATTAAAAAATTAAATCTAGCCTATGATTATGGCGATGAGTTGGTCCTGTTACATTTTGTCTGACTCCAAGAGAGTTGAGAATATCAATAAATGCTAATCCCAATGTATCATTTTCATTATCTATATGAATGTTGAAGTCACCAACAATTAAGGCTCTATCTACAGTAACTACTGATAAAAAATTAGCAAATTCACTAAGGAAATCAGAATAAGGTCCGGGTGATCTATACACTGTAGCAAGGGTAAAAGATGACAGAGATTTTTTTATTTAAATTTGACGGTGTCACATTAAGCATTATTAGTTCAAAAGACTTACATTTATATCCTGTCCTCTGAGTAACACCAAAAACTTCACTGTAAATTGTAGCAACACCTCCTCCTCGACCCTTCAGACGAGGCTCATGTTTATAACAATAACCTGTCCTGGGGGTAGATTCATTTAAACTAATATATTAATCCGGTTTAAGCCAGATTTCAGTCAATCAGCCGATGACTCCAGGTTACATCACTGATGATGAGTCTAGGTCGCACCTGCAAGGTGTATGTTATATCAGCTGAACCGGCTAAATCACATTTCAAACAGATGAAGATAGTTTTAGATTCCAATATCTGTGGCGGTGTCTCCGCTACTGTTAAAAAAAAAAAAACAAACAAAAAACATGCGCCGTATAATCCTATGCTTACACAATCACTTAGCCAGGTGTCATATAACTAGTAGGCTACAAAGGTTTAGATCTCGGTCTGGACTGAATTGTCCGCATATTGACTGCACTAGGAATCATTGTTTATCAATAGTTTTTTTTTAGGAAAGTTTGATTTAAAAGTTTATGATTTTTTTTTCTTAAAATTGATCTATTAAAATTGGGTTTAACATTTTCAGACATGCACGCACGCACGCACGCACGCACACAGGCACACACACACACACACACACACACACACACACACACACACACACACACACACACACACACACAAACTTGTTTTTATATCAATGTGGGGACTCTCCATAGGCTTCCATGCATTTTATGTATGGAGGTCTATGACACACGCACGCACGCACGCACGCACGCACGCACGCACACACACAATAAGGCAATGGAGAATACATTTAGCAATACTCAAACTATCTATTTTAATGCTGATACAATACAAAAGACCCATTCATTGATAAATGTAAACCTTTATAGTCATAGGACCCACTTCTTCATTCTGGCTGATACAATAGCGGGGAACTGATGTCAGATTTAAGAAGCAGAAAAGCCTACTTTATTAAAGGGATAGATAGGTTACACACAAATAAAATGCGTCCATCATTTACTCATCGTCAGGATGTTCCACACCCAACTGAATTTCTATCATTTTCAGAACACAAAAAGGAGAGGCAGAATGACAGTCTCAGTCACCATTCACTGTAGGGGAATAAATGCAGTGAATGATGACTGAGGATTCTACCGAAAATTTACTTTGGTGTTCAGCTGAAGAAAGTCAAAGGGGTTTAGAACAACATGAGGGTGAGTAAATGATATATATATCTCCAGTGGTTAATCCACAGAAGTGATATGATAGTTGTGGGTGAAAAACAGATCAACATTTAATCCCTTTTTTACCATAAATCTACACATTCACTTTCCAAAGCATTGCTTCAGCAGACATATTAAACCACTCACCAGTCGTATGGATTAATTTTATGCTGCCTATATGTGATTTTTGGAGCTTGAAAGGTCTGGTCACCATTCACTTGCATTGTATGGACCTACAGAGCTGATATATTCCTCTAAAATTCTTTGCTTGTGTTCAGCAGAAGAAAGAAAGTCATACAGATCTGGGATGGCATGAGGGTGAATAAATGATGAGAGAATTGTCATTTTGGGGTGAACTATCCCTTTTAGTGTCTTCTTTAAAAACCACTTGTTGGATTAAAAAATGAAAGAAAAAGAGCTTACTTACTTCCAGTAGCTAAGCCTGCCTGTCATAACATCAATTAACACACAAATCGAACAGTACAGAAAGGGAGGGGTCGACGCTCTACATGAAGTAGACTCGACCACTGGGCGTTACAAAACGGGGTTCATGTAAATAATAAGCGTTATGGGCATAGTTTTACGCACGGCAGGAGACAAAAACGCGTGCAATGTTTTCTGCAATGTATCAGGATTCAGCGAGCGAGTGGGGTCCCCTTTAACGTCGCTTTCATTGACTTGTGTATCGGTGCGCTTCGTGTCCCCACCCTCCGCCAGTTCCGTAGTTACGTTACCGATCTCAGCGGAGCATCACATCAGACCGCCGGTGGGCGAGTCCGGGTGTGTCTGTCTGACCGTGCGCGCGTGCGTCTTAGGAAAGCACGCATAAAATACCGCGAGGAAAGGAAATAAAATGCAGGAAAATCGAACACCTTTATATTTTTATTACTAGACACGTTTGTTGCTCTTGGAAAAGGACTGAAATATGAAGAAACATCACAGCCCCGCGAAGGTAGCACTGGAAGTCACCGTACTAGACAACGAGGCGACTGTACAACAACTCAACAAGCTGCTGTCCAACGGCAGCGGTTTCTACAGCCTGCCAGCACAACATTTCAACGAGGTGTTTCCCAAGATTTACATCGGCAATGCGTAAGTTAAATGATCTTACAGCGAGCCTTACAACTATGGCAAAATGCATATGATGACAGGAAAACACTGACTGACAGGTAGGTTTCAGCAACACATCGCCAGCTGGTGGACAAATGTTTTGAATCGTGATGTGGCACATGCAAAAGACCCATTCAGAAAATCTGTACCAGAACATCTCCATCAGTAAATAAAACCTCTCTGTAAATACAATAGCAAATGAATCTTTTACGTTGTCCAGGGGCAAAACAAAAACCTTTGATCGGAGAGCGTCACGTCACCTCTCCTCCTCCACCTACGAGAACAATCACGAACCCACAGAAAACTGAGATTCTGACATATAACGCTTTATTGTTCGAGAAAAAGCAGGGCAAGCCGGGTTGAGTCAGTCTGCATGGAAAGCTGTTTTTCTCAAAGACTGTCCTCAATCGATCGGTACCATCTCGTTATCTCTCTGAGACCACTGGTTACAAAATCCCTTCATTTCAACCCCAATCACGTGCTCCTTTGTAATAAATCACTACCAATGCATATTAAGACCATATGAGCCCAGCCATACAAATCAATTTAAGGTGTTACTAAAGGAGTGGTTTGCAAAAGATTGAGGAAGTTTAGAGATTAAATCTGTCTGATTAGTTCTCTAAAATATTAATTTATACCAGTAGGTTGTTTGTGGCTTCCATCAATAATTAAAGGGATAGTTCACCCAAAAATGAAAATTCTCTCATCATTTATTCACCCTCATGCCATCCCAGATCTGTATGACTTTCTTTCTTCTGCTGAACACAAACAGAGAAATTTAGAGGAATATATCAGCTCTGTAGGTCCATACAATGCAAGTGAATGGTGGCCAGAAAATTGATGGTACAAAAAGCACAAAAAGGCAGCATAAAAATAACCCATAAAATTCCAACGGTTAAATCCATATCTTCAGAAGCAATAGAAAAAACAAATAAATATTTAAGACCTTTTTTCCACTAAAAATCTCTACTTTCACTTTCACATTCTTCTGTTTTCAGGGATTCACATTCTTTGTGCATATGTACTGGGCAGGGAGGAGAATTTATAGTAAAAAAAGGACATACATTTTTATAAGTCGATCTGTTTTTCTCACCCACACTATCATAATTTCTGAAGACATGGATTTAAACACTGGAGTCATTTGGATTACATTTATGCTTCCTTTATCTGCATTTTGGACCTTCTAATTTCTGGCCATCATTAATTTTCATTGTATGGACCTAAAGAGCTGAGATATTCTTCTAAATATCTTAATTTGTGTTCAGCAAAAGAAAGGCATACATCAGGGATGGCGTGAGTAAATAATGAGAGAATTGTCATTTTTGGGTGAACTAACCCTAAAATAAATATTGATATATTTTAAGTGGAGTAGGCAAATTATTTTATGCTTTGATTTTCATTGAGCAGAATTTTAGCAACAACCCTCCATCTCTCTTCACACAAACAGCTTATGGACATAAACGATTAATTTATGAATGATCATTCCTCTCTGTCACTTCTCTCTTTAATAAATAAGCTCAAATAAGCATTAGTGTGTTGGATAACTACACGACAAGCACATTATCTCTTTCTAACAATAAATCAGTTTGAGCATAAAACCAGAGTCTGATGTGCTTGGTTAGGTCTGTGCTTTCACAAGCAGCGGGAAATTACATACTGTATGGTCATTTGTAGATATTGAAAAAACATTCTCATTGAGCTGTTAAGGTAGAGACAGTTTAAATTATATTTAGCATCCAGGTTATTAACTTAAATTATAATATTATATAAGTATAATTTTTAAGAAAGATTAAGCATGCATATAAATACATACATTTCCCATCTAGATAGTTAAAAGCAATTGTGGTCCACTTGCACTGATCTGTTGCTGGTTGTATAGAGCAGATTAATAAACTAAATGCAGATATATAATGAGATTATTATTCAGTTAGTGTTATGATTGTTGTATATAAATCTAAATGATACTGTCTATAGGAATAAAACGTAATCTCATATAATAGAAAATGTCTTTGAATTTCTGCGAGTTAGTGATAATGCTTTCAACATTAGTAAATCACTGTTTCTGTTGAAAACTATTAATAATTGTCAGTTCATCATAATTGCGTTCTGTTGAATTTGTGAAGTTGAGACTTCCAGAGTTACATTAGGACCATTTAATATATGTACTGTAATAGTACACTATGGGGCAATGGGGCACTCTCTTCATAGCACACCTCTCTTTGAAAGACTTACATTAATAATGCATGTGAAGGGACTGCAGTGAACAGAGTGCAGGACAGGTGAACAAGATGCAAAGCAAACACTTTCTCTCTTTCTCTCTCTTCATTTTTTTTTTTGTGCACACATATACACACATGCACAAACACAGTGAGAAATATGACTGCAATCTGCAATGGCTCCTTATAGACAGAATCTTGCTGGTTGGGGGAGAGTTTGAATTATGGGTCTTGGGTGGCGCATCAGAGCCCATCACTTCATCACCACAGAAGATCTCTGGCTGCAGGCAGAAACAGATAAACCAAAAGAGCTGCAGCCTTGATCTTTATTTTGGTTGTACATGGGTGTTTTGCGTTTTGTTTTGTACAGCAGGTGAAATACTCTTTCATTGCAATTAGGCTATTAGACTCATCATGTTATTTTTAGGTGTGTTAAAGAGATAGTTCACCCAAAAATAAGTATTCTGTTATTATTACTTCCCCTCATGTGGTTCCAAATCCATATGACTTTCTGTCTTTTGTGGAACACAAACTAGAGATATTAAAAAATGTTTGCACTCAGTCAGCAGTCATTTTCATTGCATCTTTTTCCATACAGTGAAAATTAATGGTTACTGAGGCTGTGAGTCATTAATATTCTTCCTAATATCTCACTTTGTGTTCCAAGGAAGAAGTCATATGGGTTTGGATCAACATAAGGGTTATTGATGAAACAATTTTCATTTTTGGATGAACTATGCCTTAAAAAGTAAAAGGTAATGTTTGTATATGTATTCTCATTACCCATTTATACAATTATTTGTCTACGGTATAATCACAAGGGATGGAGTTGAGCAGGTGGATGAGAGATGTAGATGTGGATTTTTATCATAAAAAGAAGTTCCACTTGCTTTGGCAAAATAGAGACAATGCAACTACATGCAGAGCACTGCTCAGCTCTCTTCTCTCTTGCCTCTCTTGTTCTTTCACTGTGGACTCATAGACCTATTTTTGGGCACTGCGTTGGACGCCTATGGCTCTTTGTATGCCTCTGGGCGGCAGCCAAGATCTTCTTTGTGTGTCTGCTCTGGTTTAGAACACTGTTGTCCCCAGGGGCCCTCTAACATATGCCAACATCTCTGCCAACTAAAAGCAACTCCACAATTCACTTCAATCAAGCTCAAATTAGACACACAGCAGAGAAACCCTGGGATGAGGGTTCTGGGTGGGGTTGGAAGGGTCTTGGGTTTGTTGAACCGTGAATGCACAGATTGCCACTGTTTATCACAAACACATAAAACGTGTACACAACATTGGGTATTATGTAATAATTATTTAGGTATTTATGAGTACAAGGTTTTCAGCAGTGATGAAAAATAACAAGAGGATAGTTTTCTCTGCTATTTCAATAGCAACCACCCGCAACACACTGCTACTTAGAAACACGTAGAAAACACTATCTACCTACCTACCTACTGAGCACTTTATTTGGAACACTATGTCCTAATAAAGTGCCCGATGTGGTCTTCTGCTGTTGTAGCCATACACCTCAAGGTTTGACGTGTTGCTATTCTGCTCACTACAATTGTACAGAGGGGTTATCTGAGTTACCGTAGACTTTCTGTCTGCTCAAACCAGTCTGGCTATTCTACATTGACCTCTCATCAAGTTTTTAGTTTTTTCACCATTCTGAGTAAACTCTAGAGACAAAATCCCTGTGTGAAAATCCCAGGAGATCAGCAGTTACAGAAATACTCAAACCAGCCGTCTGGCACCAACAATCATGCCATGGTCTAAATCACTGAAATCACATTTTATCTCCATTCTGATAGTTGATGTGAACATTAACTGAAGCTCCTGACCCATTTTATGCACTGCATTTCTGCCACGCGATTGGCTGATTAGATAATCGCATTAATAAGTAGGTGTACGTGTGTTCCTAATAAAGTGCCCAGTGCATCCGGCTGCCCATCCAATCTAAATTCAAGGATATTTAGATCTTTCAGACAAGGCTTTGTCAAGCCAACATCAAAATGGGTCTTGATATAAATTGTATTATACTTCAAGAGTTTAAAAACCTGCTTGTTCAATCTGTGAGATTTAGGTATAAAACATTTCAAAATTGGTTTATTTGGTCCAGGTGAGTTTAACATGTGATTTGGTTCTATTCCCCAGGTTTGTGGCCCAGAATGTGATGCGTCTACAGCGGCTGGGTGTGACACACATACTAAATGTCGCTGAGGGAAACTCTTTCATGCACGTGAACACCAATGCAGAGTTCTATGCAGGAACTGGGATTATGTACCATGGCATAAAGGCCAATGACACTGAGCAGTTCAACATCAGTGCCTTCTTTGAAGAAGCTTCAGACTTTATCGATAAGGCTCTGGCACATGGAAAAGGTTGGCTGCTCTCCTTCACTCTCTCTTTAAAAATGGCTTTATTTCAACTTATCAGGCACCCACTTTAGACCTAAATATAGCATTCAATATTCAGCATTTCCAGTTCACTGAAAAGATTAGACAAGAAGCCTTTTCCAGAATATTACAGAAAGCTTTTTCATTCCATGTGAAACAACATAGCTTCTTGATAATTTATGAAGTATTAAGCTAACAAAGTGACTTCGCAGAGTTAAGATAAAAACTTTGCAACTTTGCAATCTGCATGTTCATTGCTTGAACTTTCTTTAACAAGCCAATCTACTTATTTTCACACAAACCCATTTACGATATGCCAGCATTCTTAAATTTATCAGCTAAATGCTGAGCTTACAAAAACAACAAACAAAAGAGGGTTTATTGGAATATTTTCTGTATCCAATCTCATGCATTACATACCAGGGTCAGTTATATACCCAGGATAGTAATGTATCCCAAAGTGAATCTGGCAGTCCTAACACACAGTTTTATTTGTAGATTTCTCACACCAGTCCTGCTTTTAATTGGTGCATTTAAACCATCTTTTATGGCATGGATTTTATGCCATCACTAACACAGGAGCAATTATAAAGCATCTTAATTGCAAGTCATCTTGGCAGCAGAAGCCCAGGAAGCAGTAAATAAGACACCAAGCCTGGGTTGAGGGAGAACACTAATCTTTTCAATGAGAGCTTAAGCTGAAACAAAACCTCTAGTCTACAATATATACTACCACTCTGCAGCCCAGTAGAGCTCAGCTGAGACATTTGCGACAGTCATGCTTACAGTGGGCTTGATGTCATCTGGCGCATTTGCAGGCAGAATCACAATGAGCGGAGGGATTGATGATGGGCTTAGTGTACCCGCTGCCTCTGAGTCACACCGAATCTGTCTTAAAGATCCACTGGCTGCAGTGTTTTGGGAATCATTAAAGGTTACATCCTAGACACATAAACAGCACACACTCATGGGAGAGAAGAAGCTAGCTGGACTGTGGGTGGAGGAGGGATCAGGTTTCAGATGATTTGCAGCATCTGCCAAATAAGCACAGCAGAGGCTGGCAAGGTGAACTTCTCCAGGAGACTGTGCAGGTCAATAATGAATGTGTATGTATATGTCTGCATGTTTGAGGGAGGATCGGACAGTTGAAACAGATTGCAGCGGATTTGTAATAGAGATGGATCACAATGGTCGACTAATTTGATTAGTGAGGTCAACTATTTAATCTAGATTTTTTTCATCTATTTTATGTTGGCTTGATATATTTTATGACGGTTCATTTATTAGCATGCTGTTAGCATGTTGTGCTTCAGCTGTTGAAAAGTTTGTACCGAAGGTAAAACCCTCTTGGAAAAGATGCATCCACTAGAAAGTTTCACAGCTAGTGTCAAACACATTCCAAACTGCCCGCTGCTTCGCATCTCCTTGCTATTTTTTGTAACGCTCATAATTTCCCATCATGAGCGTTACATTTTTAAGAGTGCTACATTAAAAGTATTCAATCTTTTAGAAACGCATCTCAAGACCCATGTTCTGTTCCATTCTGTTGCACTACATATAGTTGGTTTTGAACAAAAAAATTGCATTATGAAAACGCCCTCCACCAACCCCCAAGAAATGCATCCGATTAGGGTCAGGTGAAGCTGAAACCAACCTAAATATACAGGCATTCTATAAGTCCGATTAGTTGACATAGTTGTTCAAAAAACCCCAAAACATACATTTTGAAAATATTTAGTTTTGCACATCCATATTTGTGATGAGGTAGATAGACCAGTTTTCATTTATTGTATCCTTAAAGCTGGTCTTGATGTTTCTAGACAAGAGAGGTCCAAACACATTCACCATCAATTTCAATGCCCTCTTATGAAGCTCACTGTCTCAGTTAGTGTTACAAACTCAACTCTTTTTTTAACCTTTCTTTCATATTTCTCTTTTAGGAAAGGTGTATGTTCACTGCCGTGAGGGCTACAGCCGTTCACCCACTATTGTTATCGCTTATCTAATGCTGCGTCACAAGATGGACGTACGAGTTGCCACAGCTACAGTAAGACACAAGAGAGAGATTGGCCCCAATGATGGATTCCTGTCCCAGCTATGCCAGCTCAATGAAAAACTGGCAAAGGAAGGCAAGTTGAAGACCAAATGAAAGAATGCCTCTATGTGCTCTACCCCTCCACAGAGGGAATTATCACTTTAGATATTAACACAAAAGCAGGTGCATACGGTCAAAACGAGTGTGCACATGCAATATTTCCCAAAAAGGCTGTCCTAGTGTATTAAATATGTATGCATACACAGTATGATCAAACAGAGCATATGCATGGAGGTATACAGTGTATTTAAACACTCATACATGCACCCAAAGTGTTGTCCTGAATAATTACTCCTGCTTCCAGCTGGCTGGTAAAGGGAAATCAAAGGGGAAAAAAGGCATATCTGAAAACTTAAGGCTGTAGAAAGAGCAAGGTCAGCATTTTATATATCATCACAACGTTTTTTGTGTGCATCATTTCCCATGATAATTAGTGACTATTTCTCACTTGAGCTGAAAGCATTCCAATAGCCAACTGTTTGTATATTTCACAAATTCAACTTTTGGAGCATAACAGCCCAACTGTCATATATATTAAGATTGTAAAGTAGAGCACAATCATTCAGTGGGCTCGAATTGCCAGAAATATTACAAATGTTTATCCCATTCCAATTTGTATGTGGAAGAATATGATATTTAGGTTAAAAAAAAAGCATGACCGTTTACCTTTTGCAACCCATTTATAGAAACCTATAGCCAGATTTTGTATGGCTGTACAGCATTTTAAATCAGGACTAAACAGAAGTTGTGCATCAGTAAATAAACACAACGCATTCACTCACTAAACAAGTAAGAAGAGATAAATTAACATTCCATGTTTTACCGATACAATCAACCAGATAAACTTACAACTAGCCATCCACATGTTGTAGCTCTGATTCTACAGACTCTATAAACAGGTTCAACCCGGTTCTATGCAGCAGCCATAATGCACCAGCCCCATTAGATCTCTTTTCTCTGTAATCATATGGTCTTGCCACTGTTTCTCACTGCCAGTCTAATGCCACACATTTTGTTCACCATTATGAATATCAGCCTTGATCGGAGAGACACGTCCAATAGTTGGTGAGCCTTCCAACTGCCTAATGATAGTGCCCTTAAACCAGGGTTGTGCATTACCTACAGGAAATCACAATGGTTTAGTGCCCCCTCAAATTGCTAGTTCAAACAGTGCATCTGTGATGTATGTTGTCCAAGAGATCTAATTAAGGCATGGAAGTGTGTTATATTTAAGGGTAGCTTGTGTAAATTTGGCATGTTAGAGAATAAAATAAGGTTTACCTCGTTCCTTGGGCTCAAGATTTGTCCCCCCAATCATGCATCTGTCCTCGTTTTTATATATATAATATATATATATATAAACATATATACATAGTACTGTGCAAAAGTTTTAGGCACTTAAGATGTTTTACAAAAACATTTGTCTAAAGATGGTTATTTATATATTCACCTTTAGTGTGTCAATAGGAAAAATATACTTTAGACTCCCAAACATTACTTTTGAAATTAGAAAAGATTAGAATAGAAGAACAGGGTGCTCTGCAAGAGATGGCATTTCCCCCACAGAGCCCCCCCACTGAACATCGAGTCAGTCTGAGATTACATGAAGAGACAGAAGCAACTGAGACAGCTGAAATAGATAGAAGAAATGTGGTGAATTCTCCAAGAAGCTTGGTACATCCTATCTGCCAACAACCAGGTGTCCAGGTGTACCTGGGAGAATTGGGGCCGTTTTAAATGCAAATGTGGCCACACCAAATATTGATTTAGCTTTTTGTTTACTGGACTTTTGTATGATGTTAATTAATAAATGAAAACTATTTATGGCATAATTTTTTTTAAGACATCCTCACTATGCATAATTTTTCACAAGTGCCTAAAATTTTACACAGTACTTTATATATATATTTTTTATTAATGCTGAAAATAATTTAGTATGAGATACCTTGCAATTGCATGACTGTGAGTCTGTCATAATCAGACAAAAAATGTAATTCTCCCCTCCGTTGTACAAGTTGGTATGTCACAAGACACATTCAGTGGCTGAGAATGTGCAGTTTCGGCTGTTACCTTCGTATGAGTTTAGAAAACATAAAATAAATCACATGAGTCACCTAGCCGTAATATGCGTCTCTTTTGACCACTGGTGTTGGACATTTTAGGGGAGGGTATCTGATTTCATGATGACGGGGTGGTACTAGGATATGATCTTGGGGGTTGGAGATATTTTGATCTTTAAGGTGGGCAATTGTATATCTTTAGGTTAGACCGAGGGTGCTCCTCCATAATTTTTTTTTCTTGATTTGGTCCCCATTATTCGTCTTTCGGTGGTCCGGGGGGCATCAGAAGTTTCTGGGGGTGCTCAAGGACAATATAGGGGGGCAATGCCTCCCTTAGACCCGGCTATGATGATGACATACATCAGTCGCTATGTCAGTGTATTACTGCATGATAATAAAGCAATTAAGAGGAAAATGAATGGCTAAAAACGTTTCTCTTAATTATACTTGCATTTAATCTAAGAGCAAAGATGATGTTTAGAGTAGAGTTCTCAGTTATTTCCTTTTTAAGCCGTATATAACCAAGATAAAACACTTGTTTTAGTGCAGCTATTGATTGACAGGTTAGTGGCTGGTGCTTTGCTGCTTTTAGAAAGCATTTAAAGGGTAAGCGTTCACACTACGAGCCCAATGTGGTCACATTCTTTTACTACTTTTGAACACCTACTATTGTAGCTGAAGTAGACAATTCTCAATAAGTTTTGGACCATGTATTTAGCATTGTCCTGCTTCAAATTGATCGTCCAAAATGCATATTAATTAATGCTGTCAGTCAAAAAAGTTTTTTATCGCGATTAATCACATACAGGTTTTTGTAGTTAATCGCAAATTTTGAAATCAAGCATTAATTACGATTAAGAAAAATTAAGCAGTTAAACTTTTTTAATTAATACATTAGCGCATGAATTCTGACAGCTCTAATCTTAATACCGTTAACAGGCCTTAGTCATGTTGTGGGTTTGCTGTCTAATAGATTTTGTGCTGTCCCATCCCTCATGACTGGATCACAAAAATATTTGGGCTAAAATGCCAGTTAAGATGATACGATCTGTTAAGATTAGACTGAAATTATCTTGGACCTTGTTAAAAATAAACTTGTTTCTAACATTGGAATCCTTCAGAAGAATATGCAGAGCGGCAGGTGCTACACCAGGAATGGTTTGCTGGACTTTCCCCACATTATCCTTTTGTTATTAGTTTTATTTGTGTTTTGGAATAATAATATATATTCATCTTTCTGCCTATTGCGTCACCATGACTGGGCAGGCCAAGTTTCTGAACACTGAATAGGCATTGTTGACAAGCAATGTTTTTAGGTTTTTGCCATTTTTGCAGCCTTGTTTCAATAAATGGTCTTTTTGGTCTGAGGAAGTTTTAAGTTCTGAAAGGTACAGTTTGTTTTCATAGTACAAGTAACTTACAAGTAATTAGATTTCTTGTGATATGACCCCTTTAAAAGGAAAACCAGTATCACTGCGTTTAGAATAAATGCATGTAACAGATTTGGCTTTTTGAATTCATTTCACTCATTAAATTTGATTGATCCTATAATAAGGGCCCTTTGGTCTCTGCCTAGTTCTGACTGATGGAAGGTTTTCCAATACCACTGAAAATACTATAGTACAAATACAAGGCTAGATTATAACACAAAGCACTACTTATGCCTCTTTTTTATATTTCTATATTCCAGCTATATACTTGTATATACATATTTAGATGTTGACATATATGAATGTATACTAACTCTCCATAATATTTGTGTATGACCAGTATATATTAATAATAGAAATATCATCTATTGTAGTCAACATTCACTTTATTTTATAATGCCATAAGGACTGTACAGGCCATGGCAAACTTACCCAAAGACACCAGTATACACACAATTGTTTGCTGAAAGCTTTTATATTCTTGTTTTCTTTTCACTGTGATCGAGAGTGGCGTAGTTTGCTATATTTTTGCTTCATGAAATCATTTGCATTGTATTAGAGGATCAAAGTCTGTTTTTACAGCTAACACTGTTGCAGGCTACCTCACAGCATTCTAGAAGCAAATTAGCAATTGAGTTTTTAATATATTTATATATAAAATTGACAAGTAAACACCTAAATGTAACAAAGCATTCAAGCTATAAATAAACTTTAGGTTTTATACACCCTAACCAACTGTAGCTATGGAAACCTTTGTGCCATCACAATAACGTGAACCAATGAAGATGGACTGTGCCAATCTATCTATGGGATTAATCTATCAGTCATTATTAGATGGCTGAACTGAAATCTGCCTGTGCTTTCCGAGTGTTTAGCAACAACTTTTATCCTCAAAAAGCAACAATTCCACATTCTAAATAAGCATATTTTAAAATTCCAAATGCCAGTGAGAAGGCTCAACATAAAGATGTGTTTGCTGGCCTCATTGGCTTTATGCTTCAGATGGAGACACACCCTTTTGTGATAATAGATTTGTAGAGGGAGAAACACTGCCATCTGCTGTTGATAACCCTGTGTGGTTTGCACAAACTGTCCTGCTATGTATTGCCTTTTATTTGTATGTATTTATCAGATTCTATGTTATACACTGTATAGAAATTGTAAACAAAAATGTAATCATACTGGGATGATTAAATTAAAATTTCTGGTTGTTCTACTATATGGCTTAATGATGTCAATAGCATATATAGCAATGAATCACAATGCTGCTGCTTGGTCATTTTGTATTTATGTCCCATTATCAAGATATAATTTATTTATTTATTTATTTTTTTTATAATAAGGATGTCAAGAAATCACTACCTAAGATTGAAGATGTAAACTTATAAACTGTAATGCTAAGTTATGCTTGAAACGTTTTATTAGTCAAAACCACATTTAAATATTATAAGTGACTCATTTTGGGCAACAGTGCAAATTATTCTGTTCATTTTTTTAAAGAAAAAAAGATTTTGTCCACACTTACAAGCACATTGCTGCATTTATTTTTGCACACACACATACTGTAGTCCAATACTCAATTACTTAAACACAGCTGACTACACTTAACTATATATTGTCTATGTGCCGTCTCTTACTCCTGTTGTGTTGTTACTGTAATGTGATGTTGTAAAGGACTGACCACTTGTTTGTTGTAAAGGACATGGAAACATCAGCGGTTACAAATTTGTCAGGAGAGTCACTCTCCAATTATCTTTACACATTGCCTGATTTGGCTTTAATCTGACTTAATCAGGAAAGGACTTACAGAGTGCTTTAAATGGAGACGGTTAAATGAATGTGTTCACATGACAAAGGCTGTCCAAACATCCCACCTTAAAGCCTTATCCTGAAGATGGATTCTATATTTTTTATTCATGTCTTCACTTCACAAAGCAAGGTGTACAGATTCTTTTTTGAGACACTTTTTTGAAGTGCATTTGATTAAATTACAGTGTTATGTTTCTAACAATATAATTTTTTTCTTTTATGATGTCAGAAAATAAATGGCTAAAATTAAAATACTGTGCATTATTTATTTAAGGTTTATTCAACTATAGCTGCATCAAATAGTATTCTTAAACTTGATCTTATTTTCCCCCATCCATTTTTCCTTCTACAGTCTTGTATCTCTAAATTACAAAGACAGAAAAAAACAACATTCATGTTGCATTTCATTGTCTCCTATTGCTCAATGCAATAATGAATTATTATTTTGCATTTCATCCCAGACCAAAAGAATCATGAGCGGGACTCATTTCTCATGTACTAGGGAAGTTTGCATGACAATACATCATTAGTTCCCCTTGTGTGTTGCAAGCAGTCAATTTATGTGGTTCTCTGTGGTCTCTGATTACAACAGAATGGAGCACATGAAAAAGTGTCCACAATAGCTCCTAGTTATGTCTGTTAGGTAACAGATGTAAATAGGGTAATGTTCAGTTATGTACGGACTTAAATGTTTTGTGAGACAGCTCAATTTTAGACTTGATTCAGCAAATCTAGAATGATCTGATACAATTGCAAATTAAATACTTCACTACATCTTGAACTGTGTTTAATGCATTTGGCATTGTTTAGAGAATAGTTTACAATATGGATGTATGTATTCATGGAAGTACAGTATGCACATTATTTTCTTATCTTTATTTATAAATTAGAAACATTCTGATATACAGTACATGGCGAGGATGCTTTATGGCAAGGGTTTATAGTCTATCTCCAACAGATGGAGACAAAAGCTTCTAGAAATCCATGTTTCTCCTAGGTCCCATGCTCCTTGTACCATGACCCACCAACACACTAACAATATACTGTCTTTTGACACAAACACATACTCATATCCAACCACCTGTCACAGATTCACAAAGGACAATTTAGCCATGATTTGATGCAAATGGCCTTTGAGGTCTTTTAACATTTGCTCGGCACACCTGGAGCTGGGGATGACCAGCTCAGACATCATGCATCCACTAGGATTATTGAAAACGCTAAAATCAATTGGTCTGACACTAGGGCTGAACTTTTTCCATGACCCTTTGCTCACTGCAATTACCCGAGCCCAGCTGTGGAATCCACCGAGAGTGCTGTCCAGGGGCTCCTCCCTGTCACACTCACAAAACATACAGGACCACAGAACCAGACCTGCAGGAGAAATAAAGCACTTCACCGGGAGAGAAACATAAACAGCAGCTTATACAGCAGGACATTTGCACTGGCCATTTTTATATACTTTGTTCCAATTAAATAAATACAATATTATATACCCTAGTTATAAATACTGGCCCCAAAAAGTGTTTGGACACTTAAAGTCACAATTACAATTGTATGTATTTCATTGCATTGCAGAATAGATACAATTTTAAACCAAGTGGCATCTGTAAACAAATGAAGCTAGAGCTTCTCAGAACTAACTTTACTATTTTTTCTCTACCATTTTTCTGTTTCTCATACATAATGAAGGTGTATATCGTGACCAGATATAATTGATGTCAATCCTGAGGCCACACGTATTTATGCGCAATATTTGATTTGAGAGCAAAAGTGGAGGGCAAGATTTTCAGTGCATAAGAGCTTAAATTTGTCTGTTCGTCACACAAGGCTGTAGAAAAACCTTTAGAAATCTTGGACTATAGAGCCAGAGTTATATGGACTACTTTATTGACTCTTTTTGTCATATATATATATATATATATATATATATATATATATATATATATATACATAATGAGTTGACTTGTGTGTGTATATATATATATACACACACACATATATACACACACACACAAGTCAACCATTATGTTTCATAGAATATAGAAAGCCATTGCAGTTTGAAACATCATGAGGGTGAGTTAAGGTTGACAAGACTTTCATTTTTGGGTGAACAATCCCTTTAACGTCATGCATTATTTGCCCTTGTAAATTTGTTTAATTAATACATAAAATAATACATTCAGTAACTCATATCAGCATATCATATTTTTACTGTCATGGATTGGTGGATGTGCTTTGATTTTAATCATGAAAACATTTGAGAATGTTACCTAATTGGATTGTCAATGTTTAAAAAGTTTCTTAACTAATGGAGGAAACATATTAAGACCGTTGCTTTTAAAAATCTCCCCATTAGTGGTGCTTCTTGTGAATGATATCCCCTTTATGCTTTGTCTTCTCCTTAATGACTGTGTTAAATGAAAAACACATGACGTTTCCCCTTTTCAGCTTTTTTGTCCAATTCCACTGCATGCTCCCATAATGAAAACTTAAGTAAAAAAGGAACATCTGTGGAGCAGCGCTAATTATTGGGAAATATAAGAGAGAACAGGCTTGGAAAGGATAGGCTTCAGATCCTCTTCCAAGCACTTGTGCCCGCAGTGGTGTTGCTCGTTTCATCTCCCTACACTCTGTTATTGTGTCAATCCTGCAAGACCTTGCCAAGTGTGCCTGATATTTATTAAACAACTGTCATGTCAGGAACAGCAGAATATGGCTGCCTGCCTCCTAAGGGTCCAAGTCAGATGACTGGCGAGATACTGGTGGGAGTGTTTGATTTTGAAGCGGATAGGAAGGAAGCGACGGTCTCCGTTCCAATTCAGACCTAGCTGGGTGCCTTATTATTTCTTCAAAAGGTTTTGCTTGACTTTAGCGGTGAAATATGCACACTCCACTTGTTCATATTAGTGAAGCACAACACCAAATTAGATACTTCTAAAGCACAACTTTATTATTGTGGTAGATTGCTGTAATGATCTCTAATTATCCACAGACACAAAAACTGCATGAAAAAAAGATCTTCAGCTGTGGAATTAATGCACAAATAATGCCAGAACTATAAAATGTCAGAGAATCATGAGTTAATGAATGACAGGTTCTGCAGTTGACCCTTAATTGCAAGGTCAAGTATTAATCCATTAACTGTTCTAGATTTGGAAGAGAGAAAACGGTGGTCTCAGTGTGGGCTGCACAGAACAAAAGGATCGCAAAAAAACTGAAAAGACAATGTCTTTTAAAAAAATGACAATCAGCTAAAACAAGCCTAAACTGGATGGATGGTCACCCAGCCTGGTCAGTTGCTGGTTTTAGATGGGTTTTGGTTACCTATTTAGTTGGACAGATTAGCTAGCCAGCTAAACCAGTTGAGCACCTGCTTGGTCAGGCCGGGTTTCCAGCTTAAATAGGCTAAGACCAGCCAACCAACTTAGCAACTAGTTTCTCACAGACTGATCTCACATTTGGCCCTGGAGTCAAAGTTAACAGTGAAACAGCAGGTCAACATTTCTTGAGCTAAACATGGTCTGTGCTTACCAAAATTCAAAGCACTAGCTCCCAGTCAAGTGTTTTTGAATGCAAAAGCACGTGTGGGGTAAATTTCCTGGTTAAAATCCTACAGAGGGACACAAAAAGAGAGTTGTTTTTAGCTGTAAAGGATGTTATACAGTGAAAAAAAATCTATATTTTATTATCTTGACACCCAGACAACCCTAAACCTAACAGTCTGTGATGTGAAACGTATTCTTAGAGGGAAAATGCAACCTCCAAATCACGCTCGTCACTGATTAAGCAAATGCGGTTACTTTCTGGCTTTAACGTAGAATGAGAACCTGGGTCTCCCACACTGCTGACGTAACGGCTGCATCGCATGAGAAGATAAAGGATGCAAATGTTTAATGGCCAAAGGCATCAATCAAGAGGGGGTATTCCTCTCTATTTCGTGGTAGCTGGTTCGCAAGAGTCATTCACTATAGAAACAGTGATGTCCTCCACCATTTTAAACAGTATGTATCCAATGTGGAATAAATCTGTCTGTTGTGTCTCTCAGCATGAGCCTTAATCCTGAAGTTGTCCGTTTAAAGCTATTTTCTAGTTTTTGTAATGTATTAGTAATACGAGCGATCACAGAGCACAGTTCTATGTAAACAATGACTAAAGGATTCAATTTATGTCACCAACTGGCTCATATTACACACACAAATTATAATTTGCCACCTCCTGCAGGCTAACATATGTAATTTCAAAAATAAAGACAGTAACTCCTAATGGATACACTTTAGTTTAGAACAGCATGAACGCGGAGTGATACACACACAGTAAAAAGTTGGAGTGCTGATGGTGTCACACCATCAGTGCTCATGGAACGTCTCTCGTCCAATCAGATTTGAGGACCGGAACTAACTGTGGTATATAACACTATACATTTCCCTTAAATAACACTATTGACTATACAACATGTGCATAAATAAATAGTGCTATATATTGACACCATTAATCCATAGTAGGCTTTACGTAGACTAAATCTGTTGCCTTTGGCAGTCCTTGACAAATCGACAGGATGGTTGAAAACAGATGGAGGCAAAGTCTACACTGTGAGGTGTCTTTAACCTGTGTCTGCCAAAGGCAGATTTATTTTCTCAGCACAGGTTAGAGGTGGGTATACTGACGAATTCAGAGTGGGTGGCCAGTGGGAACATCTCTCCTGCTACTTCATCATCTGCTACCTTTACATGACAGCCAGTGGCATAGCCATGTTTATTAGTCCTGCTTATAATTAGTCTTTATTGGATTAGATACCAGAGACCAAGAGTATTTTCACATGTTTGTTATCTGGTTTTATTAATCCCATAAAAATCAAACTTGTGGAGCTTTTTTGAAATGTGCTCTTGAAATAACTTCCTCCTTTCTTAGAAACCAAATAAATTCCTGCATGCTCAGCAGCTGAGCCTTTTTATACATTCATGGTTAATTAACACACCTTTCTCTAACATTCTGAGAAAATAAGACATTGCATGCAAGTGTGCTGTATGTTCTAGTAATGTCTCGTTAAAAACAGCACATCAAAATCTATTCGGTGAGTTCTGGTTTGAATTTCTAGATTCTGCAATTAAAAATCTGCTTTAGATTTGAAGACTTGAAAAGTCACTTTCAGTTTCCATATCCATTTTCCGAGAAAATCAACACCCAATGAAAGGTTGATTCATATAAGATGCAAATGGCATTCAGTTCTTACAATCTGAAAAATCTAAATAATCACTGATTCACACATTTTGGGGGTTCTATCAAAGATTGTTACATATAAAATATTTCAAGATTATACAGCTTAATCTTGTGAAATCAAGATGAACTTTGTCTGAATTGCAAACTTATTTACTTACTCTTAGCCCTAAAACTTGGTCCAGATCAGTGTACTAAACAACCACTAAAATGACATAAACCCTCTTCTGAATGTCACCAGCTTTAGAATATTGCTACTAAATTCTGAGTAGCACTCATTGAGCTTAATTTACCAAAATAACAGACATCATTTCACAGTCAACATCCCTTAAGTTGCCCAACCTAGTCACTTCATATGCCTAATGTCATCATATTGGACAGGATTCAAATATGGAATGCATAATTCATGGCATTCATTTATCTTGTAAACCAATCGCATTTCCTTCAACTGACAAACAGATCATGGTGTGTAACTGACGATGCCAAATATCTTGAGAATTTGGACATGGACCATGGCTTAATATGAAATATGTTTGGGACAATGTTTTCAAGATTCTCTCAAAACAGAATGCAATGTCCATATCTCTCCCACAAATCCCATTTGCTCATAACCATGTCAGAGTGAGTTTTATGATCTAGCAACAGGTTATCGTTTGCGCCACACTAGCAAAGATACTGTACACTGCCAGCATGTGAGCACATTTTGAAAGAACCATAAAACCTGTTTGAAGGGCTGTTCATTTGAGAGGATTAAGTCTAAGTGCTTAGAACAACACCTGTGGCAGTACTGTTCTGTGTGCTGGTGCTGTAGAGAGGAACGCAGTGGTTAACACATGGACACAGCGGTCTGACTGGTTTGCCGAAGCACACAGTGAAACCGCAGCTGTGGTTTCAACCACTCTTACACTAAAATGAACTCATTTTAAAAATGATTTAGACGTGGAATTGAGAAATGTTTGAGCTAGTGATGATCAGTGTCTCTATTTCTGTTCATTTTAAGCCTATTGTTTTCAATATGAAAAATTGTAAATGACTTGGCAGATCATGATATGAGGTATTACTGTAAGCTTGAATGTACGTATTGGGCCAAACATGACTGAGCTGGGAGGGAGCTGTACTTTATAAGCAAAACAACATGGAATTCTGCTTCATCCTCATATTTGTGAAGATGGTATTTCTAAATGAGACATAAATCACCAGGACAGTTGAAAAGAGAATTGTAGAACAATATATGCACTATAAGAGTCGTGAGGGTTACTTTTGAAATGTATTCCACTACAGATTACAGCTAACATTCTGTAAAATGTCATTTGTAACATATTTCGTTAGATTACTCAAGGTCAGTATCGTATTCTAAATATTTGGATTAATTTTTCAGCACTGGTAGATTTTTTCACTTGTTTTGACTATAAAAACTGCCAGAACAGTAAGACAAAATACACATGCTAAAAATACATTCTCTGAAAACCTAAATATCTTATACAGTGTTGTTTCTAAAACAAGATGAAACAAATTGATCCTGTTTTAAGAATTTTTTATATATTTTTACAGAAAAACAATACAAAAATTATTATCAAAAATATGATTTTTGCTCTAATATCAAAGGTGTTACTAGAAAAAATAAATTATGATCCAACGTGAATTTTCTTGATAAAAAAATATGATCTTGCCTGGTAACGTGCATATAAAATGGCTGGAAATAACATTTTAGTTTAGCGTAAAGCTGACAATTTACTCAAGGTTTATTTATATTTCTTCTGCTCCAAACTTACTTCAAACTTACTTCTCTGTCTGCTCATATGAACGTAACACATCATAAGAAAGTGTTTCACTGCTGTTCAAATGCACTTTGGATCGCATTATTTATATGTATAAATGTTTTCCTTCTGAAAGGACTAAATTAAACTAAACAAATGACAATAAACTGCAAAGTAATCTCAAATACCTTTTGAATGTACCTGTATTCTAAATACAAATTATTTAAATTGTAACTATAGTGGAATACAGTTACTTATATTTTGTATTTTAAATACGTAATCCTGTTACATGTATTCGGTTACGCCAAAACCCTGTGCACTATATACAGTATATTTGCATTTTAATATAGAGTTCATTAATGTTTAAGTGTAAAACTGCTCCATCTACTACATCCTGCATTCAGCACACAATAATATGCACCTTCTTGACAGACTATGTGAAATGTTGAAGTTTTAATCAGACTCGTGACGAGATCTCTCCCATAGCTGTTTTCTTGGTTTGCTGACTCTAGTTCTGTGTGAATGAATGTTCCGAATATCATTTTATAAAAGACACATTGGGGAACAATGACACATGCAAGATATTGAATTGTAATGCTAATGAATGCCCACTTTACAACAAAATCTATAAATAAAAGGTTATGGTTATAAAACATAAACAACAGGACTGAGAGCACTTTATTTTTGGAAGAGTAACATTTCTGCTTAACTTTGACCCAGTTCCATCTTATATTAGCTGCAAGTATGTTTACCATTCATATGCATAAGAGCCCAGCCCTGTCAGTCTAGATGAGTAAAATGCTTTGTTTATTTGTCTTTGACATAGTATTTTATAAAAATATATTTTGCTGGCAGCCCTTGTAAATCTGGAACTCATCTGAGTCTTATTTATTCTCAAGCTGCTATCTTGATAAAGCATGACTGGAGACTGTTTTCCGCACACTACCCCAAGGAGATATAAAAACAGCCAGTGAATGACAGGGAATGAACATAGGCTACAATCAGACTGGGTCTGTGGTGTCTACATTATGATTTTTCTTTTTCTTGATAATGATAGGATGAAAAGAAGAGTCACAGTAGATTTCAGACGAATTCCATTTCTCCTCCTCGCTTGTCTCTCCAACATAGTGGTTTCTAAGCTTAAATGTTTGGAAGACACGATGTAGGCTATCCTAATCTTGTGCATACTAACCTATTTGTTGTCTTATGCTAAGCGTATTGTTTTATGTATTTTCATACCGAATCAAATAATGCATGACAAGACAAGAGAAGAGACATTTACAATAGTCCACAAAGGGAAATAATACCCTTTCACAGTGTTTGTTTGTTTGGGTTCCCTCAAGAGGGCAGTGTTTGTACAAAGCGATGTGTATAATGCTGATATGAGACAGTTATGACATAAAAAGCATCTGTAACTTATGTTTGTCTCACTGCATATTCCCATAGTCATTGCCAGGGTGGCAATGAGTCTGTAAAATATCCACACACACACACACACACACACACACACACACACACACACACACACACACACACACACACACACACACACACACACACACACACACACACACACACACACACACACAAAAAAGGCACCCTTTCAGCACATAAAAGACTGACTTACAAAATGAATGTATGATTACATAATTAAAGATCAGTAATTGAATGAGCAAGAATAAAAAACAAATATATTAATAGGCCTAATTCTCATTAAAGAAAAGATTTATGGATGTTTAAATGTAACAATCCATTAATCAACAGCATGTAAATAAAAAATGTATTAAAACTAATAGCTCCATTCCAGTTAAAGGAATATTCTGTGTTCAGTACAAGTTAAGCACAATAAATGCCACAAAATGACCACAAAATGTATTTTGACTTGCCCCTCCTTTTCTTTAAAAACAGGAAATATTTGGGTTCCTGTGATGCACTTAAACATTAAAATTCTGCTTCAAAAGTATAGACAAAAGACATAAACAATATGCATATTATCATGAATTATGTTTTATAAAATCACTCACTTTTTCTGTGTTATATGTTATAGCCAATTTGACAACTTTTGTGCAATGACGATTTATTGTCAAACCCCCTAAAATGACTGTAAAAATGACAATTTAAACAACTTTACAGCTCAAATAATACTTGAGTTTTAACAGAAGAATTAATGTAAGTGATTTTATAAATTATAATCTTCACATTTCTTCCTTTAAACCCTCCAGAATTTGTCCCCATTCACTTCAATTGTAAGTGCCTCATTGCAACCCAGATTTATTTGTTTAAAGAATTTTTATTTTTTATTATGCCACTAATGATGTCCATTAAGCTTAACTTGTATTGAACTCGGAAAATGTATTTAACTGATTTTTAATATGGGAATTCAAGATATTCATTTGAACCTAAACAGAAACCTAAAGAGTTTGGCCTTTCTATTTAAATGAATTAATAGCTGATTATTTCTTATAAAGCCTATTATTTATTTATATTTTAAAAAGTAAGGATAATGGAAAAACACATAGAATGAAACCGTCATGCATTCTTATTACTTGCAATAAATAAATTTTCTCTCTTTTCAAAGGTAACCTTTACACTTTTGCACGTGCCCCCTACTCCATATCAGTTTCTGAATGAGCTACTTCGACTAAATCCCTCCCACTTCGTGTACGCGCTTAATTGTCAGGATATTTGCAGAAAAAAGAAAGAAAGAAGAAAAAAAAGGAAAAAAAAATCCACGGGTACTTTAAAAGGGCAAGCCTCTCACGAATAGAGGAAACCGGTGAAAGTTTGCCCGCTGAACGTCTCGCGCTCCATTTCAGCATGCAGGTGTCACTAGCGCTCGTGCACTACGGCGCGCGGCTGCTGTTGCTGCTGCTGCTGCTTCAACAGGGATGCTTCACAGCGGAGCACGGATGGAGGGTTTTTAAAAATGATGCTACAGAAATTATTCCAGAATACATGGAGGACACGCAGCGACCCGAAGGGCAGATACAACTTTCTAACAATAACACACTGAACCGGGCTAAGAACGGGGGAAGGAGGTCATCCGCAAACTCACGTACTTATGGTAAGTAAGAAAAATATAAATTTAATTCATATAAATTCACAATATCAACGTAGATGAGCATTAGAACACACATATTCATTTGCTCCGATTCTTTGTTAAACAGAATGTGCATTTTAAATTGTAGTTTCAGTTTTCTTTTAAAAAAATAGACTAAACTTCGTACCACCGGGTAGTCATTATATTTGCTAGTAATTTTGACTTTGTTGGATAATTTAATTCGATCAAGCAACCGATAAACTAACCAAAAACTTACATTAATTATTAGATTTTGTCTGCATGGCGCGCTGACTGCTTCTATAATATCTCTGGTGTCTTTTATCACGAATATGCTGATGTTAGAACAATTTTATGAACGTTTGGATTTTAAAAAAATGACCTTAGCAGGTGTGAAAATGATAAGCTATTATTGTAAAATATATTAGACTGATCTTGGAATTTAATCTGTTTAGCCCTCGAAAAATCGATTAGGCACCATCACATTAATTGTTCATAGAAGTGCAAGTTCTTGTAATATTCCTTACTAGAATTTGTTAAGCCAGCCAATGTCTTTGGTCATTCTCCATACATTTTATATGCAAGGACTCTGTATAAGGATCCTCATTTATTTCCACAAGACTGGAAATTCCTGTGCAACATCATGTAAGCTCTCAATAGATGTAGGCTAACCATTTTTAAATAAAGGTTTATAAGGTAATTGTGCATGCTTCAGAAGGAATGCATGCTGTTCTACCTTTTCACCAGCATAAGTGATGCGCTTACTTTGATAACCCCTGTTTTTTGTTGCCATTTCTCAAATGTATTTTATATAATTAGTCATGGTCTGCCTTTCTATAACCACCTAATTGGAACAGTATGGTATCTGTGTAGTTTAAAATGTGAAATGTGAAGTTATTCTAATGGGTAATTTCTTAATTGTATGCATGTAGGTGAATGAATCCAACCTGTGGAAAGCAAAACTATTACAAATTCAAACCTACATTGGCTCATAGCAACACAATGTGTGTGGTTGTGAATGTGAAAAAAACAACTGTATATGCTTGTTTTGAGAACATAAATCAAGATTTTGGACTAAAGCGATGATGACAAGTGAAAAGTGCAGTTTTGTCCAGGACTTGGAAATTGTGCTTCTTGCTGAGAAATCTCTTCTTAAATCTTAATTTATTGTTTAATTAAATGCATAAAAAGTACTCAGGATTACTTGGAAAAATAACAATAATAGATCCTCCGTGAACAGAGTAATTCAATTATTGAACAATTTACAAAGTGAAGATGCAAGATAATCCCAAATATCTAATTATGCTAGTGAACACTCCCAAAACTGTTGTGTTGCAGCATGAGGAAACAGTTATCAAGGCAAGCATGTATGTTATAGTTGCTCGTTGGAGGTGGGGTAATGAGGTGGGGATATCAAAATCTAATGTGCAGCTATTGAAGCAGTGACGTGTGGAGTTTCTCTAGTGGTCAGTGTGGGGTCATGCTGAGATATGTTGATCTTCCTCTGGCTCTTTTCCAGTTCCTTCCCACACTCAAAACGAGCCCTCATAAACCATCAGATCAGGTTTTCTGAGAATCAGGGGAGGCAGAATCTGAACTCATCACACACATAAATCTTTTGTTCTTCTCCATGTGTGGAGCTGAAAAAGGAAACAGATCTTTCCACTCACCGTATCATCTGTTTATCTGACACATCCAACGTGTTGTGTTGTAATTAATCCTAGAGTCATTGAAAAATTAATCACAACTTTTGAATATACTTCATGCTCATGTTGACATTGTTTTAGGAGTTCAAAGCAGTCTTATGTTAAAAAACATTGTATTGCGAAAAGTTTAAGTCCCTGTAACAATTCAAAGATTGCAAAGGAGGAAGCTTGGACTGGCTTGACAAACACGTAGACATTTAATAAACACAAAACCCTTTTCAGTGTCACACACGAAGAGTTTGCTTTTCAGCAATCCCTGACACACACTGCTTTTCAACAGACACATTAACACACACTCGGATACCTTCATGCGTCTCTCTCTCTCTCATCTGCCGCTGTCTCCTCTCCTTAAATACTCCTGCCGCCCCTCACTGGAACGCGAGACCGGTGTGGCACACAGGTGGAACTTATTCACTACTGCTCTTCCCTGCCTCGCTCTGCCCAGACACAGCTCAGCTCTGCCTTGCTCGCCACAGTCCCATTTCAGCATGCACAATTAAGAGTTTCTAGATCTGGGCCCAGTTGCAAGAAACTTCAGAAAGGAATGTTCCAGGTTCAATACAAGTTCATCTCAATCAACAGCATTTTTGAATGGCATAATATTGATAACCACAAAAGTAATTTAGAATTTCCTCCTTTTATTTAAAAAAATAAAACTCTTTTGGAGAGTTTTAAGACAGTGTGAAAGTTATGATTTTGTGAAATATGTTTAAAGAAAAAGAGGGACAAGTAGACTGAGCTTTCAATTGAGCTTACCTTGTATTAAACATGGAGTATTCCACTAAGAAAACCCTTAATTTGAATTGTAAGCATATTGTTATTTAGTTAAGTTTTCTTAACTAATCTGGTATGATTTTTGAGTCTGTACATTTGATAGTGAGTGACTCGCTATCAATCAAACAATGATTGTTTTATTATTATTCCTCTCGTGGGCCAAATTCCATCCCGAAAATTAATTTGAGGACACATAAGCTCCATATTTATGTCCAAAAAAAATCTCCTTTGAGAACACATACAGTACAAAATGCAGTGAATACTGTTTAACTGTGATGGAGAAAACAAAATCTGTTTTGTATATTGTAGCTGTGAACAATTATGGCCTCTCCAATTACTCAGTATGTCATAGAGGGCCATTCAGAGTAAATAAAACTCAGTGCTGGTAGCTGTAACATGCATCCCTAAACAATTCTGTAAACATACTAATCAGTTAGTTCCTTGCCTGCTTCTACACTCACTTTGCTCTCTCTTTCCTCATCTGTGCTGTAGGAGCCTCTGAACTGAGTTGTCGGGAGCTGCGTTCAACTCGCTACATTACAGATGGATCTTGCCGCAGTGCCAAGCCAGTGAAGGAACTGGTGTGTTCTGGTCAATGTCTTCCAGCTCATCTAATGCCAAATTCAATTCTAAGGGGAAAATGGTGGAGAAGCAGTTCCTCTGATTACCGTTGCATCCCTGCACACTCTCGCACCCAGAGGATACAGCTACAGTGTCCAAACGGACCAAACCGGACATATAAAATCAGAGTGGTCACCTCTTGCAAGTGCAAACGCTACACACGCCATCACAACCAATCAGATGCCAAGGAGTTGCCATCCCAGAAGCCACGACGCAATAAGAAGCACACGCGCATTCCGCAGGGACGAGGCAGTAGCAAAATGCCCACAGTCAACAGCAATTCGTACTGAAGGGGAAGCCGTTCATGTGTGTGAACTGATATAAAAACTTTCTCTCTTGCACACATACACACATACAAATACCTACATGTACACATACTTCCGAAACTAAAAAGCTCAACTACTAAAAGAGGGAAGGAATCAAATAAAGGAACAAACTCATTACCATTTAATGAACTTGTTGCCCTGGCCAACAACTTTCCAATGTATTTCAGATGTGCCACTGTTTGCATGAGTTCTTCAGCCTTAATAGTAACAGTAACAGAAATGTTTGATGACAGAATACCAGAGGATTAATGGACATTTGAGTGAAAAGAGGAATGCTGTTGTGAGAGATTAGTTCAGTGTCGATCAGTTCGTGATGATAAAATTGAGGAAGGAATACCATCTCAGGAATAACTCCTACGCAGTTCATTTCAAGTTTGAAGTTAATTGGAAGGGTAAGCTAACTCAAACTAGGGTCAAGCTCCAAACGCTCAACCGATCTACTGCAAACATGTTTCTTATGTGAATGTTTGTATACCAGTTTTGTCATTTTCTTTTGGCACTCAGTGGCATATTATTAGCCTGTCCAGCGGTGTTGGGTTCAAGTGACACGCTGCTGCTGACAGTTTGCTGAGGCCCAGAATTATTAACCTTGGTCATTTGACCAGCCCTTGAGTCCTCTTGACCGACTGGGGAGCTGAGCCAGTCACTATGTAGGTTTCCGCAACTTTACATTTCCACAAGAAACGTATCGGAACTGGCAGTTAGAGCCGTGTTAAGGAGAGTTTGAAAAGTTGTGTCAGCTCTCCATGGACCAAGTCTCCAGAGGTCAAGAACCGCAAACGGTACTCCTGTGACTTGTCCTAATTACCAAATAGTTCCATTCCTGTGTTTAGGATTTGAGTCATAAAAAGCCATTTCCTGTAGACATGGTCAGTTCCTGTTTGTTAGAATACCAGAAAAAGAGGTCCACATGTGTGTAAGAATTTGCAGCAATTCCGCTGCGTGTTACCTTACGGGCATAGAACTTTTCAGCACTCTCCTTCAATGGAAACCATTTGGAGATATTCAGCCATCTGCAATCACTAGCAGATATCTAAATAGTCACCTACATCCATCACTGAGCTCTTCAGAGACGACGTCATCCTCCCTGTCTCTTCATCTGAGGAAAGATGAGATAAATGAGAAATGAATCTAACTTTGAAATGTTGGGCTGGATGGATGATATTACACAGGATAAAGAGATAAGAGTATGCCAAATCAGACAGTTTTGTCTACACACACACATCTTGGCTTCGGTCTGTTAATGACGACTATCCCATTCACATTTGCTTATGTTTCATTTGTAATAGCAACTGGAAGGGATTTTATATAATGTAAACAGAGTTTCCAAAAATAGCATTTGTACATAATTTACCTGTGTGGTCTAATTCAGCGGTATCCTCTAAATAACAGAGTACTCAACAAATGGATCCACACCCTGTTTGACCAAAAGACCATTATGAAGAAAGAACTGCATATTTATTTTTTAATTTAGACATTTAAATTATTTATGCAATCTTTTTCTAGATAATAATAGCCATTATTATACTATATGTAATTATAGTAAATTTCATAATGAAAAGAGAACATGAATAAAGCTAAGCAATGTATATGTGACAAAAAAAAAGAAGTGTGTTTGTTTTCATTCTTGTTAGACTGCTTTGACAGTTCTTTTCTGTTCTCAGGCCGAGCCTGCACGCTAAGTTTGTCCCTCAATGAGCCCTCTGTAAACAATACTCCTCAATTAGGAAGTAGAAGCTTTATAGCACTTTGGAATGTCTAATACACCTTTACAAAAGGCGAAAAAAGGAAACTGGCACCCAAAAATCCCCACATCAGACGGGAACAGGACAGTCACAAAAGAAAAGGCTCTTTTTAACCGGTATGGTGAAATCAACCCATAGGCCAACATTCATGGTATTGTTTGCCTAAGCTTTTAGTAACAGTCACTGTCTGAGCATTAGTTGTAAAGTAAATGTGGATTGGCAGGCTTGACTGAATCCTTCTAATCTTGATGCACTATGTCATTTCTGTTGCATACTTCAGTACTGTTTTAACTTCTTGTTCATAATGAAACTCCCTATATTTGTCTAAACAGGTCCAGGTTATTCAATGCACAAAACTAAATATTTATAGAACAGTAACTGTAGTTCTGGCCCTCTAATCTAATTGGACAAGCACAGTTCCGGTAGTGCTGCTATTTAGTATAAAAGAACTGGGACGCTTTCCTGTTTGTATCACTCCACTCAGTCTGTGTTTGTAGCATTCCAGAGAGGTTGTCAGTTTGTGCATTGCTTGGGAACATACAACAGTTCTACTTGCTTTGAATTTGATTGGAACTATTTTCAATAGAGGAGCAAAAATACACAAAATGATTGGTCATATAAAGTTTGAAACGTAATACAAGCACGGCTGCTTTCCTGAATCAAAGCTGTCATAATCAAACACAGCAGAGGAACTATATTTACTAAACTAAATTAACGTTCTTGTTGTGCTGTACAACCATGCATATTCAATCTCTTAGGAAAATCTTTTACAGTAATTCTAATATCATAATCAGGCTATATTCATAGCCATTTGACATGCCATGCTTTTGTTCAAAAGCAGCTGGCAGACATAGGCATTTCCATGTAATACAAGAACAAGTGCTTGGACGTGTCACATGAGCTCTGAAATTGATGCTGACAAAGCATCTGACCTGAGTTACGGCCCCTGTATGCAGTCGTTACTCAGCAGAGACCTGGCACAGACCTCCACAGCCACAGGGAAAGCAAGAGTGTGTGAGAGAGGTCAGCTGAGATTCACTTCTCAGAGTGTGTTTAACACTTTTGTGGCTGCTCCACAGTACACCATTACCCTGGGCATATCTTTAAACGATTGTTCACACAACAATTTTAATTATGTTACAAGTTACTCACCTTCATGTCGTTCCAAACCTTTTTGACTTTATTTTTTCCTTGGACCACAAAAGGAGATGTTAAGCAGAATGTTCAGCCTCAGTCACCATTCACTTTCATTGTATTTAATGATGCAAAGAGAGTGAATGGTGACAGGCATTCAGCCCCCAACATTTTGTCTTTTGTGGTTCATGAAAGTAAGTCATACGGATTTGGAACAACATGAGCATGAGGAAATGATGTAAAATGTTAAAATCTCTTTACCTTGAAGTGACTCTTCACCTTCCAGTATCTTTACACACAGGCTGACCTCTTCAGCAGTATTCTGTGGACTTTCGACACACGATGGTGATCATGTTAATCACTGAACAGCTCCAGAATGTGACTACCTCCCAGAAAGTCAGACTAGATACATGCAAATCGTAAGACGCTGCTTGTTTCTGAGCTGCTGTGCACTCTACCAAATAATTCAAGAACAAGTACTTGAGGTTGCCCAGTACCTAAATAAATTGATGCTGACAATACTTAAGTCGTGAAGCATATACTTGAAAGGCTTAGAGACATTAGCCATAAGTGAGTGCACAGATCATCTTTCCAAATGTTGGCAAAGAAAAATCTGATGAAACGGATTAAGTTTCAGTAAAGTGATCAACTGATTTACATTTCAGAGAAGATGGTCTCTGTTATTTTCCAAAAACAAAATCTTTTAGTGATGATTGCCCTGCTGGCTGAAACTGTTATAAGCATTGTCTCAATCAATCAAGGGCAATTTTCTTTTTGAATTCTCACAAATAGAATTTGAATCTTAACTTTCCTTGCTTGCACAATGTGCCAATTACTGTTGATGATATCCAAGTTTTTTAGTGACAGTAACGTAAGAGACCAAATGGAAGAGTTTAAATGCTGGTGTCCACATGCAAGTGTCCAAATTAAAGCATCAATATGCAAGTGTCTAAATCGTGACATCCAAATACAAGCATCTAAAAAAAGTTTCTAAATGCAGCTGGCCAAATGTAAGCCTCCAAATTCAAGCATGCAAATGCAGGTGTCAAAATGCAATAGTTCAGATATAAGGCTCCAAAATGCAAGTGCCCAAACGCAGGAGTCAAAATACAAGCATCCAAACGCAAGAGTCCAAATGAAAGTGTCCAAATGCAAGCATCCTAATGCAAGTGTCCTAATGCAAGAGTTCTACCTAATGGCACAAGGCTTCACAACTTACATCCATACAGAACAAGCCCAGAGAAACAATGGAAACAGGAGGACTTAGATCAACAATAACAAAGAATTTAAAGAGACTAATTAAAAGGCTGGAAACAACAAACAAGGGTAACAGGAAACAAGATGTTCATAATATTAAGCATTTCAAAATAAATACATGAACAAAGGACTTCAAAACAGAACAAAAACCCAAAAGCCAACAAAACCATTACAGGGCATTGATGCAATTCTATTGGAAGGATTACTAGGGATTACTTAAACTTCAAATGTTTAATGCACCAATCATTCTGACTAAATATTCATAAGTCAAGGCATTCCAGAAAAGGATCTAATTTTCAAAGTCAAACAAATGTGCGCTATGACGGATGCATTTGGATACAGATTGTTTGTGCTCCACCAGCCACTCCCTTATCAGGCCATATAGACTAATAGCTTATAACAAATACAAACCAGAGCAGTGCTTGGAACAGACCTAGGAACATGGGAAGTGTTACAGAGAACTGAGATGTGGTGGGGCAGCTAAGAGAAACATCAGGGTCAGGGTAGAAAGAAGAGACTGGAGCCACTCAGCATGTCTTCCGTTACCCCCCAAACCTTTTAAGTGTCCACTGCTCACTGCATTCCAATAAAGGATCCTGGGTCTAAGAGTAGTAAAAGGCCACACCTTGGCAGGGTGCATATCAATGATCCATGAAGGATTGCTCAGAGGGGGGAGAGACGGATGTGTCCAGGGATGGATGGTAGCATCATGGGTCAGCAGCATCTGATGAGCCTTGACCATCCCAACCAAGTGGCAGCAACCGATGTAGCCAAAGATATGCAGGGAGGAAACCTGGGAGAGAGCAGAGAGAGAGAGAGAGAGAGAGAAATGGATTGTCAATAAACAATACTACTCCGAAACAAATATGCATTGGCGGTGCTCTGAGCATTTTTTCCCGTGATTGTTACCATTTGGAACCAATATGGCCAAAAAAACAAGAAATCCCTTGTGGAAATAGACAAAGATTAGGCAAACAGGCTATGCGCAATGTGTTTGTGTGGGAAGCGAGTAACTTTCGTAACAGTGGTAACCGCAGGCCTTGCCAGTTGGGTGTCGGGTCTTGGCTCTAGGTTGCAGTTTGTTTGTTTAAAAGATTACAGTCTATCCAAGTTAAACAGACACCTGGAACAAACCCCGGTACTGCCAATAAACACATGTCTAACGGTGTGAGTTTATGTGCTAAGCACTCTTGCATCAGAGGGGAATGAGAAAGGCCAGGTAAAGGCCACCATAAGCACATGCAGGGCCATATTAATGCATTATTCTCTCCCATCTACATTCTCAGGAAGGCACACATAAATGCATTTAGCGGGACATGCTGATTTGAACACAGAGAATGTGCGCAACAGTTAAACCTGTCCGTGTAGCGCATGGTGATCGAGTGCTAACGTTCTGCCTCCATACCCCAACCACCCGCTCTGGCGACTGACAGGAGCCCAGCGAAACGTTAAACCCCGGGGCACCGGAGCATGTAAATATGGCCCTGAGAATGTGACCTCATCACATCCTCAGCATGCTTTATGATGTAATGAGCAGGCTGCTCTAAAGGCACGGTGACATTTACTTTTGCACTACAAATTTCCGTGGCCGAAATGCAGTCATCTCAATGGGAATCCGCGCGACCCTGAATTTCACTTGATGGACTTCCGGTGGCAAAGGATTTCCCCTCATGGATTTCGCATTGAGTTCAAATTTGGTGATCGCCACATTGATCAATAGGAAGTTGCTTGATATGGCAATGATCTCTGTATGGGCAGTGCTTCATACTCAGCTACACTGAATATTCACAATAAATAAAAAAAAGGATTTCACTTTAGCTTCAATTTTCTTTTTAACTTCACTCTCAGTATAAATTATAGCATTAAAAAGAGGCTGCTTGGCTATTCATTTTATTGCAGGTTTCACACATGCTCAAAGTGCGCCCGGAACTTCGCTGTGTAAAGGTAAATCTGACGCGCCTCAAAGAGATGGTTCACCCAAAAATTAAAATTCTCTTATCATTTACTCGCCCTCATGCCATCCCAGATATGTAGACCTTCTTTATTCTGCTGAACACTAACAACATTTTTTAGAAGAATATTTCAGCTCGGTAGGTCCTCACAATGCAAATTAATCGTGACCAAAATTTGGAAGCTCCAAAAAGCACATAAAAGTAATCCATAAGACTCAAGTGGTTAAATCCATATCTTCAGAAACAATGTGATATTTAAGTCGTTTCTTTACTTTGAATCTCCACTTTCACATTTTGATTTGGAGAGTTATGGTAAAATAATGTATGAACTATAACTTATAATTTATTGTTTCTCACCCACACCCATCATATAATTTCTGAAGACATGGATTTAACCACTAGAGTCTTACGGATGACATTAATGCAGCCTTTATGTGCTTTTTGGAGCTTCAAAGTTCTGGCTACCATTCACTTGCATTGAATGGACCTACAGAGCTGAAATATTCTTCTAAAAATGTTTTTGTTTTGTGTTCTGCAGAAGAAAGAAAGTCAAACACATCTGGAATGTCATAAGGGTGAGTAAATGATAAGAGAATTTAAATTTTTGGGTAAACTATCCCTTTAAGATCTGTGAATGAAGTTGCTGTGGGGCAAATACTAATATACAAAAAATGAACCCTAAAAAAGGCAAGAACATAAAGATACTTAAGAAAATTAATTGCTATAAATTATTGATATTTTCCAGAACACTAGCACCCAAATAATGCATTTCCTATTATAGTATTTTTGATTTCCTCTATAATTGCCTTATCAGAAAATGGTGCCATGTTACTTTTCAGATAAAGATTGCAAGCAGTTTTTCATTTGTCTGATGACGTCCCATTTAGTCTTCATAATTTTTCAATACTTTTTTGTATTTTGTGTCTCTATGTTCTGGAATAGCATGTCTCAAGCAACAACAAATTAAATCAGCTGTTGTATTCCTTTTATTTAAGGCCATAAGTGAGATTCTGGATTGATTGCATATTCTCCCAGTGACTCCAACACTAGTGTTATATTCAGATGGAAGCTTACAGATGCTTGGTTTTCTTGATGGAATTATGGTCAGAATACTTAAGTTTCAACCACCTATTATGTGAGAACCATGAGCTGAGTGCATTAACTTCATATAAGGCTTACAAGCCTTTATAGAGCAAAAGTGCCACATTGTAACACGATAGATTGAGGAGAATTAATATACCAAAAAAGTCTAACAGAATCAAACTGTTGCTTCTATCCAAACACGTGTATTAGATTTGAGAGTACTGGGAAAGTTGATTGTCTGCATAATGTCTATCCATGTGCTGACATAAGACAAAGATTCTGGGAGATATAAAATATGGTACCAACCTTTGGAAACCCATGAGGGTCACACCCACCTCTCATCACCCAGACGTGCAGCACAGCGGTTTCAGATCATGATAGAACGTTTTCGATTTTCACATTACATTACACTTTTTTGCCCTGAGCTTTAACGTCTCTATAGCATTACCTCACCACTCAACACAGCGGCTGATGGCTCTAATGCGGGTTCCGCTATGTCTCTGTAAAAATGCCACACCACTACTTCACTACTTCAGAGACCTGTGAACCATATATAACATGCCACCTCATCATCGCCACATTGTGTTAAATTTCATCCTTATTGAAAATGTTTTTCTCTTCACAATAATTTCATTACATAGTTCTATTTGACTAACATGCGCCAAACGTGACTTTGTTTTTCCTCTGCAACACACCTTTGTAATAGTTCTTGTCCTTTCTTTTTTGAAAAACAAAATGTCATTTCAGTGACATGTGCCCTTGGTTTGATTGTATTCCAGATGGAAACTGTTTTGATTTTTGGTATTTTCAGTGCTCTGATTAATCAGTCTGTTTTGAATCCTTTAAAGAAAAAGAAAAAAGCAATCAGTAAAAATGCGGTGGAAATTGCTTCCTAGCCGTGTGGCCTGGTGCATAGCCCAAGAGGGGTTTAGCAGATATCTTTAGGATCTCTGAAGCTTAGGGGGATTTGACGCTAGTGATCGATTCAGCTCACTAGCCTTATCAGATAACATACAGCCTTTGGGAATATCCACACAACTCACTCACTTGTAACAGAGGGTTCCTGAAGCCCAGCTGGTAGAGCATTGGGGCTAGCAATGCTAAGATCATAGGTTCGATTCCCAGGGAACATACAAACTGATAAAAATGGATACCCTGAATGCACTGTTTGTGTCTGCCAAATGTACATATTTAATTTTGATTAAAAAAAATCTTAAATCTCTTTAAAAATGAAGGTAAAACAGAATGCAGAATGGGTTTCAGGACTCTTTTTTTATGAATATGCATTTATATGGGACTCGAACCGACGTCTCTGGCAAGGGAGGCGGGTGCGCTAACAAGGAGGCTAAAGGCTACAGCCTCTAGCGTCAGTCAGGTTGTAGCCTTTAGCCTCCTTGTTAGCGCACCCGCCTCCCACGCTGGAGAACCTGGTTCGAGTCCCGTTCGGAGCGGGGCGAGCAGGACCGGTTACAATGGTGCCGTGACCCGGATGGGAGTGAGGTTTAGTGCACCTCTTGAGGTCAGGAGAGTGAGGTTTACACACTGCACAGCTATCTACCAGCTGGCTTCATTACATAAGGATACTCAACGATGCATTAGACCTCTGAGTTAATGTCTGTCTGATTCAGGTTCTGATTTTGCAATCATACAGTTGGGTATTACATAGTATACGGTTTTCATACATTAGTTCAAACTGAAGTTTTAAAATTGTTAAAATTATAGAACGATGAAATATTATGACATAAATTGAATAATAAATATTTATGGTTCTGCGCTGTTTCTGGGAGACTAATTAAATTCCTTTCTTCTGTTGAAACAAACAAGATGCTCTTTGGAACATTTTACCCCCCAACGGAGGAGACATGCAGTGGGATGATTTCAGCAGCAGATGGCCCAGACTTCCATATATCAGATACTGAACAGTTAACATTCAAAAGAGAACAGTGTAGGAAAAAGATGTAATTTGGCATTTTCATTTTCCATTCAAATAAGCAATGGTCATTCCAAAAGACTTGCACAGGCTTCATGCTGAGGCCAAAATCTCATGATGTATTTGCATTTACTGTCAACAGAAATCCTGTTATCTTTAGTATATGAAATTTGTTTATGCATTTCCGCAAAGTTTTTCACCCCCTAAACTTCTTCAAGTGAATAAAACAGACATAAACCAAGCATTTCTGTGAAAGAAGTTGTCAAAAGATCAAGCCAGAAAAGGAACAAATTGCTGGTGAAATGATCATGTATCTCACATGCATCTTAGCTATGTGTTTTTAATATTATTTTTTCCAACATATGCAAAGGACATTATCAATCTGAGACCAATCACAAAACATCACATTACTGAGGATGTTAGATATGGCAATGGAGACATGGAAAGGGAGGGAGAGGAGATTATTGTAATTGCATAATAATACATTTCTACTTGCCTCCAAATTAGATGTACATTTTTTATATAATTGCATGAAATTACATTTTATGCCATGATAGCATGCAATTGTTATCCAAGGATTCTAATAGCTGTTAAGTGCATAATAATAGTTAAGTCAATAAATGTGACGTCAAGTAATCTAAACCCAGTCATAGTCGCCTACTTGTGCCTTATGATCTGTGAACTTCATTAATAGACACTGGTTAAAGTTACAGTTTGTAAATCCCACTAGATCTGGAACAACTCAAATGGCCCAGACAGACAGGTCTCACACACAACTGCATAGTTAACATGGAATTTCAAGCCGTTTCAGCAGTGTCCTGCGGTGGGACATGCATAGTTCATAATCTAAAACTATTATATACCATTTTTTACAGTTTTTCTATAATTATAATACATGCAGTTTTATGACCTCATGACCTCACTACACAGAATTTTTTACTTTAAAAGTGCATTTATTACACAGCAGAACCATTGGTACATACATTCCCTTTCACAGATACACTAACTGAGCACTTTATTAGAAACACTATGGTCCTAATAAAGTGCATGATATGGTATTCTGCTGTTGTAGCCCATCTGCCTCAAGGTTTGATGTGTTGTGCACTCTGAGATGCTACTCTGCTCACTACAATTGTACAGAGTGTTTATCCGAGTTACTATAGCCTTTCTGTCAGCTCGAACCAGTCTGGCCATTCTCCGTTGGCCTCTCTCATCAACAAGTTTCCATCCACAGAACTGCTGCTCACTTGAAATTTTTTTTATTTTTGGCATCATTCTGAGTAAAGTCTAGAGACTGTTAACTGTTGGAGATCAGCAGTTACAGAAATACTCAAACCATAACATCACATCTGGCACCAACAATCATGCCACAGTCTAAATCACTGAGATCACATTTTTCCCTATTCTGATGGTTGATGTGAATATTAACTGAATGATGATTTTTTTGAATGATGTATTGCACTGCTCAGTGAGTGTAGTACTGTATATAACCAAAAATCTTGATAGGAAAATAAAGTTTACCAACATGTTATATGTCAACTACCCATCTACAAAGCTTGCAACCAAATGACGGAACTTCTTCTGAAAGTCTGAAATACTTATCCAGGAATTTCACTCTCTCTTCTGCCGCTCTCAACTTCCCATCATCACCGAACCCTTTTGAGAAATCAATTGTAATCCCACCAGATGAGTGAATAGAGCACAAGTTTATTTTCACTGCCTCAGAGGCAGAAGTCAAAAGCTTGTTTTCTTTACACTATTTCAAGACCATCTGACTGCTCTGTGTTATCATCACTTTTTTTTTTTTTTTTTTGCCATAAATGTTTCATGTGAAATATCTACACTATTAACTGACATCTTCAAAAACAGCTTTAAACAATTTCAAGCAGCATTAAAAAACTGCATCATTGTTTCAATAGCAGCATTCCTAAATGTCCCGTTGAAATCAGTGATTCCTTTCAAAATGAACTAATTCAGGGAAAAATTGGAATGCCTCTCGCGTCTCTCACTCTCAAAATGTCAGAATAGTTTTGAGGCCCCCCTGAAACATTAGAGTCCTCAAGAAACCATAGCGATGGTAAACCCTGGATATACACGTATGCTGTTGAATATAAATTATCCTGAGGTCGGTGAGACCTAGGGCTGGAGTCAACAGGGGAAGGATCAGCGCTCTACCCTGCATCCCCTACGGTCACCTCTCTAAATGAGCCGTTCTGCTTTTATGGGTGAGAGCAAGTGTTGAAATCTGTGAAGCATGTTGCAGGTTCCCTTGGCTTCAATGCATCCATCTGGACAAAAACCCCACAGCAGCCAGTCCAAAGAGATGTGCAAATAATAAACAAAGGGAGTTAGTCAGAGCAAAGTCAGTCCATTGTTGCAATTGCTTACCACTTAATGAATAATCTGATCATGAGCATAACATATATATATCTGCAGGCGAACACATTGCGGTCAGCCGAGTTGTGATTTTCCCATAAAAGGACAATATCTAGTAATGCCCATGTTATTTCCAATGGCCAAATCAGTGATTTCAGTTGTTTGATCTCACCTGGGCCTGATAAATTAAAACAGAATGTGGTGAACTCACAGTTGCCATGGAGACAAAGCAGAAATACTTAAGCAGGTGTTTTCCCCCTAAAGCTAGACCATGGATGAACCACACAAATGCAGAAGAGGTGGCTGCACTTTTTACCCCTTTCCAACCACAACACACATACCACACATTCTTCACAGTCACACAACTGGAGGGGTACAAGTACAGTGTGCAATCATGTACACCATGAGCAGCATTACATAACTCCTAAGTACTTGGTAAGTCAACAAAAACATCTCTATTTTATAAACCTTGTATGACAACATGTTTTTGGAATCACAGTTTGCTAATGGCCTTTAATCGAGATTTTTGACCAAATATAGAAACAATTGATCAAAAGATGGTTAAGTTAAACTAAAACCATGTCTACAATGGAAGTGTTGAAGCTGCTTTTCCATCCATCCATCCATCCATCCATCCATCCATCCATCCATCCATCCATCCATCCATCCATCCATCCATCGTCAACCGCTTATCCTGTGTACAGGGTCGCGGGGGGCTGGAGCCTATCCCAGCTAACATTGGGCGAAAGGCGGGGGACACCCTGGACAGGTCGCCAGTGCTGCTTTTCCATAACATATTTATATAAAATAATATATAACACTTACCTTGTTGATGCATATAAACACAATGGAGCTTAAGCCACAAGTCTGATAGTGTCCTATTTCAAATTTAAGGACAATAATTTTAAAACTCTTGAGTTCCCCTTCTGTCGCTCTCTCCACCTTGTGTCGGAGAAGAGACACTAGGGGTCTCTCTTGAGCACCGAATCTCTGAAAAAAAAGACAATGAGAAGTTGGCAGCTAGTATTTGCATACCCCGCCCCCGGACATACGGGTATAAAGGCGAGGAAAATATTAGAGTTCATTCAGAAATTTTCTTCGGAGCCGATGGTCGTGTATGCAGTCTGCTGCGAGTTACACACACACCAAGTTCCCGTGTATTCCTCTGACGATCTGCATGCTGTTGGATTTGACGGCGCATAACACCGGCTTTCTCCTTTCCTGTGCACGGCTGTGCATTGTTGCCCCTGGGCGCTTCGACAGCGCAGATAAAACTCGAAAGAGTTTTCTTAAAAGAGTGATTTTATTTAAAAGAGTAATTTCCTCTAAAAGAGCAAACACAGCGTTGAACGTCCTTTTCAAGACGCGTCTTTATAAAGATGCCGTTCCGCCGCTGTGTAGTTCCTGGATGCGGTAGAGTACTCTCCGTTTCAGACGGCCACAGGTGTTGTCTCGTGTGTCTGAGTAGCAATCACACCAAGGCTGCATTTGTGAATGGTTCATGTTCTCACTGCGAGAACATGACCATGACAACTTTGCAGTCGCGGCTCGTTTTCAACCGAGAACAATCCACTCCAACCGCCCCTCGCATTGCTCCTTCTTCCCATGGGACTGGTTCCTGGGGTCTGGCCGGCGCTCACGGCCACGCCCCCCCCAGTCCCGTTTTTCCCGGAGGTGCATGATGAGCTGACGTTCACCTCTCATCACAAAGCCACTCGCTCATCCGCTCTGGCTACCCTCGACGGCGGAGCAGTCCATGCATACACAGCGTTTCCCCCGGTGGACAGGGCTGTTGCGCTTCACCTATGCCCTGGAAACCCTACCACCTGGCAGGGTTGCCCTGTACTCCCTTCCAAGGCCTGTAGGACAACATCCTCACTGACAGCCGGGACCCTCGTCTAACAGACCCCCTCGAGGACCCAGAAGGCTCCCAGGTGCTCCTGAGACAGACGACCCAGAGCCCAAGACGTTAGCTCCGGAGATGGTAAGACCGCTCCGTCACCCGGTGGAGGGCCGGGAGGAGAATTTTGTTTTGAATGCACTGCCCTGCTGATCGCGCTCGCCTCCATCAAGAGGGTTGGGGACCTGCAAGCGTTCTCTGTCAACGACACTCATGTGATCCTAAGACCGTGACCGGGCTACGTGCCCAAGGTTCCTACTACTCCCTTTAGAGACCAGGTAGTGAACCTGCAAGCGCTGCCCTGGGAGGAGGCAGACCCAGCCCCGTCGTTGCTGTGTCTGGTACGTGCTTTGCGTACCTATTTGGACCGCACACAGAGCTTTAGACACTCTGAGCAGCTCTTTGTATGCTTTGGGGGACAGCGGAAAGGAAACCCTGTCTCCAAACAGAGGCTTTCCCACTGGGTAGTAGATGCCATTTCATTGGCTTATCACACTCAGGCCGTGCCCCCCTTGCGGGTCCGAGCTAACTCGACAAGAAATGTTGCATCCTCGTGGGCACTGGCCAGGGGTACCTCCCTGGCAGACATTTGTAGAGCAGCGGGTTGGGCGACACCCAACACCTTCATGAGATACTACAATCTCAGGTCCGTGCCAGTAGAACTCGGTAACACGCTGATGGGCTGGCCGGATGAATCGCTTGCATATAGTGCCCTTTCCCTCGCTTTAGGTAAAACTGTGCGTCTTTTTTCCCAGGAGATTCCACTCAACTCGAATCCTTGGTCGATTCCTCCCTAGCCCTCATGGGTCCGCAGTTCGGCGGAGGAACTTGCCGACCCAATCCACTGCGGGTACTCAAATCTACACTGTACTGGAATAGGTGCTCCACAGGGTGAGGACTCCTACGCAAACTCCACCTGTGTGTATTTTCCGTGATAAGGTCCCCTTACGAGTGGACCCGCGTTTTCCTTGGGTACGTTTCGGCTGCCCACCGGTCGCCGTGTGTAGCAACTCCCCCCTCGCTGAGGCTGGATCTACCACCGCGCCACTTCCATGTGTCGCCTAAAAACACATGTGATGTATTCACCATCTTACTTCCCCAGCTGGGTAGGGGTGGTCTCCACAGGGTCTTTTCCCCCTGAAAGAATAGGAAATTGGGTAAGACCCCCTTCCCTCAGTGCGTGTAAGGGCCCCGGCTGTCTATTGCTCTATGCGAGAAACATAGAGAGAAAAGAGGCCCAGCCAGGCTTGGCCCGTTCCCAGGTTGGCAAGCATCTCCTTGTTCCCCTGTCAGGGTAACCAAAAGGATTCCGACGACTTTTGTGGGGCATTGGGGAAGGGTACGTGTAGTCTGATACAGCTGGTCATCTGGCACGTAAAAAACACCTGCCCGCTCCTGTGTCAGACCACGTACACGGCTCAGCGCATGACGTAATTTAAATTGGACCCCTAGTGTCGCTTCTCCGACACAAGGAGACATTGTGTCCTTCCTGGCCACGTCGCTGAGCTGAGCCGCTGTAGTGGCCGGACCATTTCCGGCTCCACAGAAAAATCCTGAATGAACTCTGGTATTTGCCTTGCCTTTATACCCGTATGTCCGGGGGCGGGGTATGCAAATACTAGCTGCCAACTTCTCATTGGCTTTTTTTCATAGATCAGAGGTATATTCGGTGCTCAAGAGAGACCCCTAGTGTCGCTTCTCCGACACAGCGTCTTGTTCCCTCCATCGGGGAACGGAGGTTACGTTCGTAACCTAGACGTTTTATGAAACATTTTCCAAGACCATGTCATGTGATCTGCCCAGGTATAGCATTAGCAATTAGCATTAGCACCATGAATTCAGAATGGAAAACATGACAATTATCTAGTGCATATATCTTCCAATCATAATCAAGTTGTTATAACAGTGTCTTTTACTGATATTATGTGGTTTTATGCTTTATACAGAGTTTACAAATCTAATGTGGGAACTGAGTTAGGCATGATGTCATAACTTTCTTGTTCTATATGACCATATTTAGAATGAGAAATTAACTTCCTGGAGGAATGGAGCCCACCATATGACAATATTAGAGTGCTTCAGCAGCTAGGCTAGCAATATGGGTGAATAACTTTACACTAATGAGCCAAAACATTATGACCACTCACAGGTGAAGTGAAAATAATGCTGATCATATCCTAACAAGCCCACATATTAATGTCTGGGTAGATTAGATGGTAAGCAAACCATCAGTTCTCATAGTCAGTGTGTTGAATGCAGGATAAATGGGCAGGAGTAAAGACCTGAGTGACTTTGACAAGGGCCAAATTATTATGGCCAGACAACTGGGTCAGCAGTGATAAGTACCTACCGACAGTGGTCTGAGGAGGGACAAACCACAAACTGGCGACAGGGTGTTGGGCGCCCAAGGCTTATTGATGCGCAAGGGCAACGAAGGTTATGCAATCTGGTCTGAACCGACTGAAGGTCTACTGTTGCACAAGTCACAGAAAGTCTACAGGTTACGGGAGGAAATCAAATCCTGCTGCGTATGGGCCTGCTTAGCCGCAGACCGGTCAGAGCACCCATGATGACCTCTGTTCACCATCGAAAGCATCCAAAAATGGACACGTGAGCATCAGAACTGGACCATGGAGCAGTGGAAGAAGGTGGATTTGTCTGATGAATCACATTTCCTTTTACATCACGTGGCTGGCCATGTATGTGTGCACCATTTACCTGGGGGAAGTGATGGCACTAGGATGCACTGTGAAGCAATGGAAGAAGGTGGCCTGGTCTAACAAATCACATTTTCTTTTACATCACGTGCTAAGCCATGTTCACGTGCACTGTTTACTTGTGGAAGTGATGGCACAAGGATGCACTGTGAGAAGACAACAAGCCGTTGGAGGGTGTTTGATGCTCTGGGCAATGTCCTGCTGGGAAACCCTGGGTCTGGCCATTAATGTGGACATCAATTTGATATGTGCCACCTACCTAAACATCGTTCCAGACCAGGTACACCCTTTTATGGCAATGGTATTCCCTGCCACACTACACACATTATTTGGGAATGGTTTGAGGAATATGATGAAGAGTTCAAGATGTTGCCATGGCCTCCAAATTCACCAGATTGAGGGGGTGTAAACATGTCAATGTGAATGTCAAAGCACAGCACAGCTATGACCTTTTCACCAAGGTTCATTGTATTGTTAATATCACTACGCAACACCAAGGGCTACAATAATTTTTTTAGCATCATAGCATCATTCTGTTTACGGTTTACTGGCTATATTTTCTAGCAGAAGGATGGCATTTAATGATTAAATAAACAAACATTTTAATGAACATTTGTGTCTTTAATATTTTTATTATGTGGTAACCAGGTTTTATTATGTGGCAAGACGGTCCACATCACGTCGTGCCTAACAACTCAAATTTGTTTGTGTAATTGTTGTTGCAATAACATTTTGTAATTGTATATTTCCCTTTTTCTTGTTAAGTAACAAGTTGTTATTTATGCTTTTATTTTGAAGTCACTTCAAAAGTTTCATTGGGTTGCTCTCGCGTGAGTTGTACTGTTGCTCAACTCCAGCAGGCAGCAGATAGCATGGACACGTGTGTGTTCCGGTGAAGAATTTTATGCTGGCTAAAGCAGACCTTGATATGAGCGGTTTAAGTTTACCTCTGAAGAGTTAAAGACTTCCCTTTCTTTGTAGCATGCAGCCAACGAGGTATTTATTTTGTCCGTCTGCATTTTACTTTGGTAAATGTTATTCAACATGCTGTGCATGTTATTGTTTATGTTACGCTAACATTGTTTCTATATTTTCTCGTCAATGTTGTTTTATTAGTTTTCACGGTGGATTTGGAGCGAGGACTTAAATAAACCAGTAGCAAGAAAACCACTTGTGTCTGCCTGTGCTTAGAGGGAATTACAGTGAAAACTCGTACTGTTCATCGATGCGAGTGGGCATATTAAGTGACGATGCGGCCAGTTCAAAGGATCAGCGGACTTCTAACGACCTGCGCATGCACAGAGCTGCCATAAAAGAACTGACTAATGTGTGACGCAAAACACACAGTAAGAAGTAAGAAGACACACAGTTTTAATGGGCAACGTTTTCAAGACAAAGCCATAAGCAACTTGAACACTAATAAGTTAAGAGTGGTCTAAGAAGAAGGCTTTTGTAAAGGTTTGCCAAAGAGTTTTACTGTGATAGCTGCTGTGTTGTGGGTGGTACATGTTTTACTTATCTGTTCACGTAATGTAATTGAAGCTTGCCATTATAGTCACATTAAGGTGCCAAAGTTAAAGGGCAAATTCTTTTTTTTCAGTGAACTTTCTATATTTCAATTGCATTATTGAAATAATAAGTGAAGGCTATTTGCCATTTGTTATTTAAGTTATTCAAGTGTTCTAAGTGTTTTATATATATTGAGTGTATTTTGAAGGTAATAATCAAAGTTGAATTAAGCTATTTTTGCACATTTCCAATTCTCTAAGTGCATTTTCAACTGTTTTTGAACTAATAACATTTGATCTGTTTTAACTTTAAAGTATCTACATTTAATTAACATTTACATTTGATCAAGTGTTACAAAATGGGTAAATTGAATGCAATGATTGAGAATGTCAAAGCCAAATGAAGCTACAACTGAGGTAAGGGACAGTGTTAGGGATAGTGCAAATTCTCAAGACCTGCCTGAAGAATGCCAAGTGGCTGCTGAAGTCCAGCAAGAGGAAACTCAGCAACCCAGACGAAGTCAAAGAATCAGAACTTTAACAGAGAAGGGTAAAGAAATGCAAGTCGAAAAAATTAAAGCGCTTCAACAAAGGTTTAACTACATTTATGACAAATGGAGAATACAAGTTAAATCATCTAAGCAACCATTATCACAATACACAGAACCTTTATCTGACGATTTGCTTAATGATATCATTGGAGACGTCACAAGTGTTTCTGCAGATGTCCAGCGTGTTTATGATGAGCTACGCAATGTCTCAGTTCCAGACCCTGACGTGCGTCGAAGAGTGGATCTGTGTGTAGAGATTTCTAGGTTCATTGTGTCCAAAGCCTCAAGTCAACTGGATGGAAAGATTCCAGAAGGAGAAGAGCAAGATTGGCCTGAAGCAGGGTCTCTCTTTGACTCAAGCACCTGTAAATCAGGCTCTATCTTAAAAGGCACCTCAGAGTATTCAAGCAGTTCCTCTGTAAAACGACAAGAAGCTGTTGCTGATGCTGCTGCAAGTCAAGCTGTTCTGAAAGTGTTACAAGAACAAGAAAGAGAGCAAGCAGAACTAAATCACCTAGAAGCAGAAGCTAAAAGGAAGATAGCTGATCAAGAGGCAGCAGCTGTTAGGCGTCGTTTAGAGCGAGAAGAGGAAGATGTGAAACGAAGAATGCATAGAGAGGAAGAGGAAGCTAAAATTAAAGCTCAACTGGAAGATGAGCATGCAATTCTTCAACGCACTCTAGAGGAAAAATGGAGAAAGATACAGCGTTTGGAGGCAGTGAAAGGTCTCAATGCAGCGCAAGCAAGAATGCAGGTTTATGATCAAGTGAAGGCCACAGAAGAACAGAAATACATACTACAGCATGAGATGGAAGCAAATAATCAAGAACCTGCACTCACAAATCCTCTGCCTCTGCATATGCCTTCTTTACCACAAGCTATAACCACCTCCTCAAATGAAAGTACAGCGGAGCTTGTTAAGGTGCTGGCAGGTGCTTTAAGCGCCAACAGGATTCCAATTCCTGAACCTTCATTATTCAGTGGGGATCCATTGAGATACAATGACTGGAAGCTTTCTTTTGAAACACTGATCGACCAGAAGAACATTCAAGACAAGGAGAAGATATACTACCTCCGTAGATACGTAAGTGGACAAGCTAAGAAAGCACTTGAAGGCTATTTCCTACTCGGAACCGAATCTGCCTATGTTGCAGCATGGGAGATTTTGGAGGAGAGATACGGAAACCCATTTAGAATTGCAAAATCATACAGGGACAAGCTCCAAGCATGGCCAAAGATGGGACCTAAGGACAGCTTTGAGCTCAGAGAGTTTGCCGATTTTCTTCGTAGTTGTGAGGCTGCCATGGTCCACATCAAGACACTGGAAGTGTTGAATGACTGTAATGAAAACAGGAAAATTCTTTCAAAATTACCAGATTGGCTAACGGTGAGATGGAACTGGATAGTTATCAAAGTACAAGAAGAGAGTAACCAATTCCCCTCCTTTAGCCAATTTGTGAAATTTCTGACAAAAGAAGCAAAAATTGCCTGTAACCCTGTCACATCATTGTAGTCACTGAAACAAGGAGAGGCTGAAAAACCAAAATGCCAAAGACATCAAAGCTTTGGAGCAAAGACATTGACCACAAGTTCAAATGAAAGGATTGTCATAACATGCATTTTCTGTAACAAGACTGGGCATACTTTGCACAAATGCAAGGAGTTCATGGAGAAAACAATTTCAGACAGAATCAAATTTGTTCAAGCTGAAAGGCTATGCTTTGGTTGTCTCAATTCTGGTCACCACTCAAAGAGCTGCAACGGCAGGAGTGTTTGTAACATGTGCCACAAGCGGCATCCTACTTGTTTGCACGAGGAGCGAGCCAAAGGTGAACAAAGACCACCATATGTCAAGCAAAATCTGAGTCAAGAAAATCCAAGCACAAATCATGAAAAGTACAAAAAGAGACCTCAATCAACACAACATGCAGAAACAACGACAGCCGCTACTTCAAACAGAGTAATTGTTGATCAAGCTAACATGCAAACAGCTGCAATAATTCCCGTCTGGCTTTCATCCACAATTCAGCCAGCACAAGAAGTCCTTGTATATGCTTTGTTGGATTCTCAAAGCGACACAACTTTTGTTCTAAGTGAAGTAGCTGAAGCCTTGGAAGCAAACAAAGAACACGTCAAGCTCAAGCTCTCTACTATGGCCTCAAGAACCACCAGTCTACACACGTGAGTTTATTCCAGCCAACAGAACTCACATACCAACAGATGAAACCGCAAAGGCATGGTCCCATTTAGAGCACCTCCAAGAAGATATTGCACCTCTACAGGACTGCGAAGTAGGTCTGCTCATTGGGTACAACTGCTCACAAGCCTTACTACCAAGGGAAATTGTGTCTGGGGAAGGAAATCAACCTTATGCACAATGTACAGACCTTGGATGGAGTATTGTTGGCTACAGGAATCCCTGTGTAGACTACGGTGATGCCATTGGAATCAGCCATCGCATAGTAGTGAAACAAGTGACACCAGGTGTGGAGCCTTCTGTCAATCTCAAAACTGAAGTACACTATGTGAGCCGAACCAAAGTAAAGGAACTTACTCCATCAGAGATCATTAGAGTCCTTGAATCAGACTTCTCAGAAAAAGCTGGTGAAGATAATCCTGTGTCTCAAGAAGATCTCAAGTTCCTATCCAAGTTAAGAGAAAACATCACACAAAAAGACAATGGGCACTACGAAATGCCATTACCGTTCAAAGAGGAAAAACCAACATTACCTAACAACAAGACATGCGCAATACACTGCCTGAACTGTCTTGAAAGGAGACTAAGGAAAGATCAAAGGTACTACAAAGACTATGTAAACTTTATGGAGGACATGATTTCACGTGGCGATGCAGAGAAGGTCCTTGAGGAAGAAATTGATAACAATTCTGCTTGGTACATTCCACATCATGGAGTTTACCATCCTCAGAAACCAGCAAAAATCCGCGTAGTATTTGACTGTTCTGCCAAGTTTCAAGAAACATCGCTTAATGACCATTTGCTCACTGGGCCTGACCTGACAAATACATTGGTGGGTGTCCTGTGCCGCTTCCGAAAGTGTTCTGTTGCAGTCATGTATGACGTTGAAAGAATGTTCCACCAGTTTCATGTGAAAAGGGAAGATCAAGATTATTTAAGATTCTTATGGTGGGAGAACGGCAGCTTGGTAACTACACCATCAGTCTACAGAATGAAGGTCCACTTGTTCGGAGCAGCCTCGTCTCCTGGCTGTGCCAACTTCGGCCTAAAACATCTGGCAGCAAAAGGGCAAGGTCAGTTCAGCGAAGACGCCATACGCTTCATTCAACGAAATTTCTACGTAGACGATGGTCTAATAAGTGTTCAAACTGAGAAGGAAGCCATCCAACTTGTCAAAGAATCAAGAGAGCTTTGCAGCACTGGCAAATTAAGACTCCATAAGTTTGTTTCTAACAGTGAGAACGTGATGGCAACCATCCCGGAAGAAGAACATGCTGCAGTCAAAGATCTAGACATGGCCTTGAGTTTACCACATATGGAGAGAGCTCTTGGAATAGAGTGGTGCATCACATCTGACTCATTCAAATTCAGAGTTCAAGTAAAACCCAATCCACTAACAAGAAGAGGTGTGCTCTCTACTGTATCCTCTGTGTATGATCCCCTGGGGTTCATGGCACCCTTCATCCTTTTGGGGAAACAAATACTCCAGCAAATGTGCAGAGAGAAGATTGGCTGGGACGAGGAACTTCCAGAAAACCTAAAACCTCAGTGGGAGTCCTGGATCAGAGACCTTCCCAATCTGGCTGAAATGCAAATCAAAAGATGCTTCTTACCTGCAAGATTTGGCAATATTAAAAGGTATGAACTTCACCATTTCGCCGATGCGAGTGTGTCCGGATACGGTGAATGTACTTACATGCGAGCTATTAACCAGGCTGACGAAATCCATTGCTGTCTGGTAATGGCAAAGGCAAGAGTTTCACCAACCAAAATCACAACTATACCCAGACTTGAACTCTCAGCAGCAGTTGTTGCAGTTCGAACCAGTGACATGCTCCGAAAAGAACTAGAAATCCAAGACCTACTAGAGTTCTTTTGGACAGACTCCACAGTTGTTCTCGGCTACATAAACAACGACGCCAGAAGGTTTCAAGTGTTTGTAGCCAACCGTATACAGATAATAAAGTCAAGCACAAAGCCAGAGCAATGGCGTTATGTTGCCTCTGAAGACATTCCGGCAGATCATGCCTCTCGAGGTTTGACTGCAGAGCAACTTAAGACCTCAAACTGGTTCACAGGACCAACATTTCTGTGGCAAGAGAAACTACCTGACAGAGAACGCAAGGTGGGAGAAGTAAAGGAATATGATCCCGAACTCAACAAGGCTCTTGTGTGTAACACAAAGGCAAGGGAAGACGGATCATTATTGGATCGTCTACAGAAATTCTCTGATTGGTCAAGGGGAGTAAAAGCAGTTGCCAGATTGCAACGTCAAGTCAAAGAATACAAAGGTGTGAAACAAAGAACAAAAGAAAGAACGAGCCTAGAAGAAAGGAAAGAAGCTGAACTTTTTATCATTAAGCTAGATCAAGACGAAGCATTCTCAGATGAGATAAGGAGCTTAAAACTAAACCAAGTAGTTACCAAATCTAAAGACAGGAAGCTGCACAAGTTAAGTCCATTTTTGGACAAAGAGGGTATTCTAAGAGTGGGAGGGTGCCTAAGTCAAGCCACGTTACACCCACATGTGAAGCATCCGGCAATACTCCCAAAGAACAGCCACGTATCAGCTTTGCTTATCAAGCACTTTCACGAAAGAGTACATCATCAAGGACGTGGAATGACAATAAATGAACTGCGATCTAATGGATGGTGGATCCTGGGATGCAGCGGTGCAGTCTCATCACACATATTCAAATGTGTCAAGTGCAGAAAATACAGAAGAAGTACTGAGGAACAAATAATGAGTGACTTACCAAAAGAGAGAACAGAAACAAGTCCTCCTTTCACTTACATTGGCATAGACTGCTTTGGTCCAATCTATGTTAAAGAAGGAAGGAAAGATCTCAAAAGATATGGTCTCTTACTTACTTGTCTGTGTTCAAGAGCCGTACACATAGAGGTGATTGATGACATGACAACTGACGCATTTATCAATTCTTTAAGAGCATTCATTGCCATAAGAGGAAATGTTCGTCAACTAAGATGTGACCAAGGAACCAATTTTGTTGGTGCAAGGAGAGAGTTTGCAGAACTCATGAAAGGAATGGATCAAGAAAGAGTGAAGGCTCTAGGATGTGAATTTCTTATGAACCCTCCAGCAGCAAGTCACATGGGTGGTGTCTGGGAGAGGCAAATAAGATCCATAAGAAGTGTTCTCACTGCTATTCTCGACCATTCAGCACAAAGGCTTGACAGCACTTCTCTAAGGACATTCCTGTATGAGGTTATGGCCACCATTAACAGCAGACCACTCACTGCTGAGTATTTGAATGACCCATCCGGACCTGAACCTTTAACTCCAAACCATATCCTTACAATGAAGTCCACAATCATTCTGCCCCCACCTGGAAAATTTGTCAGAGAGGATATTTATCTTCACAAGAGGTGGCGCCGAGTGTAGTATTTGGCTAATGAGTTTTGGACTCGATGGAAGAAAGAATATCTATTGAACTTACAACCAAGACTAAGGTGGCACAAAAACAGACGGAATTTAAAGGTCAATGACATCGTCCTTCTACAAGATGATCTGGTACCACGCAATGAATGGAAGCTGGCCAGAATCACAGAAGTTTATCCAAGTTCAGATGGTAGGGTGAGAAAAGTGAGATTACTGCTTAGTGACACCACATTGGGCAAAGGGGGGAAACTAACAACTAAAACAATGTTCCTTGAAAGACCTATACAGAAAGTTGTTACTTTGCTTGAGGCAGACTAAGGTGTAAATGTTTGAAATGTGTGAAATTTCATGTTAAATGGTTAAGAACAGGAAATGTTTCATTGAGAAAGTAAAGCGTTTACTTGCAACAAATATTGTGTATAGAGAAATCCCACATTAAGATTTGTGTGATTTGGTGGGAGTGTAATTGTTGTTGCAATAACATTTTGTAATTGTATATTTCCCTTTTTCTTGTTAAGTAACAAGTTGTTATTTATGCTTTTATTTTGAAGTCACTTACAAGTTTCATTGGGTTGCTCTCGCGTGAGTTGTACTGTTGCTCAACTCCAGCTGGCAGCAGATAGCATGGACACGTGTGTGTTCCGGTGAAGAATTTTATGCTGGCTAAAGCAGACCTTGATATGAGCGGTTTAAGTTTAACTCTGAAGAGTTAAAGACTTCCCTTTCTTTGTAGCATGCAGCCAACGAGGTATTTATTTTGTCCGTCTGCATTTTACTTTGGTAAATGTTATTCAACATGCTGTGCATGTTATTGTTTATGTTACGCTAACATTGTTTCTATATTTTCTTGTCAATGTTGTTTTATTAGTTTTCACGGTGGATTTGGAGCGAGGACTTCAATAAACCAGTAGCAAGAAAACCACTTATGTCTGCCTGTGCTTAGAGGGAATTACAGTTTGCATATTTATTTCACAAATGTCACGTAACAAGAGATAAAATGAACATCAACAGATCTCCCCTGCTCTGTGTCAGGGTCCTGATCACCCTGTTGGTGTTTATATTGCGATAATGATCAGCTGACTGTAGATTATCCCTTAAATGAAATAAATACAATTAATAGCTATCTATCTATATCATGTTTGTTATTAAAATTATTTTAGTTCAGATAAAAAGGGAAAATAAAGTAGCAGGAGCAGCTCTGCAGTGCATCAAAAATGGGAACAGGGCATCCATCAACTGTAGGGATGTTTACATTGTAGATGGCTTCATTTATTATAAAGGGATCAATTTGGTTTTAATATGTCATAACTTGCTACTCACTTCCAGTATAGACAGTGTAAGGACACCCAAACCGAACTCTCTCCAAAGAGAGTTCTTGCACTGCTCTAAACTAGTAGGCCTGTTAATGCTCTGAAAGACAACCACCATAGGAAACATCCTGCTGACACAAGCTGAAGTTCACAGAAATCATGTATGTGAACCTGGCTGAGCTCATGGGGGTAGACGGACAGCCTCATTTGGTTTCCTCGTCCTGGGATCCATCAGGAAATGTGACAGGCCAATTGTGGCCCCACTGTTCTGACATGAAGTGAAAGCCCTTGACTACCCCTGCCCCCACTTGCTTTGCCTCATTACCCTGCACAGGTGCCTCCTGTGTTAGCTGAAGTCTCTATCTCTCAGGACGGATCTGATCTCCCCCACACACTTGGACTCAACCTGTGCACCATTACCTTAACACTCCCCAGAGCCAGGGTGCTCCAGTCTAACATAGCACATATGTGTCACACAATTCAAGAGTGATTAAATGGAATAGGTGTTCAAGGTATATCAGGTGTCACAACAAATGAAAGGGAAGTCAAAGAGAACAGATCAGACAGATGCATCATGATGTTGAAGCAAACTGAGATTTGTTATCTAGATGTTTCCATTCATCACATATGGAGGACATGGCTGAGAGATGGTTTTAGATAAAGATAGTTTCATGTGTTCATTTTTTGTAATGTATTCATTTTGAGTACCTTAATCATAAGAGAACTTGAAAGATAAGAAGTTAACTGGAGGATAGATTTACACAACTTTGATCCAATAAAAATGCTGTATCTCATACAACCCTAACTGTGCACACAGTTTTTTTTTAAATCATATGCTGGCTAGAGACAAGGCCTGGAAGCCCCAATCCTCCAGACTGTAGAATGAACTTCATATGACAGAGGAAAAACAGCCTCTTGTCCAAACACTCAGAACACCTCTATGGGCCGTGGCAAAGATCAGCCTTTCAAAAGCAATGTTTTCACAATGAGATACATCCGTTGCTGTTGAACATTGCTAAATCAAAAGAATAAAGAATATTTCTTGAGATTTATAGTTTTTTTTTTGTAGAAGAATGAATATCAATTGTATGTAATCCACACAAAATTTAATACATCGATATCATCAATGTACAGTATTATTTTGTCTTAAAATGTTAGAAGCTTTGTGTAAGAGGTTCATATTATAATTGCAATATCTGGTATGTCTATTTTGCATGCTGATAGCATACAGTCTCCTGTGATATTCCGCCAAATCCCAGCCATCAGGGATGAGAAACTGGATATTGCATAGTAAGATGTATTTGATAACCAGACAGGCTTGTTTCTGTAGTTTTACTTCTGTAGAGGTTTACAGTTCAGTCATAGTTTATGTACATGGAATTCATCCACAATGTTTTATTGGCTATTTCTGTCATTCCAAAACAGTTCAATTTAACAGAGGAAACCCTCATCATTGCTTTTTGTGAGTTGTGCAAGACAAGTACAGCTAAACTCGATTACTTAAAAAGAAAGAAAAACAAGAAATAAATGTCCAAGTTGAACATCACACAATAAATACAGCATAGGACAAAATGTTTCACGGTAATCCTCTCTAAAACTGCTATCAGTGGGGTCCCTAAAGGTTTCTATGCACTCTTTGTTAGCAGTGCTGGGAAGTAATTGTTAAGTGCTGTGATATGCATTAAGATTGAAGGCACTTCTAGAGAATTACGGCTTTGTGTCTCTTAGGTGCTGATTGAGCGGACAGATGGTACATAAATTATGATGAAAAGACATCAGCAGGTTGACCCACCCCATCGAGTGCTTAATCTGCCGCCAAGAGAGATTTTATTTTCCTTGAGACACTAAGAAAAAAGGGACAGATTGGAGAGAAAAAATCAAACAAGTCATTCCATTAAACCTGCAATTGGCAATCCTGCATCTGGAAAGCTTCGGCATCTGTTGCTACATTTTCCAAAAGAGTACTTTTCCAGAATGCTCACATGAAATGCGATAAATCGTTTAACCTCTGTTTGTGGTTAAGAGGAATCATGCACTCCTATGTCCGGTTCACTTGTCGTCTTTGAAAAGCGACATAAAAATTTACATTCTCTGTCTTGCTAACAGGCATGGCAGCCAGAAAGAGCATCGCAACTCTTGCCGTTTTTGAGATAAAGGCAAATCGGTGAATTTAGAGACTGCCCAGACAAACCATCCTCACTCTCCTCCCCGATGACAAACACAGAGATAGTTCAGCCTGAATAGACTCCCAGAACCTGTTCACACACGCGTTCTGCAAGGCGTCCCGGGAGGAGTCGAGGGGGGCTTGTGTGCGTAACCCTTTACCCCACTTGTCCTTACAACACATCTGCACCTGTGCTTTAAACAGGGTCCCCCCATTAGCCTTCCACGGTAACTTTCTGTCCTGTCTCTGCAGCCTCAGAACTTTTAAGTGTCTCGCTTTCTATGTCTAGATGTGGCTCTTTCTCCTGGGACCAGATTAGAACAGGCCGCTATTTCAGCTGTGTTCTCTGCTTTTCAGATGGGGGGTGACATTCAGGGAGTATGTTTTACTGCCACTGGCTGTTTGTTAAGTCCAGGGATCACGACTCGTCCAACACTCACTAAATCATAAAAGCGTTTTTATTCACTGATTGCTTTCAGAAACTGAACTGTGAGCCAGACGGATCATTACTTGAATCCGCGAGAACAACTTTTGCAGTTCATTACAAATGTGTTTTTTTATTGGAAAACAAAAAGGGTTTCATGTTATTTTAAAACATGTTGTAATGATAAAGAACGTAAAATCTAAAAAAGTTGAGTTATGAAAAAACATCTGATTGTTTATCTGAGGCCTTTTTGAAGTGTTTATACTGTAGAAGATGCAGGTGTTCTGCCGTGATGCATCAGCAGGTATTGCAATTCCCATTACCTTTTAGTGTGCTCTTTTGCTAAAGTTATGAGTAATCTTTGTTCTTTATGGCCATTAAGTTAAACTCTGTTGAGCTGATTAAAACTGTGCTTTTAGGACAGCTAATGCTCCTGCGCCTTAATCATAAAAGTCTTCCGATCCTGGCCTTTGTAAGCCTCCAGCATGCCAACAAGTGACTGCATAAGAGCATATAAATTTATTTTTTATTAGGGATTTGGTAGAAGGTAACACTATACTTTCGGCTGTTTGCTTAGGGGGAGAATGGATGTAACGAAATGGAGAAGATGGGTAATGGAAGATTTAGGTTTCAAGTCCCCCAACAGTACGTGGTCTTGGCTGTCAGAAAGGATGAGTGTAAACTGCCAAATTTAATGCTCAAATCAGCAATAGTGTACTAGTTGTGCTTTCATTAGACATTTTATGCAGTTAGCAGACGCTTTATCCAGCGACTTACAGTGCAATCAGGGTATACATTGAGTACCTGTTTTTGGTTGCCATTGCTTGGCATCGTATTTATATGTTTGTCACAATCTTAAAGGCATGCTCTGAGCACACATAAAACTGTTGCTAACTTTGGCAGGGCCAAATTATAAACTGCAGTTAGAAGCTCCTCTGAAGAATATCTGGGATGACATGTACATGAAGACATGTAGCGTGTTTAGCTCTTAACCCAAAAAAATAAAGCCCTTTCAACGGATCCTGAAGAAAAGCAGGACAGTAGGTGTATTTACAAAAGGGCATATTGTGGTAATTCAGATGGCTTATGGCTTATGTTCGCATAACTATACTACATCTGAAATAGTCAGCATGACTGGAGACAGATATATGATTTATTATAAAGCACTGCTTCCATTTATGGCCAAAGCCTGTGCAGAATATAGAGAGCATATGGGTGTGAAATAAGGGTTTTACAGGCATATAAAACCATGGAGGGTTATTGTTACATAGTGTGCTGGATGATGTACCAGACAAAACTTCACATCCCTTCACAACAAAACCATGAAACCTCAGCTCATAATGCCCGCTCTTGTTCACACAAAAAGGTTGCGTGCCACTGAGCCCATGAAAATAGTTTCCTGGACAAACTAAAGGGTTAGTTTACCCAAAAATGAAGATTTTGTCATAATTTAATTCTTCCACGGAACACAACAGGAGTAACGGCAGACTGTTAGGGACTGACAGCTTCAGTTACCATTCACTTTCATTGCAGTGAATGAATAATTGATAATCCCATATCAGGGCCCTCCCATAAAACTGGGAAGCTGGAAATATATGAGCCAATCAGATGGATGTGATTGGAGTGGTGGTGGCGTAGTGGCTAAAGCACAGGGCTGTTAATCAGATGGTCACTGGTTCTAACCCCATGGCCACCTCCATTGTGTCCTTGAGCAAGGCACTTAACTCCAGGTTGTTCCAGGGGGATTGTCCCTGTAATAATTGCACTGTAAGTTGCTTTGGATAAAAGCGTCTGCCAAATGCATAAATGTAAATGATTGATATCATGATATATCAAAGTAGGGTGCACGCATGTCATGTTTTATTTTTTGAGTGGCACACACTGATCACAACTGACACATCCAGCATATGGGCATACCTCAGCTTTGAGCAGTCCAAGCAATCCGCCTTTGTTCCAGCTGAGCTCTGATTAGAACCGGGGAGTGTTCCGTCTTAATTGTGCTCACTTTAACCATTTTCATGTGTTGTATGGAAGCAGAGCAGGTACGCAGCATAATCTAATTATGATTGAACTGAGTCTGAAGGGCTAAGTGAGGATTAGGATGAGCAGGGCTGCTCCATATGTGAGGGATGAATCCAGTTAAGACGCATCTGTGCCTGCCCTCTCGCTCTGTCCTCCAACACCTGTCAACACCATCATTTTTAACTCATGAAAACTTCAGTTCAGTCTGAGATTGTAATATAACATAACAGTAAAAAGGGATAGCTGGACTCAGAAATCGCAATAAGATATTACTAAGATATACAGTGATAATCCTTATATTGATGCAATATTTACAAGGAAAAAATTCATGTTGAGTGTGAAAAGTTAAAGAAAGAAATGAGGGGAAAAAATTGCTTTTTTCCAAGCACACACTACAAGACTAAAGCTTGCACATTTAATGTGTTCAATGAATCGCAGAATATGCAAGTCTATTTCAAGAACTTTAACCTCCTTGACTGTATGATCCTGAAATTCACTCTGGAGGACAGGTCTCATGCTGTGCATAGAATGAGAAAAAAAGAACAAAAATATACATAGAAGAGACAGTTCTTGAGAAGACATAGGGAGGAGATTATTGTTGAGCGGAGGGGGGCGGGGCCGGGTCGGAATATCGCGCGTCCGGTCCCCAATCGGCCTGATGAGGCGCGCGAGGGATAAAGGCGGCCGGTGACGATAGTTCGAGAGTCCGTCATGTGTGTGTTTGTTTATGCTTTTGGTTTAAGTTCTCATTAAATTATGATTTATGTTGACAAGCCAGTTCTCACCTCCTCCTTGCCCATCCTTTAACTGTGTTACATTGGTGCCGAAACCTTGGAAGGAGGAGGGATGCCCATCGCAGAGTCCTCGACACTGCCGTCCACCCTGGGGAGTAGCCCGACTGCCCGGATGTGGGGAATGGCCGTCGTCCGCGGGGCAAGTGGGGACTGGATACCCCGACCGCCTGGAGGGAGGGAGCCGCTGCCGGGGGCCGAGGAGTGACCTGCTGTCCCCAGAGACGCGGAGGGGTCGAGGGAGACCGCCGTCCGCGAGGGGAGGAGGGAAGAAACGCCCAGACTGCCCGGAGCGGTAGGGCCGCTGCCAGGGGCGGAGGAGTGTCCCCATTTGCTACCAGAAAAGCGGAGGGGCGTTCTGCCCGCTGGGGGTCGAAGGTTTGACTCTGGGTCACCTGGGGTTGGAGCGGCTGTCGTCCGCCTGAGTGTGGAGGAGTGTTCGAGGACAACGCGACGGTACATCAGAGAACCGGTGAGTGAGCTTTTTCTCTCTCTCCTCTCTCTCTCTCTTTCGCACCGTGTTGCCCTTTTCCCTCGCCTATTTTTTTGTTGTTGTTTTCTTCCCCTCCTGTCTCCTCCCAGGGCGAGGATGGTGGGGATGACCAGGCGGGACGCAAGATACACCCCGCCCCAGGGATAGGGGAGGTGTACGTCATGCCGGTGGCACCCCGGCCTGAGATAACGCCTGGAGTAGTGTGGAGCGGAGGGGGGCAGGGCCGGGTCGGAATATCGCGCGCCCGGTCCCCAATCGGCCTGATGAGGCATGCGAGGGATAAAGGCGGCCGGTGACGATGGTTCGAGAGAGAGAGAATTACGGGCATATCCGTTGTGTGTGTTTGTTTATGCTTTTGGTTTAAGTTCTCATTAAATTATGATTTATGTTGACAAGCCGGTTCTCGCCTCCTCCTTGCCCATCCTTTAACTGTGTTACAATTATGTTTCTTTTTCAATCAAAATTACCATTTTTACTCCACTGTTAGGTTTAGGTGACCGTTAGGTTTAGGGTTGGAGCTTGGGTAAGAGTTAATAAAATATGCATTGCTATTTATTTTAGTATATTCACTGAGCACTTTATTAGGATCACCTGTACACCTACTTATTCATGTGATTATCTAATCAGCCGATCGTGTGGCAGCAGTGCAATGCATACAATTATATATAGGTCAGGAGCTTCAGTTAATGTTAAAATCAACCATCAGAATTTTATCTCACTGATTTCGACCGTGGCATGAATGTTGGTGCAAGATGGGCTGGTTTGAGTATTTCTGTAACTGTAAATATCCTGGGATTTTCACGTACAACAGTCTCTAGTTTATTTACAATGGTGCCAAAAACAAAATGCCTTGAAACGACAGAAATGCCTTGCTGAAAAAGAGAGGTCAATGGAGAATGGCCAGGTTCGAGCTGACAGAAAAGTTACAGTAACTAATATAACCACTCTGTACGTTTGTGGTGAGAAGAATAGCATCTCAGAATGCAAAACATGTCAAACCTTGAAGCGGATGGGCTACAACAGCAGCAAACCTCGTCTGGCACTTTATTAGGGACACTGAACTCAGTGAGTGTACATAATTTAGTTAGAAATAACACATTTTTTTTTTAAGCCAGTCTGTAGACTTTTAACCCCGAAACCTGGAGCTCACACGTGCTCATCTCTCCAACATCAATTCCAGCTTTGACCACTGGGGGCAGGGATTAGAATTTTGGGAAACAAAGATGGATTTCAGCAGCAAAACAACCTGCCGAGTGTGATCAGTTTGCACATTTTGCTCTTTCGATTTCATCAGCTTTTGCTGCTTGCTCGTGAATCAGGACAGTGCTCAAACCATGTCAGCCAGATTTCAAAGCAGTTTTCAAACGGTTTTGAAAACTGTTGCAGCGAGTCTCATACAAGTGTGCACACCAGAAGTGCGTTGGCGATGTGCAAGTGCTTCGAGTTTGCTAGGATCCAAGGCTTTTTTTTTTCAGACTTTAAACATCAAAGCACGATAAGCTTCAGCCATGTAGTTGCTTGGCTTTAGTTACAGAGGATTTCTTTCCCTTTGATTACAAATAGTCACAAAATAAAACTTAAGATAATTTAGCTTTGAAGATCCCAAACTATTCAGAGAGAATAAAGAATGATCACAGAGACTTATGAGCGAAAGTTGGAGTTAATTCACTTCAATCCTCTTTGTAGTGATTGCTGGTTTAATGAGCTCCTAGGGATCCTTTACAGACCTGAGATTGCAAAGGAATCTGCCATAGTGACTGTGTGCGGAAAGGCAAACATTGAGCCTATTTCTTGGTCAAAGCAGGAATACAACACAGACCAATCAACATTCTATGTGTTAAAAAATGAAAAGAAAAAAGGAGTGTGGTAGGCATGGCAGAATCATAAAATCCTTTATCACAGCCTGATCTGTGATCTCTGACCTTTTGGGAGAGTCACAGGCCATGGGAAATGTAGAAGACAAGGGCAAATAAATAAAGCTTGTCTATCTGTCAGCTCCCTTCATCTCCTTTCTTTTTCTCACACTCACACTGTTTTCCTAAATTACGGCATGTTGAGACTGTCTCTATTTAGGAGTATTCAAGTCTGTAAATCAGGGGACTGAGGCAAGTATTTCTGGCAACCAATTTTATCTGATAATGTGAAGAGATACTGAAATTCGTCAATGATTTGCTTTCAAAGTGCACAGGCAGTTTACACTCTGCCAACACAGTACTAATGCCACTGGAAGGTCCATAAATCAGAGCCTCCTAAAGCAGTTCAAGCATAATAAAGATCTGCTACATAATTTCTCTTTGTCTCTTCCTCTATTAATCTGGCCTGATTATATATTTTCTACATACACTGAAAGTTATACAAAGCAACTTGCATTAGTGCATTACTGCAAGTAATACATTATATCAGTATGTGTGTTCACTGGGAATTAGACCCACAACCTTGGCATTCACTGGAAGAAAATATTTCTTTAATCGGTATTTCTGACTTTTTTCCCCCTGTAAAAATATTGACAAAATCCTTAAAAAAAGATACAATTACTTGACAAGTAAAATGACATAATAAAGGTCATATTAAGTCTTGTTTTTCAAATAAATCTAGCAGAATTTTATGAGGTTTATGCTTTAAACAAGAAAGAAAATGACTTGATGATGGGGTAAGAAAAATAAACGTGTTTTCACTTCGAATAAGCCCTTTAAAAAAGCCTTCCTTACCCTACAGGCCAATAGATATTTTCTAATTGTATGCATAAACCGCACAATATTTTGCTAGATTTCTCTGAAAACAAGACATAAAGGAATATTCCAGGTTCAATACAAGTTAAGCTCAATCGACAGCATTTGTGGCATAATAACCACAAACATTTATTTTGACTTGTCCTTTCTTTTCTTTAAAAAAGCAAAAATATGGGCTACAGTGAGGCACTTACAATGGAAGTGAATGGGGCCAATCCATAAATGTTAAAATACAGACTGTTTCAAAAGTATGTACACCATGTACACTGGTGGCCAAAAGTTTGGAATAATGTGCAGAGTTTGCTGTTTCAGAAGGAAATTGGTACTTTAATTCAACAAGTAACACAAAGTATTGTCAGGATATTACTGATGTAAAAAACAGCACCATCACTATTTGAATGTTTTTTTATTTTATCAAATCTAGACAGGTCCCTGTGACAGGGCGGAGGGTGGGTCTGGGTCATGATTTTACACACAGGGTCCCTTATCAGGCTAATCAAGCCACGCGAGAGGGATAAAGGCTGACTGAAGATGGTGGTGCGATAGAGAGAGAGAGATCGTTTACAGGAACTGACCATCGTGTGTTGATGTTTGTGTCTTTTGTTTAAGTTTTTCCTTAAAATATTATTTATATTGCCAAGCTGGTTCTCACCTCCTCCTTTCCATTAATCCCTTTATAGCCCCATTTCCAGCAGCCATCACTCCAACACCTTATCCTTGGGTAATCATGCTAAATTGCTTATTTGGAACTAGAAAATAACTTGCCATTATATCAAACACAGTTGAAAGCTATTTGACTCGTTAAATTAAGCTTAACTTTGTCTTTGAGTTTGTTTTTGAGTTGCCACATTATGCAATAGACTGGCATGTCTGAAGGTCAATATTAGTTAAAAATGGCAAAAAAAGAAACAGATTTCTCTAGAAACTAGTCAGTCAATCATTGTTTTGAGGAATGAAGTCTACAATGCTTGAAATTGTCCGAAAACTGAGAATATCATACAAAGGTGTACACAACAGTCTTCAAAGACAAAGGACAACTGGCTCTAACAAGGAACGAAAGAGATGTGGAAGGCCAGATGTACAACTAAACAAGAGGATAAGTACATCAGAGTCTCTAGTTTGAGAAATAGTTTCATGTACAACAGTAAAGAGAAGACTCAGGGGTGCAGGCCTTATGGGAAGAACTGCAAAGAAAAAGCCACTTTTGAAACAGAAATCAAAAAGAAAATGTCAGAGTGGGCAAAGAAACAGACACTGGACAACAGATAATTGGAAAAGAGTGTTATGGATATTAACCACATTGAGCTTTTGTAGGATCAGCTAGACTGCCCCACAAATCAGCCTCATCTGTGGCAAGTGCTACAGAAAGTGTGGGGTCAAATTTCACCTGAGTATCTGGACAAACTGACAGCTAGAATGCCAAGGATCTGCAAAGCTGTCATTGCTGCACATGGAGGATTCTTTGATGAGAACTCTTTGAAGACGTTTAAGAAGTTATTACATTTTTTTTTCAAACTTTAATAGTGATTTTTCACATTATTAATGTCCTGACTATACATTGTGATAAGCTGAATGCCACATTTATTTCCATAAGAGCAAAATCTGTCCAACCTTTTGGCAGTCAGTGTAAACAATGATTTAAACAATTTTATAGCTTAAATAAAACACAAGTTTTAACAGACAAATTAATATAAGTGCTTTTAAAGCCAATGTTTGATTCCCAATGAACACACATACTGACAAAATGTACACCTTGAATGCAGAGTAAGTCACTTTTGATAAAAGCATATGCAAAAGACATAAATGTAAAATAATTAGCTTCACATTTCTGCCTTTAAAGGGTTTTTTCACCCAAAAATGAAAATTCTCTCATTGTTTACTCATCATCATGCCATCCCAGAAGTGTATGACTGTTTTTCTACTGTTTTTTACACAAATTAAGATTTTTAGAAGAATATCTCAGCTCTGTTGGTCCATAAAATGTAAGTGAATGAGTGCAAATTTTTGAAGCTCCAAAAAGCATTTAAAGGCAGCATACAAGAAACCCATAAAACTCCAGTGGATTAATTAATGTCTTCTGACGTGAAATGCTGGAAATGGTGTAAGAAATAGTTGTGAACTAGAAATGTTGAGTTCAAACTGCCTCTCGTGCGACGTAAGTGCGTAAGCATCCTCTGCATATATAGTTATCCATAAATACCTTATTAGCAGCTGTTCCTGGACCGCAATACTGTTTACATACAAAGCAGTTTATGCAGCGGTCTGAGGCATCTCCTCCATTTACTTGCATTCAAACCGATTCTAACAGCTCCCCTTGTTCCAAGATAATGCCATAGTTGACGGTCCAACCAAATGAGGCATTTATGTATAAATATCTATGCTCCTCTGTTGTAAACAACACTGTGACATTTTTTCATGTCAGGTCTCACTTAAACTTGCCAAGGGGTTTACGTTATGACCTTGACCTTTGTGAATGTAAATATTGTTATATTCCTTACACACACCTAGTGTTTCACTTCAGAAGACTTTAATTAATCCACTGGAGTCATATGGATTACTTTTGTGATGGCTATATGTGCATTTTGGAGCTTCAAAAATTTGGCACCCAGTCACTTGAATTGTATGGACCTACAGAGTCGAAATACTCTTCTAAAAATGTTTGTGTTCTGCTGAAGAAAGACAGTCATACACATCTGGGATGGCAGGAAAGTGAGTAAATAATGAGAGAATTTGGGTAAACTTTTACTTTAAAACAACTTCCATTGTAAGTGCCTCAATGTAACATTGATTTTTGCTTTTTGTTTAAGAAAAGGAGGGACAAGTTAAAATAAATGTTTGTAGTAACCAACATTATGCCACAAATGCTGGTGATTGAGTTTAACTTGCATTGAACCCGGAATATTCCTTTAATCTTATGTAATATTGTTTCTGAAGTAAATGTATCTTGTTCTACTGATATTTCGATTTTTATTTACTGGAAAACAAAACAAACATACTGAGAAAGAAAATCATTTTTGCAGTATTGCTAGAGCATTGCTCTACTAGTTGAGCTACAGAAACACTTTCCCATTTCCCAGGTTCCCCAAGCACATTTTCCTGTACAGCATCTTCATAGTTTGCATGCAATGCATTACATTACTGAAATACTAACAGGGCCAAGGACTCTATAATATCTATCAATATCACTGCAGGACCAATACTACCTATCAATCTCCCAGCATTTCCTGCCAGAGGGTCATTGTTCATGTGGTGCTTTGATGAGTGATAGATGAACTGCTAAGCAGCAGTCACTGGGCTCAGATTCCTCAAGCAATGATTCTAATTGACATGGCAACCCTGGAGCTTTCTCACCCAACTGGTTCACTCATTCTCTCCTCAGCATCAACACTTAAAGAAGTCAGGCAAAAATATTCCTCCATTAAAATGACATGGGACCTATGATACTTGCAGAACATCACAGAGCTAAAGCATTTAGTGTCATTACTTTCTTTAAGACATAGATATTACAACGTTTAATACTGGAGAAGAGGGTTTTACTAGTATAGGTGCATTTGGATATTCAGTGCAAGCTGTGTTTCATTTAAATCTAACCACAACGAACTTGCATATCGCATAACATTTAAGCTGACTGAGGCTATTAAGTAACACAACAGCATCTGTGTCTTTCGTCTAAATATTTATAACATGACTCAACTCTGAAAGAGGCTTCAGTTCTATTCTCATTTGTTTTAAAGCGTAATTAGAGAAATGTTAAAAATGCTTGCCCAAATTAGTAACAGTATCTATTGTCAAGGATAATCAGGTCTGAAGCAGTTCCACATCTCAGGCAACGTTCAATGGACCTAAGCAGGCAACAGGTAGACTTGGTTTCTAGAACTGCTGTTGAACCATTACAATTGTTTGCATTTACATTAACTACTGGTCAGTACATCAATTGCAGTCGTAGCAACCATCAAAACATGCAGGAATTTATTTGAGTCTGTTGCCCAGGAGAGTGAGGGAGAATATGTGCTCTGCAGGATCTATAAGTGCTTATGGGAGATGCAAACTCTCCTGTATTTTCTAATGTAGGTAATCGTTGTACTACACAGTTAATCACAGAGACCTTTGACTTGTCAAAATGATTTGCTGATAAAGACAGCCCCATTAATCCCCAGACACGATTTGTTTTTGTTTTTTATCATTGTGCTTGCACATGGTTTCATTTTGACTACTGTTATTCCTTGGCAATGCAACTGGATTACTCATGTTTGAAATTAATTTGAATAATCACTATATCTGAAGCCTGCAGTTTACAGAGAGCTAATGGAAGTTCTTGCAATGTTCCACATAAATAATGTTCTTTAACACCCATTCAATCTGATGGGGATAAACTGAACTTTTACTTGAATCAGTTTGAAACAACGCTGACAGTTAATAATAAATAATAAAAGCATAAATTTGCTGGGGCTTGTGTGAGAACCAGCAATTCTTCAAAAGTCTTTGAAGATCTGTTTTGCTGTTTCTAAAAGGGGAGTCAGGAAACTTGCAATGCCAAGCAAGAAGGTTGTGATATTTCAAGTGCTCAGTCATTCAAGTGCTCATTCAAGACAAGACACTTGTCAAGACACTGCACTCAGATGATTTAATATTTTAACAGAACAGATACTTGCAATAGTTTAATAGACTTTTCAATTAAGATATTTTATAAATTTATTTTTGTTTAAAATACGCCTAATTAATTATATTTAATTACACATACCATATCATAAAATACCATATCATATCAATAACCATTAAGTAACTCTGATTTAAGTCTCAAAAGCATTAAGTACTCTACACATAACACAGTAATAGTTCTTGGTTCATTTGTAGTTGGACATGATGAGTGATGAGTGACGGTTCAGTATGTTTTTCATTCACTAAAAATAATCAGCTAATAAGAGTCATCCATGGGTGAAATACAGTCCTCTCAATGGGAATACGTAGATTTAGTATGGAGTTCAAGTTTGGTGAACTTTGGTTTGTCAGTGACCTCTGTGTGGGTGGCGTATGTTATACAGCTACACTAAATATTCACAATGGATGAGGATATCATCTAGCAGCGAGTTTCTTTTTAACTTAAAAGGTTAGTTCACCCAAAACGTCACACGAGAGACTGTGTGAACTCCGCCCTCTAGTGAATGTACACACTTCTGCTGACCAGAAGCGATGATTTATAGTTAAAAAGTGCTTAAATATGGATCTTTTTCACACCAGAAGCGATCTTTTCACTTTAGTAGACATTAATATAACCAATGGAGTCGTATGGATGATTTTATGCTGACTGTCTGTGATTTTTGGAGCTTCAAAAGGTCAGATCACCATCCACTTGCATTCTAAGGACCTACTGAGCTAAGATATTTTTCTGTTTTCTTCAAATGTGTTCAGCTGAAGTAAGAAAGTCATACACATTTGGGATGGCATGAGGGTGAGTAAATGATGAGAGAATTTTCATTTTTGGGTGAAGTATCTAAGTCTCACAGTTTATAAAGTGCAGCATATAAAAATAGGCTGCTTGACAATAGTATTTTTGCTGGTTTGAAACGTGCTCAACATCCATACACAACATCTTCACCCGTAAAATTTCCCCATGCGAAGGTATGTGTGACCACGCATTAAGACTCATTCATTCAGGAATTGGCCTACACAGTTCATGCTGAATGTTTCGTGCTGCTGATTTAGAAACAATGTTTCAGTGCCGTTGAGATATATGTTGTGCAGGAAACACTCAGAATAGCACAGTGTCCCGTCCTCATTGACAAAAGAATGTTTGAAAAGCGTTAAGAGAACCAAAATTCATGAAAATCATTTGGTTCTGGTATTTTAAAAAAAATTGCAATTATTCTGAATAAGAACTGTTCTCTGTTCCCAACCCAGGAATGTGTTTTCTTTTAACTTGAATAGAACGTTATTTATGTTATTTATGCACAACTTTCTGAAAACTTTTTTGCCAATTTCTCTATCAGTTTCAACTCTCAGAAAAAGGACGTATGAACAATGTTGTATTAAAATAAAATTTCTCCTTACATTGTCCCAAGTTTTATTGAATACTAATAACATCATTAGAACATTATTTTAAAGTTTGTTTCTAACCTTTACATAATGTTAGCCGAAAATGTTGGAACATCCCCTATGCAAAGCTGTTTTAGTACAGAAGAGTAGTGTATCCATACAACACAAATCTTCCAGACAAAAAGTGAACACCACACACTGACCAATAAGGGAGATTTATGTTACAAAAATATATTTGCAAAATTATACTTTGGTTGAGAGCCAAGTATACACCACCTGGATGACAAAGCCCCCTGAAAAAAAGTACAGTACTGTTGAGCTTTGGAAAAAGGACCTGGGAGGAGGCCATGGTGAATCCCTTGGGATGAGGTGTTGATTTGAACTGAAATGCATGAGTGGAAAAGTAGCACATATTGGTGAGAACAGGATAAAGTATAAGAAACATAGAACAAGTGCTTTACAGTTGACGCTCAAGCAGTGAACACAAGCCAAAAAAAACGACACATTTGCTGCAGATCTATTGTTTTCAGTTTAGCAACAATGATCAAGTTTAGGGTTAGCTACAGGTACTGATTTATTTATTGTTTACTAATAATCTGTATCACCCACTGGTGGTGGTCTTCTTTCTTGAATATGGGAGATAAGCAACAGTACCGCTCTTCAAACCTCAACTCCACACAGCTACTTTCAAGTGTAATTTCTCATGTTACTGTATACACAACAAATTCCTGGCATGGATTTGGCTTTTTAATCTGGTTCACGTTTGTTTCAGGGCAAGTAGGGAGAGGTTCTTTACAGCAACAAAACATATAGAGCTTACTCTCTGTGTTGAGTGTGTTGGAGTCTTAGCCCCAAATAATACTAAACACATCAATATCTTCAATTAGAAACCACAGTTAAGTTACTTTGTCATTGTTGAATCTAGATGTGTTTTTATTGTGTTATTTTAAAAAGCAAGAAAATGTCCCTTTCCCCTCACATTCTTTCTGATTAATACTTAACATTAAGCAATTCCGATGATCAACACTGCCTCTAGCCTGAGACAAAAGTGTGGTTTTATTTCCTCTTTGATCAACTTTCAAAGGAAAATATTTATTATTGATGTGGTGAGATAGTATCATCTCCTAGAAGCAACCCTCGCAGCATCAAAGCTATGGGAACAAAATTTCACGATAGCTTAATGTTTTATAGATGTGTGTGCATGAGTGTGTATGTTCGATGTTTGCTCCCCACAGATGAAATGTGAGATGTTTAATTAGGTGCCTGTGAGTGGTCTTATGGAAACACAGTTTTAATTTCTCAGGCCCGTGATCTCTTGCAACACAGACAGAGCTCGGGTCAAATGCAGAGGAGGATTATGGAGGCAGAGTGGCGGAGGTTTGCAGTGGGTTGTTGAGAGATGGACATTCTGTGAGCACAGCAGAATGCAATGAATACCCCCCATAGTAATCATCCCAACAAAGGGCACTAATTAAAGTAAAGGCCAACATAACCCTCAGTGCAACATGGCTGACACTGTTGGGTGTAATGTGAATACTTAATTGGTTAATGTATTAAGTATTTTTAGTCAAAAGTAGTGAAACAGACTACATTTTAAATTCTTGTAATCAAATTAGTTACTGACTTTTTACAATTACATAACTTGGGTTACACATATTTTTAAAATGTACATTATTTATGTGGTATATGTTTAAAACATGAAATATATTAATTAATTGTGTTTCTCTGACAGCTGAATGGGTGTGCACCTCTCTTTGTAAGGAAGAAACACGTGTGTCGTGTGTCAATGGGCGAGGAGTAATTACAGACATTATTTTGAATTGGAAAAACAAAAGCTTTTTGTGAAAAGTTAGTGGATGTTTTAGAAAGTAGTTTAATGAAATAGTTCACCTGAAAATGAAATTTCAAGCTGTTACAAACCCATATGTTCTTCTGCAGAACAAATTTTTTTTAAACGGATGTCTGACTTTTCGATACAATGGCAGTGGATAGAGCCACAACTGAATGCTTAAAAAAAGGACCCAAAGGTTTAAAAAATTGTTGCAAATGCGCATTCATGTACATTTTTGATGTAGAGGTCAAAAGTTATTTGCTGAACTAAAACGAAAGTTACCAGACTAATGCAATGGGTTCTGCTTTTATGTGGATTATCACTCCATCTTCATTGTAATTTTGGCTGGTGGCAAATATCAGGTCTGTATGTGCAACTTACTGAACATATATCAACTGTATGCTGATTTAGAATGAAAATTAAAACAAAAATAATTAGAGGGATCAATACAAAATTAACTGTAACAAGAGTATTTTAAATTTTAATTAGAATCTAATTTCAAATAATTCAGATTACATGTAATCTTTTACTACCTGGCACTGTAAATGGGCATGTTAGTGTGAACAAGCTTCTCTCATGCACTCATGAATGGGCCAAAAATTTGAGGATATTTACTAAAAATGACTTAAATTTCTCATTGTTTCTCACCAAAACTTATTGTATGGTTACATTATACTTAGAATATGATGCATAAATTGCATAGACTACTTCTACTTTTGGGTCATTTTTGAAGCTTTAGATAGATACATTATCCACTGCCATTAGAGTAAATTATGACAGAATTTTCATTTTTGGGTAAACTTTAAAAGTAAAATAATCAGTATTGTGATTACTTTTTACCAATAAGGAAACAGTAATCTGATTAAAAATGTTAAGAAGTAATTAGTAATCTTTAGAAGAGTTTTTTGGGTGTAATTTACCCAACACTGGGCATGTACCATCAAATGAAAACCATCTTGAAACATAATATACATGCAAAACAAGCAAACCCAGAGCATGCTTCTAAGCATCTCTTGGGAACACAGTCTGCTTATTTGTGGCTGGTCTCAGCAACAGGGGAAAAACAGACCTAATCCTTCACACTACCTGGCTGATGCCGTTAAAGGTGCTTCCTCCCAAGGGGCAGATATGTGATCCCGTAGAGAGAGAAAACAAGAAAGAGCAAGAGACAGAAAGGGACATCTGAAAGGAATCATTGCCACCATGTCTCGATAACCACATGCACACACGAAGGTCTGTTCAAAAAGCCATTGACCTTCTGCAATAAAGAGACAGTACAAAGCAAGACATCAATAACCTGAAAAGCGATACATTAAAGAGGAAGCAGCCCTGTCGCATGGACAAGGTCTGAATGGCTCCTCGAAACAGAATCAACAAATAGTGTGTAGGAAGGGCTGTGTACTGTCATTGTGAGATCAACAATAGCAGAAACTCTGGGTGAAATAAAAGATACTAAACTACACATAACATTTTCTGTGAATCACCCTATTGTTCGACCGAAAAAAGATTTTTTTTTTGGCAGATGACCGAAGTGTGTCAGGTAACAGGTTGTTTTTAGTGAGATCCTTGGCGATAGAGAGGATTGGAAAGGAGTAGACAGAAAGCGATAGTACCATTGATGCAGCTCACTGTTCTTTGTTTGATTTTGATTGCTTGCTTGGGCGGAGCACACTTAATCTATTCCGTTGCTTCAGAATAGGTCTGTCAGGCGATTTTGATACCTAGATGGGCCTGCTGGCAGCAATGAAGCATTCACTGAGCTGGAAAATATCCCATGACACTCAAACACTAAACCAGCACATGCTTCAAAACCAAAGATGTAAGACCATCAAGCATATGTTAACAGTATGACCAGCATTAAAGGGTCCATTCCATGGCACCCTATAAGTCAGAATAATACAGTGGGACTATGGTACAACCATGCCTGAAAGAATTCAGGTTCACTTCAATGACCTTAACCTTTGTCCCATGACATAATTACATTCAGATTAACAGAATTACTCTATAAATGCACAGCAAGGCCTTACAGGCAAATAGACACAGATGGGATTCATCCTCAAAGTCCATCTGCGAATGCCGACAAGTGATGAATCCATATCACAGGGAGCAGAGATCTCACGCGTGCACTGCCTCAGCACAGCTGCTCTGTACAGGGTTAGGATTCATAGAGTTGCTTCCAAGGAGAAGTTCAACATCCTAAGAGGCAAGTTCACAGAAGACTGCGGATGTCATGGAATGAATAGTACAAGATGTTTTACTCCCTGTAGCTCTCTTTTGCTCTCTCCCGCCTTTTGAGGTAACGTGAGATAGCATTACAATTGAATGGACAGAATAGCAGATAAGATAGATTGTCATCACTGTGGAGCCAGTGTGATTACATTAACGAAAACTGAAACTGTCTGTTTTTAATGGCATGTCAGCATCTATGGCTATTTTTGTGGTGAAATCCAGGTAAAACAAACAAACAAAAAAGCCAAAACAATAACAAATCTATAAGATCCATTTTCCTGAAATAAAATTAATTTAATTGACTCTAAAACTAGGTAAAAATAAAAATGACAGATTACCTAGTTTTTGATTTAAAGTAGATTACTTACATAATTTAGACCTTCACAACACACCCTCATTACACATGAAACTGAAGCTGTATAGTGATAACACTAGATAAATGTAGAGAGAATGAGATAAATTTAATGTTGCGTTAAATGAGTTAACCATATTTAAATTATATCAGTTAACACTAACTTTGGCAGCCCTAAATTATTATGACTGAAAGTAAAATGTAATTCTATTTAATTCGATTCCGATCTTGATTTGATTAAATTTCGATTCATATGGGTAAATTTTTGTTACAATGTCAGTTTTGCTTACATATAAAAGAAATTCTCACTCAGCTAATGCTTTTAATTATAAAGAAACCTTCTAGGTAACCCTTCAAGGTACATTTAAAAAATATACATTTTACAAATTATATTTTATCATTAGTTTTCCATCAAATTGGTTCCATCATTTTAGCTTTTGAAAATGTTGAAAATTCAGTCTGTTCCATCAATTAATGTCTTGAAATTGCATGTATTATGCTGCATTTATATTTTTCTTACATTTATTATTTTTTACTTGCATTATTTTTACTATTTACAAGTATTTACACTGATATGTAGAACTCTTAATTACTTACTTAATCTGTACTGTCTTTTTAAGACTAGTGGCATCAGCCAGCAAGCACGTATATAACGAAAGAATACATGCAGAATTTCTTTCGCGCATCCATGTGATTAGAATGAAATGTTTATTTTTTGGTTTTTAATCAACAGCTGATTGTAAAAAACAGAAAGTATATTAAAAGATACATTATTTAATGACATATGAATCCATAGATCTTGTTTTTGGACACCAAAGTTAAACCAAACTTTTACTTTAAACATGCAGCGAAGGGACCTTTGTGCTAACATCTTCTTTACTATACAGTACTACTCAATCACTGTTGAGTAAAATATCTGAACATTTACTCACCAGTGGCTAATCACAGACATTTTTGTTGCATAGTGTAAGATTTGGTTGCAGATGTGAGTGATTGACCTGCATTACAGAGGGTTGCTACATGGAGTGAAAGATTGATCTTGGGATTTAAGTATCGATATCGATATCGTTCAAACAAAGATTGCGATGCATCGGAAAACCTATATTTTTACCCAGCCCTATCCATGGAGTGAAAATTCATCTTAATTGAAGGCACACATGGAAAATAATGTGCTATAAAAACCAAAATAAAAATTCTAACTTTAATTAACCATGTGTGGACTTTCAACATGACACGTGGGAAAAAATAACTTTGCCTTTTAGGCACTCAGGAAAACATTTTCAGTTTACCATTGTACAATCTCCTAAATTCAAAAGCGTTTACTTAAATAGCCTTTATAATATTTATATACCCATCCTATTTTATGAGCTACTTTAAGATTAACATAACACTGTAGAAAGGTCAAACAAATATACAGAGCATTCACATTAAAGCCCTCTTTTTATTTGTTCGCTCTCACAGACTAGTTTTTTGGCCATTAAATCAAAGTTTCAACAGAACATAGTCAAGCACTGAAGCCATGAGTAACACAGTCCAACAATGCATCTTATCCACTTAATCCACCTCACTTCCAGCGTTCTGCATCTTTTGTTACCCGAATAAACGGCACGAACAAAAAGGAATTCAGACAGAGCTTCTTATTGCCTTTGGACGCTGATCCTTTTTAGAATAAGGGTGTACGGTTTAGGAAACAGAAGAAGTGGCTGGTTAAATATAATATTGAATTTATCTGGGCCAGTATCAGATGGTACCTCTGCCCTGAGGGGTGACAAACAATGACAAACAATACCACAGCAATTAAAATACTCCATTCAAAAAGAATGAAATGATCACTGCTACACAATCCACTTATCTTTATATCACACATAAAGTTTACTTGATTTATATGTTGAAGGGCACAATTTAAAGTGCCACTGACAAGTTTAGCCATAGACATATTAGTGTTGTCACAACAACTCAAGGAAAAACACAAGTTTGATCACATGACTACTTCAAACTAAGCCTCTGTATATTGAGTTTCTTTTAACACGGATGACACCGTCTAGAGGAAGTGCGTGAAAGAGTATACATGGGCTCCTTTATGGCTTTTAACACAAAGCAAAGCCCATACTTTCAAAATATGTCATGAAACGGAAGGACCCACCCAGGTCTTACCTGAACTCCATTCACAGTGAAAGAGAGAGAGAGGGCAAACAAGTGCAAAGGATATCATTACAATTAAATAGGAAACAAGGTTTAACAAATCCCAAGAACCATCAATTAAAATGAATGCTTTGTTGTGTTGGTGGTCGGAGGGTAAAACTTTAACTGACACCTTTCAAAGAGTAAAACTCCTCCTAGGCTGCTTTTCTCTGCACATATACATTAAAAGATTCAAACATTGTATGCAATATCCAGTCCTTTAACAACATGCACTGAGAAATGAAACAACAAAACACACCCTCTCCTCATCCTTAAATTAGTATGCAATGACTCATTCAACAGGAGGCTGGTGCTGAGATAATCATCAGTGATTTACTGTCCTTCCTCCCTAGAATTTCATGTTGACTGCTTCAAGTACGGGGAGGGATAGGGTGTTGAGGAAATGCTGGCAAACTCACAAGCTGGAACCCCAAGAACTATAATTCACAAACCTGGACTATTACTGCATGTCTTCCTCTAACCCTCTAAATGTAGCTCGCAACCCTGAGGAGACAGGCACAGAGTACAAAGTCTTTATCACCCCCAACTTTCACCTGAGGGAGCGAGTTAGAAGAGAAAAAAATTACTTACAGTAATGCAATATGAGCCAAGCAAGACTGGCAGCCAAATAGCTTTTCAATACCATGAATATGGATGATTCAAACCTAAAAGCACAGCTGTGATTTTTGTTTCTCTCTTTGCTTAGTAGCCAAAAAACTTTATTTCCTTGAAAAAAATCATGGATGAACAGTGTATCTGTTTAGTGTGAGTAGTGACAGGGCTCATTCCTTAGTGGAAACTTTACTGGCACAACCTTTATGTAGTTGTGAAATGAATATACAAATGAAACTGCATAGTAAACTATAATGCAATCAAATAATTTGTTGTATTATTTTAAATATAAACATTATTGTTACAACCTCACTTTTATTTACTGATTTAATTGCTTTAAAGCTGTTAAATACACTCTCCTATCCCAGCTTAAAGGAATAGTTCACTCAAAAATGAAAATTCTCTCATCATTTATTCACCCTCATGTGATCCCAGATGTGTATAATTTTCTGTCTTCTGCTGAACACAAATTAAGATTTTTAGAAGAATATCTCAGCTCTGTTGGTCCTTTCAATGCAAGTGAATGGTGGTGCAGAAATTACTCACTTCAGCTTTACATCTTCTTTCCTAGTGGTTTTTCCCACGTGGGAGCAGGGTCCGCTTCACATATATATTTTGATTTGGCACAGTTTTTACGCCGGTTGCCCTTCCTGATGCAACCCCCAGTGGCTGGGGGACTCTCGCTCAGACATACGGGACAATTTAGAGTCTCCATTTCACTTAACCTGCATGTTTTTGGACTTGTGGGGGAAACCGGAGCACCCGGAGGAAACCCATGCAAAAAGAACATGCAAACTCCACACAGAAAGGCCCTGGGAGAGCTGGGACTCAAACCTGGGACCTACTTAATGTGAGGCAACAGTGCTTCCCACTGAGCCACCGTGCCACCCTCACTTAAGCTTTACTAATGATGCTTCAAAATTCGCAGAGCTAATAAATCTATTGTTGAGCAGGACAGATGGGCTCGGCCCTCAAGGTGACATGTGGGCCCTCAAGGTGACATGTGGCCATACTGTACCCTCAGATTAGACTCAGGATCCCTCTATTCATTTTGTGCCTCTTATTTTTAAGTGCATTACATTGTGGATATTCATTTCAAACATGCCCTCAAAATGTCAAAACCTATCGGAACAGTCTAATTCATATGGTATAAACAGCTTTGCAGGCACTTAAAACAATGTTCATCACAGATGGTCATGTGGTATTAGTCTTGGCTTTCCTAAGGCTGCCATTGTTTCATTGGCTAATTTAAACTATACCTGGCAGAAATTCTGTATATAAAAGTAAATTATGTTGTTTTTTTTTCTTACATAGCTAACGGACAGTACTAAAACATATGTATATACATAATATGTTTTAACCCTTAAAGGGATAGTTTGCCCAAAAATGTTCTGTTGTCTTTTACGCATTTACTTAATCAGCCTCATGTCGTTTCAAACCTGTTTGACTTGCTTTTATCCATGGAGATGTCATCATTCTTTTTTACTGCATGGAAAAACGATGCAATGAAAGTGAATGGTGATTGTGGCTGGCAGTCCCTAACATTCTGCATTTTATGTGCCACCGAAAAAGAAGTGTAATATGAGTTTACATACAGTACAAATAGGTTTGATCCATTGTTTAATTCTAGATCTATTATTTAAAAGGAGAAATTGAATGGAGGAATGCTAGTTAAACATTTTGCCTACTCTTGAACAGATTAAGTAAAATGGAACATTTGAAGTTTGTTTATTTGTGTGTTTAGAGAGCAAAAGGGGAAAAGGATAAAAAATGTTGCTCACAGCTCCAGGCTCAGGACATTCCACTGCACCCCTCCCACTATATGACTTCATCAACTCTGCTCAGCTGTCAGATCAGACACCCACCAGCCTGCCAGCCAAACCTCAAGGTTTCAAATTAAATACTCTCTCTCTCTTATATACACACACACACACACATACACGCACGTACACACACACACACACTCACACGTGCACACATACACACAGAGTCCCGTGCTAAGCCGTGTGTAAACACAATCTTCATCCCTATGAATGAATCTATTGAAACAAAAGGGAAGACTAAATAAAAAGGTCAATGAACAGAATGACCTTGATCTCAACATGCAAACCGCTCTGTCATCTGTCACTCACACCAAGTTAGCATGCAGTTTATACATGGCAGACCTCCACATGCGTGAGATGTTTACAGAGCATTCTTTATACAAGTGTGAAATCTCACAGGAATTTAACGGCTACATTTGTCAAGCACTAGCGTCTAATGCCAAAAGACAAAATGTACAACTAGATGCAGTCTGTAGATATGATCTCAGAGGAAATCAACGGCGCATGGAAAGAGTGTACAGGAGAAACCCAAGATGAGAAGACATTAAGGAGCGTTCTTTCTGCAGAAGATATAGACATAATGTGTCAGACATATCCAGTGGAGCTGAGTTTTTGAGATGCTTTAGAAAAGATAGATATTAAAGGGATATATATATATATATAGCTGGGATATACATATCACAGTTTGATCCGGTCCTCGAATCTGATTGGACAAGAGATGTTCACTGTGTGTGTATCACTCTGCTTGTGTTTGTGCTGTTCTAAACTAAAGTGTAAGCATAGTGCATATGTTAAGAGTTACTGTCTTTATTTTTTAAATTACATATGTTAGCCAGCAGGTGGTGTCAAAAGATAATATTTGAGTGTAATATGAGCCAGTTGGTGACATAAAGTGAATCCGTTAGTTGTTGTTTACATAGAACAGCGCTCTGTGAGTTTCCACATTGGATACATACTGTTTAAAATGGCGGAGGACATCACTGATTCTATATTGAATGACATTTGTTTATAACCAGCAATGGCAGATTCTGATTGGTCGCTTAATAAAGTAATTCCATGCACAAATTAGTTTTTATGACCGTACTCAGTTTTTCAAAAACATTTTTAATGTACTTGTTCATTGAACTATAAGCAATATCACACTCGCAGTCTTGCTATATGGCCCTACATCAGCACTACTGTAATTACCTACGGCACTCGCCCTGCGGCCGAATCACAGCAGTGCTGATGTAGCGCCATATCGCACCCTTGGTCGTGTGATATTGCATAAATAAATATACATACTGTATATACACACACACACACTCACTGAGCACTTTATAAGAAGCACCTGTACACATACTTATTCATACGATTATCCAATCAGCCAAACATGGGGCAGCAGTGCAATGCATAAACTCATGCAGATACGGGTCAGGAGCTTCAGTTATGGTTCACATCAACCATCAGAATAGGAAAAATTAGATTCCATTCGACCATGTCATGATTATTGATACCAGACTTGCTGCTTTAAGAATTTCGGTAACTACTGATCTCCTGGGATTTTCACATACAACAGTCACTACAGTTTACTAAGAATGGTGTTCAAAAACAAAAAAACATCCAGCAAGCAGCAGTTCTGTGGATGGAAACACCTTGTTCATGAGAGGTAAACGGAGAATGGCCAGACTGGTTTGAGCTGACAGAAAGGCTACCGTAACTCAGATAACCACTCTGTACAATTGTAGTGAGCAGAATAGCATCTCAGAATGCACAAGTCAAATCATGAGGTAGATTGGCTACAACAGCAGATGACCACATCAGGCACTTTATTAGGACTATAGTGTTCCCAATAAAGTGCTCAGTAAGTGTATATATTACAGAATTATTTTTAATTATGTTGTCATTTACTCACTGTTATGATGTTCCAAACCTGTATGACTTTCTTTCTTCCATAGAAAACAAAAGGAGGCAGAATGTTTGTATCGCTTTTCCACATAATTAAAGTGAATGGTGACTGAAGCTAACATTCTGCCTAACATCTACTTTTGTGTTCCACGGAAGAAGAAAATCCTTACAGAAGCCCCCTTTCATGTGGAATGTCATAATATGGAAATTGGTTTGAAAGAGCCTTAAAATGTTTGTTACATATTACAATTGAGCCATTTTATTTTTGACAGTGCCTGATAGCCAAGGACGGCATTGGTCATTTGGTGTTTAAGGCCAAATTCTGGAAACCATTATGCTGACAGTGGCTAAAAGGTCCCGAGACCAGTGGAGCCACATACAGTGCACAAACTGGAGGGGATTTTTTGCAAATAAAGGGGTGTGCAGGCTGATCGTTATCAAACTTGCAAAAATAAAGTAATTCAACGGACTGTTTGTTTTTTATTTTCAAATGATTAGCTTTTTTCAGGAAGGAAATGGATTATTATTTTGGGCCAAATATTTAATGTTCTCATTATTCGAGCGAGTGTATAAACAAATGCGTCAGGAGCAATTCATCGTACTTACAATAACATTCTGACATTTTCCCACACTGTGGTCGGAGCTGGCAGTAGGGCCAAAACCTCTGCTGTACTGCTTAGAGCTGAGCCACTAAGACCACCACAGTGCAGATAGGTACAGACAGAGGGGACACTGTCAGGCTTCAACAGTACTGCACTGAACAGCTCTGTTTAAGTAGCACAGAACATTAGTGTTTAATGTAGTAAAAATAGTTATGTGTGCAGATCAAGCAAGTAAAAATATATGGCCACAGCTCTTGATTTGAGGCTTTCCTAAATATTTACACATTATGTGATCCCAACCTGTATGACATTCATTCTTCCGTGGAACTCAAAAGATGTCAGGCAAAATCACCATGCACTTTTCATTGCATCTTTTTAAAAGTAAATGGTATCTGAGGCTGTACGAGTTTTTGAATCCGCTGCACTGTTTTTCAATGGGTTTCCTATGTAAACATGCCCCAGACAGATGTGTTTGAACATGTCCTGCATCTTATCGTTTTCTCACAGTTTTTAGATTAAAAAGAACTTACAATTTTAAAATGTGTATCAAGACACCTACATTCTGTTCTATTCGTGGCGCCACGTCTAGATTTTTGTAATGCAGCTTATTGTCCTTTTGTGCTCCATGGAAGAAAGAAAGCTATACAGGTTTGGACAACATGAGGGTGAGTAAATGAAAACAGATATTTAATTTTTGTGTGAACAATTCCTTTAATGAAAGTGGGATGTTAATGTTTCAAAATGTTAAACATACTGTGTATCAAAAACTGATGCCACAACCACGCTAATATTTTTTGGTTTGAAAATGCATATTTTTCTCTGCGTTTTGGCCTTCCGTCCACACTGAGATGGGGTTTTTGACAACAAAAAGGTAGCTTGTCAAAAATGCTCTCCCAAGTGGATAAACGCCGTCTTCGCATTGTAGTGTGAACATGGGAAAAAAATCTGAAATCTATGATGTATTTGTTGTCATGTGAGGCAGTCATGTGATCCATTCAACCCAAAATAATCAAGATGGCGGCCCATGTTGTAGTGGCACTGTTGTGCCTGCTATCCACTTTGAGTTACTTTGCACAACCTTCATTGGCATTTGCATTTCTTCAAACGCAAAGGGAAATTTACTCTGAATTGCTATATGGTGACGGAACATGAGGATAATTGTGTTTCAGTCTGTATATGGAACCCTGATTCATATGCGCAGAAAGGGATTTATGAGCACATCCGTTTCAGTCTGGATGAGCAACTTTTGGAAAACAACTGAAAATAGCACTGTGGACAGAGAGCGTTTTGAAAAATGAAAATGCCACTTTCAAATGTATCTAGGGTTAATGTGGACGTAGCCTGAATCTGGCATTAATTTGTTTTATTTTAGTTCAATTTGGAGTCATGAAAATGCCGTTTTATTTTAGTAAACAATAATTAAACTGGTGTAATTACTAATAGTGTATTAGATTATTTCTTTCCCCTGCCAAAATGCAGAATTAAAAGTGCCATTGTTCCCACTGGAAGCGGTTAAAAGAGAGCACAAAATTGCCAAAGCACTTGACACAGGGAAAACATATGAAAGTACTTTTATAATAAGCAAATTCCTTTGCTTTTACATCCTCAGTCACCAGTGACGCATGGCATGACGTAACCTGAGAACATGAGATGGACATAAATCCTCAGTGCTGACAGAAAGCCTCCTCACATGCTGCACTTCATCACACAACAAACTTCTCAGACATATCAAGGGCCATCTGAAAACTTGTCTTATTAACGGAGAATGAAACTTCTCCCTCTCCCTGACATTCATCATATCTGAGGTTCTGAAATCTCAAACGGAAGCAGCAAAACATCACAGAGAAACCGATCTGAGCTGTTTTAGGAAACTATTAGTAAAACGAGCGATGAAACTGATTGTGTCAGGGTCGTTTCCTTGTTCCAACTCTGCCGGCTGCTATTTACAGAGTTCTGATAATTATTCAGAGGGCAAAACACCAGCCAACAGATACATATCACGAAATAACCCAGTTGGGATTGAGTTCAGCCCAGTGTCTTGGAAATACAGCGAGAGAACGCACCCTTATGTGTCCATAGAGTCAAAAGAAGCACAGGCAAAAGACTGGCCAACATACATAAGGGCACGCGTACACATGATGTAAGGCACAGAAACATGTGTGCGCGCACACTCACATCCTTACTATTATACACACAAGAAGGACCTCATCAATCACATTTTCTCTGGGGGGGTCTACATGGCCAAAGCAAATGTTCATTGTGCAATTGGTTTTACATAGAACATGAATAATAGTTCACAGTCCCAGAGTCTCAGCTTAGGTTGGGATTGTGCCTAAATGATCCTCGTGATATCAAGCAGTTTATGAAGTGGTGCATGAAAGTTTCTTCTCTCTGCTGTTCTCACCTTTGTTTAACCCAGAACTAGTGACCGAACCTTCATCCGTCAGCCACCAGCTCACAAAGCCAGTTTGTAAAGAAAACCGAGGCCAGTAGTTGACATCCTGGCCCCAAACAGCCTCATCGGATTTGATTTTATTAGCTGTTTATCTTAGCAGGAGATCTACACAATAAAAGCCTTCAGATTTTTGCAGACCACTGCAAAGCAGATTAAACAACAAGTGTATACATGCAACAAAATCAAGGTAGAGGACATTTGTGAATGTCATCTTCTGTGGTGGAATTCACCAGACAGGAATGATTTGTTGATTGACCAAGACAACGCTGGAATACTCCAATTTCAATGAAGAGAGAGCATACACAATGCATTAGTACATGAATGTTTATTCATTCCTGCATTAAGCTCTTCAACTCCAGCTCCCTAAAGCCTTTCCTCCTTAAGGCACCCCTATAATATCCAGTGATATGAATCTACAGATGAAATATCTTCACTACTACTTATTTTAAACAGATCCTAAACACTGCCAAACAGATAGTCCCGCCCCAAAATCACAGCTTTGGTTTAGCCAATGTTGCTCATCAATTTAATTGTATAGTAATGTGGCAAGTTTCTACTACTAACAGAATTCCTTAACCATGGTAAACTCACTTTTACACACTGCCTGTTGTGGCTTATTAATTTAATATTATACTTCAGTATGTTCTGTCATACATGTGAGAAAGAGGAAGTTTACAATTTAATCCAACTACACACAATTATACAATTTTGAGTGTTTTTCTCCTATCGTAGATGCTTTAAGGATTTAGTTGAGTTGACACTGGCTCCATCAAGGCAGAGATTGTGCACTATGAGCCTCTGTGGCTCCAAAGTCTGACTCCTGCCTTAAATGCTCCAATGCATCACTGCTACTTACTCAGACACCACACAAGTGGTGCAGCAGACATATTAGTACAATATAGTGTATATAACATGAGTTGGACCTCTTTGGAAATTTTTGTAGTACATGATGAAATACCAATTTTAGGTGTATATCCTTCAAAAAGAAAACTAAGCGTAATCAAAACTACTAACGTGAGTGTTACTAAATGCCACATCCTTAAACTATAGTTATTAAAGAAATTGTTAATCCCAAAATGAAATTTCTTTCATCATTTACTCACCCTCATGCCATCCCAGATGTGTATATGTTCTTCCTTCTGCTGAACACAAACAAGGATTTTTAGAAGAATATCTCAGCTCTGTAAATCCATACAATCCAAGTGAATGGAGGCCAATAAGAACATAAAGGCAGCATAAAAGTAACCCACATGTCTCCAGTGGTTAAATCCATATTTTCAGAAGTGATATGAAAGGATTTGGTTTAAATCATATTTTACTATAAAATTTCCTCCCTGCCCAGTAGGTGGCGTTACGCACAAAGAATGCAAATCGCCAAAAACAAAAAAGAATGTGAAAGTTTAATTGGAGATTTATAGTTAAAAACGACTTAAATATTTATCTGTTTCTCAACCACACCTATCATATTACTACTGAAGATTTGGATTTAACCACAAGAGTCATATGAATGACTTTTATGCTGCCTGTATCTGCTTTTTGGACCTTCAAAGTTTCAAAGAAAGTCACCTTTCACTTGCATTGTGAGAAACTGCAGAGCTGAGATATTTTATTAAAAATCTTTTTTGTGTTCAGCAGAAGAAAGAAAATCATCTGGGATGACATGAGGGTGAGTCAAAGATGAGAAAATGTTAATTTTTTGTTGAAGTATCCTTTTAACAAAAAATGTGTTGATGTTAAAATATTGAGGTTATAAAACTGACAAGGCATCAATTTATACATAAGATGGAACACTTTTGGTTTCATCCAGTTCAAATATTTATTTTATGTGTGCTCAGCAAAGTGTCCAATACAATTCACAGCATGAAGACTAGGAGCTTGTGGTGTACTTCATCTTTGAAATCTTTTGACAGCTCACCTCTGCGCCCCCTTTATGATCAGCAGCATTCTTCAGACTCAGAGCGCCGTGTCCTTTTGCGCAACAATTATAAGTCATTTTCCACTTATGGTGTCTCTGTTAAGAACAGAGTATTAGGTTATCGGCATGTGCAAAAATTAGTCTACATCCCCCTGCTCTATTAAGGCAAGCAGGAAAACCACAGATTCATTGGCACTGAACCTTAATTGAAATAATGGCAGTGGTATTTCTAAATGAGCAGACTACAGCCATGAGGGCCATTGTTTATGTCTGCGGTGCAGGGTAAATAGCCCGTCATTTATCGCAGCTCTTGTTTGTTATAAAATGCAGCTCTACTGCTGATAATATCAGTGCAGACAGAGCCCGTTCACTGCTGATAAGCATAGTTAAAACATCCCTCCAATGCTAACTCATTGTTTTCTCTATGTGATTTATGAGCAGTGTTGGGTGTAATTAATGTAATCTAATTGCTTTTAGTTAAAAAAGTAATATAGCTCAATACATAAAAAAAATTGTAATCAGATTACCATTACTTTCAATTAAAGTAATTTTAAGTAAATTACTTGCGCTATAAATGTGTAATGCATTTAAAATATGAATTCATATGTATGTCCGTTAGCGTTTCTGTGACAGCTGAAGATTATGCGACAATGAATGAGGAACATAGATATAGAATATAGATTTTCTGAATTTGTGCAGGAAACCAAAAACGTTTCTCTCCACTGCAGTTTCTTAAATTCCTTGATTTTGAACATTGGATCTGCTCGACATCTACTCTATATATAATAGCGGTTTCGGACACATGACTTTAAAAAGCTTATATCCCTGAAACATCTGCACCAAGTTCTGCTCTCAACAAACAGAGGTCGCCCTCACCTGAATATTGACTCTCTCACCACACCTGTTCACTATCACGCTGATTACGCACCCTGGCTATTTATACTCCACTCGTTCTGTGTATCTTTGCGAAGTCTTTCCAGTCTTTTAGTAGTTGTTTAATCGTTTATCACCAGCCTGTATTCCTATGAATTACCATTGCCTGTTTTCTTGGATTATTCTCTGTTGCCTGTTGATTTGGATTTGTTTGAACTGTGTATTGTCTACTTACCTTGTTATTTCTCTTGCTTTGACTCGACTACTCTTCTGATTAAAACTCTGCTAATGGAAATCTGCTAGCTCACAGAGGCAGTAAGTAATTCCGGTTTCGCTCCCTGAATCTTTGCAACCGGAGACTTCGCAAAGCCTCTCAAACTTCCACTCTCCCAGAGAAGTTCAGTGGTGCACAAGGTCAGTGTGATGATTTTTTATTATAATGCAAGATCTACATGGCTCTGTTACCTCACATTTATCCCACTGAGGAGGCTAAAGTACCATTTATTACCTCATTGCTCAAAGGCAAAGCTTCAGAGTGGGCCACTGCCATTTGGAATCGTAATGAGGACATTTGTAGCTCAGTTGAACTGTTTATCTCACTTTACGAGTGCTTTTCACCATCCAGTTGACAGCAAAGATGTGGAAGACTGCATTCATATTGTTCAGGGAAAGCCTACGGCAGCAGACTATGCACTCACTTTTCACACTTTGGCAGCACAAACTGGAAGGAATGATGCACTATTAAAGACTATTTACTGCAATGGACTGAGTCACCAATTACAAGAAATGATGGCTAGTTGTGATGAGAACCTCTCACTACAACAGTTCATCTCTCTCCATTAAGCTGGATAATTTGAGGTGCTCTCCAGTTCCTCAGGTATTTAATACTCTGGCTGTTACTACTAACACTTTTTCTGAACCTATGCAACTGGGTTATGCCAGACTGACGAGAGAGTAACGTCAACACCACATTCCCAACCGGCTTTGCCTGTGTTGAGGGAGAATGGTCCCTTTCTGTCCTACTTGGCCATAAGGATTGCCCCAATGTGATTCATTGAGTTCTTTTTCCTATTAATCCTATTGAAAACCATTATATGTTTGTGCCTGTGACTCTTAGCTCAGCTGCTTGTAATATCATTGAAGCTCTCATTAATCTGGAGCAACTTGAAATTGTATTGATGCGCTCCTTGTTGATAAATTGTCCCTCTGGACTGCCCCCTGTGTGCCCTCTTTCTGATGTAGGCCATTGCTCTGGACCCAAACAACAAGTCACAAGAACTCACTTTACATGTGGGAGTCCTTCACCATGAAAATCTCCACTTTCTGATCACACAAGCACCCAAGGTTCTTGGCTGTCCGTGGCTGTTCAAACATAGCCCCAGTATTTCTTGGAGTGATGATGAGATTATAAAATGGGGACCAACGATTTGCATCTTGTATAAAGTAAGTTAACCCAGCACCTCTAAACGTTAATATGGAGACCACGGCTCCTTGCTCCAAATCTTCTACAGTTCATTGTTCCAGGCTTCCCACGGCCAACGCCAATGCCTGCCATGGCCAACGAGCCAGCATTGCAAGCCTTGTCCATCCCAGAGCCAGCTCCAGCCAGCACTATGGTTCCAGTGGTTTCCGAGCTCCCATCAACGGAGACCACTTTCTCCCCAGCCTCGGCAGCCCTGGAGCCTTCCTTCATTGAGCCTCCCATGGCCCTGCCCTTCAAGCCTCCCACAGCTCCACCTTCCGAGTCTCCCACAGCTGTGATCACAGCCATCTGGAAGAGGAAGAGGAGAAGGGCTCCTACTCCCCTGCCACTGTCAGTGCTCACAAACACGGAGGTCGTTCCCCTGTCACTGCCCATGCTCACGAACACAGAGGTCATTCCCCATCACGGCCCGTGCCCATGACCACGGAGGCCATTTTCCAGGCACTGCCAGCACTCCCGGCCACGGAGGCCGTTTTCCAGTTGCTGCCAGCATCCCTGACCATGGTGACTCTGCCCTCATAGTCTTCCATGTCTCAGCATGCTGCGCCTCTGGATCCTCCTCCTGGAACTAAAGTCCCTGTGCCTCCTGACCCAGTCCCTGCCTTGTGGCCACCTCACCCAGTCCCTGATTCGTCACTTTACCATTGTTCACTGAGATTTTTCTCTTATTCAAACAAAAAAAGAGACCTTGTTGCGACAAAATACAGCGTTACAGCGTGATATTTGCACTTGCACTCTGTGTTAAAAGATCCATAGCAACGCTAATTTTTTTTAATTAGTTATGTTGCAAAATTGAGCACATGTGATTTTATAGGCCTTTAATTGTCCCCAATTGAGATTTTCTTGTGTTTGATCACATCATTGAATATGTGATAAGGTACCTTTTGATTTCAAATGCATTTTGGATCATTATAAAAACGTTTATACAGACATAAGGTTAAAAAGGCGGGGAAATGCATCTGTTTCATTCAGGATTTTTCTGAGGAGCCGGAAATGGTCCGGCCACAACAGTGGCTCGGCTCAGTCTCGTTCCCTCCATCAGGGCATGGAGGTTACATCCGTAACCTAGATGTTCCACGTCTGTCGCTCACTTTGACGTTGTGTCGAAGTGAGCAACAGTAAAGTCGTCGGAATCCTTTATAGTTACCCTAGACAGGGGAACAAGGTGACACTTGCCAACCTGGGAATGGGCCGAGCCTAGCCGGGCCTCTTTCCTCTCTATGTTTTTCACATAGAGTCAACAGCTGGTGCCCTTATTCACATTGGGGAAGGGGGTCTTACCCAGTTTTCTATTCTTTCAGGGGGAAAAGACCCTGTGGATTGCGTAACCGAGTCGGATGGTCCTGGCCAGCCAGCGTGACGGGTTGGGAAGTGAAAGCCACGCATCCAAGCTCCGTGCTAGGGGCACTAATGGGACGATTATTTTTGACATACCCGGCGGGGCTTCGCAGCGGGGTGGAGCAGGTAGTACGGCGTCGGGAGGCAAAGGTGCGTCCCGAGGCTCTGGTGCTGAGAAAAGACTCAAAGCACTTGCCTTGCTCCGCACACTCGGCAAGGGGCGGGTTAGTGACTGAGGAGGAGGTCCAGTGGAGGTGTCCTCTAGACTCGTCTGAACTGGCCGGCCGGGGAAAAGTCGTGGGGCTGCAGGCGGGGGTTCTGCATCCAGCATGCTGGGACTGTTGAGGTGTGGCGGCAGAGTGCTGTGAGAACGGCATTTGCGGGCCAGGTGACCCAGAGACAAAGGAAATAGCTCTTTTATTGAGAATGTGGGTACGGCAAATTAAATAAATAAAAATAAGGATTTGAACGAATGTCTCGGTCTCTGGGTCGACTGTCTCAGAAGCGCCTGGGAACCTTCCGGGTCCTCGAGGGGGTCCGTGAGACGGGGGACGTGCGCTTCCTGCGGGGCGCTCGACGCGGGGGCTGAGAGATGGGCCCAGGTTGAGGTGGAGCTGCAAGTTTTTTAGCCGCAGGAGGATGCCCTCGGCGAGCAGATGGCCTCTGTCTGCTTTTTCACCGCAGAGAACTGCTGGGCCAAGTCCTCGACGGTGTAGCCGAAGAGGCCAAACTTTGAGACAGGGGCGTAGAGAAAGCGTGTTTTGTCCGTCTCGTGCATCTTGACCAAGTTCAGCCACAGATGACGTTCCTGAACCACAAGTGTGGGCATCGCCTGCCCGAGTGACTGCGCTGTGGCCTTCGTGGCCCTGAGGGCGAGGTCGGTTGCTGAGCGCAGTTCATGTAGCAGGAGGACGGAGGGTTCCAGTCCAGCCCCATGCTGGTGGCGGCCCGGGCAAGCATGTCGGACATCTGGGCATCGGCCTCAGCCTGGGCATGCTGGCCCAAAGGCGGCAGCCCAGACGAGTCACCCGCGTCAGATGCCAGACCACTCTCCGATGCAGCGGCAAGCTCATCCAGCTCGGGGGGTTCCAGAGGATAGGCAGGCTGTCTGGCTGTGAGGCAAGCCACTGTTGCCTTGAGCCCGGACAGGAGTCAACGAGCGTGCCGGGGGGCGTGTGGTTCACGGGGGCGTACCCGGCGAAACCGAGCCCGCTGCCGTCCCCAGATCACCTCCATCACCAGCCACGTCGTCCTCAATCCCATGGGAAGGAGCGACACGGGGGGCAGCTGGAGTGGCATTACTTCGGTTGAAGGAAAGCCGTGACCGCAACGTTGCCATGGTCATGTTCTCGCAGTGAGTACATGAACCATCCACAAACGCTGCCTCGGTGTGATCGCAGCCCAGACACACGAGACAGCGCCTGTGGCCGTCTGAAGCGGAGAGCACTCTACCGCATCCAGGAACTACACAGGGGCAGAAAGGCATCTTTATAAAGACGTGTCATGTGTTGCTCTTTTAGAGGAAAATATTCTTTTAGAAAAAAATCACTCTTTTAACAAAACACTCTTTTAGATTCTGCGCTGCCGTGCAGAGAAGGACAAAGCCGCTGAAGTGCGCCGTAGATCCAACAACAGTATCGCTCAGTGGTAGAGGAACAGGTGTGTGACTCGCAGCTCACAGCATACACAAGAAAATATTTCTGAATGAAACAGACGCATTTCCCCGCCTTAATACCCGTATGTCCGGGGGCGGGACACGCAAATTCTGTCTACCAACTTCTCATTGGCCTTTTTTCATAGATCAGAGGTATATTCGGCTCTCAAGAGAGACCCCTAGTGTCTCTTCTTCGACACAACGTCGAAGTGAGTGACAGACAGGGAACTTTATGTACAGTATACTCTTGTGGGACCTTCCGTCAACAGGATATGTGTTTAAATTACGCAACAAACATTGTTGAGAACACTAAGTGTAGGGGGATAACTCACAGTGCAGGACATGTTCATATTCCCTTTCTCCATTCAAATTAAGGTTGATCTGGAACTAAATTATCTCCTTGCTAAGAAAATAATAATAATATATTGCGTTGGGAACTGGTCACATGGGTCATTGGATGAAGTGTACGGTGTACGGGCTTTTTTTTTTTATAAACAGATCTTGGATATGCTAGTGCTGGGATCTGGCTCTGCTGTCAGCACAATTCTCTGGACCCCTATCAGCACAATTTTTTAATGTTTTCGTGTTTTACCCAGGAGGCAACCTCCCGCTGATGGGTGGACATCTGACCCAAAGCGACCCTCCATGCTGTAGAGAAAGGCTAAAATGTCCCATACCATCCAGAAATTACTTGTCTACAAATCATGGCCTTACACAAAACAGACCATACCGAAACAGTGATGGAGAATAGAGAATGTTATTGTTTGTGTTAAATTTCGCCTCAGTTGTAACTCTTCTTGCTGAGTGCACACAGTAAGAAAACACACACAGTCATCTATTGACTCTCCTGTCTGAATTATGAATATTTTATAAGAATGAAAAGGTCATGCTACGTTGCATCACAGAGGGAGGAAATTGATGGGTAGAAATGTCATGAGAAAAATTTGGGGAGGAGTTTGAGAGTTCAGAACCTTCTTGATTATTGTGCAGAAAGAAAAAAGAAAAGCACTTCCTCTCTTATTCAACGTGTGTCATCCCTCAAGAGTTAATCAAAACAACTTGAATGGAATGATGGGGAGTGTTGATGGAGCCGGGAGCAATGGTGTTTTAGACCTCATTAACTGAGGCTTACTCTTTCATTCCCTTTCATTTCTCCCACCCTCCATTCCCTGATCTCTTCATCTGTCCCTTCCTCCACTCTATCCCCTGTCCTGCGTTCTCTCCAGGTGTTGGTCTCCATGCTCTCGTCTGCACATAGCAGAGGTCTGCACCCCAGCCACAGCCCCTGAAGTCTCCAGGACAAGCAGATTGAAACCATGTGAGATGAAGCAAGCTTTTTAAATGAGCTACACATAAGACACACCATGTCAAAATCTTGAGAAAATTTACAATTTCTGGTCCCCACCTTAAAATAAACACAAAATAGGAATAAATGAATGCATTAAAAATTACATTTTGATTTCTTGACACATGACCACACACAAAGAGTGTAGCAGTGAGTGTACTGCCACTAATGTAATACCTTATGCTATCATCTATTACCTCTCAATTTCACATCATTCCTTTGTACCTGTCCTCATGTGACTTTTGACAATGCTCAAGAATATCCACACCTGAGACCAAAACACCCAGTACTTCTACACTCTCTCCATGTAAACCAGATAAAAACATGATGCACTGTCTCTGGTATTTGGTGAGCAGGTTCCACTTGAAATTAAATTGTATTGCAGTTTTAGAGACATTCTCTACCTCTCCCGCCTGTGCTTCCAGTAGGGGAAATCTATCAAAGCTCTGATGACACAATAAGCTGTGAAATTCTTTAGCCACACCTTTTGACTATTTCACATTTTGTGTTCACACCCACACATACACATTCACACAGACATACTGTATGTACATTTACTGCACTAAAGACCCACAAGCACTTGGTAAACACACACTTTTATAACTCTTTGTTTATTTGTTTTTTCACTCTGAAACCATGGAGCTGGGTCTCATATCACATCATCTTTAATTTAGAATGGCAGACAGACAGATAGACCTTAGGCCTATTTGATTACTCTCTTCTGTCTCTCTCTCTCTCTAAGACAATGGGCTAATAATATAGAGGCAGCTCCAGTTTGACTAATCACTCTCACCAGGAACAGTTAGCTCAACTGTTCCATGACAGAGGCCAATTTCACATCTCTACCACCATGGCCACCTTCGCACTCTCCACCTCGAATTCAGAATGATGCGAATCTCAGCATGGCTTTCTACGTCAGCCTGAGCACCAGCTGGGAATGATCACTCTCCCGTTTAACCCTCACACACAAGGAGGGATTCTGAATCCCTCATTCCCAGTGAGGCTGGATGTGGTTGTATAGTCATAAAGTAGTCTCTAAAAGTATTTGGATGCTTAAGCCAAAAATATTGAACAAAGTGGCATAAATACAAATTTTAAGCTGACTTCATATAGCCACTACAAACACTACTTGCTTAAAAATTATTGACAAAATGGATTAGAAAATTTAACTTAATTGTGCGAAAATTTCTAGCACAATTTGATTACAGAAGCTCATTAGTTTAATATTTTGTTATATATCTTTTAAAGACACATTGCATGCCAGTTTAAAGACAAGCAAAGATATTTATAAGTGTGACTTAAGCATCCAAAAGTGTCCAAGCACTTTTTGGGGCCACCGTTTACAATAGACCAATGCTAGGGTCTGAAAACAGCAGTTTTGATTTCATGGGGCAACATTTCTGCCAGTCATCTCAAAGACCTCAGCAAACCAAAGGCCAGGTTTGGGTTTAATATCCTTTGCGGTGTAATTACTGTTGTTTAATCCACCTCATCAACAGCCAAGATGTTACATTTCCTGTGCCCCCCTTTTAAGTTGGTGAAAACTGAATGACTACAGCTAATAATGTGGCTTGTTATTGTTCCTGAAAAAAGGAATACAGGGAAAATTAGTTGTGTCAACACATTTCACATTGTTGAGAGCAGTAAAAAGCAGCCTGTGGTTTGGAGTTGATGGGTTTCATTCATTATTACTGCATGCTAGTTTTTCAAGAAGATCTGGAGAAAAGTTCAAGAACTCATTGTTTGCATAAAGTTTGCATAATGATCCTTTAGAAAGGAAATAAATATTTCAGGACATGAATTGGCCTTCAGAACCTTCAGAGGGAGCATTTATTTAAATAGAGCGAGTGTTACTGTCCACTGTCCTTCCAAGATATAAGAATGTTGTCATCAATGAAATCCTCAAGCCTTCTGACACTGCCAAGTGCTGAGTGTGATACGGTGAATGAGTGCAATGGCTTCTCTGAGGTAATAAGTCACACTGAGTGTGTTTACATGCACAATCTTATGCCAATTGTGTTTAATAAGCTGACAATGTTTAAGGTCATATAAATGCTTTAAACTGTATTCTTTTATCAGAGTAAGATCATAAACTGTTAAAACATAAAAAACTTGCTCAGTACCCTAAATTCGCACTGCATGTAAACACTGTTAACAGCATTCTGTCTGCTTAGTGCGCATCAGTTGTGCGAATGCCTGATTACGTTTTGACATCAAAACCAGAGAATAACCCAATGATTTCAAATCTCATGTAAACATAGTTTCATTGCGTTGTCAGATTTGTTGAATAAGCTGATTTTTAATAATTATAATTATATTGTTTTCCATGTAAACACACTCAGCAAGTGTGTTGACATGCACGATCTTACACGATTATGCTTATTAAGCTGATGACATGTAAGGTCATGTAAACATCTAAATCTGTTCTTTTAGGGGTAAGGTCACATAATGTTTAACAGTTAACCGACTTTTACTCATTGCCATGATTTCGCATTGCATGTAAATACCTTTAACAGCATTCTGATGGGTAATCCAATGTGCGCATATGTTGTGTGCATGTCTGTATTTGCTTTGACCTCAAAATCAGAGAATAACTTGATTTAAAATCTCATGTAAACTCTGGTGTCTTGCTTTATCCAATTTCTTAAATAAGATGATTTTGCATAGGTATCAGTAGGGCTGGGTAAAAATATTGATTTTCTGATGCATTGCAATCTTTGTTTGAACAAACTTGAAATCGATTTGTAAATCCCAAAATCAATCTTTCATTCTATGTAGCAACCCTATATAATGCAAGTAAATCACTTGCATGTGCAACCAAATCTCAAGCTATCCAACTAAAATGTCTAAATTAAATGTTCAGATTTCACTCAACAGTGATTGAGTAGTACTGTATAGTGAAGAATATGTTAGCACAAAGGTCCTTTCTGTGCCTGTTGAGAGTAAATATTGGTTTAACTTTGGTGTCCAAAGACAAGATCCACAGATCCGTATGTCATTAAATAATGTCTCTTTTAATAACCTTTCTGTTTTTTTACAGAATTACCAAAATTATTTGTTGCACATGTTCTACATATCAATGTAAATCTTGTCAATAGTTTTAAACTTTTTAAAATTAAAAATTTTACAAAAATATATATGCAACACAATAAATGCAATTTCAAGATATGTATTGATGGAATAGACTGAATTTGAAAATGTTTTCAAAAGATAAAATGTGACCAATTTGATGAACTTTTGAAATATTACAATTTTTATTTTCGAATTGTACATAGAAGGGTTGCCTAGAAGGTTTCTTTATAATTAAGAGTATTAGCTGAGAAAGAATGTATTTTATTTGTAAGCAAAATGGACATTGTGACAAGGGCTGCATGATTATGACAAAAATAATTGTCAATTATTTCCCTTGACAGTAATTGTGATTAATTTTGATCAATAAACTTACATTAAAATACCTATTTGGGGTGGCTCAACTGCATGGTGTATTCCTTGTATTAGATACAAATCCTAAACAAGCGGAGAACTCTGTTCCTGACTGACTTTTTTGCTGTTTAATACATCAGTATATCTGTTTAGTTACCTAAACAGTCAACTTTACAACAGAAACAGAAATCGGAATCGAATCTGGAAATCTGTATCAGCGTATTGTTGTGCAGCATTGAGGGAAGGGATATTGAGGAAGATTAAAAAGTATTTTTTGGTGTAAACAGCATGATTTTATGTCTGCAATTACAGACTGGAGATAGACGGAATTGGGAGAGATAAACGTGGCAGAATTCGAGCGGTTCAATTCCCCACAGAGCAGCCTGAATGCACCTCCACACGCAGAGCACACTCACGATACAAACATCTCCTCGGCTCGCCTGGACTGACATTAAACCACACTGTCCAGAGGATTTGAAGTATTATTTGTGAATTGTCAGAGGATAGTTTTGAATATGCTGATGGTTTGTATTTATGGTAAACCAATATTATATCTAAACGTTTATATTGAACAGGGAATATTTATTAGTCTCCATGTCAACATGTGAATCAACATAATGCCGTATGACACTGATGTTTGCTGCCATGAATCTCTTTCTTATGTTATTCCAAAAGTGAGCTTTTATTTCAACATGTAAAACCTCAGCATTGTTCTGGAATGGCCATTAAAATATGTGCTGGAGCTTGGAAGGACAGACTCTCCTCAGAGGTGAATAATGCCATGTTTATTTATCATTTGATTCTCCCAACAAACCATGGCACAAACAACTACGCATAAAACAACAGAAACAAATAAAAGGGTTAGTGTGTTTTTGTATGTCCCTGAGAGAAAGATGTGGGGGATGGCAGAGAGATAGATAGATAGAGAGAGAGAGAGAGAGAGAGAGAGAGAGAGAGATTCTTTTGGCACTCTGCCTTGTGCTGTCTCAGCCCCTCTGCATTCTCTACTTCCCTCTTTCTCTTGGATTTGATCCATTTCCAAGTCTAAAGAAACATTTGAGGTGCGACTGAACTCTTCTCCACTGATGCACAACTGAGTTGATAGAAAAACCCTTCACCAATCAGCTGGCAGAGTAACAGATAGTGGAACATTGTAAAATCGGTTTATCTCTGCTTCAAGAATTCATGTCATGCTCCAAAAAAATACTATTATTCTTGATATTTTATACACTGATTGCTCATCCTGACTTTGAAAGCTGCAGCAATTGATTTAGTGTCTGTACACACTATCACTGGATAAATGACATTGCAGTATAAATAGTGCTGGTATGGAAGAACCACCTGCCGGTCAGTAAAACTGGAGTGGAAGAGGTCTGCATGGTAATGCAATTGTGGTAAAACCGAAGAGAGTGCGGTCACCCATACTAGACCGGCTGCTGTGCTCAAATCAGAAAACAGAAAAACACCTGCTGTTGTACTTTTGAGGCCAGAAGAACAATTCATTGAACATAAGTAAGGGATAATCCACGGCTAGCCATGCATTAAAGGATTTTAATGCACGACGTAGAGGTGAAGAACCACCCGACGCGAAGCGGATAATAACCTTAATAACCTTATAACCTTTACAGCATTCAGCCCAGTAAAAGTATAAGAATCTATTTGTGTGTGGGGTGTAAACTAAGGAAACATCTTTCAACAGTTCAATACCATTCAGCAGGGTGAGAATGCTCAGTGAAGCAAACAGAGAACAAGGAACATCTCTATTGAACAGACAGCCTTTCAATATACGTTGACTTTAGTCATTCAAGCAAGTTGAGAGGGGATATCCTGTAGACATTTGTGGAAAACATCCGGTTAGTGTCTCATCTTAGATTCCTCAACAGACGCCTTTACAATTAGGTTTCACTTCAGTCATTCAAGCAGTTTGGGAGGGGATGTCCCTTTTGTGAAAAACTATGTAGACTTTTGTGGAAAACTATGTTGGGCTCTCATCGAGATACCTCATCTAACCTATGGGCCAAGTCAATGATGGCGTAAAGAGAAAGTACAATAAATTTTTCATGCCTGAAAGCAGCAATTATACACTCTTTATCTTTTTCTTTATCTGTACCTCTCTCCATTTTACCCCAGTGTGACTCCAGCAAGCACAGGTCTCCAGAGAGTTACCCCGTCTTGCCCACAATACCCCCAGCTCTAGCTCACAGCCAGACCGGAACTGCAGGGCATCCGTTTGCCAGCTAATGGCCTATAATTTTGTTGTAATAGAGAACGCAATGAACAGGCAAGAGAATAGGAGGCGGCGAGAGAGGAAAAAAATAAACACTTGCAATAGGAAAAGGAAAAGGGCAATTTTAGTTGAAAAATATTAATGTAATCAAGGCAAATTTGTGGCTTTAGGATAACATTCCTATTGTGCAGACTGTTTACGTTCTGGTTGAGTGGTGGAAAGTGTGGTGGGTTGAGACAGAGGGAAGTCTTGTTTATCGTTGATGCAACAAGCCTCAAACAATATGTCAAAAATAAACATGTACATGGTGTACCTTAAACACTCACAGACTGGCATCTTTGATTAGGGTTCAAATGTTTTAGAAAGCCCAAAAATGTCCTGGGTCGCAGGTCTGTTCTGGTAGGATTGGGCACAGCAGATAAAATAGAAACAAGCTAAATGCAAATAATAAAATAAAAATATTAAAATAAAATGCAAATAATAGGCCTATAACTTTGACAACCTAGCAAAATAAAGCCATATCCAGCCTGGTCTGATGAAATTTACATGTGCAAAACTGAAACTATGTGCTTCATAACACGTTTGGATGCACTTTGTCCAGCCGTGTGCGCCAAAACCAAGCGATATGAGGTTGCAATCAGACAAGGTTTTTAAGGTGAATTTTAGATGGAGGTATTAATAAGCAAAAAGTACCTACCTAACCTAAAACTTTACCCTAAACTTAACCAATAGTGCCTCTCATAAGAAATGAGAGTTTAACAAAACAGACAGACATCCTTACCCTTAACCAACACCTAACCTTAACTGATAGTGTTTTAAAATGCAGAACTGAAATGAAAAGCACATTTTCTGAAGCAACCACATAATTTCACGCCACTTCTATGACTCTGTTGTGTCATGTGTCAGCTTGAGTTCTTGGCTGGTTTTGAACTGCAGTTGTCTGAGTCCAACTTTTGTGAGGTGAGCAGCCACGCAAGCTAATTGCTTTGGAATAAGTGTATATATGTAGGTGGGTCTGTAATACAAGCTTTAAAATTTATAATTTATCAAAAGATGTGTTTGAGTTATCATATCATAGCAGGGTCTGAATAATAGTGAAAAAATAAGTGTTTTTAAAGTCATAATCAGCCACTAAAGTCATGATCTGAGTGAAAGTGAATAAAATACACAGTTGTTGTAGCGCCTCTAGAGTTCATTTTACCTGGAAACTGCAGGGAGTTGTATCTGGAGACACATAACAAGTTTTGAAAAAATGTATATAGAGTCATGTTTTCCTTTTCAGCCCTTTACATGGAAAAGGATTAGTTCATCCAAGCATAAATATTCTTTCATTATTTACACACCCTTATGCCATCTGAAACCCATATGACTTTCTTTCTTCTGTGGAACACAAACAAATATATTTTGCTGGAGATATGATATAAATACTGTATATCCATACAATGCAAGTCAATGGATTCCACACTTTCAAGCATAAAAAAAGACATAAATGCAGCATTAAAAACAATCTATTGAGTAGCTTAATCCATGCCTTCTAATTCAAGATAGCACTGCAGTTAGCCGCTTCGGTGTAGAGCTCTCTAGCATTTTTGATACTTTTGTTTGTTTGTAATGTTTTCTGTCACTCTTTCCTGATCCGTTTCAACAGGGATGAACTGCTGAATATTCGGCAGAGCATACCTGATCATTTTTCATACGTTTTATTAGACATCTTATTTGGAGGCGCAGTGGTGCTCTACAAGCGATCCAAAAGACACATGCCAGAAAAGTGAGTCGACAGGCTTGTGAAGCTTCATCAACGCTGTTTTTACATCAATGAAAGTTTGTGTACAGATGTAACAGCATTGTTTTTCATCAACTGTAAGCTTTTCTACTCGCCGTGGGATGTTTTTGAAGCTGCAGCCACAGACAATGGACGAGCTCACAGATACTGTGACATCATATATCAGTTTCTGTGAGGATTGTGCATCCTTACTAGGAAATTTGTATCATTCAATAATGATAAACCATGGTTTACAGAAAAACTCAGACAGATTAATCATGCCAAAGAGGATGCTAACAGAATTGGGGATAAAATATTTTACAACCAGGCCAGAAACATATAGGACATCAGTTTTCAGCCAACGATCCTGTATCGGTGTGGAAAGGCCTGAAAAACATCACCAAGTATAAGACACCTCCCCCTTGCTCTATGGACAGTCAACTAATGGCTAATGAACTGAATATGTTTTACTGCAGGTTTGAAAAGCCCAGTCTCATACCCCTCCTCCGCTCTGATCTTCACTTCACTTCACACACCAAAACCTCCTAGAACCCCCCTCCTGCTATTAAATCTGCACTTATGATCTGTGAGGAGGATGTGTGCTGGATCTTTTGGAAAAGAAAAACTAGGAAAGCTTCTGGCCCAGGCAGTGTATCACCTGCCTGTCTGAAAGTCTGCGCTGTCCAACTGGCGCCCATCTTCACACAGATCTTCAGTAGATCACTGGAGCAGTATGAAGTTCTCTGCTGCTTCAAACGCTCCACCATCATTCTGGTCCCCCAAAAACAAATCTACAAACCTGTCGCTCTCATGTCTGTGATCATGAAGTCTTTTGAGAGACTGGTTTTGGCCTACCTGAAGGGCATCACTGGACCCATGCTGGACCCCCTTCAGTTTGCTTACAGAGCAAACAGGTCTGTGGATAATGCTATCAATATGGGACTGCATTAAACCCAGCAACACCTCGACAGACCAGGGACTTATGCAAGGATCCTATTTGTGGATTTCAGTTCAGCCTTCACTACCATCACTGCAGACAGGAGGTTGAAAAGCTGACTGTCTGGCAAGTAATTTGGATGGTGGAACTTAACCATCGATGCTCAACAAGAGAAGTATCACTTACGAGTTCAACAATGCCATGAAACGTGAACACCTGAGGTAGTGGTAGGCCTACTGCAGTCATCTGCATCTGAACAGTTTAAAATTGTATAAAACTTGCCAGTAAGACAAACTGTGTCACGAAAATTTCTAAAATGTAAATGCGTATATTGTGTGAAAGTTCGCAAAGATATTAGAGATGTAAATGCAAAAGTGTAGAAAAGGGAGCATTTTCAATGTTATCATAAATGGAGGGAAAAGATGTCCTTCTTTCCATCGCTTATTTTTTAACTATATATATATATTGTAATATATTAATAATAATAAGTATTCCTCAATCCTCAGACCTTGATCCGCAAGACCAAAATCGATCTGTGCTCCCACCATCGGGCAAATAACTTCGCTGCATTGCCCAATAACCCACCCTTACTATGCCGCTGCAGTGCCAAAATCACATACCCCACCCATTTCACAAGAAAGAGGGGAGCTCAAGCTGAGGTGTAATGTTATCTAGTTATCTAGAATATCGAGTTGTAAACAGCAAGATAAGTTATCTTTGACAACTAGCCGACTGTAACTGCCATGGTGTCCTGAGTGGTCTCTTACAGCAGGATGATATCCCAGCACACCGTCTATGAAAGTTCACCGAATCATGGAAAGTAATTTCTTTGGGCACCGCTTTGTCCATTGCGCATTTAATGGACTTGAATTGTGCCTTCATTTTTTTCTCAAACCTCTACCGTTGTGTGCTGGATTGACAACCTCGGAATATTGGGAACCTGGGAAGAAACTCAGTTTTTGACACTGAACCCGCCTCAAGCCCAGTTTGGCTTTGTTTGGCCCAAGGGTAATGGCCTTTGGCCCCAAGAAAGTGACAGTGGCAATGCAACTGGCCCTGGCACACACTAACATGTCCTTATTCGGCCGATTGTGGAAATGCGGCTAATGTGTTATTCACAACCTGATTGTTCATGCTGCCTTTATGCCCTTTTTAGAGCTTGGGATTTTGGACCCATTGACCTGTATTATATGGATAAATTCACATCAGATCTTCACCAAAATATCTTCATTTGTGTTACGCAGAAAAAAGAAAGTCATACAAGTTAATATGAACATACAGTATAAGGGCGAGTACATTTTTGGGTGAACTATACCTTTAAGAAGTTTGTGTTATGTGGGGCCAAAGCAGTTTTTGGTAATATTAATACATTTCGATATTTAGTTGCTAAATAATTTTCGATAATTTTGTATGATAAACAATTTTTGGTTCTGTGTTGAGTCGCCACTTGATCTGGGTCCTGGGGCAAAAACCAGTTGAGAAACACTGCCTTCAACCCGGTTGTAAACCACTACTTTGGCTGGAAGACTACAACAGACCAACACAGTAACAAAAAAACTTCACACACATCTAAATGTTGTAACATACTCCCTCAGGTGCCTTTATCACAGGTCCTTCATTCACGACTGTGAGCTGATTTACTGATGTATGTTTGCTGTGGGTAACGTTTGAAACTGCAGTCCCGTGTGGAGGAAGGAGACTTGGAGGTGTTGAGACAGTCTGGCACTGTGGAAAAGGTGGTCATACATGCGTGAAACGATGCTCAGGAGAGGCCAGTATATGCAAACATGACCGCTTACAGACTCAGAACCTCACAGCTGTGGCTTTATCCCACTCACTCTGTTCAAATATGCAGTGTACTGCTCCGAATGATAGTCTTTCAGATGTTATATATAACTTATATAGCTTTAAGCTCCTTCGAGGAATGCTTTCAGGGACTTTTATCTTGTTTTTTTGTTTGTTTTCACTTTTTGACATTGTCACATGAAAATAATACAAATATAGCCTACTAAAAAAAAAAAAAAAGAACCCCCAAATTAAGTCAGGAAAAAGACACGTGTGCCACGAGCCCAAATAAATATCTGCTGTATCCCGGGAAAAATGTTACAGAAAAATCCTTATCTTATCCTTATCCTTAGCTTACCATGTACCAATCTGAGAAACATTTTCATTGACAATTTCAGAAATTATGCCGTGTACGTCCCGTATTTCTGTTGGCTGTTTAGAATCACAACTGGTGATGCCCGATTCGAGAATGAATCATTCTTTTAAGTAGGTTCTTTTGAATTCTCCAAAAGTATGGCAAAACTGATGGAATCGTTTCAGTTGTAATCATTCAGACACTTACACACTCGGGTGAGGAATAGTTTCCATGAGTTATATATATATATATATATATATATATATATATATATATATATATATATATATATATATATATATATATATATAACATTTATGTAAAAATGCTTCTCCCAAAGTCACACTTGAATGAAGAAAAAAAAAGAAAATACAATAAGGGGAACATTTTTACTTGATGGGGGATCTGTCTACTGCTGAAATACTACAAAATATAATGGCTAATGAGAATGTTCGGGGATTATTAGTAAAATTATATATTTTTAAACTAAGTTGTTATGCTAAACAAAAAACACAGAAAAGTACGAGCTGGTCAGAACGCTTGAAAAGAAAGTAATAGAGCGCCCACTAGTGGTGAAATTCAACACAGCAAATCTAATGGTCAAATTTGGCATCCCTTTTAACAAATGAGTGACCAGGAAATTTTTTTAAATGATTTCTCCATGAAATAAGTATTGTCAAAATGTACGCTGTATTGAGGGAAATATCTAGAATAGACTGTCTATTCGTCTGAATGTTGCACAATGTTCTGTTTATGTCTATCAATAGGTATATTTGCGGGCCATGTGAGTGAAAGTGATGTAATAGAGTCACATATAATATGTAGGTAATTCATTGTCTGTAAATAATGACCAAGATGGCTGTAGCTGGTTTAGCTGAAATTGAAGACAGATGTTCTTGTGAAAACATTTCTTGGGTGGTGTAATTTAGGTCACCCTGGATGGAGGTGGGCTGGGGGTCAGAAAAAACAAGTCACAGAGAGATTGATCAAGCTGTATACTTTCCAGCATCTTGCTGTTTCTGAAGCTTGATAACACAGTTAATAAATCTATTACCAATCACTTATAAGCCAGACAGCATACAAAACTCCCAACAACACACTTGTTGGTTTAAATACCAGTAACAAAAGAGTGAAAGCCCACATGACACACTGATATAGACACATTGAAGACCGAACACATGTTCCTGGTGGCCTTTGCTAACATTGTATATTGAGAGAATGTCACTGATAATGGCAACAACATTTGATCTGTTTAATCCGTACAATTATCCAATTAACATCTGTCCTTGTGAAACTGTGTTGAATATCTCTGCTTCCTCTCCTGGGAATAAATAATTAAGTTAAACATCACATAAAACAAGCATTTCAACACTTAGTCATCTGGAACTTATAACATTGGCTTTTCAGAAATGACTGTACACATGTCTCCTTTAGAAAAAATTTTACCATGCCCCCAAACGCTATACCAAAAGCGCCAGTAAAGTATACATTTGTCCTGTGTGTCATACAAAATGTTTGCAAAATGTTCTTATTTAATCAGCACAGTGGTCTCATTCAATTAATATATTGTTTAAAGAAATATAATATAATATAAAACATTATATTATATACATTTATTAAGACATTTAAGGTAAATATGTGGATATACATGCATCTGATAGTAGGAAATTTCTTTTTTTTTCTTTCTGCATCACCACTATTGACCACAAGAGAATGCCATTTACATGCAGCAAACCAAAGCATATTTTACATTTACTTGTTTCAATACCTTCACAGGAAACAGGGCAATAATCATTAACCCATATCATAAATTAATATAAAAGATGGACATCAAAACATGACACGCTTAATACTTTGCTTAATTAAGTTGTACGCTACACTAAATAAGTAAATCAATGTATCACAGCACACTGTGTTTACAGAAATTATTTCTGAGATCAGTGATGTGCACAGACTTTAGCAGGGTCGGGTGGAAGGCTAAAAAAGGGCACTTTTTGTTTGAATGAGTAGTAATTATAAATAATTAACTAATTTCTTTTCTTTTTGAGTATTAAACCATTTCTTGTATATATAGCCTACTGTATACTGTACATAGGTATTTTTAATTTTCCTTATCACAGCTAATATTCTGTTATATTTCTCACAAAAGCACAATTGGTATTACACTTGTTTATTTATTTATTTTCAAAAACGGTCTGTGATGATGACCCCATGTTTATGACATTTGTCATAGTAAAACCGTGGTTTTAAAGTACCTTAGGGTACCATGACAGTATCATGAAATATGAACATGATCAATCATTCATTACCATGGAATTACCCTGGTAATGGCACAGTGCCATTTTTTGTTATAGGGCTCATAGATGTTTCTTGTTTTATCACTCTTTTCATTTTCTCTAATCTCTGCCTTTCTATAACTGACACTTCTTGTATTACTTTCTCATCATTTCTTTTAATATTCATATAATGTGATTTTCTGTCATTAATATTTATAAATATACAGGACCTTAACCCGACCATATGGCGGAACCATTGTACAGTGATGGCGTCAAGATAGGCCCTACCATGGATTTGAATGTTATCATGGTAGCCTACATGTCCAAAAAAATATATATACTTCTGAAAGTGCTTAGTCTAATGGCTTATTAGTTCAATCAAAACCAAACTGGCTTTGGCTGAACATGAGAGCTGCTTCAGTTTATGTCAATCTTCTATAAAAGACCAATTTAATTTATATCACTGAAAGCGACGCGACCACTCCCATTATAATTAATAGGCTACATCTAACTACACTGCACGTGCGCGATGTCGGAAGTATTATTCTTTTGTTGAACTTACAACACAAAACATGGAGGGGTCTTTTTATCTGTCCTGTTACTCGTTTGAGGTAACGACTCTATGTTGCTCCGGGGTGAAGTCAAAACTGCATTTTTGCTTCCTTGAAGGACACTGCTGCGGGAGGAGATGCCGCTAAAAGCTAATTCAAAACGGAAGTGAGCCGTTCCACAAGCAAAGGGTATATTCATACTACAATGGTAGGCCTATGTTTCCTTCAGAGTACCCACTTCAAGGTTTCTGCACTTCGGAGTGAGTATTAGGGAGGATCACATGCGATCTGCAGTAGCGCGTGCTCTTAAAGGCACCTCCGCTTAATTTTCATTAACACGCCCACAATTTACCATGAAATCTCATAATATTATTTGACTATTCAACAATTTTAATTTAATTGAACTTGACAACATAAAGGGCACCTTTAGATTTATGAATGAAAGGGGCAGGGGCTTTGACCCTTGCTGCCCCCATTCTGTGCACATCACAGTCTGAGATCATTTATTTTCCCTCTATAAAGTCCTCTGCTTTGTAGATTGGGTTTTCTATTAAAGTATGTGGCTGTTGTTCAACAGCTCTCAGACAATGAAACATGACACTCCTGAGGTCTCATGATAGTCTGCAGAGTGCATTTTGTTTGGCATATAAAATGAGGATATTTAATGGAATACACAAAGAGAAAGAATACAGCTGTTTAGCTGTGTGCCTTATATTGACAATACTCAGAGAAATTCTATACATGTAGCCACACACAATAGTCATCATCTATTCAATGTATATAGCTTTTGCCTCATGTTCCCAGTGCTCTCCAGCTGTTATACAGTACAATAATGTCTATTCGCTAAAAGGGTCTGAAAAGAATAGTTTTGGCACCTGGTACACATGCTTTGGGCTTTCAGGCCTACTATAAGAGTTCAATGTCTCTCTTTAGGGTGCATGGAGTACAGTGCACTTCACTAGAGTTTTAACTTTAGCAGAATTTTGAAACAACATGGCAGGCTGAACTCTCAGATTTCCAAGGTTTACCTGCTCTTTTACAACAATGTACACACAGACTTCCAATTGCTACTAAATGAGCATAATCATTGTGAAAGTCCCAGAAGATTTGGTTCAAATCAAGGCTAAGAATCCAAAGATCGGGTAGTTACAGCTATACTGGATTGCTGTTCAACTTATGCTGCAAGACCTCAGGTCTCATAAATAAGGTCTTGTCCTGAAACATTACACATGAAACTCAACACGCTGCATGTTCGCCTGCTGTTGCTTTCAGAGCGGTCCAGAAAGACCTACGTGGAGCGTATGCTCTGTTCAACGAAGCAAAACCTCCTGCTATTTGTTACCCCATAGAGCACTCCATCTGGCTTACCTCAATCTACTGCAATTTACATCTATAACCTATTTCATTAGTAAGGCAGGCGGGAAACCCATTTTTTTTCTGTAGGTCAAAACCCCTAATTCTATCTGCACTTTATCTACTACTAACAACTGTCCAGAATCTAGAAACTTTCCACATGTTGGCTACAGTCTGATTCTCACACCGTGGCTACTGGAATTCCCAAACAGCATCTAACTTAAATGTCACATTCTGAAAGTTTTGGAGGAGCCTGGCACAAAGCAGCAGAGCAATGCAGTCGCTTGATTGAAAGGCTTCCAAGAATTCTCTGGCTGTTCAAAACTCTGTACAGGATGGGTAATGGATTTAGCAGAGCAGGTACACAAAGCTCTTGTGACCACAGACCGGAGCTGAGCACAGTTCATTGTTGACATCTGGAATGTCTTTCCTCCCTCACTTTTCCTTTTGATTGAGGAGTGAGTCACATCAGCAGCCGAGTCTCCATTAGATGACTTGTTTCTCCATTAGCAAATTCAGTCTTACTTTGTTTCGCTCATAATAATTTTGCCAACATATTGGTCAAATGTTAGCACAGTAAATCTTATGGAAAATCTATTGAGCTGGCTTTACATAGTTAAATTCATATTCTTGTCTTGTACACTCAAAAAAATATTTTAGCCTATTTTTAAGATTACGCATTATAATTTATTAACAAAATCCTGTCAAATTGAGAGTAATTCTTAACAAAATTAAAGAATAAAACATAATAATTTTCTCAACCTCATGCCATTCCAGATGTGTATGGCTTTTTCTTCTTCTGCAAAACACAAATGAAGATTTTAGAAGAATATCTCACCTCTGTTGGTTCCATTTAGTGAAATGAATGGTAGACAGAACTCTGAAGGTCCAAAAAGCACATACAGGCAGCATAGCTCCAGTGGTTAAATCCATATCTTCAGAAGCAATATGATATTGTTGATCCATATTTAAGTTCTTTTTTACCATAAATCTCCACCTTTGACCAGCACTGACCAGTAAGTGGTGATATACATGAAGAAAACGAATCACCAAAAACAAAAGAAGAATATGGAAGTGAAAGTGAGATTTACAGAGATGTATAGTAAACTTTCACTTAATGGACCAACAGAGCTGAGATATTCGCCTAAAAATCTTAATTTGTGTTCTAAAGAAGAAAAAAAAGTCTACACAACTGGGATGACACAAGGGTGAGTAAATTATGAGAGAATTTAAACCTTTGTGAACAATCCCTTTAATTAAATTTGATGTACTTTTTGGTATAAAACTGACATGCATAGATCTTGATTGTTTTTAATTGTATCTTGGATGGTCTAGCTCTTCCTTCTCTGAATGCATTTATTAAGTGATGGATAACATGTACTGTAGGCCAAACAGATTCATTGTTAGAGGGGATTGTGAAGTACCTATGAGGAGACCAGCTTTTGGTCTGTCCAGTTTGAGCAAATCAGACCTGGATTATGATGCCTATTCAAACACAAGATTGTAAAACTTACTCTTTCATTGGCACCTTAAAATCATGGTTAAAAAAATACAGTGTGATCATGCTCCATAACTGTCATTTGACATCAACTTAAAGCAAACACACTTCATGTATAAACCATCAATAAACCTTCCGGAAATGATATTGATGTGCATTGTCACTGTACATCTAAATTGAATAAAGTAAAGCTGTGAAGTAAAATTTCTAGATAGAAGTTTAAATAAAAGAATTGACAGAAAGATGTCTTCTTTATGATTAATTTATGACATCCTCAATTCAGAATCCCTAAAGGAATGAATGATTCATCCAAAAATTAAGATTCTGTATAATTTACTGTTGTTCCAAACCCGTATCACTTTCTTTTCCCCATAGAACACAAAAGGAGATGTATCACTGAATGCTGACTGAGGATGAGTAACATTCTACATCTCCTTGTATTCCATGGAAGACTGAAAGTCATACAGGTTTGGAACAACATCAGGGTGAGTCAATGATGACAGAATTATTCTTTTTTTTTAGTTGTTGGAGAGTTATCCTTTGAAGTAGTGAAAACATATACTAAACATAATAATTACCGGACTATATTCTTTTCTGCTATGGAAACTGATGAAAGTTCATACACGTGGAGAAGAGCACAAGATTTCATCACACCATAAGACCATCTCAAGAGTGAAGTCAAACCACATAGTTATACTTATTCATACAATGCAATTGAATGGCAGGCCAGAACTTTGAAGTTCCAAAAAGCATATAAAGACAGGAGAAGTGGGTAGCCAAAAACTGTTCTCAAGTAAAAGAACAATTACTAACATAACAAATTACCTGAGTAAGAGTAAGAAAGTATCCAATTAAAAGAGTACTCAAGTAGTGAGTAACTTTCACAAATTACATAATAGACATTTACTCCCCTATATTCCATTACATAATACACATTGAACATATACTACAGAATTATTATTATTATTATTAATAATGTAAATTCTGTCATAATTCACCATCATGTGTTCCAAACCTGAATGACTTTCTTTCTTCCATCCAACACAATAAGAAGATATTAGACAGAATGTTTGCCTGAGTCACTATTTAATTTCAGTTAATGTTTTTTATAAAAAAAAAATAAATAAATAATAATAATAATAATATATATATATATATATATATATATATATATATATATATATATATATATATATATATTGAAAGTGAATGATCAAGTCAAGTCAAGTGATTTTTATTGTCGTTCAACCATGTACAGTTAGTACAGTACACAGTGAAACGAGACAACATTCCTCCAGGACCATGGTGCTACATAAAAACAACATAGGACAAACACAGAACCACATGAGACTACACAGACTAAATAACATACCAATATAAAGTGCACGTGCAAACATGTGCAAAAAGTACAATAAATAACTAAAAATGAACAGGACAATAGGTACAGTGAGAGACAGTGCACCGCCGACCAGTACACAGTAGTGCAAAAAGATGACAGTTTCTAAAAATGTCAAATGTAAACATAACATACTATGAGATAGTGTTCTATGCACATAGCAGTTATTGAGGTAGCAGCCAGGTATAAATTCAGGTCACTCTGTGCTCTCCTAAAGTCAACAACCATCTCTTTTGTTTTGTCCACATTCAGAGAGAGGTTGTTAGCTCTACACCAGTCCATTAGCCGCTGCACCTCCTCTCTGTATGCTGACTCGTCGTTCTTGCTGATGAGACCCACCACGATCGTGTCATCTGCGAACTTAATGATGTGGTTCGAGCTGTGCATTGCTGCACAGTCGTGAGTCAGCAGAGTGAACAGCAGTGGACTGAGCACACAGCCCTGGGGGTGCCCAGTGCTCAGTGTGGTGGTGGTGGTGGAGATGCTGTTCCCGATCCGGACTGACTGAGGTCTCCCAGTCAGGAAGTCCAGGATCCAGTTGCAGAGGGAGGTGTCCAGGCCCAGCAGGTTCAGCTTTCCAATCAGGTGCTGAGGAATGATTGTGTTGAATGCTGAGCTGAAGTCTATGAACAGCATTTGAACGTATGAGTCCTTTTTATCTAGGTGGGTAAGGACCAGATGGGGGGTGGTGGAGATGTCGTCGTCTGTTGAACTGTTGGGACAATACGCAAACTGCAGTGGGTCTAGTGAAGGGGGCAGCTGGGTCTTAATGTGCCTCATGACGAGCCTCTCAAAGCACTTCATGATGATGGGTTGACTCTACGTAGAATTTTCCACACATCAGCCGTGGTAAGACAGAGCACCTGGTCGTTGGGAGAAGGGGTGGTCTTCCTCGCCACCACATTGTTCTGCGCCTCAAACCGAGCATAGAAGTCGTTCAGAGCATCTGGAAGGGAGGCATCTTTGTCACAGGCAACTGATGTTGTCCTGTAGTGTGTGGTGACCGAGACTGTCAGTCCCTAACATTTTGTCTTACATATTTTGTGTTCCACATAATACAAAGCCTCACACTGGTTTGGAACAACATGATGACAGAGAAATGATGTCAGAATATTAAATTATGGCTGAGCTATCACAGTTTACCCAAAAATGAAAATTATCTCATCATTTACTCTCCCTGAACACAAATTAAAATTTTTAAAACATTATTTTAGCTCTGTGGGCCAAATTTTTGATGCTTCAAAAAGCACTTAAATGCAGAATAAAAGTAATCCATAAGACTCCAGTGGTTAAATCCATGTCTTCAGAAGTGATATGATAGGTGTGTGAGAAACAGATCAATATTTGTCATTTTTTTGCTAGACAGCAGGGGGAGATATATAGAAAAGTATGTGACTCACCAAAAACACATGAAGAAAGTGAAAGTGATCTGTTTCTCTGTTTCTCGTCCACACATATCACATCACTTCTGAAGATACTGATTTAACCACTAGAGTGTTATAGATTATTATTATGCTGACTTGTGTTTGTTTGTTTAGCTTTAAAATGTTGCCACCCATTCACTTGCATTGTGTGGACCTACAGAGCTGAGAAATTTGTCTAAAAATCTTAATTTAAGTTCAGCAGAAGAAAGAAAGTTATACACATCTGGGGTTGCATGAGGGTCAGTAAATAATGAGAATTGTAATTTTTGGGTGAACTATCGTTATCGCCCCCGTTAAGGGCTCTTGTTAGATCTGGATGAATTCGTCAATAAGAAGAGAGGTTTGGAAACATTTCTAGTAATTATTACAGTGAAAACGTGAAAATGTCCCACAAGGACATTATATATATAATGCTGAAATATAATGCCTTCTTTTGCTATTTCATAGCTTTTAAAGTCCTGTGATTTAGATCGTTAGTTCTGTACAGCAGTACTGCCGCTCTCTAAATGCAGAGAATGCAGCTTATGTAGGGCACCAACCCTGATCGTGGAAACCTTGCTGTGTCTGAAACCACCCCTATCCAATATATAGTGATATATTTCGAGTTTTTGCTATTTTGTAGGAGTGTCTGAATTCTGAGTGAGCCACTCGTTCCCTACTTTTGTTCACTCATTCTTACACACAATGCAATCTAATTTCAAGTGTACATTTCAAGTACACTCAATGACGATTAATTTCCCACAATCCACCATGGGGAAGACGTACGAGCTGGGAGTTTAATGCTTCCTTCACTCCTGCAATGTTTTTTTTTATTCTGAATGTAGTAAATAACTTTTTGACAAATCATTACTGGATTAAAATAACATAACATCATATAGAGAGACAAAACATACAGATACTTTTTAAAATGTACTCTTTATTTGATCAAATGTTTTTACTCTTTATATTAACACACAGTATATATTAAAAATGACAAACAGAATGAAGGTTTATTGTAGTAATATATTCTTTAATAAGAATAACAAATAAGGCCCAAGTATTTAAAAATTTCATTTCTGCAAAAAAAAAAAAAAAAAATTCTGCACCAGCCCCAGAGCTCCGACACTCTCGTCCGAATTCACTCATTTAGTTCACTTACTGCTGAGATATAGTGCACTAACTGCCATTCACTATATAGGAAATAGTGAGTGAACTATAGCAGAAACAGCCACTCTCGTCGCCACGATCGCCTCATGCCTGCACATCTCACAAGCGAGCACCCCACACACCTCGCTGTGCACGTGCTCCAGTTGTCGATCATGTGAATGTCAGTAATTTACTCTTAACTTGGATGTTTACATGGATTTATACAGTTAATCTGCCTGAAGTAGCTGCGATAGTTTCCAGTATCCCCGTGAGGGTGCCGAGTAAATGCATAAATACTGCTTATGACATGTGGGACAAAGCACACTGATATATTGCTGCACTGATTTAAAAATGTATGCTTAAAAACTGATGTCATAAGAGCCCAGTTACAGAATCACCCTGAAAATGACCATCTCATTACACAGAAAAGCCCGCGTTAGAATTAGAGCCAAAATTTACCTCAGCGTGCTGCCTGAAGTTGGAGCTGTGACTTAAATCTTGAAATATCAGCTTGTCTTGGTGTTAAATGAAGGCACTGCACGACGGAACTATTCTTTTTTTTTACTGTGTGGAACGCGCAGCTGTGAACTTCTGCTCTCCTTAAAGTCCCATTCAATAATCTCTCAATAAATTACACATTCATTCAAATTAAACCCAGTAATGTAATGACAGTAACACCACACATTGTAAAAAAGTAAATGTAAAAAAATAAAATTTGACATTTACTTGAGTGAGAGTAAAAAGTACCCACTTTTAAATCTACTCTAAAAGTAAAATTTTCCCCAAAATGTTACTCAAGTAAATGTAACGTTAAATGTGTACTACCCACCTCTGAAAGGCAGCATAAAAGCAATTCATATGATTCCAGTGGTTAAATTCATAACTTCATCAGCAATGTTATAGGTGTGAGTGATAAACAGATCAGTATTTAAGTCTTTTTTTGCTATCTCAACTTACACTTTCAAATTCTTCTTCTTTTGTTTTGAGCAATTCCCATTCTTTGTGCACATCACCACCAACTGGGCAGGGAGGAGAATTTATAATAACAAAAGGACTTAATTATTGATCTATTTCTCACTGTGATGCCATGAGGGAGAGTAAATGATGAGAGAATTTCCATTTTTGGGTGAAATATCCCTTTAAGGAAAAAAAATAAAAATTGCTGCTTGTTAATCAACATTATTTCAAACGTTTTAGTACAAAATTTAGAATACAAGTCAGTCAAGGATCTTTTTTTTTTTTTTCATGTGGCGGTAAATGGGCATAAGTGGACAGAAAACATGTTCGACTGAGGCGGAGTAGTTTTGTACAGTACAACAGAGACAAGAAATAGACAAGAGAGCTAAGTTTAAGTTGTTTGTTCACATGTTTGTGTATGTGCCTGAGTGTGCATCTCATTTTGGAGCATGTCAGGTGTTATAGGAGATGTTTTCCAAGGCTGTTCCCCTTTGGCTTGTTGAGTGTGTGGAGGCCTGATGCTGAGAACTCTCTGGAGAGCAGTTTTGACCTAATTTTCAAAGCTCCAAGCTCCACAGCAGGAAGTCCTCCCCTTGGATGTTTGGGACAGGGCAGAATCCACAGGAAGTATATCATAAACATGTGATGCTGAAGTCTCATCTCTTCCCAGCAAACTCCCAGAGACACTCATGAGAACAGTAAACCTGAAGTGATGCTTACAGAAAACAATAGTTTGAAGCACCATGAGAGATGGAGATTTCTCTTTCTGCCTTTCAAAAGTCATTCTATGAAATAGTAGCCTTTTCCTGTTTGGAGTGACTATTTGCATTGCATGTGTAAATAGAACCTGCAACACACCACAACGTGGCTACTTGTGCCCCAATTGTCTAGTGGAAACTTTACAGCAAACTACATCATACAGTAAGCACTGCTGCAATGGCATGGGGCATAATGCTGGTGCAAATGTGCCTTTTCATGCAGGGCGACCAGGTTTTGGTGTAGTGTGTCTGTAAACACACTGCAGTTATGCCCATATACTTTATGTTAGTATTTTAATAGGGGTTCCTATAATATCTGCCTCTATTTGTTATTGGGTGGAATGTGATAGGTTGGAACATTTCAAACCCAAACAGATGCTGGTCCCCCTGTTGTTATGACTGACCATCATTAGCATTCATGAGTTATCAATATACATTTTCTATAAATAGTATCCTAGCCTATAAACAATTTACACTTTTCTGTTTACTTTATTATTGTCAGGCATTAAATTATTCACTGTGGAAAGAAAGAAAAACATATTTACATTTAGTCATTTAGCAGATACTTTTATCCAAAGTGACTTACAAATAAGACACATAGCAAGCAATTTGTCAAATAAAGTTGAACAACATCTGCACTATAGGACTGCCAAGTTCTCACAGTGGCTGGAGTAGTAAAGATGCTTGCACCAAAGAAAGAGAAAGATATTTTTTTTGTACATTAAGTGCAGGTTAAGTGCAGTAGTAAGTGCAATTAGTGTGGGTTGGTCAAGTGCTCACAGAATAAATATGTTTTCAGTAGGTTCTTGAATGTTGAGAAGGTAACAGCAGACCATGAGGAGGGTGGAAGTTCATTCCACCACAGAGGAGCAGAGAAAGTGAACGATCGTGAAATAGACTTTGAGCCTCTTTATGATGGGACTACCAGACGTAGCTCTTTCGCAGAGAGTGAGTTGGAGCATAGACCTGAAGAAGTGAATTAAAGTAAGAGGGTGCAGTTCCATTGGCTTTCATGAAAGTCAGAGTCAAAGCCTTGAATTTGATGCGGGCGTCTGCAGGTAGCCAGTGGAGTGAAATCAAGAGTGTGAAGAAATTAGCCCTTTTTGGCTGATTGAAAACCAGACATTCTGCTGCATTCTGGACCATCTGCAGTGGCTTATTTGAGTTAGCTGGAAGGCCAGCCATCAGAGAATTGCAGTAGTCCAATCTTGAAATGACCAGAGTTTGGAACAGGAGCTATATAGCATATACAGTCAGGAAAGGTCTGATGTTATTGATGTTGTAAAGCACAAAACTGCAAGACCGTGTAGTTGATGAGATGTGTGCAGTGAAATTAAGCTGATCATACCACCACTCCTAGGTTCCGGGCTGTTCTGGTTGGTGTTAGTGTATTTGTTCCAAGATGAATAGTGAGGTTGTGGTAAACAGATGGGTTGACTGGGATCACAAGAAGTTCTGTATTGGCAAGGTTGAGCTGAAGGTGTCATTCCTTTATCCAGGCCGAAATGTCAGAGAGGCAGGCAGAGATACGAGCTGAGATCATCAGGCTGGAACAACAGGTAGAGCTGCGTATAATCTGCATAGCAGTGGTAGGAAAAGCCATGTGCCTCAATGACTGGTCTGAGTGATGTTGTGTATATCAGAAGAGGAGGGGTCCAAGCACTGATCCTTGAGGAACTCCAGTGGTTAGCTGGTGTGTCTTGGACACCTCTCCTCTCCAGGAGAACTTGAACGATCTGCCAGTGACATATGACTCAAACATCCAAGCACAGTTCCTGTGATGCCCAGGTCAGAGATGGTGAACAGGAGGACCTTGTGGTTCACTGTGTCGAAGGTAGCAGAAACGTAAAGGAGGATTAGGAACGATGATTTGGAGTTAGCTCTCAACAGTCGCAGGGTTTCAGCTATTGACAAGAGGGCAGTCTCTGTTGAGTTTCCTTTTTTGAAGCCAGATTGATGTCTGTTGTGTAGTTTGTTCTGTGAGAGAAAAGACAACTGGTTGAATATGACCCTCTCAAAAGTTTTAGACAGGAAGGGTAGGAGAGAGACCGGTATGTAGTTGTCAACTATAGTGGGGGTTCTGTGATGTTTTTTTTTAAGCAGTGGGGTTACTCAAGCCTCCTTGAATGTATTTGGAAAGTTTCAAGTTGTGAGAGATGTGTTGATAATGTGTGTGAGTGTGGGTAAGATCGATGGAGAGGCAGCTTGCATAAGATGGGAAGGGATAGGGTCAAGTGGACAGGTGGTGGGATGGTTAGAAAGAAGCACTTTGGAGGCATCAGTGAGGAGAGAAAGAGGAAAACACAGGATGGGATGTTGGAAAAGAGCTGTAGGTGTTAGTGTAGAAAACTGGCTGCTGATGCTCACTACCTTGTCAGTAAAAAATGTGGCAAAATCATCAGCAGTCAGAGTAGTAGGAGGATGTGGTGAAGGAGGATAGAGAAGAGATAAGAAATATTGGAAATAGTTTACGGGTACCAGACGTGTTACTGATCTTGTTCTGGTAATAATCAATTTTAGCAGCAGAAACAGCTGAAAAAGAGAAGAGAAGTGATTGATACACAGGTCAGCAGGGTCTTGTGCCACTTTCTCCCAGGTGCCCTTAGCTTGGTTCAGTGATCATGAAGTGTCTCTGACAGCCAGTAACACGTGTTGGTCTGGAGGTTAGAGGACATACAAGGAAAGTTAATGTTGAGCAAAGAGCATTTGTTGCTTCATTCAAATCAAGTGAGGAGTAATGGTTAGTGGAGGGAAGGGATGCAGAGACAATGGAAGAGAAGCAAGTGGGTGAGAAGGTTGTGGGGGAAAGGGACCATAGATGGAGTAAGAGGTAAAGAAGAAGGGAAAGTAACAGAAAACTAGATGAAGAAATGGTCAAAGATATGTAGAGGGGTAACAAGGGGATTATTGGAGATACAATTACATGTAAGGATGAGATCTAGCTGTTTCACTGTTCTGTGAGTTGCAGGGGTGTACATATTTCTCTAAAGATTTTAGAGATATTTAAATTTAGCCTAAAATGAGCATTTGAACATGGAATAAATGGGCAGAGACATTTTGATCTTCTGTACCACCACTCTTTATAAACCTCTAGAGGGCAGCATGATTTAGTTTTTCCTAAAATCTACAACAGGTCTACTGAAATGACTAGGCCTGCTGAAATTTCAGCAGAAGTGTAATGAACTTAACTGAATCTATCAAGCATATATCATAAAAATGAAATCACTGCTTTTAAGACTAGATCATCTCATAATTCTTGGCTTAACAATTTGAAAAGCTACACAGTGGAAACAATAATTTGAAGCCCTTGAAAACTACTACCAAAAACAATTGAAAATGAAACATACATAAACATTAATTCAACTTTTGAAATAAACATACATAAATGTTAATCTTTTATTAGTACCAGAACCAAAGGTCTTTAAAAGGTCTTTATTTTCAAAGAGAATGCATTTCAAACTTTATAGCCAATCATTGGAAAACTGCATACTCATCCAAACAAAATTTTAAACAAAAGTCCAGCACCACAGGTATGTGTTTTATGTGTGTAAGAGTGTGTTTTGCTATTTGGTGGAAGCGCTAAATGAAGTGGACAACAGCAGTGTCTAAAACCCTTCTTTGCTCCAAAAGCACTCTGACCCAAGCCTGGCATGAGATTGTCCCCATTAGTACTCCTCATTCATCCTTTTTATTCTCTCTGTTGTCATTACAATGGATCAAATGAAAACACAAAAACACCCTCTTTGCCCCCAATCTGCCCTGGCCGACTGAAGGCAACAGGTTTAAGCATGGAGCAATTACTCTTACAACTCTTACACAGATGGCCCAACTAAACACAAATGCTGTCTTACCTAGGGTTGCCACTTTTGAAGTAGTGAAACTTCTTAAACACTTACACTTAAATGGGGTATGAACACCAAAATACATCTTTTATATGTAAAAAAAAAAACTTGTAAAATGTATCTAATTTTTTTAACCATTTTTATTTATTTTATTTGGTTATATTTTCCTTCACCTGTACTTGTCTTTATGACTCAGTGATTTTATTCATACATTTTGATCCTATTGAACATTTATATAGAAAAAAATCCACAGTTTTATCCCATTTGTTGATTTTTTTAGGCCGTTACCACAACCTCCACAGTATAGCACGTTTTAGCAGGATGTGTGGAGTTTACTGACGGCCCCTTACCCACCGTAGGCAATTTTTCCAACTTATGTCAATGTTAAATTAGCGATCTGGAACAATTTAATCGTGACACCATCTGACCAGTTTAAACAAGGGACAAATTGCCTCCCGTATATTGATTCGATATTGGACGCATCATTTTATGTTTAAATACGGTGTGATCCAATTGACGGGTGGCAACCCTTGTCTTACCCCAGCCTCCCTGTGGTCATGGTATTGGACCCATATTGCCAGTAAAGTGGTGGATGCTTCATGGTTCAGCTATGTGCTGGGTAAAGGGAAAGGATTTCAGTCTTACCTCAGACTCTCAAACATTACGCTGCTGTAATCGAGGCGAAGGCTGTTCTGTTCACAAAAGGTAAGGATCACACAGAGGGCAAGGCAAAACAACAATAAAAATAACCACACACAACAGTTCTTATAAATGCAACTAAACTCGTATGCTTTCCATCACTTGTAATACAGCCCGCAGATAGAGAGAGATTGAAAGATTCCAGCCTCAACCACATTCAAATGTCAAATGAAACCTGTCCAATGGCTACATTACTTGCCAGAACAAACACATGGCTAGAGTACAGGCGAAATGACCTCACATTTGGAGCATACAAATGGATGCATGATTACAAACAATATGTAAAATGGATGGCAACTGCTGAACCAGTACTTATACCGCGAACACCACTGTTTGAAAAAAATGTTTTAAATGTCCATGCTGATCCTTCGATTTAAACATAATTCTTGAATCACATTGGTTTGCAAACATATTATAAATCCATTAGCTGATCACTTTGTTCATATTTTTATTTAGCATATTTAAAATGATACATTTTTCATTTTCTTCATTACTGAGACAATTTAAAAATGTAGTCTTCAGACACAGATTAATTTAGTGTTAAAATTAGTGACAGCATGTTGGTGTGTTTGTTGTACTTTAAATTAAGTCAGGATTTTCACCAGCACTGTGAAACTACACCCGTCCAAAACACAGATTACGAAACATCAGTGTAGAAACGGGTTAGAGCAGGGTGCATATTCAGGGGTTCATGTAATACTTATACCAAAAATGAAAATACCGTCATTTACTCACCCACATGTCATTCCATGTCATTCATTTAACTTACTTTCTTCAGTGGAATGCAAAAGGAGTTATTTATAGCAGAATGTCAAAGCTGTTCATAAAATAAAAGTGAATGGTGACCACAGCTGTCAAGATTTCAAGGCAAGATTTATAGTGAATAATGTCTTAAATCACACACAAAGGTATCTAATGTCTTCAGAAGACTCAGAATATAGTGCACAAATCGCACAAACTATGATGCTTTATGGTGCTTTTTTGCTAAACTCAATCTGCTAAACTTTTCCTTTGGTATTCAAAGAAAGAAAATTTGGAATGACCTAAAGGGATAGTTCACCCAAAAATGAAAGAACACTTTCTTTCTTCTGCTGAATACAAACAAAGTTTATTAGAAGCCCATCTCAACTTTGTAGGTTCATTCAATGCAAGTGAATGTGACCAAAACTCCAAAAGCTACAGTAAGTAATCCATAAGACTCCAGGGGTTTAATCAATATTTTCTGAAACGGTACAGTTTGTTTTGGGTGCGAACAGATCAAAATATAACTCCTTTTTCACTGAATCTTGTCATTGCAGTCTCTTGGCACAATCATGATTTCAAACTTAATTTTACTTCCTAGTGCTTGACACGTGCAGAGTGCTAGAGTGCAGTAAAGGAAGTGTAATCGAGCTTGAAATCATGATCGTGACTAGAGACTGCAATGACAATATACGGTTAAAAAGGAGTTACATTTTGGTCATTTCTCACCTAAAACACAACTGGTTCACTTCAGAAGACATTGATTTTTGGATGGATTACTTTTATGTTGACATTATCTCCTTTTTAGAGCTTTGGAACTTTTGGAGTTCTGGTCACCATTTACTTGCATTGAATGGAACTACTGAGCTGAGATATTATTCAAAAAATAATTAGTGTTCAACAGAAGAAAAAAGTCATACATAACTGGGATGACATGTAGGTTAAGTAAATAATGATAGAAATGCCTTTTTTTTTTTTTAGGAAAATATCCCTTTAACTTACCACCAAAAGTGTGTTTGTAAAGGTAAACTGCATTGGAAAAACAAAAAGTGGAAGAGATAAAATGGGGGTTTTGAAAAAAAGGATCAGCTCGACTATCCTGTGTGAGTGTTCATTTTATATTTTACAGACAGTGTTCCTTTAAAAGCCAGCACCTGGAAGTCCCGTTAGATGTGCATATAAAATCCCACATGATTAATAGTATATGAGGCAGGGCTGGGTTGGGGGGTACCAACATGTGGACCACAGAACTCCTCCTCTTCAAGCTCACGTTACACTCCATAAACTTGCTACTCTTTCCCACCTAGGCATTTAAAAAGGAGGAGGGATCACTTGTCAGGAATGTCTCAGAACTGTGAAAACCGCTAGTAGAGCTGAGAGTGGATGTAGTGGCCTTAAAGCCAAATAAGAGATTGAGTGTGAGCTGATGTGTTACAACAGAGCTGATCACAAGATACGCTTTCAGAGAGAGAGAGTGTCAGTGTAGAAAGGCCACCGCTGAAAGGTTTTTGATACTTCCGTATTGAGGTAAACCTGACTGCAATCTGCAAAAGTTGGACTTTGAGGTGTTGATGTGCAAGTAAGACCACATGCTGAAGTGGATATTTCTCACATTGACTTGCACCAGACCCAAACAGCTGCATCTCTGAGGACAACTTGGCTTCATACTGAGTGTGTGTGTGTAAGACCCCAGCTGTGTGCTCTTCGGCATGGATCAACCAGCAAGCAGTTGCATGCGGACCCCTCACACAGGCAGTGCACTCTGGGGCTGTGTTAGGACCCCTCACTCTGGAGGTTCTGGAGCAGGGCTGCAGACATACCAGCAGGCCCCTTTTTCCCTGCACCAGAAGCACAATTTCCTGGCCTACACAGACTTCTCCAGCTCTTGCCTGGTGCCGGCACCACACGCATACCCACGCGAGGAGAGACTGTACCCAGAGACGCACGGAGGGTACCAAAGGTCAGCGTGGCAGTTCCCTCCCTGTGAACCACGAGGTGGAGGTCAGGAGCCGTGCCAGGCAGCAGCAGAAGCAGTGGAAGCCGGTGTAGTGGCTGAAATGGACAGTGCGGGGGGAGACAGGCTGCCTGGAGCAGTCACTTCATGTCTAGAGGAAGAGTATTCCCCTCAAAGTGTGGCAGCGGTCAAAACAGAGAAAAAAAGTTCCAAGCGGAAAAGAGAAATCACAGGTGAGTCATTTTACGGTAGTTTAGGGTCGAGTGGATGACATATGAGGTGAGGGATGTAGTGATTCACTCTGACTAATGATTTGATTGACTTTGATTATTTGAAAAATAAAATGGATTAAAACCTTTAACTTGAAAACAACAAAAATGTTAGGAGTTTTTAATGCATTGTGATGACAGTACATTTCTTATTGAATCATTTAAATGAGTATATAGCTCATTAAGCACATGCATAATCACTAAGATCATGATTATGTGACATTTAATTATGACTTTAATTAGCAACATTCTTTTCAACGTTCATTCTAGTTCTTTTCAGGACAGAACAAACTACTTACTGATGTAAAATATATTATATTTAAAATTAGACATAGCAAACATGTACATGGTGGATTACCCCTTAACACATTATTCCATGCATATTATTCTGAAGTTGTTTCCTTCAATTGTTTGAAACTTTTTGGTGAAGTTCAGCATTGTAACCTTTGCTATTGTTTTCAAATCATTTGATTGACAGATTTAAAACTCAGAAACATCTGACACACTTTCTCAAACCAGACCTGATTTTTCAAAACATCCATTTTAATTCTGATGATGGATCTAAAAGATTTATATAATTTAAAATTGAAGTAAATACAAATAATGGATGTCATGAATGGAGTAGGAAAGTGAAGCTATATGTCTAAAGGATAGATGCGCAGAAACTGAAATCTGCATCTTCTGTATCCAGTATCACAGGCTTTAAAAAGGGAAATAATGGATATATTTAAACCTTTTCATTGTTGAAGTAAACTTTACAGTGCATACTGCTGTAGAGTTATATGAATCTTACTATAAGGTTTTATGCTCATCTATTGTCAAAAAGAAAATACATATATATAGTTCATATTATATAATTCATAGTGAAGTGAAGTTCATTTCCACCCATTCTAAAGTCTCTAACAGAATTTGGCTTTGTTTTAGATATTACAGTTATTGTTAATGATGCCCAGAAATGATTAAATCAACATAATAACTCTAGTAATGAGTGCTCTGAATACTTCCAATTTCACACTATTCTGAGAGGAGGAAAAGTGAACCCCAGTGTTTGTGGCACATCTGGTGCAGGCATTAATTTAATCTCTGAGACTTACTGAGGAAGCTGAGACAGCTTTGCTTTTCTGGGATCAGGGGAAATTTCCTGAAGATATTTACATTTTCTTAATAGTGCTCGAGATGCTTTATATAACATTGACAAAAACAGCCAGACAAGTTTCATTCTGAGACAATCGTGAGTGGTGTTTAAAAATTAGTATCTCAAATCTATCATCAGGCCCTACAACAATGCATCCAGGCCTCATAGTCTAATGTGGGGAATAAATATACCCTTTCCCTCTCTCTGAGTTACCTTAATGTATCCTTCCATCACTTGCGGTCGAAACAAGCCAGACCACGTCTGTAATATAACTTGCCTGCTATCCCACTTCTACATTCTTATCCATTGACATTTTCCTATAGTTAGCAGTAACAGGATCTCTGCAGAACATTTGACTGGAGAAAAATTGTATCATGAAAATATTCATTGCTAAGACTGAGTTTTAAGTGTACATTAATATGATTTGAGCGCACAATTTTGTTTTTCATGAAATGTGTTGTTAAAGGTAGAGTGATACAAGGTGTGAAGGTTTTGGCGAGGATGTGATAATCAAATCTGGTAGTGATTAAGTTTTCACTAGGTTTGTACCTAAAATGACAAGCAGGCACTCAATGATTGCATAAAATTGTAAACAGATGTGATATTCGCTCCCAAAATAAATTCTACATCATGGAGAATCTGCTCATCGTTATTCTTTTAATTACATCACAAAGTCTGAAGTTCACTTCAGTTTAGAGAACTGTTATTGTGTTGGGATATGTAGATAAGACAAAGAACTAGATAATATGAAATGAGTACACCCACTTGTATTTATTTATTTCAATTCCAATGATAATTGTGGCGATAAAAGGAAAATGTAGAAATTGTCTTTGTAAAACAGTTAGTTTCATTCAATTAAATAGTAAGCATGGAAGTATTTTCGGCTTAAGTGTCACTCAAATGACCACTATTTTCTAGTTCTATTTATATATTTTTGGTCAGCAGTCTTTTAAAGATTTAAGAATCTGTATGTGCTGGATGTTTACAAACAAGTTTACAACATGTTCCCTTTTAAGTAACAAATAACGGATATAAAATGAAGCTTAACCATCAACTCATTATAACTTCATGAGTTGGACAAATTACTTAAGTGCTTTCTACATAAAATGGCAAATGCCAAACAGACACCCCACTGAGGGGACAAGTTGCTCCCTAAAAGTTTATGGGCTTTTGCTGGGGAATTTTATTGGAGTCTGTTTTTGGGAGGCACACACACAGAGTGCCAGGTATTTCTCCCCAACCTGCCACCACCTTTTCCTTTAGTACCCTCGGCAGTGCATTTAAATGAACGGTACTTTAATGATGATAATAATCTGCCTTCTTAAAAGAACAGAGGCCAAAGGTTGCCATGTGCGAGAAAGCATTTTGCTCTGTTACTAGCAAACTGCCTCACTTTCCCACTCACATCTGGTGGTGTGACTCCAGTCCATTTCACAGTCTGGCCAGGATCTTGCAAAGATGAAGCACAAATTTGTACATTGACAAATCGAAGTAATTTTCGAGAAATTGCATCAGGGTTCATTTGGTGTTGCCAGTTCTACTGTATGGCACAAATGTTAATTGAGTTCACAAGGTTGGAACAACTAATTAAGCTGACACAATTTACAGACATTATTTCAAACATCTTGACTCATAAAGGTATATTTCACCCCCCCAAAAAATGAAAAACCTGTCATCGTTTACTCACCCTCATTTTGTTCCAAACCTGTATGACTTTCTTCCATGAAATGAAAAAGGAGGTGTTAGGCAGAATGTTAGCCTAAGTCAACATTCACTTGCAATGCATGGGGGGGAAAAAAGATGAGTAAGTGTGTGAGTAAATGACAGAATTGTAATTTTTGGTTGAATAATCCTTTAATAGTATTGCACATTTAGAAACCAATAGAAGGTACTTTTATGCCTTTTGAATTTTCTTCTCTTCAACAACTACATTTTCCTGTTGTGATATGGATTGTCAGATCATTTTGAATTACAGTGTCAGTGAACATAGAGATCAGAGGACCCTACACACACACACACACACACACACACACACACACTACAGCTAGACCCATGCAATCCTTTGTTCTTCTGTTAGCGGATTTCACAATGTTCCGGTGCATTCCTTGCTAACTTGAGTCCTCTGTGGTCAGTTTCTTGTGCCCACAACAACCCCCAGACTTCCAGAATGCTTTAACTGGGGCTCAAACTCTGATCTGCCCTGAGCCCTGTGCAAATATGTGGCCCACAAAACTGCTTGTAACCAATGTTATAATGCAGAGAGAGTTTTAAACCTAACATGCATGAAAACATATGCAGCTCCTGGGGGACATGAAAATCCCTGTTGCAAAGAGTTTATTCTTTTATGCAAAATAATTGAATTAAATATGATTTTGTTAACACTTTACAATAATGCAAAAGTTAACATGAATTGAAAATGAACAATCGTTTTAAAAAATGTATTAATCTTTTTTTAAAAAGATTTAAATGATCTTTTAAATTTAAGTCACTTTTCATTTCTACACCCTAATATATGTTTAAGGTTGAAAGTTGCACACATTTACATTAGTAAATGCATTATAAACTAACAATGTACAACCAACATTAATAAATGCTGTAAAAACATTGTTCTTTTTTAGTTCATGATACCTAATGCATTTACTAATATTATATGTAATGCATAGAACCTTTTTGGTGTTATCTAGATTTATTTACATGATATAACTTCCTTGGGTTTTCAGTGCCACAGATCACAAAACTAACACTGAGCCTCTTTCCTTTTGTGTCCTCCAGAGATTCAGGATTCAGACTTCAAGCCTGACTCAAACTGCAAAGCTAGAAAGGAACGAACAGCCTTTACCAAGGAACAACTCCGGGAGCTGGAGGCTGAGTTCACCCATCACAACTACTTGACCCGCCTGCGGCGCTACGAGATTGCTGTTAACCTTGACCTCACTGAGAGACAGGTACAATGGATATATTTATATGATGGCATTATTGTCTTGAAATAGCAGGTCTTTGTAAAGGGAGATACTCATTCATCAAGTATGAATTAAGTCTGTCTGAAATATGATTGACCGATTGCGTGAAAAATTTGCCGAAAGGTAGAGCCATCTTCTCATCACTTTCTTATTTTTCCTTCAGCAATTTCGGACTAAACTTTTTTTTTTTTTTTGTTAAACACAGACCACAACTAGCTTGGTCCTTGATGGTTTTCCCAGGCCTGAGGCCCAAGCACATGCCAGATCCCAGCTCAACTCTGGGCTTTTCCTGAATCCCTTTGCAACTCTTTCTTCACATTTTCCGATGCATCCTACATATCTTGGCTGCCTGCCACCCTTTGCTTTCATTATGAGTGGCAGACAGATTCAGTCGAGAAATAGCATGTAAAAATAGTGTGGGAACAGATGGTCCATGTCCCTGTGTTTCCATGGGGAGTGCAGAGAGGGATGCACAAGGGTCACAGACTTGTGGTCCTCAGAGTTTTAACTGTCAGAAATAATGTCCAAAATCTTTTGATTTGCTGGCTGCAAAAGATTTTTCAATCATTCATGTGAGAGTGCACAATTTATTCTCAAAATCACTTCCAGGCAGTTTTATTGTATTGATTATCATTATTATCTTTTATTTATTTTTTGCAGTTTTACAATTATACACCACAATAATAAAGAGTATACAACAATGACAGACTCCCCCAATTTTAAAAAGGAATAGTGTATTTCAGAGAGAGAGAGAAAAAAATAGCAATAATAAAATATATACAGAATACAGAATATAATAGCCATTGGGCATCTTCAGGAAAGTCCCACAGGGAATTGTTTTTCAGTGCATGTCATATGTAAGTTTTGTTGAAGGCAAAATATTAGTAGCCTAATATTAGAGTCGATCTCAAAGTATATGCATCACGTTACCAACTTCCACTTTACATTTAAAAAATATAGTATATAGATTTTGTGTGGGTAAACTGCTGTGCATTGAGAAGTCATGTGAATATTGATTATAACTGTTATTCACAGGTGAAAGTGTGGTTTCAAAACAGACGAATGAAGTGGAAGAGAGTAAAAGGAGGACAGCCTGCATCTCCTCGTGACCTGGAAGCAGATGAGATGGACTCTGCTGCTTCTCCAAGCTCAGATTAACTAGAGGTTTATTCATATTTACAGTCACCCAGGCTCACCCAAGCTATACGCATGATGTCCAATTTTTCACTAGTTTCTCTACATATCCCGTTACACTGCTTCATGGACAAAAGTTTTCATGCTTCCTCTTGCTCCCCTGGCTCAGATGACTAATTATCAACAGAACTTGAATGGTTTGGAAGCACCATCCAGTTTCATTCATGAACAGATTGAGTGAAATCAGAGACCTCTAAAACCCCAATTATTCACGTGTAAAAACAATTTATATTAACTGTTCAAGCCCTGGTTTAATAGCTTTGACCTCCAGCCATGACGGCATGATGTAGGTCTGTTGTTGGAATGGGTTCACACTGATCAGAACCACCTGTGAAGCTTCACAGGCAGACTCAGGATCACGTCAAACCACCAAAGCCTCGATATCACATCTTTTTTTTACCCTAAACTGTGCTATCAAGTTTCTATTAGAATATACCTTTTTCCTTTGAGTGATGCATCTTTTTTTGTACCTTTCTTTTTACATGAAATTGATCAAACATATGTTGCATATAAAAATAAGAAAACAATAATTAATAAATATTTTAAAACAGAAGAACTGTTATTTTTTTGGTGGGGGGGGGTTCTTAAATTTTGAATGGAGGAACATAAACAAACACTTATAGCTACACTATATTGGATGTAATACATTAAACATCATGAACAAAATGAACAATTATAAAAATTATTTTATAAAACCGATAGTTCCGACTCTAAATTCTGACTGGTTGAGCTTTTTCTTTTTCCATTGTAAAAAGTTGTGACAAGTTGTTATGTTGCTTGGCACAAACTGTTACAGGTATGGCAATGGTAATGTTGTTTCTGAATGTCATTTAAAACTAATTTAAGGCAGAGTCTATTTGCACTTAGTGTAAAAAGCAACAAAAAGAGTCTTCTTTGCACTAAGTGCAATTAGTGGCAGATACTATTACACCCCTGTTAGAGTATAGGGGCATCACTGCAGCATTTATATTGTGTTTATTTAGAGTCCCAGAGACACCAACCCCTGCTCCTAGAACTAACCCTTACCTTCCTTTACAAAAATGAATCATGGTTTTTCTACAGTAACTATATACCACCATGGTATTTTGTAGTAAAATCATATTAACCACAAAATTAAACATGCTTTTTATATTAACACATTACAACATCATGGTCAACTGCTTCAATACTATGGTTTCTACCAAAATACATGGTTACTACAATATTACTACAGTAAAACCATGGTTAATTTTATCCGGATCAAATGTGTATGACTTTCTTTCTTCAGCAGAACACAAACAAATATTTTTTTTTTTGCATGTTGAGTTCAAACTGCCTCTCACGTGACATAAGCGTGTAAGCCTCCACTGCATAAATATTAATATGTAGATCCCTTATGATCAATGGTTCCTATGTACAATTATACTGTTTCCACAAAAAAAATAAAATACATTCAAACAGCTCTCCTTGTTGACCGTTCCAAGATGGTGCCACAGTTGACGAATCCAAACCAGCTGAATGAAACCAGCTGATGTATATATTTATACAATCATCTATGTATAAATATCTATGCTACTCTGTTGTAAACAACACTGCACTTCCTTATTTTTTGTATTTCACATGTCAGTTCCCACGTGAACTTGCCAACGCGCTTACGTCACGCAAGAGGCTACGTGACCTCGACCCTCGTGATTTTTAGTAAAAAACTTTTTTAAAATGTACCTATTTCTTACACCTAGAGTTTTGCTTCAGAAGACATTAATTAATCCACTGGAGTCATATGGATCATTTTTCTGATAGCTATATGTGCTTTTTGGAGCTTCAAAATGTGGCACCCATTCACTTGCATTTTATGGACCTACAGAGCTGAAATATTCTTCCAAAAATCTTTGTGTTTCGCTGAAGAAAGACAGTCATACAGATCTCGTATGGTATGAGGGTGAGTAAATGATGAGTTTTTTGGTGAACTATTACTTTAACTCACTAAACGGCTAACCCTTTAACCATTTAACGTCTCTGCCCTATAGCGAAACATTTAAATATGCTCAACTGCATTTGACCAGCAGTTGATCCCAAAGAAATGTGTCATGGCTGTCCTGAGCTTGGTCTCCTCAATGGTGGGCAGAGTAGTGTAAATAGCCTTTTATCATATTGCTGTTAAAAAATAGGAACTCAGTCTACAACACAATACAATCAATTCAGGGTGAGTTAAAACAAATGTTTTGATTACATGTGACTTATATGACTGCATTTGGAATATATTTATGATTCATGAGGGGTTGTGGATTCATAACTGTCATTAAGCATAATGATAATCTTCCAGAGTGCCCTTTTACCTCTGAACCTCATAGTGCTGAACTGTTGAAAGTTCAACGTTGGGTTCAACTACGCACTTGGCCCTAAAGTTTTAACGGAAGCATCTGGATGTGGACAAAAATCTATTTGAACCTGACCAGAACTCAGACAGGCCCACGCAGGGGCCCATCACACCAGAAATCTGGAGAGTGACCGCTGGCATAGTGCTGTGGACAGAGGGGCATAATAGGTGGGTTGGAGAGGAGAGATGACTTCTCAAGTACAGGATGCTGTTGTTGCAGGTAGCCAGTCATCCAATTTCCTGCTTCCCAAAGAAAACAGTGGTAAAGCATCCAGGGTCCAGGGACTCACAATGGTGGGCCTATACTCTGGCCAGCCGGCCAGCCATATAAAGACTTGAAAGAGGTGAGTGGCCTGTGAGGTGGACCAGTGCAGGAATAGTTCCATATACATCCAAAAAGGGGGTTAAGTCTCACAGTGCAGCTGACCCTGTACAGCTACAATCTCTCTGAGCCAGTCCTTCATTACGTACCTTGCTTTCCACCATTATGTTCACAATTATTGCTTTTTTAGTAATGACTATGAAAATAAACCATGCATATAAATCTAATTATGATATTAGAGCCCCTAATAAAAGTGCACTGCAGTGGTCCATTTACACCTGTGACATTTACTAAAATAAACACAGTAGGGGATTTATCCTTAAAGACACACACACACTCATGCTCATACACACTACTTAAACAGAACCCTACTGATTTGTTTAATTTTCATAAAAAAAAATAGCATGTTAGGTAATGTGATCTTGAGTACTCACACTCATTTGCCCGGTGACTTCATTTAGACTAGGATTCTAAAATGGAGAGAGGAAATGAGAGACAGAGAGACAGATGGTAGAAAAGTCTGGCCTACTAAACAGGGCGAGCACTCAGAGTTCAGACTGGCAGCAAACCATTATAGACAGAGGACAAAATGGGGCAGTTTCATCATTCTATGGCTCAAAAGGTTTTCCATCATTATGATGATGAATGCAGATTTAACACAGAGACATTCTTGAAATAGCTCATGATTGTAAGCTTTGTGAAAATGACCTTTCTGTAGACAGCAAAACAAAGGCGCACCAAAAACACATTTGTTTTGATATGCATCGACTTCACCCAGGTATTCAGCATTTCTCAACAAAAAAATATAATATGATTGAATTGAACAATATTTTTTATATTGATGCATATACAAAATAGTCACAAAACAGAACATTTAAATAATTAAAAAATTGTTGCTCTTTACCAAGCTATTTCTTACATTTAACTATATTTTGATTATTTCATATTTAAGTTAGATTCAAAAGCAACATTACAGTAAAGACATAAATAGAGAATGGAGACTGTAGATGTTTGGCAATGGTGTTAGAATGTATAATTTTTATAGTTCTGCCCCATGGAATTAATTTTAGGTGCATTTTTTTACCTTTATTGTAACGTGTCACTGTGTCATCCATTTAAATAATATATATATATTTTCAATTAAAAAATAAATTTAATCAATTAATGTAATAAGTCACTATGATGCCTATAACTACAATAAATAATATATAAAATGCATAACTCTAATGCCTAGAATAAAGTATTGTCAAATATATCAATTTCAAAACTGAGGAATTCAGTGCCCTGGTTCTTTTCTGACCCTGTTTGGCATGCTCATTCAGAGTTTTGTGGGGTGGGTGAGGATGTGATGGATAACCAGAGGTGTGCAGGTCAGGTCTGAGAGGTGGCTGCAGAATTAAAGCGTGACTTGCAGGCTTTGCTTAAGTGCGGTGGTCCATCTGCATGGTGTTATTTTTTACAGAGGCAACAGTCATTGTCTCTGTGAGTCTGCTGGTTTTTCCAGTTTGTGGTTACATGCTCTCTCTGTTGATTCAGGTGTCGCTGGCTCACATAATCAGCGTTGCCATGGGATCCTTAATTGTTTCCATGGTAACGCTGATCATTCCACCTTGCTGCGAGCGAACGGCACCTGATCGCCATTAGTTCCCTGGCTATATCTACATCACTCTGTTTTGTGTTTGTCGCTCGATTTTTGTTTGAGTCCTCTGCCCTAGTATATCCTGTATCGTGTTCTTTGTATCAGTTGCCAGTCTGTGCTGTGTGCGCCGGGATTGTGGTTAACTTCCAGCCTGTTGCCTTAGCTCTCTTGACGTTTCTCCTTAGTTTCCCTCAGCGATACCTCACTGTAGTGGATCTAATCCGCACACAACCACTATGCACACAAGCCTATGTACATACTTTTCTACAGAGGATTCCTCAAGGATCTACGCTACACTTCCACTATGCACACAAGCCTACGAACACACCATCCATCTCCACGTTGCAGTCAGTGCGGGTTCACCCCTGAAGCTTTACCAGCCTAGCTGTGTTTTTGTCTCCACACTTGGATCTTTTGTCTCTTCCTTTCTTCACAGAACAATTGAGCCATTATGGATACAGCAAAGAAGACTGACCTGTGGACTGCATTCGCTCAACAGGGAGTATTTTTGGGTCGCCAGCGGGACCAGATATCTACCTCCAACCGCACCATTGAAATGATGGCATCTCAGCTAACTCACATCACTGGTTCAATGACTCGCAAAACTCCGTCAGCCTCCTAACTCCGAATCCACTTCTGAGGTTCTCCCCAGCACCGGACGCTCTGAGCCCCGTGTCAATACTCCACCTCCAGTTTTCGGTGGAGCTCCTTCGAATATTCCATGGATCTGCACATGGACGAGAAGCTTCTAGGATTCTGTCCGGTTTGAATCAGGGGAACAGTTCTGTTGCGGACTATGCTATCAAGTTTGTCAGGTGAATGGAATGAGGCAGTCCATTGGAATCAGTTCCTTGTCAGATACAATCCATGATGAGATTTATACTCTGAATTTACCTTCCCTTTTGACAACTTGGTCAATCTAGTCATTAGGGTTGACCAGCGCTTTACACTTCAACGCAGCTAATGTCGCTCCTCACCTCCTAAGCCGGCTGACCGTTAACATCCTTCCACTCCTGCAGCTGGAGTTTCGGAGCCGCTACCCGAAACGGAACCCATGCAGATCGAGAGGACACACTTATGATGAGAAGAGAGATGGCACAGCATGTCCAAGGGGCTCTATCTCTACTGTACTGGTGCTGGTCACGTTGTCACCAATTGCCCAGGAAAAGCTTGTCAGTAGACAAGGGGTTAATATGAGCGCTACTCCACTGAGCAAAAACCCAGCACAACGACCTGTTCTTCTGGCTCGGCTGCAGCATGGAACAACCAGTCCTTCTGTCTCTGCCCTGGTGGAATCCGGAGTGGAGGGAAACTTCCTTGATGCTGCCACGGCTTCCAGGTGGCAGATCCTGGTGTTAAAGTTGGCCAAACCCATTACAGTGTATTCTCTCAGAGTCTCACCCCTGACCATCGTCACCCATACTACAGAGCTGCTCACCCTCATTACGGGTAACCACTCAGAACAACTCTCCTTTCTGCTGGTCCACAATCCCTCTCCACCGGTGGTACTAGGGTATCCATGGATGGTAGCACACAATCCACATTTTGGGAGAATAATACCTCTAGTATTTACATTGTACATAGGCTATCTCTCTCATCCATACTGTTGTCTTAGGACAACCTGCAAATTTACTTTTGTTTCTTTCTATACTTGCAAGAAAAGAAACTGCTGGGAAGGAGGGCAGGAAGAAATGGAGGAAATGTGTGATAGCTTCCTCACATCCTCCCAAGACACTACTTGCACTGGAGAGAGAAAAGTAGAAGAAAAATGCATGTTCAGGTGTGTGTGCTTGTGTTTATGTATGTGTGAGATTCGTCATGAAACAGCTTCTATTTAGTGGATGTGGTCAGTGAAGATCCGTGTAAAAAGCCCCTGTAATGATTAGTGATCCCCCTAGGAGAAGTAAATCTCACAGTTTCATTGCACAATCATTCAAGACAGGCCAGAGTAGTGCAGTGCAGTTTTAAATTATTCTGCCATGTTCCTTTGACAGCTCTTATAACTAAAAGGAGATAGGACATTTTGAATCTATTAAAAACAATCTATTTTGTTGTTTGGACTGACCTGATTTTGTCTCACTGAAGAAAAGAAAAAGGACAGGATCTTGCCTCAGTGCTCTGTGAATCATCTAGAATGGTAGATGTGAATGGATGATGTGAAACTCTGAAACAATTCTGTCAAATGTGGAAAATGTATGAGTACCATCTACTCTCATAACTTAAGTGGAAAAGAGTATATAACAGTATGCCAAAGAAGCTAAGTTGTTTTTAACCAGAAATATATCTATAAACCCAGTTCAAAGCTTAAAATCACTTGCCTTGACCATGCACACATGACAGCCCGTAGTGAAGCACCATAGTAGCTATCCATCAGCTGTACTTTTTCTGTCTACCTACCCCTATCTCTCTCTCAGAGGTGTCCCAGCCTCCAGACAGCCCTTCACCAAACAAAATAAGTTTTGTCTGATAGGTTCATCTGATCCCGTATTTGCCACAGCAGTTCCCTTTACAAAAAGCTTCACTTTGATGCTGCGCTGCTAAGCACTACGGGGAACAACTCTAGCTATGAACCGAGCTGAAATAGTGTGTGTAACACGTCAATGAACATTGACTGGAATTTATAGCCTCGGTTGAAGTAACCATTAGATGCACTTGTGGCCAGGCTATAAATGGATACGTCACCAGGTGTCGTCAGAAACTCTTTTTTCAGAGCGATTCTGTTTCTGTGTGTTTCACAAACCCTGTCAAAACTTTCTTTCCTCTGTTAGGAGTTAGAATCAGTTAGGCAGTGTGCAGTGAACATTGTTCTTTTTGTTCTCTTTTTTTCTTCTCTCTTCTGTTTAGAAAATATTATATATGTATATATATTTTAAAAAAAAAAAAAGAAAGAAAAAAAGAGAGAATGACTGAAAGCCGCAAACTGAAAGCGTGTTACCCTCTTCTTGCTCTATAGCTGAAGAGGGCACACATCAGTTTTTGCTCTGTTTGTTTGGGGGTAAGAGCACGCTGCTCTCGCGTTGCAGCAGGGCGGGTGTGAGCACTGCGATTTGCTTTAACAGGCAGAGTGCTTCGTGCTCGCCTCGCTTGCTTCTGGAAGTCAGCACTCACGAAAAAAAATATATATAAAGATCGATCGTGGGGCTCATGGATTTGGATTTGGCTGAGGAGCAAGAGACGGGTTGATCCCTTTCTCTCACTCTCTCCCCAAACCCAGCTAGCTGGTCCTTCACATGATCTCGAAGCGCGTTCCGACGCTTCTTCGGATCATGAGGAGGATCGCGATTCTCTTCCCGCCTCCGAGCTTTCCGTCCGCGATAAAAAAATCTACGGAGGAATTGCTCGATGTTGTTACTCAAGCGGTTGCCAGATTGGACTGGCCACGCGAAAAAGAGACACCAAACCCTCCAAATTAGGGGATAGATTTTATCTTCCAGTCTAAGAAAGGGAACGCCTCATGAGTCCCTTCCCTTCTTTGATAACCTCCATGAAGAGCTTTTTCGCTCATGGAGGAACCCTAAAAAAAATTAATAAATAAATAAATAAATTATATATATATATATATATATATATATATATATATATATATATATATATATATATATATTCTTCCCGTGTTCACATACCCTTGACGTCATTATATTTGACCATCGTGGGTGCTGAGGCACGGGGGTATTCAGTGATGCCGCTGGTCGAAGAGACGTTTGCGGGCTATCTCTCGCCGGGCTCGGCATCGTCACTTAAGAAGCCCTGTCTCCCCTCAAAGCCTTGTAGGACAACCTCCACTTTAGTGGGAAGGGCTTATCAAGCAGCAGGTCAGGCTGGTGCTGCTCTGCACACCATGCTGTTTTACAGGCGTACCAGAATGACCTCCCGGACGACCTGAGTATGGGTTCTGCGCTTGACGAGCAAGCCTCAGACCCGCCTCAGTCCTGTCTGAATGGAGGCTCAAAAGCAAAGCGTGGCGAGTCGTGCTCCTCCTCCCAGGGATTGGGGACAGTCTCGCCTCCCTCGCCAGCCCCCGAAGCAAGACCTCAGGGCTATCATTTCTAGTAAGAGAAAACCCTGATGGTCTTGCGCCTAGATTAGGGGTAGCTCCCTCGGGACGGGCGCGTGCTTCACTTCACCCCTCCCGGTACCCCCTCGAAGCCCCTCCATTCCCGCCACCTCTTGGTGTTTCGGGTTGCAGAGGCTTCCGTCAAAATTGGGTGTTTTCGCTGTTCCTGCATTTTATTCAGGACGCGAAACACCCGACAACCCCGCAACAGGAAGTGTTCAAATATAATACCCATCTCAGAGATCCTGGCAGCGTGGAAACTTCTGCCAGATATATTCTTTTCTGTGGGTCTTATAAGGGCATCAGGATTTAATTCACTCGCCGCTTTTCTGTGTTTCAACGGCGTGTTCTCACTACCGTAAACCGGATTTCTTTTTTGTAAAAACAAAAAAAAAACTCAATCTCCTGGTTAAAGGGGCCATGGTATGTGTTCCCCTTCCAGAGAGAGAGTTAGGTTATTACACTAAATACTTCCCGTTTCCCATGGAGGGTGAGGGGTGGCGTCTGGCTTAGATCTTAAAGCTTGAACTACCCGTGGGTGTTCAAGTCCAAGATGATGCCTGTCAAGACGGTCGTGTCTCAAGCCCTACAACTCGTTTGGCTGGTCACCATCGATCTTATGATGCACTTCAATACTTCATTTAGAAGTTCTGCCACAACATGGAAAGTTCCTGAGGTTCACTTCCAGGGGCGAAGTCTTCCAGGGTCAGGTTCTTTCACTCACCCTAGCCCTTTTTACCCGCACATTCACAATGCATGATGTAGCGCTGGCTCCTTGCGACTCCGGGGCATCTGCATTCTGAATTATGTAGACGACTGGCTGATCCTAGCGCAGTTCCAGGAACTGGCAGTTCAGCACAGGGACATCGTCTTAGCTCATCTGTTTCTCTGGGGTTGAGGCTCAACGCCAAGAAAGGCGTCCTCTCTCCCATTCAGAACACTGTCTATCGGGGCATCGTATGGAGTTCAATCACAATGCGGGCACAATTGTCTCCCGCTAGTATTGAGTCCATTCAGATCACCCTGAGCAAAGTCAGGCTAGGTCAAGGTTGCACTGTTATCAGTATCAACGATTTCCAGGTCTCAGGGCGAACGCGTCCACGGTGATCCCTCTGGACCTTCTGCTCATGAGACCGTTTTTGTTGTGGCCAAAAGCCAGGGGATTTCTTCCAAGGGCCAAAACCCCTAGGGGTTTCGTTCCCTTTCTATGTGGTTCAGACCCCGTTTTTCTACCTTGGGTCCCACTCTAGGTGCGTCTTGTTGTCACAGGATGCTAACGACAGATGCCTCCCTGATGGGTGGGGTAGCGGCCTTAAGTGGTCGTCCAGCTTAAGGGGATAGGAGGGTCGTCAGCTCGGTTGTCACAGTCACTGTCTCGGGTTGATGGCTGTATTTCTGGCCCTGAAATACCTCCTCCTGAGGCTGCCATGTCTTGGTGCGGGTGGACAATACAGCGGTAGCCTCTTACATAAATCATCAAGGAGACCCACGTTCTTGTCAGCTGTATTTCTGACACGTTGGGTTCTCCTTAGGGCCCAGGGCAAGCTCCTGTCACTCAGGTCAGTTATATCCCTGGATGCCCGTATATGGGAGCAGATTTACGGTCCAGACAGAAAATACCAACGGGGGAGTTAAGAACTCCACCCTAAGGTAGTAGTTGCCCAGAGTTCGCCAGCAAGGGTTTTTGCCTCTTACTGATAGCACCGCACTGGCAGAACAGGGCTTGGTTCTCGGAGCTAATCTCTTCCCTCGACGGCTCGCCTTGGGCGATTCCGAAGAGGAAGGCTCTTCTATCTCAGGCACAGGGCAATATTTCATCCCTGCCCCAAATTGTGGAATCTTTCATGTTTGGCCCCTAAGGGTACCAAATGAGGTTCACAGGGTTTTCTCTTGCGATTATCGAGACCATTTCAAGTGCTAGGGCTCCCTCCACTTGGAACTGATCTGGGTAGATTTTACAGGGCAGAAGAGGACCTCTTCGCCTCTGTTGATAGCGCAATGTCTCCTCTACTTCTCCCAGAGTCGCCCAGTCCCCCCCCCTCCCTCTCGGGAGGGGCTGAACGTAGTAACGCAAATGCGCCTGCATGAGTTTCCTTCTACTAAAGTTCTTATTACAGAACCAGCTAACTGCCAGTTTGCTTCAGTTCTGGATTTTCTGTAGAAAGAACTGTCAGCGGGCACTTGCCTCGGCACTGCCAGGTTCTATGTGGCCACTGCGGTTTGCCACGGCTTGGTGGGTGGGGTGCCCTCAAAGTGGCATCCTCATTATTGCCTGGGTCTACGAGGCGTGCGGTCAAGCTTCGCCAGTAGGTTTCAGGGCGCACTCTACCAGAGGGCTCTCCTCCTCTAAAACCTTGGCTAGAGGTCTCCCTCTGCAGCAAGTTTGTGATGCGGCAGGTTGTCCTTTCCGCACACATTCATTGGACTTTTTTGGTTTGGATGTTCTGCACTCCGGGCTCTTATGCCCTTGAGTCGACATCTCAAGCTAATGTCTGGACAAGTTTGTGATGTGGCAGGCTGGTCCTCTCCGCTCACATTCATCAGTTTTTATGACAAGTTTGTGTTGCGATACGGTTCTCTTCACACACATTCATCGAACTTTATGGGCTAGATGCTTTGCTACTCCGGACTCTTATGTCCTTGAGTCGACATCTCAGCCCATGCCTAAACAAGTTTGTGATGCGGCAGGCTGGTCCTCTCCGCTCACATTTATCAGTTTTTATGACAAGTTTGTGTTGCGATAGGGTTCTCTTCGCACACATTCATCGAACTTTATGGGTTAGATGCTTTGCTACTCCGGGCTCTTATGCCCTTGAGTCGACATCTCAGCCCATGCCTAAACAAGTTTGTGATGCGGCAGGCTGGTCCTCTCCACTCACATTCATCAGTTTTTATGACAAGTTTGTGTTGCGATCGGGTTCTCTTCGCACACATTCATTGAACTTTATGGGTTAGATGCTTTGCTACTCCGGGCTCTTATGCCCTTGAGTCGACATCTCAGCTCATGCCTGAACAAGTTTGTGATGCGGGCTGGCCCTCTCTGCACACATTCATCAAAATTTAATGGTTTAGATGTTTATGCTACTCCGGGCTCTTATGCCCTTGAGTCGACATCTCAAGCTCATGTCTGAGACCTCTCGCGTTTTTGTGAGTACACTGCACAACCGTAGGGGTCCGGACAGCCCCAAGTGCGGCGCCGTGGGTATTCCCCGTAGCACTTAGCAGCGCAGCATCAAAGTGAAGCTTTTTGTAAAGGGAAGGGCTCGGGTTACATGTGTAACCCTTGTTCCCTGAAAAAAGCGGAACGAGATGCTGCGCTGCTTTGCCGCACTGGGACGTCCCAGGACTGCTCTTCAAAAAGAAGTATCTGACGACACCTGGTGACGTATCCATTTATAGCCTGGCCACAGGTGCATCTAATGATTACATCAACCGAGGCTATAAATTCCAGTCAATGTTCATTGACGTGTTACACACACTATTTCAGCTCGGTTCACAGCTAGAGTTGTTCCCCGTAGCGCTTAGCAGCTCAGCATCTCGTTCCGCTTTTTTCAGGGAACAAGGGTTACACATGTAACCCGAGACGTTTCATGCCCAATACAATTGATCCTTGCAGTTGAAGATGCTGCCCCTGCAAGTTACCCGTCTCAATGAAACATAACCATTAGGATCTGCTTCACTGAACAATAGAGCCTTTTTCTATAGCAAGGACTGTAAGTGATCAATAAAAGTTATTGCTTCATTTTTATTGTTTCCAGTAAAAGAGGACTTGAAATCACCTGTTATGTATTTTGAGAGGCTCAAAGTTGAAGAGACACTGTATACTTGTTTCAGCATTCTTCAAATTCTTCCTCAAAATTATTGCCATTTTATTCTACATCTGGCATTTTTGAAATCACCTCTGAGACAGGGAAGTTCCATACCCGTCCAGATCAAGATTCAAGTTTTTTTAAACTTTTTTTTAACTCAAATTTCTAGTACTTTTTATTTATTTATTTTTATTTCATTTTAAAAAACAAACAAATTGTCTTTATTTCAGCTACAGTAGGCTGAAGTATGGATTTAGAATGATTAGATGATGCTTCAAATATTTCTAGAGGTGTTTCAAACATGTCTAAAATTATTTGATTCTCTCTTAAACAATTTACCTATTATACAGTCGCAAGAAAAAGTATGTGAACCCTTTTTGAATTAGTTGGTTTTCTGCATTAATTGGTCATAAAATGTGATCTCATCTTCATCAAATTCACAAGTACAGACACAATGTGCTTAAGCCAACAACACACAAACAATTATAATCTTTCATGTTTTAAGTGAACATTCCATTAAACATTCACAGTGCTGTGGAAAAAGTAAGTGAACCCTTGGATTTAATATCTGGTTGATCCTCCTTTGGCAGCAATAATCTAAACAAGTGTTTCTGATAGCTGCGGATTAGACCTGCTCAACGTTAAAATGAATTTTGGACCATTTTTCCTTCCAGAACTGCTTCAGCTCAGCCATATTCTTAGGATGTCTGGAATAAACGGCTCTCTTGAGGTCATTCCACAGCATCTCTATTAGGTTAAGATCTGGGCTATGACTGAGCTACTCAAAAAGATAGATTTTCTCACATTATCCTCTTGATAAACATGGGAATTCATTTTTTCCTTGTTAATGGAAAGTGGTCAAACAATTCAGGCACACAGCAATGTTTTTGTTTGAAAGCAATGGCTTCCTTCATGGTGTTCTGCCATGGACACCATGCCTGTTTAATGTTTTCCAAATGATAGATGAACAGAGATGTTCACCAGTTCCAATGATTCTTTCAAGTCTTTAGCTGTAACTCTAGGGTTCTTTTTGTGCATTGAGCATTTGACCTCACTGAGCATTTTGCTGTGTGCCCCTTGAATCATCTTGGCTGGATGGCCACTTCTAGGGAGAGTACCCACAGTACTATATCATCACCATTTACAGACAGTTTGTCTATACTGTGTCTATAAATTGTCTATTTATTGTCTATACTGTGGACAGATTAATATCTAAGCTCTTCGAGATAACATTGTAACCATTTCCAGCTTTATGCAAAGCAACAATTCTTGACTGTAGGTCTTCTGAGATATCTTTTTTGTGAGGCAAGGTCCACGTCAGCAGATGCTTATTGTGAATAGCAAACTAAAAATGTTTGAGTGCTTTTTATAAGTCAAAGTATCTCTAACAATCCATGTATCATTAGTTGTTTTCATATTCAATTAGGAAATAAAAATCGGAAAAAATAAAAATGATTTATTTCATTATTCGTTTACAAACCAATATATATATATATATATATATATATATATATATATATATATATATATATATATATATATATATATATATATATAAATAATTATTACAAAGGTTTCACGTTCCAAAGGCTGTAATAATTTCCCAGTAGATTGACTGACTAAAGGTGAGATTTATACAGTTGGTCAGTTTATCCTCTGGAAAGTTATTATAAACTTTGAAATGTGAAAATAAAATTTCCAGGTATTTTTATTTTTAGCCTAAAATAATTTAATACTGTACTCATATTATTGGATTTACAGTTATAATCTCACCTGTCATTAACCAATCTATCTACTGGGAACTTACTACAACCTTTGGAATGTGAAATAACATTTAGATTAATTTTAGATTGTTTTCTTGAAAATAATCAAATACTGAACTCATTATTGGACTTACTGTAAACATCTCATCTGTAGTATGTCAGTCTTTCCACTGGGAACTTACTACAACGTTTGGAATGTGAAAATAACATTTTGGTGAATCATTATTTTTTTTAAATCTAATAGGACTACTGTATTCATAGTATTGGACTTACTGTAAAAAAATCTCACTTGTAGAAGCCCAGTCAATTAACTGGCAACCTACTACAACATTTGGAATGTAAAAGTGTACTTTTAACTTTTTATGTTTAACTTGCATGTCAACTGAATGAGTGATTGGACACCGCCAGTGTTTAATAGTGAGTGGAATTTTCAGATGGTCCCTTAAGTCCGCTAAGCAATGAATGTGCATCGGAGCATTTTCAGTCATAATTCTGCAGCCACACCAACTGAAAGTTCTGAGTGCAGTATTTTATGTCTGTATATTATAGTTATATACCATTTATATTTAGAATAAATTGTAAAGAATTCAATATTAACCGAGACGAATTCATCTGAACAATTAAACAGCAGAGAACTTTCATCCTGTCTCACAGTGTTGAGAAGACGACGGTGCAGGCTGACCAATCAGAAGAATTGAAGAACCAGGTCCACCCATATGTGCGAATCAAATATTCAAGCCATATATTAGTGAAATCAAATCACACAGTTTCCCATGGCTAATGTTTCCAAGTTCCGATTTTTTTTACATTAAATCGAAATTATGAAAAATAAATCATTATTTGTTTTTTAATATTGGTTTTGCAAACAAATGATGAAATAACAAGTCATTTTTAGTTTTTCCGATTTTGAATTCTTAATTGAATATGAAATGAACGAATGACAGGATTTCTAACCCACAATTCCAATCTCATTTCACTAATTGGATGCAGGTTTGCCAACTCCTGACTTTAATTAGCATTTTATGACATCATTAGCATTGGGGTTCACATACTTTTTCAAACCTACACTGTGAACATTTGAATGATGTATTCATTATGTTCAAAAACATTACAATAATTTGTGTGTTATTAGTTAAAACAGATTGTATTTGTTCATTATTGTAATTTATACCATGGGTTTGTTAAATGCTTGATTCTGATTGGTTGGAAGGCCTTCTAAGGTGTGCAATTATTTTTCAAGTAAACGCACGGCTATGAAGTAGTTCCAGGTCTTGACCGCATAATGGTTCCATATCACTTGCCAAATTATTTCAGTTGTTCCAAAGAGCCCTACAGGCTACCACAACAAAATAACCAAATAAAACTTAGGCACTGTTTAAGTACATTAGATAAGGATGATTATAAATTATATAAGGATAATGGATAAACTCTGTCTATAATATACTATATTTATTTAATTTCGAATTAAAAGCATCCTTGTGCTCTCTCTCTCTCTCTCTCTCTCTCTCTCTCTCTCTCTCTCTCTCTCTCTCTCTCGTTCTTGTCTCACCCACACCCACCCACCCACACACACACACACACACACACACACACACACACACACACACACACACACACACATGCTTCCACAGCAAAATAACCATATAAACAAAGACATTGGTTAAAATAAATCGGTAAAGAACGTCAAACAATGTCTAATATCCTACATTTATTTCTCTCCCGTCTTCTCCCCCGCACTTAAACATGCTCACACACACACACACACACACACACACACACACACACACACACACACACACACACACACACACACACACACACACACACACACACACACACTCTACCTTGTTATTCCAATGCCGAAAAGCAGCGCATCCTCCATTGCTAGTTCTAAAGTGACATTTTTCAAACTCGCAATGAAGGCTTGAGCTGTATTAAAGCTAAATATACTTGATAAATACAACAGTTTATATTATCTAAAATATCTGTGGGACACACCCTCCCCCACCTCCTCTCTTTACACACTCCCAAACACATGGACACATGTACATGCTATGCATTATGCAGACACGTACTCGTGAGCGAAAAACAGAGCCATCATGTCAGCGCACTCCTGCATCTCAGTGGGGTTGAAATCAGTTTTTAAGGTTTATAATGGAAATACTGCTGCTAAGACGTGCTTAAACTTACATCTTGGCGATTTTGAAACGATGTTACTTCTAATGAGAGCTGCAACAAATAAAAGTAATTCCACAGGTGATCTCTCTCAGTTTCTAAGCTTCTCTCTTTCGACTGCTCAACAACAAACTCAAACACGCACAACCAAACCGCCTTATTGCTCCAATAAGTGCTACAGTAAAGCAGCGCAAGCCTCGCTATCCTCCGTTGCTTGTTCTAAAGTGACGTTTTCGAACTAGCAATGCAGGTTTGAGCTGTATCAGAGCAAGACGCTGAGTCAGTGGTGGAAGAAAGTAGTTGCACTCACAAGAGCATTTTAGGTACGAAAACCAGAAAATGTCTTTAGATAAAACCCTGAACGATGTCTTAATGTGTGGTAACACATTAATGTAATAATGCACTCCTGAGGTGTAGCATTACCACCACAGTCATTCAACGGTCCGTCGTCAATTATTCCTTACTTGATATACACAAAGCATGTATACAATTGTGTAATTTTATTTTCCATTAATGAGTGATTTTTTCAATTAATGGATTTAATTGTTGTTATTTTCTCCATACATTGCTGATTTAAGATGTTGAGAATACATAGTGGATTCTGAAAAAAGGGGGACTTTAATTTTGATGTTTACTCTTCGGTATCTGTTAGGGATTCTGTGAGATTGCGAGTGAAATGACGAACAACATTGGATCTGTGATAAAACAGATGCCATTCTCCTATCTCTTCTTTTTTCTCTTGTTTTCACAGGTAAAACACTTTAAATGGGTAGAGAAAGTTTAAAATATAATGATATTTTGAAGATTAGAGTGGATTGCGAATGTAAGTGTTAACATTTTTGAGGGGATGCTCCAGCGACCACTCACGTTATTGAATATTGTATTATCCAGTTTCATGTGACAGAATCCATATTTGTTCATGTTTTAAGGTTCATGTAAGTGGTTAAATGCCCATTTAAGGATCACTCTGTGTTGTTTTTTTTACACGCATGATAGTCACGTGATGATTCAACACTGAGTGCATACAGTGCATGATTGTAAATCCACTCTTATGAGAGAAATTTCCGAATGGTTCATACCAGCTTTAAGAGTATTGAGTGATTTAAGAAGTTGGATGATCATAAATCATTCTGTATCAAAATGTTTTAAGTTTTGAAATACCAAATTTAAATGGAATTGAAATACTGTTGTTCATAATAAATAGGTTAATTATTACAATCAGAAAACAAAGTGATTGTATTATGGGGAGTACATGATAAAAAATTTGTGTATTTGTGATGTTGAAAAGAGACACTAAGACAAATGCAAAATAATACTTTATTCATACTTTTGAAAAGCAATTGTTTACTGCCAAACCAATGCTGTAAGTAAACATATCAACAGAGGAGCTGTGATGAAATGGAAGCAATTCTCCAGTCTCTTCATTTTCTGCTGTTTTTACAGGGCAATTCTCATCTGTTCAATGAACCTCTGGCATGGGGCCGTAACAGTATTAATATTTTTATAATTTATATTTTAAGATAAACTTATACATAAATGCAGGAAATTCCAACGGGTTCACATAATGTTTCTTGCCACTGTACATCAAAGAATACTGCTGAACACTAACACAATACCAGAACTGTCCTGTTCTGTATACTGAATATATATATATATATATATATATATATATATATATATATATATATATATATATATATATATATATATTAAACCTAAGTGCTTAATGTGATTTTATTCAAGTCAAAAAAATTTATTAGCATTACTTAATCAACCTAAAACATTAGGTTACACCAGCAAATCTAATTTTAGGGCTAAGATCAGGTAGAAATAGCTTACTTTTTCCTTTCTTTTTTTACTATACAAGTTTTACTGTATTACACAGATAGTAACCTTCAATGTCTTAATTAACATCTTCAGTAGCATGATCATCTCTGAATACCATAGGCATCTCCACTCCCATAGGCATCACTTTCTTTGTTAAATCACTTTCACACACCCCTAGCAGATCAGATTTATCATTACTTTGTTGAAACAAATTACATTCCAGATATTTCTGGATGCACATATATCAGCAAAATAAGTTAATAGAAAAGGAAAGTCTGTAAAGACAAACTTTGAATGTTGGCCTAACAAAGCCTTGTCTGGGCCTCTAAAACAGTTTGTTGATGAGTGTGGAGTTTGAATTATGTGGGCCATTTCAAAAGAGATTTGAGATATGAAGGAATCTAAGCCTTGCCAGGAGGTTGCTAAGGTGTTCTGAATGGTTTCTAGGCAGTTGCTAGGATGTTCTGGCTTGAAGCTAAGTGGTTATAAGACAGATCTCATACAGACACATACAGCTTGTTCCCTTTTTTTTTTCTTTTTTTTGCAAAAAATGCACTGCATAAACCAAAATAAGGAAGACCTAGTGCCCCAAATATTTAATACTCTGTATTTTAATGGACATACCCTTCTGCTTGGATGTACAGGGTCTGGTGTGACTGTGAGCATGTGTGTCTGTGTGAATGGGCACTGCAGGACCTCTTGTTCTGGTCAGCTCACTCAACATCACTTTGCTCGCTGCATGCATGGGAACATTTCGGCAATTGGAAGAGAGCTTCATGCAAGAGCTCCATCTAAAAATAAAGCCACACGAGCTTTAAGCACATGCAATGCAGAATGTGTTTTGAAGGTCCTATATGATTGTATTACTTGTGTATATTCTTTCCCTTTAAAAGTATAGTTCAATTTCTCTCATCATTGACTCACCCTCATGCCGTCCCAGATTTTTATGACTTTCTTCTGCAGAACTCAAATGAAGATTTTTAGAAGAATATCTCTGTGGGTCCATACAATGCAAGTAAATGGTGACCAGACCGTTTGAGCTAAAAAACAAATAACATTAGAGCAGCATAAAATACATCCACAAGACTCCAGTGGTTAAGTCAATGTCTTTAGAAGCAATTTAATAGGTATGGTTAAGAAACAGATTAGTCGTTTTTTTTTACAATAAATATCCACCTTTACATTCTCAAAGTGGATATTTACAGTAAAAAAAGGATTGAAATATTGTTTTATTTCTCCAAAGTGATTGCATCGTAATCAGACAGACACGGAGAAGACATGTATTTAACCACTTGGATGACTTTTATGCTGCCTTTGTGATTTTTGGAGCTTCAAATGTCTGGTGACCATTTGCTTGCATTGTATGATCTTACAGAGCTGAAATATTATTGTAAAAACTTTCTTTGTGTTCTGCAGAAGAAAGAAAGTCCAGTTAAAATCTTGAAAATAAATACATTTTAGGATTTAGAAAATGAATATAAAAGCATTATGACATACAGTGAAAAAAAAATTCTAAATCAAATTGATCAAATTAAAGCAAATTTGTGACATTGACCATGCTAAAGCTTTTGCACTCTATGAAAGTTCAAATTTCCTTGCTTTCTATTGAAGCACACAATATGCTCTTTGGAACACTCAAGTCATGCTGGAACAGTAAGTATAACATTGGGTTTTGTCCAAACTTGTGACATCCTTGCCAGCTTTCATCTTCCCATTTAAATTTCTATAATGATAATATAATTTGTAATATAAATCAGTATAAATTTAGAAAAATGCAAAATAGAAGCATTTGCATGAGTGGTCTCAGACTTTTTAAAGTATTAACGAAAGTGAATGTAATTCATCCCCTCAACACCCACAACCATCTACCCCTCTGTCTCTCCATCTTTCATTTTCTCTAACTTATTCCTTCATCTAACCACCCCCACACTCAGACTCCATCTCCCATAAGGCCATAGGCGGGGGGCTGGGGGTTGTGATGGCTGAGCTGTGGCGTGACAGGCTGGGATTTCTAGAGTCTTAACACTGTCTTTCATCAGCATGGTGCTTCTGGGCCTGGGTTTTAGGTTTCAGTCCAAACCTGTGTCTGTGGCACGTGGGAGGAGGATTTCTAACACATGGATCCGTTTCCATCAAACAATGAAAGTCCTGTCGGTGTGTGTGCTCCCTCACCATTACAGTTTGGCTGTGATGTCACAGAGCAAAAGCCCACCCATTCTTCACAGTCTAAAACACAGACACATACACCTGCAGCCCCACAATGCCAAGCTGGCTCTAATTAACACCTGCTTTCACGAGCATGTTTCCTTCTGGCCAGGGTAAGCTGTTTGGTCTGGGCAGGATTAGCATGCGAGCAGTGATAATGCCATGCCTGTGTGTCTCGCTCACGTCTGCAGGACACTGAGCTGCAAAGAGCAGACACTCAAAGCTCATGTCTCAGACAGGAGTGGATGAAACTGTCCCTGTGGGAACAACCTGCTTGGCATGCTGCCAACCAGACAATGAACGTGCCAATGGGCTATCCACAAACGTATCCAGTTCTTTTATGAAAGAATCAAGCTTTTTCTAAACATAGCTTTTACAAGAATTGTATAAAACTCATTTCTGACTTATATCTGCTCTGTCAAAATCTGAATTATCTCATCACTAAGCTAAGCAATTTTTGTATTTTTCAAATATGAGCTGTTAGCATCTAAGACCATATCGTTAATGTTAAAACAGCATTTTACATCATGCTATCTATGATATATAAAAAAAATTAATTGAATAAATTACATAATAATAATAAACGTAACATAATAGCTGTGCTCAATAACTCTACATTATCTTGAGCAAACATAATGGCTGCTTGCTCTAATTTAAACAGCCAGCATATCTCAACGTTATTCTCATTAGTGATAATGACAACATAATCTTCACAACACAAGTATATGTTGTAATATGAAACAACATCACTTAAATTTCACTTAAGACAGCAAAAACTGAGGCCTGGGACTGTCCTGAGACTTCTTTTTGAGAAAAACATTCTTAAGTCATTTGAACAAATCTAATTAGTCTTCGGTCCTGTCCCACGAGCACACTATGTCGGCTGCTTTCTCTGGCATTAGTCAGAGACTCTCCTTTTCTGGTCAGCACCTCCTCTGATTTTAAACGGGATATCTGAGAACTTTTGGGAAAACAACAGGCATGGGTCAGAGCAGAGATGGAATATTGAATGAGTCACACTGTGGATTGCGGCCTGAAGGAAAGCAATGCAAGCCCACTGGGGGTGCAGAGAATGTGTGTGTTTGCTGCATACTGCATGGATGTATACACGTATATAGGGACTTCCCATTGTGGCTCTATTTCCATGAGTGCGCAAAGTGCAGCGCTACACGCTAAAACTCTGCGCAACGTCTTATTTAACTTTTATGAGAGCGCTAATTGTAAGCGAAATTTTTGTACCCGCAAATCACAAATGGGCGTGGTTGGGAGTGTTTGCGCTATATGTGTGCATGCGCGTAAACTGTGGGTGTATGCTATGTAAATGAAGTAGGGCAAAGCGCAATTTGCTATTTTCCCGAGAAATAGGTAATTGCGCTAAGACGTTTCAAACGCTGTATCTCAGCACAAAGTCTGAAGCCAGTTCCTGCAGTTGCTGTTCAGAGATTTCACCAGCAGGTGGTAGTAATGTCCATGTCCAAACTCTGAAAATAAAGTGGAACCTAAAATGATATTCCTGACAATAGCCGTTATATGAAACAAAAATGTTTTAGATTTGTGTTAAACTGTGTTCCAATACAATCACTATTAATACTAGCCATGATTTGTGTGTCAGTAGATGAAAATTAGTAATGATACGTGCATTCTCTATAATGTAACAGAGACTACAAATCCTGACGAGAACTACATTTCCCATGCGTATAAAAGGAGCGTGTCATTGTCATAGAAATATGCATGGCATTCAACAAATACGCAGTTAATGTATAAAAGAGGTAAATCCATATTTACATTCTTCTGATTCCTTGCAGACAGTCCATTTACACAAGCAGCTTCTTTTGGATGTGCTGTCTTTGTTTGTTTCACAGGTGCTGAACAGGGAATGGACTATATAATAGGATGCAGATGGTGGAATAACCGGAGAAGAACTTCAGATTTACATTGCACTTGACCCAGCCCATTATCCCTTTTCACGTGTAATTTTGCCAAACCCACTTGTGCCGAGACTAAATGCATGGTTACACAAAAATACCAAACTTCATGGCAATGCCCACTGACTTTGTGCTTATGAATTAAATTAAAGCATAGCGCTGCGCTTAGCGCTAGTGTTTTGAAAATAGAGCCAATGTTGTTCTTAAATATAGCTGTTTATAAGAGACTAACCCAAAATAAAATATAAAATAAAACTTGACATTAGAAGTGAAGAGATTATTTAGTCTCTTTATTAATACATTTTCCTTTTGAGGACATTCACAATTTATTTATTTATTTATTTTTGGGAGATTTAGCTAACATCTTGGAACATTTTGCACCAATTTTGATTTTCATATAAACAGAAGTATTTGGCACAGTTTATACAGGACTTTAGACTGTGAAATCATGCTTACACCATTCAGTCACAACCACAATCTGCCAATTATTGTGTAGGTCCCCCTCGTGCCACCACTATTTTTCTCACCACAATTTTACAGAGTGGTTATCTGAGTTACGCTAGACTTTGTCAGTTCGAACCTGTCTGGCCATTCTCTGTTGACCTCTCTTATCAACAAGGCATTTCCTTCCACAGAACTGCCGCTCACTGGATGTTTTTTGGCACCATTCTGAGTAAATTCTAGAAACTGTTGTGTGTGAAAATCCCAGGAGATCAGCAGTTACAGAAATACTCAAACCAGCCCATCTGACACCAACAATCATCCGTGCAATTATCTAATCAGCCAATCATATGGCTTCAGTGCATAAAATCATGCAGATACAGGCCAGGAGCTTCAGTTAATGTTCACATCAACCATCAGAATGGGGGAAAAAACTTGATCTTAGTGATTTGGAGCGTGGCATAATTGTTGGTGCCAGACGGGCTCGTTTGAGAATTATGAGTAAAAAAAAAACGTATAATAAGAATTATGAATTTTATTCTTAACTATTTATACATTATGCCTATATATAGTCTATTAATTAGTGGTGTAACAGTTACATTTTCTCATAGTTTGGTTTAAATTTTTCAGAGGTCCACTTTCTACCACATTCATTCATTGCAATATAGCTAACAGTTATGATCAGTTCTCTTGTCACTGTCAACAAATAAACACCATGAGTGTTCAACATCACACTTACCAGAGATACACTAAACACCAGAGATATATATCCAATCACTAATAAGCGTAAGAACATCTCAGCGCTTCTGAAGGATATATATAATTTTTTTTAAATTATAATTTACATATATCTCCATTGATATATTTAAACTGGTTTAACACATATTCGCGCTGATAAGTGACTTTCAAGTGAAATTGAGAGCACGCATGTTTGGTTGACAGACCACCCGTGGGCACATACTATATGAATGTGCACGCTGACTGACCGTCACTCTCATATAATATCAACTATTCTCAGATATTCTTTGTCATTTATTTAATTAGTTACATCATTTTGCAGTTTATTTCCTTCTCTGTGCTGTGATTCAGCAATAAAAAGAACTACGGTAAATACTATTGATAAACATATCTTTGATGATGAAATCATAACGTGGGCCGCATGTTGAGTAGCACTGGACTACAGCAAGGCACATAACAGCTGCAGTCCTAAGTCCTGCGACACACTACAAACTCCTTTTGATACACTGAAAACTAGCCTTTGATTTCCATAACACTGTTATAAATGAGGGGAATAAGATCTAACATGCTGTCTGCAGCCCCCGCTCCACTTGTCTCCATCCAACACACTGGACTGTGCTCCTCTGTCACCTGCTTTCATTTCAAAGACAGGAAATCTACCCTTGCAGAGATCACAGTGAAATTTGCCCAATCTGAAGAGGAAGTACAGCAGCATCCAGAAGTCCTACTCACTAGTCTGGACGGCTGGCTAAAAAGCAACTCCTGCCAGGCTATCGGCTTTCAGAGTCAGTTTTTCGGTCCATCTCTACCAGCACCCTTTATTTTGCAGAAGCCCCAAGACTCAGGCCCACTACATACTAGGGTTTAAGCCAGAGGCATCAGTCCTGATTTCTGTTTCTTGCATACCCTACTTTTTGTCTGGAACAGTGTTTTTCAACTTTTTGAGTACCCCCAACACTGCACTGTTGGGATGTCTCCCTTATTTGACACACCTAATTTAAGTCATGAAGCATTTCTCAGATCAGTTAAATCAGGTATATTAAATCAGGAAGACAAAATAATAATTAACAAGTAATTGCCATGGAATTGTTGAAGTGTAAAATCTCGATCGCTGCAGAATCCGAACTACACCACACTGGATCTGGGAGACTGACAATCCACCCACCAACAATTGATGAAACAAAGCTATTCTACTACGGTGGCAAAAAAATAAATAAAAATGAGAAGCTGGCATTGGCTTTATGGTGGACAGATGGGTTGCCAGAAATGTAATTGCCTTCCAACCGATATCGGACCATCTGGCAGTTCTAACCGTCGACGGCACAGTTTCTATCAACCTACGCCCCAACCGAGACCAGCACGGTTGCAGCCAAGAACGACTTCTATAACAAGCTCCAACACATGCTGGACACATGCCCACACTGGTACAGATAGGACTGGATGGGAAGAAACGCTGGGCAGATTTGGTCATGGTGAGATCATTGACAACTGCGCCTGCTGTCAACAATCTGGTAGTAGGTAACGGCCACATTCAGCACCCTCACAAACACAATCTTACATAGTGCAACCCATCTGGTGAAGATTCGGCCATCCTGGACTACATTATGATTAGCTCCTGATTCAAATCATCGCTCAAATATGTAAATGCACAAAGGAGACCCAATTGCGGATCTTACTACTACCTCGTTCGTGCCAAGGTACAGTTGCAATTACAACAGGCAAAAATCAAAGCACCATCACCAGCCAAACTGAACTGGGAATGTCTGAGGGACCCAGCACTCAGACCAGAATTACAAATCGCCCTATCCAACAAATTTGTAACACTCAAACCATTGGACGATGGTGATGCAGACAAAAAGCAGCTAGTGGAGCCCATTCTAGAATGCGCTTATCCTCTGTGTGGATTTCGGATGAGTGCCTGGATCTGGCAGGCAAATGTAAACTAGTCAAACACATCGACTTTGATCAGTTCCGGCGTCTGAACAAAGAGGTCAGACACAAGATGAAGGTGGAACAAGAAGCCTACTTGAATAGTGTAGCAGCAGTCCTGGAAGAAGCAGCAACCAGGCATGAGTACCAGATTCTGTATCAGATCCTCAGGAGACTGAGTGGTAAAACCAAGTTGACCAACGACAACATCAAGAAAATGGATGGCACATTCGTGAGCTCTCCTGGAGATCACCTGCAGCGGTGGAAAGAATTCTTCCAACAGCTATATAACCACAATCTGCCCCGGGAACACCGCCAGAACCGCCAACCATCGACCCACTGGAGAATCCATTCTTCGATGGTGGGCCAATGGTCAGTGAAGTGAAGAGCGTGATAAGATTGTTGAAGAACGGAAAGGCACCTGAAGTGGACCAAGTCACTGCCGAAGCAATCAAAGCCGGGGGAGACGTCCTGCTGCAATGGCTCCATGTCCTCCTGGCACACATCAGGCGCTTGGAATACGCGTTCCATCTGCGTGGAAGAAAGTCATCATCATGCCAATCCTGAAGAAAGGCGATAGCCGGGAATGCAAGAACTCACCAACTTCAACAACTAAGGATTAAAAAAAGAAGAAAACACATATTTGCGCTGATGAGTGACTCTCCAGTGAAATTGCACCTCCTTTTTCTATTAACTTGTGCACTGACTGACGTTTACTCTCATATAACGTCAACTATGTTCAGATATTCTTTGTTGTTTATTTATATATTTGTTGTTTATTTTTAGTTGCATCCTTTTGCAGTTTATTTTTCTCTCTCTAACTGTGCTGTGATTCAGCAATATAAATAACTCCCAGAAATACTATCGTTAACATAATTTGGTGATGAAATCATGATGTGGGCCACATATTAAGTAGCACTGGACTATAGTAAGGCACATAACAGCTGCAGTGCTAAACCCTGGAACACACAACAAACCCTTTTGATAAACTGCAAACTAGCCTTTGATTTCCATAACACTGTTATAATGAACTGTTGAGGGTGTTTGCAGCCCCCTCTCCACTTGTCTCCAGCCACCACACAGCCTCAGGCCCACTACATACTAAGCTTTATTCCACAGGTGTCAGTCCTGATTTTTGTTTCTTTCATAACCTAATTTTTGTATGGAACAGCTTTTTTCTAATTCTAGTAATTGAGTACCCCCTGTACTGCACAACTGGGATGTCTCCCTTATTTGACACACCCAATTTAAATCATGGAGCATCTACTAATGATCTGATCAGTTCAATCAGGTGTATTAAATCAGGGAGACACCAAAATGTGTTGTGTTGGGACCAGGATTGGGAAAAAGTGGTTTAGAACATCAGTGAGCGCTTATCCATGCACATTTTTACGCCGATTGTGGTCATTTAAACACAATAAACCACATTCATTTATTGGCCATAAATGGCTTATGAATAACCTGATCGAAACTGGTAGATTTTTCCTCACTTTCATTCCATGTACTTTGGTCTGACTCACAGTTCACAAGCTGATCCAGATTGTTCTCATACAGCGGTAGAGATTTGACCCTTGACTCGCACGGATTTGTCTATTCTCTCAATCATTTACTCCTTGCCTTTTAAAATTCACAGCACCTGGTCTGGACTTGGAATCTCATGGGATTCCTGGAGAGGTAAAAAGAAGAGGCAAGGTAAGGAACAGAGATGAGGGCCAGAACATCTCTGAGTCAATGTAACTTACAGAGTGTGAGTTTGAGAGACAAACATTTGTAACACTAAATTATTCTATAACAAATAAGCTATAGTGATAACACTTTCTCAGCATATGCTCAATACATTTCTCTTTCTTTTCCTAAATTAACTTCATCGTTTAAGAAATTTTCAACAAAAAAGGTTTTGGATATCCATTTTTTTAATCTTCTGTCTAAAGTTTTGATGACTACCAACAAATAAATATTTTATCTCCATGTTGTTGGTTAAGAGTTTGTTGGTTAATGTTTGACAATTGCAAGCAAGCACTATAGCTGGTAGCACACATTATTTTGTCATGGCTGTGATTTTGGGGGCAGCTGTAACACTATTAATGAAATATAAATTATATGACTCATTTGAAAGATGGAATCTATAAAACATGTAACAAACATCTTTTCATCAAAGTATCTATTTGTAGACCGTTCTTGATTATCAGCTGATTTTTAATAAATGGAATGTATAAAAAATTTGCTGCACTCACTTTTCTGTCCATGCAACATGGATGTGTGGAAAATTTGCCCTGAACAGAACCAAACTGCCAACACTAAATAGATTGCTTTAATTGTCTATAAGTTAATAAATTATTAATTTGAGTATTCATGTCAAGTATACATTTGACAGAAGTGGTTCTGACTGAAATGCATGTAATATACATCTCCACATAGACTTTAACACACATTATTCCTGACAGCTACAAGAAAAAAAATATTAAAGCAATGGTATTATTACTGTGATGTGTGGTCTTATTTACCATACAATAGGATAATCTAATTTATTTTTTAAGTTTTGCAATTGTCCCCAACCATAAAATCACCCCTGTAAACACTCTGATCTCTTGTAATAAACTTTACAGTATAGTAAGATTTAGTCTTTCTCTTTATAAATCTATAAATGGTGTGTTTACTTTGGCACATACAAGTGTTTTTAATACCAAAAGATGGCAGGTAGATTTATGGTAGTCTGCGAAGTATGAAGTAAAGTGTAAAACATGTAACAATTGCCCAAGGCCTCCCCTACTGAACTGCAGATTTGGTGATATTTAAAGTTTGATAATACGCTCTTTGATAGTTTAGTGTACATCTAAGCAAATGCAGCTTAACCATAATCAAACCATGAAAAATTGAGGATTATCAGCCAAATACTGCAAGTCTGTAACATCTGAAACCAGCACAGCTGCTGTGTGAGTGTGTGTGAGTTATTGCACCTGAGATGTTGTGTGCAATGGCTGCTAATGAACCAATGTGGTGCTGATAAAACAACGATGAATTCATATTTACTCAGTGCTAATCTATCAATGTTTTACATCATTTCTGCACTCTTAATAGTTAGAAATAACACTGAGGAGACTGAATAGATGAAAAAGCAGCCACATTCTCACCAATACCTAATTTTGCCCATTTTGAAGATCAGTAGATGCTTTGAAGGAAACCTGATCCACAGCAAAAACAACTATGAAGTCAGACTTTTATTTAAGGAGCTCGACTGACAATGTCTGATATCCCGAGTGCTGGTGTGGAGCAGAGGGGAGGGGGAAGGGGGGTTCTGGTTGAGGGTTGTGCTGTTATTTTCTGAATGGATGCCAGGAAAAGTTTAACGGCTGTGGAATTTGGACAGGAAAAATGCAGGCTGGAAGTTTCAGTGGAAGCAGGGATTTGTGGCTCACACATCACCTCTGTTTGTGTTCTTCTGGGTTGGCTCCACTTTGGTCATTGCTCCACTCCGCTTCTAGCAAAGAAGAGTGGCAAGCAGTTTTCCACGTATGAGTGAGGTGCCTCAGGAGTATACCTACCGGCGACATGCAGGCCAAATGCAGGCCTTTCTCGCACCACCCCTTTTATGCACACACATAAATACACAATACAGATAGTGCTAAGACTCACATACTCACAAGTTATAATTGAAAACAATACAAACTTTGTCTAATTTCCAAAAAAATCATGATACATCAAACAAAATTTAGATCCGGATCTCCAATTTGATTCAGCATGCAGCATTCCAAGAGTGCTGACATGCAATAGTTGATGCTGATTTGGCATTTCTTGGAATAATTTTCATTAGCAGTGTAAAAATAGAAAAATAAAACTAGCCATATTTTGTCTAAAATGTAAGATACTCATTATTACTTCTCATATATTGACCTGTTGTTTGAAAGCAACATTACATTCACAATCATGCTGTTGTTCTGTATAACAATATGCTGGTGCTGATATTTAGCAAAACAGTTCCAAAACATATTGTATGATTTTGCTGATAACGCTTAAAAATAAGGTTGTAACATTAGTTAATGTATTAGGTATCAAGAACTAACAATGAGCAATATAATTTCTACAGCATTTAATCTTTGTTAAGGTTGGTTAAAAAAATACAATGGTTCATTGTTAGTTAATGTTACTTCATGGTGCATTAACAAAATGTAGTTTTGGAGTACTAGATGTTATAATTAACATTAACCAAGATACATAAATGCTATACAAGTATTGTTTATTGTTAATTCATGTTAACTAATGTTAACAAATGGAACCTTATTGTAAAGTGTTGCCATATTGTTTGATTAACACATTCCTCCATTGTCTTCAGAGAATGTTAGTGAAAACATGCATTTTGAACTTGGCCGTTGAACTCAAAGTTTCAGAAAAATAGTCCTACAAGAAGAGACAAATCTGAGCTGACATTATGCTTAAAATATGCATAAAGCTCCAAAACATCTATAGAAAAACATATTGGTTCTCTCTCTCTCTTTGATTTCTACCACATTAATGTTTCCATTCTGTACATGACCTCAAACATGGTTACTATGTGCTAACTTGTGTTTGTGGGCTAAAACAGTTATGCCAATAAGAAGCTACATTTGATATGTGGATAATATACTCTTCCCACAAATTATATTATTTTGATAGTTGTATCATATTGCTTCCATTTCTTCTTTAATTTCAAATCAAGAATTGTCCCCAGATGTAGGAAAATTTGGAATATTTTCAAAGTAATATCTTGCTCTTTGAAACTTGTATATCACCATACTCCATATGTTTCTCAGTCAGGTATCGGTCCCCATGGACAAAGACTCAAAGAAGAGCTGTTTATGAGAAAAGGGAAGCTTGTATCACTGAAATGAGATGTCTATAGTCCCTGTCAACAATAATCACCCTGGCTCCCTATTCCTCAACCCACACATTCCCTCTCTGACTCACCACACGGGCCCAGGGTCCTCATCACACTCACTATCCAAGACAATCCAATAGACTATAATTTTCTTTAGATCAGGGAATTTACATTTTTTCAACGCCTAGTACCAATTATGACGATCCCCTTGCAAAGGAACCCCTTCCTAATACCATTTATGCTGAGTGTGAAAAGTAAGTGTAGTAAGTATTATATTATAAATTAAACCAAGTAATCCTCTAAAGAATTTTGAATCAACAAAACCTACCTTCCTACCCTAATCCTTAAACCTAACTGATAGTCCCCTAAAAAGCAAATTAAATAAAAAATGCCAGCCTGATCTCATGGAATTTACATAAAAACGGCAACGTTTTTGCAAACCAAAATTACATACATCATTAAACGTTTGTCTGCAGTTTCCCAGTGAAATATCCAGCGGGGTGCACCCAAATCGCGTAAACTGATGTTGTAACACGTTTTTTAGTGAGTAAAACGAACCCCCTAACCTAAAACTTTAACCTAAACCTAACCAAAAGTGTCATAAAAGATAAATGAGAGGAAGGAAAAACAGACATCCCAAACCAAAACCTAATTGAGTGTTTTAAAAGCAAATTCGATATGGAAAGCACATTTACTGAAGAAACCATGTCATATCACACAACTTCAATGGTACTTTCGCCTTCCAGCATCCTTGGCTGGGATCGAAGATCGGTGTCCAAGTCCAAAGTAAAACGTGAGCTACCGTGGGAGTTAATCACATTGGAATGTGCAAATGTAAGTTGGTCTGCAAATTTTTCAAATAATGTGTTATTGCACTGTTTCTCAATCCTTTTCTGGAGTACCACTAACACTATACATATTGTGAGTCTCCTTTATCCAACACACCTGATTATACTTACTGTAAAAAAAAATATATGTAAAATTCACGGTAAATTACCAGCAGCTGTTTTGTTGGGATTTACCATGAAAAATGTGGTTACCATGTTTCAGGCTTTACGGGATGTAATTTTGATGCTTGTATATTCTACGGTGCATTACCATTTATATTATTAAATGATAAACGTATTAACCTTCTGAAACTGTAAAAGTCTATGTGGCAGGGTGGAGGGCGGGGCCGGGTCGTGAGTCTACACAACCGGTCCCTTATCAGGCTAATCAAGCCTCTGAGAGGGATAAAGGCCGAATGCGGAGGATTGTGCGGGAGAGAGAGATCGTTTACGGACATGTCCGTCATGTGTTTGTGTTTGTCTTTTCTTTAAGTTAAATCATTAAAATATTATTTATGTTGTCAAACCAGTTCTCGCCTCCTCCTTTCCATTGAACTGCGTTACAGTCTACTTTTCAGTATATAATGTATTGTTATTCACCGTAGTAATTACATAAGGGTACAAAATGACATGAAGTTCATCAATAGTGGCCTTTCCAGGAGCAATGACCAATAAACATATTAAAAATAAGAAGAAACATAACTATTCCCATAAAATATAATGAGTCATGCAAAATTATAATAATATATAATAATAATAATTTAACGTAAAAAGTACATTCACTCTTGTTAAAAATAATCATTTTACATCTAAATGTTTCTTGTTATTTCTACATTACTTCATGTAATGACTTTTTATATACATTACAACTTTTTACCGTATACATTTTAAGGTAACTACCTGTTAAACAATTGACGTTTTTTACTGTAGCATTTTTACAGTCTTTTACCATTAGAATAACAGACATTTTTTACAGTGCTGATCAGATCATTAGTAGAATGAGTTGAGTATGTCAAATAAGGGAGGCGTTTAAAATGCATAATTTTAGTAGTACTCTAGGACAGGAATGAGAAACACTGAATTAGATTAAATGTGTTTTGATTAGTGTTGTCAGTTGTAAAAAAAAGTGTTTAGGCGTGATTAATCGAATATTTTTTTTTGCTAATTGCAATTAATCGCATATTTTGACAGTGTTGAAATTTTACACTATATATACTTATTTTCCAGTCAAAATGCATTTATTTCTATATTTATATATGGGGGCTAGTTCTTTCAATTAGACAAACATGTATTTATAGTGTCAAATTACTAACACTTTCAAAATATGCGATTAATTGCGATATACTAAAACAATTATACCATTAATCACAATATGTCAAACAAGTCATGTACATATTATTTTCCAAAGATCTAGGTATAGTACGAGATTCTATAAGAACAGGTTGAAAAATATTACAATTACAACAAAATATTAAAATATTGTTTGGAAAACATTTTTTTTCTCTTAAATTTCCCCTTGGGGTCCATGGACCACATTTTGAAAACCTCTGCTCTAGATCATGGGAAGTAAAAAAACTTGAACAAACCCACAAGTGTTAAAGTGAGGTTGCCCTTCTCAGCATTTGTTCATTTTATAGAGAGAAACTTTGTCAGTCAAACTTTTGTTGGTTTTAAGTCCAGGCTGCTCTTCTTAGTGAGTGCAATTGGCCATGTGTAATGGCTTTGCGATCGGTTCTTCTACTCATTTATGTGATGGAAGCTCGTAAAGGTAAGGTCATCAGCCAAACTCAATGATCAGCTCTGGTTTGAGAGGTGTTAGATTAAATGCTATGGGCAGTAACATAAACAGACAGTGGAGGAAATGTTTATGGACAAATGTCCTTATGTGGAGGGACCAAAGCACACATAAAACCCTGCTGTATTTCCATTAGAGTGAATGGCCTCTGTAAAGCTTACACTTTTACTGCGGAAAACCCCTGGCCAAGTAGGTAGTACAACTTTTGACAATAGTGCAGTGTATAAGAAACAAACTTCTAGCACCACAGTCTTCCCTAAACAAACAAACAAACAAACAAAACCAAAAAACTAGGACCTCATGAACTCAACTACAGAACAAGTTGACTTGATTCTGGGTGTAATCTCACCAAGAAAATCATGATCATTTTAATGAAAAGAGATAATTCTATGGAAAAGAGAACAAACAAGATAAGGAAAAGTACAAAAATAATAAGTGCACTGTAAGTCGCTTTGGATAAAAGCGTCTGCCAAATGCATAAATGTAAATGTAAATGTAAAAAAATCTCTCACTCTAAACAAAGGCCATAGTAATAATACAAATTGAAAATAGGTGAAAAACAAAGTCCCATTTCCAGCTGGAAAGCTGTTTGCGGTTGAATCAAGTGGGAAAGGCAGTGTTTTTGTTCTCTGATATCGATCTACTTCACCAGTATGTCGGAACAGAGAAATGCTGTAATCAGTCTTCCAGCTCATTGCCAAATGAAAGGGGTACCAACTATCAGAACGGTAAAACATCCGTGTTCTGTGCCAACACTTCATCAAGTGAGAAATCTTAGCCCTCATGTTCTGATGAGATTGACTTAAGTGATTTTATATTTGGGTTCCCATAGACACCAATGATGTACAAATGTATTTCTGAGTAGTTTGAATTTAACCTCTCATTTCAATTTCAAATTATTTTAAGTTCCTCAGGCCTAATCAAAACCCAGTAGACAGATATTATGGAAGCTTTAAAAAGTTATAAACAAAGTTGTAAAAAAAAAGAAAAGGAAAAAAAGTCTTTCAGTTTCGGAAAAACGTGAGGGTGAGTAAATGATGACAAAAGTTTCATTTTTGGGTGAACTAGCCCTTTTAGTATATATTTCAGGCTATTAAATTGGCCTGGGTGTCTCTTAGATGGCAAACACAACATGCAGATTTAAAAGTACCTGCAAAAGGCAAAGAGGAAATTGCTCATTTTAACAATGATATAAGACATGAAGTACTCATTCATGTCATTTTATTCTAAAGTAGTTCCATACTCACTACTGTGCCAAAAGCACAAAGCCCTGCTGTACCACTCATGGGCCTCTGCGGTCACCTGTGCATGATAGGGCTTTCCCAGGAGAGAGGCAGGGGGTCTTGGGGAGTTGCGCTGGACAACCAGGGATTTTGGCAACCTGTAGCTGAGCTCCCAGGCAAGGCTGGGCTGGAATAACGTGGCCTATTTATTCAGCTGGTTCAGGGGAAAGAGGATGTGTTCAGGGCCTCATTAATCACGGGTGCTTCGGAAGAGATAAACAGCCAGGACCCAGTGGGGGTGCTGACGCTCAAGGTTTGTTGGGGCAGGAGAGAGTGGGGGTCTGTCCTCACAACAGGGGGGTACGTCTGAACACTTGCTGTAGAATCATACTAATCAGCTTTGGGCCTGCGTTTTAATGACATGCAAAATTATACAATTTATTTTCTACTATTATTTTTTTCTTGTACAAACTAATAAATACACATACAAATATAAATTGTATTTTCTTGTTCACCATTATAAATTAAAGGAATATTCCAGGTTTAACAAACGTTAAGCTCAAACCACCATCATTTGTGGCATAGTGTTTATTCAAATTAATTTGGATATTATAAAATTTAAAGCTTCACATTCCTGTCTGTTTAACCCTCCAAGTATTGCTCCATTCACTTCCATTGAAGGTTTATCACTGTAACCTCAATTTTAAGAGGGACAAGTAGAAATTTTTCTGGTAATCAACATTATGACACAAATGCTGTCTATTGAGCTTAAAGATGAAGTAATTTTTTCCCCTAAGTAACCTTATAAAAAATGTTTTAATCTACATGGAGAGGGTCTGCACATGGGGTGGCTGCAATGTTAGAATCACATGGCCAGCAGAATACTACTCGCTTAATCTCAGAAACCGTCCTGTTATTTGACACTTTCACGCATTGATTAAATTAATCATTGCCGACTGCGAATACAACATTTTTACAATGCATCTGAAACTGAAAACTATTGATTTTAATGATGCTGCATCCAAGCCGCTAGGTATCAGTGTAAGTCCAAAACGACACAAAGACACAAGGGAATATTCCTTTAACTTACATATAATATATTTGTGGCAGTTTATAATGTATATCTGAAAATACTTATTTAATGTTTGGTGTAATTGTAATGTGTTTTTTGAGCTTTAACATGACATCAGACTACTTGTAATCAAACAGCATAACAATGTTATGTGAATGTGGAAGATCACATTTTTAACTTCTCAAAGAGCCACTTTTTAAAAATGCATAAAAACACCAATTGATGTTGTAAATACACTGGTGCAGAAGAAAAGGTGTTAGATCCATAGTCCACTGTCAACAAAACAACAAAATGTGTGAAACGTTAACATTGTGCATTATACTGTAAGTGCTAAAACTCTAAATTACCATAATTACTAGAAGACTTACTCAATAATTGTGCAATATGTAACAATTTTCATGTAATATTCACCTTTTTTTGCGTATGTGTGAATGATCCCTTCCCGGACTTCCTAGGTTGCATATTAAAGCCTGTAGACTGATTTTCTCGTGAAGTGAGTGGGTCGCTTTTGCTCGGAAAATCCAAAAGATGTGATGTTATGCACACTTCCGAGAGCCTTGCCTCAGTGCTTCTGCTATTCAACAGTGACAACAAACTGCAACACTGGGTAACATTATCTTAGAGATGGAATATAGCAAACATCCAGCTCCCAGCACAACACCGACTCCTACACAAGAAAATTGAGAAATTGGACTGATGTAGAAAGGAAGTCTCACCTTACAGGTAAAAGAGCCAATAACATTTGAGATACAGACATGGCATGTCAATCAGCTCGAGCACAATTAATTGATGTCAGATTTTATAGCTGATTTTTATATATTTTCTTTGATCGTGATTGGTGATTTTGGTATTCCCCCATTCAAGAAGATAGGAGCTACACTTTCATAACTGAATTAGCTTCCCGAGACCATTCTAAAGATTGCCGCCAGTGGACTGACTTTCTTAGAAAGACTTTGTATTTGCTTCATCATTTGCTCTTTTTGCCCTCTGTGTTCTAAAGTATCTCGTTACTGTTTTGCTGAGTCGGAAACCACTCTAAATTTTTTAATGTGCTGTCCTTATTACAGTTTTTTTTAACGATTTATTGAAAAGAACCAACTCAATAGAGTGATTCATTTACAAACCGGCATCTCTGGTTCTTATTCTTGAAAGCTGAATGAATATATTAGAGGGCACCTATTATGGCATATAAAATGTTCCTAATATTGTTTTGGGAGTCCCCAACAACAGTTTTACATGCATGCAATGACAAAAAACACTTTTGTTGTCTTATAATATGCATTTATGTTTACCTGATTTGCTCACCGACTCTCAAATGATTCGTTCAACGACTCATTTTTCCAAACCCCTCCTTTGCGTGACGCTAATCTGCGGTGATTGGTCAGATGACCCAGTCAGTTGTGATTGGTATACTCTGTGCAGAGATTGTCGGAAACGGAATGCCCATCACCGCTTTGTAGTAAAAAAATCTAAATCAGAGAAGGAATTTGAGTTGACTTATGTTAGCGATCATAGCCCAAAGTTCGGTGGTAAACACCCAATCAGTTATTGTTTGCGTTAGCCCAATGCATAAACATATTGGTAAAGCACTGCATTACTACAAGTTATTGCTCTATTCTTTATGACAACTCCAATAACATCGACAAACATTTCACATATTTAAAAAAAATTGACATTGGAGACCTAGAAGCTGCGCTGAGCTTAACTTACACAACACACACAAATACATATTAAGCATGCTAAAAAACACAGAAAAGCAACAATTATTAATAATACTTACAGGTTGTGATTCGGAGGAGGAAGCTGATCCAAATAAACTTGGTACTGAACCTTCCTTCAGTATCAACCGGCTCGCGAATCCACACTTGAAAGCATTCATGTTCATAAAGCAATCGTCATTAAAATGACGCGAACACAGCACAAGGTTCGGGCTATACTTGTGTGGTATAGTTGTAAATATAAACTCTAGCCACTGATTCTTCACATGCTCGTCCCTGGGCAGTGAAAAAATGTCGCTTTTGATATGCACTTCAGAACACTGCGTCTTGTTGTCGACATGTTTTCAAGTTTTCCCTGGTGTCTGCACGCGCAATGAGTGGGCGCGGCCAATTTGATAATTTTTCGTCTTGACGTCACAACGAAAAGGAAAATGACTCATTGGAAAAAACGATTCATTAAATTGACTCAGAGTCGACTCCTACTTTTGAGAGACAATAACTTTTTTTACGGTGAACTTTCATATATAAAATCTGCAGGATGTTTTTGTTCACTTAAATCTATGTTACACACTACATGAAAGGTAATTTTCAAAATTCCATAATAGGTGCCCTTTAAAAATTTATTAAAGAAATTACTTTTGAATTACTTAATTAATTTAATTAATTATTTATATTTATATAATTGTAATACTAAAAGATAATTTGGATTACATAGAGAGTCAGAGACCACTTCTAAGACCTGAGTTAAACAAAAGCTACCAGGGTCATCTGCACATGTGACAACACACAAGACAGGAAAACACAAGCACTGTCAAAATATGATTACTTGTACTTCAGAGATATTCAGTGACAAAGGGAAATATTCTACAAAATACAAAAATTATTAACACTACACATATTTTACCCCTTTTGTCTATAACAGGGATTTTTGTTTGATTCTAACTCACACCAGCCCTTTCTTCAACATACTTGCAATGGATTGCACAATGACTTCCACAGAACAAACTTATTTTAAAGTCTTATTTGAAAACAGGAATGTTCCATAGACACACCAGCAAACAGGCAAGGGAAAAAATAGAGAATCTGTCATCTACTGCAGCCACCCAGCCAAACGGGTGTTATTCTACACTTCCAGATGGTCTCCTGGCTTCTCTTTTCCTCAACAACAGAAAATAAAATGCTGTTGAAATCCAAGTCCATTCCGAAAAGACTTATTATTATTACCTGCCAACCTTCGGGGCTTCTTGTATGGCCCATGTGGTTTACTACAGGCTGGCTTTCACTCATCTTCACCAGGGGTGTATGGCAGAAGGGAAATAAAGAACTGAGGGCAAATGAAACCGATGGATAGGTAGAAAAAAAATGAAGAGATGATGAGTGTAGATGCATGCTGGGAGAAAAGATCTAAGGTCTAATGACTGATCTACAGACCTGAGCGACCCTTTTAAATGTTTAGAACCTGGTGAATGTGTTAAAGATATTACATTTCCTTGTTTAGGTCAGATTCGTTTGAATGTTTATACAAGATTATTATTCAGTAAAGGTATGCCTGGATGTGTGTCTCTGTGTACATTCAGAGCATGAGGTCTAATTGGTTTTGAACATTCTGGAAAGAACAAGACATTACCAGTTTTCCATGGGTTGCTCCCATTCACACTTACAAATTGGCATATGATGTTAGGGGCGCAGGCACGTCCACTCTAATTAAACTTTCTCTCTCTTACTTTCCCTCTTACCCATGTTCTTTGCTTCTCACTTACTCTCTCACATATTCTTTTTTTCTCTCTCTCTCTCAATAAAAGCACTCTTTTGCATTTATATATATGCCTAAATACATAAATACACTCACATTTTCACGATTTATATCAATACATTCATGCATAAATTATACATAAACTATGGCTATAATGGGTGTAAATATTGAAAGTTGACTAACTGTTTTGTGCTTTGAGACACTTTTATTCTAAAATTGGAGCAATTATTATCATTCACCTACAGAAATGTTGGGAGAAATATTGAAAATGAATGTTTGTCCTGCCATCTACTGGAGAATTTGCATAATCCAACACAATTACTGAAGGAGCAAATTTACTAAATGACTATGATAAAGAAAAATGTATCCCTATTATACAATTCCAGATATGCCTGAAAATATATTTATATTTGTAATTGCTGAACATGAACATTATGCCCGAGGTTCAGCTTAATAAACCACATTCTCTGTGGTTACAAATGGACTAAATTACAGAAAATTATTTTATAACTGAATTTTTTTTTTTTATAATAATACTAATAAAACACAAGCTTCGCTACAAAAAAGTATGAGCATCCTGCCTTATTGACCTTGCAGTAATCATTTTCGTCAAGTTTGAAATACAGATATGTTCATCATGGACAAAATATCCCAGAAATGACCACAAGGTGGCATGTTCTACCACAACATTAAACATGGCGGTTGGAAAGCGAAAGGTCAGTGTGCCCACATTTACGGTGTTTGATTACAGTCGTCTCAGAACTCTGAACAACTCTGCTATGTCAGTCTACAAAATCGTAGTACTGCTGTTTCAACACAACAATGCATTGATATTATGTATATTTACAGTTAGTATGTATTTATCAGACATTTTCATACAAAACAACTTACAGTGCATTCAATGTATACATTTGATCAGTTCTTGTTGTAACCTTTTATAATGGATAAGTTTTAATCCACACAATACAGGTTACTTCTTTCCTCTTTTTACTCTAATTTGGAACAGCAACACAAACACACAGTAACGTGTTGACCTTAAATGAACAGAAACACTAATTGTTACAGTTCCCTGGGGATTGAACACATGCCTGTGGCTTTGTTAGCACCATATTCTACCAGTTCTCTACTAGTGGAGCTACAGAAACAGAACCATACTGTTCAATTATGTAATCAAATCACCAACAGATAACCAACATGGATGTATGAAGTATGGAAACTGATGTGTTTCTCTTGGTTTTATAAACACGTATAAGGAAAGCTTTAGATAGAAGATAGAAGCTTTACCAAAAACCCACTGAGCTCAGAAAATTTTTTATCTCCAACTAACAGGCCTCTGGATTTATTTCATTGGGTTCTGTTGTTGAGAGATAGAGCCATAAACTTTATCAAGCATTTTTGCTGAATGAACCCATCTGTTCCTACTGACATCCACTGACACGTGAATGTATACAAGAGTGAGACAGCTTGGGCCTGGAGAGTGATGATGATGTGGGTACATAACTGTTTGTTCACTCTAATGTTTGCTCAATGACATGAGCGTAATGGCGTATTTTGCCACCAGTATGCATTAGAGGGCTTGTACTGACTTTCACCATACCAGTCGCAGGATGCTCGGTTATATGTAACAGGAGATGCTTCCAGATTGCCCAGGGCTGAATGAGACATGATAGCCTCAATGAAAGATGATGTGCCCAGCTATTCTTTTCAGGGCATGCAGGGTAACAAAACTGAGACTGACCTTGGTACTTTGTCCCAAATGAGCAGAATGACACAATAATATAACAAGCATTGAAATCAACTTGGATTGAGAGATATTGCAAGTCTATTTGTAAAGAGAAAACAGTTGTTATAAATCAGAGAACTTTGAATAATCTTTTCCATCCATTTGATGTTTTCTGTACATACCTGTATCTATTTGGCTTTACAATGTTAAAATTTGAGTGTGCCAAGAATCAGGGACATTACTTATAGGAGCAATTCCTCATGGTGAAATTAATCCTACCTCTGGAATTCTACCATGGACTATGATGCTCTACACAAACAGGTTCTCCAAAGGGCTTAAATAACAAATGGCTAAGTGACTTGTTTTGAATCTCCAGTTATTATGCTATAGCGTAATTGAATAGCTGGGTTAAAAATCTTCCTGCTGCTAGTCAGCCACACCCATTCACACATGCTACAAACATCTTTGGCTGAAATATTTATGGAGGCACCTTAAAAAAATGCATTGTATGAGGTCCAAGATTGATTTAAGGCCATCATCGATGGTTTGCAACTCAAATAGGGCAAAGCAGGTGAACATAGCAGGTGCTGTTTGAGAGATATGCTGGCTAAATTAAGCAGATATCATACAGTATGCCCACTGGTATAAATCAACCGAATCATCACCTTCTGAAGATCAGAGAGATCAAAGTGGGATGGCATACACTGTTCCTCATTTAACCCAGGATGATTTCAGATCCTCACTCCACAGGGGTCATTGTAAGGTTTAGCATCCGATACCATTCTTTGAAATGTACGCAGAGAGAAGTAGTCACCCCTTTTTACTCCATGTAATGAGATTCCCAGCTAATCAGTGACTTTCCTGCGTTATCTCAGCCATCAGGATACTAGGGAGGATGTGTAACCGAGACAAGGGTTGATGTCATAGCGTGATGGATAAGGTGGAGATTTGGGGGGGTGATGAGACAGTTTTGATATATATACAAGCCCTTTCGATATTAACCCTTTAATTAAGGATTATTATTATGGTCAGATTATTGTGAAATTGCAAAGGAAAGTGGATGTACCTGAATTCTTAAAATATGGGTGCTCTGTATGCTCATGTGTGTCGTCTTTCTGTGTGTTTGTGTGTGTGTGTGTGTGTGTGTGTGTGCATGCGTGCCTGCGCACATGCGTGCACACATTTGTGTGTCTGTGTGTGTGTGTGTGTGTGTGTGTGTGTGTTGCGTGGGGAGTGTACTGATAGCTGTAGAGTGAGGTTTTGGGAAGGTGAGAAAACATGATGGTGTGTGCTCATCTAATGATCTAAATTGAAGTAGATGAGGCTGTCTCACTCACTCTGAGTGGAGGTGTCTTTTACACTAGTCCTCTTTGCAGAATGAATGGAAAAATGAGCTCATGCCTTCAAATACCACTGACTTCATTCACTGACATTAGGCAGAGGTCTGAGATCAGTCACTGGCTACCTGCTATACTCCTGGGATGGAGGGTAAAGTTAATTTAAAATAGCACTACTTGGCACAACACTTAAAGTGATAGTTCACCCAAAAATGAAAATTGGCTCATTGTTTACTCACCCTCATGAGCATCCCAGATGTGTATGACTTTCTTAACTCCTGAACACAAATGGAGATTTTTAGAAAAATATCTCAGCTCTGTAGGTCCTCAAAATGCATAAGGTGGCCAGGACTTTGAATGTCAAAAAAACATATAAGGCAGCATAAAAGTAATCCGTAAGACTCCAGTGGTTAAATCTATATATTCAGAAGTGATATAATGGGTGTGGGTGAGAAAAATACCAATATTTAAGTCCTTTTTTAACTATTCAATCTATAAAAAATTGGTAATCTGCAACTATTTCTACCCAATCTAACCCTTGAAATTTGTTTTGTTGGTGTAACCTAATGTAGTCAGGTTAATTTATTGATGTTAAATTATTTTAGTAATGCTACCACATGAAGCACATTTTTTTTAGCTTAACATTATTGTTTTATCAGCATATGGACAAAACTATTACAGGAAAACTGTAATCCCAGATCAGTTAGAATAAATATATTAACGTGAGTCAGAACAGGCTTAGGGGATGTGCCAAGTTTGGCAGATACAGCTTGAAAGCTCTAGGATGAATTACAGTGTACAATTTTTGAAAACCCCTAAGCAATGTAAAAAAAAAAACACTTTACATTTTTGTTTGTGTCATCTTACACTGACACCTAGGGGCCTGGATGCAGCATCATTCAAACAAAAAAAAGTCTTCAGTTACAGATGCCATTGTAAAACTTCACATTCAGACATGATTACTTTAATCAGTGAGTGAAAGTGTCCAATAACAGGATGGCTACTGAGATTAAGTGAGTAGAATTTAACTGTTCATGTGACCCTAAAATGGCAGACCCCATGTGCGGACCCTCTCCATGTAGACTAAAACAGCATTTATATGGTTACTGATAATACTGGAGACTTCAACTCATGTAATTGCTCATGATTTTATACAAATGGTTCAAAATTACTATTAATTTATTTAGGAGTAAAACATTTGAATGAGGAAAACAATTACTGAGTGATGAATTAACAAGTTAACCTCACAATTATCAAATTAAAGTGATAACACTGTATGAACAGTTGGTTCATTTTTACACATGGTTCAATACTCGGTCTGTTTAATGTTAAAATGTTGAGCTCTTTCCTTTGTCAAACACTGACCGGTCACCTGTTTCTACAGTGAATGTGAGCCATCACTCCATGTGGACACATTTAATTAAAGAGGACTGCAGGAACTATTGAGGCATTTTTAGCCTTCAATGCCTCCCATAAACAAATGCCACTGTATTCAAACACAGGTCCCACATGCCAGACATGCAGATTCCAGCTGCCTTTCATGAACAGAGCACAAGGCAAGCCTGCGTTTTACGTAGTAAAACTTTCACACCATTCACCATTCCTTAAATTTAAATCCTCCATCATAAATTGACAGGGTTTAGAGAAGTTATTGCCAACTCCTAAAACATATGTGTAGCCCATGAACCTTTGTTAATCAACATCAAGATTTTAGATTAAAATGTAAATGAATATATAAAGGAAAGTGAATATTTGATCACCATTCCTTTTTGAAGGAATAGTTCACCCAAAACATGAAAAGTCTCTCATCATTTACTCAACCTCATGCCATCCCAGATGTGTATGATTTTCTTTCTTCTGCTGAACACAAACAAAGATTTTTAGAAGTATATCTCAGCTCTGAAGGTCCATACAATGCAAGTGAATGGTGAACAAAACTTTGAAGCTCACATAAAGGCAGCATAAAAGTAATCCATAAAATTCACTTTTTTTAATACATGTCTTCTTACATAAGCAATCTAAAATACTCTAAAATATATGTCTTTTTTTCTCTGTACCTCTTGCAATAGCAGTCTATAGGCACGTTCATAAGCTCGGTTACACTTCCTAGTGCTTGAAGCATGCGCAGAGTGCTAGATAGCCCTAGGAAGTGTAATCGAGCTTGGAATCACGGTCGTCAATTAGATGGCTGTTGTCAATATTTATTGTGTAAAAGGGGTTATATTTTGGTCTGTTCTCACACAAAACTGATTAGATCGCTTCAGATTTACTTGCAGTGTGATTCAAAAGTGTTAAAAAAATCTGTTGGAATACATCTGTGACCCACCCACCACACACACACAAGACGAGACAGTCACAATGAGAATCAAAACTGCTTTATTTGCAAAAAGCAGGCGAAGGTACAGTGGGGAAAATCCAGATGGAGAATGGTTGAGGAAAGCGTAGGGTCGAGAGCCGGGGAATCAAGATATAAACAAGGGGGCAAATCCGGGAGAGAGAAGTCAAAGGGAGCGTGAGGTCGAAGCCGGGGAATCAATATACAAACAAGACAAGCGAGAGGAAAAGACAGGGGAACAAGGGGGGCTGGCAAGCTAAGGGGTAATCGAGAGGAGTACAAAACTAGACGAGACTAGCGGGGGTGAAGATGCGGGGTAAACTAGAACAACAACCAACCCCCGTGAAACGGATGTGCTGTGGTATTTATAGGGGAAGGTGCAGGTGTAAACAATGAAAGGTGATGAGACGAGTGCAGGTGAAACGAATAAAGGGGTGATTGAGACGAGTGCAGGTGGTCATAATGTTCTGGCCATAGGAGTGTGCATGAGAGCCCGAGGGGGGAGATAGCGTAGGAGCAGGAGAGCTCGAGGGAGCAAAACGAGCGTGAGAGCTCGGGGGAAGAGATAGCGTACGAGCATGTGAGCTCGAGGGAGCAAAACGAGCGTGCGAGCTCGAGGGAGCAAAACGAGCGTGGAAGCTCGAGGGGGCGGAACGAGCGTGTGAGCTCGAGGGAGCAGAACGAGCGTGTGAGCTCGAGGGAGGGAAGTGAGCGTGTGAGCTCGAGGGAGCAGAACGAGCGTGTGAGCTCGAGGGAGGGAAGCGAGCGTGTAAGCTCGTGGAGGGAGTGTGTGCGTGCGACGAAAGCGGGGATGGGGCAGAGGAGCGGGGTTCGTGACAGTACTCCCCCCTCTATAACGGACGGCTCCTGATGGCCGCGCTTCGTAGCAAGGAGCGCGACCTCTGAGAAGTGGTGCTGGACGATCCCAACAAACAAAAAAACCCTGAACAGACAACCCACAAAACACACAAACAAAATTGAGGGCAGTCCAAGGGGCACAGAGGGAAATGAGACAGTCCATGGGGTCAATGGGCAGTTTCAAGGCAAGGTCAGGGGGAACATAGCGGACAGGCGGGTGGTCGGGAGATCTAGGGGGCAGCCGTAGGGCAGAGACAGGGTCAGGGGGTCTGGAAGGCGACTGGAGGACAGGGACTGGGTCCGGGGGTCTGGAAGGTGACCACCGGACAGGAACAGGGTCAGGAGGCCAGGGAAGAGGCCACTGGACAGGGAGAGTGTCAGGGGGCCACCGGACAGGGTCAGGGGGCCAGGGAAGAGCCGTGAAAGGCGGAGCCGTGGAGGACTTGGGAGACGGAGCCTTGGAAGACGGAGCCGTGAGAGACTCGGCAGGCGGGGCACTGAGAGGCTGAGGAGGTGGCGCCATGGGGAGCCCAAGAGACAGGGCAGAGGGAGGTGGTGCCGCAGGAGGCTCTAGAGGCGGAGGCCTGGAAGGCTCTGGAGGTGGAGCCGAAGGAGGCTTTAGGGGCGAAGGCCTGGAAGGCTCAGGAGGTGGAGCCAATGACGGTGGTGCCGTGGGAGGCTCTAGCGAGGTAGGCCTGGAAGGCTCTGGAGGTGGAGCCAAGGGAGGTGGTGCCGTGGGAGGCTCTGGAGGTGTAGCCGTGGGAGGCTCGGGAGGTGGAGCCGTAGAAGGCTCTGGAGGTGGAGCCATAGGAGGCTCTAGTGGCAGAGTCCTGGAGGGCTCGAGAGGCTTGGGGGCGGAGTCCTGAGAGGCTCGAGAGGAGGAGGAGCCCTGAGAGACTCGAGAGACGAAGCCGTGAGAGGCTTGAGGGGTGGAGCCATGAAAGATTCGAGGGGCGGAGGAGCCCTGAGAGTCTCGAGGGGAGGAGGAGCCCTGAAAGGCTCGAGAGGGGAAGCCCTGAGAGGCTTGAGAGGGGGAGGAGCCCTGAGAGACTCGAGAGGGGAAGCCGTGAGAGGCTTGAGGGGTGGAGCCATGAAAGACTCGAGGGACGGAGCCCTGAGAGGCTCGAGGGGAGGAGGAGCCCTGAAAGACTCGAGAGGAGAAGTCCTGAGAGGCTTGAGACTCGAGAGGAGAAGCCCTGAGAGGCAAAGACGAGTGTATTTGGAACTATTTTTAAACATCGATAGCAATATGGAAAAGGTGGACGATATTATTCTTAAAACAGACCACCAAAATAATAATAAAATAGATGTACAATGTGTAATTCATTGTGTATTTTGGCTGGCAGTTCTCTAGACTTTCAGACACCTGTGGCAGATTTGGAAGGGCTCAAACCTAAAATTTTGCTAGCTTTAATGATCTTGAATTCTTCACCTTTGCAAGCCAATGCAAAATGTTGCGAGATATAAATGATAAAACTAAACATATATAAAACCCAGTCAGCTAGCAAACACATTTCCTCAAAAGGGTGTCAATCCGTACATCTGTGGTCAAGCTGAATGTTATCATACAACACAAAACCGGATAAGCCTACTAAACACTCAAACCTTTTTGTTTGGACTCCCAAATTGGATTGTATTCATTTCGAGGAAAATCTGGAGACATTGTTTATATTGTTCAGTTTGTACGAAGGCACACTAATTACTCAAACTCAGAATCTAACTGATTCTACAGAAATCCCTTCAGAAAGCTAAAAGTGGAAAAGGGAATCTGGAGGGGGATTCAGTTATTACAAAGAGAGCCAAAACTCATATGGCCAACTCTTTTGTGCATGCTTAACAGCTTTTATTTCACAAACCACATGTAGCTCAAAGCGCCAATTATTCCTTTATTCAAATATCAAATCACCTTCTTAATTTGGTGACTGCAGATGGCATGTTATGTGGCAACATGTTTAATTACAGGGTTGGTTATACATATATAACTGTCAATATATAAATTACAAACACAACAGAAGCATATGGATGAACTACTTTGTTTTTTATACATCTGTGTAACATGGATTAGATCTTTAAAACTGCTATGATTACATGCAGAGCCATTGCAAGGAATTCTGGGCCCTGAGAATATATATTGTTCTGAGTGCTTTACCTATTAAATTAATACAGATTCAAATTTGTTGTGGGTCCCTCTGGAACTTTGGGCCCCTAGAATCATTACCACCTTTTGTCCCACTATAGCTACGGCTCTGGTTATATGAATAGCATGTATTCACTCTTTGGATCTCTGTTTAAAATTGTATTTGTTACACAGAAACTGTGAGTTGTTTCACTGCAGTTCGACAGAAATTCCTCCTACCCCCTTTTGTACCCAGACACAAGTGGATTACTATAGCTGATGTACATGTGATTTGGTTTTGTCCTTAAATTAGCATGGAAATGTACTTGAAAATGAGATATAAATGGAAATGCCGACTAAATGGCTGAACCAACAATTGAGCATTTAAACAAAAGCTGCATTGTCAGAGACACTAACAACACTTGTCGGTGCCTTCGCATCGGCCCAATCCCACCAGATTTAGGACAATAAAAATAGTCTTTCTCCAAGGACTCCTGATGTGCTGCTGGCAGCCACAGAAAAGCTGTCAGAGGGAAAAGAGGCAAAGGTCATTGTGCCTGATGTATACATTCAGCTGGCTTGTGCAGCTGTGTGGGCATCAGAAAGATCTCGCTGGAGGACAGGCCTATAAAGCAGCAAGCCATTGTGCCAGTCTGATTGATCTTCCATGGCACCGAACTTACGGGAGACCCTGACTTTAACAGGGACGGGGCCTGTTGGCAAACAAGCAGCTCTCTGTCTGAGGCAGGAGATTGAGGCTGCAGGTGCTTGGGTCATGCTTTGGATCGAGCTGCTTAGATGCCAGCAGAGACATTTCCTGCCTAGTCTGACATTGACAGGCATCCTAGCAACGGCTAAACTCCTAGCAGGAATGAATAATGGGCGAAGACCGGTGTCAAAGCACACATAGATGCCCATCAGACATACAAAAACAGACATACACATCCACACACAGTCCAAAACACAAACACTGATTCTGCTGTTGACAAAAGCAGGACACCAACACAATGATCCTCACACATTCAAACACAAAAACAAACAGCAACAAATACACATGATTTCCGCCTGCGTCTCATCTTATACATCCTACAGTGTCAGACATTCCACATGGGTTGGTGGGAAATCAATTAATGTGAGCTGGTGCAGAACAGCAGGCAAAAACAGTGTGACACAAAAACCCAGTGCCAAAGACTGTAAATCTGGCACACTGTATACCATCATATGATTCAGTTGTACCACGCAATGATTTATAACTGACCGCAGAACAAATGATCTGTTTAATTCCTATTCTCCATTATTATCCACGCTAGTAATATCTGCTGTTGTCATAGTGGACGAGATGATTAAATATTAGATCGATTCTTAGATAAATGAGGGAATTGTACAAGCTTAATAATTTATGTTTCAAACATCTACATTGTCTGAAATCCTCAATGCACTCAAGGTACAATTTTGGAAGAGGAGACTGGGGCTAGCTGTCACATAGGGAAGATGTCACCAAGCTTGTATCTCAGTAATGATAAGATTTGGAGTCAAAAGTCCAATTATGCAAATGTTTATTTTCTCTAGCAGAGGTTTTGTATGTTGGTCAATAAGCAAGTCAAGGCATGTTGTCATATTTTTGTCAGAGAAGGTTGTCAAATGTATTGTAAATGACATCAATTTATGCAATAAAATGGATAGTTCCCCCAAAATTGAAAATAATCTCATCTTTTAATAACCCTCATGCCATCTCAGACGTGTATGACTTTCTTTCTTTTGCCGAACACAAATTACAATTTTTATCAGAAAATCTCAGCTCTGTAGGTCCTTATGCAAGTGAATTGTTGCCAGACATTTGAAGCTCAAAAAATCACATCAAGGCAGCATAAAAGTTATCCATATGACTGCAGTGGTTTAATATATGTCTTCAGAAGCGATATAATAGGTGTGAGTGAGAAACAGATCAGTGTTTAAGTCCTTTTTTTACTATAAATCTCCACTTTCACTTTCACATTCTGAAAGTGAAAGGGGAGATTTATAGTAAAAAGGACTTTAAATATGTATCTGTTTCTCACTCACACCTATTATATTGCTTCTGAAGGCATATATTAAACCACTGCAGTCATATAGATAACTTTTGTGCTGCCTTTATTTGATTTTTGGAATTTCACAGGCCTGGCCACAATTCACTGCATTGTATGGAACCACAGAGCTGAAATATTCTTCTAAAAATCTTTGTTTGTGTTCTGCAGAAGAAAGAATGTCATACACATCTGGGATGGAATGAAGGTGATTAAATGATGAGATAATTTTTCTTTTTGGGTGAACTATCCCTTTAATTAATTACAATATTTGTTGGACAAAACAATGTTTTGATTTATTTTGTATGTTACCCTTCCAGTTTTTGTTCTTTCCTGAAGTTTTTGTGCTTAATATTTGTTTTACGTTTTACATTTTGCTGAAGAGCCTAAAACAGGCTGTTAAATGCAGGGGTCGATTTAAATAGGGGTGTATATTTTTGATGGTTTGTGGTTGTGATGATGAGGACACGTTCCACTGTCACCCCCCTATTGTCCACATAAATCAACGCCAGTGATAAGTTCCATTGTAACAATTTGCCCCATATAATGCGACAATATGCCCCACTTTTGAGGCAGTTTTCACAATATTTTTTATGAACTGTATCTTTTTTCCTAGGCAAGAATGGTGAAAATGTTCAGTAGCATTTTTATAGCCAAGACTTCATGGTATGTGGTTATACAGAAATGTACTTTCAAAAGTAAACCTACTCTGAGAACTATTTACTGTAGTAAAACGTGTGAAAATTAGCCCTTGTCTCTCCTACTTGTTTTCAAACATTACAAATATTTTACTGTTTAAATTTAGCTGAAATGTCATAAAATAGCCAATTTAACTGCAAGTTTCCATTGTGACAACACATGATGATACATAGATAAGTAGCATCTTTTTTTCCAGGGCAATAATGGTGGAAATGTTCAATAGATTTTTTTCTTTTCAAAGAATTTATGTGCCTATGGAAATTTACTTTCAAACATAAACTTACCCTGATTAATATTCTCTGGAGTAAAAAGTGAGACAACTAGCCCTGGTCTGCCCAATAACTGTGCAGGCGCCTTGGTTTCTGCTTTACAGGATGCTATGCAGCCCAGCTCCAAATTTGGCAGCGTGGCACAAAAAGGATGTCAGATAAGTCAGTGGCCAACATGTCTGTGTGGCTTATTTTTAGTAATAGTATTTAGTAGAGGATCGAAGAAAAAGTTTGTCCGTCGCCTTTGTCCACATGCCCTGTTCCCAAGTTTCACACGGCACTGTTTGCACTGGGGATCTACTTCCAGTTGACATGGCCCAGCCCAGTGAGCTGCCCTTCCTCGCACCCTCAGTGCATTGTAAACATCCCAGGGTCAGCACCTTACCAAGCGCCTGCCTATGCACACACTTAACTTCCTGTTTACTCTAAATGCTACAAGCCCCAATGGACACCAATGGCCATATTATTGTCTGTGATGTGGAAAGTGGGATTTTGTCTCATATACAGTGTCTCCCTCATGCTTACTTTAATGATGTCAAAGTCTCGTCGTGCATGATGGAGCAAACTGAATTGCTTATAATTCTTTTCTGTTATGTTAAGAAGTGATTTTTAAAACAACGTTAAGCATGACAGTTGACAGTTGATTAAATAAAGACAGTGGTAATGAAGTATCTATGATATCACCAATGCTATATAAACACTTATGAGAAAGATAAATATTTGGCAGGAAAATCTGAGCATACGTTTCATGGCTTGAACACATGGCTCAGCCCTGGCAAGGGAGATAATGGAAATCTCAACAGGGGGTCAAAGTACAGAGTGACCATTCAATGTAAGCTATGGCTTCAGTTATTGTTTATACCATTTGAATGGTTCTTTGAAAACCTTTAATATATATATATATATATATATATATATATATATATATATATATATATATATATTAGAAAACAGGAGTTCTTTTTCAAATATTTCGACAATAATTAACCTACTGTTCATTAATAGACACAATAACAGCCCTGGTAAATATTCAGAGAATATCCAATTTAAGCAATGGTCTTTAAAAAATAAGTAAATAATAACAATAAAAATAATAAAGTTATTTTGGGAATTTTTTTTTATGGGTTTAAATTTTTTGGACACTATTGTTATTTAATAAACACTAACAGCCCTGGCAAATGGGATAATGGAAATCCCAGCAGGAATATCTCTTTTTTTTATGTGAAAGCTCTAAATTAAGATTTAGAATATCCTCACAAAACAGTGTTTTGATTGAGATTACAAGACTAGGTTACAAGTCAACTTCAGGAAATCTCCTTTTAAAGAAAGGCATGCATATGAGTAAACATCACCCTTACAAGGAATTATAGAAAAATGAAGGGCTTTGTTCTTCAATGGGGTGGAGTGTTTGTGTGTGTTGGGGAACAACCGTTTTCACCTTCTTATATTCCTCAATCATCTCTCATAACACATGGATGACTGGCACTAACTGAAAACACACACATACAGCACAGCCCAGGTACATAAAGCTTCCTAACAAACAGAAATGAAAAGACAAAGGCGGCTGTGAATAACGTATCATTCATATGTTACCTTTTAACCCATGATAATAAAGGGTGTGAGGAAAAACCTTTTTCAATATACAGAAAAATGTGTATTTCAAAAACTTGCACTAAAGTTAACACCAGCAGGGCCACATAAATAATAATAATAAAAACACACTAAATATTTTTACAACTGTAAACCATACTAAATTAATATGGGTCCAAGAGTCCAAATAGTATAATAATGTTTCAAAATCTTTTTCATTTTGTTTAGTTTCCTTTGTAGTAATAGTTATGGCTTAATCCAAGTTGGGCACACTGGGCTGTTCCAAAATGTCCGCGAAAAGATCGAGAAATCGCCAAATATCAACGAGTAATAACTTTCAGTTTTTTTGGGGCAGGTATTTTTGAATATGTTATTCTGATTTATGTTACTGCCTGTTTTTGCGCATTTCGCTGCCAACATACACTCCTTACACTTCTTAGGTTGCAACCATTCACGGTTCGTGCAGTGGGTTTTGCTCAGGATGGACCACGTGATGTTTTTGCAAGCTGTATCTGTTGTTAATAGAGCAAACTCTGAAAACACCCTTAAAACATTCTTGCTGGGGCAAGTTTTTATGAATGGCATTTTTTTGCTTCCTCGGCTTTTCTCTTTTTGTGAATGAAAAACAACTGGCATCCTAGTAAGGAGTCTCAGGCAGTGATTGGCTGGAAGACTGCAAGTTCCGCCTTCGGTTGTTAAGCCTTGCATTTTGATTGGTTAGAAGGAGTAGAGAGGTTTCATTCATAAGTAGTAAAGTCATTCATAGACAAATGACAAGAAATTTGAGCTCTTGAAAGAGAAAATCCACCAATCAAAACCCCTTGAACCGAGTAAACATCCGACTGCGAAGAGAAGCAACTTAAAGTCAGCAATAACATATAGGAAAAGTCCTTATATTTACTTTTTCTTTTACAAACGCCATGTGGCCACACATACATTCCAAATCACTCACATGTACATACTTTTAAATAGTCAAATATAAAAGTGAATTCTTGCGCTACATATACTACCACAAATCACTGCTGTGATCTATGGCGAATGTGACATATTCCTTAGTTAATTTTAGGATTCTCAATGTAAAATGCTTAACCTCCACATAAACCTTTCCAAACTCTGCAGACAATAGCGTATTGCCTCAAATGTGGCAAAGGACAGGTCTCGCGCGGTCTAAACTGTGATTTAGGAGCGAGTCTGTGTTTATACGCACGCTGGTGGTTTTTTTTTTTTTTTGTGAATGGAGCTCATTACGTATGCAGCCTCCTCGCGCTCCATTCACAAAGTACTGCTGCTGCTGCCTCTGTCCGTCTTCCTTCCCCTCTCAGTCTGCGTGGATCTCATTAAAACACAGCCTAAATGACCACAAACGGTTAAGGCATGAATTATAAGATGGATGGATATCTGGATCAGCAAGTGCCTTATACTTTAGCTAATGTGAGTATGGGTTTATTCACTTCAAAGCTTCGTTGGACTTCACGCGGGGATGTTTTGCTGTTGCTCTATCGTCCTTGCATGTGATTTGTTTTAAGCACGGGCTGCTGCGTTGGAAACTGTTATGTTTGTCTGAAACAGAGTAGAACTGTCCCAAATACTAAATATTTAATATATATAGTTGTCGCCATGAATTGTATGTTGTGCTCAATAGGTAAAACTACATCTTCACAGAACAAAGATTTTCTCCATTTTGAATTGATGTTGTATGTGTACGTACTGGGTACAGAGAGATGAAAAACTTCCATTTCATCCAGGATGCTTGAATTGTCACTTTTTAAATTAATTTAAACTGTTTGGTTATGCAAAAAGCAATGCACAGAATTGAGTTCAGATGTTGAGGCATCACCACAACTGCTCTGAAAAAATAGTTGTCGATCTCTTGACAGTATCGTTTTTTTGTACTATTTATTTGTATTATTAGGTCTGTTTTAATTTTAAGTCCTTTATAGAGTGTGCTTAAAAAATTGTCCTCGTGTTTTTGAAGTTACTGTGCTCTTCACCGTGCATGTACTGTATTTTCCACTTACATAATCTACTTTCTGTTTTGTAGAGGTCGCAAGGAAATGGGCCCCTAAATAGACTTTTGATGGCGACAAAAAGGAAATACATGTACACCGAATTACCCCCTCAGGAATCTGAAGGTAAAGTAACAAGCAAGTTGGGGAAAAAAACCTGATTTAGTTTGATCTAGCTTTTTGGCACAAGAAATTATATTGGCTTTAACCTAAAAAAAAGTATTGGTTTGTTTAGAGCTATTTGTAAAAAGGCATTTTTATATTATTTACTCTTTTTGTGATTTTTCTGATAAATATTTAATTATTATTGAAATAAATGCATTAGGATTTGTAACTTGTATTTAAGAATATACCAGTGTGGTAATAAATTATGTCTCTTTCAGATCTCTTTCAGGATTTAAGCCAACTTCAGGAGACATGGCTCACCGAAGGTATGTACCTATTCTATGCATGTATGGTGCATCTATATTGTAATAAATATGTTCCTTTAGTGGCAGTGGGCAAGGAAATGTCACATGTGGACAAACAATAGAAAGCAAATCAGGACATAAGGATTCATACATAAAAATGAAAAATCAATAGAAAGTTTTCAGTTTGGGATGGCTTCTTTGCTCAACCAGGCAGAACAGCTGTTGTTAGAAATGATTAATTTCTTCAACTTTAGAAATGTAGAACTTTAGAATTTTGCAATAAACTGTACAATAATACAATATTGAAGGCTTACGTTTAAGATCGTGTATGCTGTAACAGTATTTGTGTCATCATATGGTACAGCAGCCATATAATGATGATGTGTCTCTTTATTTGACACAAAATAATTTAGTCATCAACTTGATTTATTATTAAAAGCATTAAACATTTAATAGCTTTTTGGTGGGAGTGCTTTGATCTCTAGAAGGATGCTGTAAATGTGTTGTTTTCATAAAATGTACAAAAATGCCTTGATTACACAATGCTGGGCACATTTTATTTGGAATGTCCTGACAATGGCCCTGAAAGCCAGTACACCCAGGCAATGCAAACAAACAGCATCAAAGCTGGACAGTCAGGAGGCAAATAGTTGAAATGAACACTGTCAGAAACAGTTTATTGTGTACATGTCAGCGTGTGGAGAACACAAAGGCTGCCCACAAAGAGACCGGCTGGCTGGAACCCTGCTGTTTTGAACGAGTTATGCATCTGTCCCGTGGCAAACATCATGTGTATTATAAAATATTAATTCATTAAGAGGTGAAATGAATGCAATTTAAAAGTTTAAGTAAGAATATTAATGTGTATTTAATGAATCCCTTATCAGTGCAATCACATGCAGTTAAGATGTGAAAAAAATGGCAAATGCGAGAATACAGCATTGTCTGATAATGCACTTTAAATTTGAGAAATGATTTAGGCATGTAACCAGGACTAAGACATAATTATATTCCTTCTTCATGGATTGATTCATTTATTTTTCCTCTTTCTTTGTGAATCCAAGGCATTTATATAAAGATTTTTAGTTAAAATTTTAGTATGTTTACTCTTTTCTGGAACACCTCAAAGGCCATATGAAGTTGTTTATGTGCAGAGAGATTTTTAAAGGATCTTTAAATACTTAGTCAAACCAGAAAAGAGAATTAGCCTTTTTGTTGTTCTCTGGATGCTATTTTGCTTCCCTCATCCTCAGAACAGAACTATCTGCTGTTATTATGTAGCGTCAAACTGTGAAATTCACACATCAGTTAGGAGACCAACGACGAGGCAATGACCATAATCCAGAAACAATCAGTCCCATCTCAAAGCCTGACTTCACAACAAGTCCACTCAAATTTAACAGTTTGATCAGAAAAGGAGTAGCACTGACACTTAAGCTATGAAGTAGAGCAGCGAACAATTTTATTACTCTCGCACATTTTGCTTGCTGTGAACTTTTTTCTTTTTGGAGAAACTATTATTAGGTGATTATGTACCATATCATTAAAAAAGTGCTGGAGGGATTTTGCACTTTAAAGGTATGAGATAAGAGGGAAAAGTAGTTAATAAAAAAGCTTGTCCAGTCATGTCAGTAGTCTTAGTAGACTTTTTAAGATAGACCCCCCCTAAAAAAGAAAGTAATAAAAAAGTAATTCAGGTTCCCTCAGAGAAAAAGGAAACCTGTCTCCATGCTCGCACAGACAAACCTGGGTCATGAGCTGACTTGCATTTCAAAGCCCTTGACAAGATGTTCCTGGAAGCTTACTGGCTTGAAACAAGCACACACATAGACACTCCCACAGATATACACAGACACATGGTCTGATGCGACCACGTATGCATTCACATATGTACATGGAGAGAGAGATCGGGGTTGGTTTCAGTCAGCCCTGGTGACATTCAAAGTATCCTTAATGTCTTTTTTCCTGTCTCTCAAAAAATGACATGTTTCTTTTTAGAAATGTTGAGACAAGTCTGAATGATTTATTGTTTGATCTGGTGGGCTCCGCTCTGACTCATGAAAACAGCCCAATGATCCCCCTCGGGGGCAGAAACGAAGAAAATGTAAATGTCCCTAATAAAATTACAGTATAGCAACAGGATAAGAGCAGCATCTATGAAATTAATATCATTTGTTAGAGCATGCACAAAGGGGCATCAGAACTGTTTCCGACACACAGGAAGTGGCAGATTAATGTTAAAGAGATGGATTTAAATCTCCAACATTTCTGGTGTCTGAGTTTACGGTCTGCTGACTGGAACAAGGGAACAAGTCCAAGAAAAAAATAAATGCTGTTGTCACTGATCGTATGCGCCCACATGACAAAGAGCTATTGTATGTGTATTGCATGTGTATTGCAAGACAGAGCAGTACACAAACGAGGAATAACTCTGAATTTATCTTATTTTTGAGAGTCTTCTGTGCCTTTTGTTAAGCCTTTTTATTTTAGAGAAAGTTAAATTAAATTTCTTCTGCTGAACACAGATTTTTAGAAGAATTTCTCAGCTCTGTAGGTCCTCACAATGCATGTGAATGGGTACCAACATTTTGAAGGTCCATAAAGTACATAAAGGCAGTGTAAGTAATCCATACGACTCCAGTGCTTAAATCCATATCTTCAGAAGTGATATAAGTGTGCGTAAGAAAAATATCAATATTATATTCCTTTTACTATCAATCTCCACTTTACCTTTTACATTCTTCTTTTGTGTTTGGCAATTCACATTTTTCGTGCATATCGCCAACTTATGGGAAAAAGAAACTTTCTCACCCACACCTATCACATCACTTCTGAAGATATGGATTTAACCACTGTAGTCTTTTAAATGCGGCAAAAACAATCCATGTGATATTTGTAGCTTAAAAATGTTGGTACTCATTTACTTGCATTGTATAAACCTACATAGCTGAGTTATACTTCTTAAAATCTTAGTTTGTGTTTAGCATAAGAAAGGTAGTTTGCATCTGGGATTGCATGAAGGCGGTCAATGATGAGAGAATTTTTGTTTTCAGGTGAATTATCCTTTTAAGCCTTACAAAAAGTTTTTTATTTTTTTTTTCAGCATATTCCAGAAAGTGGTCTTAGGAAATTTGTACTGACATTGCACTAAAAATGAGGAAGTGTATATGACCAGTGCTTATGAAATTAGAAGCCTTTATCAATTGCATCAGAATGGTTAGATTTTAGCTGCTGTATTCAAGGACATTTCAGAGTGACCACAATATGTATTTATTTCAACTACTTTCAGCTGTTTGAGATTGCATTTCGGTAGCTTTATCAGCATCAATTGCAGAGGACAGAACAGTGACTTGTGAATTCAGACCTATTTGTCCAGCTGCATTGAGTGGTAATGCTCGGAATTATATTCCATTATTGAACCAGTCTACAAACTTACAAATACACACAAGCTAGAGTCAGCAAAACCACAGATTCTTATTATTACAATTTATGGGACATTATTGATTGTTACTGTATGTTATTATGCAATCAGTGTGTAGGACAGATCCATTGCTTGTCTTTGTCAGCTGATTTCACCCAGTGTGACCTTAAGCAAACAGGCAGGAATCATTTAAAGCTCAACAGAATCTCATATACATTTTATTCTCTCTCTCTCTCTCTCTCTCTCTCTCTCTCTCTCAACACCTAAAAAATTAATGTATACTGGTATGCCAGATACACTAATCTTATGATTGTATGCATGCCAATAGTTTTACAGATCAAAGCTATCTGTTTCTTGGCAAAGATTTATCAAACTTTGGAAACACACTGCACTCTTTTTCTTCCCCTACTTTCCTTTATACTTATCTGCTTTATTCTTTCTTTTGCTCCCTCTCTTTCCCTAAATACTTATTGCATGACCTTAAAGGTCACTCTTCTAAGACTTCAAAGCAGGTGATGAATTCCAGAACACTTCACCAAGCAGAGTTCATCAACATTGTCTGAGAATGTCCTTGTTTTCATGTGCGCACAGCACAGGAAGGAAGAGACATTTTATGCTGCTAGATATACTGTCTTCTGATTCCCCTTTTATTCTGTCGAAACTTGCTTATGATGGTTAAGATAGATAACTGGCTACATCAGCTTGAAAGTCGGTAAATCAATCAGCAGGATCGAGCTAGAGTGTTGGTGATGGGTAGGGGGTGGACAATGCTTCTTGTGTGTACATTGATGGCCCTTTTTTATATTTTTTATTTATTTATTTTTTAAATCCCCTTTTTCTCCCAATTTGGCATGCCTAATTCCGACTACTTAGTAGGTCCTCGTGATGGCGCGATTACTCACCTTAATCAGGGTGGTGGAGGACATGTCTCAGTTGCCTCCACTTCTGAGACTGTCAATCCACGCATCTTATCACGTGGCTCATTGTGCATAATACCGCAGAGACTCCGTACGTGGAAGCTCATGTTTCTCTCCGCAATTCCACGCATACATTTCCACAAGCCCCAATGAGAGCGAGAACCACTAATAGCAACCACGAGGAGGTTACCCCATGTGAGTCTACTCTACCTAGCAACCGGGTCAATTTGGTTGCTTAGGAGATGTGGCTGGAGACCCCTTTTTATGTTTAAATAAGACCTGTATATTATATTTAACCACACAACTGTTTACTTGTAAATCCGTTAAATTAACTGGAGACAATTCCAGACATTTATCATAATTACTATGAGTACAGCTGTAGCTGAGTTTGCTAGAGAAACAAGGAGCACATTTTTAAACAATAGCCCATCTACAGTTCATCTGATGGAATTTAGCAGTAATTAAGATATCTCCACACACACTCTCATACGCATACACAACACTCAGTGGTGATATTGATCTGCTGCCTGTGCAAAAGTGCTGGCACATGGAAAGGTGGAGGTGAAGGTCACAGGCTTTCCAGAGGTAGTAACTCAGGTTTCACAGAGATGATGAAGGGAGACACAAGCCAAGCTAATGGACAGCCCATCCCTTCATCAAATCCCAATGTCCATTTAGGCTATGCGTGCTGAAAAAGAATGACTGTGTTTAAAGACATATTTGGAGTTTGATCTTTGAGTCACAGAGGGCAGAATGTACGAGCCACAGGAAAACATAAATCTAAACTACCATAAATTGTCTTTAAAAGCTTTCAACTAGTTCAAAAATGTTATTAATTATTATTTGAGGTTCAATCTTTTTATAATGCTTATTTTGACTGACATTTTTGTGGTCTTTGCAGCTCAAGTTCCTGACAGCGATGAGCAGTTTGTTCCCGACTTCCACTCAGAGAATTGTAAGTACAACATCCTTTTGATTTTTTGTGTGTATTATAATTTTTTTTATCCCCTTTCCCAGCTTAATATGCAAAGACAACTTTAATTCGACCATCTGTAGGTTGATACCCCTACAAAGTGTAAATACTGTAGCTATGTAGCATTATCAAAACATTGCTGTTTGTTTAAGCATCCCTACCAGCCCGACACCGCAACATTGGCTCAACCAATGACTTGAATTTTGGGAGGGATTATCAATTTTTTGACCAATGACAAACTAGGGGAGTGTTCAGGAAACCTGTTTGAAAACAATAATTTTTTAATTCCATTTGGCAACATAAGTGGACCAGACTTTATACATTTCAGCTTTAATTAAATATCTGAAACCTGAGAGGCTGAGAGAGATGAAAAAGAGATAATTTGATGGAAACTTTTTTTTTCTGAGATTGTTTGTCCCAAAACTGATTGATTGACCAATTACTGGAGGCTGATCTGTGGATATTTATGTCCTCCCCTCCAGCTCTGCATAATGAGCACTGTGAGAAACACTTGATACATGACCTACTACTCTTACACTGACGCATTTGGATGTTAATACTAAAGAGCACCTTCCATTTGCATGTGGCTGAATTGCTCAATTGAGGAGCCGAGGAAACCAGTAAAAGATCATTCAGTAATCAAGCACAAAGATTCCCTTTTGTGTCCATCAGAGGTGTAAATGGGATAGCAAATTCCTGTACCGCACAACACAGAGGCTGACTTTTCAACTGGCTTCCTCATTTTGTTGTGTCTGATGTCAATGCCGTGCCAGACTTTGTGGTGTGCACTCTGTAAACAGTTCCTCTTGAACCTTTTGTCAGAGCCATTCACAAACATATTGGGTTGGGTCTTGACCTCATTGGCAAGTCTGTTGTGGCCTGTGGAGGAAACATTGGTAGCTATTTTTTCAAGGGTTGTAGAGTTCAAGGTATGACTCACTGAAAATCAGATCTATCTTTTTTTTCCCTCCCAAATCAGTAATTGTAACATGAACTGAGTAGTGGCTTGCTTCAAGAATGAGGATAGACTTCAGGACTCTTAATCCTAAAACTTGTGTTTGCAAACACTGCTATAGAACCCCATTCTAGATGTGACATCTAGTGACAGATGCTCCCCATAACATATTGTTCTTGTCTGTTTTGCAACAATGAGGGGGAGGAAGTGGAGATGAACTCTAGGGCAGAAAAGGGTCATGCCTACTTAACCCCATCAGGACATAACCAATCACCATTGTTCTTTGGCATTGACAGCCTTTCCTAAAACTCACAGAGGAGATGGGAGTTCAAACTGACAGGCCTATCATATTAGTTAAGTGGAGCAATGCTTTGACTGACAGCAACACCCGCTCTTTCATTTAGACGTAATGCAGTAATAACTCATGAATGCTCTCCATTTTGAAGTTACTCATTGAGAAAAGGCTTGTTGACAAAGCCGCTATAAACATAAACATATTCTCCCACGATTGTGGTCTCTATGGTGTGGGATGACCTATGCCACCAACTTTATACCCTGCTGACAATACCAGCATGAATTTTCATGCTTTTTCCATAAAAAATTATCAGTGCTGGTCTGGCATGTTGCTCACCAGCAAAATTTAGTTGGTGAAGCTGGTTAACCAAAGTAGTCTTGCTGGTTAAGAAGAACTCTCTTTGGGACACCAGCATCTAAACCCCAAACATATGCTGGTGACCAGCTTGCTTATCTATTCAGAAGGGTAGATTAAAAACACAACATCTTCCCTAGGGCTTTTAGTTTGCTTTAAACTAAGTGAGATTACATGACTTTCAGGTGAGTCAGATGTTTTGCTAAAGTATGCCAGCACATTACATTTCATAACTGTCTCTTGGCCTTTTGTCTGTAAACACATCAGTGGCAAAACAAGATACATTGAGTCAAGCGTTCAGTTGTTTTGTCAGTCAAGTTTTTTCCCGTCTGGGCATGACAGAGAGTCTAAAACTCTGGGACAGAGCAGAATGCCAGATTAAAGTGGGGGAGGTGGACATGCTGTTGTGCAACACCTGCACATCTGGCAAATCTATCCCACCCATTTCTATTTTTCCACACTGAGAGTCTCCATTTGCTGTAAGTGTGACCTCTGTTTGTCATGATCAGCAATAAAAGTGCAGCAGTTGGTTGGATGTTTCTCCCTAATGCACAAATTGTCATCCAAAACTCCGGCTAAAATGTGAGCGGGACCACTTTGACAAATTCTATATTTAGTGATCATCAATATGTTTAATACTCTACAAATAATTTTTGCAATCATTGTTTTGTCTTGTTGTCCAATAAAAATATATAAACATCTAATTTACTTGAGAAGCATAATTGTGTAAGACTTGTTTTTAAGGAATATAAATATATATTTTTCTTACCCCACTGGCATTGTTTTTTCTTGTTTGATGCATAAACCTCACTAAATTGTATAATTTCTGAAAACAAGTATTTACATATCATATGCAATTTTGCATGCATCATCTTAGTCATGGACTACACTCTCTTTAAATGAAATACACAATAAAATAATGCCAATTAAAGCCTTTATCAACCAAATTACGTTCTTCTTCAAAACAAGCTCAACTCAAAAATTGGACTCATCCCTCCTTTTCTTTAAAAAAGCTACATTGAGGGGCCTGGGTAGCTCAGCAAGTATTAACGCTGAATCCCACCCCTGGAGTTACGAATTCGAATCCAGGATTTGCTGAGTGACTCCAGCCAGGTCTCCTAAGCAATCAAATTGGCCCGGTTGCTAGGGAGGGTAGAGTCACGTGGGGTAACCTCCTCGTGGTGCAATTTAGTGGTTCTCGCTCTCAATGGGGCACCTGGTAATTTGAGCGTGGATCACAGAGAATAGCATGAGCCTTCACATGCTGTGAGTCTCCGTGGTGTCATGCATAATGAGTCACGTGATAAGATGCTCAGATTGACTTTCTCAGAAGCGGAGGCAACTGAAACTTGTCCTCCGCCACTCGGATTGAGGTGAAAACCGCACTACTACGAGGACATAGTAAGAAGCGGGAATTGGGCATGCCAAATTGTAGAGAAAAGGGGATACAAAAAAAACAATTCACATTGAGATTATCAGCACTTATACTGGAAGTGGGGGCCAATTGTTTTTTTAAAGCCAGATATATGAAGCATATATTTTTTTATAAAAGCACTTGCAATACTTTTTCTGTTATTTGAGCTGTAAAGTTGTTTAAATATTTATTTATTTTTGGGATTGCAGGTTTTATGGCATTAAATTGTAAAATTGGAAATATCGTTACACAGAAGAGGTTAGTAAGTGATTTTATCACACTAAAATCAATTTAACACTCATATTGTTTATGTCTTGTGGCTTACTTTTGAAACAGTGAGTATTTAATGTTTACAGATTGGCCCCATTCACTTCAATTGCAAGTACCTTACTGTACTTAATTTTTTTAAAGAAAAGGAGGAACACTTTTCCTCCTTTTAAATTTTTGTGGTAATCAATCTTATACCACAAATTGTGCTTATTTTGTATTTTGTATTATTTTGTATTTTGTATTGGAAAACATTACATGACTCCTCTGGACTTCAGACTAGACATTGTTGCAGAAAAGACTTTTGGAAGCTGCAAGCGGAAAAAATTGGAACAACAGATCACAAAACAAACACAGAACCAAAACAAATAAAGGAAAGTGTTATTTTGTCTTGTAGATTTGTATTAGTACAGTTGCCAAATAGGTATTTTTTTTTTCTTTATTAAGGTTTATTTTTTGTTTCATTTATTGCAAGCTTGGTTTTCACTACTTACATTGGAAAGTAGGCCAATGCAATAACACAAGTTGTAAATGATATGAAGCACACTGCATTTATAAAATGCATTTGTCTTGTGTGTAATAGCTCTCAATGGACAATATTCTTTCTCCCATTCATGAAAATGCCCAAGAGCAGGGTAGATTCCACCCTCATGGTTCCTTTTTCTGAATGAGGTTTTAACCCCACCCCCATCCTGTTTCTCCTCTAACTGTGCTGAAATGTGAAAATTTGGATGGCCTTTTCTCTTCCTTTCACTCTGTCTCAATACTGAGTGTTCCAAGATGTGAATTAATCCAGCAAAATGCAGTGTTGTGAGGGCCATTGTTTGGTTTTGTGCCTTGTAGTAATTATAAAGGAAGTTGTGGCTATAAATTCACTTCCACAGATGAGCAGGCTACAAAAAAAAGCAAGAGAGAAGAAAATAGAGAAAGATGCAGTCTCTGAAGTACAAGCTGTGCAAAGGGTTTTCTGAATTTACAATCTCAAGCTTGTTTGTATTGCTTTGCCCTTCCGTTAGCTGTCTCGAAGTTTCTGATATATTGCTGGATCGTTCTGTCGTACTTGCTCCCCCAAACAAAATATGCAGCTCTACAGCTCTCAACTTTCCAAAATACAGCTGCTATGCAACAAAGTCTACAAAAACATCCTCTAGAGTGCCAAAAATGTACAGAGACCAGTCATTCTACCCCGTAGAGGGGGCCAGTCTTTCCTCTTTACTAACTTTTTGCAGAGAAACGAGCCACACGCATACACACACACTGACACACGTGCACATTTAAGCCTCACATTTTTTATGAATGGGCTGGTTGTGAGGGACTGGCTGAGGCAGCACATTAAGTGAAAACGGAATCTCCATTCATGATTTGGACTGCCCGAGTGCTGCGCTGTTGAACGCCACCCTTAAAGAGTTGTTTTTCTTTCTTTCGACTATGGAGTTTAAGTAATTAAAAATTACTTTTGCTGGTGTTATCTAACATAGTCTGTCAATATTTTTGACTTGAATAAAACTAGTTAATTTATTAGAGGAACGTTGCTCAAAACCAGGCAGTTTTGATGTTCCAAAATTATGTTTCCTTGCAAGCTGAATACATGCCAGACTAAGTGCCAGTAAAAATTATCCTGATGTTGGAAGCTTGTGTGCCAGTCTGGTGTGGGGACAAGTTAGAACATCCACTTTGCAGGCTGAGGTATGGCCAGTGAAGCAGTAACTTCATAGAATGGACAGCAGTGTGTATTTTACTGCATCAGTGAGGCAGTGAGGGAGAACAGAGGCAATGGGGGAACCATTCTTGACCTACCCAAGAAATTGTCTGTTCTCCAATCTCTCAAAGGGGATCTCTTTTCCCCCTTTCGTTCTCCTGCTGATAGTAAAGAAACACTGGGGTGAGGATTAATGATAACACACAATGTTTGTAACATAACACACACATCCATAGATATCAGAGACTTGGAGGCTGAATCTAGTACCCATGATTCCAGTGCACTGTGAAAGACAATGTTTGGAGACTGAGGCCCAATACTTCATATGGATTCGAAGAATGAACAGGTTTAACATCAATTAGTACAAAATCTGGCCAAAAATTTTTTTGCGGTGTTTGTTTCGGTGATTCGTAACAGCTCTTCTGTGCAAACTTTAGGATATTACCTTCATTGGTCCACGTAATGGGTAGGTGTGGCCTAGATCTCCACCTACCTTGGTCCCGACATCTAGTTCTGTGTACATTGTTCAGTCAGTCAAGATCAATGAACACAGCATGTAGAGTTATTAGTGAGCTGGTGCAAATTTACCTACATCTTTATGATCATTCGTGTAGAGACATTTTCTAAGACCATTTCATGTGATTTTTGTTTTTGTTTTTGTTTAATTAGTCTGCAAAAGGAATCAAATCTACTCAAATACTCTCAAGTGCCCATTCACTTATGTGTCATCTGCAACAAAAGCCACTCACACACCTGCCCAAAGTAAGATATGCCTCTCTTAATATCATTCTTTTGTCATTATTCTGCATATTAACACTCTCAGCTCAATAGCTCCATAAATTCAGAATGTAAACAAGACAAATGAAACGTTTTCCAAGTTAAAAATCTTCATATTTTAATGTACTTTTAAACGCCTCCCCTAGCAGTTTGGCCAGTGCCTGAATGTTCGCAAACAGTTATACCATTGCTCGGCTGTTTCAGACTTCTTTACACCTGAACGAAGAATGAAGAAGAGCTTCTCCAGAACTATAGCGGGTCCTCACTTGATAGAGAAAAGACATTTCTGCAGGGAAGACCTGGAAATATCATGCAAATTTAAAAACTTATTTTCCAGACTTAAAAATAATGAAAATTAATAAAAATGTTAAAGTCATGGAAATTCCTATATTGAATATACACTCACTGAGCACTTTATTAGGAACACTTATATATTTATGCGATTATCTAATCAGCCAAACATGTGGCAGCAGTGCGATGCATAAAATCATGCGGATACAGGTCAGGAGCTTCAGTTAATTTTCACATCAACCATCAGAATGGGGAAAAATTTGATCTCAGTGATTTCGACCATGGCATGATTGTTGGTGCCAGACGGGCTGGGATGTATATGTCTGTAACTACTGATCTCCTGGGATTTTCACGCACATCAGTCTCTATAATGTACTCAGATTGGTGCTAAAAACTAAAAACATCCAGTGAGTGGCAGTTTGAGCTGACAGACTCAGAATACCACTCTGTACAATTGTAGTGAGCAGAATAGCATCTCAGAATGTACAACATGTCGAACCTTGAGGCGGATGGGCTACAAAAGCAGAAGACCACATCGGGCACTATATTAGGACCAAAGTGTTATCTAATAAAGTCCTAAGTGAGTGTAAATATTTATAATAATGCTCTAAAATAAGTTTGGCTAGATATTACACTTGTGTAGAGTAAAACATGCTTGCAAGCCATAGTGAAGTCCAGTTTGTGAAGGAGTCATTCTTTTGAGTAAGGTCTTTTAAATGAGTTGGCCTAACTGGTTTGCAAATCGGTCTGAATGATTCATTAGCAAACTGGTATGAATGAAAATTATTATTAAAAAACCTTATCCAGCAGTCACAAACAACTGGAAAATGTAATGGGAAAGTCACGAAAAGTCATTGGTCAAAAAGGATTGGAACCCTTTATTTTGTCTTATCCTGCTAAATAGTGCAAGTCATTGCTCAGTCTAAATCACTTATTCCAGTTCATTGGTTCAGCATTATTACAGAGCATTTCTGCTCAAGGCCAGGTCTCGTATTGAAAAAGCAATGACAGATCCATTGATCCAGAGTGAGCCCAGAAGTAGATCAAGCAACTAAAGAAAAAGGTTGAGTGTTTCTCTATCTCACTCTGTATAATTAAGATATCAGCCCAGATGGGACACAAGATAACTCTTGGAAGAAAGGTATTTCTCACAGGCTTGACATAAATCCAATGGACAGGTGTTATCTCCCTTTGGAGATAAAAAGACACTCTACACATCTATGTTCTGAATGTCTATCTCTACAGTAGGGTTCATTATACAATTTCTGCAAAGAGCAGAAAATCGATATATGCATTAAACATTAAAAGGGGATTGCTATATATCAAGGGTTGACAAATGTGAGGCTGAGATTTGATTACTCTTTCACATAAAACACTATTATGTTGCATTGGGTGACATCACTCTATAACATCTATATTATATTATGTTCATCCACTTTTACAAATTTTCACCTTCGTCTTTTCCCAAGTAAATCTTTTGGTTGGTTGTCTTGTAACAATGTGATTGTTTTTCTAAAAGCAGAATGGTGCATTTAATTTATTGGCATATGGTGTCATGGAAAAAAAATCTATCAAAAAGGGAAGTGATACTGTGGGGTTAACAAAAACGGATCCGACGTCATTCAGGCCACATGCCTCCAGCCAGTCTCGTCCACACCCAATCACGACGTGACATTTCTACACAAAAACACTTAAACACATTAAGCATCCAAAAGCTTTATCAAATCTCTTCCAGACAAAGGATGTGTTGAGAGAGCACAAATTCGGCTTCACACGGGATGTGAGATGTGTGTTTGTCAGTTTCTACTTGTCATTCAAGTTTGTCAACAATCTTACTAACCACTAATAGCTGACTGAAAGCCAAAAGGGAAGTCATTGACAGTCAGAAGTGACATATAAACTCAAACCAGCAGAATGTATTTTCTATAGAAAAATCCTGGCTGTCACCATCTAAGAGCTTTGGCATGCCAGAACTGTTTGTGATCTTTTGCTCCCTCCCTATATCATCCTGATTGTGTTGACTTGAGCACCACATGTCCAGCATATGCTGCGGTGCTCTGCTGAGATGACAGCATTGTTTCTGCAAAAGCTCTGGCTAAAAGAACAGTCCTATCGTCCTTGTCCCTCTCTGCACATAATCTCTGCACTGGATTTACATGAACCCTCCAATGATTAAAACGCATTTCAAAAACAGAGCCTGTAGTTTTGAGCTCCTACTAAAATTAACCATGGTTTTACAACAGTAGACCTAACCATAATTTAACCATGGTATTTGTAGTAAAACCATACTTGCCACAAAATTAACCATGATTACTTCTGCCATTGTGACTACAATATTACTATTGTAATGCTATTACCATGGTTAGTTTTCATAAGGAAAAGTAACCATCATTGTGGTTTAGTTAACGTGTGTGCTGGGTTGAAAATCTCTTTGTGAAAGTAGTATCTTCTGTATCTTATTCTGAAAGCAAAATGCAACAAACAAAACTAGAGAATGTAGGCTGTCATTTGCTCTATTGTGCAGCGTGATCGACAGAAGCGGACGTGAATAGTTTGCACGAGTCTGTTGACGAACTACAGAAAATATGCTGCGGCATTATGAGGAAGGATTACATCAAGAGGTAGATTGGCATGCAGGCGTAAGGGATTTCAAATAAATAAAATATGTACTGGCTGTTCACTCGCATACCAGTGATTGCACCTCAATGTGCCAGTGGTGTCAAGCGTGATCTAGGCTGCTGACCTCTGTTGTCTAATGTTTTTGCAGTACAAAGGAAAGTATCAAAAGTTGTCTATCCATCAACCATGGCCAATAACAAAGACTATAAAAGGCCATAATAATAACAAAGTACTATTTTACCATAAGCTATAAGGTAATGTTTTCACTTCTAAAAATAACATATTTTACTATTAAAATGATATCATTTAAAATATATAAATTTTACTGTCTGTTGTGAGGTCACTTAAAGTTAACCAATTATTAAGTTTTAACTGTAGCATTTTTCCATTCACTTTTTATGAATGGTTGACTTTGGATCTTTGTAACATTCACCAATCCATTTTTTTATGTGACAATGTAGCTACATTCCACAATAGAATCATTATTTTAGTAGACAGTGTTTTGACACTCTGAAAAAGGATTATTATTTGAGTATACATTCTGTTTCGCAGTGCTGTCACTTTTATTTCTATTAAGTATCTGAAAGCCAATAGTATAAAAAAAAACTAAAACCGTGCTAGCTTTGAGAGCAGTGTTAAGTGGGCTGCCCAAAATCAATACTGCCATATTAGCATTTAAGCCATTCTGACATATTTGGCATCCTTGTTGTTCTTATTGATTTGTCACTGTTGGTCTCAAATGGCCAATGGGAAGCCAGGTGGCATCTCTTGAATGTTGTTATCATTATCTAAAATCAGATTTTGTCAAAACATCAATTGAATTAATTATTTGCTCACATCACACCAGACTAAAGCCAACATGATAATCCTTTGGTCAGTGTTTATTGAATTTTTTTCTCCAACAGTCTTTGCGTAATAATATGTTCTACTCAGGGTTTTGTGCTTTATCTAACTGTAGGTCACAGCAGTCATGTTCCTCCGGTATAGTGATATGTTTATAGTCTTGAGATATTATTTCTCAAACCTTAGTTTGAGTTGAGCTGATGAGGAGTTGGCCTTAAGTGTACCTGTCATGAAATGATAATTTCCAGGATGTAATTCTTACTTGTATATACAATGCTTTAAACTGTCCAGATAATCAGTAGTGTTGAAGTTTAACTGCAACCTACAGTTCTGAGGAGTTCGTGTGATGCCTTAAAGGAATATTCCGGGTTCAATACAAGTTAAGCTCAATCGACAGCATTTGTGGCATAATGTTGACTATCACAAAAACTAATTTCGACTTGTCCCTGTATTTCTTAATAAAAAGCTACATTGAGGCAATAACAATGGAAGTGATTGGGTCCAACTTTTGAGGTTTTAAAGGCAGAAATGTGAAGCTTATAATTTGTATAAAAGCACTTACAAAATATCTTCTGTTAAAGCTCATGTATTGTTTGTGCTGTAGGCTATAGTTGTTTACATCATCATTTTTAGTCATTTTAGGATTTGTAGATATTACATTGTCAATGTAAAATTGGCTATAACTGGGCAATATGATGATATATATCGTGGCGATTATATAAAGTGTCAACCGATAGAGACTTTGCTATATCGTGTATAATGCAATATGTAAATATCCATGTGTGCAGTGTGGGCATAACTATCAGTGGGCATGGCTTCATGTAAGTCTAAGAGAATTGATGAAACATGGACAGGGTTTTTACGGCATTGAACATTTTCTGCGGCCGCCCAAGCAAATTTAATGACCTTCATCGTGCGTTTGGCGCTTTAAAAGTGCAAAATATTCTTCTTATCTGACACACGAATGTTTCACGTGACTGTGACGCATTCTGTCTATGGAGCTCTGAAGTGCACGCGAATCCAGCAGGCTTTCCAATATTTGTGATCCAGGGACAGGAGAGCTCAGAGCGGAATCACTCGCACTCCTCAATCATTTTTGTCCCAGGAAAACTTCTATTGGAGAAAGAAATCTCCACAGAATGGGACAACTCCCAAACAGTTCAAGAAAATTAAGAAGAACTTGATATTAAAACAGGTGCAACATGGCGTAGAGAGCAGAACAATGTAATCTGAAAACTGTTTCGCATGATGATAGTCACTCGTAATACAAACATACCAAAATATTTTACCACCTCAAATGAAGCACACAAAAGAATATAATAAAAGCCAAAAGATGAACTCTGCATTAACTGTCATTTATTTAGCAAGAAGTGATATTTGTTTTCTTCAAGAAGTGTTAATGTTCATTGGATATATTAAGTTTCTTGAGCAAAGTTTATAATAATAATATTGGTCAACAACATTTTAAACTAAAATTTGACAATGCTATATTTAGCATTTTGGTAAGGTTGATTTAAAAAAAAAAATTTGATTTTGATTTATTTACTTTGACATTGTTTCTCTTGTTTAGAATAAGGAGGACGTAGTTTTCATTTCTATAGTACTTAATTCACTGACTAGAGTTTCAAAAATAGGCATTACAATTTGGTTATTCAATGTATCAACCAATTTTTATTGATTTTTCCAGAAAACTTGCATATATCATGATATACATTTAATCAATATTATGCCAAAAATGTTGTTGATTGAGCTTTAACTTGTGGAACCTGGAATATTCCTTTTAAAGGGTAGTTCACCCATAAATTAAAATTCTGTCATTTACATGTTGTTCTAAACCCATATGACAAAAGCACATAAAAATAATCTATATGACTCGTACATTGTATTGCACATAATCTAAAGCCATATAAAAGCCTTGCGTGAGGAACGGACTGAAATTTAAGTTATTGTTCACTGAGAATCTTGCCTATAGCTGTGGTCAGCATTCACTTTCATTGTATAGAAAAGATCAGCTTGGATATTCTGCAATCAGTAACTTGTTTTGTGTTCTACAGAATAAATGAAGTAATACAGGGTTCAAAAGACATACGCGTTACTAAATTATGACAGAATTTTCATTTTGGGGTTAACTGCTCCTTTAATCAACAGTGCCAGTTCTAATGGAAAATTGTCTGACTGATATCTGACTTTTTCAAAATGCTGCCAAATGACTTTATATTTCTACAGTAACAAATTAATTTTTTTGAAAATGAATTTACTAATTTTTAATTTCCCACTGATTGTGTTGAAGTACAAGACATCAGAGCTCTCTGTTGAGGCACCATACCTCCATCTGTCACAGCTGGTGGATCTTCTTTTGGAGGTCCTGAGATTTGTTTGTGGTGGTAGTTGACTGAATGGCCCTCCATAATGATCCCCAACTTCCTAAAGCACTCAACCATGACCATCACCTTTCAACCCTTATCCTCTTCACTGACTCATGCTATTTACATATGTAAAGTCCAGTTCCCACCTCTAGCCCTGCCTGTCTCAATAAGCCCATCCTGAATGGAGACACTCTTGTCATTTAAGCACAATGCTACTGGTTTTTCACACTTAGCTGTAGCTTGAAGGGAGGTGTGAATGTTAAAATCAGCACTTAAAAGTAAGGAGAGGATGCTTAAAATCTATGTTTATAAACGAATGTGGCAGATTTGTTTTGGACAAGCATTGAAACCAGAGGTGTCAAACAAATGTTAGGCTGATAGCCAGATTGGACAAAATGTCACTTTTTGTGCTGACCGAATGTTTTAAAACCTCGGTGTAAACTCAGTCCAAACTCATCTTTATGCGGATTTAAGAACCAATATTTACAATACATATATAGGGCTTACCTATGAAATTAGTATTCAGAGAATATTTATCAAACAATAATACTGATAACATGATCACTCAGGAAATCAACATGTTGCTTCCGAAAGTTTACGTTCCCTGACAAAGACTGAAACGTTCCCCGTTACACATTTTTGCATCAATTCAAATGTGTTTACCTTTTCTTGTGGCACCACTGATAACATGTTGCATAGGAAACCTCTGAGACACAGGTTCTGGTCCAGTGGGAACCAGGAAGTAATCACATTCACATAATTAATGATAAATGTTATTTAGAGGCTGCATTTTAACAAAAAAAAATTAATTTCTACTCCACTGATGTTTAGGGTTAGGGGGTAGAGTTAATAAAATATGCATCAAGTAGACTGTTTTATATCATTGACAACTTAAAATATAACTATCTTTTGGCAATACTATGGTGGCATTTCACCCGGAAACATTCACTTTCATGTGTGAAATGTCACACATACCCATATATTCAACAATACTTCCAGGTTTGGCCACTGAGTGGAAGTGATTTAAATTTTGGTAGGCACCATACTGAGTGACTCCAGCCAGGTCTCCTAAGCAACCAAATTGGCCCAGTTGCTAGGGAGGGTAGAGTCACATGGGGTAACCTCCTCTTGGTCATAATAATGTGGTTAGTTCTCAGTGGGGCACATGGTGAGTTGAGCGTGGATGCTGCGTTGGATGGTGTGAACACACAAGTTGCACAAACTTAAAAGTTTAAATATGAACTGGGTCTCCCTGCACCACCTAGATCCAGTTTCAACAGAAATGCATGAATTTGCGTGTATGTGCATGATTACAGAACCATTATATGAAAGGTTCTACCTCTTCAGGATGTGAGATAACATGAAACAAAGATTTTTAGAATAATATTTCAGCTCTGTTGGTCCATACAATGCAAGTGAATGGTGACCATACCGTTCAAGCTCCAAAAATCACAAAGGCAGAATAAAGGTAATCAATATAACTCCAGGGATTTAATATATGTCTTCTGAAGCAATGCAATCACATTGGGTGAGAAACAGATCAATACTTCAATCCTTTTTTAACTATAAATCTCCACTTTCACTAACACTTTCAGAATGTGAAAATAGAGTTTTATAGTAAAAAATGACATATTTATCTGTTTCTCACCATACTTGTATTTCTTCTGAAGATATTAATTTAACCATTGGAGTCAGACGGATTACTTTTATGCTGCCTTTATCTGCTTTTTGGAGCTTCAAAGGACTTATCACTATTCACTTGCATTGTATGGACCAACAGAGCTGAGATATTCTTCAAAAAATCTTTATTTTTGTTCTATAGAAGAACGAAATTCATACATATCTTTGATGGCATGATGGTGAGTAAATTATTAGATAATTTTCATTTTTGGGTGAACTAACCCTTTAATCTCTCCTGCTGTAGTTCATAGGGATGCATTTAAAAAAAAAAAAAATAATACTCAAATCATCCCGCTTTGTATTTGATACTGCAGATGTAAACTCTTTGATGATGAGCTATTGCAGAAAATAGAGTAGGCGTGGATTACATAGTCTTTCCAGTAAAACCTAAATTAGATTTAAGTAAAAACATATTTATATAGAATTCCTCTTTCATTATTAGCCATTCAATTGGTAAGCACTCTGGTAAGTTCAAAGACTTTTTCTTTATCATTGCTTATGGACTTAACAGGACCAGAACTAAGTATATCTAAACGGAAATGTTACATTCCATATTTAGGATCATAACAAACCCCAACCCACTTTTTTTTTCCTCAGGAAATTATTTCTAGGAAACATGAGGGGTTTTGGGGAAAAGTGATGTAACTTTCACATGAATTGTAAAGAGAGAAAGCAGAAACAGTGTGCTTTAGGTAAATTACACCAAATAAAGAGAACAAGAGGTTCCTTCATTGTCACATCTCTGTTTACTTGGCTGCCATCAGTCTATAAACTCAGGGAGATTTAACGACAGCCGGATGTGTCTTGATAATGTTACATGTTCCCAAGGTGTCCCCCTATTCATGGTAGAAATAATTTATTTGATGTTAAATTCCATGTTAAGTGTATTTAGAGAAGGATTCATTTATTTAATTTGATTTTATTTTCTACAGTGATTCTATTTTTTCCATGTTTGCATGTGTTCATGGACTGAATAGAAGACAATGCCAACACTCTGTCCAGCAGACTTAAGAAAAGAAAAACGCAGGGTTCCCAGAACTTTTGACCAATGAATTTCAATGACTTTTCACAGACATTTTCAGTCATTTATGGGTAATGATTCATTAAAAATCTGTATGTCAGATACCAATCTTTTGAATTTATAGATTTAAACGAAAAATCTCTAATTGTCCAAAGACACTTTACTCTACACATACTAATAAAGAGCCATTTCTATCGCATGTGTTGTGGACTGTATCGGACCCTTGCATAACTTATAATGTGTGAGGAAGGGCAGTCAGTGAAGTTTCTGGTGCCCTCCTAGGGAGTTGTGCCCTATGCAGACTGCGAAATATGCATATAGGGAGCAGCTCTTGCCTGGGTTTTTCCTGACTTGGTCTCTCTTTATTGTTTGAGAATTGCCTTTGAGATGGCAAGACATTGTGATGTAGTGCCACAGTACAAGAAAGCCATCCTCTCCTTTTTTTTCTTGTTTTTGTGAATGAAATGTGTAATTATCTGGGCTCGTGTTTCAGCATTGCCTGTTCTGTCAGGTCTGCGCCCACGACAATCATCACATAAACAGCCATAAACACAGAGCTGCTGCTCAGCTGGGAGAGCACAGCTGCTGCTGTTTACCCTGAGCGGCCCAGAAAAACATCCTGTACCGTGCAGTCTTTGAGCCAGGCTGCTCCCCTCCAATAATAAACAGCACTGCAGCTCAGACCCAGACCCCACGCAAGCTGGGTGGCTCCTTTGCTACTCCTTAGCCAAATGCAAAAATCTCCTCTAAAAGCTGGCCTGTTGAAACTGAAGGAACTTAAAAATTCTTATCTAAATTACCAGCTGCTGTTGTGTTTATAAAGGCATACTAATTTATTCACATTCTTTGAATCTTCCTGCAAATAAATGTTACTAAAAGTTTTAGTTCCCTCTTTCAATAGTGATTAACAGTGACTATGTTTACATGGACACCAAAAAGCGGCTTATTTCTAGAAAGCATTGCTAGAAAGTAGCGTTCCGGTTTACATGCGCAGTATAAGCGGCATACACTTTACTCCCTTGTACATGCGTAAGCAGCTTTTTCTTCAGCAATTTAATTTCCCCGCAATGCTTGTGTAAATAAGCATGATATCCCAGGAATACTTCACTTTTTTATTCCCTGTTACATTGCTTTATTTCCAGATGTTACAGAGTTGTTGCTGTGTTTATTTTCTTAACTATCTATCGCAACCTGCAGCAAAATTACACTTCAAAAGTGGGGTTTCCCTCTTACTTAAAACTGCAGGATTCCCCCAATGTATGAGCACATATCCGCGAACCTGAAGGACGGTCAATATTTTATATTGGTTTGAATAAATGTTTGTAGTTTATAGTGTACAGTATGTGCTTATCCCACTGTACTCCCAGAAATGTTGAATTCTTTCTGCTTTGTTGACTTGTTGTTGGGCTCCATCCTATGATTTCCTATGACTACGGTTTTGACACTATTAATTTTATAAACTGGTGAGATTCGATACACTCTATTCCATAACTGCTCTAGGAGGACAATATGTCAAAGAATTCAAAATCCTCGAGCTCTGGAGACATTAAAAAACACTTCTTTGGTCAAGTTGACATCCTCGAGCAGCAGGCTCCGAACCCGGGACTCAATTTGGTCGGGGAAGTGCGGGAAATTCGGCGAGAAATGTTGAACATGTCGGCAATGCTGACAAAGGTCATTGCTGCCTTGGCTGCCTATCTGGAGACGTCGGAGAGGGAATTATCTGCTAATCTGCTAGCAACTAAGGTGGATTTGGAGTGTGTCTGGGAGAAGTTGGAGGACTTGGAGAACAGTAGCCAGCGGAATAACGAAGAGGGTTGGGATATGGTGAAATTAATGGATGGGCTCTGTCCAAGTCTGCTAGGCACAACAAGCCATAAGCTGGAAATCGAGCGAGCTCACAGGGTTCCTGCTTGGCGATCCGCTGAGGGAGACGGGCCCAGTTCTGGACAAATTCGATCATCCGTATAAAGATCTCATGCTACGTGAGGCGAGGAGTAAAGGAAGACTTTCTTGGATCGAACCAAAATATTGTCTTGTTCTCAGACTTTGCGAATTCAACAAAATAGAAGGGTGATCGATTGGAAGGTCGCTTTTGCATTGATGTTCCAGGCCAAATTGAGAATAGATGCTAAGCATGGCCGGAAAACATTCACTTTTCCCCAGCATACGATTTCCTTCAAAAAGTCAATGAAGTGAGTTTGTTATTTTGTGGTACTCATGTTGCAGCCGAGTGGACCGACTCACTGAATTATTCACTTGACTGTCCAAAGAAACTGAGCGCCTTTTTTAGTTTCTATTTGTGCTGGTTCTGCCTAGCTGCTGGAGTTTGTTTTGTTGAGGAACACACTGTCGGGACAGATATGTGGATGAATCTACACGTTCTTTCCGTTTATTCCGCCTAATGAATGTCTGGAGTTTGTTTTATAGATTATCTTTTGTTGTGTAATTCTGTCTCACAAAATTTTAATAGAAATACCGGACTTGAACAATCCGATGGCAGAGTTGTCGTGGGGGCTCTCATGGGGTGTACATGGACTGTTTGAGTTTAGAGGGATGGACGTCAGTTGGCGCTGTCGTATGTGGGGTTTATGCGCACGTTTTTCTTTTTTCTGTTTGTTTGGTTTGGGGGGAAGTTTGGGGTTTGATTGTTGCACTAATGTTGGAATGTGGTCTTTATCATTTTGTTTTTGACACACAATAAATTTTTTCTATAATGTCAAAATGTCATCATAGTGAACATATTGAAGCAAAAGTGTGCAAGTCCCCTAGAGCAACATTGATGCTTCACAGGATGTGTAAAAAGTCTTGGTCTTCCAGATGTTTGGAGACTTTTGAACCCATCTGGTAGGGACTATAATTTTTTTCATCAGTCCATAAGATTTATTAAGTCCATAAGTTTTTTTTTTTTTTTTTTTTTATTATTATATCTAAGTCCCATCATCTGTTGTTGATTTGCTCAATTTGAAACATTTTAGTCTCAGATCACACCCTGGTGAGTTTAGAGGTGTTGCCACATATGGAAAAAAGGAAATCATATAGTTGGCGCTTTAGTACCCCTTTTGAAAAATCCTGAATTCCAACAAATGTTAAAGGCTGAAATCAGTGTTTATATGGAGACCAACTGGTCCTCAGTATTCTTTGTAGGTGTAGCTTGGGAGACACTTAAGGCGGTTCTTAGGGTCTGAATCATACAGTATGCCTCAGTCACCAAAAAATCCAAAGCACAAGAACTTGAGTTGGAAGGGAATATCAAAAGTGCCAAGGGAGAGCTGAAGCACCGAATGGCATCTGATGGCATCAGAAAATTGACCCAATCGAAATGCAGATATAATAAAGTTTTGTCGCGGAAGGTGTAGTTTTTGCTATTCAGGGCGAAACAGTCATACGGGGGACAAGGCAGATAAACCTCTGGCTAGATATATAAAAGAGAGAGGATGTCTTTTTCTACCATTCCCTCAGTGAAATATGCTGGTGGTGAAATATTTACCTCAGCCATTTATTTTAATAATGCTTTTAAAGAATTCTATCTTGATCTCTATAGTTCCATGTCTTCGTCTACTGATGAGGATATTTGAAACTTTGTGGAACCATTAGAACTTCCTAAACTGATGGCTGGTGTGAAGTGTGGCGCATAAGCTTTTGCTTTATGCAAATTATATTTTATTATTCGTCTCCAACCCTACTAGATCTATGCCTTGCTTCCACAGAATTATTATTCATTCATTTTCTAAGTTCTCGGGATACAGATTTAATTGGTCTAAATCCGAAGCTTTGACTCTGACAGCATACTGCCCAGTAATGGCTTTCAGCCGTGTGCCTTCCATTGTCAAATACAGGGTATTAAGTATTGGGCATTTTATTCCCAGCAAATTTGTGTGATTTAGTTAGTTAATTTTGACCCTTTAATAAAATTTTATGGAGTGATGTGGGCAGGTGGGCTTCAATACATTTATCTATGATTGGGAAGGTTAATGTTATAAAAATTATTTGTATTCCAAAATTCAAGTACATGCTACAGTCTCTCCCTATAGATGTCCCCCTCTCTTATTTTAAGTAATTTGATAGCATAGCAAAGTCCAATAAGTTGCATAGGCCGACTGACAAAGGTGGGCTAGGTCTACCCAAGATTTTGTTTTATTGTTAAGCATTCGGTCTCAGACATTTGGCTCATTGGTCACTTCCACCTGAGAGAGCCCCTCCCTAATTTTGTATTCAGAGTCTGGAGGACGGGGCTTCAACTTCTCTCAAGAGATTATGGGAGAAAGATCTTACCTTGGTATTGGAGGAGGGAGTGTGGGTTTCGATTCTAAAAAAACGTCAAGTTTGCATCCAGAGATGCAAGGGTGTGCCTTATGCATTTGAAGATTTTACATCGATTCTATTGGATCGCCTCTAGATTTAATAGGCTTGGTCTTAAAGACACACCCACCAGCTGGCGATGCCAATCAGAAGATAAAGACAAGCCAAGTTTTTTGGTGGTGTGTTAAGATCCAAGAATTTTGGTTGCAGGTTCTTAAGTTTTATGTGTGGAGTATTGGGCACTCAGATTTAATTTTGCCCCAGACTCTGTATTTTAGGCGATGGTCATCAATATAAGGGATAAACACATAAAAAATTAGGTCCTAACTAGTGCTATGATTGGTGGACAAATTGTTTTAAGGGGATGGAATTCAGATGGAGCGCCCTCATTTCATGAATGGTGCATGGAGATAGGGAGGTTGGCGGCTTTTGAAGAAGCGTCATTTTGAAGGCTAGGGAATTCGGATTCGTTTGATGGGAAATGGGCCAGCTATTTGGCATTTTTGGAGGTCTCTTGGGGAGGGGCAGTGGAGAGAGAAGTTTAGTTTTAAATGTGTGATTATTTATTTATTTATATACTGTATATATGTGTGTGTGTATATGTGTATGTATGTATGTGTATATATATATATATATATATATATAATTTTCTTTTGTTTTTTGTGTGTGTGTGTGTGTGTCTATAATCATGTGTGACCACAGGAATGTTGTTGAGTGTTGGGTTGGTGATTGGGAGGGGTAATAGTGGGAGGGAAATGTTGATTCTGTGTATATTTGTTTTGCTTTGTCTATGTGAATTAATAAAAAATGTTAATCAGGAAGTGCATATAAACGTGGTCAATCTTGGATGTAATCCAATTACAAAAAATTAATTACTGTAATTTACTGTAGTTTTAGTAAAAAAAAAAAAATGTAGGGTAATGAATTGTATTTTAAATTCTTCAGATTTTAGTTACTGACTTTCAATTAATTTAATTGCGTTTAAATACATTATAGGGTTATGCTTATTTCTAATATGTTAATTTATGAATTCTACATAAATTATGTCCCTGTAACAGTCATGAAAGAAAATTGTGAGATGCTAAGTGAGACTTGTGTGTAACAATGAACAAGAAAAAAACAAACATTGTTGAATTTGTTGAGTGGAAAAGTGATTACTGATTATTTAATTGAAAAAGTAATCACATTACTAGATTTGTAAAGTAATTGGATTACAATTTTAGAGAAATAATCAGAAATTTGTAGTGGATTACTATTTTTAAGTAATTTACCGAACACTGATTGATAGATTAATGAACTGATTAATAGAATTCGTTTGAAAAATTAACAACAGCAAAATTTGGCCCTGGTGAGTGATAAAATGGTGTTACTAGCCAGTTGGCCAGTAACTTTATTAGAAACTGCAACATAACAGGGTTTATGTCAATTGTATGAACAAGTTTGCCCTTCATGTAAGTAGTGATATGAGCGATTCTTTTCAAAGACACAAAAAAATATACGAAATGGTACCTGATGACATTTTATCAAAGCATCTAGGATGCCTAAACTTTTTTTTTTCTCCATAACTCTTTTTGAGGACATGTAGGTGGAATATTTCTTGCAGTGGTCCACCAAAATAAAAATAAGAGGAATAAAATATATGGAGGCTAGCAAGAGGTCTTGTATTGTTGCTACTGACACAATGACCTTTGCTGTCATAAATGTACATGGAAAAAATAGCTAGTTTTTTTTATTTAAAAGATTATGCAAAATATTGTTTCCTGGTTGTTAAGAAATGTTTTTGGCCTGCAAATTTTCTCAATTCAGCCACAGTTGGCTGGTGGCAAAAAGTTCATTTTGGACCCTGATTTTAAGTGAATTTTAAGTGGCTTACCATAGTATTGTGTAATTGAGAAGGAAATCTCTCAGTGGCACAGGAACAGAACTGTGCACAAAACTTGGCATGGTCGTTGTGTACTCAAACAGCACTATTTTACGCTAGTGAATGTTTATGCATCTAATTGTTTATGATGTACTTTGAAGTTGAGTGCAGGGAACATAATACATTTTACCATGTCAACTATGGCAGAGTTAAATCTAGGTGAGAAGCTAAAGATTGGCTAAAATGCTTGTGTGGGTGTGTGAGTATGATTGTATGTTTGCATGTTCTACTGCCATCACTATGGCTAAGGATAAACCAAGCCCTTATAAAGTAATTGGAATGCACAAATGTGTATCTTTTCTCTTAGAACTCTTGTTTAAATTTGTCAAGAACTTGTTGTATAGTCAAAATTATTTGCCACTATTTCATTTCTTGAGCATATGAATTAGCTGGAATGTGTTTAATGTACCTGTTTCTCTCTGTATTGCAGCAGTGGCATTCCATAGCCCGCCTGTGAAGATCAAGAAAGAGCCCCAGAGTCCCGGCTCAGACCCCAGTCATTCCTGCAGCCACAAGCAGAGCTTCAGCTACCCCAATGGAGAGCAGTGCCTTTACGCCAGGTCAGTCAAAACAAGGCCAGCAACATATTGGTGCTAGCCTCCTCTAAACACACTCTGATGGTGCAAACATGATTTATTACTGGAAAGAGATGCGTTGTTGACTTCGATAGTGTATGTGTGCCCTGCAGTGCCTACAAGCAGAAGAGAACCGCTGTGGGAGAAACGGCAGCAGCAGCAGGATCTAAGAGCTCTTGCCCAGGGACTCCCATGTCTCCTATGCAGCATTACTCCCCAAAACCAACAGTTGGCACTCGGCCGGAGTCAGGGTACATGAATCCTTCCTCAGTCAGCCAGTCCCACGCCTGCCACAGCTATCCCATGAACCCTAGGTAACGCCACCAACACACTAATTAATTTTTCCATTAGTTACTCATATGAGTGTTTCTCAATCCTGATCCTGGAGGTCACTTATTTGGCATACCCAGTTCAGGTCATTGAGCACTCTATTAATAAGCTAGTGAATTAGATAAAGTAGCCACCCAAAATGTGTTGCATTTGTAGTCTTACACTATAAGGATTAAGAAATGATTTTCTATGCAATGTTCTAATAGATCTATATTATACACACAGTATATACACTGATCAACCACAACATTAAAACCACCAGCCTAATATTGTGTATTGTGCCACCAAAACAGCGCCAACCCGCATCTCTGTATAGCATTTTGAGATGCTATTCTTCTCACCACATTTGTACAGAGCTGTTATCTGAGTTACGCTAGACTTTGTCAGTTTGAAGCCGTCGGCCATTCTCTGTTGACCTCTCTCATCAACAATGCATTTCCATCTGCAGAACTGCCTCTTACTAGATGTTTTTTGTTTTTGGCACCATTCTGAGTAAATTATAGAGACTGTTGTGTGTGAAAATCTCAGGAGATCAGCAGTTACAGAAATATAGAAACCAGCCCATCTGGCACCAACAATCATGCCACAGTCGAAATCACTGAGATCACATTTTCCCCATTCTGATGGTTGATGTGAACATCAACTGAATCTCCTGACCGGTATCTGAATGGTTTTATGCACTGCACTACTGCCACATGATTGTCTGATTAGATAATCACATGGATGATTGTTGGTGCCAGATGGGATGAGTTGAGTATTTCTGTAACTGCTGATCTCCCAGGGAAATTCACACACAACAGTCTCTAGAATTTACTCAGAATGGTGGCAAAAAGAAAAAACAACCAGTGAGCGGCAGTTCTGTTGACAGAAATGCCTGGTTGATGAGAGAGGTCAACAAAGACAACAGAATGCTATTCTGAGATGCTAGCTGGCTCTGTTTTGTCAGCATGAGGGGGACCTACACAAAATTAGGCAGGTAGTTTTAATGTTGTGGCTGATCGGTATATATGTTCATGTTCTGTTAGAAGAGAACATGTAAAGAATCCTTGCATTAAAAGTGTTTTTGTGATGATGAAGGCTTCATCCTTTAATTTTTACCCCAGTTCCAGGTTCCCTTCTGGCTCGACAGATATGTGTCTACCATTTGGTTCACAAGGCCAGACAATGCAACCCATGCATCCTGCCCATACCAATGGGGGTGGAGGTGGCGGCTACAATCGGCAGCACTCTGACACCTGCTTGCCTTATCCTCCTCAGCAGAACTTCAAGCAGGAGTATCTGGACCCTCTATATGACCGGGCAGCCCACATGGTTGGGCCACAGCCTCAGAGGTTTCCTCCTGCCCTTTTGATGGTCAAACAGGAACCCACTGACTACAATTATGAACCTGGTGAGTCAGGCTCTGTTTCAAAACGTAGTGGCTACACAGCTACCTTCTAAGGCACCATCCTAATAGAGATCATAAGTGACGGATTTTGAATTCTCTACATGTAACGTGCAACAAACAAATAGCACTCCATCCAACTCACAGAGAATTCCAGTAAAGTTTAAAGTTAGCATGTTGATATTGATTGTAAATTCAATATGGAAGGCGATATGGAAAACACGGATGGAATCGTGGAATCCAGTCATAAAAATGGAAATTAACTTTTAAATGAATGTAATGAAATTTAACACATGAGTGATAAAATGTCAGTATTAATGCTCAATTAATGAAATTATAATCATGATATGTCCTAGTGCGATGATTAAACCACAAAAGGCTGAGATTTAATTAAATAAATATACAGTGTGAATGTGTGAATCTCGCTGCTCATACACTGATAAATCCTCATCATAAACATCACGTATGCTCATTGTTTGCAATAGATTAGAGACAGCAGAGTGCGCATTAAGATTAAAGTGTGCAGCACAGGCAGACTATACAGTATATTTAAATAATTACATCACAGCCTTTTGCGGTTTAATATGCATATTTAAGCCATACAGTGAACTGCTTATCCGGTGGTGTAAAGCGGTCGTCAAAAACATACAAACTCAAATTGCATCAAATTGTGCCAAAATAAAAGCTCAATTTAAATAGACACGTGAAATAAAAGAAATTGCGACAGAAATATAGTACTGCTGTGTAGTTAAATGCAATATTCAAAGTAGTAATAAATAATAATAATATTATTATCTTTAAGCAATATATCACAAGCAATAATGCTGAGATACTGAATACAATTTTAATTCTTACATTAAAGCTGTGATGCTCGGTATTTGACAAAATAAATAAATAAATCCAATATTGTGTTTTGATTTGTGCTGTGATGATCTGTATAGAAGCTCTTCATTTGATAAAAACAATGTAATGATGTTTTAAAAACTAATTGTTGTGTTTTTTATTTGATGAAAATAATTTTAATTATTTGAATCATGAGTTTTGTTAATGATTAAACTATAAAACACAAATTCAGAAAAAATAAAACCGAATTTGCAAAAAATAAAATGCATTTCATAAGGCCCTAACTATGCTGTGGATAAGAGTGACTCTTAAATAATTCACTGGAAGAACAGTTAAAGGACCATGATCCTATAGGGCAGAGTCCTGTTCGTGTCGAAATCTGAGCCATGCAAGAAGCTTTGAAATGGTGTCTTCTCTTCTCTTCTATTCTCTCTGTTCATGAGACAAAGCCTGTGGTTTAGACTAGCAATGTAAACAGTAAATTGGTGGGTAAAATGTACAAAAAGTCTCTTTCTCTCTTATCTTTTAAAGGACTTTGTTCTTCTCCACTACACTTTGAAAATCTCTCAACAGTATTTGTGTACTTTGGTTTCCCCACTCCAGTTCTCCTTCACTCCTACCCTTCTGTCTGTTCTAACTGATTTGCTATTAGATCTATATCATATAGAAGTATATTGTACATGTATGTTTTATTAGAAGAGAGACCGAAAGAAATTAGTTTGGGGCAATTCTTGTGTTTAAAAGAAGGAAGATGGAGTGCAACGAATTGAAACAAAACACAGGGGTCTCGATATTCATTTTTCAAAGTTAAACTACTTTAAACTTTGCATTACATCTTAATGCTGCTAACAAAACATCAAGATGAGATTCACAGGCCAAAGATGTCCATCTAATACATGTGTACATGTGTACAAACAATTAAAAAATGGTGCAGACAGAATGCAAGTATGCGTCCTGTGTGAACAGCCCTTAACTTACCCATAATTTGTTGTTGAAAGGTACAAAATATTTTAGGTGCTGTTCAGACCGAATGTGTCCTCGCGCTAGAAAAGGTAGACACTGCACAACAAATGAAGTGTATGTGTATGTGCCACTCTTGCACGAGATGCTGAAGAAAAAAGAACTGCTATATGAGGTGCACCAGTTAAAGGCGTCAGTCTAGCACATTTATATAGAAAAACAATTGGAAAAACAGTGGATGGAAAAATGCATTCGGTCTGAACGGGCCCTAATTCTCACTCTCTACTTTACACTCTCGCCCTCTCTGTGCAGTTCAAACGAACTTTGGAGGTTCTCCGCTTCCACACCCACTGACACTGCGAAGATCTCAATTGTTTTCTGTACTTCTCACTCTGGTCTCCTCACTATTTCAGCCCTCCCCGTCTGTCTGTTCTTTGCGAGGGAGAGAGGCATAGGAATTTCATTGAGAAAATGGAGGGCACTGGAAAGACTAGAATCCCCAGTGGAGTGCTCACGGGTGTAGGGTTGCAGCAGCGGCTTCCTTTTCTGCAGGCAGATGAACTCATAATGGAAAAATGAGCATAGCCTCGGTAACCCGAGCTCGTGCACTGGCTTGGTCAAGCGGGGAAGGAGGGGAGGGAGGTGTGTGATAAGGAAGTTGTATTGGAGGGTGGGGCATGGTGTTATAGCCGGGGGGCTCGGGCCATAAACTCACAACCCGGACAAGCTCACCTCCTCCCACTCAGCTCAGTGACTGACACAGTGTCGAAACACAACACTCTGCGTAGGTCCTGCTCAGTGCTCTGTAAAGGACTACAAACTGTGAACTAATGAACATAGATTACCATAAAAAAAAAAAAAAAAAAGAGTTAACAGTCATGAAACAGAAACTAATTCTAAAAGACAGCATGACTTTTCTGGATTTTGTGTTCTTTACTTTTTGTGTTCTAGTTATATTGGTACAAATGCCTTCAGAAAGCTTGATACTTTTTAGAGGTCAGATTCATACGTGCAGAAACTTTGGAGGAAATAGCCTGGAACAAAAGGATGTTTCTGTGTGTATAAACTGCCCTATCTGAAGTGAAGCCCCTGTTAGTACGGCACGTTATCAGTAGATTAATCCCTGCCCAGGCCAGTGGCTTCCGCTCTGCTACAGAACAAAAAACAGAGACCTGAAACAGGGTGTAAATGAATTAAGTATTTGAGTTAGTATTTGGTATGTTCTCATTTTGCTGTAATGGCCGCATGCATTCGAGCTAGCATGGACTCCATAACTTTGTGCAAATCTTGATTATCTATGTTATCCCAGCATGATTTGAGAATGATCCAAAGAGCATATTGTTAGCTTCAATGGAAACAAGGAAATCTATCCTTTTTGTTAAAAAAAAGTTACTAAGGTAAATGTTACAAGTTTGCTTATTGGATTAGTGGCCTAATTTATTTATCATTTATTTTTATTTATTTCCAGGTTTGAGTTAGATTTTGAATCATATATTTTCAATGTGGTCTAAAACTATTTTGAACCCCCACTATGTTCTTGCAAACATAAAAAAGGAATATGGTGTGGGAATTTACTGAAACTTATTTATATGCTATGCCATTTTATGTTTTTGAAGGTGTCGTTTGCAGGTGTTTCTACACACATGGTAACATTTTGGAATGAATGTGAACATGTTTGACCCTCCATTGCTTACATTCTGAGATCTCAGTCAACCGTAACATTAATTTGAGCTGCCTGTGTAAAACAGTGATCCAGTCCCTCTGGATCGAGAACACTTTTCTCTGGTGACCTCTTATCACGGCCTCAGCCACTGCATTCTCCAGACATGAATCACTGCTCCACCTCACAAACTAACCATTTCTTATATATACAGTACATATGGAAGGAGAGCGAGAGCAAGAGAGAGATTTAGAGACAAATAGCTCAATAACTAACCCAATAGCACATATGACATGCCCCCGGATTGAACAGTGAGGTAAAGTGACAAATAAATATGAGAAATAAACATACCGACCAAGCCATGATAAAGTTTTCCCAAACCAATAAAAAAAAAGTCACAGTCTGAGGAGTATCTATCCCAAAAAATCATTGGCTCCAATCCAACGGCTCGTAAACTTGACAGTGTGTAAACGACGATATGCAAAAACATGTAAAAACAATAAGGATCACCTGCAATAAAAAAAAATATGGGCTAATGAAAATAACTAGCCCAATAGTGCTGATGACACCCTCAGTTAGAACCGCGAGGCACAGTGACACCGAGGTATAAATATGAACTTCGTATGAGGGAAAAAAAATTAAAACTCCAACCCAGTCAAATAGAACAAAAATAATCCAAAACAATTCAATGCAAAACTGTATCATCACAGCTTGGGAGGACAAATGTTCACTGCACTGGCGATTGATGTTGAAAATGCTCTATGACCTAATCAAGAAAGCGAAAGAGGTGGGTGCTGAGCTGCAGTGGTTCATACGTCCCTCAACTTGGCTTACATCACTACGTGACTTCATTGGTATATGTTTTCAACTTATCTGGCTGGTGCTGCGATTATCCCCTACTATAGCACCGTCTCTGGCAGTCAGGAGGAATAAAACAGAACTTTAGTCTTTTGTGGTTTTATCATCAAACTTGAACATATCACAATTTTCAGTTGATAAATTTCATTCAAATATTTACAATTTTGAGACATTCCACGTTTTATAGATTATTCCGTTTTTACGATTGGATTCCATGATTCTGTCCGCGTTTTCCGCAAAACAGAAATCAAAGTGCCCTACATTTGCATGTAAATTTGCTTTGTTTGACATTGCACAATTTCTCATTGTACACAACTACATTGCCAACAATTGGACAAAACAAAAGTACAGTTTCTTTGTCATGCCAATAAAGCACATTAGAGACAGAAGAGTGGTACGAAAGAAAGTTTACTCTGGATTTGGAGTTGTGCTCTATCTTCCTGCAGTGCTGTTTGACTGTTTAACATCCAGCGCTCTTTACTGCCTAAAAATATAACTGCAGACAGGCGATATTATGACAAATTACTTTTATGTCAAATGCTTCTTTTGTCCTGCTGCACACAGTGGAAAAGGTTATCATATCTGCAGATGCACCAGTCTCACACCCTACAGAAATAGTGCCACAAAAGGGCTAGCACTGATTGTTTTTTCACAGAGCGGACACATTGATAAAGATTAGAAAATAATTTGCATTCATTCATCACTAAGAGTAATGTTTATGTTTACTCCACAGATGTGCCTGGTTGCCCTTCCATGTACCATCACAACGAGGGCTACCAGAACCCACAGCACAGTAGTGAAGGTAAGATACACACCAACAAAGATCTAGTCTCAGGACATGGTTTGTTCAACTAGTATAATTCTAGAGTGTATTTCTCACACACTCAAACACATCAGGATCGGTCAGTACTGTGCGGTCATTGGCTAACCAAACCAGAGGGTCTGTGTTAATGTTGGCATGGACATTCGTTTCTCCTTTGCTTAAATAATTCCAGGGTAAATATTACTACTGGAAAAGATGGGTATTTTTCCTGGAGTGAAGAAAAATAACCATTCTCTCCATTTTCTGCATTTGCCACACAATTTTGGGTATTTTCAGATGTTAGATGATCTCTGTAATGAACCATTAGATATAGAAATAGAGTCCCATGATTCACAGAAACACAATAATAACACACATCAAGACTCCATGTTTACCATATCCCATATGGTATCATAAATTCCAGTGCAAAATATCTCCAGGTACTTGTATTGTAGCTTGAGGATATGTTACTACTAATGCCTGCCATTAAAGGGATAGTTCATCCAAAAATTAGACACCCTCAGGCCATCCCAGATGTGTATGATTAACTTTCTTCTGCAGAACATAACAATTTTTAGAAGAATATTTCTATTCTTATAATTATGTGATTTTTGGAGCTTCAAGGGTCTGGTCACGATTCACTTGCATTGTATGAACCTACAGAGCTATAGATATGATATCCTTCTGAAAATCTGCAGAAAAAGAAAGTAATACACATTTGGGATGTCATAAGGGTGAGTAAATGATCAGAGAATGTTCATTTTTGGGTGAATTATCCCTTTGATGCATTAACACATTATTTCACATATGGATTGTCTTTGTGTCCTTCACTGACACGAAGGCCCATGACAAAGCTGTGCACTAACACTTCCCTTGCCCTGTCTTTAGGCTACATGTTTGAAAATGACTCCCGCGTTGTTCCTGAAAAATTTGAAGGTGAGTCTTACATTTCCAGACATTGTGCTGATGCCACCAGCATAGTCTTCTATGGTCTCTACAGACTATAAGCAACATAAAAATAGAAACAAAAATAAAATAATTTATATGCATGTTTGCCTTGCACTATGAGATCAAATCCTTATCACAGATTATCACTAAGATACAGGCTTGCCAAGAACCAGTAATGGCATCTTCTCAGAAACCACATGATGTATAACAGTGGAGTCCAAATGTCTGAAAAAGTATTGCATATCTGGGATTTAAAATCTAATTAAACTTGAAAAATAAAATTACATTTTTAGAATTTTGAAAAATATGAAACTAAGAAACAATATAACCCAGAAGAAACTTTTAAGATGCACTAAACAAACAAATATGTCACTTATCAAATTAGCAGATTTGTAAAAAAGGACAGATTTCCTTGTTTCCATTGAATCACACAAGATGCCATTTTGAACATTCTCAGATCATGTTGGGATAATAAGGTTGATTTGCACAACTTAATGAGTCAATTCCAGCTCGAGTGCAGGCTGTTATTGAAACAAAACTGCTGCATACCAAATACAGAAAAATTCAATTCAACTTTCTCTGTTGTTATACTAATACAAATATATATGCTTTCATTACTATAATGGGCAAAGAGAAAGAGTGAAATTACTAAAATCCCAGATGCAATTTGTTCAACCAAAATCCCAATAATGACTAGAAAAAAAGATTTGGTGCATAACGCGGGACATCTAAGGGCATACTCACACTAGCCCTGGTAGCCTTGTACTGTGAACAAGCACGATTGTCCCTGACTTTTTGTTAGGAAGAAAAGCGCTCTCGCAGGCACATTGGAGTCCATTGTTGTAATGTTACTTACTTTGTGGCTTATTTGTTGTCATTTGGGGTGTGGTGACACACTGCTCTCTTACATGCCTAATTGTCGACAGCATTGTACCAATGGAATTTATCCTTTTCGCCCAATGAACTGCTAAATTTACGGAGTGCATCCTGTTTCTTCAGATACTGAACCCACAGTTTTTTCAGCTTGTCACATCATTGTTCAACAGTTCTTTGGTATCCACGAGCATGAAGATAGTCGCAAATTTGACCAAATATCTTGGAGTTCTTGTGTGTTGTATCTAGTTGTTCCTGTATACTCATGTCTACCTAAATTTCCAGTAAACACTGCACCTCTGCCGTAGACCAAAGTGATCCCTTTGCTGCCACGTTTGTTAAATGCAACGGTCGCATCATTGACGTCATGTTTTGAGTTCCGTGCTCGCGGCCACGGTTAGCGATCACACTAGATGCGTACCATACCTGAGTCCAACTGAACCGTGCCAAGCCCTCCTCTTCAAGCAGGCCTTGCCACAGTGCTGAGCAATCACACTGGTCAAACGAATTGGACTTTGGGGTCAAACGTGCTCGTGCATGGTACAGATTGTCTAGTGTGAGTACACCCTAAGTATAAACAAGCCTGAAACACACTGGGAACTCTTATTTTGAAATGATGAAAAACTTATCAGCATAGATTTTTTTTACCAATAACCGATAGTTCCAAAAAGCAACTATTGGCACCAATTAATTGGTAAAATCAAATATATCGTCTACCTCTTAATACTATATCACGTGTAAAGAAAGAAAAAACTGTTTAATATTAGAAACATGCAATTTGGCAAACAAAGTTGCACCAAACCCCAGTTCAAGAATGGATTGTTGGTGCCAGATGTTTTTCTGTTTTTGAACTACGTATTCAGCATATAGTCAAGAAACTAAGAACATAATTAAAAAGCATTGCCATATATTATTGATTAATCGTGTATGCTCTACGTTATTTTTATTTCCCTTTATAGAGTGAAAAATATTAGAGATTATTCTGTTAAATCCACTTTACCACATGGAATGTGACAGATTGTCATTTAAGTAAAGACATTGTTTTTTCCTTGTCTTTACTGTGTGTATTAATGTACATAGGAGAACTTCGATAAAAGGTCATACATATAACAATTTGTCACATGTGCTTCCGAAAATGTGATTTATTTACTTTTCATGTCCTTGCAACAAACAGTATGTTGGCAAAACTAACAGACAGATCAGAACACATGCATCATTGAACAGATGACCACAAATCTCCAATTGCATGTCATTTTAGTGAGGTGAATCACTCCATTTCTGAATCGAACATTCTAGTGATTGAACAAATTAAACATCACCATAGAGGAAGGAATATTGAACGACTCAGAGGTAATGTAGATGGATTTTTTATTTCAATGTATCCTCTGGAAAAAATGGGGCTGTACAATATTTCCTTTCTATATCAATGCACAAAAATATATATTTTATATCAATTGGAAATAATGTAATGTGTTTTTATTTATGGATAAAAGCAATGTTTCTTGGAATGTCTACGTATAACAACATGTCTTGACTCTTCATGTTTGAACCATTTTACATGCTTAATATTAGAATGTTTATGGTAATGTGCTGCGGCACATGGTACGTTTTTGCACATTTATTTTACTCTGTTGGGGCCTCTGTATAAATAAATTGATGTGAGATTTAGCCCATTTTTGAGTGCGGATTCATCATTCCTTCCATTTATATTAGAAAGATAGAAGCATTTTCACTTGGGGTCTCAGACTTTTGGCCCATACTATGTAAACAACCATTAGAGCTGAATTGACAATTGTCAAATTGATATCAAGAATCTGTATTTCTGCAAGTGATGTCATTTTTTAAATGAAGAATTAACATTAGTGTAAATTTCTTCTATTTCTGATATTTAAGAATTAGCATTTTAACTAGGGAAAATATAATTATCTATAATTCATATCCTGCACATAAATAAAACTATATTTGGCTTGCCACAGTAGTGTTGATTCGCACTTCTATTAGTGCATAAGTATTGTTGAGTTGAGCCGGTTCAGAGGGCGCATGACGATGACCACAGATTTTGTGATGCATCAAATCTGTCAGTTTCTCTCAGTCCAGTTGAATGTCAGGTCTGGAACTGTTGCAGGGTATTGCACTAGCCGACCTAGTAGGAGCAGTCAGCTGTGGTGTTAGTTACTGCCAGTGTTCCCATGCTCAAGCATAGGCATACTGCCACCAAGGCTTGACTTTTAAATGGAAATGATAGATAAGAGAGGAAGTGATGGACTAACCCAAGCACAAGCCTTATTCCTTTGTTTTGATGCTCATCTACCCTTAATCCCTGGTCTTAATTCAGCATTACGGATATCTTTTGTGTTTTTAGCTTGGATTTAGACATTTTGGAAATGTAATTATGGTTTACAGGTGAATTCATGGATGATGTCTTTCTTGTGTTTAGGTGAGGTAAAGCAGGAAGGGGGCGGCGTGTTTCGAGAAGGCGCTCCCTATCAGCGCCGTGGCTCACTGCAGCTCTGGCAGTTCTTGGTGGCTCTCCTCGACGACCCGGGCAATGCACATTTCATTGCCTGGACCGGCCGTGGCATGGAATTCAAACTCGTTGAGCCAGAAGAGGTAATGCAAAATTTCAATGGACACAACATATACATTTTATCCAGAATATATTAGTAGTAATTGATCATTTGAGAAGAACTTTGTGGACGAGATGAATGTTTGGTTTTCAGATCAATTTTATGCAGTCTTTATTCAGCTTTCACAGAGTGCACAGACCGTAAACAGTGGGTTTTAGAGATCTGCTTGCAATCAGCTCACACTTCCCTAGGGTCTAAGAACTCATCCACACAATGCCAATTTTCCATTAGCTGCCATGCATTATTTACCCCGCTTAACAGCATAGTGAAATAAAATGGAGAACGGCTCCATTACCATACAGTATATTACAACATCCCATTTGCCAGAGTCTAAACACATGCAGCGGTCGAGGCATGAGCGTTAACCTCCTATTGTCTGTGGTCAGTAGACGGCTAAATGGCATGACTCAGCAGAGTCTCCTGCTGAGATGCATCCATAAATGTTTCTCTACTGTACATTTGAATCCATTCATTACAAATAAAGTTTTACTATCACAATTAAGTCTTAGAGCTTTCCAAACAAACAAAAACAAACAACAATATGTTCCTCTGAGAGAATAAATTCAGCAGTCCCATAAATTAGTTAGAGGGACATGTTTTCTCAAGACACTTCAAGTTGAAGTTTTGTTGAAGGATAAACAAGAATTTCCTCTTGGTTTGACAGGAAAGCTCAGATTCCTGAGCTGTTTGTAGTGTGGTGTTTTTGGTCATAGTTTCGTGGTAATTTGGTTATATAAAAGGGAACTGCATACATTTGTGGGGACTCGCCCTTCCGTCTCGCATTCAGAGCAATAGTGCAGTCACTAGTGACCCCTTGTGTTCATATGAAGTCACTGCAGTCTTTAGTACAAACAGCAGAGCAGATCACATTGGCAAACCAGTTGTAATAAAGCTATTTTAGTTTTTTATTTATGTATTTATTTTTTTGTAGATATTGATCAATATTTTCTTTTTAGAACTGGTACAGATTCTTTGGTAACACTTTACAATAATGTTCTATTTGTTAACATTAGTAAATGCATTAGGTATCACAAACTCACAATTTACTTTTTTTTTTAACAACATTTATTTAAAGTATTTATTATTTGGACTTACACTGACAGGGGCGTGGATGTTCATTCAAACACATCAGTTTTCAGTTACCGATGCCGTTGTAGAAATTCACTATTCATAGTCTGCCATGATTAAATTAATCCATTAGTGAAATTGAGAATAATTGAGAAGTATTTGGCTAGTCATGTGATCCTAATATGGCAGCCCACATGAGGGGACCCTCTACATGTAGAATAAAACAGCTTTTATAAGGTTACTGATATGATTGGTATTTTCATTTTATGTGAGTGGACATGATTTCATATGCAAGTTTCTAAATTACTTTAATTTTTTTTTAGGAGGAAAAATGTTTTATTGAGGAAAAATTAGTGCACCTTTAATTTATAATAACACTATTGTTCATTGTTCATTCATGTTATTTCATATTGCTTTACCTTATGGTAACATTTACAGATGTATTAGTATGTTAAAATGGACATTTACCTAGGAAAATCCTATAAAAGTATAGTTTCTTGTCAGATGATGTTATTAATTTATGTTAACAAATACAACCTTATTGTAATGTGATAATAATTTTTTAGTGTCTGATTACAGATATGCAGAACCAATGTTTTATTGTTTTATTTTTGCTTTTTGACACATCAATAAATAATCATTAATATATAAAATTCTGTTGCTGAAAAGCTCTTTCTGATTGTTAAACTTAAAATGCTGTGCATTTCTATAGCTGTAATTCATGCAACAACACGTTAGGCTACTTAAAATGTTAAAATATATTGGTCAGCAATGTCTATTTTATTTGACACTCTAGGTGGCAAGACTGTGGGGGATGCAGAAGAACCGTCCAGCCATGAACTATGATAAACTGAGTCGCTCTTTGCGCTACTATTATGAGAAGGGTATTATGCAAAAGGTATGTCATTTTATTTTATTGTTTCCTATTCTGTTTTTTGACGTTATAATTTATATCACCAGCTTTGATTAATATTTTATCACGCCATTCACCAAAATGAAACTTCCTGTTTTTAGGTGGCAGGTGAGCGTTATGTTTACAAATTCGTCTGTGAGCCAGAGGCTCTGATATCCTTGGCTTTTCCTGACAATCAGCGTCCAAGCCTGAAGGCAGAATTTGAGCGCTATGTCAACGAGGAGGACACAGTGCCGCTGTCTCACCTCGATGATGGGGTGTCTTACCCTCCCGAACCAGCTGCCACCAACATGGGCCCTCAGCCCTACTCCAAAGGCTACATGTACTAATGCCACCAACATTCTCCCATGTCCCCGATCCCAGTCCCCAGTTTACTTCACCCTGCATATATTGCACATGTCCACCCCATCCACTTGTATATAAGGCTATGTTTTTTGATTAAATTAATCTCATTAGGGACTCTGCATTCCTCTCACTTCCAAAGCCTATCTAATCTAAACACATTAATGTGGTTCAAGAGATTGCTTAAAATAAAGACCCAATATTACTACTATACCATGAGAAAAGTCTTGTTTCTTATCTTTGCAATGACATCTTCAGGATATCAGAGATCTGTATAAAAAGATTGGTTGATTTGTGACCCACTGATGCAATTCATCAGAGAAATTAATGATGAATAATAGCGATAATAATAATGATGTATTATTTGCGTGCAGCCAACCATGTTGAGGAAGTAGATCTATTGGGCCCTGCCATTGGTACATGCTGACATATTTGGTTAACAGGTGTTCAATTAACCTTTTCTTTTTTGCACCCAAGACTTAACGTTATATGCCTATACAGCGTAAAATGGTGAAATCTAGCCTGGTGTCCCCTTTATAGTAACCTCCAGTATAAAGTCTGACAATCATACAACACCCATTTCTTTATTTACAGTATGTTAGTGGCAATAGTATATTTACCAGAGGACACATTTGAGTAGACAGCCTTTGGGCATTCCCATGTAGCCATTAGATGCCTTGTGACCGATGATTGAGACTTTCTGCATGTGGTTGAAATAACAGAATCCTGGATTGGACAACTACCCACAACATTTATACTTCTATGGCTAGATTTAGTTAAACTGTCTGCAAGTTATACAAAATCTCAGAAATTGTTTATTGCTCTTGAATTAGGATATTATTATGAGACTAATAGATTCTTGTTAATGCTTGGAATATGTAGCTGTATTATGTTCTGTAGCCTGTCATTACTTGTTTTTCATTTGCCTTTATAAAAACTATTCTGAATTTAGTCATTCTTTTGGACTTACATAAAATCTAGCTATGGAGTATACATGTAATATACACATCCAATTTATAAAACACTGCAACCCTCGGCAGAAATCATAAACACTACAAACCCAATGGGCCTTTTTAAGAGTTTATTTTAATATGACATGAAAATGATCCCAAGAAAGACATAACATAAGCTGTAACAATATCAAAACTGTTGGTCAATTCCACCCCCCCATTGTTTCCCTTAATAAAAGCGCGATACAAAACTTCCACTGTGATCCAATACCTGTGCCGAATCCACAGATTAAACATTAAACCGAAGAGGAGTCCCTAATAAGGATGAGATCTGTGTGTGATAGGGAAAGTGACTCAAACGTCCTGTTCATTTTAACATGAACAAACCTCCCTGCTTTAGATAAATGTATTAATCAAAACTCTTTTCCTCTGCACAAGTCAGTCAACATTCACTGACAGCATACCAAAAAAAAAAAGATTTTCAGAGATGAATGTGCTATTAACACAATCAATGACAAATGTATCAATGGATGAAAACCAGCTGCATTATAGAAATACATAAAATGATCTGTTGGGCATCTGTGTTAAAGGAATAGCTTGTCCAAAAATTTAACTGACTGGATTTAGCATGCATTGTAGGATTATTATTGTTATGGAAGGTTATTATAAATATTAACCCTTTCTAATTTGTTATTTGGTTCTGCAGTCAATAAAGAATTTTTTCCTCTTAGTGTAAAGCCAATTAACTATAAAGCATGGTAAAAAAGAAAATTGCAAAACGTAAAATCAAAAGCTTTTTGATTGAAACCTCACAGAGTACAAGCATAAAATCAGATCAGCTTGAATTTTGAGGGAACTTCCCTTTCAAATTTAAATGTGGTTCACAGTACTGGGTGGGATCTTAGAACATATGGCGCCTACAAATGGGCCCTTACAGAAAGAAGGGTTTTAAGCAAAATGTTTAGTATCTGTCCATGTTATCCTCCACTCTGTCCCCAGTCTTTGCTTCGGTCAGCAGGAGTATCAGACACTCGCAATCCACAAGGACCTTGTGAGAACGTTCTAGCGTCGTCTGAAGGCTCTGGAGATTCTCCAAGCATTTGGTTCCTCGTAGCGATTGTAGAGGGGCTCCAACCTCTGCTGTTTCTTCTGCTTACTGAGGCGTGTGGGATCGGACACTTTGAAGAAAGCTGGAGAGAATTCAACCAGCCACCTCGGGTCAATGGTTGTCACCTCCCTCATGTATTCCTTAGTGGTCAACACAAGCTCATGGTATACCACCCTGAGGAAAGCAAAACCAGCTTTAGAACAAGACACATACATACTAATAGTCTCATTAATACAATAACACTCCTTTTCCACACTTACCATTCTGGTTGGCGATTGAACAATGCACTAGATGGGTGGATGTACACCACCTGCTGGTCTATAAGGGTCCTGTATCCTTCCTGGGGGTCCTTTTTGGCTGCATTCCGGAAAAAACCACTGCAGATTGCCTTTTGTACACGCACTGTGGCTTTACCACATGATACTACGTCCAGCTTGTGCCTGGAGCAAGACAGAACATTTTTGTAAATTGTTATGCAGTGAGAAGAGTACATTGTGTAACAATGTTAGAAAAGTTCAATAAAGCTCACCTGTCCATAATGCCCAGCATCTGTTTGCGAATGTCCTGAGCGCGTCTGAGAGATCTTGCCTGGATGAAGTTTTCATAGCACCAGGGGTTGGAGAACTTGTTGTTCTTCCAAGAGTTATAGACGGCCAACAAAGTCAGGTGGTCTCCCTCAGGCTGGTGAAACTTGGCCTTCTTCTGGTCTGCCAGAGCCTGTTTGTCCTGAGATTTAGATAAAAGACATGATGAGATCATTATCTTCAGGATCAGTATGCTTGCATTCATTATTGGAGTTGACACAGACTTGGCTTAATGATTTAGACTGTTTCATGAGCACTCATGGATCTGGAAACTGTTTGTGTGTGGGCGGTGTTGCCTGCAGGAGTACCTTTGGTCTGTAGAACACGTTCTGTACTGAGAGCATTGACACAATGGTCAGCATCTCTTCACTGCAGCCAAGATGAACAGACATGATCAACATCTTGCACAGCATGGGCTCCAGGGGAAACTCAGCCATCTGATACAAATGGAGACAAGAAACTTTAATGTTGGTCATTTCATATGGAACTTGATGCTGGTACATCCAAAACCCTTATAGGAGTATGTTCCATTATGTTTCAGGGCACAAATGCTTAATTCTTCACTTACCCTACGACCAAGGCGCGTGAGCAGACCTTCATCATCCAGTGCTCCCAGAGTGTAGAGCTGCTCCATGGCAGTGATAAGTGTCTCCATGGGTGGAGCATCCATAAAGTCAAATGACAACAGGTCATTGATGCCCATTGCCTGATTGGAGAGAAATTTGCAAGCACATGAAAATTTTATTTAAAAACAAGACAGGGTTCCCACTATTTTTGACCAAACAATTACCATGACTTTCAGTAGTTTGTCATTACTAGATAAAGATTTAATTTAAATAGTTTAACTAGGGATGTGCACAAGTAATTGATAAATTGAGTACTTGTTTAGCTTTAAATATTTGACTAGTAAAAACACTACTCGAATTTTGAAATGAGGTTTTCCTTTACCTGTCGTGGGCAACAATGAAACTGCTTCTCTCACCTTAATCTTGCCATTTGTTCTCCCAAAAATACAATTCTGCCATGATTTAAAGTGATTGTATCGCTTCAGAAGACTTGGAAGGTATGTTTCTATGTGAGAGTGCAATGTTTGTTTAAAAAAAAATTATCGATTACACATTTTTTGTGTGTTAAGAGTGCTCGACATCAAAATTACTTGAAATGCCCATCCCCAAGTTTATCAGAGATAGCACTCAAAAAAAAAAAGAAACATTTATTCACAAAAGAGGTTTCCTTGACTTTATAAGAGTTTATTAATTACTATGACTTTTCCAGGCCAATTTCTTGATATTTCCAAGAAAAGAATTAGAGAATTAATGCAGTTGCATACCTTGAGAGACAGTACAGTACTGGCCAAGTTGGTTCGCTGAATCTCAGGCACATTGGTGGTGAGCATCTCATCTCTGTAGGCACGTTCAGTGTACAATCTGTAGCATTTGCCAGGCCCAGTTCTACCGGCTCTGCCCGCCCGCTGCTTAGCCTGGGCCTATGGATGAAAATTAAGGTTCAGGAATCACATTACATTGATAGGGCACGCTATAAGAGTGTACTGCATTTTCTCTCTGTCATTAGGGAAGGATATTACCTGAGAGATCGGAGTAACCACCAGCTGATCAATGCCGGTTTTGGAATTATAAACCTTCTGCTTGACAAAACCTGGATCCACCACATAGTAGATCCCATCAATTGTCAAAGAAGTCTCAGCAATGTTAGTAGCAATGACCACCTAAAAGAAGTACATGCAGAATGGTCTTAAGGTGTATGCTTCATCAAAATATAGTAGGAAAACTTGAATTGACATGTTAAAGGTGAGCATAAAATGAGAGAGCTGGGATTGGGACCTTTCTACTTCCAGGTGGTGCTGGATCAAAAATCCTGGTCTGCATTTCACTGGGCAGGGCAGAGTATACTGGAAGGATAATGAGCTCTGGGACATCAGGCCCAAGGGATTTCATTCTCTCGTACAGAATCTCACAAGCTGTGTCAATCTCCTCTTGACCCGTAAGGAACACCAAGATGTCACCTGCACATTAAAGAGGATTTTTAATACAAGTAGGCAAAATTTTTCACAAATTATGTCAATAGTTTTCAGCCTTTTAATTCATAGATTTGTTTCAAATTGGCATAAAAATGATTTTTTTTTTGTTTAAATAGGAAGCATAGGACTTGATTAGTTGAATCAGAGTTTTGATTCGAATCACTGAAACAATTCTAAAATTGTTTAACTGGTGAAAATTTTTCTTCACCAGTTAAATTCATTTTTACTACTGACAATTAAATCAGAGTCACTATAAAAACATCAATAAGGAGGGATCACAATAGTTGAAAGACGTGGTCATTAGGAAAATGAATGGCCAAATAATGTCCATAAAATCTTTGACATTCTCAGTGAATTTACAGTTAAAATCAGCAGCAAAATCATTGTGAATATATCAAGAATATTCACTATAAAGCCCTAATATACAGTACAGTGTTTTTTTTTTAATGAAAGGTTTTGCACAATCATATCATGTACAAAGGTTACCTGGAGGCTCAGTGAGGTGGATTTGCATGACTGTGATCAGACTGGCATCCAGATAGTCAGTCTCAGGTTCTTTAGTGTACAAAACCTCCACTGGGTATGTGCGACCAGGAATAGTGAAAATAGGCGCCTCATAAAAGTACTGTGAGAATTTCACAGCATCCAGCGTAGCAGATGTCACAATGAGCTTCATGTCAGTTCGCTTCTGCACAGTCTAAATAACAATCGACAATACAATAGCTTAATAAGGCCTTGAGCAAACAATTCAGAATACCACAGCTTTAACAATAATTGCTGGTTTGCAAAGCAACAGCCTGTGGGTTTACCTTTTTGAGCAGACCAAAGAGCACATCTGTGTGGATGGTTCTCTCATGGGCCTCGTCTAACATAATGATGGCATACTGGCCCAGATCAGGGTCAATCAGACACTCTCTTAACAGCATACCATCTGTCATGTATTTAATGACTGTCTCTGGACTCGTACAGTCCTCAAAACGAATAGTGTAGCCCACCTGCAAAGACACAGAAAGATCATGAGACATTATCGCTCTACATACAGCATCATAGGAGGGATCCTGAGGCAAAGGCATTTTCAAAAGGCAGGCAGCATAATAATGTTAAAGGGATAGTTCACCAAAAATGAAAAGTCTCTCATTTACTCACACTCATGCCATCCCAGATGTTTACATTTACATTTATGCATTTGGTAGATTCTTTTATCCAAAGCGACTTACAGTGCACTTATTAAAGGGACAATCCCCCTGGAGCAACCTGGAGTTAAGTGCCTTGCTCAAGGACACAATGGTGGTGGCTGTGGGGATTGAACTGGCAACATTCTGATTACCAGTTACATGCTTTAGCCCACTACACCACACCACTCCAGATGTGTATGAATTTATTCTGCAGAACACAAAATTTTTAGAAGAATAATTCAGCTCTGTTGGTCCATACAATGCAATTGAATGGTGACCATAACTTTAAAGTTCCAAAAATCACAAAGGCAACATTAAAGTAACCCATATGACTCCAGTGGTGAAACCCGTCTTTAGAAGCGATATGATAGGTCTGGGTGAAAAACAGATCAATATTTAATACTTTAATCTCCAATAACTATAAATCTAAGATTTATAGTACAAAAGGATTGAAATATTGATCTGTTTTTCACCCAAAACGATTGCATTGCTTCAGAAGACATATATTAAACCACTGGAGTATGAGTTACTTTAAGGCTGCCTTTGTGATTATTGGAGCTTCAAAAGTTCTGGTCACCATACAAATGCATTGTGAAGACCAACAAAGCTGAAATATTCATCTAAAAATCTTTGTGTTCAGCAGAAGAAAGTCATACACACCTGTGATGGCATGAGGGTGAGTAAATTATTTTCAGTTGAACTATCTCTTTAATTATTGCAAGTTTAGTGGAAAAATCCATTGATGGTGGACAAAGCCACAGAAATACAAATTGAAAATATTATTCATTAATTTTCAGAATCTGAAAACATAGTCCAATATAAATAAAAACTGACAATTTTTTTACTAACATTAATGTGTACTATGTATTTTATGCTTAAGATTATTGCATTGATAGCTTAGCAACATGTCAACACTAAACTCTACAGAAATCAATTGGCAGTCAAGTCTTTGCTAGTTGTATAATGCATGAAGTTGCTGCCTTAGAAGGTAGCTGATTATATACAATGTTTCTAATGTACAATGAATGTAAGGTCACTTACATTGGAGGATTGTGCCTAAAGTGTTAGATTGTTGATTTTGTGAAGGTAGAGAAAATGAATAGAAATAAGCATTTACCTCTTGACCTAAACAGCAACCATACTCCTCTGACACTCTTTTAGCCACAGACATGGCCGCCACTCTTCTGGGTTGTGTGCATCCAATCTTCCCCCTTGTTGTGTATCCAGCCTCAGCTAGGTACTGAGTGATCTGAGTAGTCTTCCCTGATCCCGTCTCCCCAATCACAATCAGGATTTGGTTGTCATGGACAGCCTGTAAAGACACCATAATTGAGTCCCTTTACACAACTAAAGTCTTGATTCGATTGAATATAGATACAAGTTAAATTCACACACCTGAATGAGCTGCTCTTTCAGCTTGTAGATGGGAAGACTCTCTCTTTGCTCTAGAATGGACATTTGAGTTTTTTTTCCATAGGAGGCCTTGTTGCCACCAAAGGCATGTTTCTTCCACTCTGGGATGTCGTTGGGCATCATACCTATGCCCCTCATGTTGGCTGCTATCTGTCTGCCATCAGCTGTATTGATGGATATGCATGTGAAGACAGAAAAAATCATGTATTAGAGATAAACAAATGTGATAGCAGCCCTGTGCAGATAGGAGCTCATATAAGGCCAGAAGGCATACAAGCAGCAGAGACAGGCTTGTTAAGTGCTGACCAGCCATCATCTGCCTCCATAGTAGTCGTCAGGAAACAAGATGGCCATCTGCGAACTCACTAAATCACAGTATGGTCAAATACACAGGAAGTATATCTGCAATTTTCATATTACATAACCTCCTTTCCTTTTTGACTGATGACATGAAGTGGTCAGAAAAGTTCCTTCCATTTATTTAAAGGAATAGTTCTCCCAGAAATGAAAATTCTCTCGTCATTTACTCACCCTCATACCATCCCAGATGTGTTTGACTTTCTTCTGCAGAACACAACGATTTTTAGAAGAATATCTTTGCGCTTTAGGTCAATACAATGTAAGTGAATGGTAACCAGAACTTTCAGGCTGCCTTTATGGAGCTTTAAAGTAATTCATATGATTTAATCCATGTCTTCTGAAGCATTCCAATCAGTTTTTGACATATTCACAGTGCGCTAGATGGCACTATATGAAGAGTAATCAATCTAGAAATCATGATCGCCAAGGAGATTGCTGATGTAAAGATTTATGGTGAAAAAGGAGTTATATTTTAGTCTGTTCTCATTCAAAACTGAATAGATATGAATTAAACCACTTGTCGAATGGATTACTTTTCTGCTGCCTTTGTGATTTTTAGAGACTAAACGTTTTGGTCAACATTCATTTGCATTATGTGGACCTACAGAACTGAAATATTCTCTAAAAATCTTAGTTTGTGTTCTTGCAGAAGAAAGTCATACACATCTGGAATGGCATTAGGATGAGTAAATTATGAGATAATTTAAATTTTTGTGGAAACATTCCTTTAAATAATCTTGTGTTGCTACATATTTAAAATGACTCTTTATTTCTGGACTAGTGTCACCACATAGCCTTGGAGTTATGATTAATTATATGATATCATTACATTCATTATATGCACTTCATTTAAAGTTGGATATTCATACTTGATAGCTCCTTCCATTCCATAGCCTGATGCTTGGAGTATGGGTTAGGAAACAAAGAAAGAAACAAAATGGCAATGCTACCTTTAGCTTTGCAGGTGTTTGATTGTCAACTAAGAGGTCTCCTGCCAACCAAATTAAACAATGCTAATGCAGTGTTTCTAAGATAGAATCCCAACTTCAAGTGGCATTTGATACACTTTCCAAGGTGGAAGTTTCAGAGTAACTTCAACATCAGAGTAGAATGGATCACAGCATTATTCCTCATCTCAGATGCTATGAATATAACCACTGAATGTCATACCGTCAGGCAGCGGGTCCACCCAGTGTTTGTTCAGGCCCATGGGGATTGAGTCCATCTCAGCCTCCCGCTGGGCCTGTTTCACCTCCCGTCTTTCTTTGGCCAGGGCACTCTGCATCATGGCTGCTTGGGAGAGAGATCCATCAGGGTTCTGCCAGAGAAACAGAACATACGCAGGTTATGGGGCTGCACGATTATGACAAAAATCACAATTGTCAATATTTCCCAAGATTTTGTAATCACAGTTATTAAAAGGAATATTCTGAGTTCAATACAAATAAAACTCATTGGACAGCATTTGTGTCATAATATTGATAACCACAAAAATGCCATGTGACACCATGACGATGTAATGTCAACAAACCTTAAAACACTAAAATGACGGTAAAAATGCTGATTTAAACATTAGTTAATTGCAGCAAAGATTAGTAAAAGATTAGTTAATTGCAGCAGTCATAATTGCAACCTTGATTATTATTGAATTTTTCAATTAATTGGTCAGCCAAAGCAGGTTAGAATCACACATTATGTCTCGTTCGATAAAATATTAAGAGCTTTGCCTTTTCATTATTCAGGCAGTGTTCGAGTGAGAGTGTGTACCTTGACAATCTTGACAGGGCTCATGTCCATGCTCTGTTTGGTGTGTCCCCTCAAGAATGGAGGCTCTTCTTCCACCAGCTCAATCTCCAAGTCTTCATCTGAAAAACAACAACACATAGATATTTAATGTAAGGGTAGACTGTTAGGGCAGCAAAAATGACATGTTTTGAAGGGTGCAAAATGGAAGCAAGAATTTATTAATTGGTGTATTATTTGCCACTTTTATTAAGGACAGAAAGTGGGGGAATGGCATGAGTTAAAGTCGCAAGCCAGATTCAATTTGTGTCGCCGACATGTGAACCAACCACGATGGCTCTGCCAAACTTGACCAACTTCAAACTTGAATGCTTAACGTATTGTAAAAGCCATGCTTAATTTGAACAAAGGTGAATGCACAAAAAACATGAATGTTATGTTTATCAAAATGACAATGACATACCCTCCTCATCATCTACTTTAGGCAGAATTCCTGTCTCTTCATCAAAGTCTGGGAATTCCTCCTTAGACAACACATTGGCAGCGATCATCTAAGAACAGAAAGAGCAAGATGCATAAGACAACTGTTCAAACACATGTTTAACATTTATCAAAGGGTAGACTTTATAAATGGACATGTACCTGTTTGATCTCCCACTTCTCTGGATCTGAGATCTTGGTGAGTCTTTTGCGTTCCAACGTGTCATCCTCCACCTCTGGAGCATGGCCTAGGTTGAGGTTGGTGGGTCTGTCAGGGTTTCTCATAGCAGACTCTTCCTGACCATCTTTACCCACGTTCTTTCTCCTGTTAGGGTTCAGGTCTTCACCTGTGTCCTGGTCAACATCCTTGTAAAAGCAAGACAATCCAACACAAGCAGTCAATATAAAGACTGGCAATTCTATACAAAAATGTTGGTTTACACACAACTGTGCATACAGCCAAATGACTCTGTGAATGTAGAACTGGTTAAGGTCCCCTTCGAAAGAATTGGCATGGACCTCGTCAAGCCATTAGTGGATAGCATGCAGCCATCGCTCTGTGTTGGTTCTGGTGGACTACGCAACGCGATATCTTGAAAATGTGCCTCTGCGCAACATCTCAGCATGGAGTGTTGCGGAGGCACTCTTTAGAATAATCTCATGAGTGGCGATTCCGAAAGAAATCCTCACTGATCAGGGCACTACGTTAATGTTACGTACACTTGCAAACTGTACGAATAATTGGGGATTAAATCGATTTGGAGCGTTTACCACCCCCAAATGGACACTAAAGAATGATTCATAAATTCAAGCACAAAGACACTCAGAATTGGGACAAGTGGCTCGAGCCACTATCATTTGCAGTGCGAGAGGCCCCGCAAGCCTCAATGGGGTTCTCCCCATTTAAATTATTGTACGGGTGTCGACCGCGCGGCGCGCTCGATGTCCTATGAGAAAATTGAGATGAGGGACCTTCAACCAGCAAAAATGAAATTCAATAAATTTGACCTGAGAGCAAAACTCCACACACTGGGGCAATTAAAATACGAGAATTTGCTCCAGACTCAAAAACGTCAAAGCCGACCTTATAATAATGGTATATTATATCTAAGGGAATATACACTGGGAGATAAAGTCCTTGTATTGCTCCCCACATTGATCTCTAAATTACACGCCAAGTGGCAAGGACCTTTTGAGGTCACACGGCGAGTTGCGGAAGTCGATTACGAGGTTAAACGAATGGATAGAGACAGAGCACATCAGATTAACCACCTCAATCTCCTAAAACCATGGAGAGGCGGTCCCCGTGACTTTGGCGACGATGGTTCCAAAAAAGGAAACTCGGACCGGAGGTGATCTTAAAAGCCACCGATCGAGACACACCGGTCACTTGCGGAGACCACCTCTCACATTCACAAGTCACGGCGGTTGCAAGGAGAATTCTCAGACGTGTTCTCACCTCTTCCCGGTCATACGAATCTCATAGAGCACCATATCAAGAAGACCCCAGGGGTAGAGGTAAACAGTCGACCCTACCCATTACAGACCACAAAAAAGAAGTGGTTTGGGAATAATTAAAGGCCATGCTATGGGGGATATAGAAGAATCCAACAGTGACTGGGCCAGCCCTGTGGTGCTGGTTCCGAAGAGTGACAGCTCCATCCATTTCCGTGTGGTTTATAGAAAAGTCAATACGGTGTCTAAAATTGATGCGCACCCAATGCCTTGGATTGATGAACTGCTTCATCGATTAGGCGCAGCTAGCTTTTATTCAACACTGAATTTAACAAAGGGATATTGGCAGATCCCTTTAACTACCATGTCCAGTGAACAAGACAACATTTTCCGCACCGTTCGGATTACACCAATTCGTGACGCATCTGTTCAGTTTGTTTGGGGCCCCGGCTACGTTTCAGCAGCTCATGGACATAATTCTCAGACCGCACACCGCTTACGCCGCTGCCTATCTGCATATCATTATTTACAGTAATGAATGGCACCTGCAGAATCGGAGTGCTTTCCTGAAGTTGTTGAGAGAAGTGGGACTCAAGGTAAACGCAAAGTGTGCAATTGGTTGGATGGAAGTACGGTATCCGGGCTTCCAATTGGGTCACGAGCAGGTGATGCCCCAAATTGATATAACTGCAGCGATTGCAGCCTGCCCGAGATCAAAAAGTAGGAGGGACAGTTTCTGGGACTGACTGGCTATTATCGAAGTTTTGTGCCTAATTATTCGACCATCACCAGCCCACTGACTGATCTCACTATAAAGGGGGCACCAGATCCGGTCCAGTGGATGGAGCAATGTCAGCAGGCGTGCACTTTGTGGCAGGCTGTTGTTGCACTCTCCTGACATTACTATCCCTATTATCTTGCAGACGGATGCGTCAGACAGGGGGTTGGGTGCGGCACTGTCCCAGATGGTGGAGTGGGAGGAGCAACCCTGTGCTGTATATTAGTCGCAAGCTCTCTCTGAGGGAGACTAGGAACATGAAGGATGCCAACGTGGATCACCCATTGGTATCTAGCTTGCACGAGCTGACTGTGTGTGAGATCCTGCTTCCTCCTTCAGAGTGAACTAAAGACCTGTTACACTGGTCTATATCTTTTAAAATAACTAAAGGCTGCTCACCTTCATACTGAGGCTGGTTTTGGATCCTGTGAAGGACAACACCTTGACTTTGACCCTTTGGCCTTTGCTGACCACATCTGCCACATTTGCCACACGACCCTCTCTTCTAAGCTCTGAAATGTGGACCAAGCCCTCCCAGCGTTTCCTTTATGGAAGGAAATAGGTATAAAAAAAAAATCAGCAGACAATTCTAAATATTATGATGAAGATGGTCTGGCAATACAAAACTATAAATGTTTAATATGTTTACATTTTTTATTATCATTTTAAACAAATTCAACTCTGGAGCATTTTTGGGTTGGCGCCTGCAGTTTTTCAGACTCAAATTAAGAAGCTCACCATTTTCACATACTGTGGACTAACTGCCAAAATATTATATCATTTATTGTTCAGAAACCCCCCAAAATAAAAAAAAAGACTCAAAATATTCATAAATAATATTGTATACATTTACAATCTTATGAGCTTTATACACATAAAATGTTTTTGTTGTCCTAACTTTATAAGCATGTAATTCAGGTTCTGTTCACCTCCACCTCACCTAATTTTAGGTTCATGCACCACCCCCATTGTTTTAATGACTATCCCGGCCTCTGAGTGGACTAGAAGCTCAATCTAGGTGTAATGAGATCCTTCTCTTTGGAATGATGTATAACATTTTATCATCGATTGTCCATAACATATATTTCAGATGATTCGTTTAGCATGCTTTTCCAGATGGACCGAATATTTTTTCAGGACATTTTAGATATACAATTGGATCATTCACACAAGCAAGCTCACAAACAAGTAAAAAAAACAGCCTTTTTTTTTTTTTTTAGAAAAGTGCCTGAGGTAAAAGCAGATGTAAAGTTTTTAGCTCTTTGGGGTTTATAGCAGCATTGATTGGTGCATAAAAGACATGTGTGTATTTGATGTCTTTGAGAAATCATACTGTATTTCACTTTTGAAAATCTTTCAAACTATGGTATTAGGGCAACAAAATAAACTGTACAGTCACATTCCTGAGAACGATTATTTAATTTGATATATGATTTGTCTATGTGAGTGCTATTTGAAACATTTTATATTAATTATAATATTTCTACCACATGACCTCTTTGTGGTGCTGATTTGCTAAGCAAATGTTTTCAAGCCTTATTTTGTTATTTTATGTAACATAAATGCAGAAGTACTGGTTTCTTTTGAAAAGCTCAAACAATTCTAAGCTTTCAAACAATACCACATATGCCTAACTTAAAGGAATAGGTTACTTAAAAATATTTATTTGCTGATAATTTACTCACCCTCAGGCCATCCAAGATGTATCTGACTTTCTTCCTTCATCAAAACAGAATTCAAGATTTTTTAGGAGTTAAGTGCATACATTAAAGTCAAGTGCACAAACTTGACTGTTTGTGGACCAGCTGTAAACACATGACCATTTGTGCCCAAAATCAAACCACGATCCTGAATTTCTTTCACAAACCCACACACATAGCAATGGCAGTTTATTTGTAATAAGAAGCAAACAAACATGAAAGACGAGCTTGCACCCATAATTGCACTGATTTTGCACGCAACGGGGGAAAACACAGATGACAATAATGACAAGGCAGCGGTTCGGGAGATGTTGATGTTTTCATTTAATAATGAAATTATGTAATGTGACTCGTTCTGATTTTTAAAGCAGCTGTTAGATAAAAAGCTGAAAGGGCAAAAATAGAGAGTAAAAAAGTCAGTGTTAGAAGAAACTGAAAAAAGAAAGATATTGACGAAGATCAAGAGCAAATACAGACTAACTCCGGTAAATAAACTGCTTGAGAGCAGCACGATCAAACTAAAGTCCTTTGTGTGAGACTTGACAGTAAAATGGCTTTTTTGCAGGCAGTGATGTGTGAGTGACTTTAGTGCAGGTGCAGTGAATTAAAAATAGGGTGATGAGGAGGAGCACTGGGGGAGGTGCAGAGCTCGAGTGAGGTGTGACAATGACAATGTTTTCACACATACCCAAGTTCGCTGGAAAAACAGCACAGACACAGCCGATGAATTCAGATTGTTTCTTTCGATGGTCTGAAATCCTCAGGGGTAAAATGTGCACTGCACACCGTCAAATATTTGAGATAATGTAGGGGTGTACTTATATCCAGGGTCAGCATGATAAGCCAGAGCTCAAGTCGCTCATGATTATTTATATGCAATCAATGAAAAGTTAATATTTTTCTCTGTGTGGATTTTCTTTGGGGTTTATGAAGGTTGAAGTATCCAGAAAACACACAAAACGACTATTTTGAACAATACACTTATACAAATCTACAGCAAAGACAATTAAACTTTTGTACAGCGCTCCTCCTGTAAACAATGACACGCTTCCTGCCGCCTCCACGCGATGCGTGACCTTACCATCGAGTTTACGTCATCCCTCTCATGAGCGCGCAGTCAATGTACAGAAGCGAACATTTGTAGTTAAAAAGTATATAAATATTGTTTTGTTTCTAAAAATAAATCAATCGTTTGGGTTCAGAAGAACGTTATTAGTCCACTGGAGATTATTTTGATGCACCCAAAATATGCATTTCGGGCCGAGTACATTCACTTGCATTGTTTAAAGGAGGTCTGAAATGAAATCCTAAAAATCTTAAATTCTGTTTTGATGAAGAAAGAAACTCAGATACATCTTGGATGGCCTGAGGGTGAGTAAATTATCAGCAAAATTTAATTTTTGGGTAAAATATTCCTTTAAGTATTTGGAGACTTGAACTGTTTAAGTTTAAACTTTTTTCACTACATAGCGCCCCCTTTTGGACCCGCAGGTAGGCCCACAGAGCTGAAGAGGTTAAATAGCCATAAAATAGAATTACTATTTCTCAGAAGGGTATGAGAATACATTATTCATTTATGCAGTAAAAAAAAACAAAAAACAGAACTCTAACTTACCGAAGACCTTCCAGCTGCACAAAGCAGCCAAACTGCATGATGCTGGTGACTTTGCCATTGTAGATATCCCCCAAAGATGGCTCCTCTGGTGGGGGCCGGTCCACATGTTTGTCTTTCCAACGGTCTGAACCCTTATCTCGGTCTACCCGTGCAGGACTCTTAGACTTGCTGCGAGAGTGCCAGCGGCTCTTGCGCCTCCTCCTGTCTCTCTCATTAGAGCGGGACCTGGATCGGGAACGAGAGCGGTGGCGGCGTCTTCTGTCCCTGTCCCTCTCTCTATCCCTGTCTCTGCTTCGACTGCGACTTCTGCTCCTGCTCCTCCGCTTCTTCTTGCTGCTGCTTCTGGTTTCAGATGTAAAAAAGAAGACAGATGACATCATTAAAAATGCACAGCTGTGCAACTTATAAGATCAGTGGCAACAATACTATTTTACCTGATTCTGCAGTGAGGCACAAATACTTGTCATAACCAGGCGTGATGCAACAAGATTCCACTGACAAGCATTTGTTCAGTCCACACTGAAGGTGAAACTGCTGTGTGATGCGGCACAATCACATTCAAATAGTTGAAATGTCAATTTAAATATTTGAAATGTACAAGTATGAGGAATGGGGGTTTGGACCAATCAGATTTCACCTTGGGTGGGGCTAACTGACACAACAGCACAGAAATACACACCAAAGGAATCGTCAAAATGTTATGTTGCTCATTTGTTGTGGTTGTATAGGACAACAACTCAGATTAACATGGTAGTGATATCTTTTCACATTACGTCTGGTTGGTTAGTGGTGTCAGACTACAGAGTACCAGTGCAGCATCAGGTTCAAAGGTATCTAATTTATGTTTGCTTGCAACAGAGCAGTTTCTCACCTGTGTTTGCTGCTGCTAGTGTCTGAACAACTAACACTGGGCATAAACATCTCCAGCTCTTTCATGGCATCAGCAGCAACTTTCACATCATCCTCATCCAGCAAAGACTAGTTAGAAGAATGGACATAGTTTATGACCCAATAATGATTACTGTTTTATAAAACAACACACTCATAATAAGAAATAAGATATATCTTGAATTACCCTGGTACTAGGATTGTCAGGTCTACACAGAGCTGGAAACAATTCCTTCAACTTGTCTTTTTCACTCTTTGACTTAACCACAGGCAAAGAGTCTGAACAATAAAGATCACAAGAAAAAGAAAACAAATTTTAACAAAGCAAGAGGGATGGAAATATGCAATAACATATGCTGCATATTTGGACATATTGATATATTGTTAAAACCAAACTTAACTGCAAATCAACCAGACATTTAGAAGAACTCTGAGTGTTCTTACCTTTACTGGTAGATGCTATCACAGGAGGGCGCATGGTTTGAATGAGACGAAGTAAGTTGCCGACGAGTGAATCCTGCAAGACAGAGATTGAAGACGGAGAGTTAGACATTCCCAAAATAGCATTTAAATGAAACAAAACACAATATCACAGATGGAAAATATCCTTACTGTGAAGTCTGCACCATTTTTAACAAGTACTGACTTGAATCCATCAAAAGTTGGGTTTTTCTCAGCAAGACTGATTACAAACTCAGCTGAAATACACAAAACACAGTAGACCAATATTACAGCCATATCGATACAAGATATTGTGAAATTGAAGTATGATGTATAAGGCATCAGTATTGTTAATTGTAGTTGTGTTTATTTTAACCATCATAGGAATCATAACATGTAGTTCCTAACAAGTATTTCCATGGTTACCAGTTTTTCCATCAACATATCAGTTAACACAGGAGATGCTACCACAAATAACTCCAATAACCAAAAGCGGTAACATTATGTTTAACATTGCTTGATGACAGCGGTAATACTAAGTTAGCACAGTTTTACTGTTGTAACAGTGTGTTGTTTCGACGAAAACTATAGTTAACAATGTAAATATAAGGGCAAATTAATAGATTTTCAAATAAAAAAACAGTTCATGCCGTTCTTTCAGCAGCACACGACCAAATCAATAGCAGTAACCAGCCTTTCTTTCTTTTGTAAATTGGCAGATTATGGGTAATATAACAGTGCAAGATTACACAGACAGATTTGTATTTCATATCAGAAAATAACAGTTTTTGCAGTTCAATGATGCGCGCACACAGGCAGAACGTGGCTAACCAGCTAGCAAGGCAACAGTTACCAACAATGTTACGCTTAAAATGTAGAATCTCACCAAGGTCCTTGTCGCTGATTCCTAAATGATTGTCAAGTTCTGTACAAACTTTAGACACTAAAGACAAATATTCGAGCTTTTCCAGCTCGTCCTCTTCGATCTCTGCCATCTTTCTTCAGCAATGTTGTTAATTCGTTTCCGGAAGAACGTGACAACGCTTCCTCTTGTTTGGTGACTTTGACTTCCGGTTTAGATTACGAGCGTCCTCTAACGGTTATACGAGGGACGAATGAACAGCAAATGTAGTCATTTCTTTGAGGAAAATACAGTTGCAACAGAAATCACCAGTTGAACACTTAAAAATAAATAAATAACTGTATACATTCTAATATCACTTTCCGTCGTGTATTTTTAGTTCCACAGCTTTAAAGGTGCACTTAACTTTTTTGTCATTTTGGATTTACAGTGACACCTAGCGGTGTGGATGAAGCATAATTCAAAATCAATAATTTTCAGTTACAGTTGCCATTGTAAACATTCACTATTCACAGTCAGCTATGATTAATTTAATCTATGAGTGAAAGTGTCCAATAGCAGGATGGTTACTGAGATTAAGTGAGTAGTATTTGACTGGTCATGTGATTTAAACATGGCAGCCCCATGAGCAGGACCCTCACCATGTAGAATAAAACAGCTTAACAAGGTTACTGATATGACTTGAGTCTTCATCTCAAGTGAGTTGTCATGATTTTATTACATATGTTTCAAAATAACAATTAATTTCTACAAGAGTAAAGCTTTTTTATTTAGGAAAAAAATTACTGAATGCACCTTTATGAAAAAAGAATGCATGGACATATACTAAAAGTCGTACATAAATAATTACATTTGTTATTTAAATAAATGATGGTTTTATATATTAGTTATTTTTAAACGGCGTTATATTAATACACAAGCAATAGCCAAACAGACATGCACAGTGATTGAGCAGTGGTGGCTCAGCGGTTAAGGCTCTGGGTTACTGATCAGAAGGTCGTGGGTTCAAGCCCCAACACCACCAAGACACCACTGTTGGGCCCTTGAGCAAGGCCCTTGAACCTATCTGCTCCAGGGGCGCCGTATCATGGCTGACCCTGCACTCTGACCCCAGCTTAGCTGGGATATGTGAAAAATAAATAATTTCACCATGTATATGCAGAAATGTATGTATAATGTGTGACAATTGGTCAAATTAAATTAAATTAATTAAATTAAACCAGTATTTTGTAGCTTCATGAATGAAACGCTAGAGATTATTATGTGGCAGAGCAGCGACATATAGTGGCGAAGTAAGGTCACTCCACTGATAGTTGCCTACATAAATCTGCAGCACGGTGAGGTCGGTGCGAATCTATGACATACCTGGAGTGGTGCTGGATGACAGGGGCAGGCTAAATATATATAGTTTGTGCTGTTGTGATTTAATGTGCTGGAGTAACGTCATTTTCCTACCATCCCATTAAAATAGTTGCGACACACTTTGCAAAAGGCGTGGGCATTGTCGATATTTATATTTATGCATTTGGCAGACGCTTTTATCCAAAGCGACTTACAGGGCACTTATTACAGGGACAATCCCCCTGGAGCAACCTGGAGTTAAGTGCCTTACTCAAGGACACAATGGTGGTGGGTGTGGGACTCAAACCAGCATCCTTCTGATTAACAGATAGCAGATTACGTGCTTAGACCACTAAACCACCACCACTCCTGTTATGGCTTCGAGATATGAAATTAAATTCTTCCATCCAGCTGTTGTTAAATTTACATGTATATATATTATTATTTTATTTCCACCATAGCACCACATAAGTCTTCTCATCTCATCTTGATGCTTGATTAAAAACTTGCTGCCTCTGCTTCCTGCGCAGATATCAACAGCGCAACTTGAGTTGTTGCCAGGTTGAGGTAACAAATGGGTTGACATTTGTATGATGTGTCGATTGTGTGAGTAGGATGCGTTTCATACAAGATCTGGCAACTGGACAACCTTGTAATAATATATTGGTGTGATTATTCATATAACGAGGTTTGGGCCAGGCGCGTCACTAGACCCCAGTATAAATCTGCTGTGCCCCAGTAAAATCTCAAATTTGAGTTTTAACAATTTACTTTATTTGTCAGTGCATTCATTTAGATTGATAATCCCGGAAAAATGAAACTGATCTATCTAAATGTGACGCAGTAAACCACCCAATCAACGCTTGTAAAAGCAACGCAGTTTAACCGAAAACACAAATCTGACGCATGCGCGCAGAAATCCATGTCCGTGCGCTTGCTGTAACCAAAGCCACTGCAGCGCGCACAGCCACACACACAAGTCTAGTGGCCGGTTGCACCAGCTATAGGCCTATGTACATTACAACTTAGCCTAGTTGTGGCGTAAATGGGCACTAAGTCACAACTTACGCACTACTAAATATTTGAGCATTACTACACCATTAAACTTAGGTATGACGTAACCCTACGTATAAACTAAACATTTAAGTAAGACTCCGACCAGCAGTAGCCTAATGGCTGGAATAAAAAAGCACATCAATGTGCTCACATACAAAAGAGAGAAAATAAACTTTCTTTTAAGCGGCTCGTCTGGTGTCAAGTGTCAACATTTACGAAATATTTCAGATATTAAAATGAATAAATATCTATTTTTCTAGCCTGTTGTATTAGCATTTATTTATCACCCCTTATTTATTTTACGGTTCCTATATATTGTTATTTACACAGTACAAATATACTATATATAAATCTACTTTTATTACGTATCATATTTTAATGGGATATAGTTTATTACAGCTGACAGTTACACGAGCAGACAAGGTTTGAACATCAACCGTAACAAGATAAAACTGAAATTCACGGCTTATTATTGGATCAATAGGCTACAGGTAAACGTATGTATTAGGCCTACATTATGGAGAGATTACGACCTACTAGTCTAGTCTTGCCTTAAGAACAGGTGGTACAAATTAAGCACTGAACAACTAATTAGTAAACCCTTACTGTGAACTTTACCTCCTAACTTACGTGAGAACTTAAGCACAGCTGGTGCAACCCTACCCAGGGGTCGGCACACAAGTCAGAATTGAGGTAGGCGATGAAAACATGATGAAACTAAAGTAAGTTTTAGATCATCAATACTGATGATCTTATTTTTACTCAAAGATTATTGGCTCATGTAGAACATCAGAAAAAGTTCTGGACGAAGCAGGGACAGGAAAGCATAAAGGAGAGATGAGTATGAGGACTTGAAAAACAAACTACATCCTCTGCCGTCAGAGTCAGGTCTCAGACATCAGATGAAAAAGCATCCAAGTCTCATGAAAACCTCTGTCAAGTCTCTGTAATTGCAGAGAAAATATATATATTTGTGTTCTATAGTACTGTCTTTGATTGTGTACAATAAATCAATCTTTTGGATATAAAATTAATCATTTAATTCACTAGCACTAGTTTAGGACACTATAACAGTTGTTAATAACTGGCTGCTGTGTGCTAATTACCTAGCGACAATAGTTTGACTTGTTTTGAGTTGTTGATGCAAGTAAACTTAATGAGTTTCAAACGTCAGTTTAAACTTACACCAATTAGCCTATATTAACTAGCTAGTTATTAATTTATAGAAACAACACTTATGCATTTATAAAGTTAGAGATGGCTCCGCTAGTTTTGCAAGCTAGCAACCAAACTCCACCAGTTTAGTGACCAACGCTTACCTAGCAACCAACTCTCTGCTCATTCTGAGACCTTTTTGTCTAAAGCCGTTTCATCTGAGGCCGTTTTGCCTGACATTGGATAATGCAATTCCACAGACTTACTTTTCCTGATGTGTAATATAGAAGAATGCAAATGTGCAAGAGAATTTTCTCCAGTTTTGTTATTTGCATATACAGTGTATGCATTTTATGCTGTAAAACATGTTGAAAATACTTAAATATTTTCATAAAGATAAATACCTCTACATGTTTACCTTTCCCAATATTTGTTGCAGTGTAGGAATAGTAGGTTAAGCAAGGAAAGTTTGTATAGTGCATTGTTTTGCACATTCAAGAAACAAAAAAGCGATAAGAGTAATCGGGGGCCTGTGCCCCAGTAGAGTTTATGTCTAGCAACGCCCCTGGTTTGGGCCTTACAAATTATGGGAGTTTCCTGGAAGAAATCACAAAAGGGGAGGGTGGCAGGAGATGGGTGTGTAATACGGGAGACTCCTGGGAAAAACTGGAGTGTTGACAGGTATGATCTATGATTGGGCTTCTTGCGGTCTCCATCATCAAGCACCACCAGACTCATAACACAGACCAGACTTTTCACCAGATCACTTCTGAGAAAAGACAAACTAAACACTTTATATAAGAGCCGGTGCTCTGGGCCAGCACACGCCTTACAGTTTGGCAAAAAGTCAGTGCCTGTTAGTTTGAGATTGTCCTGGGAGAGATTCAGGTAGGCACTGACTCTGACATTAACTCTTTCATGAGTTAATCTGTTTTGGTACCCACTCGCATGCTTGAAAAAGAGACAAAACATTGTGAGCCATCTACCTATATATAAAACACGTTAAAATGCACCTATAGTGTCCTAAAATGCTGTCTAGGTAGCTCACTTCAAGTTGTGTGACAACCCTTTACTTACATGCCGTAAAACTGCTGCTGTGCGACTTAAAGTGATGCCCAGAGTTTAAGTTTGTTATCAACGTAAAAGTTGACATTCGTTGCATTGAAAGTGGGGGTTAACTAGTAGACAGTATAATGTATAGAGCTGTCAGACTTCGATCTTATTTCAGATGCAAACCATTTACACAACTAGGTCTTTGTACTTCTCTGCAGAATTTGAAAACAAAGGCTAATGATCCAGTTTGTAATCAAATCACTTGGTACATACTTATTTATCACAGATATATTCACTGATCACACGTCTGTATTTGATGTAGATCTTCTGGAGTGGTCTGCTTTAGCATGGCATTAGGGAGTGATGGACTCAAAAACACACTAATCGCCCAAGTAAGGAAGAGTCTTCTTATATACTGTGGGTGGCATGCACACAACCCTGTAGACTGGTGAGGAGATTTTCAGGCTTGCTGTGAAACACAACAATTCAGATTGCTTGAAGTTGTGAACAGATGTGTAATATATTTAAAGCAAGTAACTGTTTTACTTAAAGGGATAGTTCACCAAAACGTTTAAATTCCCTCATACTTAACTCACCCTCATGCCATCCCAGATGTGTATTACTTTCTTTCTTCTACAGAACACAAAGATTTTTTAGAAGAATATCTCTGCTCTTTGGGTCCTTACAATGCAAGTGAATGGTGACCATTCATCCACACTAGTCTTCCTCAACACATTCTATAAGAATAAGATGTTTTTCACTCTTCTGCTGTGTCCTCTGATAAGACACAGTTCTCTGCCTCCCTTTTCCTCTCTGACCTTGCCAATGAGGGTAAATAAACAATGAGAGAATTTACATTTTTGGGTGAACTAGCCCTTTATTAAAACCCTTGTTTTTTTTTTTTTTAACTGGTATCCATGGGGGCTTGAAGCCTTTGATAAGGCAAAGAATGAGGACAACCCCATTTCGTTTATCAGGTAACATAGCCTTATGGTAAACATCTCTGATGGTTGGTCGGTCCATGTTGTATTAGTGTTGTTTGGCATACAGGCCTGGCACACACATTACAGTGTTTTTACTTGTTTTAGTGGTTTATTACACCTGTCACTGGTGTCCCGTGATGGAGAGGGAATAGTTTGAAGATGAGGATATCGGAAAAATCCTCAGCAAGAACTTTGTCTGCATAACAGGTCTGTGGATGATACTGTCAATATGGGACTGCATTATGTCCTGCAACACCTCGACAGACCTGGGACTTATGCAAAGATCCTATTTGTGGACCTCAGTTCAGCCTTCAATGCCATCATGCCTGATCTACTCTCAACCAAACTGACCCAGCTCTCCATGCCCGCCCCAATCTGTCTATGGATCACCAGCTTTCTAAAAAATAGGCAGTAAGTCGTGAGACTGGGGAAACTCCCATCCAGGACCCTCATTATTAGCACTGGTGCTCCTCAGGGATGCGTCCTTTCTCCACTGCCCTTGTTCCTGTACGTGAATGACTGCACTGCAAAAGTCCCCACTGTCAAGCTCCTGAATTTTGCAGATGACACCACGGTCATCTGCCTCATCTGCGATTGTGATGAGTCTGCATACAGACAGAAGGTTGATCCACTTGCTGGCAGTCACAGCCTTGAGATGAACATGCTCAAAACAGTGGAGATGATAGTGGGGACAGTGGAGACTTCAGGAGAACACTTGACAATTAAGCTCAATATGATTCTGATGAAAGTAGACAGAGAGGAGTGGCCTGCTGTTGACAAAGTTTACATGACATTTGTGCAGGCTTGTAGAATTTATTGTTGACAATACTGTAACTTATAAAGGGTCATGCATAATGAAAACATTCATTGAATTAATTGCTTTCTTCCCAAGCAACCAGAGGTGGTGGTTGGCCAATGAGCGTGTGGCTCACACCAGATCTCCGGCCATTTATAGGTGGCACGCACTTTCCACCAAGAGACAGTGGAAGAAGACCTGGATTGAAAACTGTGCTTTTACAAATTATAGAACAACTAAGAACAGCGTAACCGCTGTTTGAGCTGAGACTGAATTTTAAACGGTATCATATTTTGAACTTTATTAGATACACCTTGCCCTTCACTACATTAATATTGGACAAACGCAACATCAGAATTTTTCTTTATTTCCCTAAGATCCTCAAGTGTAAAAAGAGAAAATTCTCCTCTTGTACATTGCTGCAATAATGATAAAACCACTTGTTTTAAATGATGTCAAGGCAGCTATGATAACTATTTTCATATTGTCTACATTTAGTCCAGAATTAGCCAAGTGGTTATGTTCCTTTTTTAAAAAAAATATTTGTTTATAGTTTGGTTTTTAGAACTGTATCTTGATTGTTTTAAAAAAAATTTCAGTTATCCCCACCACCCCACACACAAAGATTACAGAATCTCCCTTCTGACACCCCCAAACTCCACTGGTAGAGCATGGTGCCAGCCATGGCATGACCATGGGTTTGATGCATTAAATGTCCATTCAGTAATGTTTTCCTCATAAATTTTTTTTACTCAAAGACATGAATTGTAATTTTGCAATATATGTAGAAATCATGACCACTCACATTAAAGACTCCAGTCATAACATTAACCTTATAAAAGCTGTTTATCTACATGTAGAGGGTCCACAGATGAGGGCTGCCATGTTAGAATCACCTGACCAGCTGAATACTACTCGCTTAATCTCAGAAACCGTCCTGTTATTTGACACTTTCACTCTTTGATTAAAGTAATCATGAACTACTTTAATTACTGTGAATAGTCATTTCTATAATGGCATCTGAACCTGAAACTATTTATTTTAAATGATGCTGCATTCAAGCCACTAGGTGCCTGTGTAAGTCCAAGATGACGCAAAGAAAAAGTTACTGAGTACACCTTTAACTGATCAAATGTTTACATCGGCTTGAATGCCAGCAGATCCTTTTGGATAAAAGCATATGGCAAATGCATACATGTACCTGTATATATTGTGTGTTTATGTGACCGAGTAACAGAGAAACTCTGGAGTCCAGTGGGGAGAGGGTACTGGAAGCCCTTAGGAAGGGCACAGCAATCTCTGCCAGTCCTGGAGAACCTCATCCATCCGGTCCAGATGTTGCCAACAGATGTTTCCAGCTGCTGGCTTACACTTATGAGGAGGAATATGAGGCTTTCAAAAGGCACCAAAGTTCCCTTCACCAGGTAAACACATATTGAAAAGAAATCAAGGGATTTATTCATTTTAATCAAGTTTGTTCTTGATTTTTAAATATGACAGAGGCTCAGAGATAATGTTAAAGGAAAACCATCAACACAATATCCTGTTGACCACCTGTTTGAGTCAATTACCTGTCAAATGCTGGTCTGCATGAAGAATGGCTCTGTGTTTTTCTTTGCTACATTGAGCCTAATCTTCCTGATGTCATTTTGGGCAGTAAATTGTGCCACCTCTGAGGGAGCAGAAGCACTGCAGATGGTCCTTCACACTCTCAGAATGATCACTAGGGGGCATTCAAGACCATGTGGCACAGGTGACATGCAGGCACTAACACAAACTGCATATTCAGAACCTGTCTGTTATTTCGGATTCTCAATCCTTCCTTCCTCTTTTTTCAGGGTTTTCATAGATCAGTGTTTCCCAACCACTGTGCCGTGGTACACTAGTGTGTTGTGAAAGATTGTCAGGTGTGCTGTGGAAAATGATCAAATTCCACAAAATAAATAAATGCATGAAAAAACAAATATTTTCAGGGATACAAACTCCTCACTTTTTGAGGTCAACCCACTTCCATGCACCAGTACAGGGTGGCAGCCATTTTGTAATGATGAACAACATGCACAATTAAAACCCCTTCAAATTGTCATATAAAGGTCATATCAATTCTTAAATATCTTAAATGATACAACAAAAGTCTTAATTATCATTTAAAGAGGTCTTACATTTGGGGGTGGAAAGACAGGAATCATGATATGATTTAATGTGATTATCAAACTTCAAAAGAATATGATTTAATAAAATAAATGTCTGCGCTCTGTCCTTCAAAGTGAAAACACAACACTGTATTTTCACCAAGCACGTGGGGGCTTATGAGTGATTCCAGCTGTTGCAGAACAGTTTGCAATCATTAAGCCATATCGGAAGTGTATGATAAGCAATAACTAATGATCAACTGTTGATGATGAAGGTATAGTGTTGATGAAATGTTTTATTTTAGTTGTTTATATTGTGATACGTTGTAGATTATTGTAGGAGAGAAAATTTTGTTTGAATGAGCAGCTAGAAGCAGTGAAGCGCTTACATTTCAAAATAACAGTGCCCGGTGTATTTCAGCCTTTATAGTTAAAAGTTTTGCACTATGAATAAAATATGATTTCCCCTGGTTAGGGGTATTTTGGTTGCACCATAAACTGCATCTGGAATTTAATTCAATTTGGATACTTGTAGCCTCTGTCTGGCCCTCCGCATCACAGGAAGGAAAGACTAAGATCATTTAATATAGGCTACCAATTTTAAAAACTATTGGCTGATTAACACGTTGTCATTTTAGCAAATCTAATACTGGCGGACCTCTAATTTGTATATATTTATATAATGGTACATAAACCAATTATAATGTGACATGTGGACAATAGCGGTTCTAGCTTGTTTGGCAACAAACCCCCAAAGCTGTTGCCCGGTGGGGGAGGCAGCAACTTTTATTTGTTCAGGTCTTGAAAAGGGTCTTAAATTTTCCACTCAATCCAGAGGACAATATAAGAGTTACTGTTTAAAAGAGTTACAACAGTAATGAAAAACCTGGAAATATCAGGGAATTTAAAAATTGTGATTTCCAGGCCTGGAAAAGCATCCAGAAATCTACTGTGTGCTGAACTGTGTGCATATGGTAACTTATTTGTAATGTTAACTGGGGTACTGTTGGCCAAGAAGTAATCATTCCCACAAGAAACCACAAGGTACCTTTGCAGACAGCCTACAATTGGAAAAAAATACACAAAACACAATTGATTTTGAGCATTAGGCTGCCCTCTGCAGTCTGGTGGGTCTATTGCGCTGAGGATGCAGATTCCTTTCCCAGGACAGAGCACACTGAGAAGAGAGAGGGAGTGTTCTGTGTGTGGACAGCAGGAGAGATCAGAGAGCTGCTTCCTGACATCATGCAATGCGCCACAGGAGGCGCAACACAGGCAGATACATTCATGCATCATTATGGTGTGAAAGAGCAAGGCAACGTGGACCCTGCACAGGTTTGGAAAGTTCATATTAAAGCGTTTAATGTACACATTGCAACACCTCATTTGCGAACGGAGCAGATTTTACGATGCATGTTAATTTTTTAAAGCAAGCTTCGATTTGACTGGCTGATCTTTGATTTTTGTTGCTCTCTATGTTCCTGTAGGACTCCCAAGGAGAGCTGCAGAGGCAAAATTTGCTGAATGTGCATTACTCAGTGGAGCTCACCGTTGCTCACTTTGGCATCAGCATAGACAGGCTATCCGAGCTGTTGACCGATGCCTGGACCATACTGGCTGAGGTGCTGAGAGCTCGCCCACCTCTTCACTTTGACACCAAAATGCTGGCCTCCTGCTGGAAATTGTTGGAAAGGTATCTGTCAGCCAGTAATATACTGCTGGAGACCTGAGAGCACTGAACTCTAATTAGAGTTAATTGTTTCTCATAGTGTGTTTTGTAATGGAAACAGCCATCCATTAATCAATGAATGGCTGGGGCATGAAGAACATTTTCAATGCATGCAGCCCCTGAGGCCATACCACTGTCATATACTTGCACTTTTCGTGTTTATTGATTACATTTAGGGGACAAGGTTCAGTGTTAGACAACCTTTTTGTTTTGGACTGGTTTTTTTTTTATAGCAGCAACACTATAATAAAATAAAGTTCTTTCATCAGCTGTTTAGAATTTGTGACAGGCCTTGTAAAGCACATAGAGGGGACCTCTGGGTTGTGGTCTTTGCCCTCGCTGTCTTTAATGAAAAGATATCAAAGCCTTCACAGGGTGCCAAGGCACTTCAGAGCTTGTGCTGACAAAAGCTCTCATTGAAAAGTGACTAATGAGCTGATATCTTAATTAAAGAAAGCCTGAGACATTGTTTAATGAAACTGTTCCTTCCAGAGCTAAGCTCAATTACATTCTTAATTCATATCAACTGGATAGTGCTACATGCAGAGTAACCTTTTGCATTAATCAAAGCTGATAGGCCAACTCATGAAGCTGTGAGACATGTCTGGGATATGGGCTAACAGAGCTCTGACAAGACCATTGTTTGTGATTTCTAGCCTTCTGAACACAACTGTATTTTAGATCCTATAGTCTCACGCTGTCTCCTTTCAAAGCTTCTCTTTCTTGGGTGGCACCTATTGCACCTTTTCAAACTGTTATTAGGTCTAGTTAAAAGAATAGTTAACCCAAAAATGTAAATTCTCTCATCATTTACTCACTCTCATGCCATCACAGATGTGTATGACATTCTACCTTCTGCAGAATACAAATGAAGAATATCTCTGCTCTGTAGGTCCATACAAGGAACGTGATGCACATCTGGAATGGCATGAGGGTGAGTAAATGATGAGAGAATTTTCATTGTTGGGTGAACTATCCTTTTAAGGGATATATCAAGTAAGAGGCACACAGACAGAACACTTCCCAAAAGTGATTTATACAACTTTGGTTCTTAAAGGAAAAGTTAATCTGAAATTAATATTCTGTCATTATTTATCCCTCAAATCATTCTAAACATTTTTAACTTCTTCTGTGGGACTTTCCTGGTTAAATAAAGGATATATATAAATAAAAAGTGAAAGTAGCCCATACAACCTATTGGTTTTCAAATTTACAGCTGGAGGGGAAGATTATTGGTGAGCAATTACTTACATTTTGATCTGTTTATCAATCAAAGCTAGCATATGGCTGCAGAAGACATGAAAAATAGAACACAAGTTGTATGGACTACATTTATTGTGCTTTTTGGTGTGTGTGTGTGTGTGTGTGTGTGTGTGTGTGTGTGTGTGTGTGTGTGTGTGTGTGTGCGTGTATTTATCACTTTGTGGGGACCAAATGTCCCCATAAGGATAGTAAAACCCGACATTTTTGACCTTGTGGGGACATTTTGTTGGTCCCCATGAGGAAAACAGCTTATAAATCATACTAAATTATGTTTTTTGAAAATTTAAAAATGCAGAATGTTTTCTGTGAGGGTTAGGTTTAGGGGTAGTGTTAGGTTTAGGGGATAGAATATAAAGTTTGTACAGTATAAAAACCATTATGTCTATGGAAAGTCCCCATAAAACATGGAAACACAACATGTGTGTGTGTGTGTGTGTGTGTGTGTGTGTGTGTGTGTGTGTGTATGTTTTAAATTTCTGGTCCTTAACGGACATTAACAGCATATGGGTTTTGGATGACATGAAGGTGAGAAATAATGACAGAATTTCATTTGAGTGACATTTTCCTTAATCTGCTCTTATTTTGCTTAACTGCTTTTCCTTAAACAACCACAGAGATACATTTTTACTTTGGGCCAGTGACTATTCATGGATAGGGGGGCTAAGCCTCTTTAGGGGGGTTTGGGCGTACTCCCCCAGTTTAAAGCCCCCAAAACGTCTTTTCATCATGTAATTTTAGAGTAACAACAGGTGTAATATCTATCGAAATACGGCTATTTTTGGTATAACTTTCTCAAAGTTTGTGTTAGACTTACTTAAATTCTATCCAAATAAATTAATTAAAGTCCACTCCGACACCAACAAAATGCACAAAAATGGCTGTACTATGTAGCCAAAATACTTTTTTTATTTTATTTTGAGAGAGAGAAATGAGGTCATGCAGGTCATATTATACCATTAGAAAAAAATTATATTTAAGTTTCACCCTTTTGTTAATTGTTGCTCAAAGTAAAAAAAAAATTAACCCAAGAATTCAGCCACATGGGACATCTTAAACTGTATCATCCACAATGGGGAAAAGCAAAATTGAACTAATGAGCTAAATAAAATAAAAAAAAAATGAAAAATAATTAGGAATAAAATCTGATAAAGTAAATATTACAACCTTGCAGAACTACTCCTCCTGCTTCTCTCTTTTGATGCTTATTTTGTGGGTGGACTCTTTAAAGTGTACCTCCTATTTTTAAAGGTGGCAAAGTGGTCAATGACACTATTGTGACTTAGTGGCCCAAGCATTTCACCCTCAATAGACATGGCTGTTCATGTCCCATTATCTTAAGCAACCAGGAGTGCAGCCGGCGCAGTGCACTAAAGGACCTTTCACAGGAGCAGCTGCTCACAGGAATTGTGAGGGCAACCTGAATGTTTTCCTTCAGAGAAGGAAACATATCATTAAACAAGAGGTTATGCACTGCAAGTATATCGTTGGAAGGACATCCAGCCTCTCTTCTCTGGGCAAGAAACTTTCTGGCCACTTTCTGGATGTTCTGTTTTAACATCAGTGCCGTACTGATTGGCAAACTCGGTTAAGCATGATGTACCTAGGAAGTTTTTTGAGTTTGGGCTGTGTGCCTCCATGTCTTTGAGCAGACCTGCATCTACAGTCCAGAATCACTGGTCAAGCTCACAAACCATCCTGTCCAAGCAGGGGAGCAACAACTCTGTTTTCATTGTTTGGGAACATGACAATTCTGTACCTAAACCCAAGGAGGTCTCCACAACGAAATCTCACATTTTCCTTAGTTTGCACTTTCTTCATCAACTCATATTTACAATAACATAAGGCTTAATAGGTGATTAATCAGTTTACATTTTAAGTTGTTTATTTTGATCTAGTAAAATCTTCATTTCTCACCAGATTGGTGGCACTGCCTCTCTTGAATAATCTCCATATATCCATCTAATGTTACAGTTGAGAAATTGAGGATAATACAACAACATTGTGATCAACACTGTCACCTTTTCTACACATGACCTACTGATAAATGTTTTGCAATGGCCTACTGAATGAAAGCAGTTGAGAATGAAAAGATATGTTCATGATGTTACGCCATCTGTCTCATTTATAGCCTGGCAAAGATAGCAAAACTACATTAAATACAACGTTAATTGGATATCATCGCCACATAACTTATGTCGAATTTAAAAGACACCATTAACGTTAGCTAGCTTGCAACTTCTGTTACACTTAAAGGCAGCCTCACATAAAAACATATTGGTTAACAAAGCTTTGATTATGACCAAAGTCTATAGCAGTGAATACTCTCTCTCTCTCTCTCTCTCTCTCTCTCTCTCTCTCTCTCTCTCTGCTCACTCTCTTAAGCCCCCTAATATAGGCCTAGCGATGTCCCTGCTTTGGGCTTCAGCATGACAACTTATTTTCTTTGGTTAGGTTTTCCAAAGGTTAGTCTGTAATCTGTGTCTGTCTACTCCCATTTGTTTTGTTGGTCAGGGCTGATGTTGTCTGGGTTTGCACGAGTCGGAGCTGTACTGAGGGACAAAAAGAGCTGAGCTGGCTGCTTGTTTTCTTCAAAAACACCTATGGGATGAAGAGTGCCAGAAGATTATCCATTCCTGTTATCATGGAAATAACATTGAGGTGGAGCAAGTGTAAGGAATGTTTCTGACTTGCCCAAAATAAACATACATAAAATGGGGTCCAGAAGTCTACGAGTGCTATTGAAAATGATACTTTAATTTTATGTATTTTATTCAATTCAAATGATCCTATCAGCATAATAATTTTTACACTGACATCAGAATTGTGTAGTATTTTGTATGGTGCCCTTTTGCTTTAATGACAGAATGCACTCGAGCTGGCGTGGATTCCACAAGTTTGTGCAAAACTTGATGATCTGTGTAATCCCAGTATGAATTGAGAATGTTCAAAAGGGCATCTTGTGTGCTGCAGTGGAAGCAAGGAAATCTGACCTTTTGTACAAAAGAGTTAACATGATCAATAATAGATTTGCTTATTTAATATGTGACCTAGAAACAGTGCATAATCTTGAATATACATATATATATATATATATATTTCTATTTTACTTGGCAACATTTCTATGTCTTACATTTTTTAAATCTATTTCCAGATTTGAATTAGATTTTGAATCCCAGATGAATGAGGTCTCATAATTTTGAACCCCTCTGTATATCCTGTAGGAGCACAGAGATTGATATACAGTACCTTCAAAGGATGATACTGCATTGTAAAATGTTATATTTGTAGCTCACATCTAATACCTCATCATTAAAAAAGGAAATTTTAAATTAGGAGAAATTCAATACTTTTATTTGTTAGGTTTGTCATTAGGGAATATGGAAATGGACTGTAGCAGAACCTTTTCCTGCATATTACGATCCGAGCATAATCGCGTTTGCAGTTTGCCAAGAAAACTAGCACACATTCAGTCTTGCTTTTAGCTCTTAATTGCCTTGTCACATATACTGCCAGTGAAGGTTTGACACTGAATCAGTACAAAGCTTTTCACCTATAAAAAAAATCCCACACACTAATTTGTACCTCTTATTAACACGCTGTGTCAGCACATCCATATGCTCACATGGGTAGGCCACGCTGATAATTTCCACTAGGCATTTATCACTTATCTGAATGGGCTTTGTTCAAGCCTTCATTTTGGACCTGAAAGAAACAAATTTGTTGTGTCTTTGAGCTGTTTAATGCTCCATAATCATTCCCTCTGGAATCACTGCTTGGATTGTGGCTCATCATTTGTTTTGTCCTTATACTTTGAAGTTAGTGTGTCGATGATGGGATGTTTTCTTCTGTAACAGTTCTGTTCAGGTCTGTTTGTTTGAGGGAGTTGTACAACAAAAACAAAAAAATGCATGACACATAACACCATAACATGTCATTCATCGGTGCATGACACCCCTGCTGGAACACTTTATTTTCTGGCAGGGAAATCATAGGAAATTAAAGCAAATTATCTGTGAAACTTGCAACTCGATTGGATTGACCAAATCGTCTAGCTTACGTATGTAACCTCCGTTCCCCGATGGAGGGAACGAGACGTTGTGTCAGAGAAGCGACACTAGAGGTCTCTCTTGAGCGCCGATATTCACCTCTGGACTATGAAAAAAGGCCAATGAGAGTTGGCAACCAGTATTTGCATGTCCCGCCCCCGGACATACGGGTACTTAAGCAGCGCAAATACGGGAGTTCATTCAGGATTTTTCTAAGGAGCCGGAAATGGTCCGGCCACAACAGGGGCTCGGCTCAGTGACGTGGCAGGGGAGACACAACGTCTCGTTCCCTCCATCGGGGAACGGAGGTTACATACGTAACCTAGACGTTCCCCTTCTGTCGCTCTCTCCACGTTGTGTCAGAGAAGCGACACTAGGAGTCCACTTAAAAGAGCCATGCGCTGAGCCGTGTATGCGTGATCTGCTGATACAGGAGCGAGCAGGTATTCCTACGTGCAGAACGACCAACTGTATCAGGCTGCACGTACCCTTCCCCAATGCCCCATTTAAGACATCAGGATTCCTTATCGTTACCCTGGAGGGGGGAACAAGGCGACGGCCGCCAACATGGGAACGGGCCAGCCTGGCTGGGCCTCTTTTCTCTCTATGTTTCTCGCATAGAGCAACTACGGCCGGGGCCCTTACACGCATTGAGGGAAGGGGGTCTTAGCCCTTATTAGGGCGGAGAAGACCCTCTGGAGGCCACACCTACCCGGGAGGGAGGCAAATTTTGAGTGGCAAATACATCGCATGGCCTATACTTAGGTCTTATCTTGGAACAGTAGTCGTGGTGGTAGATCCAGCCTCGCAGAGGGGGGAAGCATACAGCACGGCACCCGAGGCAGCTGTAACTGCCTAAGGGAAACACAGAGTCAACTCGTGAGGGGACAGAACCGTGGTTTTACACACAGGGGGAGTCCGAACAGGAGGCCTTACCTGTGGGGCACCTATACCAGTACAGGGTAGCTTGTGGTACCGCAGTGGTTTGGGTCGGCGAGTTCCTCCGCAGAACTGCGACCCACGAGGGCTAGGGAGGAGTCAACCAGTGTCCCAAACCTGGGATCTCCTGGGAAAGAAGGCGCACTGTTTCCCCTGGTTAGGGGGAGGGGCGCTGGGTGCAAGCGATTCACCCGGTCAGATCGTGGACGTGCCACCGAGTTCTACAGGCTCGGTACCTGAGAGCACGGGACGATACTGACTCAACTCGGAGATTGTAGAATCTCGCAAAAGTGTTAGGTGTTGCCCAGCCCTCTGCTCTACAAATGTCTGCTAGGGCAGTGCCCCTAGCCAGTGCCCATGAGGACGCAACACTCCTGGTGGAGTGGGCTCGGACCCGCAAAGGGGGGGGCACGGCCTGGGTGTGATAAGCCAGGGAAATGGCGTCGACAACCCAGTGGGTGAGTCTCTGCTTGGAGACAGCATTCCCTTTCTGCTGTCCCCCAAAGCAGACGAAGAGCTGCTCAGAGCGTCTGGTGCTCTGTGTGCGGTCCAGGTAAATATGTAAGGCAGGTACTGGACACAGCAGTGAAAGGGCTGGGTCTGCCTCCTCCCGGGGCAGCGCTTGCAGGTTCACCACCTGATCCCTGAAGGGTGTGGTAGGAACCTTGGGCACATAGCCCGGTCGCGGTCTTAGGATCACGAAAGTGTCCGCCGGACCGAACTCCAGGCAAGGGTCGATAACAGAGAACGCATGCAGGTCCCCGAGCCTCTTGATGGAAGTGAGCGCGATCAGCAGGGCGGTCTTGAGAGAGAGGGCCCTGAGTCCAACTGAGTCAAGCGGCTCGAAGGGGGTATCCGGAGTCCCATAAGGATGACCGAGAGATCCCAGGAGGGAAACAGGTTAGGCCGGGAGGGAGTCATCCTCCGGGCACCTTTTAGGAACCTGACGATTAAGTCGTGCTTACCAAGAGACTTGCCGTCTACCGTGTCGTGGTGGGCCACGATAGCGGCAACATACACCTTGAGGGTGGAGGGGGACAGCCTCCTCTCCAGCCTCTCCTGAAGAAACATGAGCACTGACCTAACTGCGCACTTCTGCGGGCCTTCGGCTCGGGAAGAACACCAGTCCGCGAACAGACGCCACTTCAGGGCATAAAGATGCCTGGTCGAAGGGGCTCTGGCTTGGCTAATAGTGTCTATGACGGCCGAGGGTAGGCTGGCTAGATCCTCCGCGTCCCGTCCAGGGGCCAGACGTGGAGATTCCAGAGGTCTGGATGCGGATGCCAGAGCGTGCCCCGTCCCTGAGAAAGAAGGTCCTTCCTCAGGGGAATTCGCCAGGGAGGGGCTGTCATGAGGAGCGTGAGATCCGAGAACCACGTCCGGTTGGGCCAGTAGGGGGCCACCAGAGTGACTTGCTCCTTGTCCTCCCTGACCTTGCATAGCACCTGTGCAAGAAGGCTCACTGGGGGAAAGCGTACTTGCGCAGCCCCGTGGGCCAGCTGTGTGCCAGAGCATCTGTCCCAAGGGGAGCCTCTGTGAGGGCATACCAAAGTGGACAGTGGGAGGTTTCCTGGGAGGCAAACAGGTCTACTTGGGCCTTGCTGAACCTGTCCCAAATCAGCTGGACCGATTGGGGGTGGCGCCTCCACTCTCCGCCGGGCAAGTTTTGTCTTGACAGCGCATCCGCTATCACATTGAGGTTGCCGGGGATGTAAGTGGCGCGCAGTGACTCCAGTCGCTGCTGACTCCAAAGGAGGAGACGGCCAGGCGAGCTGTGACATGTGGAGGGAGCGTACTCCGCCTTGGCGGTTTATGTAGGCCACCACCGTGGTGCTGTCTGTCCTGACTAGGACATGCTTGCCACGAATCAACGGAAGAAATTTCTTCAGGGCAAGAGAAACGGCCAGCAGCTCTAGGCAGTTGATGTGCCAGCGCAGCAGGCCTCGGTTCCACCGCCTGCGGCTGCACGCCCGTTGCACATGGCGCCCCAACCCAATTTGGAGGTGTCAGTTGTAACCAGAACGCGACGGGACACCTGCTGCAAGGGTACTCCTGCCCGTAGAAAGCAGAGGTCTGTCCAGGGTTTGAAGGTTTTGGCGGCAGGCAGAGGTAACTTCCACGCCGTGCGTGCCGTGGCGCCATGCTCGTCTCGGGACTCGAGTCTGGAGCCAATGCTGAAGTGGTCTCATATGCATCAACCCCAGTGGCGCGGCCGCCACGGAGGATGCCATATGCCCCAGGAGCCGTTGGAAACGTTTCAAAGGGACCACGGTGCCTGGTTCGAAAGAAGCGAGGCATTCCAGCACTGACTGAGCACACTCGTTGGAGAGGCGTGCTGTCATTGAGACTGAGTCTAACTCCAAACCGAGAAAAGAGATGCTCTGGACCGGGGTGAGCTTGCTCTTTTCCCAGTTGACCTGAAACCCTAAACGGCCGAGGTGCTCGAGCACCTGGTCTCTGTGTGCGCATAGTAATTCCTGCGAGGAGGCCAGAATGAGCCAATCGTCGAGGTAATTGAGTATGCGTATGCCCGCTCCTCGTAGCGGGGCAAGAGCCGCCTCTGCGACCTTCGTGAAGACGCGAGGGGACAGAGACAGGCCGAAGGGGAGGACTTTGTACTGATACGTCTGGCCGACGAACGCGAACCGCAGAAAGGGTCGATGTCGAGGGCGAATCGAGACGTGGAAGTACGCGTCCTTCAGGTCTATCGCTGTGAACCAATCTAGATGCCAGACGCCAGATAGAATTTGTTTCTGGGTGAGCATTTTGAACGGGAGTTTGGACAAGGTCCGATTGAAAACTCGCAAGTCCAGGATCGGTCGTATGCCGCCACCTTTCTTGGGTACAACGAAGTAAGGGCTGTAGAAGTCCTTCTTCGTTTCGGTTGGAGGGACAGGCTCTATCGCGTCCTTGATTAAAATGGAGGCGATTTCTTCGGCAGGGACTGAGCGTGTCTGTCGTGCACTGCGGAGAAATGAACGCCCACGAAGGGGGGGCGGAGACCTGGCGTAACCGAGTCGAATGGTCCTGTGCAGCCAGCATGACGGGCTGGGCAGTGAGAGCCACGCCTCTAAGCTCCGTGCTAGGGGCACCAAGGGGACGAGTATTTTGGACGTACCCGGCGGGGCTTCGCAGCGGTGCGGAACAGGTAATGTGGCGTCGGGAGGCACTGCAGCGTCCCGAGGCTCTGGTGCTGAGAATAAACTCAAAGCACTTACCTTGCTCCGCGCACCCGGCAGGGGGCGGGTTCGTGACTGAGGAGGAGGTCTGCTGGCGTCCTCTGGACTCGTCTGAACCGGCCGGCCGAAGAACAGTCGTGGGGCTGAGGGCGGGAACACCGCATCCAGGAAGCCGGGACTGATGAGGCCTGAAAGCAGAGTGCCGTGAGAACGGCATTTGCGGGCCAGGTGACCCAGAGACAACAAGGAAATAGCTCTATAGTGTGTAAATAATTTAACAAAAAATAAATTCTCCTTCCGGCCCTCCACCGGGGAACGGAGTGGTCTTACCAGCTCTGGAGCTACTGTCTCGGTCTCTGGGTCGGTCATCTCAGGGGCACCTGGGAGCCTTCTGGGTCCACAAGGGGGCCCGTGAGATGATGGGCGTCCAACTTCTGCGGGGAGCTCGACGCTGGGGCTGAGAGCTGGGCCCACTCACTTGTTAGTTGAGGCGGAGCACCACTTTCTTTCTTCCTTGAAAGCCGCAGGAGGGCGCCCTCGGCGAGCAGACAGGGCATGGCCCCTGGCGGCAGGTTTGCGTCAGGGCAGGATGTGTGAAAATAGCCTTCGTCTGTTTCTTCACCACTGAGGACTGCCTTTTTGGGCGAAGTCGTCACGTGGCGTCGCCGAATGGACGGAACTGGGAGAAGGGGGCGTTTGAGAAAGCGTGCTTTGTCTGCCTCCTGTACTGCCTGTCCATCGTTGCGTTTCTGGACCATGGAGTGTCCATCGCCTGTTTGAGTGCAGTTCCTGCAGCACGTCAAAAACAGGACTACCCAAGTGCAGATTTTGGAGTGCCCTGGCCCGGTGGACTTGCAGGAGGGGGCCATGGCGTGCAGGGGGGAGCGGTCTGGGACCGTTCTACCACCGAGTGTAGCGAGAGCGGAGGAGCGAGGAAGCTGGGCTTGCTGTGAGCGGCGCACATGCCCGCGGAACCAATTAAGCCCGGGGAAGCATAGCGGACCTTCGTGCGTCAGGCTCAGACTGGGCGGGGACCCAAAGGTGGCGGCCCAGGCGAGTTATCCGCATCCGCCGCCGCTGTTACGGTGATGTCATCATCCAATGCCAGGGAGCTCGAGGAACCGGACGGCAGGCCGTTAAGCCGGCCGCACTAATCCAGAGCGCGCGGGAAGCTGGCAAGCGTGCCGGGGAGGCGGGAGGTTTCGAGGGGATTTACCCGCTAGCGCCCGTTATTCTCCCCAGATCGTTCTTCATCGCCACGGCGCCTGCCTCAATCCCATAGGAAGGAGGCGAGGCGGGGCGGCTGAAGTGGCTCTCTCTCACTACAAGAGAAAGCAGGGATCGCAACGCTGCCGCGGTTATGTTCTCGCACTGAAAACATAACCCATTGGAGAGAATGCTCATCCCGAGCTCGGACAGAAACAAGCAAGCGTGCCGGGAGGCGGGGGTTTCGAGGGGTTCACCCGGCAAAACGGAGCCCGTCATTGTCCCCAGATCGTTTTCATCGCCACGCGCCTGCCTCAATCCCGTAGGAAGAAGGCAAGGCGCGGGGCGGCAGAAGCGGTTTTTCTCACTACAAGAAAAAGCCTACGACCGCAATGCTGTCATGGTTATGTTCTCGCACTGAGAACATAGACCATTCATAAAAACGCTGCCTGCGTGTGATCGCAACCCAGGAATGCAAGGCAGTTTTATGGCCGTCAGAGGTGGGGAGAATCAACGCATCCAGAAACTACACAGAGGCGGAAAACCGTCTTTAAAAAGACGCGTCCTGAGAAGGACGTTCAACACCGCTGTGTTTTTGCTCTTTTAGAGCGAAAATTACTCTTTTAGAATAACTCTTTCGAGTTGTCTGCGCTGTCGAAGCGCTCAGGGGCAAAAATGCACAGCCGTGCACGAATGAGAAAGCCGCTGTTGTGCGCCGTCGAATCCAACAGCATGCAGAGCGTCAGAGGATTAAACAGGAACTTGGTGTGTAACTCGCAGCAGAGTTCATGCACGACCATCGGCTCCGAAGAAATTTTCCTGAATGAACTCCCGTATTTGCGCCGCTTAAATACCCGTATGTCCGGGGGCGGGACATGCAAATACTGGTTGCCAACTCTCATTGGCCTTTTTTCATAGTCCAGAGGTGAATATCGGCGCTCAAGAGAGACCCCTAGTGTCGCTTCTCTGACACAACGTGGAGAGAGCGACAGAAGGGGAAGTAGACATTTGTGACTGTGTTTTAGACACATTTTTTAACCTACAATAAAAAAATATTTGTTGTCTCAAGCAGCTTGAAGATCATCCAATTACTTGGGAATCTGGTTATTCTTGGTACCTGATATCCTCCTCAAGAGGCACTTCACCCTTGCTTTATTTCTCATCACGGGGTGCTTTTACATTAATGCCATAGGTATACTTCTATTTTGACACAAAAGCTCAGCATCTGCGTAGTCAAATGCAAGCCTGTCAATGTATACTTCATATAACTGTGCATGCATACACAGGCGGTTGATGCATGCACGCTACAACTGCTATGAGACACTGGACTTCCTCTTCAGAAGACTAGACCCATAAAGATCTCTTTATATTCCTTCAGGCTTGAGTTATACAAATGCAGGTAGTTCCAGACCTCACACACATGCTCTTGACTTGCACATCCACGGTTGTTGTTTTTACCATCTTACATCTAATTCTAGTGCTTCTTTGTGATAGCAATGGTTCAAATGTGAGTGTTGACAATTTGTGGACCCACGCGTGGTTAGAAAAATTGGGCTGGGTGCGTTCAGTGCTCGAGCACTCTGCTGATGAAGAGATTTGCGTCATGCGTCCTGTCTGACCGAAGTATCCACATTTTTGCTAAACGTGGAAGTGTCTCACGATTCGACTGTTTTCAATTTCCGGTCTCCAGTGCATTCACTTGCATCAGCATATATTCTTATTGGGTAATGTAAATTTGGTCTATACTACACACAGTCGAGATGACAATTTTTTGTATAGACAGTTCCTTACTTGAGTGTGTGGATGAAGCGATGATCCGAAGTTAGTTACGTTGATATCATTAATTATTCTAGGTTGTTATGACAGGCTCAACAATGGCACAAATTATGCATGAAATACTTTTTTGCTGCAATTAACACTTAAATGGTTGTTGTTCTCCTCTGGATCGCTTGTTTTGGCAGTTTTTACTTGGTGTCTCGAAACCAGAAATAGAAATGGGCAATTTGAATCATTATGGTGCCACCCAGTGTTTGGTCAGGAAAACTGTGAATACTTTGGGCTTTACATTAAGGCTCTGCATATTGCCTGCAAGTGTCTATGTGTGTGCATCTATGTATGATTGTGCATGTAGTGTTGGTGGGAGAGAGTAAAAGAGAACGAGAGAGAGGGAGGCATGAGTGATTTCCACGCATATTAAAATACATTTTGGATATTATAGTCGTTTGTCATTCTCATCTGATGTACTTAGCTAATGTCTGTTTTATTTGGTTATTTTGCTGTGATAGCCTGTACTGCTCTTTTGAAATAACTTAAATAATTTGGTTAAGTGATATAGAACCGTTATGCGTTCAAGACCTGGAACTACTTCATAGCTGTGCTCGTGCATTTACTGAAAAATAATTGCACACCTTAGATCATCTGTCAAGCAAGAAACAGCCCTGTGGTATAAATGGAATTAAGGGTATTTTATTGTTATTGAAGAAACATGCTGTGTGAGGGCAAGGTAACAATGTAGTGGGAGGTGGATTGTTCTCGAACTGTAACTTTCTGGTGACTGCCGCTATCCCAAGGAATGTAGCAAATGGTCCAAATCTTGTTTAGCTATACAAAAATCTTACTGCATTGTAAGTTTTGATGTTTAGATATATCAGTTTGGAACGGGAAGCCTGCTGGCTGCTGAGACAGATAGAGGTTAGCTCTATTTTTACAGCTTTAGTCTCCTGACAGGTTTGTATGAAAGTTATGATGTGGCTTTGCTGCACTTTGAAGACACCGTATCATCTGGGGAGAATAGAAAGACTGACAAAAAAGAAAATAAAAAAATGAAGGGAGAGCAGTTCATTAAAAATGACTGGCAGGCTGATTTGTTTTGTTGTCTCCCTGATATTCCCAGGAGAAGAAACGACCTCATGGTTCAACTAAGGGGTCAATGTTTGGCTGGTTAGGATGGTCAAGACAGTCCTGGTAGCTACACCATCCAGGCATAGTTCTCCATTGACGGCCATTCAAAAGTATTTTTTTATTATTTTGTTTTCATAAGCAACACTGGCGGCACAAATGTTTGGAATAATGTACAGATTTTTCTCTTATGGAAAGAAATTGGTACTTTTATTCACCAAAGTAGCGTTCAACTGATCACAATGTATAGTCAGTACATTAATAATGTCAAGAAAAAAAAATATTTAACAAAACACACAAATTTAGCAATACATATCAGCTTAAACAAAGTAAGAGAGCAATGACAAAGGTACACAATGTATACAGGTACAGTTATAAGCTTAAGCAATAGGTTCATTTAGTGTGATTTAATAGAAATCATTACTATTAATATAAGTTTTCTGGTGATTGTTGTGGAGAGAGAAAAAAGATATAGATATAAACTCATATCAAGACATTTTGAAACAATCATAGTAATAATAATAATAGTTAAAATTACTATTACAATAAAAAAAAAATACAAAGAGTTCTCATCGAAAAATCCTCCATGTGCAGCAATGACAGCTTGCAGATCCTTGGCATTCTAGCTGTCAGTTTGTTCAGATTTCACCACATTCTTCCTGTAGCACCTGCCATAGATGTGACTGTCTTGTCGGGCACTTCTCACGCACCTTACAGTCTAGATGATCTCACAAATGCTCAATGGGGTTAAGATCCATAACAATCTTTTCCAATTATCTGTTGTCCAATGTCTGTGTTTCTTTGCCCACTCTAAACTTTTTTTTCTTTTTTTTTTCTGTTTCATAAGTGGCTTTTTCTTTGCAATTCTTCCCATAAGGCCTGCACCCCTGAGTCTTCTCTTTACTGTTGTACTTATCCTCTTGTTTAGTTGTACATCTGGCCTTCCACATCTCTTTCTGTCCTTGTTAGAGCCAGTCGTCCTTTGTCTTTGAAGTCTTCATTCCTCAAAACAATGATTGACTGACAAATAGACTGACTTTCTAGAGAAAGCTGTTTCTTTTTTGCAATTTTTTAAATAATATTTTAATAAATATTTTAATATTGACCTTAAGACATGCCAGTCTATTGCATACTGTGGCAACTGAAAAGCAAACAAAGACAATGTTAAGCTTCATTTAACAAACTAAATTTTTTCAATGGTGTTTGATATAAAGGCTGATTTTCTAGTACCAAATTAGCAATTTAGCATGATTACTCAAGGATAAGATGTTGGAGAGATGGCTGCTGGAAATGGGGCCTGTCTAGATTTGATCAAAAATTACTTTTTTAAAATAGTGATATTGTTGTTTTTTACATCAGTTGAATGCCACTTTGGTGAATTAAAGTACCAATTTCCTTCCAAAGCAGCTAAATCTGTTCATTATTCCAAACTTCTGGGCACCTGTGTATGTCCCACCAATAATTTATTATATTATCGTATATTTTTGAAGTGCTCTTAAAAACATGACATTGATATGAATAGCTAACAACAGATAGCTCTCCAGGTATTATATACAATTTTATTCAACAAAGGAGTCCAACAGTGAAGCACAAGTGTTTAGTACTTAGTCATCAAGCTTTTTGGTTTTATCCAAAGTATACTGGCACTTACTATACATGACAGTTGAAAAATTTACTAGATCTGATAGCTTGAGGCAATGACATGGAAGGGTCAGATGTTGAGGTGCTGTCCTTACAGGCACCTTAGCAACATTTTTCATCCCTCGGAATGTCATTTGTTTGAACTAGGAGTGAACTAAGAACCATGGAGGTTACATTCCCAGCCTAAGACTCGTCTTGTCCGTCCTACTGCCGACAGTGTGTTATCTTCAGAGCTGTCACTATCTGTTTCCTCACACTCAGCTGGTCACACTGCCACCTCTTTTCAAGGGTCTGAGAAAAGGGCTGAAGGGACCCTTATGTGCTCTGATTAATCAAATTTATTTTAAACTTCATAGACTTTTACAATCTCCTTGGGTTACACCACCCAAAAGGAACTTGTGACGTGGCTTGTAAAATGCCTTTTGTATGCATGTCAAGCAACTCACACAGCTAAGCTTTTGCATGAGCTTGGCTTGCAACACAAACCTGGCTCTCTCTGTTCCACACGCTGTGTGTGTGCATGTTCAATGTTGCTTGAGGTCACTAGGAATTAACTCTATAATTAATAAGAAATGATCACAGTAAAAATATTTCTGTGATAATATTTAGATTTTCCAGGTTATCGGCCAATAATATATCAGCCACCGATATATCGTGCAACACTTGTAATAAAAACAAAAAAACAATTGCACTCACCTGGAGCTTACTTAGAAACCAATACTGATGGCATGAGGTTAATGCACATATATAAACTCTAAGTCTACATAAAGGATTTCACATTTTTATCAATTTACATGTTATTATTTAGAAAACAAAGTGGTGAAAGTTGGCTTTTTATAAAATGCGCTCTGGTGGTGTTCAGAGATTTCTCACACATACACTGGTCTGATAAGCTTCTGAGTTTCTTGTACTGCTTCACATTTACTCTCAACCATAAAAGGAGATCCTCGTCCTTTTGTTTGCATGACTCCAACAAGATCCAAATACCAGTATAGAGTAGAATTCAATATGAATCAAAATATTACAAGTATTGACACTTGGCTTTGGTTTGAGAAAGTCAAACAGATTTGGAACAACATGAGGGTGAGTGAATTATGAAAGAATTTTGGGTGAATTATCCCTTTTACGGTGGCGGACCACTAGCTGACTTTAAACCACAATTTGTTTGGTAGGATTTGTTGCAGCTACTAAGTGTTTTTGCTGAAATTCATCCTGCTCTTCTGTCTCTCACACTCATTGATAAAGAATCGAAGAGGTGTCACAAACTTGACCTCTGACATTTCTCTTCGATTCCCTGTCTTGTATTGCAATAGCCTTTTTTGGCAGAAAATCAATGTGAAGCTTGCCAAAATAAGAACAAGTGTATCATCTGAACATAAACAATTGTAATGGACTAAATTAATGCAGACTTTTGGTCTCCGCTTATTGTATAAGTGTAGGAAAGCATTTGCAATTGGGATATAAGACTTGGTGTTTACTGAGGAGTAAAATGGGATAAGATCTGTGTAGGAAATTGTTCATCAAATTTTCAGGTTGACAAGAAGCTTGTTGGCCACTCATGAGAGTCTGCTCAACCTGTAGAGTTGCCCAGTGGTCCGAGGCAAACATTATGTGCCAGACAAGTGATGAAGTGGATCCCAATATGGCGTTTATTTAAGGTGTATAGAAGTGTAAAAATATACACCGTGAAAATGTATCAAAGTAAAATGGCACAAAAACTAAATAAAAAATGCAACAATGTGCAAAAATGACTAAACCAGAAAATGGCCCAAATTTACAACGCTGCTTGTTCACACTATCACTCCTTCAGTCAATCCAATTGAGATGAACATGAACTTAACAGCTCCCCTTTTAAAGGTCTATCACCTCCCCTAGAATGAACAAATTCTCACAAAGAGGGAAGAAAACAAACAAAACAATCAAAATATACACAATGCATTGGACAGAGACATTTGCTAACAGAAAGACTACTTCAAAACAAAACAAAGACAAACTTCTGCAGTTATTAACTTTCCACCTCTGACAACATTAACAAATGGTAGAGTCATCTTACTTAAAGAGATAATTCACCCAAAAATGAAAATTCTCTGATAATTTACTCACCATCATGCCATCTGAGATGTGTATATTTATATAAAAAGATCCAGGCTCAGCAGGTCCTTAGAATATAAGAGGATGGTGATTTATAAATGTGTAGGTCCAAAAAGCATAGATAGTCAGCATTAGAGTAATCCATCATATCTCTGGTGGTGACATTAATGTCTTCTAAAGTGAATCAATCACTTTGTGTGTGAAAAAGAATTATATTTAAGCACTTTTTAAATATAAAAGATCACTTCAGGTCAGACGTTGACAAATGGCAGCATTGACCCAAGTGCTCCTGTGACGTAAGTGGGATGGCACGTGAACTGATGTGTGGCAAACACAACCAATAAGTCGAAGGAATGTGCCAAAGTGCTTGCATCACAGGAGCACTCTGGTAAATTTGGCCATTCTTTTTCTACAAATCTTCAAATGTTTTGCAGAAGAAAGATGGCATGATGGTGAATTATCCTTTTAAAAAACATCATGGGTGCTTCCTTTTAAGAAACGAGGGAAGGATCCAAGGAAAGGAAATGAGGACGGAGGATGGAACGATGTAATGGTAAAATGGAATTTCTTGCTCACTCAAGTGTCACTTTAAGGCACTGCATTACATTGGAGAATTTCTATTATGTTGTTGATTAATTAACTTGATTAATTGATGTTTTCATAATAAATCCTAATAATTCCAGATGCTTAAAATTATGGTTGATTTAAACCACAAAGGTGAAGCATGACTTAAAACAGTTGTGTCAGATGTGTGGGGGAAGGAGAATTTATGAGTGCGTCAGGTTTTTTGGCCAAAATGTCTTCCGCATAGTACGCACCCGTGCTTCTTCGCTCAAGCATCCTTGCTAAGCTTCCTCCGTCCTCAGTCCTTGTGGTGCATTTAGAGAATTGAAACATCATTCATGTTGGTAGACTTTGATTGGTTTCCGGATCACGGGCTCGAGGACGGAGGAGCAAGGAAATGAGGATGCACAATTTAAGAAATGTGAAGCACCCCACATTTAGACATATCCTGATTTGATCAAGATGTTAAGTGCTGGCAATAATCAGTATACGGTATGTGATGTGTGCTAGTCTTTGACACCGCTGACTTAGCAATAATATCAAGTTGGGCGATATGTAAGGGTCAGCAAGGCCTTAAACTCAGTCAATTTAGTCACTGGGACTGTTGGTAATAATCTTAAAGTAATATTTCAGGTTAAATACATCTTAAATTCTGTCCATAACATCTGTGGCATGTTGTTGATTTTTCACACAAAATCATTTAGACTCATCACTCAGTTTGTTACAAATTGACTTTTACAGTAATGCATCTAAAATGGAAGCTCAGTCAAGTGGGCAGTAAAAAAACCTAATATGCAACTATCACGCTGTTTCAAAAGTACAACCAAATAAACATTACACATGTTGTGCAGATTTATTCTTTGCATGAGACTGGAGTGATTTCCACCCTTGTATGTGCAAAGACTCGTGTCATGACCAGTTAAAAGACTAAAAAGTAGTTAGTTTTGCTTTTTTGTTGCACAGATATATCAGTTTGATATCTAAGGAATATAGGAGTTTCACATTTCTTCTTCAAACCCCTAGAATGATTGCCTGCTAGAATTCAGTTGTAAGTACATTACTTTAAATGTTTTCCCTTCTTTTTTAAAAACTGAGGGACAAAATTATTTGGTAAATCAACTGCAATCAAGTTGCAGTCAATAGATCAACCACAAGTGCAATCAATAGATCTTAGGGACTGTTTAACTGAATATTAATTTGCAGCTGGTATGTGTAATTTTTTTTTTTCACTGAAAATTCTCTAAAAGCCATAGTGGCATTTTTAAAACATTCCTCTGTTTGTTTGATACAGGAACATTGGCTTGACCAGTGGTGTGAGTTTTTGGTGGGACTATCTGTTTGTACAACCAACTAAAGACGTGGAGAGTTTTCTGGAACCTGTTTCAAAACAGCGATTATTTTTAACAATTCTGTTTGGTAGTTAGTAGTGCAGAAATGACACTTCAGCTTTAATTGTACTATTTTGTAGGTCAACACAACATTAAACATACTTTGGATTTGTATTGTTTGTACCACAGAAAGAAAAATGTTGACCTTAAATTAATGTTTTCTGTAAAGTTCCCTCTAGTGCATTCCTGTAACGCTTGAGCAACGAGGCAGACGAGGAGATCCAAACGCAGTTTAAACTTTATTTAATTAACAAAACAGGTAAACACAAAGGAACAACCCACAATGGGGAAATCAAACATAAAAAACTGCTAACTAAACACGATGTAAACAAACAGAGGACTCGGGAAGGAAACACACACCAGGCTGACATCAAACAACGATAGACAAGGACTGAACAAAGAAACATGGTATAAATACATAAACATGGGGCCAATGAACGAACAGAACTCAAACAAGATAACAAGGTGATTAACAGAAGCAAAAGGCAAACTAATGAGGGCAGGTGAAAACAATGACAGAAAACACGAACGCTAACAAGGGGACTATGGAGTTACATAAGGGACTAAAGTGAAAACTAAGAAATGCAAAAGTGACAAAAATGGCAAACAAAAGGGCAACAGTGAAACAAGACAGGGTATACATAACAATTCCCCATTGCAGGCTTCCTGGATGAATATGCCTTTGTGGTATGTGGGCTGTTGGACCTGTATGAGGTCACACAGAGGGTCCGCTGGCTAAGGTGGGCCAAAGAAAAACAACAGAGGCAAGATCAGCTCTTCTAGGATTCCCAGGGCAGCGGTTACTTCTGCAGTGACCCTTCAGATCCATCTCTACTGCTGGCTCTCAAACTGGATGAGTTGCACCAATATGACATAATACTTAATACTGATCAGTGATCTGTGCAAAGCATGGGGTCAATGTTTGGCTGAAAACCTCTGCTAGTAGATGCTGTAACCACTGTACACCATTCTGGTGGTAAAAATCATCTTTCTCCATTGACAGCTATTAAAAAGTAGCCGTGTATTCTCACAGCATAATTTATTTTTGTCAGCCTTCTACATTGCGAGTAAATCACTTGCATATGTGACAAAATGTCATGCTATGCAACTAAAATACGCGTGCCTATGCTTCCGGTTCTTCAGGATCAATTTAGTGCTTGCTATACTGATCATTGTAAACTCAATGTAAATCACACAAGTGCAGATAAGCAAACATGTAACAAAGTGTAGTAATGTCGTATGTGTAAGAAATGTGTAAATACATACATATTTAAAGGCACAATCATACTTTATGAAATATTTAAACTTCAGAGAACACTGTTAAAATTTAACAAACAGGCTTGTGGCGCATCTATGCAAGCTTGATCTTTGGTTCACAGCGTCGTACAAAATTTCTTCGCATGAGCTTGTGTTTCCGGTCTGCTACATTTGGATGTGATGCTACTATTTTAGATATTATAGTACTCCAACTCTACTATTTATGCTTGCCGTCCACTTTATTAGGTACACCTCTACTTATTCATGTGAAAAAATTTGTTCTCAATAATTTTTGATTGTTAGTGCCAGACAGGCTGATTTTTGTATTTCTGTAACAGCTGATCTCCTGGGACTTTCATGCACAACACTCTCTAGAGTGTATAGAGAATGGTGCGAAAAAAAATAATAATTATTATTTGGGCAAAAATGGCTTGTTAATAAAGAGATCAGTGGAGAATGGCCAGACTGGTCCAAGCTGACAGGAAGGTGACAGTAACCTAAATATACACTTGTTACAACAGTGTTGGTGCACGCTCACCAATACTGGACATTAGACGTTTGGAAAAACATAGCCTGGTCTGACAAATCTGGATTTCTGCTGAGGTACACAAATGGTAGGCCCACTGTAGCCTCAGTTTTCTGTTCTTGGCTGACAGTAGTGGAACCCAACAAGGTCTTCTGCTGTTGTAATTCATCCACCTCAAGATTGATATGTTGTGCATTCTGAGATGCTATTCTGCTCACTAAATTTGTACAGAGTGAGTTACCATAGCCTTTCTGTTAGCTCTAATCAGTCTGTTCATTCTCTGTTGACCTCTCTCATCAACAAGGCTTTTCGTCAACAGAACAGCCACTCATTGGTTGTTTTTTGTTTTTTCGCACCATTCTCGGTGACCACTTCTTGGTTTGCCTTATCTTTTTCAGTTGCATTACACTTGTATGTCGTCAAAAGTCTGGCGAGTAAAAACAAACATTTACCAGCCAATCCTTTCACCAATGTGTCTTTAGAGGGTTGTCATATTAAAATAGATGTTTGGCCAGTGGCTGATCTTTAGGAGGGTTCTTAAAAGCCTGCATTTTACATCACTGCTCATGCACAGACAAGATAGTCGCTATTGAAGAGCTTAGGACTGTGTGCATTCTCGTTGGACCATCAGCAAATAAACATTGTTAGGACATAATTTCCCTTTTGCTTCAGAGTGATTAGTCACATGGCATTTTGCAAATTAGCAAGGCAACAAATTTGGTGTCCAGATCTGAGTGCCCATGTACAAAGATGGCAGCTGTTCATGTGCCAGCCAAGCAACTGCCATTGAAATGAATGGGAATGGTAATAGATAGCTAGTTATCTCAAGGCATTATAACGTTATTTGGTACAAATTTTGTGGAAAGGCAATGTACCTGTCAGGTCTGGGCTTTTTGCTTTAGGTGTGTGTAGGTGGTTATGAGTTACATGGAAAGAGTGATGGAGATTTCTAGCTGTCAGTCTACGTTAAGCATCACTCCACTGCAGAGCTCCACTGTCGTCCCATAACCCAGTCGCTGATAGCACCACTACTGCACTCTTTCCTCACTCCACTACCTACCTTATGGAGCCTTGCCTGGGTAATTATGTTTCAGCCTGACGTGCCGTGCTGAAACTGCCCTACTCTCTCCTTACGCAACCTGTTTTCTGTCTTTCGTTATGCTGTAATATTCTTTTCTCTTTTCTATCTTCCCAAAACAGTACGCCTATTTCTCTCTGTCGCCATTTTCTTTTCCAGTCCATCTTCTTGCTTCTGTTAAATTTGAATATCTCCCCCTATGCCCATCCACATCTCTGGATAAGACGACTAATATAGAAAAAGACTTATCCAGTACATCAAAGCCTGATTTGTTAACGCAATTGAAATTTCATTCAAGAAGCCTCACAACCCCATTATTCCACATTGTGTGCCATTCATCACCTTTTGCATGACAGTGCTATGGAACTGGTATGAGCTAATGATTTTTCATGCAATTCTTCTCCCACGCCAAGAAAAAGTGCAGGACACAGTACATTCAAAGTGTGTAAGCGCTGGGGCTTAATGTCCTGAATGCCTTCCATATTTCCTCCCCGGAATAAGAAGGACGAGCTGATGTGTGTATATTGTCACACCACCATGCCAGGGCTTTTGACTGATGGCACTGTGAAAATGGCACTGACACCAATGAGATATGGATGAGGGCAGAGAAAGCTAACTGTTATGTTTTTGTTGTTGCCTCTGATAAATTAAAATGGACATAAGGCAGATTTTTCATCTTTTCTGAGTGACTGGGCCATTATATAGTGAGCCAAGCATGCAGAGTTGGCTCCATTAGGAGCCATGCAGTGCAGTCACATGTCAGAACAGAGTCCCTTCACCTCCCTCTATGTCAGTGGAAGACGGATCACCTCCCAAAGCATCTGCCACTCTACATTTTACGCTTTGCTCAAACGAGACATAGCCAAAAGCACCCAGCTTTGCAGTTATTTAAAAAACACACGCAGTGTAACCACTTTAGTTTAAAAAAAAATATATATATATCTATTTGAATTCTTTGATCTTAAAGGGTAACTAAACCCTAAACCAACTTTTTTTAGTTAATGATCTGTAAGCATGGGGCTTTATTAGTACTGGTCATTGATTCAAGTAATTTTTTTGACATTTGTGTATAAAGTGTTTTAATTCTACAATATATGGTGTAAAAACGTCTGAGTGCTGCCCTCTTCAGGTTGAACGGTGGCTACTGCAGTTGAATTTTCCTATTGGCTGTTGCGGTGCTCGTGACGTAAGCAGGTTCCAGCTCACCACGCCAGATTCATGTACATGTCGTCTTGCGACCGTGTGAGGAATAATAATAACATAGAGTCTGACAGCAGCTGTCAATTAATCCATCACTAGGAGTCTCAGGTGCCCCCCGCTCAGCCTCGCACTTCGGTTCGTTCCTCTATCCCGCCGGGTCTGCCCACTTTTCCAGCATTTTCAAATATTTCTAGTGGGTGGAGTCAGACTCTGAGCAGGTGTTTAGTTACCCTTTAAGAGTCTTTTTGATTCTTTGGTGCTGTGCAAATCTGAAGTGGTTTGCAAAGTACTAAGTTTGCATTATTATATATTATATATATTTTGTTATTTTCCATATTGACTTTACGAAAGATCACTTGCATTGCTGTGTGTGGTGGTTTACTCTACAATATTTCAGAGACAAAACTGCCCAGAGAAATCAGCTAAATCTGACAAAACCTCCCATTGGGGACTTATGAGGAAAGTAATACTTTATTTAATACTAAAAATGCAAAATTTGTGTAATCTAAATTTGACAAAACATCCCTTTGGGGACATCCTCGTAGGTAAAAGAAACGATTAATCAAACGTTTATACATGTCATTTGAATAAATGTATTATTCAATTTCTTTAAGGTTAGAGGTTGGCTAGATAGTCTATAGTATTATAATTCTTTTTACATCAAAAAAATAAAAGTCTTTTATACAGTATGTCCTCATTTAGATAAGTTATGTGTGTGTGTGTGTTTGTTTATGGTGATTGTGTCTTCCAAGGTGCGAGCTACCAGATATCATCTGCATGTGTTTGGTTGGGACAGCATTTCTGTTTTTCATCAGTCATCGCTTCAGTCCCTCTCAATTCCCAGATGCAATCAGCTCATTACATTGTGACACAGGGCACGGGAACCCACTCCCAACATGCACTTACACAAACAAAGAGCAGATAATGTAAATCAGCTTACAGCTCTGGAGCCACTTTACTTGTGATACTAGCCACTCTTGGCCCTGTGTGATTTGATAAATGAGCACTGGTTAAATTGCTATTGGAACCATCAATGTTATTATATGATGCCGTATTTTCAACAATCCCATTGTGTTTCTTTTTCTTAGATCAGGATGGTGCTGAACCTAGTGCGAACTCCATCTCAGCCATGATCTTGCAGCAGCTCTCCCACCTCACAGTCATGTAGGACTGGATTCAGCACTCTCAGCAATTGCTGGCTGCCTTCTCTGATAGACTGGTTAAATTGCCAATTGCCCCAGCAGATATGGTACGCAGTGTGGTATGGCCCAACATTACACCCTTAAACAAATAACCTCAGTTTGCCCCACAGCTACTCAATATAAACCAAATAAGGTTGTCACAATATCAAAACTTCACCAGTTTATACCAATATCAGTAAAAGTTTTACTGGTATATGAGTTTTGATACCACAGAAGGTAATTATGTTATTGAACATACTATATTTTAATTGAACATACTACTATTAATATGAATGAATCATTAAATATTAATATTCATTTGAAAAAAAAAAGACAATTTTTTTTGTAGAAGTAATATTAAACCAGCTTAAATTCTAAAAGATAATAAGTTATTCAATATAATTTATATATATATGAATTAAATTAAATATTACTATAATAAACTTTTACATTTAAATGCCTTTTTGTTTGTTGAAGCCAGGCATATTAAAGCTGTTGAAGTACTAAAGAAAATAATAAGTTATTAAACATACTATATTTATACTGTATATATTTATATAGACCAAACTACTGTTAATTAGGGCTGTCAATCAATTTTTTTATTTATTTAATTAATTACAAGTCATTCTGATTAGTTAATCGAATTAAATCGCAATTAATCACATATATAAATATTACATTTACAGTATATAAATGTATAATATAAATATATATTTTGCCATTTAATTCGCCAATCAGTCCGAGATTTCCTAGAAGGGCTTTTCGAAGTACGTGTGCGTCAGTGTATACCTGCGTCATAAGGAATCTTTTGGAGCATCTCACTTTGGTTGCGTCGAGTCATAAACATTCAGTTTTTAGGTCGCTGTGTCAAGTTAAACACAGTTTGAAACATGACACAGCGTTGAAAAACACATCTTAAGATCCCTGTGTTCAGATTTGCGCTCCATCAAGTGTTTGAATGCAAGAACGCGTCCATCCTTATCTTGTTCTCTGTATAAGCTGCACGTTGCCTATACAGCTGGAGTTTTGCTCACTGCACCCTTGAGAAAACAGGTGGTATGTGCTTGAATTCTTCAATGGTGGGAATTTTCCTTATTATGGTCCGGGGACATGATTAATTGCATAATTTTCTTTAACGTTATTTTTTATATAATTCATCTCACTGAATGAATGCATTTATTTGACAGTGCTACTATTAATATCAATTAATTATATTCAATACTAATATTCATTAAAAAAAAACATAATTGAAAGAGGTCTTATTAAACTACTAAAATTATCTGGCCAAGAGCATTGAATGCTTTTCTCTTTTTATTGTCAATATTGTTGTTTAATTAATATTTGCATCATGATAGACAGCGGCATGTCAATTAGGCTGCATTTACAATGCAAGGTGTACTACATACATTCAATTTTTGGCAACAATTCTATTTTGTCTGGTCTGTGAACACTTCTACTGACAAACCTACTTGTTGTATCATGGCCATCTGATGCAATGACTGTGAAATTGTATTTTTATTGCAATGTGAATAGTCTTTGACTGTGAATACAACAAAACAACAATAAATGCACCGCTAATTGAATAGCAGTGAGACAATGGTATCTCAGTATGCAATGAAGTTTATTAAAATCATGTTGCTGGAGTACTTGCAAATTGGAGCATTGATTCATTATTGTATGATTACTGTATTGTTCTGAACTAACTATTCAGTAACACACCACAAAATACACACTTTAAGTATTTTTCTTTTTTTCTTTTATTTACTGAACCTTTTTGTGTTTGACTGTAGCACTGAGAAGAGGCCATTGATCAAGTGACTGGGATTCTTAATGATTTTTCTCACCTTAGTTCTCTTCAGTCTAGTGTAGATGTCCTGCAGGTTGTTCAGTACACCACAGGTGATATGTGCAGTTTAATGCACTACCCTCTGCAGGTCCCTGCAGTCCAGTGTGCTGCTATTGTACCAGAAAATAATACAAACTGACAGGATGCTTTCAATTGTGCTTGCATGGTAAAATAATCACAGTATCTGGAAATCCATTTGTGGGCCAGTCTTTTGTTATGTGAACTCCTTGGTTCTTGTTACTCACTAATGGCAATTTTCCACTGCACGTTACGGTTCGACTCGCCTCAACTCTACTTGCTTTACATTTCTGAGCTTGCATTTCCATTGCAGTTTAGTGCCACTTCAACGTGGGTGGGATAAAGTTGCACCGCCTCTACTGCTGTGATATCATCTTAAATACGACACAAACTGACCAAAACAATAACACAACCGCTAATAACACAGTAGCTGTTAGCTACTAGCTCACTGTGCTGATTAAAGCAGTTGTTGCATGGTGATTTTACACAAATGTAACAGTTAAATTGGCCTGGTTGTTTTAGAAGCAAGCTTCCAGTAGCTAGTCAACTAAATAAAGTGAAGCTTTCAAGCAGAGTATAGAGTTATCTTAACCATCCTCCATCGTGGCTGAGTCCAGGGCACTCTCCCTCCCATTGCTCGCCACTTTAGATAGCGTCCATTTGGTCAAACCACTTTCCCTTGATGGTTCTGTAGTCACTTTAAATGTATTTTTATTTTTTTACTTTTCCTTGCACTGTTGGTAGGTCCGGTGGTAGCCGTGTGTGGCCAACAGCTGATACACTTCCTGAGATTTCGTTTCGCTCATCGCTAACGAGTGGACCATCTGCACCTTGTTTATTGACCACAGTGTGGTTTTGCACAGAGCCACAAAATACATGGGCAGTGGTAGCTCCTAAAGGGTGTTGGGACTGCAGTTACACAACAAGAGAGTGTGGTAGCTCCTAAAGGGTGTTGGGTGCAGATGCATTACTTGGCCAATCTTTCGAAGCACTTTCGTGACTATAGCAGTGAGCAGTTTTCATCTCTTAGGGAGGCAGAGAGACTTTTGTTGCCTTGGAGACCAGTATGGTGGTTTGACAGATAGATTTAATATTACCATGAACACTGGCTGGACTGCATTATATTTAAAGACATGCCTGATCAAGTAGCTAATCCAGTTCTACTAAGGAACATCCTCACTTAATGCTCTGAACACTTGAGAGTGAACTTCACTGCAGTTTGAAATGTCACTTCTGATGTATCATCCTGCAGGCTAATGTTAGCACCATTAGCCTAGCGACACAGACAAGATTAAGTTAATTCACAAAAGTGAAGGGTTTGCCTCAGATTTTGATATGTTTCTTGTGTCAGATTGCAGGAAATAAGTACTTTTCATCACATTACAGCTCTCTGCTGGTTGTTGGATGTTTTTTTAATTTTGGTGTCCAGTATACTGGATATATTACACCCTTAGAAATGTGGATGCCTAATCAGCCTTTTTGTATCAGTGCCCTTCTGAAAATACCAACTTTAAACATCTTACATTTCTATAGTTTTGCACTGGTTTGGTGTTGGTCTAGATTCTGGACCAGCAATAGCCATACTATTCACCATCAAAACTTAGCTGGTTAACCAAGGTGGCCTTGCTAGCTAAGCCATTCATGAAGCTTTGTAGGGACACCGGTACACCAGCATCCCATCCTGGTGATCAGCATCGAAAACACAACATATGGTCTTTTCAGCAGGGTATGGTCTATGTTGCTTCTGTTTGTTAAAAATATATGCAGGTAACATCAATAGCAGTCTATTAGCCTGCTCTGTCAGGATTGTTAGCTCTTGGATCTGTCATGTATTGACTAACGCACCCCTTAGACTGATTGGTGGAGTTTTTCCTGTCAGGGCACTTTTCCCAACTTTCCTCCTGTTCCCAGACATTTGTAAAAGCTGTGAACATGTGTCATGGCCATCAGAGCTCACCAACGGAAGAGAAGTCATCAGAATAGGAGGAATAACAAGCTAGAGGTCCAGCTAAGGTCAGTCCGCCCCACATCACACCTGCCCACCTCATTACAGTGCCATACAAACACCACTGACCCTTTCTTCATCCCTTTCATTCTCTTCTCATTTGTTCATTCGGCTTTTCATAAGTCTTTGTGTTACCAAGTTTGTTTGTTTAGTTGTTCTGGTCTGTGCAACAATGTCTTATTTTTCTTGTAGATTGTCATCTGTGGCCATCCTGATGCTGAGGACACTGCAAGTTTGATTTCCTGTGTCAAATCACTCTTTCTGCCCTATAAAGTAAGTGTGTTTTACTCTGAGGAAGAACATGGTAAGGATTAGGCGTCAAATAAGGGCACTATAATTAGGGGTTTATATTAATTAATTGAACTTTGAAATATTTTATTGGAATTACATTTTTTTTGTGATACATAAAACAAATTATTTTATAACAAACAATATATATAAACTAATATTATAAATACAGTGGCAAGAAAAAGTATGTGAACCCTTTGGAATTACCTGATTTTATGTAAAAATGTGTCTTAACATTTGGTTGATCTTCATCTAAGTTACAACAATGAAAAAACACAATCTGTTTTAACTAATAACACACAAGTTATTGTATTGTTATTTTAAATTCAAAATTCACAGTGGTGGTTGGAAAAAGTAAATGAACCCCTAGGCTAATAACAGTAACAAAAGCTAATTAGAGTCAGGAGTTGTCAAACCTGGCATCTAATTAATGAAACAAAATTGGAGGTGTGAGTTAGATCTACTTTGACTTATAAAAAGCACTCAAACATTATGAGTTTGCAATTCACGAGAAGCATCTGCTGATGTGGACCATGCCTCACAAAAAAAGACATCTCAGAAGACCTACGATCAATAATTGTTGCCGTTAATAAAGCTCTAAATTGTTGCAAAGTTATCTTGAATATCTTAGATATTCATCTGTCCACAGTTAGACAAATTGTCTATAAATGGAGATGATTTAGTACTGTGACTACTCTCCCTAGAAGTTGCTGTCTAGCCAAGATGACTTAAAGGGCACATCACAGAATGCTCAATGAGGAAAAAAGAACACTAGAGTGACATCTATGTATGTATGTATGGCGTTAAAAGTGCAACACATACCAAAATGAAAGCATCACCCCAACTGTGAAGCATCATCATTTGGGGCCTGGACCGCTTGCCATCATCGAGGGAAAAATGAATTCCCAAACTTATCAAGATATCCTACAAGATAATGTCAGGGTGGCTGTGCACCAGTTGAAGCTCAGTAGAAGTTGGTTGATGCAGCAGGACAATGACCATAAACATTGAAGTAAATCCACTACATAATGGCTTAAAATAAAGAAAATCCACCTTTTGGAGTGGCCCAGTCAAAGCCCAGACCTTATAGAGTATAGAGAATGGAGATGCTGTAGAATGTCCTCAAGAGAGCCATTAATATACTAAAATCCCAGATATACTTCATACAAAATCAAAGAACGAAAGGGTATAACGTAATTTAGCTCTAAATTTGGCCAAAAATATGGTGCATTCGTTTAGGTGGTTTGTAACAGCTCCTCTGGGTGAACTTTAAGAAAAACTTCTAACTAGCTGCTAAATAACTTCTTTCTGCCATTGGTCCAAATCATTTATAAGTGTGACCTGGAGCTCCACCTTCTACTTTGTTCATGTTTTTCAGTCAGTATTCAACTTGAACATACCAGTGTGCAAGACCATGTCATGTGATTGTTTTTGTTTAATTAGTCTACAAAAGGAATCAAATCTACTCAAATACAATCAAGTTAGTAGATTCACTCATGTACCATCTGCAGCAAAAGCCATTCGCACATCTGCCATCTGTAAGATATGCCTCTATCACAATTCTTTTGTCTTTATTCTGAATATTAGCACTCTTTTATAAACCTATCTTTGCAGTAGTATCAGTGTCATCATAAATTACAATAACAGAGTGTAATTGGTGCATATTATGGCCGCATATATTGTGTTAGCTCATTAGTGCCATGAATTCAGAATCTAAACAAGACAAATGAAACATTTTATACTACATATATTAATTTAAATCTTCATCGAGTGGGTAAAACAACTTCTTTTACTGACCTCATGTGAATTCTACTAATAGAATGAGGCATAAAGTCATTGATAACACATTTTAATGTCACATTAGCTTAGGTTTCACTTAGCATCCTCATATTTAAATGTTCCTCTAAACGGCTCCCACAGCAGTGTGGTGGGTGTCTGAATGTTTGGGAATAGTATACTGTTGCTCATCTATTTAGAACTTATTTTACCCCTGAACAAAGAACGAATAAGAACATCTCTGGAAGTATATCACATCTTAAGAAGTTCTGTAAGGAAGAATGATCAAATTCCTTCTGAACATTGTGAAAGGTCTTATCTGCAGCTAACGGAAGTGCTTGGTTGGGGTTATTGCTGCCAAATAGGATCGACCGGTTATTTAATACAAGGATTCACTCACTTTCTCCAGATCACTGTGAAGTGTGTTTTCAATGAAGACTTGACAGATTATGATTTTTTGTGTTGTCAGCTTAAGCACATTGTGTTTGTCTATACTTGTGACCAATGAATGTAGAAAACTAGCTAATTCCAAAAGGTTCACAAAATGTTTACTGCCACTGCATTCTATTATTTTGATTATTTGTAATATCTGCAATTATTATATATACAGTATTTTACTTGCTTTCATATTTATACTGTAACCCAACTAAAGCACTGTGGAATCTCCAAAACATAATTAAGAATATATAAATCAAGAATTAACACTCAACAAACTTATATTAATTAAATATTCTATTAAACAGTCTTTTTCCAAGGCAATGTGAAATTATCTCCAAAACCATAACTAAACCAACATAGTAAAATATGAACTAATCATGTGAAAAAAAATATTATGATTATTTTCTATTATATATAAATATTATATTATATATGACATATTCAAATTTGTGAATTAAATTTGTATTCATTATTTTAATTAAAACCAACTAAAGCACTGTGAAATCATCTCCATAATCCATAATTATAAATCTCAGATAATCTGTATTTGTAGTATTATAGATTCTTTTGAGTAGCTTGTGACCTCTTTCATATTTTAATGGCCCTTCACTGTATGTAGACATTTTCCTCTGTACATGACATGTTCATTTGTTTACTAAAAATGCTATGTGCATTAGAGCACAGTCATGCTAATGAGTTCACTGAAGTAATCTCCAGCTAAAGGTCAAGTTGTCTGATTTTTCACCTCTGCATGCTAACGCACGTGCTGCAAGGCATGGGCTAAGACAATGACAACTCACAACACCAAGCTTCGAATTTTGGAATAATAATTTAATAGTTTAAGTTTTCCGTAGACATTAGCCTTAGGCTTGGCTTTGTATTTTTTTTTTTTCTTTCTCTAAAGGTCATAGCTTAGGATAGCATTTGCACTCTTCCTGCCCTTTTCTCCAGCACTTCTCCGGCGGTTATCTTCTCTCGCACGGCGACAGACAGGCAACCCTCTACGATCATGTTGGAGAAAGAATCGTCATTAGCTAGTACATTTTTGTTTTTACTCGCCAGAGATTTGACAACATGTAAGCATAATGCAAAAAAAAAAAAAAAAAATATATAAAGCAAACTGAGAGAGGGGACCTCTTCATATATATTCATGTAATATAGTATATTGTAATTTGTTTTATTTTGCTTTATGATTTTAATCACATTTTAGCTTTTTAAAAATGTACAAATTTCTCATTCTATCAATTTATATGATGTCATGAAATCAAATTTTTAATAATGATACAAGCTGTTGTCACTGTTTTTGACAAAATCAAAACCATTTTTAACAAAACAATTCACAAGGTAAGAACCTAATAATGAAAATTAGGAGTCACGATTGTGAAATTTAGCAAATAATTGCGAATATGCCGATTAATTACCATACAAACTCACTATGTGTGCTTCATGCACACTACAATTTATACAAATATAGCTTGGGTCATATAATAAAATAAGGGTATATGATTTCCTTTTCAGGCTTCAAAAACATATGAATGTCAGTCAGATATAAAAGTATAAAATTGAAAATAATTAAAATTATATTTTAATTATCAAAATATGTTTAAATAACTAAAATATATCTCTTAATTGTCCTATTTATTTTTGATCCATTTGACTTTTTCAATGTTTTTATTTCTTTTGCTTCGTTTGTAACCTGTATAGCTATTATATTATATTATATTATATTATATTATATTATGCAGTAGTAAAATATTCTGCCTTAAATTCTTCACTTTCACACATTATTTTAAGGCTCTCTGATTAGCTCACAAGGCCTTATTTCTCATGAAGGAAGACTTTGAGATTCTATTTCTTGCATTTGATCATCTCCACAGAAATAGAGCAGGGTATCTCCTCCGTCTCACTGCGTGTTATTAACACTGTGTGAATAAATCCACAATGACCATGGACATTTGCATTACATGGCTGTTAAGTGAAACTGGAGCACTTTATGTTCACAAAATTAATACGTTTATACCTTGTTTATATTTTTGCAGAGGTTTGGTGCAAGCCTCTGTAGACGGCATGCACATCAGTGTGCTTGACAAGTGGTTCATCTTCGCACGCTCTCAAGAGAGCTGCTCTAGTGATGTCTGCAGTGCGGTTCCCTGAAATGCTCGGAGTTCAACTGAATTAAACACGAGTGCTTTTTCCTGCGTGCTCATGGGACAGCATGCAGGGAAATACGAGTCTGAATCCAGCTTCTTAATCAACTGCTTTTTATTCAGTAAAAGGGCCTTGGTGCTTCAACACTACACAACTCTATCATATACATTTTTACTTGCCAGTGGCTAATAACAGACTTTATTGGTCGCATAGTGCGAAATTTACTCACATATGCAAGTGATTTACTCCCAATGTGGAGGGCCGACAGAGCAAATACACATGCAGTGCACCTGGCCTTACATGTTTTAGTGTGAAATACCAATATCAAGCACAACAGAATACACAACGGGGTATAACCTTTTGCCATTCATTATAGGAGTCTAACATTCATTATTTTGTGTGAAAAGTACTAGAGAGATACCCATAACCCCTTTCCTTAAGGCTGAAATAATGGGTTGATTTTTAAAGGGAATGGATGATAGATGATGTGAATAGAAAATAGGCTGGAGACCTCCTGTTTTTTTCTCTTCCTGTTGCAACAGCAGGTGGCTCTGTAGAATGATTTGTTGGGAGAATCTAAGGTTGGCCATGACCATTTAAGCAAGATCCATTAGTGAACTCTGTACTGCAGGTCTTGTGTCAAAGGATGAGTCTGATCTCCTCATGTTGCATCATTTATTAATATTTCTTCTCCCTGATGTGGAAGAGGCTTGTGTACATTCATTGTCTTGCTCATTACACTTATGTAAGTTTAATGCAAGCAAGTCTCATAGTGAGGGTGCAAAGGTTATGTCACATTCTTGTCACAAGTTCATGACCAAGAGGTTTTATTTTATTCAAAGGTTTATTTAAAAGATTTATGTTCTCTAATATGTGTAATTGAGCATGATGAATAATAATAGTAATCTTCAGATTTTAATAACTTTCTCCACTTCTGAAATTACATCTTTGTTGATGTAACCAATAAAGTGAATTGAGAAAAATATTATTAATCAATAATATCAATTAAATTGATGAAACAATTAATTAAAATATAGGCTGATAAAATCCTGCATGTAAATTATTTGCCATCGGATATTCTGTTTAATTTTAAGAAGGTAAATTACAGAAGTTAAATGCATTATGAATGCCATTTCATGTAGATTTTATGCTCTTTTATATCACAAGATTTTAAACATTTAGATGCAGTTGATACAGCAGAGTTCTTCAACAGTCTAGATGGTTTGAGATGTCTTATCTTTCTTGTTCTTAGCCAGCTGTAATATTCAGCTTATACCTATCTGCAAAATATATATAGAGTGGTTTTCTTTCTATTCTTTAGAAATACTAGAGTGTATGCTATGGAGTCCTACTCCTGTCACTGTGGCCACAATAAGCACATTAGCTGTTGGCTAATTATATGAGTTTCACTTTTTGGTGTGTGTCAGGGTTCATTAATCATTGACATTGAATCTCACAGAATTGTAAAGTTTCTGGAATCACAGCAACCGAGTCTTGTTTTCCTTTTCAATCAAAATTAACTTGCATGTGCTCATGTGTTCAATACACATGGTAAACAGATCTCACACATCCCTTGGATTTGATAGGTGGAGAGAACTTGGCCCTGTTGCCTAGGCACAGCAAGATGACCAGAAGAGGCTGCATGTAATTAGTTAGTTTTAGAGAAGCCAGTTTAAAAAAACACAAAAAAAACAGACACAGAATTTCATTTGGTCAGGCACTGATAAAGGCACTGGATGCACTGGACGCACGCAGGCACACACACACACACACACACGTACGTCTCATTGCCTGGCTATGACTAAGCCTTAGATAGACCCTGGTTTGAATTGTTTGTGTAATTGACTTGGACATGATTGAAAGATCTGGCTGCATCAGGCAGCTGATTGCAGAGTCTGAAGGGCTTACTGAAAAATAGATGACTGTCTGTTATTGAGTTGAACCTGCAGTCAAATCATCATCCCTGCCTTAAAACCCCAGGGAGTAACACTGTTCTTAGAGAACTGGTTTAACTATTGCTCTACCATGTCAAAAAAGTGTTATGTCTTTTAACATTTAAAAGACGCTTTTAGCATTTAAAGGGATAGGTCACCACCTCAGTCACCATTCACTATTGGATGGACAACAGATGCAATAAAATAAATGGTGACTGAAGCTGAAGCTTTTGCCTGATATCTCCTTTTGTGTTTTATGAGAAAATAAAGTTATATGTGTTTGGGTCAACACATTTTGAGCCAACTATCCCTTTTTTTTTTTTTTTTTTTAAATCATCTAGTCAGTGGGTTCCATATATTCTTGTCAATTAATCGGTCAGCAAGCCTATGCATAAATAATCTGTTTTCGGGTAGAACTGGCCCTGATCAGACACATTTCTTACATTATACATATTCTCGATTCATATAAATTGTTAGAAAGAGCACAGTGGAATGGAACAGAATGCAGGGTCTCTCTCTCTCTCTCTCTCTTTTTTAATTGGAAGTGTTTTTGTATGGACATTAGATGCAATAAAAGTAAATGGTGACTGAAGCTGAAGCTTTTGCCTGACATCTCCTTTTGTGATTTTGATTCTGATTTTTAACTTGACATGCCATCTTAAAAATACAATGCTGATGATGCGAGGCTCAATGGGCAAAGATGTCTGTCAGCATGGTTCATATATATACGTGTGTGTGTGTGTGTATGTGTGTATGTATATGTGTGTATATTATATATATAAAAATATATAAAATCTTCTGCTGTTTTAGTCCATCTGTCTCAAGATTCAGCGTGTTGTGCACTCTGAGATGCTATTCTGCTCACTACATTTGTACTACTACAGCTCACTACAGTTATCTAAGTTACTGTAGCATTTCTGTCAGCTCAAACCAGTCTGGCCATGTAATGTAAGGAATGTATGTATATCTAATACTATATTTATATCTAACGCTAGTCACCCACACCAATTGCCTAGATGGTTTTTGAATGATTAGTCAATTAGCCTGCCATTGTGACCCATCCCTAATAGAAAAGGATATTTAGAAGGTGCTTGCCAAAATGTGTGGTGGACTGACATGTCTGCTTTCAGTTATATAGTAAAATTAAATGACAGTTTATTCTTTCTTTTTCTCCTAATCTGTGTTTTTAATTTGTTACAAGAGAGACATATAATTAGAGAGGGATTAATGAGTCTCACCTGCAGAGTCAAGACATGAATTAAATGTAATGAGAGCCATCATCTTAACTCACAAAATCAGCCAGAACCTGCACTTTGTCTCCATGGCGTTGGGTATTCTTTATAAACAAAGGAAAACAGAGCTTGCTCTTGCTCATTATAGTCATATAAATCTTGGCAAACGAAAGATCATGGATCAGTGTTCCTCAAACACACACTTCCATACATATTACTTCCAAATATTAAAGGCATGATCTACTTTCCTGTGTGAAAAAAATGTGAAATTGAATCTGAGGCCCGGAGACTCTGAAGTTGATGAGATTTCCTGCGCATACATTGCGAGAGCTTTTAAAATGGCATTGTGCTTTGCTTCCCTCTTTAAACCAAGACCCTCCATGTGACACTGGCTCACCCTGCAACGTGTTTGTGTAGATATGGATGTGATAGACTTAACCTCAAAACACTAAGGGTTATCAAAACAGCATTCTCTTTTAAAGTTCCACTGTCTGGGTCGACTGTCTGCAGTACAAGGGTAGGCTGCTTTTTATGTGCACTTAGTGGAATTTGGTAGTAAGTAGCTACCTCTTGTATGATCAACCATGTTTATTTAGTTTAGACTGAATTTGATAATGATGATTACTTCCATCCTTTTCAGACCTAGGGCCAGTGGATATTTGGGGCTTAGCCCAGACCACTATGGGGCCGTTCTTTGTGGAAATATTGGAATACGATGTACTTTACAATAAATTTTACATCAACAAGGTCCCATTTTTTTATTTAATAACGATTAAACTAATAAGATCCCACTAACCCTAGTAACATCTAGTGCTGTTAGATTACAGAAATGTAGGAATTGACCCCTATTCTGATTCAAAGTGTTGATTCCAGACTAATATTTTCAATTTTTAAGAAAAAATGTGAAGTTAAGTTAAAAACTTGCCATAAACCATTCAATATAAAACGTACTTCACACTAATAACAATCAGAAGTGGGTAGAGTGGCCAAAAACTGTCCTTACATAAAAGTAAAATTACTTTAAAAAAATTACTCAAGTAGAAATAAAAGTACTAACATAAATAATTACTTGAGTAAGAGTAAGAAAGTATCCAATTTAAAGAGTACTCAAGTAGTGAATAACTCGTTACTTTCACAAATGACATGATAGATGTTTACTCCCCTATATTCTATTCCATAATACTCATTTAACTATTATAGAATTATTATTATTATTATTGTAAATTCTGTCATCATTCACCATGATGAAGATATTAGACAGAAAATTTTAGTCACTATTTACTATTTACAGAATATTAGTCACTATTTACTTTCAGTGAATGTGTTTTTTTCTCTATATTTGAAAGTGAATGGTGACTGAGACTGTTATTCTCTAACATTCTGTCTAACATATTTTGTGTTCCTCAGAAAACAGAAGGTCACACTGGTATGAAACAACATGAGGATATGGAAATGACTATATAATATTAAATTATGGCTGAGCTATCACTTTAAAAAGATAGTTCACACAAAAATGAAAATTCTCTTATCGTTTACTCACCCTTATGCCATCGCAAATATGTATGACTTCCTTTCTTCTGCAGAACACAAATTAAGATTTTTAGAAGAATATTTCAGCTCTCTACATCAGTACAATGCAAGTGAAAAGTAAAAGTACCCACTTTTAAACCTACTCTAAAAGTACATTTTTTCCCAAAAAGTTACTCAAGTAGTAACTGAATAAATAAAATGTGTTACTACCCACTTCTGTTAAAAAAAATCATATCATGATGCCCTTATGTCGACTGATTCCCATGAGTTAAGTCGACTTTAGATTCTCAACACCTCAGAATTGAAGAATCAGGCCAGTTGTGTGTTTTAATAACTATGCTTTAAAATGTTGCTAAAAAAGAGAAGAACCAGAAGTTAGAAAGAAGTTTAGAAGTTAGAAAGCTGTTAAAAAATAGTGCTTCTGAGAAATAAAAATAGTTGCTGGATTTGCAAGGTTCATGGCATTGTGTTTGATTCATGTAGCTTTGCAAGAACCGCAGATGGTGAGACAATGTCTTAAAATTAGCAAATTCCTAAAGCACAATTGCATATTCTACTTTGTTATCAGAGTTATGACTCTGTAATTCTCTGTACTTATTACATATGGATGGAAGAAAACTCTTTCCAAAAATCAACAATTGGGTTCCTCTAATTGGTTTTAAGCAGAACCGAATGCTGTGCCATAATTCAAATGAGATTTCACTTTATTGCAGAATATGCACTAGACATTATGCATTAAAATACAATATGTGCTGCCAATGGTAAAACATTTGGCTTGCAAGACAACATCTGAATCATACATTAGAAGTGCAGCTCTGAATTTTTTCATTAGTGAAAAAAATTGCCAGGCATGAAAACATAGTGTGAAAGACAAAGTGGTTAAAAACATTCAGCTGATGTAGGTGTATTAAAGATTGTGGATAATGTTACATGTAAACTGGTTTATATTATGAATTTGTGATCATGTGTCTAAACAAGCCCTATGGTAATCTGATTATTTATTCTCAAACTAATTCTCCATTTGTTAATTAAGACCTTACTTCATGCTTAATTGAACACAAAAATGAATAATCCCTCTTCCACTGTAAGAATTGGGAATCCCTTCATCGGAGCCTGCTGTGCTCTCAGTGTGAAAATGGAATGTTCAACCTAATTGAACATTCGGTGCAAATTATATTAAAGGTATATGAATGCAGAGGATTGAGAGTGTGAGGGGAGGATCACACCAATAAAAGCATTCTTCACGATACATTAGCCATCCAGACTCTGATTTTGTATTTTATTTAATTCAATCAGATTATTGTATCATATAGTCCTTCATTTTATACAATATTGGTATCTCTGGCTTTTGCATCTCATCTATTCTTACTTGTTTAAATGAAATTAGCTGGAGGTCTCTTGAATTCAAAACACCCTTCGAAATCAGTTAATTCCACCAATTGCAACCTGTTGGGATGATGAAAATTTCTGGGGTAAATAGGCTTAGTGTTGATTATAAAGTTGGTGTGGAAAGGGTGTGTGTCCTCAATGGGCTTGTTACAGTCGAATATGAGGCATTAGAAAAGGCACTCCATCTCCTTGAGGATGGCAACCAGCTGCTCACTGCAGTCACATGACTTCCTTGTCTTAAGAGAAAGAACCTGTTCTGAGATCAATTAAGATCATACAAACATAGCATATACAATGTGTTTTTATTTTGTACTGTTATTTTTTTTGTGTAAAGAAACAGTTAATCTAAAAATGAAAATTCTGTGATTGCGAGGCTTAGTGTGAGATGCAAGGTGACCGTCTGTGTTCCTTGACTGCTATCGGGTCCTTTAGTAATGTATAACATTTGAGGAAAGTATTCAGACCCCTTAATTTTTTCACATTTTGTTATGTTGCAGCCTTACGCATAAATGCTTTAAATGATTTTATATTCACATCAATTTTCACTCCATACCCCATATGACAATGCAAAAAACTGTTTTTTAAAACTCTGTGTAGCGTGGAGGAGGGCAGGGCCGGGCCGGAATGATGCAATCAGCCTGATGAAGCGAGCCAGTTATAAAGCCAACCAGAGATGGCATTTGGGGAGAGAGAGAGAGAGAGAGAGAGAGAGAGAGAGAGAGAGAGAGAGAGAGAGAGAGAGAACTACAGGCAGCTGCCCTGTATGTGTGTGTTTGTCTTCTTGTTTAAGTTTTTCATTAAACTTTTTTTTTTATATTGTCAAGCAGGTTCTCGCCATATATATATATTATTTTTTATTTATTTCTTAATTTTTTGGGGGGGTATGATGCGACAAGATTTGAACACCTGGATTTGTGGATTTTCTGCCATTGTTCTCTGCAGATCCTCTCAAGCTCTGTCAGGTTGGATGGTGACCATTGGTGGACAGACATTTTAAGGTCTCTCCAGAGATGTTTGATTGAGTTCAAGTCCAGTGGCTGGGCCACTCAAGGGCATTCACAGAGTAGTCCCTAAGCCACTCTTGTGTTGTCTTGGCTGTGTGCTTAAGGCCACTGTCCTGTTGGAAGGTGAAACTTCACCAAGTGCGAGGTCCTGAGCTCTCTGGACCAGGTTTTAACTAAGGATATCTCTGTATTTTGCTGAGTTCAGCTTTCGTTCAACCCTGACCAGCCCCCCTGTTCCTGCCACTGAAAACACCCACACAGCACGATGCTACCACCACCATGCTTCACCTCTGGGATGGTATTACACAGTTGATGAGCAGTGCCTGGTTTCCTCCAGACATGACGCTTGGAATTGAGGCCAAACAGTTCAATCTTTACTTCATCAGAGAATCTTGTTTTCGCACAGTCTAAGAGTCCTTTAAGTGTTTTTTCTAAGCAGGCTTTCATGTGTCTTGCGCTGAGGAGAAGCTTCCATCTGCCCACTCTGCCATAAAGCCCAGATCTGTGGAGTGTTGCAGTGATGGTTGTCCTTCTGCAAGTTTCTCCCATCTCCACACATGATCTCTGGAGCTCAACCAGAGTGACCATCGGGTTCTTGGTCACCTCTCTTACCAAGGCCCTTCTCCCCCGATTGCTCACATGCCAGCTCTAGAAAGAGTCATGATTGTCCCAAACTTCTTCCATTTAAAGATTATGGAGGTCACTGTGCTCTTGGGAATCTTCAGTGCAGCCACATTTTTTTTGCCTCGACACATTCCTGTCTCTGAGCTCTGCAGGCAGTTCTTTTGACCTCATGGTTTGGTTTTGGCTCTGAAATGCATTATCAGCTGTGATGCCTTATATAGACAGGTGTGTACCTTTCCAAATCATGTCCAATCAATTGAATTAGCCATAGGTGGACTGGGTCCACAGGGTCTGAATACTTTCTAAATGCACTGTAGCAGCAATACTTTGTGATAAATGTGGATGTGCAAGAGTAATCAATTTATCGAGTACTTGTTCAGATTTAAATATTTGACTAGTAAAAACACTATTTTCTATTTCACTATTTTAAACACCCACGGCAACGATGAAACTTGCTGTTTCAACATGCATTGGTTGGTGCTGTGGATACATGACATTTTTAAAGGAATAGTTCTCTCAAAAATACAATTCAGTAATTACTTAAAGTGATTGTATCACTTCAGAAGATCTGAATGTATGTGTGAGTGCAAATGTTTTTTTTGACAATTTTAAAACTAGATGATGTTTATGCATAGTTCTTGTTTTTTTTTTTTTATCCACAAAAAAAGGCATAACTTAATTTAAAATTTTAAGTAATTGATTGTTCATTTTTTTATGTGTTGGAGTACTCAAGTACAAAATTACTGGAAATGCCCATCCCTAGTGATAAAAAAGTGTTTAAGCAAAAACAGAGATGGAAATTAGCGTCTACAACTCTTAAGTCGACTCAGACTCGTGAACAATTGACTTGAGACTTGACTTGGACTCGAAATCATAGACTCGAGTTGTTAGACAGTTGCAAAAAGTTGTTTTACAACTGTTTTCCCCACCAGTGTGTTTAGAGTTGGCCAACTCTCCCTCTCTCTCTCTGTTTATGTGCTGCCGTTTTCTGTTAAGTGATGTCAAATGGCAAACACATCAAAAGTTGAACAAAACAGCACTATTCGCTAACCGGATCAATGGACAAAGCAATGCAAGCACAGAGCAGGTGCGTTTGTGTGTCTAGCAGACTGATCTTGAGCTCTATATCTCACAGCATAATCATTACAGCGCTGCGAGAACCAATGAGAAGCACGGCGCGAGTAATGGAAACGTTTGAATTCGGCACAGAATTCTCTGGTGAAAACCTCTCTGGTGACCAAACTAGTTTTAAACCACATTAAACAGCAAGACAAAACACTATTGAAGCTGAAAAAACACTGGAAAATGCACAGACATAAATAAGCAGACTTTTCACACATCACCAAGTTTTTTTGTGAATTTACTATAGTAACAATAACTGCATTTAGTGTAGTATTTTAGGCAGAAATATATTCATAATAAATATTATATTACTATTATAACTGTAATACATTTATAATATGCTACATTAGGTGTGTGAGGAAATTTCATTTATTTTGTTGTGAATGAACTATGACAGTTTATAATTGTTTAGATCTTGTATTTATAGTTTTACATGTGTTTAGGATACTGTTTTTCTTTACAAAAATTTCAGAATCAGAATCAGCTTTATTGCCAAGTATGCTTACACATACAAGGAATTTGTCTTGGTGACAGGAGCGTAATACGAAAACAGCAGCAAGACATAGATAATAAAAAAAATAAATAAATAATAACAATTATACATATACGTACAATACACTACAATATAATAATTATACACACCACATACAAACACACGTAGTGCAAATCTATTACAAATCTGTTATATAAAGAACAAAAATACAGTATATTATGTACAGTGCAATGTATTTAATGGCAGAAGTGGATATGTTGGATAATATAAATAGATTTAACTGTGTATTGCACATAATTATTGCTCAATGGGGCAATTTTAACTGTTCATGAGATGGATAGCCTGAGGGAAAAAACTGTTCCTGTGCCTGACGGTTTGTTTTATAGAAATCATGTTACATTTTACCATGGTAGTCACAATACATGCCTGGATTTACCTGTTTACCATGGTCTTGTTACAAATAAATACTAGTGTTTCAACTATAAGAAAATATGGTGCATTCATAAGGGCACATGCAAAATAGAATAAAGGGGTTTGAAGCCCTAAATAATAAAATCTGTTCTCTATAAATGTAAAACAATTATAATTTATTGATTGTTAACTGTATAAATATAAAATCCATGATTTAAGTGAAACCTGATGTACTTTATTAGACAAGTTTAAATAAATGAACAAGGCAATCTCTTAAAGTAGTCAGTTTTAATAGTTCAAAATTGAAACAGCCTTATACTGGGTTTATTAAAAGAACCAACCAAAAAAATAAATAAGACTTGACTTGGACTTGTGAACATGTCTGGTGAAAACCATCTCATGGTAATCTTAAACCACTGAATCCTGCATCAAACTACTATGAGAAAGCAAAGTCTTGACTTTACAAATTAATTTTAGTGATTTTTTTCAGACCTGTAGACCATTTGCTTTGTTCCGAAATGGGGACTAATTTGTTACAATGTTGCATTTTCTTCTTTGTTCAGTTTGCTTTCACAAGGCAACATTTCAAAACGGACCAAAATTTTGTCAATATAAGTTACATGTGAGCTAGCTGTTCCCTTATCGGTCACTATGTTTGTTCGCTGTTCCAGGATTAAGCTCATCCATTGAAATACTGGTTAAAATTATATCCCTGTAAAAAATTTGTCAACAATTTCACATTTTAGATAATTTGAGCGTCGCCAGTTAGAGGTTGTGCTCCAAATACAAATTATCCATCACTCTGGATATGAGTTGTAAAGTTTCTGTCATGGTTATTTTTATCCGTCATTAGTTGCTTTAGTATTATTTCTCCATTGAAACGTGCCTGTCCTCACAGATCTCTCTCTCCCTCTCTCACACATACACATGCACAAACACACAAACAAACAGCAGAGTAAAGCCATGTAAAAACATTTTTTATTTGCTTTTTATTCAGATCCTATTTTAAACCTGCAATTATAATTTAGTTGCCAAAAGGCTAAATCCACATTTTGATGATGAATTACAGAAAGTGCTGATCTACAGATGTCTCCTCTAAAGATCCCACAGTTATGTTCATGGTTTTTATAGGGATAATGTTTGGTTTGTTGGCCCGTTGGGTTCGTTTGCATTCTCACCACAAGCAAACTGCTCCAGAGTTTGTTTGCAATCAGTCGGAGACCACCTCATTAAGGCAGTCTTGGACCAATTGTTTTGATGCGTATACGAGTGTGATTGCCATGTTCATATGTGTCTAATCAAACCGAATCAAGGGAGAAAATGTGCCAGGTTCCGAAACAAACAGTCCAAACCACCCAGGTGTGAAAACACCCTAAAACACCATACTGCAAGCTTTTATGAATATTATAAATGCATCTGTGTGTAAATAAGATAAAGACTTTAAAATAGGATAAAGAATTAAATACTTTCTAGCACTAATGACTGTTTTGATGAATGCTGTGTTAAAAATAGAAGGATAGTAGAACACATAGCTGTAGTTGTTAAATACTCAATACTACATTGTAAAGCCAAAAGAAAAATTAAGTATCATCAGGTAATTTTATTCACTGACCCCTGGTCACCCCATATTTTGTACAAATGGTCCCAGAACTATGAAATTTGAGTTTACCTGCTGTAGAGCGTGGCCCTTTGTACCGCAAAGAGATCTTGACTTTCCGGTCTGATTACTGAGACAAATGGCTCTGATTCCTTAACAAGACCGCAGAGACGTGATAACTGCCAGAGAGGTCCCGAGGCAACCCAGCGAGAACAGAAGGATAGAAATCAAGTGCAGCAAAAGTTCAGAAAAGGTCTTACAAACTCAGAAACAACACAAAAGTGGATTATAGTGGATCTGACAGCACCATTATGATTAACAATCCCCTTCCTTTTTTAAAAATCTGAGAAGGTGTACACCCAATACCAGCACTTTGCTTTAAAACGATCAGCATCACAAGCATGAATGAAATAAATGTCACATTTCTGATTTGAGGACATTTCTGAGATTGAGAGTCCATGATCTCTCTCTGCCTTGATTATATTTGATGTCATCTTATCACCCTGTTTCATATTTACAAAACGCAGGTCACACATCATCATCATCACTCATGTCTAATAAAGAATCTGACTGTGCATGTTCATCTTCAGGGAGGAGGGCAGTAAAATACACCCCCGCACACTCCCCAATACTTGCAGTTATGTCTGTCACATACATTTTCAGTGTAGAAGTCCCCGAGAATAATACTCTAAAAGCTTAACTTGCAATATCTCTCAACCCTAAATATATGCCAAAGCATTACTAGTAAGAGGCAAATGGATAGATTTCATCTAAAAGATGATCTTACTTTCAGGATTGCTCACCAGAGAGCGTATGCTTTACACTTAAATACCTTGAGATTTGTGTGAGATTCAATCTGTTTTATCATCTCAGTTTAGTATTTGTTTTAGTTTTTAGTGATTTTGGCAGATATATGACTGCCCCCGGTGACTGAACAGAAGTGCACCAAGAGTACATTTGCACATTCTAGAATAAGGTAATGATTGGATTTTGAGTTAGTAATAGATATTGTTGATGCCTACAGGAATGTCTGAACTCTCCTTTGCCCTAAATTTAAATAAAGCAAAATAAACTGTCACAGTTTGATTTCAAAATAATAATAATAATTATTATTATTTTTAAATCTCACTAGATATTATGCATATGTATGTGTCACAATGGTCAACTAGTTTAAGAACGTACAAGTCGATTAGACAAGGTTGACTAGTTTTCTAGATGTTTTTTTTTAGGCTTAATATTTTAGTAGCGGTTAGACAGTTTACTTGAAACCAAAAAGGATTTTGTGGTGAAGTAAATACAGCAGAAAAGTACTTTCTACATTGAATAAGTTATTTTATGAGTGAACTTAAGGAAATTCTACATTCAAACGTAAAACTATATGCTTTAGCTTATAAAAAAAAATATTATTTATGATTGTTTGTTATTTTTACAACGTGTCATCATGTATTATTCCTATAATACAAAACCTTTTCATATGTATTTGCTATTTTGAGTAAATTTCACTAGTAAATAAAATAAGTACATTTAAGTACATCTAAGATTTACTTAAGAAAACTTGTGAAATAAAAGTATTACATTTTTTTCAGTGTTGGTAAAACCCTCCGGGAAAAATTGTGTCTTTAAACTTATCCCTTTAACCCAACACCACAGACAGACAGACGGACAGACGTCTTTGGACATTGTATCACTGCTGTTTTTGTAGTTATGTGTTTTTAGATGTTATGTGAAGTTAAATTAGTTAAACTTTTTAAACCATGTTTTGAGATCCTGCATTCTGTTCCATTCTGTTGTGCTCTGTATGTTTTCAAACACAAGAAAGGTCTATTAGAAACGTATCTAATTGAGATCAGGTGAACCCAAAACCAGCATTATGATACAGGGCTTTTTAAAGACAGACTAGTCGATTTTGAAACAAGTTGACTAGTTGTTTTGCACATCCCTAAATTAACATAATGGCTTGGTGGAGAGTTTTTCCCCTGGTGCCAAGTTTAGCCATTAAAAATGCATCATCAGACCACTCTCAATGCTTTGAGCAAAGTTTTTAAAGAACACTTTGCGAAAGAGTGCTGATAAAATAAATTAAAGGCTGCATAGTCCTCCATTTTTACTCAGGACTTGAGGCTTCACTCTGCCATGTAATGCCTTCATCTGAGATAGTGGCTTGACATGTCAGCAAGAAAACAACATTCCTCGAAACCATTCAGATTTTAGGTTTGCTTAATAGTTAATGTTATTGGCTAGTATGAGGGGACATCATTCTTATCAACCTATAATTTCCTTCTAATTTTAAGAGCTGGTTATGGTTGGGGGGTTGGGTTAGGATTGTTTCTCTGATTGGAATGTTGTTTCACGTGAATTTTGGGTGATCTGATCACATGTGGTCAGGTGAGACAAGTCGCTTTTTACACCTTGTCAAGTAAATGCATCTCCTGTGAACATTTTGTTTGGATTTGGAGGGCAGGGCATGATGATCAATCACTATGTCGGTGTGTCACTGCATGATATTAAAGCACACCAAATCAGAAAAGACAAAGAAAAAAAAAACACTGTACACTGTTTCTTAGATGCGGTTGAAATGTAATATAATGCAACATGTCAAGCAGACTTATCTGTTATTTTAGTGGATTACCTGTATTAAAGGAGCTTCAGGTGTTCGTGCTTGTCATCTGTGTCGATATCAGACACACTAAGAAGATCCGTGAAGCTCTTGTGATTGTGTTTGTATCCACTTTTTACATTTTCCAATCAGATGTTTATGTCCTTATAAAGGCACTTGTAAAAGGCAAAGTTGAAACTCTTGTTTTAGCTCGGCAATTGATTGACAGGTGAGGGATGGTGCTTTTAAACTGTAAAATGTACAGGTTGTTATGTAAAGTGTTTTACATTTAACTGTATTTTTTACAGAATTATTCTGGCAACCACAGCTGCCAAAATTGTTTTGTAAAAACAACAGGATTTTTTTTACAGTGTAGGTTACAGGTATGAGTGGAACTGAGAAACACACAACATTGTGAAAATGACTGAAAGCGGTTTAATTTGGTGCTATTACTTTGTACTTGCAAAAGTATAGATGAGAATCACTCTTTGGATATTCACATATTTAATTCAATAACTATAAATACCAAGTAAACACGCTGACTACCAAACCTGGAGTCGCGAGTAACTCCAGTCATGCTTCTTAAGCAACAAATTGGCCTGGTTGCTAGAGTCACATTGGGTTAACCATTCTCATGGTCACTATAATGTGTGGTTCTCGCTCTTGGTGGGGCATGTGGTGAGTTGTGCGTGGATGCTGTGGTAACACACTCAGAAAGTCATGTGATAAGATGCGTGGATTGAAGGTCTCAGGAGGCAATGGAGATTCGTTCTCCACCACCCGCATTACGCCGCCATGAGGACCTAGAGCGCATTGGGAATTGGGCATTCCAAAATGGGGAGAAAAAGGGGGAGAAAATCCAATAAATAAATAAATAACTATACATACCCCTACCTTGCACATACATCATCACCTGCACATGTACATATGCCATTCTGTTATATGTTCTCTTATATGTATGTCTATTTATACTCTTACTTTGTTTTATGTTCTGTGTGCATCACCAAAAAATTATTCCTTGTGTACGTGAGAACACTTGCCAATAAAGCTCGTTTTGATTCTGATAATATACTGCTCCACAAAGACAAAATGCAGTATTTATGCCAACACTGAAACTAAGGAAAATACCTTCAAAGGTTGTTGTTTTGTGCTGAGCTGAACCTTTCTGTCACAGGACAGATCATAGGCCCTGTCCCAAATGGCACACTTGATATGGACTTGCAGTCATTTGCGCATCAGTGCAGGCTCCACAGTGGACTATTACCCAGCAATCACTGCTACTGATCCTCTTGACCAATCACAGCAGACTGGAGCTGGAGGACAAAACATGGAGAATGAGGCAGTGATCAATCGTGGATTCAAAATTTATTTGAATAATAAATGTGTATTTTAATAAGAACGGCAAATCACTTGCTTATGTGTTTATAGTATCACTTTTAATTCTGATGTGTAAAACTTCAAAACTTTTCCTGAGATATTGAATTACTTTTTCTTAGTTTTGCTTGGGGAAGTTTGATGTATATAAAAGTAAGTAATCTTACATGAAACCTTTGCTATTGTTGTTTCAAAGTGGATGACAGAATGAGTGTCTAAAATAGGGGTGGGGAACCTTTTTTACATTAAGGGCCATTTGAGTGTTTACAAAATTATTCGTGGGCATTACAATTGCTTGCAATTTCTGATTGTGGGTTGAAATTAATGTAGGCATTCCGTTATGTGCTCACACACCAAAAACACTAAAAGGTCCGTCTATTATTGTTATAATTTAAAATCATTTTTAAAAATATTTTGAAATGAATTTTTTTCAGGTTAATTGAATCAAGGCCATTTTTTGCTTTTCAAATTATTTCTCAAATGGCCTCGTGGGCCGGGTAAAATGGTCTCGTGAGCCTTATATGGCCCTGAGGCCTGACGTTCCCCACCCCTGCTCTAAAACATCAAGAGAGGAGAGAATAAATTAATGCACATGGCTGTAGCTTGTAAGATTGCTTATATTTATTGATATAGCAACACTAATAGCAATATTTATACCTGCAGAAGTGTGGCTGTGTATATTATAACTATTTTTGCAAATATTTGGTGGCATTTTCTTTCTATATATTTTACTGTGTTCTGAGCACCTGCCTGTAACCATCCATGTGTCTTAAAAATGTTTATTTGTTCTCTAAAGATTTCAAATGTCAGTGTGTTGCTTGAAATAATTTAATAAAAAAAAATATTCAGCAGTGAGTTTAAAGTGTGTTCCTTTACACTATCTATCAATGACATGACTTATTCAAATAATAATTTGTAAAACTGCATGTTCATAAAAACATTATGTAAAAAATGTGTCATCTGATTGAAGTCCGTTCCAAAATGCTAATTTTTATCACTAATGCATCCTCATTTACTTGCTGACTAGCACCCCATCGTTCTGCACTTGCTTACGTCACCAAAGTCTGCACTCAGAGGAAAGACTGCAAGGGCGGAGGGTGCCATTTGGGACAGGGCCACAGTCTGAGAGACCAGATTTCGGTCATAACTCACTTTTGACACATGTGTTACTGCATTTTGCTTTGCACTGCAGTATATGCCTGTAGTCAAGCTGAAGATAATTTTTAATGGTATTGCTACACAAAGCTCATAAGGCCTTGTCTTACCTTACAAGAAACTTCCAATCCCTTTAAGTTGCCTAAACTAAGTTGAGAACTAAATTATCTGAGTACCTCAGATCACCCTGAAAAACAACATAGAGAGACACTTTTTTAATTAAGACTACAGTTAGACAGTTAAGATCCCCTTCCAGTCTTTCACACTCCTTATGAGAGCATTTCCTCAGGTTCTCCATCTCATGGGAAATTGTCGCTTTAGAATTTCTTCACTACCGGATGAATTCCTGACTAGCTTTAATGAGCAACTCAAGAGAGAACCGAGTGTGTAATAGGAATTGGGATTTAGACGGACAAGCTAGCTCTCCTCATTTTCAGCAAGCTTAGTCTTATTTAATGGTGCAGTCTCCATACATATGCCCCATTGGGATCTGGAAGTTTCATGAGCCAGGGAAAGAATTACTTTGACCATCTAACGAACTGATCCTAATATATGCATAGACTGACCTATGCATCCACCCTGCGGGAATTATCAACTCTAAACATCATTAAATCCTTCACTAGCTCCTGGAGGATCATGGCCACTCTGACCAGAGTCTGCAGAGGTCATACTGTAGATCAGATGAAATAGAAAAGAAGAAAATGTTCTCTGCTTAGGTAGTTGCCCTTTTGACATTTTGCTCACACTGAGTTGTGGCCATGTTGGAAGTAAAATCTTCCCCTGTTGCATTGCTTCTGTTGAGTGTAACTTGGTTGATTGTGGCATGCTTTATGGTCTGACAGATGTGGAGTTAGTCTTTTTTTATGCTGTAAATGAAGTCTTGTACTGAGCATTCACTGCCAAATGGTAAATATGTTATGATAAATGGTAATATTTTACAGAAAATGTATATTTGTTAACATTATTAACTACATTAGGTATCATAAACTAACAATAAACAATATTTTATTACAGCTTTTATTAATTATGGTTAATGTCATTTATTTATTTATTTTGTTAGGTCATGTTAGTTCATAATGCATTTACAGATGTTAATGTATAGGCTACAAGTTTTAATTTCTAAAATGTATCAGTATGTTGCAATTGAAATTAAGTAAGATTCAGTACTTAAGGGCTGAAATAAACGTGTTAATTGTTAGGTCATGTAATGGTATGTAGTTAACTAATGATAACAAATACAACATTATTGTAAAGTGTTACCAAATACATTTTCCAAATCAGTATTTTTTATCTTGTTTTCCTGAAAACATATCTAAACAGCCTTCAAATCTAAAATCTTTTAAGCATCAACCAGACTAAATTAGGTTAGATTTATGCTTAAAACAAGAAAAATAATATTTGCCAATTGGGTAAGAAAATAAGCTTAAAGGAATTGTTCACCCAAAAATGAAAATGCTGTTACATTTACCCACACTCATGTTGTTCCAAACCTTAATGGCTTGCTTTCTTCTGTTAAAACAACCAAAGGAGATGTTTGGCAGAATGTTATCCTCAGTCCCTATTCACATTTATTGCACATGATTTCCATTTAAAAGGATAGTTCACCCAGAAATGAAAATTAACTCATCATTTACTCACCCTTATCCCATCCCAGATGTATAAGACTTTCTTTCTCCTGCTGAACACAAACAAAGCATTGAAGCTCAAAAAGGACATAAATGCAGCATAAAATGGTCTGCACTTATATAGTGCCATTTTAACGTTAACAGTATTCAAAGCACTTTACACTGTGATTCATTTACCCATTCACACACACACCAAGTGTGGCAGAGCTGTCATGCAAGGTGCTAGCCTGCCATTGGGAGCAATTCAGTATGTGGAGTTGTGTAGGCCGGGATTCAAACCATCAACCCTTCGATTTGTGGCCGACCCACTCTACCAACTGAGCCACAGCCTGGTCACCATTCATTTGCATTGTGAGGACTTACAGAGATGAGATATTCTTCTACAAATCTTTGTTTGTGTTCAGCAGAAGAAAGAAAGTAATTTACCTCTGAGATGGCATGAGGTGAATAAATGATGAAAGTCATACAGGTTTGGGAAAAAAGGGTGAGTAAATGATGGGATAATTTCCATTTTTGGGTGAACTATCCTTAATTTCCAAGATATATTCTCTGAAAACAAGTCTTGTTATCTATTTTAGGTCCTTATGTAAATTTATCATGTTATTAGGATGTTAAATATATTTGTACTGGACAAAAGACAAAGATTCTTTCAGTGTTTAGCTGTAAGCACTACCTTGCAATGTTAAATTATATTGATATTTTGGCAGTTTAGTCCGCCAAAATGTGTGAATGTGTTTCCATTTTATGACAATACAATTTGTATGTTTTATGAAAATATGAAAAATCACATTGATGGTTTGTCATTTGACTCATCATAGAAACACTAACAGTACCTTTTACTAACCTGCAGATACTTATTGTTTACTGGCCTTCATCTTTGAGAGACATACACAAAGACACAGGAATCAATGAGGTCATGATGCTCTGCTCCTGTCCCACCAAGAAATAAACTTATGGCAGATAATGAAATGACTAATGGTTGTGTGCTCTACTTGTGCACACTGACAGCCTCAAGCTCCCCTGAGAGGTTCCAACCTTCCAGGAGATAAAGCTGATGAAATTCCCCAGACTAATGATGTGTGTGTGCGTGCTTGTGTGTGTGTTTTTTATATGTGTTTAGGTGAGAGTAGGTAGAAGCTGACAGTCTAGAAGAAGGATATGTGTGATTGCATGGTTTAGCTCATGGGAATTTGTAAATCAGGAGATGGATCCTGGACAGAAGGGTTTCAATAGAAAAAGCATGAACACAGAAGCTGAGACATAATTCAAAAACAAAGTAGTAGGATCATAGGATATAGAAAGCCCAAAACACTAGCAGACTACTCCAAAGAACATGGGACTAAAGGCTAAAACTAGGGGTACAAGCAAGAAAACAGGTAGCCAAGAGAGTACAAAAGTACAATAATGCTCAGTATTGCTGTCAGAGAACATGCAATACATTGCAAAAAGTGGCACTAGCAACAGAGTATATATTCATGAGTAGCAGATTGACGGAAATGAAAAACAGGTGCAGCAATTAGAGTCCCCGTCCAGTATTCAGGCGACAATGACCTGCGATGATGAGATGTGGGAAATGACAGAATTGAAAGGTAAAGTGTGTAATTTCTGTGCAACTAGCATCACCAAACAAAATTGCAAAAATAATGACTGTTCTCAAACAGCCTCATCTTCAATTGGGCAGAGAAACAGATAGCTCCGCCCCAAACTTATGCCATTGTTTGAGCCAATGTTGTTTTGGTGAAATTAAGAGACAGAACAAAAACATTTCCCTTTGCCTTTTAAGAACGTTTAGCCTTTGCCTAAAGGGATAGTTCACCAAAGGGATATTAGGCACATTGACGGCCTCAGTCACCATTACTGTTAATTTTGTCAGCTATTTTTTTTATTTACTCTTAGTCCTGTGTTAAATGTCCTTGTTAGATTTTATCATATTTAGTCAACCTTATCCTTTTTTTTTTTTTCAAGTTTTAGTGGGCATTTTAGTCTTATCTTAGTCAAAGAAAACCCTCAGTATTTTAGTCTAGTTTTAGTCAATGAAAACTGTTGACATTATAGTCATATTTTAGTCACATTTAAACAGATGCAATATCAAGAAATCCAAGTGCTGCACTATAAGTAAATCATTGCTAAGATTTTAACTTAATAACAAACCCTGAGTATCCAGAAAAAGAAAACTCTACACAATCAAATCTAGGTGATATTATACTCACAAAGTACTTTATGCAGGTTATGCAGGCATATTACTGCAGAGACTTTTTGAGGTATGTTTTTGTAGGCAAATTGTTTTTATAACATATACAAATTCATTTTGATGCCAAATCAGATTCATTTTGATGGTAATGTGAATGACAAATAAACACAGTATTGTCACCAAATACATGCCAAATACATGCCAAATACATAAGTCATTGGTCTATACTCAAGCTACCTTTACAGCTCATTTACAGCTATTAGCTTAACGAGTTCGGTTTAGCAAAAACACACAGCCTACATAATGTAACACCACCGCCTTGTCTTAATATAGCTTATTAAGTTGTCTAATATCTCTATCATTACCACCAAGATTTTAACCTACCTCAATTTCTTTGTGGTTAGCCTTCATATCATCTTCTCTTTCTCCCAAGTCCAACTGTTGCTGTCATTATTTAACAAATGTTAGCTTTCTGTAAACTACTTGAAAGGTACTCTTCAGCGTGCTTGCTTTGTCCTGATATGCCACGCGCAGCACAGGAAAGGAAACTGCAGCTCATGCCATCCAATGAACAGGATATTTGGATTGTAATTTAGACATAAAAAAACAGACTATAATATTTTGTTGTCTTTTTATTTTAGACAAAAATAAAGAGATTATGGTAAAGATTTTATTTTTTAAACTACATTTTAGTCTCGTCTTTTTCATCTACAATTTTACAAGTTGATAAAGTCACAGTTAGTGTTTAATGACATTCATCGTCTTGTCTTAGTCATGGAAAAAAAGGTCGTCAAAGAACATTTTTTATCATAGTTATCATTAATGAAATTAACACTAGTCACCGTTAATTTCATTGTATGGAAAAAATACGCAATGTAAGTGAATGGAGATTGAGACTAAGATAATCTCAAAAAATCCATTTGTATACTGCAAAATAAAGAAAGTCATGCAGGTTTGGAATAACATGATATCATATATGATATGATATTACACTACCTAGCCAAAAATAAAAGTTGCCGTTTGGATTTAAATAAGTAGATACTAAAGAGCCTATAATTTGATCTTTATTGCAGTGATTAATATGTGTCAGCTGGCAACAATTCTATTAACCCTAACTGATGAAGTGTGTAGCTTCTCATTTCTTAAACAACCATGTCGAAAGACGTATTCTGTGGTTGTGGAAAGGATGTTACTGTGTTTCAGAAGGGACAAATTATTGGCCTGCATCAAGCAAAGAAAAGAGATTTCTGAAATCACTGGAATTGTGTTAAGAACTGTCCAACGAATTATTAAAACCTGGAAGGATAGTGGTGAACCATCAGCTTCATGGAAGAAATGTGGTTGGAACATTTTTGTTTAATGATTGTGATCGGAGATCACTAATACACTTGAAGTCAAATCGTAAATCGCTATTTTTTATAGTGATAGTAAGAGCATTTCCACATGCACAATGCAACGAGAATTTTCTGAATTGGGATTAACAGCTGTGTGGCCACAAGAAAGTCACTTGTTAGTGAGGCTAATCAGAAAAAAAAACTACTTAAATTTGCTAGTGAGCATAAAGATTGGACTGTGGAGCAATGGAAAATGTCATGTGGTCTAATTAGTCCAGATCTACCCTATTCCAAAGCAATGGGTGTGTCAGGGCCAGATGGGAAGTTCATGAAGCAATGCACCCATCACGCATAATGACCTCTGGAGGCAGTCTTATGATCAGGGGTTTCTTCAATTGGTCAGGTCTAGGCTCAGCAACGTTATGCGGCAATAAAATGAAGTCAGCTGTCTATCTGGATGTAATTAATGACCAGGTTATCCCATCAGTGGATTTTTACTTCCTTGACGGCACAGGCATATTCAAAAACAAAAATGCCAAGATTCATCGGGCTCAAACTTTGAAGAGTGGTTCAGGGAGCATGAGGAAACATTTTCACACATGAATTGGCCACCACAGAGTCCTGACAAACCCCACTGCAGTCCAACTAAATATTAGAGTAAGCGATTTTTTTTTTTTGAAGCCAGGCAGTTTATACTATCATTATGTAAATGATAACATCATTTTCATTTTTGTGTGAACTGTCCCTTTAACCACAGGCCCCATGAATCTTTTCAGTCTGTGTTTTGTCTTCTGGTTGATTTTGGCTTGTATGTTGCCTCAGTGGACTGTCACATTTCTTTGAGTCAGTCTGCAGAGAGCCCGTTTGAGGTCACAACAAATATGACAGAAAGACTTGCCAGGCTGCTAGCAGGAAAGTAATGATGAGTAATTGTCTTGGCCCCTGAGCAGCAATAGAGGGAAGAGTCTCGCAAACAGACAGGAACAATATATTGTGCTTAGAAGTCCAGGGACAGGGCTGCAGAGTTGAGTTGTTAACCATGCCTGTCAAAAAATAACACAGTGGAAGTCCTTTGTGTAGACCAAGAGTGGTAACTGGAAGCAGAGTCTATGTATGACTCTTGCTAGGCTTGGAATATCTGACAAAAAGCTGGTTCTAAGCTCTGCCTCAAGTGCCAACCTAAAATGTAACCTCTGTCATATTCTCAAGTCCAACCATCCAACCCTCCTTCTGGATTTTATGCCATGGCAGGTTTTAGCTTGGCAATGAAATCATCTCGCTGAGGAAAAGTAGTTTTGCTCTTTCATGCTTTTCCCTTCTGTAATTCATTGCCACTGGGCAGCTCAGCCTCATGCTTTCTTTCTGTGCTCTTTCTCTCAACCTGCTGAGGTATTGTGTGTTTGAAGGGTTCAATTTCTTCTCCACTGCTTCAAGAAGCAGAACTTAGTACAGCTACCACAGTGTCCTCCCCTGCTGCTGTGACAGCCAGCCCCCCTGACTAGAGTTGGACCTGATCGAGTTATTTCAATCTTTCCCTGCTGTGAGAGAGCTGAAAAAATGGGAGGGGTGTTATCCTACAGTCTGCATTGATCAATAGAACTGAATAATTAAGAGACAAGCTTTACGTGGTGTTGCTTAGGTGGCTATAATGATCCCAAGGATATTTTATGGTCAGTGACTATAAGTCACAAAGTGGTGAAAGGTTGTGTAAGTGGTTGAATAGGTGTGGATTAGGTGAAGGATGGTTGAAGGACAGGTCAGGGTAATTTCTCTAATGGTGGGTGCTTTGGTTCTTGTCTGGTGCAACCCCCAAGGGAAAAGAGGGGCTAGAAAAAAACAAAGACCATAGAAATTAACCATTTATAGGCGTGTCACTGTAATCGCTCTGCGCTGTACTTTATCATGGGTTATTATTAGCCAAGGAAGCATATCGAGCCATAGGGTTCATACATTTTGCATTAGAGTAAGAGTATATCGCCTGTGGTCACCCTCAACAAGTATCCCACCTAATTGACATCATGATGACAGTTATGGCTCTCTATCTCTTTGTCCTCCTCCCTATGTTTTTCTTTCCTTTTTTTTTTTCCTCTTTTCCTTGTTGAAAAGACCAACAATGCTGGTCCCCAACATGGGATGCTGGTAAATGTATGTCCCGAGCTGGTCGAGACCCAACCAACCGTCAGGTTTGGGTCGGTTTTTGAAGTAAAACTTTGGGTCCGGATCAAATTCGGATTTGTAATAAATGCAAAGATTATTAGAATTTTCATTGTAAATATTTTTATAGTGTAAATTACTTACTGTATATACAGGTAATGTACAGTAAATGTATAAAGTGGTGGCCAAAAGTTTGGAATAATGTACAGATTTTGCTCTTATGTAAAGAAATTTGTACTTTTATACACCAAAGTTGCATTCAACTGATCACAATGTATAGTCAGGTCATTAATAACATGAACAATTACTATTTCAATCAGAAATCAGAAATTCTTAAACTACTTCAAAGAGTTCTCATCAAAAAAGTCCTCCAAATTAAGCAATGACAACTTTGCAGATTCCTGCCATTCTAGCGGTCAGTTTGTTCAGATACTCAGGTGACATCTGACCCCATGCGTCCTGTAGCACTTGCCATAGATGTGGCTGTCTTGTTGGGCATTTCTCATGCACCTTACAGTCTAGCTGATCCCACAAAAGCTCAATGGGGTTATCTGTTGTCCAATATCTGTGTTTCTTTGCCCACTCTAACCTTTTCTTTTTGATTTTCTGTTTCAAAAGTGACTTTTTCTTTGCAATTCTTACCATAAGGCCTGCACCCCTGAGTCTTCTCTTTACTGTTGTACATGAAACTGGTGTTGAGCAGGTAGAATTCAATGAAGCTGTCAGCTGAGGACATGTGATGCGCCTATTTTTCAAACTAGAGACTCTGATGTACTTATCCTCTTGTTTAGTTGTACATCTGGTCTTCCACATCTCTTTCTTTCCTTGTTAGAGCCAGTTGTCCTTTGTCTTTGAAGACTGTAGTGTACACCTTTGTATGAAACCTTTTTCTTTTCTTTTTTTGGCAATTTCAAGCATTGTATAGCCTTCATTACTCAAAACAATGATTGACTGTTTAGTTTCAAGAGAAAGCTGTTTCTTTTTTGCCATTTTTGACCTAATATTGTCCTTAAGACATGCCAGTCTATTGCATTTGTGGCAACTCAAAAACAAACACAGCGTTAAGCTTCATTTAATGAACCAAATAGCTTTCAGCTGTGTTTTATATAATGGCAAGTGATTTTCTAGTACCAGATTAGCAATTTACCATGATTACTCAAGGATAAAGTGTTGGAGTGATGGCTGCTGGAAATGGGGCCTGTCTAGATTTGATCTACTATATATTTGATATACTAATCAGCCACAACATTAAAACCACCTGCCTAATATTGTATCGTGCCACCAAAACAGAGTGGTTAACTGAGTTACCAGTCATTCTCTGTTGATCTCTCTCATCAACAAGGTGTTTCCATCTGCAGAACTGCCGCTTACTGGATGTTTTTTGTTTTTGGTACCATTCGGAGTAAATTCTAGAGACTGTTATGTGTGAAAATCCCAGGAGATCAGCAGTTACGGAAATACTCAAACCAGCCTGTCTGGCACCAACAATCATCCATGTGATATTCTAATCAGCCAATCGTGTGGCAGCAGTGCAGTGCATAAAATCATGCAGATACGGGTCAGGAGCTTCAGTTAATGTTCACATCAACCATTAGAATGGGGGAAAATGTGATCTCAGTGATTTGGACCGTGGCATGATTGTTGGTGCCAGATGAGCTGGTTTGAGTATTTTTTGTAACTGCTGATCTTCTGGGATTTTCACGCACAACAGTCTCTACAATTTACTCTGAATGGTGCCAAAAACAAAAAACATCCAGAGAGTGTCAGTTCTGTACAATTGTGGTAAGAAGAATAGTTTCTCAGAAGCCCCGGCCAAACTGAGCAATTGGGGAAGAAGGGCCTTGGTAAGAGAGGTGACCAAGAACCCGATGGTCATTCTTGTTGAGCTCCAGAGATCATGTGTGGAGATGGGAGAAATTTGCAGAAGGAAAATCATCAATGCAACACTCCACAGATCTGGGCTTTATGGCAGAGTAGCCAGACGGAAGCTTCTCCTCAGTGCAAGACACATGAAAGCCTTCTTAGAAAAAGCACTTAAAGGACTCTCAGACTGTGCGAAACAAGATTCTCTGATGAAATGAAGATTGAACTGTTTGGCCTCAATTCCAAGCGTCATGTCTGGAGGAAACCAGGCACTGCTCATCACCTGTGTAATACCATCCCAGCGGTGAACCATGGTGGTGGTAGCATCGTGCAGTGTGGGTGTTTTTCAGTGGCAGGAACAGGGAGACTGGTCAGGGTTGAACGAAAGCCGAAAGAAGCAAAATAGAGATATCCTTAAAGCAAACCTGGTCCAGAGTGCTCAGGACCTCAGAATGGGGTGAATGTTCACCTTCTAAAAGGACAATGACCCTAAGCACACAGCCATGACAACTCAATAGTGGCTTAGGGAAAACTCTGTGAATGTACCAGCCAGAGCCCGGAGATAGAACATCTCTGGAGAGACCTGAAAATGGCTCTCCACCGACGGTCCCCATCCAACCTGACAGAGCTTGAGAGGATCCGCTGAGAAGAATGGCAGAAAATCCCCAAATCCACATTTGCAAAGCTTTTCACATCATACACAAAAGTACTTCGGTTTTTTCTTTTTAATAGTTATCAAAAATATTTTTTTTGCTTTGTAATTATGGGGTATGGAGTGTTAATTGATGTGAAAAAAATAAATATTTAAAGCATTTAAGCATAAGGCTGCAACATAACAAAATGTGAAAAAAATGAAGGGGTCTGAATACTTTATGAATGCACTGTATATACTAACGGTTTTCCATTTACCTTTTTTATTTGTAACTAGTAGCACCTAATACAATTTCTAGAGCTAACAGTTTTATTAAAAATGGGTATCAAAATATGTGAACAAAAAATATTGTGAAATAATGCAAAAATATTTTTTTTTTAACAAATTGTTTATTATGTTTCTACGGAGCCCCCGAAGTGACCTGTGCAAAAAAAAAAAAATCTAAGAGACTTTCGCGTGCGCACGAGAAACTTTCGCGTGTGCACGAGAAACTACGTGTCCTGGTGTTTATTATTAATATAACAGATTCATTTATTCATGGATTTTGATTCCAGTGAAAAAACTTGCTGTACACAAAGTGAGGCACGCACCTTCCGGGGCAGTCTAGCAGCTAATATATAATATATATAGGCTAGGCCTATGTATTTGCATAGTCTAGCACTATTATAGCACTATGACCGCTATGGCCATTCTAGTAGTTCTAGAATTCCGGTAGTTCTCGTGTTAAATGCAAGTACAAGTCTATTGCTTGATTAGTGTTCTTTGGAAGATCAAAGCGTGTCTCAGCCATGACAGTATTACAAATGTCATAGACAGTAATGTCTTTGTATTGAAGGCCAAGTTTAAGATATATCTCTATAAATTCATGTGCATCCATGCTCTCAGTATCTTTGAGTAAATGAATGATGGCAATGACGCAATCGGAAAAGAGCTATACACACACCGGAAACTGTAATGCGTGCGCACGCGAAAGTATCTCGTGCGCACGCGAAAGTCTCTTATATTTATTTTTGCACAGGTCACTTCGAGGGCTCCGTACGTTTCCAGGAGTATTGATTATTCAATTTTTTTTTAGATGTTAAAGGCACTACATCATACATTAGCATAAATAATTCTGAGTAATGACCAGCATCATCCAATCACTGCCAACAAGGTTAAATGTAATTTATACATTAAAACTTCTGAATCTATGTACTGATTACCATTGTCCTGTGTCTGCCATACATGTTGAGTGGTCCAAACATCATCTGCAAGCTGAAACTGAACGTTTGGCCAGATTATAGGAGAAAGGTTTTTAGCTGCATAAAGAGCTATAGGATGCTCCCTTGCTCCCTATTTAGTGAATGGCATAACCTCCAGTGTGCTGTCTGTCTGCACTGGTCTCAGAATAGCTCCAAATGCACCTTATTTTCATCCTAATAATGCACAGTAAATATAGGATTTCTAAGGAAAAAGGTGCTAAAGTACACAGCAGTGTAATTGCATTAATCAGCGTAGCATTTCTCGATAAATAAAATGGCATATCGGATGAAAGTAGAGACTCTAATCTATTGACTCAAATTGTTTTATTTCAATGTATAAACTTAATTAGGTTTCTTGCCAGATGTAGTTTTTAGTTAGCATTTTCTCAAAGACAAACTCTGCTGTGGTCGGCACCATGTTGTTTTGTAACATGACTCCTAAAGTTTAACCCTTTAGTGACCCTTTACTGAGTCTCCTAAACTGAGATCAGTCTGTTGAAATTAATTTAAATTATTAGTTGCATATAGCAAAGCCAAAATACAATGTTCACGCATGTGTACATGCTGTTGCCCAAGGTTATATATATATATATATATATATATATATATATATATATATATATATATATATTAGTAGGATACATTTATTAAATATATATATAAATATTTTTGTTATTTAATGTAACTTTGAACCAACATGGTTATGCTAGTCAACCAGCTAGACTAGCACCAAACGAGCAATAACAATTATAAACCAAATGGACCAGCATTTCCTTTCAGCAGGCTTATTCTCTCTGTTTCTCTTTTTTTCAGGTCCTGATGCTGGAAGGTGGTAACACAAAGGGCTTCCTTTACCATAGGTTGCCCATGCTCTCCACTCTTTTCCTCCAGATGACAAATCCACTGCATATGTGTGTGAAAACTTAACTTGTGCCCTCTCCATCACCTGCTCACATGAGCTCAAGAGACTGCTCCTGGAGTGAGAGCTGCCGTCACACCATACAAGCAGTGAAGACCATCACTGTGGCAGCTTTCCTGAGACAGACCACTAGATATTTTTGAATATTACACCAGTAGCATACTGCAGTTATCAAAAAAAGTCATAAATGAAATGCACTGTAAGACATCATACAGTGGCAAGGCAAACCTCTAGGGGTTGCACTGTTTTGTGATGTTCTGCCTCATTCTTAGACCTATCTTGCAGAACAGTAGTCTTGGGAGATGGAAATACAATGACATAATAATGTGAGGAGGAATGCTGAGACTACATCTTTCATAGGTTTGTCTCAGGGGCTCGACTGATCTATGATAACCTGCTTTTTTTAAGTTCAGGTATGTTTTTCTTCAACCTTTTTTCTATGCATTACAGCCAATCAGCACTGGATAAGCAATGCACTGATGAACAGATCAGTATATGTGAAATGAAACATCTCGGACTCAATTAAATATAATAAATACTCACTGAGTAAACTTTTGTGATCTGGTTAATTTATATGCCTCTATATTGATTCTGTAAAATACACATTGTTCAAACTTTAAGACAGATGTGATTTGGCTTAAATAATAGCAGTCCTAAACAGATAATTGAAGTGCAGTTTAAATGTATTCTAATATATCTAATGCAATGCAAATAGTGATAAATAGGACAACTCATTTCCATATTGCACTTGCAAAACAAATGTGCCTAATTTTAAAGGGATAGTTCTCCCATAAATTATGTCATCATTTACTCACCCTCATGTTGTTCTAAACCCGTATGACTTTCCATCCTCCATGGAACACAAAATTAGATGTAAGGCAGAATGACAATATCAGTCACCATTCATTTTCACTGCATCTTTTTTTTCTATACAATAACATATAATAGTAAATGAGGCATTAGTCATTCTGCCTAAATTCTAAATTTGTGTTCCACAGAACAACTGGTATGGAACAGCATGAGTGTGAATAAACGAAATCTTGAAGATTTTCACTTTTGAATAAACTATACTTGTCAGGATGTTCACATATTTTGAGATGAAACAACGCTATTGAATTTTGTAGCCTTTTTATTTCTCAAGAGATGCTGAGGGATGCATCACTTTCGCTGAGACAGCTTCCGTCCTCTTCTACCCCCGCAACTTTACCATCCGTGGGTGACAAACACAAAATAAAACCATGTAGAGTACAGTACTTCCATAAAAATTCTCAGATTTCTTGCTTTCTTTTCTGTGACAGTATTATCACAGATGGCTCTAAGTGTTATTATTGCTTAGTACAAAAAAATGGACAACAAAGGGCAAAACTCGGCTATTGTGCCTACATTTATGCTGTCCTTTGTGAGAGAAAATCTGCCTTGCCCATGCAAAGCAGCACAGAAAGGTAATGCTGATATATCTGCCATCAGGAAAGGCTGATTTTATCTGCCAAGTCCCCTCTTGTCGATTTGCCGGGAGCCATGTTTCAGTGTTTGTGTGCAGACGAGTGCAGAATTTTGCGGAGGAGGAAGGTGAAGAGGGGGCTCTGCTCCAGTTCTGTCGAGTCCTGTCTTTGTGATTTGTCAGGAGTTTGTATAACCATGCTTTCGTCTGTCTCATCATTTTTTTCTAATTCCTTCTAGCCCAATGTCTGCTTTTTCAGGGACCTATGGAGTGGTCTAAGTTTAATTCATGTTAAAATCATGGAAGGACATGTACACTCACTGAGCACTTTATTAGGAACACTATGGTCCTAATAATGTGCCTGGCATGGTCTTCTGCTGTTGAAGCCCATCCATCTCAAGGTTCGAAGTGTTGTGCATTCTGAGATGCTATACTGCTCACTAAAATCGTACAGAGTTGTTATCCGAGTTACCATAGCCTTTCTGTCAGCTCGAACCAGTCTTGAAATTTGCTATAATATTCAATATTATAAATGTTGCTATTATTTGTTTATAGAATAATGCCAAACCAAGAAAAGTAGTAATTGGAAGAGGTTTAAATATAGATTAAATGAATAAAATATTTTTCAAATAAAGTCAAACACTGCAGGAGAAAGAAATGAACGCTGACTGAAATACATTTTCATTTTGCGGTCCTGAAAGCCAGAAAATAATTGTTTTCAAACCATGGTTTTCTCTGTAAATTTCCTATGGGTTTACTGAATAGTGTTTTTGAGGTTTTTTTTTTTAACAAAAAATGTCTGTAGTTAACATTACTTGAATATATTTTCACATTTTGTTCTACAACATACATTCAAATGATACCTCAAATATAAAGCTGTTGTGTGCCTTATGTTGCTAACTAGTTGCTGCATAAGGACTAAAACAGGTGCTTGCCCTGTAGGAGCATTATCAATACGGTTGGTTTAAGTCAAAGAGTTCTATATCTTGTTTAGATAAACTTTCTTAGTGAGCAATGTTTTTTTGTATAGTACATGTGTTTTTACATATGCACTGTAGTCTTTATGTAGCAACTTCTTAAGTTTTAATGCACAACTTTACTTGTGGCATGCAATGTGTGTAATTTATGCTTTAACATGAACCACAGACCTTATTTGATTCATAAATCAATATTCAGAAAAAAAAACCATGGCAATTTATTCTTGTCAATTTGCCTACAAATTGATATAATTAATAAACAGCTCTGTGTCATTTGAGACATGCTGTATGACATTTTGCTAATCGCACCATTGTGTGAAGACAGAATTCATCTTGCAGAATTGCTTTTATTGACACCCTTGACACACTTAAATGATCTCTCTTTATCAACCTGTCAGTCTGTTTCCTGGGAGATTTGTAGCGGTAGCAAATCAGTCCTTTAAAAACTGTTTTGTTTTGTTGGGGGTTGGATCACTAATTAGCTGCCAAGTGTATGAGTGGGTGTTCACTGATACTTCACTGTGTGAGTCCTTGGCTTATTGGTTGATAGCTGGTAGGATACCTGCCCCAGAGAGAGAAACTAGTTGCTCACAGCTCATTGATTATGGACCTCAACTCTACTGATTGCAACTGCACATTCACAAACAACCATTCCCTGATACTTGCACTGTATGAATCATAATATTATTGTGGACTAAAATGTATAAATGATACAAGTCCAAGACTATGAGTGATTTAGTCGTTGAAGAACATTAGTATGTTTTCAGCAATGATATTGCATTTTAAGATTTCTATATTTCAGTCTTAAAACTTGCCATTGTCAAATTTTAAGTCTATTTAGTTCTGGTGAAACAATAATGAATCTTTCACTGCAAATGTAAATTTGCATCAGTAGTTTTGTCTTGATTTCTATTAAAAATACCTAAACATCTTTAAAATAACATACAGTATATACCTGAGAATCAAAAGTGCAAAAAAATTAAAGTGTTAATTCACCCAAAAATGAAAATTCACATAATTTTCTCACCCGTGACTTTCTTTATTCTGCTGAACACAAACAATGATTTTGGAAGAATATCTCAGCTATGTAGGTCCATACAATGCAACTGAATGGTGACCAGAACTCAAAAAGCTACAAAAAGGAGATTAAGTCACATAAAAGTAATCCATAAACTCCAGGTGTTTAATTAAGATCTTCTGAAGCAATCCAATTGGTTTTATGTTAGAACAGACCAAAATAACTATTTTTATCCCACTGTACATATTTAGAGCAGTCTCCTTGGCAATCATAATTTGAAACTTGATTACACTTCCTATTGTGTCATCAAGTGCTCTGCACATGCGTAAAGTGCTAGGAACTGTAATCAAGGTGCAAATCATGATTGTGTCTTGAGACTGCAAAGACTTTTGTTCTGTTATCATCCAAAACCAACTGGATCACTTCAGTAGACATTGATGAACGACTGGAGTCTAATTGATTCATTTTATGATGAATTTATCTCCTTTTTGGAGCTTGTGGAGTTCTGGTCACCATTCACTTTCATTGTATAGACTAACAGAACTGATATATTCTTATAAAAATCAGTCCATAAACATTAAATTACACTTTGTTTGAGCCACAAAACACACACATTAAACATGTTAACACGATTTTAGTGTGATAAAGTCACTTACTAACCTTATCAAGGTGAAATCATATCCAATATTGCAACTTCGTAGACATGACGATATCACACTAAAATCATAAAACAAATAAAATCAAATAACATTTTGTGGCTCTACTTTTGAAAGAGTGCATATATTAACATTTACTTCCATTGTGATTACTATAATTTTCTTTGGTAATCAAACTTTCCTTCAAGTGTATTTTTCTTAACTCATAGGCAAGTTTATTATCTTACACATTTATGCTAAATCTAACTTGTTTGAAGGATGTTTATATGTTTTTTTTTTTACTGGAAAATAGGAAAAAACATTCTGACTAAGAATTTTTATTTTTTTTGCAGTGTTAACAAGTTTAACGCTTCTGTTTGGCTCAGCAATGTTTGAGAGAAGAAGTGTTTCGGAAACCTCATTTAAAAGACTTTATCTTTCATCATTCCCAAAACCATTTTCTATTATTTTTCTATGCTGGCTGTTTGGTTGTTTTCTCTCTCATTTTTTTCCAAGTGCATCAAAGCTTACTGGCCGCTCTTCACAGTGGAGCATCTCTAGGTCAGTCTTCCCAGAGGAGACAATTAGCCATCCTCCTGCAACATGTTCAGATACAGTACACACTCCCTGACCAAGACTGTGTCATCCAATTGGAAAATTGTTACCGTAGCAGCATCAATGTGACTCCATGTGTCATCAGCTGAGTGCATGGGTTGGTAATTCTTCAGCATGTAATGTTCTCTCGCTCCCTTCCAGTGTTTCCAGTGCAATCCAAATGTGAGTAGGTGGAGTGTGTAGTGGGCTGGTGCTGACAAGCCCATGGATTGATCTGATTTTAAAATTCTCTGTTACCCTGTGCCTAGAGTAGTGCATGTTGTCGAGGAAGGGAACTGCCCATACATATTCATCAGTGAAGAAGGTCAGGCAAGAGAGGAAGAACAAAAACACAAGGGACTGCATTAAAGCAGTAAATACAATCCAGTGTGCAGTGGCGACCAGAAGTAGACGTGACATTTCATAGTGTACACAGAGAAAGGAGAGGTCTGTCATCGCAGTTGGGTAATGACAAACAGAAAGAACCTAAGGAGTTGATGTGGTCACGTGAGGTCAGAGACATTCAGTGAAAGAGTCCTACTGTCACTCTGCATATCTTCAGTGTTTAGAGGATGCCTCTGCTTCCTGTGCTTGCTTTAAAAGCATTATATAAATCAAACAAAGTCTAGGCTCTCTCCCTTGCACCTTGCTCCTGGCTTTGTTTCTGTTCTGTCATGGCTATTACATGTCCGCACTTTTTTTATTATTTTTTTTATTTTTATCCCCTTTTCTCCACAATTTTGGAATGCCCAAATCGCACTACTTACTAGTTCCTTGTGGTGGTGCAGTTACTCACCTCAATTCAGGTGGCGGAGGACAAGTCTCAGATGCCTCCGCTTCTGAGAAAGTCAATCCCCGAATCTTATCATGTGGCTCGCTGTGCATGACACCGCAGAGACTCACAGCATGTGGAGGCTCATGCAACTCTTCGCGATCCATGCACAAATTACCACGCACCCCATTGAGAGCAAGAACCACTTAATAGCGACCACGGGAAGGTTACACCATGTGACTCTACCCTCCCTAGCAACCTGGCTAATTTAGCTGCTTAGGAGACCTGGCTGGATCTTGTCCGCACTCTTGAACAGGAATATCCAATTCTACAAGGTGAAGCAGTCCCAGAATTCAGTCCTAAAAGGTACATGAGAAGAAGAGGCCAAAATTGTTTCATCACTTTAATTTCTTGCTTAGCCTCTGTTGTGTAGGGTCCATAAATAAGTTTGTATTGACATATCACATTTCTTTTGGAGGCTGTCTAAATTTGACATCACTGTTGAATAGTGTTTATGTCCCAGCAATCAATTTTTGTACATTTAACCAAATATTTGAATATATATATATAAAATAATAATAATTACAATTTTGAAAATTAATTTAGACTTGTCCATGTTTTTTTTTTTTTTTTTAACAAACAAAACAAAATCAAGGTCACAGACACTCATTTATAATGGGAGTGAATCGGAACCATTTTTGGAGGATTTAAAGGCAGAAATTGAAAGCTTTTTGCCTCTGGTAAGAAACCTCTTTAAGTTTTTTCATTGAAACCTGTTTGGTAGTTTTGTTTAAAAATTCATGGAGCCTGGGTAGCTCAACAAGTAAAGATGCTGACTACCACACCTGAGTCACAAGTTCGAATCCAGGGTGTGCTGAGTGACTCCAGTCAGGCTTCCTAAGCAACCAATTGGCCCGGTTGCTAAGGTGGGTAGAGTTACGTTGCGTTAACCTCTTTGTGGTCGCTATAATGTGGTTCTCGCTCTCGGTGGGGCACGTGGTGAGTTTGTGGATGCCACAGAGAATAACGTTACGTCTGCGCTACGTCTCCGCGGTAATACGCTCAAACAAGCCATGTGAGAAGATGCACGGATTGACATTCTCAGACGTGGAGGCAACTGAGATTTGTCCTCTGCCACCCAGATTGAGGGGAGTCATTATGCCACCATGAGGACTTTGTGCATTGGAAATTGGGCATTTCAAATTGGGGAGAAAAAAACAAACAAAAAAACAATAACTTTTTCTCACGTCAGTCAGTTGGCAAATATGATGTCCACATACATGGATTTTGGGACATTATTCCCTCAAAAGTTTAAAAAACATGTTAGTTTTGAATTAGAATTTTGAATAACATCAACATTAACACAGTGCATTGATGTGCACAGAATGGGGGCAAATATCATCATAATATCACAATAACAGTAATAATGTGTTATTATGAGATCGTAAATGGTGGGCGTGTTAAAGAAAATTAAGCGGAGGTGCTATTAAGAGCGTGAGCTACAGCAGATCGGGATGAATTCCAATCGCATGTGATCCTCCCTATGCCCTATACTCACTCTGAACTGCAGAGCCCTTGAAGTGGGTACTCTGAAGGAAACATAGAATTACTGTACAAATGTACCTCTCACTAACAGTCTTGTGGAAGGGCCATTTTCTTACTTTCGTTTTGAACTAGCTTTTGAGTGGGGTCACCCACTCAAAGGTCCCCTCCTGCAGGAGTGCCATTCAATGCAGCAAAAAATGCCATTAGAATTTGCCCCAGAACATCAAAGTGCCGTCACATCAGATAAACAGGTCAGATAAAAAGTCCACTCCATGTATTGTGTTGTAAGTTCATCAAAAGAATAGTACTCGATTGCTACACATTTCCAACATTGCATACCATCTTTTATAGGATATTTACCTAAACTGAAGGAGCTGTCAGGTTCAGCCAAAGCCAGTTTGGTTTTGTTAAAACTAATAAAATTTGTTGAGACTAATCACTTTCAGAAAATTACCATTAGGCTGCCACAATACCGCAGCTCCCTGTTCACCTGGCGGAGAACCTCACCTGGTCCCTCAACACCAGCTCTATCACCAAGAAAGCCCAGCAGCGTCTGTACTTTCTTCGAAGGCTGAGGAAAGCACATCTCCCAACCCCCATCCTCACTACATTCTATAGAGGGACTATTGAGAGCATCCTGAGCAGCTGCATCACTGCCTGGTTTGGGACTTGCACCGTTTCGGACCGCAAAGCCCTGCAGAGGATAGTGAGGACAGCTGAGAAGATCATTGGGGTCTCTCTTCCCTCCATCAAAGACATTTACAAAAAACACTGTATCCACAAAGCAACCAGCATTGTGGACGACCCCACACACCCCTCACACAAACTCTTTACCCTCCTCCCGTCTGGCAAGAGGTACCGAAGCATTCGGGCCCTCACGGCCAGACTGTGTAACAGCTTCTTCCCCAAGCCATCAGACTCCTTAATACTCAGAGACTGGTTTGACACACACTTGTCCTGAGTTGCACTTTAATAACTGTCACTTTATAACTGTCTGCTACCTCAATAACTGCTATGTGCATAGAACATTATCTCATAGTATGTTATGTTTACATTTTTAGAAACTGTCATCTTTTTGCACTACTGAGTACTGGTCGGCGCTGCACTGTCTATTGTCCTGTTCATTGTCAGTAATTTGTTGTACTGTCCTGTACTTTTTGCACATGTTTGCACGTGCACTTTATATAGGTATATATAGGTAGTTTATATAGGTATTTTATTTCGTTGTGTAGTCTCATGTGGTCCTATGTTGGTCCTTTGTTGTTTTTATGTAGCACCATGGTCCTGGAGGAACGTTGTCTCGTTTTGCTGTGTACTGTACTAACTGTATATGGTTGAAACGACAATAAAAACCACTTGACTTGACTTGACTTGACGCATATTACACAGTCTGCGTAGGGCACCAATTCCCTAGGGGGGCACCAGAAACTCCACCGGCTGCCCTTACTTGCATGCTATATGTTATTCAAGGACCCTGTAGCATTCGCGGAATACAGTCAATTGCCTCACGCTTGCATATTCTTTTCGCGGTTTCCCATCATACACTACGTTACCAGGGTAATGCCATGGTACTGAATGACTGATCATGTTTATATTTCATGATACTGTCATGATACTCCAAGGCACTTTAAAAAATACCACGGTTTTACTATGACACATGTCATAAACATGGGGTCATCACCGACCATGTCTGAAGATAAATAAATAATAAATAAACGTGAATTACCAAGGTGCTTTTTGTTGGAAATAAAACCGAATAGGCTATTATTTGTGATAAAGGAAAAATGGAAAATATGTATAGTATATGTATATATATATATATATATATATATATATATATATATATATATATATACACACACACACACACACACAGGAAAATGGTTAAATACTCAAAAAGCAAAGAAATTAGTTAAGTATTAAGTATATATAATTACTACTCATTCCAAAAAATGAAATACAATAAATAAATAAATATGTGCCCTTTTTTTATCCTTCCACCCTTGTCCCTGCAAAGGTCTGTACACATCGCTGCATCAGTGGGTCATTTCACTTCATTTTAATATAAATTTTGTTATATTTTATTTTGTTACACTGTAAATTATGGTTATATTCATTAACATTTGTAAATGCATTCATATTTACTGTTCATTTTCACATTGAGAATCAATGGGTTCATCCAAAAACTGAAAAATGTTGCTTTCAGAGTCACTTTCATGGAGTGAAGATGAAAATAAGGTGCATTTCATACTTTTCTGAGACCAGTGCAGACAGACAGCACACTGGAGGTTAAGTAATTTACTAAATAGGAAGCAAGAGAACAAGAGAGAAAGGAGATATCCTTTAGCTTTCTATATAACTAATCACTCCTAAAATCTGACTAAAAGTTCAGTTTCAGGCTGCAGATGATGTTTGGACCACTCAACATGTTTGGAAGACACGGGACAATGGTAATCAGTACATACAGTAGATTCAGAATTTATAATGCTACATTTTATTTTACTGCGACATGGTTGGCAGTGATTGGATGATGTTGGCCATTACATTAAATCAATTATTTATTCACCTTTACAGAAAATCTGATCCAAATTACACGAATCACCAACATTCCTGGAAACATAATAAACTAATTGATAAAAATATATTACTTTCTATAGCTTGGTATTATTTAAAATTTGGACATACATTTTCGGACATACATTTTTAGGAAATCTATTTGCTCTAGAAAAAAAAATGACAGCTGATCATCTTCCTTTAATATGCTGGCTTTAATGATGAAACACACTCTTTTTAGAATAAAACAGATTTTATTAGACTTTTGATGTTACTTGAGCTGAATGCTCTCGTGTGAGTGTACATAATTTTAAATATAGTTTTCAAAAGGAGGGATAATAACTGAATGCATCTTACATAAATGAGAGAAAATGTATTTAAGATAATATTATTGGGATTTTGCTACATTTCGTCATTTTTCAAGTATACAAAGTCTGCTTACAGGGTAATTTGCACAATTTGGCACAAAATACTGGAATGTGTTGATCATGGAATAATTTTATCCATATTACTGATATCAGAACGGCATCAATTCCCATTGTCCCATCATTATTGAACACGTGACATATGTTTATAAAATTAAGTCTTTTTATTTCCCCTTGAAAGAATCAGTGGAGAAAATAAATATAATCACACATTGGCTCCCAGTTGTCTTCAATTATTTTATGTTTAGTCTGTTAAGCCAATAGCAGCTCACTCTTGGCTGTATTATTGTGTTGACTGGATGGTCTGTTAGGGATATCTTACCAGAACCTCACACATTAATGGGGCTTTTTCATTGCACGGTACAGCTCGACTCGACTCTGCTCACTTTTTTGGGATTTTCCACTGTGTATAGCACCTGGTACCTGGTACTTTTTTTTAGTACCGCCTCGGTCAAGGTTCCAAGTGAGCCAAGACAATACTATATGTGACTTCAAAACCCTGCAGATCACTGATTGGTAAGAGAGAATCATCACTACCAGCGTCACTGGTTTTGTGACACGGGACATCAAACGGCTAGTTTTAAAGTTAGCAACAGAATTAGCTGCATGATTTGTTCACACGACTTTCGAATTGTAAAAAGAAATGGATGTTTCAAAACCACACCGTGGGCAATAAACGAGGTGCAGACGTTCCTCTTGTTAGCGACGAACGAAAATGTCTTTCAGGAAGTGTCTCAGCTGTTGGCTGCACACGGCTACCACCAGACCTACCAACAGTGTAGGGAAAAGTAAAAAAAAAAAGCTTAAATGTGACTACAAGAACCATCAAGGACCACAACAGCCAGAGTGGTTCAAACAGAAGAAAGTGGAAGTGGTTCAACCAAATGGACGCTCTTTATGACAATAGACCAGTGAGCAATGGGAGGGAGAGTGCCCTGAAATCTGCCACGGCATTGTTGGAGTCCACGATGGAGGATGGTACGTTTGTTACGTTAACTCTATATTCTGCTCACTTTATTTAGTTGACCAGCTACAGGAAGCTTACTTCTAGAACAACCAGGCCAATTTAACTGTTACACCTGTGTAAAATCACCACGTAACAACTGCTTTATGCAGCACAATGAGCTAGTAGCTAACAGCTAGCGGTCATGTTATTGTTTATGGTCAGTAATGTTTGTGTCGCATTTAAGATGATGTCACAGCAGCATAGGTGGCACAACTATGACGATCATCCTATAATCCCACCCACGATGAGGTGGCACTAATCGGCAGTGGAAAAGCAAGCTCAGAAAAGTAAAGCGAGAAGAGTCGAGTCGAGTTGAACCATAACGTTCAAGTTAAAATGGGGTGTAATTGTGATCAACCTTCTTCTTAGATGTTGGGATATTAAAACAGCTATTTGTGACATCTTTAACATTATACGCTATATAGGATGTTTCATGATTTGAAAAAGCTATTTTACACCTGTAATCATGCTGTTGTACTGGAAATAGCACAGCTTGCTCATGTGCTTAATTATAGAAAACTATAATGCAATGTATAAAAGTGTGAAACTGAATTCAAGTTGTTTGGACTCATGATACTATTTCATCAGAATGAACGTTATTGCATACATGTACCATCAGAGAATTTCAAGGCAGTTGCCGTATCTCTCTTCTCTAACCCTTGTAAGATTTATTGGGTTTGGTCAGAGTGTTCTTGGAAGTGGGACTCATCTATTGTGGAAATGAAGAGACTAGTTAATCATCTTAACCTAGTTACCTGAAGCAGTAATAGAGAGCGAGAAGATCAATTCTGCTTTTCAAATGCAGAGTCACTGCGCTCCTCTTACATATTCTGCACTAAGGATACAAATGACCACAAGGCACATGTGGAGCATTGTCCTCCTTTCTCACATACACACATATATGTCATATTTAGCTTTCACAATAAGCCCAGCACATACTCTTGCTCATTTTACCCAGAACTGTTAACTGGGGTAATATTTCCCCACATACATCAGCTTATTTCAAAATAGGTCATATGAGTTTTACCTTAAGTTAAAAAAATGTGTGTTGTGGATAGCATTTTTAGTCATTTTCTTAAATCAATATTTCATCCAAATATAAAAAAAAAATCTATTAGTATTTACTCACAGTTATGTCATTCAAAACCCCAAATGTGCTATTTTGTCTGTGCGTACAAAAAGCATTGAAGATTTCTTTTGGAGCTCATGCTATATAACCACAGACTTTGCTGACCATTACTGTCAAACTCCAAAAAGGACAACAACATTGTGTAAGACCATATGATAGGTTTGTATGTGTAACAGACTCAAAAAGGCAGGTTGTGTTCACTACCTACACATCCTGGAACCAGTGCCATTTTGCTATCAATGATACAAAAACATCCCTGGTCACTGTAGATGTACAGTATGGCAGGGACCAGGTAACAGTACTTCAGAAATGTCTACTTTTGTTTTTAGTAAAAAAAGAAAGATGAAACCTTTCTTTTAATAGCATTTTATTGATAGGATAAAGTTACCAAGTACTGACAACAATTTGATTGCATTGGATATTTGGAAGCTTATTTAGCGAACATCACATAGAGAGTTGTCACATGTTAATGCTTTTTATTATACAGTACTGCTTGTTTTGCTCAGTTCAAAAGCAGATGTGATAAGTCTATCACTGTCATCCTTGGAGCTGTCAAATGTCCCAGGACACTTAGATAAACAACGGGGATGAAGAGAACCGGCAATTGCTCTACTGAAAGTGTGGCCTGGCAAAACTAGCCCTTGTCATTTCCTTGACATTTGTTGACATTTCTGAATGTTGACAGAGGAAAAGAGAAATTCATCAATAATTAGGAAAGAATATTGATGCGGAACTGTCAACAGACAGTGCCATCTGTACCCACATGGTCACAGATGTTACCCACATGAAGTACAGATGTTCTGTTTTCAGTGATGGGTGACAACACATTTAAAGGAATATTCTGGGGTCAATACAAGTTAAGTTCAGTCAACAGCATTTATGGCATAATGTTGATTAATTGAAAATGTAATTAAACTTGTCCCTCCTTTGTTTAAAAAAAAAGAACAATTCTGGAATACAGTTACTCAAGGCACTTACAATGATAGTCAATGGGGCCAATCAGTAAACTTTAAAATACCCACTGTTTCAAAAGTTTAGCCACAAGATGTAAATAATGTTGTGGCAGGGTGGAGGGCGGGGCCGGGTCGTGATTCTACACACCCGGTCAATTATCAGGCTAATCAAGCCTCCGAGAGGGATAAAGGCTGACTGCGGAGGATTGTGCTGGAGAGAGAGATTGTTTACGGACATGTCCGTCATGTGTGTGTTTGTTTGTGTCTCATTAAAATGTATCATTAAAACTATTATTTATATTGTCAAGCCGGTTCTCGCCTCCTCCTTTCCATTGAACAACGTTAATGGAAAGGAGTTTGAACAATTTTAATATGATAACATACAAATCACATTTCTGCTTTTAAACCCTCTGAAAATTGGCCCATTTACTTCCATTGTAAGTGTCTCACTGTAACCTTGATTAAGTCTAAAGTATTTTTTATTTTTTGATGTGGTAATGACCATTATAAAACAAATGTGGTCGATTGAGCTAAACTAATATTAAGCCCGGAATATTCCATTAAGAAAAATCAATAGTTAAAGGTAAAGAGTGCAATTTCTGTGCCACTAGCATCATCAAACAGAAATGCAAAATACAGTGATTGTATTCATAAAGATTTTCCAAACACACTTCTCATATTCCATTGGTTGGGCAAACAGATAACTCCGCCCCAAAGCCATCCCACTGATTGAGTCAGTGGTTGACATGTTCAGCTGGGCACTCAAACAAACTTAAGCAATCCTTTTCATTTGTGGTCAGGTGAGACACATGGCTGTTTACACCCGGTCACTTAAATGTGTCACCTGTGAACACTTGTGTTCAGATTTGTAGGGGATGGTCTCTGTTTCATGACAACATACATCAATCACTTTGCCAGTGTTTTACTGCATGGAGCAGTAAACACTGCATGAATGTGTATTCATTTTCCGACCGGACAGTTATTTTCTTCTAAAGCCACTCGTAACGGTCAAAATTGTATCTCTTGTTTTAGTGCAGCGGTTGATTGACAGGTGAGGGGTGGGGCTTCACCACTGCCGGGACGCATACAGGATAGATTACTTTTTACATCTCAAATGCGATGTATTGACATGCGTTTTTGACCACATTCGTATGTCATAATTTTATCTGCATATTAACCTGGGATTGGAGGAAGTATTTTAACATCAATTCCATCTTTAAGGCCAAAAGTAAATGTTTAGCCCTGTTTGTTCTGTGCATTGCAACATCTACATCTGTTTTAAAGAAAAATACGGACCACTCTTCTTTGGAAATATATTCATGATCTCATATTAGCTCAAGAAATGACTGCAAAAGTGGCCAGCATTCTTTCCTGATGTGCTTGCTTGGATGTTATATCACAGCAATTAAAACCAACCAATGCTCTTTGTACAAGTATGGAGGAAATTATTTTTAAGAAATTATCAAGGCTTTCTTATCGTCGTTGGCAAATATTATGACTCACTCAAGCTCATTCGGTGTGTAGCAGAATTCATGCACATTTTCTGCTCCCCAGAGTGCTTGCTTGTCCTTGAGAGAAGATCTGAAGATATGGTTGAAATAACTTGGCTAATCGAATGCAGGAATCTCCTGGAGAAAATCACTACTGATGGCAACACTTCCTCTCTCCATATCTCCTCTGTCCGAATGACTGCCGCCCTGCCTTCACAACTACTTGTATGTAGTGAGAGAGTATACATTCAGTGATAAGGCGCGGAATAGAGTCATAGATCAAGTGGGTGCCATAATACCTTCTCATACTCATTTATAATCTTTCACTTGCATTTACCAGGGCTCGAAAGCAGGGTAGTGAGATTTTTTCATTTTTCTGTGTAGATATGGAACATGTTTAAGTCAGCCATGTGTACAATGAGAGGAAACATATAGGACATCTTACTGTCTGTCTGTTTGCAAACCTCTTGTTCTGAAGAAATAACCTCTCCTTCATCTACAGAGATCCCCATGAACGCACCAGCTGGGAAGACTTTTCTCTGTCATGTAACGTGTTACCGGTTCATTCAAAAGCTACACATTAAAAATGTTATGCCACTATTTTATGCTCTGACTTTTCCAATACATTCCCACACATTCCAAAGACACATTCAGTGATGCCATCTTAAAGCAATAGTCTGAAGTGTGCAATAACACCAAATCATATATATCTAAGAGTTAAGCTGAGGAGTGTGAGTGATGTATATTATATTGTACCTATAACATCTGCTCAGTCTGCCCTGACTCTCTGATCTGCTTCCAATTTACATTCCTGTCTGGTGATTTCTATCGCACCACTTTGATAAATCATAGAGCGATTTACATAAAGGCAGCCCCATACTTAAGCACAAGGAGTCACGCGATCCTGATGACTGAGGTTAAGCTTTAAACAGCAAGATATAGTGACATAGTGTATATTGTGTACATTCAATATCTAATATTAAAGTTTGTGTAAACTCAGTATATTTTCAGTTTCATATGTAGATACTAGTCATGGCAAAAATATTCAGGGATTTTTTAGAAATGGGATGGAATATAGACATGTCATAGCTACAATACTGTACATGAAAAAAATTATGTTGGAAAGTGGTTATGCTCAGAGAGATGCACAAGGGCCCTCCAGACTCATTTAAAAAAAGTCAGATAGAGCACACATGTGAGCCAGTGCTCTCTCTGCCCTTGATGTTCACATGCTAGAACTTCCAGCACATGCACATTTATTACTGAAATATATTGATTCCATTCTGTGCACTAGCATAATTCTTTATTAAATCTTTATTGAAAATACATGCGTTCAAATGAATTAGATTTTTGTCCATTACATAAATGAAAGACATTTTTGCTTGGTTTAATAAGATCGGAATGTAGATGGCATACAGCTAGTGAAATGACTGTTTTTATGATAAATGTGCATCTGATAGATTTAAGTTACTTCACAACAGCAACATCAATGAAATTAGACAATTTGCTAGATTCTTTTTCAGAGGCAAGTTGTGGTTATACAACCATCCACTGATAATGTGCAATATGTTGAGAACCAGCATATTTTATGCAACAAATGTGACAAATAAAAAAGCAGAATAGAACTTACAGATCTGTGGCTGGGATTCATTGTATTTTTTTGGACATTAAAGGGATAGTTCACCCAAATATGAAAATTATGTCATCGTTTACTTTCCTAACCCATATGACTTTCTTTCTTCTGTGGAACATAAAAGGAGAAGTTAGGCAGTAAGTAACTGTTTACTTTCTTTGTAAGGGAAAAAAGGGCAGCATGAACATTCTTCAAAATTTCTAATTTTGTATTCCATGGAATAAATAAAATAATACAGGTTTGGAGCATAAGTGTGAGTAAATGTTTGTGAGCTCTGCTTCAACAAATGGATGACCTCCTTCTCCTCGATGAAAGCCACAGCAGACCAGCACTATTTTACCTTGTTTTTGAAGCCCAGCTGAGGCCCATATAGAGAGAAGCTCTGTTTTCATCAAAACAGCAGGGATAGAGGAAGGACAGCGGTCAAAGGTTAGGATAACCCAGCAATACTACACTTTCCCATTTACAGCATGCCTCGTTAGGTTTATCAGAATCCCCATCTAAATCTCCAATTGGATGCTGAGTCTGCTGTGGGAAAAACTGATGAGACAGATATGACAGTTTGACAAGGAGTACAAAATGAATTGACAATCTAGGCCTACATATTGTCAAAATTGCAATGTGTGTTTGATATTCTTCATACCACAGGAACATACTGTGCAAAACTCACTGTAAAAAATCAAAAAGTTGAGTAAACTTAAAGTAAATCTACCAACTGCAAGGGATTTTTGAGGCACATTATTTGTACCAACTTAACAATTCATGTTGGATTGTAAGTTTCATGAACTCAATACAAGTTCCGCAAAACTAAAAAATATAAATGATTATTAAGTTAAAAAAACATACATTTTTAAGTAATGCCATACAAAAAATTTTATATTCTTGAAAATATATTAAAATATATTCTTTATTGAGCAGAACTTCATTTCTACATATGATCATGGTTCAGCCCCACCAAGACACAAAATAGTTGGTCCAACTTCAAATGATGTGTACATAGCAAGTACGTCAAACATTCAGAAGGTAAGTCAGCTAAATAACTGAAGAAACTTTATCAAAGCAAACACTAATCACCCTGATGATGACTTTAAGCAATAGCTTTTAACAGCAAAACATCATTAAAAACACACATAGAGCTAAACCACATATTAATTCAAAACAGATTTTTTAACAAAGGATTTACATGTTCTCATAAGTCAGCAAGCTTTGACCAAATACACTTAAATAAATTCTAGCGCATAATAAATTGAAATTGTATAAATAAATTGTGGGTATTTCTTAATACTCAGTAACTAATGTTCAATAGCAGATGCAACAATTTGAAGTTCATTGTGCTTAGATTACAAGTTTCTCACAGCTGTCAATAGGTGCCTTGCACAGACCCAACACTTCCAGTGCAGTATTAATATATTACAGTATATATATATTAAAAGGGTTGGGAGGGTTACTTTTAATCAATTACAGTAATGACATTTGAGCAAGTGCACAACTACATTTTTTAATCTGTGTTTGTGCATTGTGGTATTTAAATGTATCCAAGTGAATAGAAAATGTATCCAAATCAAAAGAAAATGTTAATGCTTTAACATTTGTATGACTACAGACATAAAAAGGGACTTTAGTTGAGATTTAAAGCATTATAAGAACAAAGCAAATCTATAATTTCCCTACAGTTTGTGAGCTGCTGAGCATGACATTTATCAAAAGACAACACCAATAGAGTTTCATTAGCATCTGTATGTTTTCATGTATAAAAGAATGTGTTTACATATCTATTCACTTCAGTAAAATGGTGAAGAACTTCTAAGAACACAGCAGATATGTCTTTATTCCTACAGTTTATTGACTGCACACCGACATAGAGGTAAAAACCCAAAGCTCATATTAAAAAAGCGCTTTATATATTTAACATAGATCTAGTAATCTGCTTAAATTGGCAAAATCAACTGATCAAACTATTACCTCACAAACTTTATGTAAAAAGCATAACTTATTGAAGACTCAGGTGCTGATATAAACTCCACTTACAATGTGTGCTTAAAAGAAGGATTGTCCTTTGTTTTTGTTTTCTGCAGTGCATGCAATGCTGACAATCAAGAATGATATGCCGATAAATAACCCTCATTTGTCTGTTCCTCATCTATAGATTATTCATTTAGATCAGCATCAATGCCGGATAAATACATTTTTGAAAGCAACTTTGTTGAAGCAAGCCACGTTGATTAGACTGTCTGACTGATGGCCTATTAGGTAAGGGTTGTTTCGGCTCATGAAACTCAACTGTGATTGGCTGGATGGTCGCTCAATACGCCCAAAGTAACAAAACACAAAGAATACTATAAACAAATCCACCATTTGTACTCGGTGTGGGTTTAGCTTGGAAAAGTGCGGGGGACAAATATCACCTTTTTAAAAACTGACTTCATAAGGTTACACTAGAGAAAGTAAATTTTAAGTGTTAGATCAAGTAGAAATAACTAAGGTAACAACTGCACATAGGTAATCATGCACAGAGATATGGCAAACTAAAACTTAAATGAATAATGAAAGCTTACATAAACCTGTCAGTGACTATTTTAATAATGGATTTGATTCACCTTTGAATTAGAGTCAAAACTTTTCGAAATAGCATGCAAACATTTACGGTTCTAGGGCCTGTGAGAGTTCATTATGGGAATGATATCAAATTTGTAACCCGCCAAGAATGAGAGGATTACAGATGTGGCCAATGCAACAAACGCTTTTACCTACCCTCATTCAGAACAAAAACAAAAACTGCAAGTGTAAAAGATCTTAATGATGGAAGATCAGTAAGAGCTTTTTGATCCATATGGCCTGATGAATTCCCACTTTTTCAAAAATCTTCACCAGAGCACATTTATATCAAATGCTCTATTATAATGATATTTTAGCCTTGTTAGTTTTCGCTGACGAATATATTGAAATGTTAAGTATATTTTAAAACTGTATGTTTACTGAAAGTATCTTTTAATCATGCATTCATTTATTGTGACCTACAATGTCAATCAAGACTCACTGAATAGATGGAGGTGATTTCCATTTTATATTTTTAATCTGCCATAAACAGTTTGAATTCATATTTTTGATTAAATGTAGTGAAAAATTAATTGAAACCAAGTTGCATTCAGTTTTCAAACCTCTAATCTAACTCTCTAATCACTGATCTCTCTCATCACCACCATAGGATCAGAGCCAATTTATAGCAAAGTTTCTGAAGTAATAGAAAGTCTGGAAAACTCTCAAAGCAAAAGATGATAAAAGGGCTCTACCTTTTTTTATTATTATTTTTTTTCACAGTCTGTTTCTGTGCCACAAACAACTACACAAATATGCCTTTTTTTCTCCAGCACATTTTAATTAACATTGAAAAAAAATTAATACAAGGAAAATCCTGTCTCCAAGGTAATGCATTAGCAATAACATATTGCATCAAGTCCTACTATTGCTGTAACTTCTCAAATCATTTTATTCTCTTATTGTTTTATATTTATGTTTTATATATTATAGTGAATCGAGTCTTCTGAATTTGTTCAATAAAAATATTTGCTCTATAATAATTTCTGCCGATAACATTTTTACACCAGAAGTCAACAAATAGCCATCTCTTAGTGTTTTGCGAGTCACTGAATCATTGATTCAACTGATCACAGTGTCATTCAAAATTAAAACAATGAAGTGTTTTATTAAAGATTAATTGATTTAAAAAACAGATTCAACACTCATATTAGACAAACAGATGAGGGAAACATGTCCACATAAGGCTTAGATTTAGCCAGGTGATGCAGGCTCTGGGATAAAGTATGGTAAAAAAAAGTTAACTACATTTAATGGAATTCTCCAGAATCCATCAGCTATAAGTCTAAAGCATGAACATTATATCTTCTTAACTGCATATTCTATTACAGACATGTAAGGCAGATTTCACCACTGAATGCTGAAATTCAATAAAATAGTGCAATTTATTGGAGAATGCAATAAATTAGCTATAATACAATCTTGTGACTGGTCTTTATAGTGACATCAAAGAAAAAAAATAAATAAATTAATTTAATTAAAAACTCAACAGGGATAGCAGATTCTGAAGAAACAGACACAAGTATGCAGGTTCAGCACTGGCTGACAATGTAAATGTTCTAATGCTCAGTCATTTATATTAGTTTAATTGTTATGTCCAACATTACAAACATCATAGTTCCAGTTTCAGATGAGATTTTGTATATTTAAGATATATTATTGTATTATTTGTTTTTCTTTATATTTAATATGCTCAATGATTATGTTAGGATAAAATATACAATCTGAAATACACTACTCGGAAAAAAGAAAAACAAGAGTGAGTACACTCTTCCCATTAGATCGAACTTTAGCAAACAATAAAAGCTGCTTTTTTAAATACCAACCAAAACAAGGGTTGTGCATACATTCACCAGAGACATAAAAAGCCATGCAAAGAGTACAATTACAGTTCAATCACATGACAAGATGTGTATATCTCTGATGTGCAGATTATTGCATCATCATCAGATGGGCTGTTTGATGAATCCAGTTATTAATGTACATACGAAATAGTAACACCCCAGATGTTAGACTTGTGAAATACATCAAAGTATTCCTAACAGAATTTGCAACAGTGAAGTCTGAACATTAAAGCGTTGTGTACATTTGACAGTAAAGAATTATATATATTTAACCAGACATTTGTACTTACATTATCTTTAATAAAAGCAGAGATAACAAAGGAGTCTCAAGGGCATCAGAGAGACTAGTCAAGCTGCTCACACAATTCTTTTAAAGTTTCTATGTCATCAGCATATTATTATCATATTAACTCGTTCACTCACCCTGAAGTTAATTCTTAGTGGATTAAACACTGAGCTGTTCCACCATGCCTGAAATATCTAGCATGATCAAAATTTAATTCAGAGCATAATCTGTTAAACGTCACATCTAACAGACACAAAAAAGACAACGCTGGACAATTTGAAGTTTCTTTCCAACACTGCTTAACAAGTGCTGAGATTTTTGGCCTTGTTATGTACTACTGACCATAAAAAGTTACATAGAATGAACAGTGTGTTATTGTCAAGTGTATGTGATTTTAATGCCTCAAACCATATTGTTCCAATTTTACATCACATTTTGACGACAACCTTGAGGTTGGTTATACATTTCAGGGGGGTCTCTGTGGTGAAAAAACATTTTCATGTAATTTAATTATTGTGTGTATGTGCTGTTGCCACATTTCTTAGTTTAAAAATGATTCAAAGTTTAGAATGCAATTAGCAACAAAAATAATTTTCTGAGAACACAATGTTATGATATGTTTTCTTTTCTATTCAAATCATGTTTCACATCCTATCACTTATTTCTATTGCATGTGGAAAAGTTGTATTCTATTGCATCACTATTTAAAGTATTTGATATATAATTTTTTTTACCCTGTCTGGGCTCCATGATGTATTTAAATTGTTTTACCATAGGTGGCAGTGAAGTGAAACTTGAGGTCTACACTCCTTATTGTTTGCTAGTGTACATTAGAGAAGAGCTGTGCAATAATTGTGTCTTTTCCAAATGCTAATATATTATAGAAATATTTTATAGAATTATTATTTACATTCTTCCTTATGTTTCGAGGTGTTGCATAATGAGTAGCCATGTTTTCTGAAATACTAACAGGGTTTATACAATAATGTACAGACTATCTCCAAACATACAGCTATCTTTGTATTTTGTTGAGTTTATCGATTATATTGATTTGTACTAATCTGTTAGCTCAAATTAATTAAATAATGACTTAAAACTAGATAATTGGTTTTAATATAGATTTTTAAATATCTTGTATTTTCCTTTATTCAAAGCACTTTTTCAATTGTGTATGAAATGTGCAATACAAATAAACTTGCCTTGCCAAGATATTTGGTCGCATTGTGAAAAAAGGAACACATTTTATTTATTTATTTTTTGGAAGACATGTTTTTGCATCTTGTGTTTCTGTTAAGAATATGCAGGAAGAATACACAACATGAAGACATTTTAAATATATTCCAATGTTCCCATATTCTAGCTTTCCATAAATGTCATAATTTTAAGTACTTGGTCCTCTGAGAGGATATTTGAAAACTACAATAATGCTTAATTAAGTGATTTTAATTTTGAGGTATGCTGTTAAGTCATCTTCTCAAGCCTGAGCTCTAATTGTCTCAGAAAGCTCCGGCATGCTATTCATGTTGGTGCTGGCCTGCTGCTATCGACAGAAAAGCTACATATTTTACCAGGTTAGCAAAGTGTAGAGTAACTTTAGAAAATAACTTACAAAAATGTTCAGTTTTACTAAACAAAATTGTGTTTTAAAGGGATAATCCGGGTTAAATAAAAGTTAAGCTCAATCGACAGCCTTTTTGGCATAATATCGATTACTACAAAAATTTATTTTGACTTTCCCCTCATTTTCTTTAAAAAAAAAGCACAAATCTGGAATACAGTGAGGCACTTAGGCCTACTGAAGTGAATGCGGGAAAATTTTTCAAGTGAATACTGCCACAAGATATAAACAATAAGTGTGTTAACGTGATTTTGTGTGATAAAACCACTTACAAACCTTTTCTGTGTAAAGTTATTTTACAGCTTCATTGCCATGCCGATGTGATGTCAACAAACACTAAAATGACTGTAAAAATGACAATTTAAACAACTTTACAGCTCAAATAATACATGAGTCTCAACAGCATCAAGTAAGTGGTTTTATAACTCAACTTATCTCAATTTTATTTATATAGCACTTTCAAAAACCGCACTGGGTACCAAAGTGCAGTACATGGAGTTACAAAAAATAAAATCACATACATACAGCTTAAGAATGCAACAAGCATTTAAAACCAACAAAGACAGTATAAGATAAATTGACATAGTACAATTTATAATGCAATTATTTAAAAGAAAATAAACACATTTTTAAAGCATCAGAGATTATTTCATAAACAACGGAAGCTCGTTCCAAAGCCTAGGGGCTGCCACAGCAAAAACTCTATCACCTTGAGTTTTAAGGCGAGATCAAGGGAACGACAGACACAGAGCTCTGATCACCAGAGAAGAGAGACCTTGAAGGTTGATTCAAACTTATTAAATCAGAGTTGTACTCTGGTGCTAGACCACAGAGAGCCTTAAATACATACAGCAACAATTTGTACTAGATTATTTATTGGATCGGTAACCAATGTAGGGAAATCAATACTGGGGTAATATGGTCTCTTTTCCTTGTTCCATTTAAAAGCCTAGTAGCTGAATTCTGGACCAGCTGCAGGCAATAGAGAGAGGCCTGACTAATACCCAGATACAAAGCATTACAATAGTCCAAACGAGAAGACACAAAGGCATGCACAACCTTCTCCAAATCATCAAAAGAGAGGATAGACTTCAACTTTGCTATAGATCTAAGATGGAAATAGCTATTTTTAACAACAGCATATATTTGCCAATCAAACTTGAGTTCAGAGTCAAAAATAACACTCAGGTTTTTCATATAGGAAAGTTTTTTTCCCTGGAAGCAATGATAAGTTGCCATCTAAATTTACCCCACATCCCCTTTGACCAAAAAGAATAAACTCTGACTTATCCTCATTTAATTGGCAAAAGTTGTTTGGCAACCAACACTTCACATTGGCCATGCATTTATACAGAGACTCAAAAGAGGGTTGCTTTCCATGTCTAATAGGAAAGTAAATTTGAGAGTCATCAGCATACAGATGGTAGTATATGCCATGCTTATCAAAGATCTTTCCTAATGGAAGCATGTAGAGGGAGAATAAAATAGGTCCCAAGATGGAGCCCTGAGGAACCCCACACATTAAAAGAACAACTGATGAAGAACAGTTCTCTAAACAGACTGAAATTGTTCTACCCTTGAGATATGAAGAGACCTAATCCAAGGCTAACCCCTGAAGACGAACCTGGTCTGTTAGGCATGCGCTGATTAATGCACAGGCTTGCATAAGATGCAGCCTAGGGACCCCACATGTGCAGGGGCCCCAGATTGGCCAGCCAATTGTTTTTTATTTTAAATTTACTTCAGCACAAACAAAAAAAGACCCTCATTGGCCCATAAGAAATATTTAAAAAAAATAAGCAGGTGATTGGATAGATGTGACTTGGATCACATCTGTCCAATCAGCTGCTGGTCAAATCATGTCAATAATTTTCATTTACGTCACTGTTATTGCTAGACGGCATAGCAGAAAAATGTCTGAAAGAAAGTACGCTAGTGGAGCACAAAAACAGAAAATACAAAGGTTTAAGGAATAACGTGACCAAGATATACTGAAAAAAAAATCCCTAAATTTACTGGATGCTTCAAGATCTTTGCACAGGAGCAGCTAACCTCAGAAGAAATATAGGAAAGTGGGTGTTCTAGAGGTGGATTTTGTGGATGAACTTGGACAATTCAGACAATTTATCAAAGAAAATGAGGACACCTCAGCAAGATCAGTGCTGCAACTGATAAAAGCAAGGAAACTACAATCAGTGTTTCCAAATGTTGATATAGCACTCCGGCTATTTATGACTTTGCCTGTAACCAACGCCAGCAGGGAGCACTCTTTTTCAAAACTGGGACAAATTAAGAATAGACTGAGATCCACGATGGGCAGGGCTGGACTGCTAATCTGGCATACAGGGCATTTTTCCCGGTGGGCCGACACACTTTGGGGCCGATCAGGGGCGGACTGGCCATCGTAAGAACCGATGAACAAAATGTGTTGAATGGGCCGTGATGCGCAAAAATTAGTCGCCGCGTTATGCATAACGAAAAAATTTTAAATAAAAACGCAGCTGCGATGGTTCTTCACCACTTTAAGGAATGTAGAGGAAACACTGTAGTATTGGCTGTCTCAATGTGTGTGTGTTCACCAGTTCACCTTACTATTTGCGTGTGGACCATGTATGGCACTAAATTAATTTTTCCAGTAAAGCATAATGATTAAGGGGGGACTCACACAAAGAGCAGCCTAGGGGCCCCTGACCTCCTTAAACCGTATCTGCTCTTAGGCGATTTTGGCACTCAAAATATTGGCCCCTTTCATTTCCATTGTAAGTACCTCACTGTAACTTCAAAAAAGGGGGACAAATCTAAATAATTTTTTTGCCATTCAACATTATACCACAAATGCTGTCGAACGAGCTTAACTTGTGTTGAACCCAGAATATTCCTTTAAATGTGTTTTGCGAAATTACTGTGAATTCTGTTTCTATCAAATCACTATACTTGATGAAAAGTCTTGATTTTCAAGTTTCGATCTAGGAGAACACTATTAAAATACAAATTCCTCTTGAAGGACAGCTAGACATAATACAAGCCTTAGCAATGATTCATTGCCAATGAAGTCTTTCTCCCTTTCTGTTCCTTGCATAATAGCTAAACATGGTCCAATCATATCGTGAATTTAGTCCATTCTCAAACTCTTCCTTGTTTTATTGGCACAGAGTACAAAAAAAATAAAAAATACGGTTCCAGCTGTTTCACCAGACACGTTAGAGTAGTATTGATTGACATTTGCTTAATCCAATCAAAAGGCAGTGTGAGCTTTCTTTGCCTCTGATTGACGGAGGCGCCTTTAAGAGGCGGGGTTTTGGAAGTTGAATCCAAATCCAGCTGTGAATTGGTTCGCATGAGCGGATTCGTGCTATAGACCGTTTTTTCAACTGGGAGTCTTACTGGAGAGTTCTGTATTTTCGCATTATTAATGGACAAGACTTCACTATAGAGACCTCTCGTGCGCATCTTTTCATTTAGGTCGGAGCACAAGCTTAATGGTTTGCTTTTAATACGCAGAGAGAGCATAATTGCTTGCACCTTTAGAACAAAATCTTAAGGATTGTACTTACGGTCTAAGGATCTATTTGACACTGTTGTGATTACTTCTGCTGTGGTCTAACAGAAAAAGAAAAACTTGTTATATTTTAACCTTTGTTGCATTACTTTTAAGTGCGCGCAAGAGGGAATAAACGAGCGGAGCGCACAGATTGGGAAGCAGTTTTTGCAGGACTTTGTCTTGTTTTTATCTGGTTGTTGGTCATCGAAATAAATTATCACCATAAGACATCTTAAGACAAGCTTCTGTACCAGCGTCCCTGAGATGCCCATAAACCTGCATGTGCTGTAACTGTCACCTGGAAACTCAGTCAGCGAGCTCCCCTAGGTCCTATTCACTACCATCATTTAGACTGATTTTTGCCAACAGAAATGATCATGCGATGAGTAAGCTCGATTTGGGCATATTGTCAGAAGCAACTACAGGTAAGAAATCAACATTTAAATTATCTGACTGAATTATTAGGAAAGCAGAATATGTTCCTATTGTAGGTACTTTCCTATTAAAATGTGCCGCTAAGTTTTGAAGTAAGACATAATGTAATAATCATTTAACTGTTTAAAATGTAAAATTAGCGTAGCCTACTTTTTTATCGTTTTTTTTTTTTTTTTTTTTTTTTTAGATGAATGGACACCGAAGTAGCCTGCCATATCTTATTGTTATGGAGGTTTAATTGTTTAACTCCATCACTGAATACCAGGCACCCAGTATAATTATAATAACCATTCAGTATTAAATGCATTACCTATACTTTTCAATTGTTCAAATACTCCGACCACAACGTTGCTCTTAATGTGTTATAAAATGGACATGCTGCTAATTATATTTAAACAAACGTGTAACAATAGACATCTGATGATATATGTCCATATACAGTATATTCAACTATTATTCATTCATTTAGCCAAACATATTTAAATTCCACTATGATTTGGGTAAATATATACATATCATGTAACATAAGCCTACATTTACACGTGTAGACGTTATATGAAAACGGCCATTTTTGTAGTATTTTGAAACATATATTTCATATATGACTTTTTTTTTTTTTTATATAGGATTGGTGAAACAATACACGAACATACATATTGGCTTAAATATGAGTTTTACATATTGCCAGATTTCTGGCTCGTTCACCCATTTCTTAATTGCATAAAACCACATTCTCCAGTCAAACAATGCTGCGTTATTCTCTTCGCTAATGTTCAGCTTTTTTTTACTTCACATTTCCTCTAATCAAGGGGGAGAATGATGGCTGAAGATGGAGGAAATATCTCAGAGGACCATCAATTGAGGGAAGCAGAGGGCAGCTCCTCTCTTCCAAGCACCTTTATACGACTTAACGACCTGTCCGGTAGAGGGGAGCGCAGCGTGTTGGAGTCTGATGGAGGCGAGAGGCGGGAAAGCGCAGCCGGAGCAGCAGCGGCGGAGGAGGCGTCAGCTAGCGGCGGTGAAGCTTTGCCCCATCCGTCTTTGGCACCGGTTGTGTTTTTCTATCTGAAACAAACTACGCGTCCGAGGAGTTGGTGTCTGAAAATGGTTTGCAATCCATATCCTTTCAAACTCAAATGCAAGTCCTTTGCCTCACCTGGATGGCGAGGACGCGCTTCCATGTGCGCGCACATGTACAGGTAGGACGTGCTGCGGTCCATGACAGCGCTGTCGAATGTTGAAAAACAACATATTCGATACAGTAGTATTAAATGCTTCTGTCTTTATTTTATGGTCCTTTCTGATAAAGAATAATTTAAGCAGACAACCACTCCCAAACATATTTTCTTAGATACCTTCTGCTGATAATTTCTTAATGAAATTAAATGATAAAAGTGCTGTCAATGAAATTGTAATCTGTTTCTGCGGGACCAAGGTTTTTACGCTCTCTGGAACCACAGTACATCCTGAAGAATATCAAAATGATTCTTTGGCAAGAATTAATGTTACCCCAGCAGTCTCAACTGCCTTAATGCAATTGTCTGCATTTCTATGACAAACAAGATGAGGAAGGTCATTATATTCCATTAACTGGCCAACAAGGCATTTCTCTGTGGCAATTTATGACATTACCACTCTTATTAGCGTTGATGAGTTAAGTTATTTGCTTGGTGTCTTGGATTTCTAGATCAAAGATTTATGCAAGTGTATCATCAGAATTTGTCATCAGTTGGAGCTATGCTCTCTATGAATCTTTAACATTTTATCAGGTGTAATTGCATCAATTGCAGCCCCAAAGTTCAACTTATCAATTGCCTCAACTTAGTCTGTAAACCACAAGTGACTTCAAGATAATAAGGACATTGGTTATTGCTAAGATCAGATGGAAATGTAAAATCTAATGAGATTCACTTGTAAAAAAAAAACAAAAACAAAAAAAAAACAACATACTGTATTTCTGAATCCCTGACTTTTTGATTGATTAGTTCAGCCATAGTTTGAATGAAATCCAGTAAATTCTCAGTGGCCTTTCAGTAAGAGTGCCTAACAAGTGGTTTAGATTAGTCACATCTTACTATAAATGACTGTAATTGTTAGGGTGTTGTTTAAAGCTCCCATCCCTGCAGCAGTGAGATGATTTCATTTGGTTTCTTAAGAGGCTTCCTTGTTTTGCTGCCAGTCGTTGCACAGAACGAGGAGAAACGGACCTGATTGCATCGTTTGAAGATGGGCTGTGGTTTGCATGTGTGAGTCAGAGGTGTGCACTTCCAGTATATTTGATTCTGGGTGTAGGTGATTTGTTTAGTTTTAGATGGACCTGCAGCTGCCCTGCTGAAGGAAAGAATGCTCTTTTGGATTGGGCAAACTGGCTGGACTTGATTGTGATGTCTGGGTTCACATGCTTTGTTTTTCTTCAGTAGGAAATATGATGAGCCCTTGTGGGCTCTGAAAAGCTGCCCAATCAAACACACTCATCTTTCCCCTATTCTTGTTTCTCAACCTCCACACACTCTTAAAAGCCCATATCCCTAATAAATAAGCCAAACTTATAAAGCACAGTGCCACTGAGTGTGAGCAAAGTCTTTTTTATAGGAATAGTGCACTCAAAAATGTCTCACCCCTTTTCAATATAATGGCAGTTGATGAGCTTAATGTAAGACTCTTGTTTACAGTGGCACGCTTGTTCATACAAGAACTTGCATTGTTTTGTGAACAAACTTCTCTAGTGCTCATAAAAGCAAACGGACAGCAACAATTTCATATGAATTTCACCTTGTTTCTCACTAAAACCTATTGGATGTCTTCAGAAGACTTGGAATATGATGCAAGTCTTCTGTGCACTAACTGAATGATCATTTATAAGACTTTAAGGGTGCTGTGAGCCATTTTATTTGTTCTAACTTCCACGAGATTGAGCTCTTGAATTAGCCACGCCCCCTCTTTCCAAAACCTTGCATATCAAAGAAAGCGATGAGACTGACAAAGAATGAAAGAGCAGCATTTGTTCCCAGAGTTGATAAACACAACAGTAGCAAAATAGCACACTCAACTGACAACTATTATGAATCTCAATATGACATTAAAAGGATAGTTCACCCAAAAAGGAAAATTCTCTCATTATTTATTCACCCACATGCCATCCCAGATGTCTATGACTTCCTTTCTTTAGCAGAACACAAACAAATGTTTTTAAATGAATATCTTAGCTCTGCAGGTCCTGACAATGTAAGTGAATGGTGATCAGACATTTGTAGCTCCAAAAAAAAACACATAAAGGCCACATAAAAGTAATCCATATAACTCCAGTATTTAAAATTCATATCTTCAGAAGCGATGTGATAGATGTGGGTGAGAAATAGTTTAAAATATAACTCCTTTTTTTACTCTAAATCTCCACTTTCACTTTCAGATGTGAAAGTGAAACTTAACAGGCACCACGTGGCTTTCAGATGTAAAAGTGAAAGTGGAGATTTAGAGTAAAAAAAGGATTTACATTTTGACCTGTTTCTCTATCAAAAAGGTTAGTGCCACTTTTAATTATAAGGTGGGATTGGGCCTTGCAGTTCTCCGGGCCTGGCCTATTACAGTGGCTGATGGTCTGGGATCCCTCAGAGATAATAGAGTCCACTCTTGCCATCACATTTCCATATTTTAAATGCCACTGTTTCTACCATGTTCCCATTGCTACAGAGGCCCAAAGCACTCATGCACTTTAGAGTGGACTGTGACAAAAGTGATCCTATTAACTCTGGTCAAAATTAGAGATATGTAATTCCCTCTTCTTGAATCGCCCTACTGTACAGCTGCACATACAACCTGTGCACCATGTAGCAGAGACAAATGAACAGGCTGGCTGTTTATTTTGATTTTAAAATAACTGAAAAGGTGGTGAAAGGAATGAACAGTATAAAGACAAATTAATTTTTAGGCTAATACAGTCAAATCCTATACTGTGGCTACTGTAAAGGAACAAATCAGATCGTATAGTTGCATTTGCATAAACTGGAGTGTCCTCTGTTCAACCTGCCATAGATTTATGTGCTAAGACATTTCATTTCTCAATGTGTTGCCATCTCATGTAATGATAACTCGCAAAGCAATTTCTGTTCTTAGATCATTGTTGTGGCACTCTGAATATCTGGATCTCATTATAGCGGGAAGCTTTTATTTATATAGTAGAGTCTTCATAGATGACCTTTAATACATCTCCGTAACCATTAGATAAAGGTCACTGTTTTTTAATAGTTTGTAATGTATCTCAGAATCAATCCTCTGTTCTCACTATTGAAAGCATGTAAAAGTGTTTGTCCTAGTTGAGATCCTTTGGAGAAGCTCATTTTCATACTTTTTCCACTCTTGGTATGTAAAACTGATTTCGAATTTCCCAAATGCATGTCACCGTTGCATTGTCTGTCAATCTCATTTGCATTTTACCACATTCATCAGTTGTACAATCAACTAGTCTCATTTATATTATTAATTTGCCAACAATGAGGGGATTTTCTACCTATTAGTGTCTGTTGGGTATCAGTGAAGGATTCTGCAGTCTTTGTGAGTCATCACTCTGTGTTGTGTCCTGTCATTCATTAGTTCTTGTCTCCCTTGAGTGTTACCCTATCTTATTAAACCTCTGATTTTCCTTATTTATGGGGTTTTCTCTGGAACCTCCAGTGTGTAGCAGTTAGCTTCTGCATTCTGGGTGTGTGGAGGCATTTGTGTTTGTATAGTATGTGCGTAATGTATGTATGCCTGTGTTTGCATATGTGTTTATGAGAGAGAGAGAGATTTTGTGTGTCCATGTGACTCAGACTGAGCTATATGATTTCAAGCTAACTGCCTGTTAAAAAAAAACTCTCATGGATGTATGACAGAAACTAAGTTATACACATACAGTAGATGCACCATCACCAATAAACTCCAATACATCATCTACATCTTTACGGTTTGCAAACAATTGTAAATGCTTCCACATTTACCTTGCTATAATACTTATATGTGTACAGCAAAAAAAACAAAAAAAAACAAAACAAAAGAAGCTATTTTGAAATGGCATGCAGCTGACAAATCACCAAAGATAAAAAACAAACGACCAAAAACATAAAAATTTACAATAAAAGACTCTTATAGGGATAGCTCACCCAAAATGGAAAATTTGGTCATTTAACAACCCCACCGGCCTTTCCTTTTTCCGTGGAGCATACAATGGAAAGTGTTTGATATAGGGGGGTTTGATATAATGACAGAATTTTCATTTTTGATTGAACAATCCTTATAATTGATTGGTATGCTTTGCTTTTACTGGTCTTTCTATATGCTTTACTCTTGAGTATTTTTAGACAACTTTGTAAAGTTTTTACCTCCAATTAAAATCATTGACATGGAAGACAATTTTAACATAGCCAGTTCCTCTGAATTGTTTACATGAGAGAGAATGATCTGCCATAGTGATGCTATCGGCACAGGGAGATAATCAAATTACTGGTGCATTTTTAAACCCTGATTAGCTGCTGTGTGTATTTCCTCTTTTTTTAAATTGTATTTTATCTCCTTTTCTCCCAATTTGGAATGCCCAGTTCCCACTACTTAGTATGTCCTCGTGGTGACGCAGTCACTCACCTCAATCCGAGTGGCCGAGGACAAGTCTCAGTTGGCTCCGCTTCTGAGACAGTCAAACTGCATTTTATAATGTGGCACGCTGTGCATGACACTGGAGGCGCACACTACTCTTCGCGATCCACGCGCAATTTACCACGTGCCCCATTGTGAGCGAGAACCCCTAATTGCGACCATGAGGAGGTTACCCCATGTGACTGAGCTACACTATCTTATATTGTGCCTTAATCACAGTCCCATGTGACTTAATCAGTCCCAGCAAAGATAGAAATATGGAACTGAGACTAAATTGATGATTTGCTATATAACGCATCAGGGCGCTAAAGATTAAATGAAGCATGCCATTCTGATAGAATTAATTCCAGAAGAAAAAAGAAGAGCAATCAATAACAGAATCTCCCTTACTTAAGGGGCTATGTGCCCTCAAGGCAGCTAGATACCATATCTCCCAATATGCCACTTCAGGCCCTCAGAGACATGGCAAGCCCCACCCCACAGTAGCTATTTTAGTCTCCAGACATTCAAAACCATTTGCCATCAATGTCAGTAGATGAGCATGTGATAATTCACATGTTAGATTTTAGACTTGTCAAGGAACTGTAACATAACAAGTTTTTTTTTTCCAGTAAAGACCACAGTGAACAGGTATCATACAATGTTTGAAAATATGAACCTCAAAACCAAGCCTTCATTCATATATAGCTTTTGAGAATCTCACATCTCCCAATGTGTTTACCAGTGAATCTAATCTGATAATATGAAGCTCAAGCCTCTGTAAACTCCAGTGCTACACAATTAGAGCTAATGTAACAGCCTATATAGCCTGAGCAGAAAACAACCTTAAGCCATTTACCCAGGACATGGAAGAGAACCCCAAAATCTGATGTAATGGGAAACCAGACTATTGAAGCGCAATGTTTCTGTCACATTTGCATAGCTTTCGTGTCTTCAGCAGCTTTTATGCATTGAACAGCTATCTGGAGTAGGTGTAAATGAGCTATTGTTATTTGATATTTGAGCAGCAAATTAAAGGGGGTCACACACTGGATGTGTCTGGCAGACGACATGGTTTCTAAAATTCGTTACAGCTATTTTCTACAAAGGTACGGACACACTGACAATGTCAGAGTCAGAATTCTGCAGTGCCACGAAGCACAACTCGCATAGCTTTCCATAATATATGTTGCCATTTCTAATCGTTCAGTTTGCGCAGATACACCAGTTTCATACACTAACCTGCAAACTCATCATTGTCACTTTGATCATTCTTGAAGTACAAAAACCATCGTAACTTTGGACTGCCATCTGCTGCGCTGCATCAGCTTGTCCTCTGTGTGTGATACCTGTGCTTTTCCTACCCACAACCCAGCTTCAGTAAATTTGATATTATTCTTGTTGTCTCCCAATGCTGTTACACCACACTATTAAACAAAAGGCCAGTTGAGGGAAATGGAAAGCATAAAAAGTAGGCTTCAAATTTAAATGTCATCTAATTTGAATATATCAATGCCTCAGTAATATATTGATAAAATAACGTGCCAATCAATAATCAATTTATCAATATTTTATGACATCCATAACGACAGCTCTGTATTGTTGAACCAACATGGTTTGAGCGATGGATGTCGGACATAGTTAGGCTACTATGGTTTTGGGAAACAGGCATGACTATCTAGTTAATTTTTCCAACAATACACTGTACTATGCTGGTAAAGCAGTGATTTACGTAGTTGTACGGGGACCAGTTTGGTCAAGCAGAGTGATACAAATGTTATTCTAATATCACAACTTTTAGAATGCTGCTTGTCCAATCAATCAATCAGATCTTTCTTTCTTTCTTTCTTTCTTTCTTTCTTTCTTTCTTTCTTTCTTTCTTTCTTTTTTCTTTCTTTCTTTCTTCAAAACAAGCAACAGTTGTTGGCATATTTGATCTGGCTATAAAATAATAGAACATGAATTTAGCTCTTACTTAATCAGCAGAATATGTTAGACAGTCAGACATGTTAGGCCAGAAACAGGAGGGGAAAACTCTTCAGAACAGCATCTGAGATATTAAAATAATATTTCTTCAAAACAAGCAACAGTTGTTGGCATATTTGATCTGGCTATAAAATAATAGAACATGAATTTAGCTCTTACTTAATCAGCAGAATATGTTAGACTGTCAGGCATGTTAGGCCAGAAACAGGAGGGGAAAACTCTTCAGAACAGCATCTGAGATATTAAAATAATATTTTCTAATAAAACAAAACTTGTAAAATAAGATTGTATTTGTTAACAAAGTTAACTACATTAGTTAACATGAACTAACAATGGAAAAAAACTTTTATAGCACTTATTAATCTTGGTTAGTGTTAATTTCAACCTAAAATAATTCAATTGTTATAATTAAAAGTTTAAGTCTATATGCATTATGAACTACTGTCAAAATATGTTTGGCATTGTTAGTTCAAGATACCTAATGCATTTATGTCAACAAAAACAAACATTCTTTATAGTGTCACCATTTTATGTTTCCTTTTCAGTTTTAATGTAAGATAAGATAATATACACCTCTCCACATGTCACATGACTCCATTGTTTACCAATGAGCACAGTCAACTTTCAGACCTGCTGTACCGAATAACAGACCACACTCAAAGTAATCTTCAGATATCGCTCATTAGCTATGTTGTCATGCCCCAAAAAACTTCTGCATTGGGCCACATTGCTTTGTGGGCCAAGGAAATGATTTAGAACAGCTAAATTTGTCAGGATGTGGAATGGAGCGAGCAAAAATGCTGTTCATTAGGAAATGATCCCATCCCGAGAGTTGTTCTCTCACTTTTTTCAAAATGTTTGTGTTGCTGGCACCTCCTGCTACTGTCTGTTATGTGCGTTTCTAATATCGCCAACGCGCTTGGCAGCATTCCGTTTCTTATGCATTGTTACTCCTGCTATAATTGGTGCTTTTGTTGCCAAATGCTCATACTGTTGATTTATTTAGACAGATTTTGACTCTGGAGGCAATCATAGCACTAACTATTGTCAATTAATCACAATCTAGCCCCCAATTCTTCCATTTGACAACCACAAATTGAGCATAAAAATAAAAAATAAAAAATAAAGCAGTTAAAGCCGAAGGGATAAAGGCAATTTTGCCATCCAGAAAATGGTCATTACTTTGTGTTCAATATTTCATAATTCCATCTTTTCTTAATATTTTTTAAAAGCCCTTCTTCTGCATTACACATTTCAGGCAGAATCCCACATATGCCAAGTCTTTGAGTTAATGTACAGTGGCTCATTACTGGGCCCTGTCAAAGACAGACATCTATAAGCCCTCTATTTGAACAAGGAGGGAAGTTATAATTACAGACTAGTCTATCCTTTAAATTAGCCCTCAACTTCATGTCTTACTATCAGTCGTTAGTGCTGTATAATGTGGTGTACGATATCTGTTTGCATACATGACCTTTCAATATGGAACACTTTTGTTTGTTGTCTGGAAAATATATTTGCTTGATCGTATCCATGAAGATGAAGTTCGATATTTGATCTCATACATTTCCTTCTATGAGTAGTTAGAACCTTATAAAATAAGAACCAGACCAATTCCTTATTAGCTTCTTTGAGTGAAACTCCCTCGTGATGTAGCTTTTGGTATATGTGGTAAAGTTTAATGCGCTGTTGCTTGGGTTGTGCGTCACTAAGCAATCATGTTTCATTACATTTGTATCTTTATATGTGCTTGTATTTCAGTTGTGCTACAGTTTGTATTGTTATGTACATTTTGTTTAAGCTATTGTCATTCTTGTCATTAAATGCATGTGTGTGAGCTTTTGGTCAAATGTTTTCTTTTATCTCTTTGTTTCCTTGGAGCTCTGTTTCCTGTGACTTGTGGCCTTTGTTGATGAATTAGTTGGAATTTAGTTAACGCCTCTAGATGGACCCTTAGCTTAAAATTTGATAAACTTGATATCTAGATTTCTATTTGTGTGTCCAAATAGATGTGTTTGTACAGACTTGTTTACCATGGTGGGTCCCTTAGTGGCCCATTTCCTCCTAAATCAATGTATCCCACTGCTTGATTGTGAATATTTACTCATCATCATTGTCCCTTTGTTTGACCTGAATCTATGCAAAAAAAATAAAATAAAATAAAATAAAAAGTTATCAAGCTGAACTGTTTGTTTGACAAACACCCATTATTATCGAAATTTCGGAATCTCAGAGAGCTTTCCAAGCAAAGAAAGCGTGCTTTATTTTATTTGATTCTACAAGTGTGTGTGTGTGTGTGTGTATGTTTTTGTTCTATATTACCGTATGTCACCATTTTTGCTTGGCAGCCCCCAGCCAATCTTCAAACTCTCAACATGCTCTCCTTCTCTCTCTACCTCTCTCTTTCTCCCTGGGCTGTTCCGTGAGATGTCTGTAAGTTTATATAGGAATCAGTCCAGGATTTTCCTACCAGCTTTTTCTCATTAGAGAATTGGAGGAGACTGGATAAGTTTAGGGGAATGGCATGAGGCAGGAGAGGTGGGGAGGGGAGAGAGAGAGAGAGAGAGAGAGAGAGAGAGAGAGAGAGAGACTGGGGGAAGTAGGGGTGAGATGTATGTTGGCCAGCCTAACCGAATTCCCATACAGCCTCTGAAGCTCATTACCTCTACCACTTGTGTTTACTTTCTTTTTGTCTCATTACCACTAAGATCCAGCCTTTCCTTTCCCTCTGACACACTAAATCTTCGCACAGAATATACATTTATGCTTTTCCGTTTCTCATCAAAAACACATTAAAAGGCTTAAGGGATCATTATTGCTTTGAGATGCAGTTGGTTGAGTCATTTCACACTTATCTGCCAACATGAGTTTAAATATCCTAATAAGTAACACAAAGGAGTGCTAACTTGTTACTTTGGCTTAGTGTTTACATGTATATACACGGGGTGGGCGGTTTGATCAAAATCGTACTCTATATTCTAGTACGACCTTGCGTACACATGCTTTGACGTTGTGTTTTGGTTTTGCTATATCCAACGCATATTTTAATTCAGTTAAACTGACAAATCTAAGTTCAGGAGAATCTGTGCTGTCAGTAAAGGGCTAAACTTTAGACACACAGAGTTTCTGTGAAAAACAACATTGTGCCGATCACAGCAGAGCTTGTCTTTGGAGCAAGGAGCATTCTAAAGCTCTTTATGCAGCCAAGTGTATTCACTCTTAAAATCTGACCAAATGTTCAAGCTGCAGATGATGTTTGGACCGCACAATTTTTTTGACAGACATGGTACAATGGTAATCAGTACATAGCTTCAGAATTTATAATGTATAATTTTATTTTAACGTGGTTGACAGTGATTGGATGATGCTGGCCATTACTTGAATCAGAATGACTTATGCTAATTTCAGATGTAAAGTCTGTAAGATCTCATAAATAACCAACATTCCTGGAAACATAATAAACAATTTGATTTAAAAAAATATGACTTTCTATAGCTTTGTATTATTTAAAATTGCATAATTTAGTCCCACTGTCCACATATGTTGCCATCAATTTTTAAGAAATCTATTTGCTCTAGAATGTTTTATTATTATTTTTTTTTTTTATGTTTTTTAGGTGCTACTTGTTACAAATCAAAAAGGGAAAAAGAAAATTCACACAGCAGTCACACACAGGTCTCAGTAGAATATAGTGGTATGAGTAATTTTACATCATGGTAACAGTATCTATTGAAATATAGCTTTTTTTTTTTTTTTTCTTTTTTCTTTTATTATATATTAAATAACCATGTGGTGATTCCTAATTTAGATACTACTTTATTGTGGTAAATAGCCTACACTAAAATAGAAGATACTTTATCTCATTTGATTCATTTGGAAAATGAAGAACAGAAACCACACAATTTTATTCTAAAGTTTATTCATAGCAATCTAACTGTCGAAACCACTGTTAAATCTCAAATATATCTATCACGATATAGCAAAATATCTACTGTTTGACATGTACAGCCATGCCGCCCTGTCCTAATGTTTACGTGTGTGAGGGATGTATTTGTGCTTTGTCTGGCTTTTCAGGAGGTGAGGTATATCCGATTGATTTTGTTGTCCTTTGCTGGGATGTCTGGCTGGTCATGAGAATTCCCTTTTTTGGACATGGTTGTCTGGAGGGGTGTGTCACAGGTGGCAGTGATAGACCCCAGGACTGACCTGCTCGCTTATCTGCAGGGTCCTTCCACCCCTCATCACCACACTTAGAGGCCACTCAACTCATCCTGTATCATCACAGTCCCAGTCACCATGTCCAATAGTGTCTGGGAAGAGAAAAAAGAGATTTCTTATTGAAGATAAAGCCTCTTAGGTTATAAATATCTGTTTAAAGAAGAAAGGGTTGTTATAAAAGGCTGGTGTGATATCTTCTCTCCTTGGCATGTTGCTACCACCATATTTGGGATTTCTTCACTCTATGATAGGATCATTTTGGAAGATCAAAAACATCTGCCTGTATGTTTAAGCATTGTGCTAAATATTCATAATATTTTAGTGGTCAGCTAATTTCTAGAAAATTTAACATGCAACCTAAATTGACTTTTGGAACCCCATCATCGTAAAGGCTTTTTTAAAGCTACGCTATGTAACTTTTGGCCCTCTAGCGGTTACAAAATAAAACTGCATACGTCTTGAGGAAGAACATTGTTTTGTGCTTCGCTCTGCTCCTCTTCACAGATGAATGTGGTTCGAGGCACTGGTGTACACACGGATACAGGACATCTTATCAGAGTGAATGGACAAATAAATAATGAAAGCAAGGAAAAGACGGATGTACAAAAACATGTCATCTGAGCAGATAAGTGCCATATCATATGCTGTTGATTTGACTTATTGAAACATTGATGTTTTGAAATAAATTACTTTACAAAAGTTAGGCAAGGTTCGTTAACATTAGACATAACGATTGCTAGTCTGATAAGGTCAAACTTTGTGAAGTTTTTATAACGGCAGGATATTCTGGCCAAATAGACCACAGTAGTAACTAATTTATAGATTGTCATTGTTACCAGCCAGTGGTCAACATCATTTCAAGACTCTGTGTCCTTGGCAAATCTAGAACGAAAGGGTTTATTTATATAAATTATTGCCATTATAAAGTAAAATACACACGTTTGCTAGCAAGTGAAACGTTCTGCACCGATTCCACTATAATTGTTGTATTTCACTACACAACTATACATAAACATATCAATTAAATATCTAACCTGTTGAGTAAGAAAAAAGCCATCTCTGGGTAGCCACCTCTGAAAAGCCAAGCCGATGTTGATTCAGGTTTTATTATGGACTCTTTCACATTCCCTTTTTGCTTGTAGACTCTACTCTGTTCTGGGTCTCTTTGTTTTTACAACTGGTGATTCCCCAGAGGTTTGCAGTTTTTAATGATCCATGGTACATTTTTCTCGTTTGTTGTGACAACAAACTTTCAGCTTCGTGTTACTCCCACAGCATACACACGCTACAGTAGCCGGAGCCTATTTTCTCTGTGTATGGATATGACGTGAACACGCACGGGTGAATGACGTATGTATGCAATTTCCCACGAAATCCGTCTCGACAGCTCTGAAATATAAATCAGTATTATAGGTTTATGAATGTGTATTTGGGTAAAGAAATGGTTTGGAAGATAGATTTTTGTTGCACTCTCTCATTAATAACATTTTGTTATTTTTTAACAAACAAAAGTTACATAGTGTAGCTTTAACAAAACACTTAAGTTGTTTTTTCTTTCAAATACTGTTACTATGTACATTTACTATACAATGATGAATAATGAAAGTATTTATGTTTTGCCAATGTACTGTTTGATTAAAGAGATAGTTCACCCACACAGTCTCTCATCATTTACTCCCCCTCATGTCATCCCTGATGTGAATGACTTTCTTCTGCTAAACACAAATTAAGATTTTATGAAGAATATCTCAGCTCTGTAGGTCCATACAATGCAAAGTAATGGTGACCAGACCTTTCACGCTTCAAAAATCACAAAAAGGCAGCATAAAAGTAATCCACATGACTCCAGTGGTTAAAAAGTGAAAGTGAATGTGGAGATTTTTTTGTAATTTATTTATTTTTTTAATATTGGTCCGTTTCTCGCCCAAAGCAACTGCATCACTTCAGAACATGTATAGAAAACCACTTGTTTCTGTATGTATGGATTACTTTTATGCTGCCGTTATGTGATATTTGGAGCTTGAAAGGTCTGGTCACCATTTACTTACATTGTATGGATTTACTGAGCTGAAACTTTTTTCTAAATTAATAAATATCTGGGATGGCATGAGAGTGAGTAAGTTATGAAAGAATTAAACTTTCTTGGGTGAGCTAACCCTTTAGTGATCGTGACGCAAAGTTGACCCACATATTGTTGTGAACTGAAGAATCTATTTACCACTGAGTGATAATACATGCTCTGACTAACTTGTAATATACTGTAACTTTTGATTTGATTACTGAAACATTTGAAAACTCTTTGGAACAAATATATACTTAAAACTTTATTTAAGTAAAATATGTAGTTTTAAGACCTCCCCAACCCCTATAATTAGCGCTCTGTTTTAGGTTTTTTTGGCCTAAAAAAAATCCCATATATGCGCTCCTACTCCATCTATTCCAGTGAAACCCAGAGTTGAGGTGACTTGGTTAAAAGGAATCCCGTTGTGCTCTAATAATTATTGTCCTGAGCTAATCCAAGCAATCCCCATGTGGCATGTATAATTAAAAATGTCTTCCAGGAGAGGTACACCTTAATATACTCCAGCCATAATGCTGCTGACACCTGAAAAGTGGGCGAAGGGGGTTGAGGCCTGGGGAAACCTTCCCAGAATTCCAATGCTGCACAGTAATTGCAGTGTAATCCTTCATTGGCTTTTATTGGGATCTATCTTGCCCTTGCAGTTGCTAACAATAAGACAACTAATCTGGGAGAAGGCTATGTGTTTCTCAGCCCCGCTGCTGCTGCTTCCTGTAGTTGATGAAAAGCCACTGTGACATTTACAGCTTCCAAACCATTATGGCTTAATAGCTGTGGGTGATGCTGTCTTCACTGGCTACAAATAAGCTGAAAGAATTCGGGAGCTACTGCGTTACATTTGAATGTCATGGTATCACCTGAACAGGCCCATGTGGTAATGCGAGCGACAGAGGGAGAGCTATAAAAGGAAAACTTTAACCTTTTACTGCTGCTTGTGGTCGTGGTTATGACAAGACAAAATGAGGACAAACAGAGGTGGCCTATTGTCTCTGTATGACTGTGACAAAGAACTAGCCTGCTCGCTGTAAACATCTTTTGGTTTATCTTCTAGGAAGTCAAGGGATTTCAAAACCGCTCTGAATCACTGTGAAAATCTTGTAGCGGAAGCAGCTCTAAAAGTGTTTTACTTATTCAGCAATACGATCACATTGAGTAAATGTAATATTTTCTCATAACACATAACAATTAATAATTTTACATTTGATAGTTTTATAGCTTTATATTATATATAATATATTTTATCTACTTACTTACTGCTTATTATTTATTACACCTATAGCGTAAATCCAGTATCAAGTTCTCATTTACCGGTGTCATTGTAAACATTTGCTCATGAATGTGTGCCCAGTATCACATGTAGAATAAATAAGCTTTTTCTCTGAGACTAATATCGTTCTTCGTCTCATGTGAGTTTACATTATTTAAAAATTTTTTTTCCAAAAATACTATTCTACTATTTTATTTTCTGTAAAGCTGCTTTAAACGATATGTGTTGTTAAAAGTGATATACAAATAAAATTAAATGACTCACTATTAATATTTCTTTCTGTTTTAAAGTTTAGCAAGAAGTAAAAACGTAAAATGTATGCACCATTAAATTGTCAACAAGTACTGTTGTTTGCTGCATTGTTGCACATTTGGCAAATAAAACTAATACATTTACAGTTTGTTAGTCTATGCATTACACATTTTCTTACAGATCTTTTAGTTTTGATCAGTTCATTTTGGATGCAAGGATATCATAAGCAATCCACATCCCTTAAGGCCTTGCATGCATCTAGTGAACAAGGCCTTCTGTAATCTGGCATAGATTAAGCGTCACAGTCGGGCTTCCCTCTGAAAATGTTTTCATTTTTATACGGTTTCATTTTTCTCTGCCCTTCCTCTCCTCCAGCCCCCTCATGTTTTATTGGAAAATCATTGTAGGGTTGTAATTTTGTTCTCTGGAGTTGTTTTGTACCTTAGAGAATGAGTTTTAATGTTGTAATTCGTTACATTAGGCAAGCGATACACTGGATAGATATTCCCTGTGTGTGCGTTGTTTGATAGAGTTGTCTTGTGTGTATATGTTGCTGTCACACAGAGAAAGGGGGAGGAGGGGAGACAGCCCTCGTGGTTTTTGTGTCTCTTGTTAACATTTTTTGTTCAGGATTTCCTACAAGATGTGGCTGCAAAAACAGTTCCAGACCCCCTCCACATCCCCTACATGCTCCCTCCTGCTCTCAGAAGACAAAAAGACAGAAAAAAGAAAAAGAGAAATCTGCTTTTAATTTAAAAGCAAGCAGTAATACAATAGCTCCTCCAGGTCCTAAAGTCCTCCTTTGTTTTTAAAGCAGTTTCTGCCGAATGCAGATCTGTATGAGCAAATACTCTAAATTGAACACTGAGATGTACTGACTCTTTGATTTAAAGTCTTATTCTCACAATATAACCAATAAAGCACCTGATAAGAGGTGATCTGATTAATATCCTTGAATGCATATTGAGGGGATTTTTATAATTGGATAGCTATCCGATCAGAAAAACACACAAAGTGACCAAGGATTAACACCTGCATATAGATAAACTGCAATCCAATGACATGAATTATTTTAACTAGCTTTTTCTTAGTTTAATAGCATTAAGCAGCATTATTTAATTCCCAACGTTGCTCTAACTATGCGAAAGAGACATTCAATTCGTTTTTTCCATATCAACATTAATTAAAGGCATAGATCACCTCATTTACTCACTCTCATGCCATCCCAGATGTTTAGGACTTTCTTTCTTCAGCAGAACACAATTGAAGATTTTTACAAGAATATCTCAGCTCTGAAGTTACTTACAATGCAAGTGAATGGTGATCAGACCTTTGTAGCTTCAAAAATCACATAAGTAAACATAAAAGTAATCCATATGACTCCAGTGGTTAAATCTATATCTTCAGAAGCTATATGATAGGTATGGATGAGAAACAGATCAATATTAATTCCTTTTTTCACTTTTACATTTGAAAGCCACATGTCATGCCTGTTTAGTTTCACATCCACATCTGAAAGTGAAAGTGGAGGTTTAAATGGGATACAAATTATACAGCTTAAACCAGTGGAGCCTTATGGATCACTTTTATGGTGCTTTTATGTGATTTTTGGAGCTTGAAAGTCTGGCCACCTTTCACTTGCATTGTAATGGCATACAGAGCTGAGATTTCTTTCTTTCTGAGATCTTTCTTTTCTGAGATCTTTGTTTGTGTTCTGCTGAAGAAAGAAAGTCGCATCTGGGATGGAATGAGGGTGAGTAAATAAGGAGAGAATTCTCATTTTTGGGTGAACTATCCCTTTAAGGTTAGTATGAAAAAATATATAAATGACAAAACATGGTGTTGATTTGATTCATGTTTTGCAGTACTAATTCTATGATTCAAACCACATGCTATAATAGTCTCTTATTTCATGACCTCACACCAATTGACCTCATATTAAATAATTCAATAATAGCATTTCTGGTGTTATTTGTAAAGCCTGTGAACCAACCACTAGAGATCCATCAATGAGGTTTAAGGAATGTGTTGAAGAGGCCCTCAAACAATGACCGAGGAGGATATGAGCATGGATAATGAAGAGGAAAGTGCAAAATCAGGACGATGCTAAACTTACAAGTGTGCACTGTGTTGAAACACAGGCATATTTTGCGTGTTTGATGAGATCCTCTTGATTTGTGGGGGTTGTTGAAGGAAAAAAACTGGGCTGAAGTACATAGATTTTTTTTTTTACAACCCGCCATCAAACCCAACCTCTTCTTATGATATTAACTTGATATGTGTCCTTTTTCATCTTTGTCCTTGTGAATCATCCATCGCATCAAGGCCTTCAGAGGTTACAGCTACTAAGATGTACAGTGACATCCTCAATATATTCAGCACTAAATCACATATTTATGGGGAGTGTTTATTGATACTTTAAAACAAGCAAACAGCATGTCAGAGGAGATGTAAAAGGCCACAGTCTTGGAGTGTTGTTCACACATTGTCTCATGGGCAGCAAATGAAAGCCTTGGCCTTCAACTCGCTTACACCACATAATTTATCTTGTCCTGTGGAGTGTAATCATCGCAGCACTGCGCAGTCACTCGGGCGGTCTGTGTCCAGGGAAAACTCCAGGGGGGCTCCCGCCTCAGAGCTGTCCTCGCTGTTGGATATGCTGACCTGGAAGAGAGCCGAGGTACCATGGCAGTCTGAACTGGCACAGTGACGATACTTAGTGAGGAAGAATTAAAGTTAGAGCTTACCATTTCTGACAACCCACATACCTCACAGTTCAAGAAAATTCCACCTTTCTAGGCATATAAAAGACATCAAATCTGCAATTCAGATTTAGCTGATTTGCATTCCCTCTACAGTCATATAAAGTCCACAAAAACAAATGGATGGAAGTATCTTAAAGGGTTAGTTCACCCAAAATAACAATTCCCTCATCATTTACTCACCCTGCCATCCCAGATGTGTATGACTATCTTTTTTGTCCCATAAAAAAAGGGATCATTCCTTTTTAAAGATGAAGTCTTTAAAAGTCACGTCCCATATCGAATCAATATAGGACGCAATTTGTCACATAATTTAAGCTGGTCAGATAGTGTCATGATGAAAGCGTATAATATCATTAATATAACCTTGATATAAGTTGTAAATGTTGCCTAATGCGGGCAAAGGAGCGTCAACATAGTCACACATTGTGCTAAAACGTCCTACTGCAGTTTTGTCGAGGGTACACAATATTTTTTAATTATAGCTATTAATAACACAAGCAAAGGTTTTTAGAAGAATATTTCAGCACTACAGATCCATAAAATGCAAGTGAATGGGAACCAGACCTTTGAAGCCCCAAAGATCACATAAAGACCACATAAAGGTAACCCCTATGACTCCAGTGGTTAAATATATGTCTTTAGAACTGTTATGATATGTGTGGGTGAAAAGTAGATCAATATTTAAGTCATTGTTTACTATAAATCTCCACTTTCACTTTGAAAATGTGAAAGTGAAAGTGGAGATTTATATAAAAAATGTAGCATTTTTGAGTTTTTTGTACTTTTAGAGCTTGACAGCCCTTTTCACTTTGAGCTCTTGTTTTATGTTGAGAACTTTATAATAATTCTTGAAAAATGTCTTCTTTTTTTGTTCAATGAAATCAACACGAGGGTGAGTAAATAATGACATAATTAAAATGTTTGGGATAACTATTTCTTTAATATGACTTACTAAAAAAATCATGTTCTATTTTGTAACTATTACTACCACTTAATTGCTACATTCAAAGTGTGTTTAGTGGTTAGAAGGTGCCATGGGCTCTTAAGTGTTTCCACTTTCCAGAATAGTGATGACACACATGAGGACTGCCCTTAACAGTCGTCTAAGCAAAATTCTAAGTAAACAATAATTGTATCACCTATATCCACTACTGAAGCATCTTTTGCACATGCTTCAAAGTTCATGGATAATTACTGTTGAAAAGTGGCATGAAAAACAAGTGCTTGTACTTTACAAAGCATGCATGTGAATTATTTAGCTTGCTACCCATTCCCTTTAGGAGTTCTGGAAAAGCAGGGTAGTATCATGTGCACTTGGCAGTGTCTTTAGGCATTGCATTACACATATGGTGTGCAAAGTTTTTTTTTTTTCTTTTTTGTGGGGGTGGGGGGTTAAAAGTTAAGTTTTATAAAAAAAAAATAATAATAATAATAAAAAAAATTATATATATATATATAATTTTTTTTTATTAATTTTTTTTTTATTATTAAAACAAGTACTATTAAACCCACTCATTACCAGATCTACCCCCACACTGCCTGTGAGCTTATCTGACCTGACAAGAAGTCATCTATGTGATTATAAGTGCTTACATAATATCCCAGCTTTCATACGAGAATGTCCTTCTGAACGGTGGCCAATTACCATGCATCGGCTGCCTAGAATTCCCGCTCTTCCTTTTTTATATCTTTCCCCTCCTCTCCCCTTTTTATGATTTAAACCACTCTGACCAGTCAGGCAGTGGACATTGAAGGGCACTCACAGTAAAGAAATTATGTAAAATTGGTATTTGTGGCATCTTTTTAATGATTTTTAATATGTCCATTTGCAGTATATACCTACAGTTGCATATATTTTACTAAAACATGTTTTTTTCTGGAAATGAGCAAGGTGTGCAATAGTTTTATTATTTTTTAAACCAGTCGATTATTATTATAATACTAAATTATTATTTTGGATTATTGTAATATTTTGAGGATTCTATTTTTTTCCTTCTATTTTTCGGTAGAATTCATTATTCGTTTTGAAACTAGGATTATCTCCACTATTATGACCTAATAATATAAACAAATTAATGTTAAGTTAAATTTTAAGGGCTGATCCATACTGATAGTTTAATCCACAGCATGCACCTCTCAAGATCTATAAAAAAAATACCCTGTGTATCCTCTCTGTTGACCTTGTGTCTATTATATTGTCAATGTGTCTTGGCAACAATGTTTAACATATGTTTGGATTCTTTCTGTAAAATTCTGCTTAAAACTATCCAAACACAAAGGATTTTAATAGACTTACATTAGAGAAGAACAAAAGCTTGTCTGAGGAAATGTAGGATGGCAACAGTTATCGCCTTGTCAGTAATGTTTATAAGGTGGGGTTTTGCAAAGAGTCAATTGCCTGTTTTCTACACAACTACAATGGCTTAAGCTTAGCTTGTAGGTGAGAGGCAACATGAAGAATGTGACCAATAATGTTGTAGCCTATATTAACAAGGCATCATTCTCATTCAGTTCTTGTTTAATTCCCTCAGCAGTTCTACCTTTCCTTTCTCTTGTATATAAACAGCGTATCAATCCATGTAGTATGCTCTTACCTTCCCCAGCAGAGTTGTCATGGAGATCCATTTTCCATTTTTTATACTGCTTTTACCTCTGGTTTTATTCTCTGCTTTTTTTCTACCTTTCATGGTTACTTTCCTCCATGTGTTGGTTGCTATGGTTTCCCTCACAGAGTGTAGTGGAGGTATGTAAGACCACCCATACCTTTAGTATGCCAATCAAACTGACATCTCTATTGACAATCTCAGTTTGACAGCACACTAGGAAAGAAGCTTGGCTTGAGCATTTCATACAAAGAATTGACACTGATAGTTCTGGACTTTTTTTTCCTCTTTTATTGCTTTTAAGTTTGTTTGACTTGACACAAGAAAATATATTTTTTTCCCTTTCTTTTAAATTTTTTCTCCATTTCTCTGTGATTATATTTTACATGTAAAATCAGTTAGTTCCAGTGCTTTAATCTAATCAACCTTCAGTGTTTGTATCACTCAGCTTGTCTGCATTCATTTCTGAACTATTTTCCTTTGTTGAGCAAAAACAGACAAAATAACTGCCCTTATTGTATCTGAAATGTAAGTTACTTGATATAAACTTCTTGTTTACAGAACAGTTATACAAAGCAATATCACACTGGCAAATGTGCTGTTGTTCTGAAGCCGAATCACATCTGGGCTTAAAAAACATATATTATATATTATCTCCAAATAGGGTTGCTATCTGTCCCGTAAAAAAAAGGATCATTCCGTTTTTAAAGATTAAGTCTTTAAAAGTCACGTCCCGTATCGACTCAATATGGGATGCAGGTTGTCCCGTAATTTAAGCATTCAAGATCATTAATATAACCTTGATATTCATTGTAAATGTTGCCTAATGCGGGCAAAGGACCGGCAACATAGTCAAACATTGTGCTAAAACGTCCTACTGCAGTTCTGTCGAGGGTACACAATATTTTTTAATTATAGCTATTAATAATTATTATTAATAATTATTATGAATAATTATTTCAATAGTTATTTTCGTATATATTAGATTATTGTTATTTGAGGGGCTTTCTCACCAAAATTGTATATAGGTGATTAATTAAATGGCATACCATGTAATTCATTCAATTAAATTCCTTCAATTAAATTCCTTCAAAATAATCTCCATCCCATTATTTTAATATTGTGATGTTAATTATTAGAGTCAGTTCAGTGCTTCCTTGTGAAGTGTACAAATGTTGCATGCACAGCCCTGTGTTTAACACTACCTGTGTCTCTGTTTGACTGAAGAAATTTCCACTATATTAAGCAAAGTGAAAGTACAGATAATAGTAAACCAGGGCAGCACTATAAAAATGTTATCTTTTCTACAGATTTTGAGCTATCTCACTAGAAGTAGTGCTATCGAGTGAGTAAAGCTGTGAAGTTCTGAGGTGTTATAGCACTTCAGAAAATGTATGCAGTGTTGCTGAATGAATGAAATCTCTTTCATTTTAACTCTTAGCTACTTTTTCAAACCAATATCTTATGGAATGCTCAAGAGAATGTGCATAATGAAGTGAAAAAGAAAGGTTGGCTTCTTTTCAGGAGCTCCCCCATTCACTTCTGCCTTTGTTCAGTTTCAGACCTAAAGAAAAGTCAAGGGCTGAAATGTATACTCTATATACTGTATCTACCTTTTACACAATGGCATTTTTTCTTCAGTGAATGGGGCTCAAGTTCAAGTCTTCCTTTGCTCTTGTGACATGTAACGGTAGATACTCTGCAGGGAAGTTGTAGATCCCAGATAGGTGCAAATGTGACCTATGGGACTATGAGATGATGATAGGAGAAGACAATGCCTCACAGCATAGAGGTCTGCACAGGCCTTAAAATGAAATCCGTACCCGTACCTGGTCTGAACAATACCATTAGCTGATAAGCCTGAACCCATCCCGAACACGAAATTGCTCACTATCTTTATAATTTTTTCTTGCAAGTACTGTTGAAATAGGCTATATTTTATGTAAGCATATAGGCAACATTTGTAACGGTATTGAAACTAGGCATGGCAGCCCCTCAGTACACTAGAGCAGAATGGAAAAAGCATTGACTTAACATGTATGTGCTGAAACTTTGCTTGGTGCAGAACAATCTGGAATAATATTAAACAATGCAACAGTTCCCTCTTTAGAGCCTGAACTTGTTCATAATGTTGAATCTTTGTGACAACTGCGCTAAAAATCTGTCTAGACGCAGTGCAAAGAATGAAACAGAGCACATGCATCTTTGAAAATTTGAAGTACTTTCTAACTTGACATGGTGTTTAAACAGTGCAGGTCCTGCACGAGATGCTGAAGAAACAGCTAGACATGGCGCAACAGTCAAAGACATTCGTCCAGCATTTTGTATAGGAAAACAATGGGAAAACAGAACAGACACTCTCAAATACACATTTGGTGGGAACGCCCCCTAACTTTCCTTTTGCACGTGTCCTTTGTGAGTGAGAGCGTGTGTGCGAAACAAGTTAGGTAGGCTGTTTTTTTATTTATTTTTATTAATTACAAACCCGAACCCATAGTCCTACTTGAAAAACTGTCCAGAACCCTGCCCGAAACCCTTCAGGCTCTCGGGTCCCTTCAGGCCTGGGTCAGATTGCAGACCTCTATCACAGATACACCTCAAAGCACTATTATCCAGCCTGACAGGAAGTCAGGTGCCTGAGTCTGTGTGCATTTGGGGGTTCCATCTCCCATCCTTCTGAGTCACCTATAAAGAGCAGCATTGCATGCTTCATAGATAAGGCAATCTTGCATTGCAACAAACTCAAAACAAAAATTCAGTACAATAAGGTCTATTATATACTTATAATTAATTCAATACTGAAAAGTATAAAAAAAAACTCTAGGGAAATTCTGTCATTTACTCACCATCATGACATACCAGATGTGTATGACTTTCTTCCGCTGAAGACAAATGAAGGTTTTTAGAGAATGTCTCAGCTCTCTTGGTCCACACAGTGCAAATGAATGGACAGAACTTTGACGGTCCAAAAAGCACATACATGTAGCATAAAAATAATCAATACGACTCCAGTGAGTTCTATTTCACTATAAATATCCATTGTAATTTTTACTTTCACATTCTTCTTCTTTTGTTTTTGGAGATTCACATTCTTTGTGCATATCATCACCTACTGAGCAGGTAGGAGAATTAATTGTAAAAATTAACTTAAATATAGATCTGTTTATCACCCACACCTATCATATCACTTCTGAAGATATGGATTTAACCACTGGAGTCTTATGGATACATTTTATGGTGCCTTTATATGCTTTTTGGACCTTCAAAGTTCTGTCCACCATTAACTTGCATTGCATGGATCAACAGAGCCAAGATTTTTCTGCTAAAAATCTTTGTTTGTGGTCAGCAAAAGAAAGTAAGTCATACACATTTGGGATGGCATGAGGGTAAATTATGAGAAAACTTTTTCATTTTTGGGTGAATTATCCATTTTAGAGTATAGGTGATATAACTAGTCTTTGGAGCTTATGTTTTTATGCACACATTTTGTACCATAATTGTTATTATCATAATTAGTTTGATCAGCACTGTACATACTGTTTCATGGCTGCTTTTCCACAACAGAGGCTGTATAGCACTCTCGTGGAACTGCCAAGGAATGCTTTTAATGGGGTCCGCCATAGATTACCAGATTCTGTTGACACATGTTTAATAAGATACATGTTATGTATGCTGATGGAATCATAAAGTGAATCATGTATGAGGCTCACTCAGCAACACAGAAAACCTTCTAACCAGGGAGGACTACAATATCAGCAGATCTTATGTTCTGAAAGAAGGGATTCAGTGCGGTTCTCATCTCATCACTGTGTTCACACAAATAAAAAAAATCGAAGCCTTACGTGTTCGTGTGTTTCCCACTCCCATTTATTGATTGGAATAGTAACATTAAAGGTTGCAGCAGCAGATGCCTCAGCAGAAATTTCAGTCTGAAGAAGGAAAGATGAAAGCACATGGAGGAGTTAACGATAGATAAACACACAGCTCACTCCCTTTATATATATAGTTTTTAAAATGTGTGTATATATATATATATATATATATATATATATATATATATATATATATATATATATATATATATATACATATAGATGTGTGTGTGTGTGTGTGTGTGTGCTGTATATATAGTATGCTGATGAAAATGCTTCTATTTTATTCAATAATTATTTTTTTCATTACACACTATCATTATTACCAGCATAACTGAAACAATGTGAACATTTGAATTTCTGAATTACTTTTTTGCTTTAATGCCAGCTTGCACTTGAGCTGGCATGGACTCCACAAGTTTGTGCAAATCCTGATGATCCATGTTATGCCAGCATGATTTAAGAATGTTCCAAATATCATCTTGTGTGCTTCAATTGACTTCAGGGGATCAATGTCACAATTTTTAGCTTATTTCATTAGTGACATAGAATTAGCGCAGAATCAGAACTATTTCTCATTCCTCTTACTCTATAAAATGTATTTGTTTTAACATTGTAAAAATCCTAAAACTTGGTACATTTTCAGGTTTAAATTAGATTTGGAATCCTAGATTGTGGACTTTTGTACCCTTCTATATGGGAAGTGTAAACTTAAAATAGACTGAATAGTTTCGAAACGGCAATCTCTGTCTATCGGTAATGTTTGCAGGATGATGTTGCAGATGGTGCCATTTATGTCGAAAGGTGCCTGTTTTGTCGAAAATATTTGGTTTCTTCCAAAATCCCATTGTACAATACATATTATTCCAGTTTTCACAGAGACTACTGTCTGAAATCCATCTTAGGAGCTCTTTCAGTCTGAGGGAAGAGGCTGGTGTTTTTAGCCTGGGGCCAAAACTCTATCACTCTTATCTAGCAGAGAAACGTCTGTGTATGCTAGTGTGTGTAAGTGATAGCAATACTGAGGGAGTACTGACAGTGTGTTTTACTTTTATGTGTAGAATTAATAACAAGTCTCTCTTTTCTCCCTTGAAAGCTCTCATAGGTCTGGATGTTTACACCATCTGCCTGTTTCATTTAAAGTTTTTTTATTATTTTTTTTTATCAGTATCTGTCTTGCCACAAGAGAGCTTTTGTGCCCCTTCTTGTAAACTCTGTACCTGTATAAATTCTTAATTTATACTCATTGAAGCTGTGCATCTTAGTTATAGTAATTTATTATCATTTCCCATGGGCATTATTGTCCAGGGTCTCTTGATCACCTTTAATTATTAAAATAAATACAAATAAATAAAATAAATATGCCGCCTGTCTAGGGTGAGCCATTTCTGTCTGATGTAATTGAGTATGTATGCAAAAGCACTTTGGTTCACTAAGTAGGCTGCTGGGATTGGGGGATCTTCGCAGTTTGCTTTTATGAGGCCTGACACACTCCACCATCAAGGAAGATGTATGCACATGCTTGTGAGCCTGGCTAACTTGCGATTCTCAGCCACCCGCAGATGTTGGGAATATCTGGATTCAGCAGAAGTGGAGCGACAACACTATTTATCATATAGGCTTATGAAAGTGGGACGGCATCGCCTCCTCTCTTTATCTTTCTTCTCAGCTTCTCCATACTTCCACTGCTTGATATTTTGTGGAGGATGAGTCAAAGCCTTTTGCGAGTTTGCTGAGGGAAGAGAAATAATGTTTCTTTAAGTGTCAGGTTTGTTTACCCTATTCAATGGCACTGATGTTTCTTTCAAGAAGGAGGAGGTCTAGAGGTGGATATTCTGACAAGTGTTTAGAGTCTTGAGATTCTGTACAATGTTCTGAGTTTATAGAAGTCTACTATGATTAAACTTTTTTTCTGAGGAACACATAACAGGACCTTTTAAAAGAATCTCTACAAAAGTTTTGGTTTTACAGGAACAGTTCACATTGACTAGGCGATGCAAAACAAAACAAAACAAAAACATTAAAGTACCAAGTAAAAAAAAACACAAGTAAAAGTAGTCCATATGAGCTCTTATATGCAAGGTTTTATATATAAGAGCTGCATTACAGTTCTTCAAAAATGTCTATCTTTGTGTTCCACAGGAGAGAATAAAATTGGTTTGGAACGGTGTAAGGGAAAGTAAATGACAGAATTTTAATTTTGGGTGAACTATTCTTGTAGGCATGGCAACAAGAACTGTAGACATTAGAGACAAATATTTAATCATATACATTTTTATTTTAATCTAAATTAAAACATTTGATCCTATTTAATTTGCATTATGATTTTTTTTCCTTAATTATTTAGAGCTTACTCGAACTCTAAAAAATATAAATATTAATTACAGATTATGAGGAAGCATCAATAATCATTTGAGGTGAATGTTTTCTCCCTATAATCTTTCCTTCAGTGGGAAATCGAGAGATTACAGTTTCAATTGACCTCTTTTTGGCTGCATATCCAACAAGTTCTGTAATTTCTGGCATATTTTTGATATGAGTGAACAGTGACTGGTAGCTTCAATACCACCTCCTAACAATAAACAAAATAATATGTGACATTTTGGACAAGATTCCAAATTCAGACACAAATGTCTGGCAAGTCTGATTTTTTTGCCTGCAACCCTGCTCTCTCTGCCATGTATCCTCTCCCGGCAGACTTTTTTTGTACACAAATCTACAGGACTGCAGCTCTTGTGTTTAAAGTAATAAACCTCTAGAGAAGTACTGTATTTATGCAGTTGTAAGATTATCATTCAAGTTCACATCTTGAGATCACTGACTGTGAAAAGCCTGTATAATGCTTATCTAATGCCTGTTTTCATTATTAGTTATCCTTTTCTCTAAAAGTTGGGCTCCTATTTCATGCAGAACATATTTACCCCAGAGCTTTGTTAGGACTTTGTTAACACTATGTTCAATGTTTTACTTTGCAGATTACATGTAACTATCATGATTGGGTTATAACAAAGTAATAATATTTTCAGATCTGATAATCATTACAAATGCTCATTGTTAACCTTGGTGACTATAACCACGGTCAGTACAACATTTGGATAATGAAGAGTTATTTTAATTTGTTTTGGATGAAAGACAGATGCAATTAATTAGAATACCTACTTATAATGTCTGGAGTATTTTAAGCCCCTTGTTTCTTTTCTCAGCTTGCTACCATAGCTTCCAAAATGTTCTGAGATCAGGTTTTGATATGAGGAAATACCTTCTGCATGCACAGTGACCAGAACAGTCCCCTGATAAAAACACTGAGGAGAAAAACAATTGAAGTAATCTGACTGGATGCAGTGCTTAAATTGAAATATGTAACATTGGAAAACTTTTGGCCTGGGCGCAAGAACAACAGCTCATTTTGGTGTTTCCTTGTCCAGGGGTCGAGAGAGCAAAGCAACAGCATCTTATCACACAGTTTCAGTCCCATACAATGACCTACCTTTCTGTGCCTGGAGAGAAAGGCAAGCACTTTCTTTGTTGACTGCTTTTGCAAAACTAGAACATGTGTGTTAAATGCCCAAAGTTTTACATTTCACCAGGAGGTAATTTCCAAGGCTTTATTATAAGAACAGTGTCATATTTATTATAAACCTGGCAATGCAAACTTTTTGCTTTTGATCAAAGCACATGTGAGTCGCTATGAAATGTGAAAAATGATTGAATAGGCATACTGTAAGCTTTTGTGTTTTTATTGCAAGTCACCTAATCTGTATAATACAATTCACATGAGGCTTGAAATTGCTCAGCCTCAATGCAGTTTGGAAACAGATATTCATCCGTGTGCCGTATAGGATGAAGGAGCCAGTAAACCCATCGTTTATCATTTTATGTGCACTGCAGGAAATTTGTATTGAGCATCATAGCTGTGTACCCTCAATGAATCAATGCTCTCTTATCGCTAATGGACAACATAATCCACTACTTGACTGTTTTATCTAGTTGCTGACCCAGATGATGAGTGCAGATCTTTTCACAGTTCCTCCAAACATTAACATCCTTTTTTAAACTGTTTAAATGACATCTTCGCATCGAGCCCTTGAATGATTTATTCTAACCTTGAATTCCCTGTAGAGGTCAGACTTGTTCATCTTTAATGCTTTATTGGCTGAAGGGGCTAAAAAGTTTGCATCTAAGTTCCTGAGAAATATTTTAAAGGTGAAATGTTTACATTTTTCAGTGTTCAAAATGTTCTCCTATCCAAGCTTAATAATGTATGTTGAGACAACTACAGTATAAGTAATCCATTCATGTAAACACTCAGTGGATGTAGAGTACATGCACAGTTATAATCAAGCAGGTTTTTGATTTGTCAAGCTACTGTCTTTTTCTGTCTGTCCTAATATACACAACACTACGTGTAATCAAATACTTGAAGGAAGAATATCAGCTGAGTAAGTAACAGTAATACAAGTCATGCATCACATCTATCTTTCGGAGCATGCACAAAATGGTGAGGCTAGTTGTGGTCCGATTAGTGTGTACACATGATTGACAAGGGCGTGCTAGTGTTGCATTATCTGTTAGTACGACTTTACAAAATTTAGATTGCTAGGATTTCAGTCAGCCTAAAGCATTTACATGATGTTTTAAAAAGACAAATTATTGTTTTATTTTGTGTCAGTCATTGTGTATAGATGTACTTGGATGTCCAGTGTTTTTAGGTTTAAGTAAGGCTAAATAGGAAGCTTCCTCTGGCAGGCTGTTTGGTAAACCCACAGTGTGCTGTGTGTGAAGCTGGAATTTCACCCAGCTTTCCTCCACCAATCGATTGCTCTAGCAGTCATTCATATGGGACCGCGAGCTAGCAGCCCTGTAGCGCTCACACTGCCTCTTTGCTCCATCATATTGATGTGTCCCACTTTCGTACTTTGGAAAAGATCAATGTGCTGCCTTTGGCTTCACTGTAAACTCTGTTGTTCCTGTCCTTTTTGCTAATTTCTAACTTTGTTTTGTTTCGTTTTATTACACATTCATTTTATATTGTGACTCACTCTCTCTCTCATTTATTTGTATTTATTTTTTGCTCCCTGCCCTACTGTAGAGGCATGGGAATCAAGCCGGAAGCCTGTGAATTATTGTTTGTTTAAAATGTCAGTATAGATAGTAATGCCTCCTTCAGCTGGGCAGTTTCAGAGACAACAAACATACAGTGACAGATGAATAAGATCATATACTGTATGCCTTATTGTCTGACACAACCCACTATTAGCTTAATGTCAGTGAGTAGAAATCAGAATGGACCTCTGAAAGAAAGCCAGTAGAGTACCTAAGAGCTGTTGGTTGACACACTGTAAGAGTGGAGAGTTTGCAGTGTTTATTTCCGTGTTTTAAAAAAAAACATGTTGTATGTTGGTAGCCATGAGAGCGGTCCCAGGCTGAGCTCTCTGGAGATTGGCTAAATAACAATTCTGTCTCCTTGCCCCAGGGGCTTGTATGGTATGCGGCCTTGACTTCTATCTCCCTACCACTGTGGGACTGTAGCCATTATTCTTCCTTTGAAAAGCAAATCAAAGAAAGCAAAGGAGTGTTGGGATTAGGGATGTCAGAAATACCGGCACTTTGGTACAAAGTTGATAAAAAAAAAATCTGACTGACAACTGCTTTCAAATACTTACATGCATATTTTCCTGATTGCTCTGTGAAAAGCACTCGAATGAATCCTTTATGATAACAGCCCATTTATTGCACCATGTCAAAGTAAACCAACATGATCTCTTGCTTATGAATTATAAGTATATTTTTCTCTCAATTGCTGAGGATGTTGCATTCTCCTTGTCTCTGTTGTGTTCATGTTCTGCTAACAGTGTTTGAAAGTCCATCTCCGTATCTCTACCCACAGCGCTCAGCTGAAAAAAGGACAGTCTTACACAAGCTTACGTCACACTGCTGCTAAACCTCTTTTGTCTGGTACTGTAACATCTTTGTAAGGTCAGAGGTTGCTGTTGAATGCCTCTCTAGAGGATTAATAGCATATCTAAGACTTTTCCATACAAGTCAGCCCCCCAGCTACCACCCAAACAGCTGAGATGGCTCATTGTCCCAGGATCACTTAATCAATCCCACTCTCATCCCAGTGTACCCTACACTGCATTCTACCCTCCCTGTTGTGTGTGTTTATACCACATGAGTTTATCTTTGGCCCTGTAGCTTATCTAAGTGGCTTGGATGAGCTGACCATATACTGTAGGCTAATCACACCAGAAAATTTAGATAAGTGAAGTAGAGCTAATGTCAATATGCAGAGTGATACTATGATCATCCAATGTTATCACTTACTACACCTTCACAACATGCTCTTTGAAATCAATCCTGCAAAAGAACAACTTAAACCAGCATGAATTTAAAATGGTGATAAAATGGTTTGCAAGACTTGTGCTGCCTAGCAAGTGGACCTGCAAAACTTAGCTGGTGAAGCTGATCGACCAGAATGGTCTTTCACATGATACTTGTTGTCTAAGAAAATCATACTGCTTAACCTAGTTTAGAAGCCTGCTGAGAACATCAACACAACAACATCACATACTAAGGACCAGCACACAAAACACAACATATGCTGGTGAAAAGCTATGATGGTCTTCTCAAGAAAGTGTAAGAGCAGCTGTACAGCTATAACTTGATCTTCTCCTTTATGTTTGTATCTTTATGGAGGATATTTTTTTCAGGATGTGCAGCAATAGTGAACACATGTACACCACATTTGACTAAATGTGTTTCCCGTGATCTTAATCTTTTTTTTCTAAAGGTTTATGGTTAAATGCTTGAAAAAAGTTTTGTATACAAATATAAATTGAGCCTACATAATTTATTTTACATAGCTAAATTCTGATTAAAAAGGGGAGAGTTGGACTGGATAGTAAAGGAAGCGCAGCCAGCAATCACCCAGCATATATGATAAATCATTCAATACCCTTTCGAAAGCATTCGAGAATGCACCCTGTGAATTTGGTTGAGAGAATAATTGGGGAAATGGTGGAAACATTGAAGAAAATATAAGAGTTTTTTGGTCACAACATTATTCCCATACTTCCATTTGTGTTATTTCATAGTTTCTATTTAAAATCATAATAATAAAGGGAGGGTGAGGGTGTTTGTTCAAACCTTTGAATGATAGATTGTTCAGTCAGTATCAGGCCTGATTTCAGAAATACTTTACAAACATGGAAATACAGAAATAATAATGAGTCACTTCAGTAATCCAACTAATTTCTTTATGTCTGAAAAAACAAAAATCACCACCATTACAGCATCTCTGCAATTAGGGGGACGTCAGCAACTTTCAGCAATCTTCCAAGCACTGCGGTCATAGTCAGATTACCATGTCATGAAAGGGGTATCAGAGGAAAGGGTTTGAGTTAAGCAGGGTTAATGTAAAATCCCTCACTGCTTCCTCAGCCCTTCGCTGGCACTGGATTTCACTTTGTCAGACAGCCGGCCGCCTAGGCAAAGTGCTTCAGCGTTGTCTTGCTCTTGACATGTTTACAGGCTTTGGGTCTCACACAGTAACAGGCTTAGACTCCTTGGCACTCAAAGGGTCAGAGGGTTACTTGCATCTCAGAATGAGGTTCCTGGTGTGAGAAATGTGATGTTCAATTGGGGAGCTGTACGCTCTGAATGCCAATGACCTTTAGCACTGTCCTCTAAGCCAACAGTGAACTGTGGACATCACACGTGTACAGGTCGTGAGCAAGGATGCTGGAGTGAAGTGGAAAAAGCTAAAAACAGTGTGCATGTCTTGTCAAGAGAGACACATTTCCCCTGTAGGTTTCAGAATACCTTCTATTAGAGATCTATTAGGGACTGAAAATCAGTTTGACTGATATTTTTTTACTGATGTTTACACTTTTCTTGTTAATCGGATATTGGTTCGTTAATATCAGGTCTTCCAATAAATGACACCATATGATTGGTCTCTAAAGAATAGTACCGAACAATTCCCCAATGTGCATTCTACTGGAAATAATGGTGGCCAAAGGGAAAGTACGTTATTTAATGTATTGCATACAGTAGGGCTGGGTGATAAAACAATATCGATATTTATCGAAAATAAAATGTAATATGGATGATAAACTTTTGAGTTTCATGATCCATATCGCAATCAAAGGTAAGAAAGTGTTCATTTTTCTTGTTATGTTTATAGGCGGTTGGTAATACAGTGTATGGTGCATTACTGCCACCTACTGAGCAGGAGTGTGGAGCGTCACAAAGTCTTTCATTGGAGTCAAACATCAGCTGAAAATTTGTCCACTGAACATTCTATGGAACTAGCTCAACGGCTTTAAATAAGTTATTTCTCAACAAATAAGAAATTACATTTCTTACTGTTTAGATCACAAAATAATTTTTCATAATATAATGGCATATTTTTTATTAAAATGTAATGCATTTTGTCTTTATTGTTGTAGTCCAGTGATCATTTAGTCATTAATAAAACAACAATAAATACAATTTCATTCTTCATAACAGTTTTTGGATACATCAACACAAAAATGATCTGCATTGTATCGGTCATAAATAAACAATAATAAACGACAGTTACCCTCCATCTCTCTCCCTGTCTCATCAGCAAAGACCTTTGTTCCTTATTTTTCTATCCAAGCATATTATGTCTGCTTTCATCAAACACGCAATCTTGCCATAATGCCACTATTGCTATTTTCAGTCAATGGACATTATCTTGCTCTGCTAAAAACCTGCATGAATTAGAACGATTTGGACCGCAACAATGATTTGATGCATGATTTTGACTTTGCTGAAAAGCAGCAGGGTGTAAGATGTAAACAATATGCAAGCAAACCTTGAAAAAAACTGACCTGCAGTAGCTGTGGGCTTTGAATAATGCAGTTAAAGCTTTATTTCTGCAGTTCGAAAACATAACAAATCATTTTGGGGAAAAAAAAACAAACTGCCCAGAAAATTTTAATAACACTGAACTCAACAGGAAAGGGTTGGGAGGGTTGGCATTGGTGTAGATGGTTATGATATGGTAATTTCAAGGAATTTCTTCTTGGTGATATGGTGGTCAGTGGAATGTGATTACAGCATAGAATATGGCCCTGGGATTTGTCATATTGTATGACGGCATCAAAACCAAGATAGATGATTGGGTAGTGGGTGCAACAGGGGATTACTTTAAATGGTTGAAGCAGTCTGACAGCATACAGCACCACAAACACAGTACATATGATCTGTTTTAGAAGGCCATGTGAAGTTTAAGCTTAACAGCAGAGTATTGCTGTCTTGAATTTTTTTTACCTTATTTGGTCTTCCCTGTCAAAAATGAATGGCATATTAAATAAATGCATATAAATATCTCTCATTATGCTATATTATCACCAAAAATTGGATTAGATCTTTTTGTCAACTTGTTTTCTTTCAATAAGGACAGGTTTTGTATTTCTTTTTGGAACTAATTGATTGTAGGCCTCTTTGACCTGAGCTTATGCACCTACTTTTTGAGTGAAAAAAAGCTTTATTTGTGGATCATTTTGGCAATATTAAATTAAATATGAAAACATGCTTTACTATATAACACTAGTGTGCTTTAACATTTCATAGGGAAGTTTGTTTTGAAGCAATTTTATTTTGTAGAACAAAACTGGCAGAAAGTCACATTTGTGGTGTTACAGGTCAATAATGACTGGCCATTGAAAATGAATGGGGAAGATCACAAAAAACAAGACTTTTATTTTGAAATGAACCAGTGGTCTAGTGTAATGATCTAGGATGTGATCAAGAGCCTCATGCACAGAGCACATAGACTACTCGGGACATCATGGCAGTTACAGCTGATGAGATGTTATCTCTAATTTATCTTGCTAGCTAGCTAATGTTTACATTCAATATAAACTCGATATTCTAGATAACTATATAACATGATATCTCTGCTTGAGCTCCCCTTTTGCTTGTGAAATGGGTGAGGTGTGTGACATTGGTACTAGCTATTGTCTCATCTGGCCAGTAGATAGCCCTGGCTCGCACTGTTCTGATGGAACATCAAAAAAGTAGAAAAGTGGCTATTGATCTACTTTGTTAAAGCATGAAAATTCCAAAACACATTGTCATAAAATTTAGTTTGAAAGGTTTGATGAAAGAAAGATCATGAAAGAAAGATTCTATTGGAGTGGGGTCACTGTGGGGCAAAGACACCACAGCTCCACATAGCTCCTACGATTTATTGTACCATACTACTTATCTGTACTATATATAACTTATACTTTGAGTTCAAGCTTGGTCCTCATCCAGTTTATGACCTCTTAAATTTCATCACAACTTTCTAAACTAATTTCTCTGGTTCTATTTTGAGTGGATGGTGGATCCATTGATTGCATTAAGGTGACCCTACCATTATTAATTAATGAGTAGGAAATCTAGTAGCCTCAATTCCAAGTGGTCTCCTGTTGTTTGTGTCTGGAGTGAAACTGAAACAGCATTATATTCCTCATTTACATTGAGCACCATCCAGTAAAATATGCCATTGAAATCTCCATTATCCAAAGCATTTTATCTTACTTTAAAAGGTGAATTATATAGGTATATAAAACAATTTATAATAATAAAAACAAATAGTGTTAAAATACCTATCCCAATTTAATATGCAGAGACAAATATAAATAAGCCATTTGTAGGCTGATACCCCTTAAGCAAGGTGCAAAGACTGTGGCTCTGTGGTGCTTTCATAACATTGCTCAGCTTGTTTGAGCATCCTGTCCAGACAAACCTAGCAACCAGTGGCGTGAGTTTGAGGTAGGTCTATCTGTTTGGCAGACTGGAGGAATGTTTGGGAAACCTGTTTAAAATTTTTTTTGCAATTCCATTTGGTAATGCTGAAGGCACCTACATATTTGGACATGCAGTTTAATCTGAGCATATCTATTCATAACAAAAGCATAAAAACTTTTTTATACCTTTTTTATGGTACATCAAGTTTTGTGCTTGCACAATTGTCTGAAGATAAATGCTAGTAAGCTCTGAAGTTCATTTTACCTTATTTAAAGCAGACACTGCTTCATATGAAAAAGAAGGCAGACGTTTCTTAATGACTCAGTGATAATGTAAACAGTTCCCTACAGCTCTGTAGTCATGGTGAGTTTAGGGGGTACTTAAGGAGACTCCAGTGTGGGGTAGGGATTATGATGATGTGTCATCTCCAAACTAGACATCTGTTTGTATATATGAGAGAGCTGTGCAGATTTACTCTTCACATGCTGTATTTATATTCTCATATAGAGCACTTACGGTTCTGCAAAGGATTATAAATTATAAGCATTCGCCAGATATACAGTCAGTGATGTAATGCATTCTACCTCCAAATAGTTTAAGGTGATATTTTCAACATGATCACACAGGAAGTCTGCATGTTTCCGAGAGTTCTAGTACCCTAGGATCGGTCGCAGTATGCCGACTCACTAACAAATGCCAGCTGAAATGTAAAAAAAAAAATCAGTCATTTTTGCAATGGCTCCAGCATATTTATCTTCCCCTGTGGTGCAACCAGAAGCACGTTGTGTCAGCAGCGGTAATATGAAAACTGTCACAATACCCTATATGCTGTAGGACGAAGGACGCACTTTACGGCCGGTTCTTTATGTATGCATGCTAGTAGTAGTATGGATAGATTTTGGACATACTTCATTCAGGGATAAAAACATTCTGGTTTTGTTAAACAAGCACCAGAACAACTTTCTTAGTGTGTGTGTATATATATATATATATATATATATATATATATATATATATATGCACAAAATATTACCCTTGAATAGAGCTGTCTCACTCATGGTTCACCGCCGTTCTTTTAAATCCAAGCATTTTGAATGTGACGTCTCCTCAGCTAGTGAGAGATTAGGGGATCGAAGAGTGTACAGTCGATCCTCACTTCAGAATCTCACAGAAAATAGTAGGTCATCCGTGTATTTCTTGCTTACTTATTCATGAATACTGAAGATTTGGACATACTGTACTACACCAATGGCATTCTGTTTTTTTGCATACTGTATAGTATGGAGGTATGGATATTCAGATGCTGTGCCAGGTTTAGGTCCCCTGTGTTCGCTGACGAGCACAATACAGATGTTGCATTTTCCCCTCTTACATAATATTTTTACTCCTCTGATGATTAGGTTTAGTTTTGGGGTTAGGGTTAAGGTTATAAAATATGCATTTCTTTTCACCATATTACAGCCTGTACAGCTGAAAACAACTCGCAATACACCCAGAAAATGGAACTTGCGCACCCATACGCCCAACAACACTTGGGGCAGTGTTTTGAATTTCATGAAGCACAGACCCATTTTACCTAAAAAAACTGTAAACCTACTGTTTTCGATTTCACTGTGAGATAAGTCTGGATATTTTATACCTCAATTTGGGTAAAAGCTTAGTGCCATTTTGAATATGCAGTAGCTGTAAATGTCAGTAAGACCCGATGTAACTTTTGTAAAAGTAGCAATCCTCAGGTCAGTATCAAAGGTACTTTAAGATGAACTTCGAAAGAAGCCAAAAAATGTTTTTTGTCCTTACTATGTCACAGTCTAAAACATCAGCATAATTGGCAAGGAATACATAGTGTTTTTGTTAATGCACAATTGCTCATATATTAGGAAATATGTCTGGCTGAGAATATTTTAACTGTTTCTTTTCTAATCCTGTGGTCTGCTTGGGTTAAAACTGGAGCTCTAAATTCTATAAGTTGCAGATCAAAGCAGTTATCACACATTGGCACTCATCCCTTCTGCTCTATTTTTCTTTCATTTGCCTTGTTCTTCCCCTTCCCCATTCCTCTGTTTACTTCCCCTGAGTCACAGTAGTTCTTTACACCTCAAATGTTAGAGGATGTGAAAAAGGGCTACTGAGATCACAGGCTGCTCTCTCTCAGATACTGAACCAGCCACTGAGAGTATGTGATAAGGATAAATTCACAGCACTGATCAGTTTAAGTCACACTGAATGAGTTTGTGTGCGTGTACTTAGCAATAGCCTGGTGTCCACGAAATGGACAAATCCAGCCCTTTTGAAAGATTTTGGGACTTCCTCAATTTTAAAATCGATACATAAAGCAAATGCTAACTAAGAATAATAATAATACAAAAAATTTACAGCATTTCCTATACAATAATTAGCTTTATATGAAAACAATATACTGTAAATATATGATATGCCCTCATTTACTGGCAGTTTTGTTGAGGGGTTCAATGTTGAATCAGTGCTTCTGACTCCAGGCTCAGATGATTATGTTGGTTGGTGTTTAATCACTGGAGGATTTAATAAACTTGTATACAGTATATGGTTTTGTTTACTATTGTATAAGAAGCAATTCTGGTAATGTGCTGGATTGCCATTTGATGTTCAATGTAAATTATGCATCCTGAAGCAAAACATGTTGTGAACCACAGTTTAAATTACCTTGGAGTACCATGGTAAATTAACTGGTAAAAATAAAAAATACAATGAAATGACCATTACTTTGTAAAGGGTAGCCTACTATACAGGTACTTGTTATTTACTGTTATCATCAATCACACACCTGTTTCAGGTTCCATTTGTCATTCTGAAAATTGTTTGTTGACAAGTGAATGTATTTGCTTTAGTCCAACAAAATGAGAGTCTCATTAAAACATCAATGACATTTAAAATTCAGCTTGTTCTTCTATTTTGGAACACTAATGATTATTTAAAAAGGTGGAAGGAAATGTGTGTGTGTGTGTGTGTGTGTGTGTGTGTGTTTTTGTGTGTGGTGTGTGTTTGTGTGTTTGTGAGAGAGAGAAGAGAGAGAAATAGAGCAAGCCATGGTCCCTCTTAATTGCCACAGCAAACCATGAAACCAAAGCTGCTAAACCCAGGATTGGCTTTTTGGAGGGAGAATATCTTAGAAGGCTGGTCTGATATTTGATTTAAGTGGTGATTGTCCATTCGTATGGAGTGGCCTTTAATCCTTTGTGAAAGGCTTACAAATGAAAATGTACTGTACTTGTACTGTATATAAATCAGTGTAGGCTAATTTGGCTGTGTCGTGAATTGCTAATGAGCACCTGAATGTAGCTTTGCTGGTGGCTCATTAGAGTGTGATAATATGTGCTTAGTCTTTGATTTGTCTCTGGTTTGGGAGCTGCTGGGGCTGTTATGCTTCCTGTCCTTGGTTACGTGCTGTCCTTTATTTATATACTATATATATTTTTTTTTAATGGTTGCTGTGGTTTCCTCTCTTCTTCAGAGGAACCAAGGTGCAGGTAGCTCATTATGAGGCTGTAGCATACTCATGCTTGTGTTTTTTATTTAAAGAATATGCTTTTTTCTTTAAAATAAAATATAGAAAAAAGCATATGTGACCATATTTATGGTGGTCTTTAGTTGAGGTTACATGAGATAAATTAATTGTTTTGTGGTATTCAAACAGGCTTATTGTTAATACTTACCATGGTACATATTTCAGTAGTTTTTTTGAGAATCAGCAGTGACTGCAGAGAGATTTATGTACTATACTGTTAGGGGCCATTTACAACAAATGCGTTTTTGTTTCTGTCTGTGCTGATGTAAACAAACACAAGATAGACGTCTTAGCTGAAGTCAGCCGCTCCAGCCGGGCACAATTTCTCTAGTGTCAATAAAAGTTAAGGGATAAAATAACCACCACTGCAAAGTTGTACCACTGTATGCTAGTTGCTACATAGTGTTCCTGTACCTCAATTGGTAGAATATGGCGTTGAAAATGTCAGTGGGTTTATTTCCCAGAAACAGATGCAAATGAAATGTATACCTTAAATGCGCTGTAAAGGGCTGGTTAGACCTAATGCATTATTTTGCTAAAAAATAGCTAGACACAGCAAAACAAATATAACAGAACAGAGGTGTCTCACACTTTTTAAACCTCACAGTGTCTTAAAAAATGTGATGCTACTGTTTGAGAAAATTTAGGAAAAACGATGGAAAAAATAGCAGGGAAGGGATGCTAAAACATTTTTTAGCTAAAACTGCAATCAGAAAGATAGTACATCTCCTTTTCTTTCCACAGCCAGTTCGAGAGTCTTCCTCTGTTATTTTTGCTACATCTTTTGCCATCATTTTCTTTGCCTTTGTTCTTGGAACTTATTTAAAAAATCTTCCATGGCTCTTCGGTGAGATGATCAAAGAACAGCTGTGGGGGTTTCTAGACTCAACCGATTGATCTTAAATTTTTAATCTAATTTAAGAGCTTTTTGTTGTCCCATACTGTGCCATATGGACCTCTCATAACCCTCTCACTCTTGCAGATGTTTTTAAATGTAACTTTAATTCCAGCACTTTATGATGTGGCTCTTGTTTAATTGCTCATGCTCAATCAGAGAACAGATTTCGTCATCAAGAGTTACAATTTCGAGTTTAAATTTGAAACCTCTCTTGTGTTTCTAATGGAATATAACTACTTTACAGCACAACTTCTGTGTGCTGAGTAGTACAGGCTCCCATAAGTTAGATGTGTACTAATTTGCTGGAAGCCTTCCTCAGAAAAACAGATATTGGATTTTCTCTATATGATTACAACCTCCATCCTTGCAGAAAAAACCCTCCAAAATAACACATTCTGACAAATTCATCCAACTCGTTCAGTACCTGCACAATTATTTTCAGCTGTCAGTCACACTAACCTCTCTCTTCTATTTAATATAAAAATGCTTGAAGGAAATTTTTAGACTCTGTCGTCATATGTTCATTCCCTTGTTTGAGTAATACAAATGTCTGTCATGCTAAAGCTGGTCTAGCTGGTCTCTCTGCCTTGCCAAGCTGATCTTTAGCTGGTCTGGTCTCTCAGCCTAGTGCCTGACAGGATCCAAAAATCCCTCTAAAACAATACAGACTAGCTAAGATTTTAGGGTTAAATGATTAATCTTATGGTATAGTGAATAGGCTGCCACAGTGCTGGATGGTGGGGGTATTTTTGAGAGGTTTTTCAGGACTTTGACAGAAGAGTCTCCTCCTCCTAGGTGTAGGAAGCAGAAATGAAGAGTAAAATAGGATAGCGAGGGTGAGGAAGTGTTTAAAATCACACATGGAAGATTTGATTAGTACCTTTCACTGCATCACAGGATGTCGTAGCTAGCAACCTTACATATCTCAGAATGGAATCAGAAGCTCTTTTTTTTTAACCCAATCAAATAAATTGGTTAATCCAGCCATGCAGAGTGAATTAACTTTGCAGGAAAATCACTCTGTGAAACACAGAGTTTGGATGTCAAGAACTGCGAAGACACTGAATGTTATTTCTTGTACCAAAGCACTCTTTTTTAAAAAACATTTTTAGGATAATTTCCATTAAGGAGCCACACAGTCTAAAAAAGAGATTCTTCTCAAAGTTACCTCATGCTCTTTCAGTATTCACCCTAAGTGTCCTGTGACAAGCTCAAGAGAGAGAAATTCACTCATGCTTTAACCAAGACTTCATCGCAGAAATAAACATCCCTCCAATCCTGAAATAACCAGTTGTGTAGTCTGCTGTGATTGTGAGATGCAATTTCTCCTACTGAGAGATGTAACAGAACATGATAGAAGTAATATTAAGGTTTATGGGAATTATTCTGCAACAGTTCAGCACCCAGCAGCATTCTTAATGTGACAAACTGGGATTGGCACAAGAATGTTGCCTCTTACCACCTAAGTTGCACAGATTTAGCACATTTGCTACATACAACATCTAGGAGTGTTTCTCGTTGTGTTTAGACCAGCAACATGTCACTATGTGTTTTTGTATGATTTTAAGTGGATTGGTTAGACAAGAAATAGAGCTATGAGCTGTTTATCACATCCCATTCTCTCTCTATCTAAGTGCATGACCTTAAACACACCTTGAACACATTTCTTTATCCTTTATGAGACATTCTTAATGCAAACCGTTTGGCAGAAATGTTGGCAAAGTGTGTCCCAAAGTACTGGTCAGTGCTGAGGAAGAGCGGTGGTGTGGCTACATGTTAAAGTTTTTGCTTAGGTTGGCTTTTGCATTTTTCTCTGATTGACTTTGAAAATGTAGCCCGTAGCAGAGGCGTGGTCAGGAACCACTGCATAATGTTGGCTTTCTGTGCAGTACATTTTTTTTAATAAATAAATAAATATATAAATAAATACACAGTATATACAGTGGGTACGGAATGTATTCAGACCCCCTTAAATTTTTCACTCTTTGTTATATTGCAGCCATTTGCTAAAATCATTTAAGTTCATTTTTTTTCCTCATTATTGTACACACAGCACCCCATATTGACAGAAAAACACAGAATTGTTGACATTTTTGCACATTTATTAAAAAAGAAAAACTGAAATATCACATGGTCCTAAGTATTCAGACCCTTTGTTCAGTATTTGGTAGAAGCACCCTTTTGATCTAATACAGCCATGAGTCTTTTTGGATTTGGGAATTCTCTGCCATTCCTCCTTGCAGATCCTCTCCAGTTCTGTCAGGTTGGATGGTATACTTTCCGTACCCACTGTATATCTTCCTATATAGGCATATATCTATATGCCTTGAAAAGACTTTGAATATGATGCATAAGTGGTACGGACTACTTTTACTCAACCTTTTGGTCCTTAAGCTTTAAGCTTTAAATTGAAGCACAATTAACTGCCATTGTTGTGAAAAGACAACCGCAATATTCATTAAAACATCTCCTTTTGTCGTTTGCATACATGAAAGTCATAAGGGATTTGAACAACAAAAGGTTGAAAAATTAAAAATTTTTGGTTGAACTGTTTCTTTAGGCATCTGTGCCCTCTCCCTGCCTGTGCTCACTTGACTAGTAATTATTTATATCAGACTGATCTTTAACTGTCTGCAATAAGGTTTATTGCACCTACTTTGTGGATCTGAAACTGGTTTTGCTTTTTTGAGCTGTTATGGGGCCATTTGTATCACCTTCAGATCTTATGAACTATTAAACAGAATCGCTTGCTCTTCACTTGATCTTTTCTGCTCATCTCTCTCCTTAAGTGGCCAGTACCAAAAGTTCAGAAAACAACCTCGTGATACATTGGAAAGAGCATTTTTCATGCAGAGAAGGACACATTGCAGATTGAAAGAGCTGCCTTTCGTCCTTAGACTTCGCCTCATAAAAATTGTACAACCGTCAAAAACTTGGATGAAAAAAAGAGGAGACAAGGCGGTGGGGAAGAAGAATTGAACGGAGGCGGAAAGTAGGGCAGAGAGGAACGAGTCAGAGCTGCCCCAAAATTATGAGAAGAGGTGCTTATTAGAGAAGTGCAAAGATTTTAACACTTAACACATCTGATGCTGCTATTACTGTAGACAGCCCCAGTGAGGCATAAATGAGCACTGTGGGTCCCCTCAGTCAAAGTAGCACCCCGCACATGACAAAACCACATTTAGATTATCAGCAAAAACATTGTGTCAGGAACACAGGATGTTTTTTTTTTTTGTGTGTGTAGCTTGCAGTAGGGCTGGGTGATATAGCTACATATCTTGATCTTTTTCATCCTTCTGACAACGTTCAATATATCAATAGTTCAATATATCTCAATATTCATGTCTAAAACACTAAAAGCTCAGATAATTATTCATATATAAGCAATATCACACAAGCAAGAGTGTGATATGGCCCTACATCAGCACTGCTTTGATTAGGCCGCAAGCTGAGTGCCGGAGACAATCACATCAGTGCTGATTCAGGGCCATATAGCACGATTGTGAGTGGGATATTGCTTATATACAACAGTTCAATGAACAAGTAAATCTTTAAAAATTAGGAAAAACTGAGTACGGTCATAAAAACGCATTTGTGCATGGAACTACATTCTTACGCATCCAATTAGAATCTGCCGTTGCTGGTGCAAAACAAATGATGCGTCCAAGCCTTTGTTAGTAATTAAAAAATGTCACTTCAGAAATGGTATCACGGCTTGTGCTGTTTTGAACAAGTTATTGGATAAACAAGGATGGATGGATCCGTGTGTGTGTGTGTGTGAGAGAGTGAGATAGAGAGAGAGAGAGGGAGATGGAGCATGTACAATCACCTGTTGCCACACCCAAGCAGAGATGCTGTCAGCTTTCTGAAGGTAGCTTTCTCAGTGGTAAAATAGCTGTCCAAGTAGGGGGTATTCCTTTCTATTTCATGGTAGCAGGTGCGCAAGAGTCATTCCCTATAGAAACTGCAATGTCCTCTGCCATTTTAAACAGTATGTATCCAATGTGGAAACTCCGGTAAGAGATAAGCACCTTGAGTTCTGTAATCAATTAGTCTGTTGTGTTTCTCAGCTGTGATGTGCCTTAATGCTGAAGTTGTTTGTTTAAAGCCGTTTAAAGCTATTTCCAAGCTTTAGTAATATAGTAGTAATACGAGTGATCACGGAGCTTGGTTCTATATAAACAATGAATAACGGATTCACTTCACCAACTGGCTCATATTAGACACAAAAATAATATTTTGCCACCACCTGCTGGCTAACATATGTAATGTAAAATAAAATAGATGTAAAAATAGACACACAGCCTACATTAGCTCTTAACACATATGCACTGCTCTTACACTTTAGTTTAGAACGACGAACACAAGCAGAGTGATACACACACAGTGAAGCATCCGAGTGCTGATTGTGTCAGACCATCAGTGCTCATGGAACTTCTCTCACCCAATCAGATTCGAGGACCAGAACTAACGGTTGTGTATATATATATATATATATATATATATATATATATATATATATATAGATAGATAGATAGATAGATAGATAGATAGATAGATAGATAGATAGATGTTCTCATACTTACGAGTCACAAGACAAGGAAGGATCTCAAAATTAATCTAATGACAAAGTCTTAAGGAAACTTATTGAGTAAATGAAAAGCACATTAAAATCATTGCGATATCCATAATGTTGCTTAATTTTATTTAGCCTGAAAAATATTGCCCTATATTGCCTACCCAGCCATATCCCACAGACATACTGTACTGTACTATTGCACAGACAATATGTCTCTGGAGTTAGTGGTGTTGGATTTGATGTGAACTCAAGTGAAATTCAGATGTATCTGTTGGGGAGCCCCAATTAAAAGCGTCACAGGCTTTGTTGTTGTGGAAACAAAGAGAGCACCATGTTGTTCAGTAGATATAATGCCAGAGAATGTTCTGAGCTCTGTGTTTAAATGTTGGAAAATTTTTTGTGGGTGCTTTTCTCACACGGAGGCATTAATGCTATGCAATTTAGCTGATTTGAAGTTGTCTGGACTGCTTGACTTGTGTATATTTTCACTGGATAGTATTTATGCTTTTCCTTTTCCCTGGCGACTGATCTCTCACATCTTGTATGACAGAATTAGTATACACAGAGTTGATATGTGCGTGTATGAATAAGATTGCATGTTGTGTAAATGTCTATTCTGTTGCGTATGTCTGGAATCATTTGTGTGAGGAAATCTTGGTTAAAAGGAACACTGTCCTACTGCTTGTATATGCAACAGGATATCTTTTAATAAATTCTTCAATGTTGAATATCTGGTAATTTCACAAGCAGAGTCGCAAACCCTCAATTACTGAGGTAACCAAGGGAAACTTGCACGAAAAAATATCAGAGAGCCTTTGAATTCATGAGACAAAAAGGATTTTGAATTTTTTTTGGTGGCTTCTAAAGCTGAAATGAAACAGCATAGGGGGTGTGTGTATGTGTGTTCCCGGAAGAGCTACACAAGCTGCCGGTGTTGTTATTTATAGCAGCTCCAAACTCTTTCACAGAACAGAAATGCTTATTTACAATTTTGATTTCACTACCTGAATTCCTTTCCTCCTCTCTCTCTTCTTCTCTTCTTCTTCCATGGATCAGGATATAAAAGGGTGGTTTTGCCACTGAAAGACATGAATGTAACCAAATATTAAAGGTAGTAGGGGACCAAATGTAAAAGTTTATGGATTGGTAATTGAAAACCCCACTGAATATTGGGAGAACTTAGGCCTCTTAATGTCTATAATAATAATAATAATAATAATAATAATAATAATAATGTGTTACTGTTCATATAAATTATTATTATTATAACATTTATATAATATTTAACAATAACTGTGTTATATTTATATATAAAAGCTCAAGGTTTCTTTGCAATATATTATTATTATCATTATTATAAATAAGAATGAAAATAATTCACATTGCTACAGAAGATTTACAGTATATATATATATATATATATATATATATATATATATATATATATATATAAATATGTAAGATAAAAAGTATAATATAATACAAAATAAAAGATTATATAAGAGGCAGTTAGCAAAAAGGAATGGAAAGAAGCCTATAAAAAGGTGCTATAACACTATGGTGGCTTGGACCTGGAAAAGTGTTTTATTTACACCTTTAATTTAAATGATTTGTACAATGTTGTACAAATGTTTAAATGATTAATAAAATAACTGATCATGAAATTACCTTTGTGTGCGACCATGAGAATTTAACAGTACAAAATAGACTCTTGAGTGTTTTGTGTAGCCTGCCATGCTGATTAGTAAATTGCTGTGCACTTTGTGATCCTGATGGAGTAGAAACTCACTTGAGGAGGGATGCAGAATCTCCCATCACCGGTTCCTCACTGGCCACAGAGATGATTAATGCAGTTACCTCTGTCAATCCTAAGAGTTAAAGGAAAATACCCACTCCACCAGCACACCGCCATACATCATGCATTACTTATAATTATGCTGCATATTTCTGTCACTTAGCTGTTCTTGATTAACTCATTAATTTATGTGTGTGTGTGTGTGTGTGTGTGTGTGTGTGTGTTGATATAAAGTGGCTACTCTTATATCAGTGTAGTTCAGTACCACTTTAGACTCATTCATGTGTCCTATAATGGGCCTTGTGTGGACATCATAGCAGGAAATGTTGCCAAAGTGCCTGGGTGATGTTTAGGTTTGGATGTGTATGTTTTAGTATATAAAATATACAAATACATATCTAAATACATATATGGTTATGAATGGTTATGTTTGTTAGCAACAGTATACAGTATATACAACAGTTACTAACTTGTTAGTATAGTTATCTATAATAACTAACAAACACTTGTGTGGTTGTGTGCAACTTGAGATCTGCTTTAACCTGATATCTACCTGATATTAGATTTTTTAGGTGAGATTGTTTTGGCTAGTCTTCTAATTTACTTTCTTTCATACTTGGTTAATAATTTTAGGAATGTTTGCTAGTTTAAAGCTTTTGGGGTCTACAATAAATATGAGGTGTTTATATATGCTGAGGCTAGGGTATTTTGTAGCCTCATTACAAGGGCCTGAGGCATATTTAACTTTATGGTGACTCAAACGCCACCAAAGCACTGCTGTCAGCTTAGTTTGCATCAGCTTGCATTTTTTTCAGCCTCATTAGAGAATACCAGGCAGTCCCGTGCACTACCTCAGCCAACACTTCAAAGAAATAACTATAACACACGCACGCCCGCATGCACACACACACACACGGTGTTTACCCTAGGATGTTTTTCAGCAGTGGTGCTGTTTTCGCGTGTCCACGAGCCTACCATGCCAGACCAATATTTATGCACATCTGTACAGGAATAGCTTAAAATGACTTTAGAATCATTATAGATGGATTATTCATGCTCACCTTGTCATGTGTGTGTTTGCTGGGGACTTCTGAATGGCTCTGGGGGTAAAAATTATGAAAGTATCAGAACGCTTACAAAAATTTTACCTAAATCTCAAAATGCTTTGAAAATGTTAACTATAAAAATTTTACAAATTAAATTGTGAGAGAGAACCTTGCTTATATTATATGTAGGGTAAGATGGGGGAAGACACCGCCCGTGGAAGATGCCCAAACTTAACTTATTCTCTTGACCATAGATAGCATTAAATCTCATCTCAAAACCTTTATTGAATGTGTGTGCTCCTCTTAATCTTGAGATTTAATCTTGATGATATGTTGGATGATGCATTAGCACCATGTACATGCTATAAGTTGTATGTTACAATTTAATGAATGTGTGTGCTGCTCTTAATCTTGATATTTAATCTTGATGATATGTTGGATGATGCATTAGCATCATGTACATGCTATAAGTTATATACTTGCAACCACTAATTCAGATTTTCTCTTCGGAGCCGAGCGGTTGTGTTTCAGTGAGCTGAATTCCTCCGCTGATCCATTCACCTCTACAAAGCTGTTGGATTTATGGCGCATTATAGCGGCTTCATCCCCTCATGCACCGGTGGAGTGCAGAGAACGCAGTCTAAAAGAGTGTATTCTTCCTCTAAAAGAGTATATTTCCTTCTAAAAGAGTGGCAGTCACAGAGAGCATCTTTTTAAAGATGCCTTTCCTTTTGTGTATAATTCCTGGTAGCGGTCTTTACCTCTCCACTTCCGATGGCCACGATCACTGTCTCACGTACTTGGGAGCTGCCCAAGGGGGTACTTGGCGATTCCCTAGGTGGATAAGATGGGCGAAGGTGTGACCCAGGGACATGGAGACCGCTACAGGCCTGGAGTTGGTGAACAGACCACTCCATCCCCTGGTAGAGGGCCGGGAGGAGAATCTTTTTTTGCCTGGGTCCCGAGATGGGCATGGTGCCACGGGGCACATCGCGTGGTCATTGCGCCGATCTGCCACCGCCTGTTCAGCCCTTAGACAGACCTTGCATTTCTGTGAGCTGGGATCCCCTTAGTGCAGGTATCCAGGTGCGTTGTGGTTATGACAGACACCTCCAAGCATGGTTGGGGCACCTTGTGCAACGGACGAGCAGTCGCCGGCTCCTGGACAAGTCCACAACTGTGTTGGCATATTAACTGCCTCGAGTTGCTGGCAGTTTTGTTCACCCTTGATCCAGGACTTGCACACACTGGTCCGGATGGACAACATGGTGACAGTAGCGTACATCAACTGCCAATGCGGCATTCGCTCTCGTCGCATGTCGCAACTTGCCCGCCGTCTCCTCCTCTGGTGTCAGCAGTGACTCAAGTACATTGTGAGCCACTCACATCCCGGGTGTCCTCAACAGCATGGCGACAGTGCTATCATGGCAGGTTATGCTCAGGGGAGAGTGAAGACTCCACCCCCAGGTGGTCCAGCTGATTTGGAGTCCATTAGGTCAAGCGCAGGTAGACCTGTTCGCTTCCTGGGAATCCTCCCTCCCTTCCTGCTCTGATCAGGGATGGGGCACCATCAGGCACCTGAAACCAAACCTGGAATATCCACGTCTGGCCCTTGGACAGGACGCAAAAGACCTAAGTGGCCTTCCTCCTAAAATAGTAGACACGATCACTCAAGCTAGGGCTCCCTCTATGAGGTGCCTGTATGCCTTGAAGTGGGATCTGTTCGCTAAGTGGTGTTCTTCCTGACTTAAAGACCCCCAGAGATACACAGTCGGGTCAGTGCTTCCCTTCCTGCAGGAGAGGCTGGAGGGGCGGCTGTCCCCCTCTACCTTGTAGGTGGACATGGCCGGTGTAGTGGCACACCACGATGCAGTTGATGGTAAGAATCTTGAGTGATCATCAGGTTCCTTAGAGACACAGTGAAAGTTGAATCATCCCAGACAGTGCCTCATTCCCTCATAGGATCTCTTCATGGTCCTACGGGACCTCTAGGGAGCCCCGTTTGAGTCCCTGGAGTCAGTTGAGCTGAAGGTGGTCTCTTTAAAGACTTCCCTCCTGACTGCACTCACGTCCATCAAGAGGGTAAGGGACCTGCTAACGTTCTCTGTCAGCAACACGTGCCTGGAGTTCGGTCCGGAATACTCTCATGTGGTCCTGAGGCCTGACCGAGCTATATGCCCAAGGTTCCTATGACCCTGTTTAGGGATCAGATGGTGAACCTGCAAGCGAAGCTGCCCCAGGAGGTGGAAGACCCAGCCTTCTTGTTGCTGTGTCCGGTGCTTGCTTTACGCATCTTTACGCATCTTTAGATGCTCTGTGTATCTCTTTATCTGCTTTGGAGGACAGTGGAAAGGGAGCGCTGTCTCTCCTAACAAGGCCACATGCCAAGATCTTGGTAGATTAGATGGTAAACAAACAATTAGTTATCGTAGTCAGTGTGTTGAATGCAGGAGAAATTAGTAAAGACCTGAGCGACATTGACAAGGGCCAAATTGTTATTGCCATACGACTGGATCAGAGCATCTCTGAAGAATGGGGGGGATTGTGATGCTGTGGGCAAACCCTGGGTCTGGCCATTCATGTGGATGTTTATTTCACATGAGACAGCTACCTTAACATTGTTGCAGACCAGGTACACCCCTTCATGGCAATTGTATTCCCTGATGGCAGTGGCCTCTTTCAGCAAGATTATGCACCCTGTCACACTGCACACATTGTTTAAGGAACATAATGAAGAGTTCAAGGTGTTGCCCTGGCTTTCAAATTCCCCAGATCTCAATCCGATTGAGCATCTCTGGGATGTGCTGGACCAACAAGTCCAATCCATAGCAAATCCACCTAACAGTTTAGAGGACTTCAAGGATCTGCTGCCAATGTCTTGGTGACAGATACCACAGGACACCTTCAGGGGTCTTGTAGAGTCCATGCCTCGGAAGGTCGGCACTATTTTGGTGACACGTGGAGGACCAACATCATATTAGGCAGGTGGTCATAATATTTAGGCTTTTCATTGTATAACAAATTAATGCTAAGTCTGGAATCAGTGCAAAAAAAGCATCAAGCATCAAGCATTTTCTAACACATTTTAAATATAATTGGATGAATCACTTTGAATCCATTGTAAAATAGTTGAAATATTCACAGTTGCACACCTGTGACTGTGTAGTATAGTTGGTATTGTTTATGTAGGTATAGTTTTCTGCCTGTAGTGTTGTACTTTTTATATTAACAGTATAATATAACAGGTAGACATTTCTGCCATCACACGGATAAGATGGCGCATTAGGTCATACCACACAGCCCTAGCTGGGGTAATAATTGAATACATCCCATGGCAATGTTTTTAGTGGATAAATGGATGTTTAGGTTTACAAAACTCTATGAATTGTAGTGCTCAATAAAACAAGTGGCTCTCAGTTATCCATTTGCCTTAAACGGTATCATTTAGAACCCTCAAGATAATAACTGGATGTTTTCATATGCAGAAGATTGCAGATATGCTGTAATTCAATAGATTCATGTTGTGGTTGAATGCGGATGAATATATCATCGAACAGCTGGTTCTGCCCAGCCAGACTGTCTCTGTTTCTGTCTCAGCACCATTTAGTTCCTGAAGTCTAGGCCAAACTTCACACTACTATTACACTATCAATTCATCTGAAAGCAGTGAAATAGTTTAGGGTATGTCTAGACAGCACCTCTGGAATATTTGTTTGGCTTCTGTCACTGTCTCAGAATGAGTAAATGAGAAAAACATATTTTTTATCGCGTTGCGTAATACAGTGGCCAAAAATGGGGAAATCCAAAATTCAGTCGTCATAAAGTCACTTGCCAAATGAATGGGCTGAAAATGTCGGTAATCAGATCGGCCTCAAGTTTTGCTTAATATGAAACAACTTCTTAGCAGTGTTGAGCAAGTAACTCAAAATGTAATTCATTACAGTCCGATTACTTTACTGACTACTTCATGGGGAAGTAATCAGATTACTTATTACATTACTTTCAAGTTGCGTTCTAAAACCCACCAATCCTGCCAAAAATACAAACGTGATTCTCATAGTTCTTTCAGTACTTTAATATCGACTTTCTTATCTCAAACATGCCTAAGAATGAAATCTAGAGCTGCACGATATATTGAATGTATTGGAAATGGAATGATTTTCATACAGTAATGTTCAAGGCGAAACAGATAGCAGAGAATAGACTGGATGCACGATTGTCATTTGGTGTGTGTGTGTGTGCAGTGTGCATAGAAGCTGACTCAAATCATGGAGTGTGTCAGAATTTGTGTATATGTAATGTAGCTGTAACCTGCACTGTCTTGTGAATTCACTCTGCAGCAGTATTCAAACTTACACTTGGCTTGTTCATTGACCGCTGGATATATCAAAGGATGGGTTTCAATTAATGGATTGTCAGGTGAAATCATTTCACTCAGTCTGAAATTCAGTGCGGACTGAAAACAAGCAAGTTAAATCAAAGCAGAAAGCGAATGGATGCGCTTCTGGATATTATTTTTCAAAATAAGAGTCCCACAATGAAAGATCTACAGTAAATTTGAAATTAATACGAACATGAATTACAGTGTAAAAATAAAATAAATTATTTTACAACAGATTATTTTTGGATATCCCACAATATGGTGAAATTAACTTTATATTCATATACTTTTCGCAAAAAATGCAAATAATGGAACATGAATTTGAATATCCGCTACATAAAGCTAATGGTATAAAAGCTGTATGTTTTATGCAGTCTGTATGCAATTTGGAACAAAGGACAACGGACAATCTGGTGATCTCAGGGATAGATTGACCTTTTTTATTCCAATAAAAATAATGGAAGGGTTTAGATGTTCCATGTATTCTGATGATGTCATCATATCATTATTGTATCACATATAACATTTTCCAAGAACTCATCGCATATACAATTTTTACTCTATATCGTACAACCCTATTGGAAACTGTAATATCTTCAGATGTGTGTTTCTCTCCGCTGTGTAAAACCTCTGCTGTGTGTTGCGTATGTGTTTGCTTGTTTACCTGTGTTTGTGTTCATGTGAAAGACAGAATGAGACTTTCTTTTACATCCTCAACTAGCTCAGTAGCCACTGTTGAGCAGCTTGCTTTGATCCACAGACCTGCACACTTGCCGATGATACTTTTGTATACAGTTTTGGATTCATATTTTGTTGTTAGCCATTTATCTACATCAGTATGTGACACCAAGTTAAGCATGTGGTAGCACAGCTCAGGTGTAGGGGAACAGTAAACTGTCCATCTGAATTGGAGGAAATTTCATTTCATCATCGTCATCGGATTCATCATCAGAATCCGACTCTGTATTTTAAGAAGGTTTATGCATTCTAAAGGCTTTTAGGAAATTTGATACATTGTCTGTGACTGTTGCTGTGACTTCACCTGACAGTCCAAATGCTGAATGCACCTATTCTATTTTGCTTGCAATCACATCATGTATGCCTTCCCTTAATTCTTTTACTGTCTATGGCCATTTTTTTCACAGCTAAAAATTACAGGGTTAATCCAATGGGCTGTCATCCCAAGAAAGCTTTTTTATTAGGACTATTCCAAATGTCTGTGGTTGTGTAGACATACTCTAAACACTCAAACGTCTTATTTAAGTTCAGGCTCCATGTTAACAAAACATGTATCCAAATACCTTGCAAATGTCTTTCAGTTTGTTACTGTGTAACGCGTTACTCCCAACACTGTTCATGAGTGCAAATAATAGAGAACAAACTCACGGTACCGCCCTTTTCCAGTGGGCCTTTTAGCTAAGTAACTGTCTTTTAGCAGAAGTCTGTCTGCACGTGGGATCCAGCTGGAATAGTAGGATGGATGGGCGGCTCGAGTACAGTATGTGTGTGGGACTGTGACTCATGGCAACCCCTGACATACTTAAAGCATACTCTACCATCCTTAGACTGTGGAAAGCCAAGTTTTCTCAACCCGAGGGTAATAATAGCACTGTTAATTGCAGAGAATTGCAAGTTGGGGGAAGTAAAGATTGTTAGTGAAAGGAACATGGAGAAAATGTCCCCAAATTAGTTGAACTTTTGAAAGTTTGGCTGTTGCTCCGATGTTTCAGAATGTACTTTTGTTTGCCTGAGGGGGTCTATTTTTGAGATACCATTCAGAGGGAGGAGCTGTTTTCTGTCAACCAAACCAGATGAAGTCAACGTGTGCTGCATTAATGACGCTTTGTGAGAGCGGGCCTCAGGATGACCGAGTAATGCAGTTGAGAGGAGAGGATCTTTCTACAGTCAACATTCCTTCAAAACCACACCATGTTTAAGTTGCTTAAAATATTAATCAAGGCGATGTTGTTAGCATCCAGAGGTTTAATCAGACATTCAGCCCCTCTCAATGCCATCCAAAGAAGTGGCGATAAGCCCCCTTAATGAGCAACACTCAGATAAGTATCTAGTGCTGGCTAATTACAGTTTTCTGTTTAGTGAAGAGCACCATTTTTTACATCTACTGTATGATGAGATGAGGCATCTTCTATGTTACCATACCTCTTTTCATGTCTTTGGTTTGGAGTTAATGAAAAAGGTACAATAAGTGAAACACCTTGATTTTTCATGGTTTGTTTGAAAAGCTTTGAAATCACTGTGTCTTTGTGCCAGGGATTGTGTAAGAATGAAGATGCTCTGTAATCACAACTCTTCACTGATATCACACCACAATATGTTGTATTACCTGAATTTCTGGGAACAAAGTGACAAAAAGATGCTCAATAGCAACATTTTGTGTGCTGAATGTGCATTTGGTATGCCACTGATAGCTTTTTGTTTTGTGCCAAGTCATTGAAAATTTTGACCCAAATTCAGGGAGAAGAGAAAGAATTATGATAATACAGCCTTACCAGAATTTGCAGACATGAGAACTTTCAATAACAAGAGAGTTTAATATGAAATACACCCTGCTTGACAAACCCAAATCATTAAAGAGCCTTAGTAAAATAAATCTGTGAGATTCAGATGACTTCCCCAGTTCGATAGGACTTCGTTATCTTGGCTTTGCTCTTTCTTTCCTAAAACTTAATTCCACCTCAACTAAGATCTGTTCCAAAAACCAACCTAAATAGCATTTTAGGGCATCATAGGTGTTCTTCCAATGCAAAGGCTGTTTATCCCATGATTTTCCTTCGAAAATACAGATTATGTTTAGCCCGTGCTTCCAACTACAGACTTCCGGTTCGCAGCTTATTCCCATTACCAAGCACTGAAATATCACTGAAAACAGTTTGTGTTTACTGAACGTACTGCAAATCCATTCTCACTAAAAGCTACTATATACATACGCTTTTGAGGGCAATCTCCAAATTGATAAGTACACAAACACACACATGCACACAGTGCATTTGTACCTTTTATAGATGTTATAGATAACATTTTATAGATGTTACTGTTGATAATACTAGTAAATTTACATCTGCTTCCCAACTTAAAATCAATGCATAACTGTCAAATGTGCATTTTGTTGGGATACAATATGCAAAATTATTGGTAATTGCTCTTATATATTTTTGTAATACAATAATAATATCACTTTTATTATTAGTCTTCAAATTTTTCATTTTGTAGTCCCCAACACCCAAACACCGGCTGCTTCTAAATCAGGTGCTGATGCTACCTTCTGCAGAACACTGCTCTCAAATGTTAGTCTGGAGTCCTGCATCTTTTACATGGTGACATTGCTGAGAACGTGCTCTCACTCCCTTTCACAAAGACTCACAGACCGCTATGAGATTGGAGCGTCATAAAGGTGATTACAATAAAAACTGATGTGCTAGGTTCTTTTTTTTTTTTCTGTAAATAAGATGGTATTTTAAATCCGTTAATGTTTTAAAAATTTGGCAAACAATGTTAACGCAACCTCTGCCTATTACATCTGGTGCATCTTGAAATGTTTCGGGCATAGACATTTTTTGGGGTCTAGTCATTATACAATTATTTTTCCAGTAGACTTAAGCCTTCTTTAGCTGTTATAACACCATCTTACAGCACACACTCCTAAATGGCTGCTCGCTATCACCAATAATATTGGCTGTGGAGCTGTGGAGCATCCAAGAGTAGTCTCTCGTCATAATGGCACCACCTGTGGAGAAGTGAGGTAAAAGGTGGATATACTATATGCAGCAAAATTACATCTTCTCCTAAGATTCATTCTTTTAGCCAAATTCTAAAATAGTGTTGCAGGAATTCTTCACATAGAGGGGTTAAAAAAAAAAAAGTTGATAAAAAAAATATACTTATATTTAATTCAGAGTCGTGCAGTCAGCACCTTCAAACCCTTCAGAGAAGTGGCGACATAAATTGAGACGGAAACGTTATTAAATTTATGAAACCTTTTCCCTGTTTATTTAACGATGTGTGTGCATTACATAAATATATGCATTAAAATATATAAATGTACAACTTCAAAAACAACTTAAATGTAATGTAGACCATACATATATTCACATTGCTCCTGTTTGAATGATTGTAAGTTGTTCATGACAGCCAATCAAAATGACAAATTTTGTGCTGTACACTCTACGTGGGGGGTTGTTAAGGATTGAATGGGCACCTGGTTTATACACCGCATACCACTGATTTAATTAAATGCCAAAACGTTTTGATAAATAGTTCTACTTTACTTTTTTACCCAGTTTTTGTGTGTGCTAGTATGTATTTTCATGCTTATTAGAGTATTGCATTGTTAGCTTAGCGTCATACTAGCGTCAAACTCTATGAAGTGTGACAGTGACTGCCCACTGCTTTTGTAGAGCACTCCAATTCTGTCTCTTTTGAGGTTCCATTTCAGTTAGGATGACTTTGTAGACAGGAAGGCAGCTCACTAGGTTTTGTAACAGAGCCTATGTGTCCATTTTTGTCCCTGTGTTGAAAATGTCTGTGTGTTAAATTTTTGACTGAACGTGACCATTAAGTGATGCACAAACGTTCAAGTAAGCGTGAATTTGTAAAAATAGAATTAGAATTAGTAAACTAATTTCAGTTAGTTTACTAATTCTAGTGAGAGCCACGCATCCAAGCTCCTTGCGAGGAGCACTAAGGGGATGATCGTTTTTGACGTACCTGGCGAGGCTTTGCAGCGGGCGGAGCAGATAGTGTGGCATTGGGAGGCGAAGGCGCGTGCCGAGGCTTTGGTGATGAGAGAAGACTCGATGCACTTACCTTGCTCCGCACACCCAGCTGGGGGCGGGTTAGTGACTGAAGAGGAGTTCTCGTGTATGCGTCCTCTGGACTCGTCAGAACCGGCCAGCCAGGTGGCAGCAGTCATTGGTCCGGAGGCCTCGTCTGGGGTACTGGGACTGCTGGAGTGTGGCACCGGGTTGCCGTGAGAATGGCATTTGCAGGGAGGTGACCCAGGGAAAGAGGAAATTGCTCTATTATTGAGAATGTGGGTACCGCAGCCCAAAGGGGGTGCAGCAAAGAAAATACCTTTAAATGAAGATTCTCCTACCGGCCCTCCTCCAGGGGATGGAGTGGTCTGCTTACCAGCTCCGGAGTACACGTCTCGTTCTCTGGTTCGTCCATCTCAGGAATGCTTGGGAGCCTTCCGGGTGCTTGAGGATGTTCGGGAGACAGGGGGCGTGCGCTTCCTGTGGGGTGCTCGATGCTGGGGCTGAGAGCTTGGCCCAGGTTTAGGCGGAGCTGCCTAGCATTTGGAAGCCGCAAGAGGACGCCCTCGGAAATCAGACGAAGTACGCGGGGCACGATGTGGGAAATGGCCTCCGTCTGTTTCTTCACCGCTGAGAAGTGCTGGGCAAAGTCATCAATGGTATCGCCGAATAGACCAAATTGGGAGACGGTGGCGTTGAGGAAGCGTGCTTTGTCCACATCCTGCATCTCTACCAGGTTTAGCCATAGATGACTCTCCTGGACCACGAGGGTGGCCATTTCTTGGCCTTGAGAGTGAGGTCAGTCGCAGAGCGCAGTTCCTGCAACACGTCATGGTCAGGACTACCCAAGTGCAGATCTTTGAGTGCCTTGGCCTGGTGAACTTGCAGGAGGGTCATGGTATGCAGGGCAGAGGCAGCATGTCCAGTGCCACTGTAGGCTTTGGCGGTCAGTGACAACATCATCCTACAGGCCTTGGAGAGCACCGGGCAATCCCACCAGGTGGCGGCATTCTCGGGACACAGGTGCATTGCAACCGCTCTGACCACAATGTACCCATGGGCCACCCCTCTGTCGAGGGTAGTGAGAGCAAATGAGCGAGGAGGTCTGTTGCTGGCAGTGAAAGGTGCCCTCCACGACCTTGTCAGCTCATCATGCACCTCTGGGAAGGTGGGGGGGGGGAGGCATGGCTGTGAGCAGCGCCCGGACCCGAGGAACCAATCATCTAGTTGTGGGCAAACATGTCGGCCATCTGGGCATCAGCTTCAGACTGGGCATGCCGACCCGAAAGTGGCAGTCCAGTTGAGTCTTCCGCATCAGATGGGGTGAGTGGTTCGTGGGAATCTACCCGGCAAAACAGAGCACGTTGCCATCTCCAAATCACCTCCATCACTAGCTGGGTCGTCCTCAATCCTGTGGGAAGATAGAGCGACGCAGGGGGGTGGCTGGAGTGGCGTTCCTCTTTAAGAAGGACAGCCGCGACCGCAACGTTGCCACAGTAAGGTTCTCGAAGTGAGAACACAAACCATCCACAAACGCTTCCTCATTGTGATCGCTGCCTAGACACGATGCAGCGCCTGTGACCGTCAGGAACGGAGAGAAATCGACCACATCCAGGAACTACACGGGCGGAAAGGCATCTTTATAAAGACGCGTCCTGAAAAGGACATTCAACGCCAGCTGTGTATTGCTCTTTTAGAGAAAAATAAACTCTTTTAGGAGATAAATACTCTCTTTTAGCAACGTCGAAGCGCCCAGGGGCAAAGCTGCACTGCTGTGCAGAGAAGGAGAAAGCCGCTGATATACGCCATAGATCCAAAAGCATAAGCTCTGCAGAGGTGAGTGGAACAGTAAGTGATCTCAGCCCTCTGATCGCACAACCACTCGGTTCCGAAGAAGAAATCTGAATGGACAGATGCATGATTCCCTCCATTTAAACCTGTATGTACGGGGGAGGGACGTGCAAATTCTGTCTGCCAATTTCTCATTGGCCTTTTCTCAGAGGTAACCGAGGCCTTCAAAGAAGTCCCCTAGAGTCACTTCACACTACACCATGTCGAAGTGAGCAATAGACGGGGAACAAAGACGTTCGTCTAGTGCATTTACATAGGAAAAAAACAGAGGTGGGAGGAAGTCACAAATGTTCAAGTCACAAGCAAGTCTCAAGTCTTAACCATCAAGTCTCGAGTCAAGTGACAAAACATGAGATTAATCAAGAATCATTTTAATTGCTGACAACCCTCAAACATTTGAACAGTAATTTTACATATGAATCTTTCTGGATAATGAAATGATAATGATGTGATTTGCTTACCTTTCCTTGTGGTTTTTTAAATGTCTGATGAAATTCGAGGAATGTGGTGGTTTTTCTGATATTTTTGTGTTGCATATTGTGCATCTGGTAAATCTTTTTTTTATTCACACTGTTCAATTAAAAATCTTTATAGGAGATTATTTTGAGAACTCGACAATCATCTGTCATTTTGGCGTGTTGTGAGCACAGCGTTAAATATGCAGATGCAGATCAGTGGTGCTGGCTGGCTTATATTTTTGCATATGAATTAATTGATGTCGCAATATTTTTTTTAAACACATTTCATTACTGTTTTTAAGAAGTTATTAAAAATAAAAATAATAAAAATATTCAAGCCATAATCGAGTCATGCATTTCATGTCAAGTCAAGTCTCGAGTCGCTGGTTCTCAAGTCAAAGTCAAGTCAAGTAATTTTCTTAATTTACTTAAGCAAGTCACAAGTCCTTAAATTTGTGACTCGAGTCAGACTCGAGTCCCCTACCTCTGGAAAACAAATGGTAAACTGGATGGTTGCAAAAGCATTGGTGTGAACAGCCCCTTAAATTAGGTGGAGGTCTTTGGCTTTTGCGTCTTGCACTTGATTAAGCAATGGGTTTGTCTGTAAAGGCGTTCAAGTTGGAAATGTGTGTCTCGAGATTCTCATGTTCTGTTCCTTTCTGTTATGTTCCATCTGTTTGAATAGCCCCTGACCAGGTATCATGAGCCGCTTCACCACCGAGTTCAGCCGAATACCACTACTATTTGGAATAATTCTAACCTACATACAACAGTTATTAATGAAAAACACTGTGGCATATTGCTGTTATTATGAAGTATGTGTCTGTGGTGGTATATACTGTGGCACAAGTGGAAGTGTAACACCATATTAATACAGAACTGTCTATTGAAGTTTTTCCCCTCTTGTTTTATTTTTGACTTAAAATTTTTGAAAATTAACTGATTAAAACTTTTTTTATTTTATTTAATTTTGCACTTTAGATTAAAATGTTTTTTTTTTTAACAGCTAGAAATTTGTATTCAATGCACCCTCTTGAGGACTAAGGAAATAACGTCCATTTAAAAAGTCAGCTGACTTTTAATTGTAAATTTAATTCAAATGTTTTAAAGGTAAAAATTCTAATTTAGTTTCTCTGCCCAATTGGCAGCCCTAAATGAAATACCTTTTACACTGTTAATAAGCATAAGCATAACTTTTTTGTATTTACATCGAACAGACTATTTATTAAATTAAATCACATCAAATTATTTGTACTTTGCTTCAAAAATATTGGTCTAACACCAACATTGGTTGCAAACACACATAAGATATTTACATTTACATTTATGCATTTGGCAGACGCTTTTATCCAAAGCGACTTACAGTGCGACTCCGAAGAAGATATCTTCTTCGGAGCTGAACGAGCAAGTCACAGAGCTGAATTCCTCTGCCGCCTCCATTCATCTCTACACGCTGTTGGATCTACGGCACTTTCCAGCGGTCCCCCCCCTCGCACACTACGTTGTGCTGAGCAAACACCCCTGGGCGCTTCAGCAGTAGAAAAAACAAGACGTTCACGGAGTGAATAACTTAGTTTATATATATATATTTATATATACCTGTCTATATATATATATATATATATATATATATATATAAACATACAAAAAGAGTGGTGCAAACGGAAAGCGTATTTCAAGATTTTATTTCCTAGTTGCGGTCGATGTCTCTCCCCATCTGATGGCCATGATCGCTGCCTTTCCGTGGTCCTTCGGGGAGCTCCCTTTGAGCCCCTTGAGTCAGCAGAGCTAAAGGCACTCTCTCTGCAGACAGCACTCCTGACGGCACTCACCTCCATCTAGAGGGTATTCTCTGTCAGCGAACTGTGCCTAGAGTTCGGTCCGGCTTACTCTCACATCATCCTGAGACCCCGACCGAGCTATGTGCCCAAGGTTCCCAAGACCCCTTTTAGTGATCAGGTGGTAAACCTGCAAGCGCTGCCTCAGGAGGAGGCAGACCTTGCCTTGGCGTTGCTGTGTCTGGTGCGCGCTCTTCGCATCTACTTGGATCGCACGCAGAGTCTCTTTATCTGCTTCGGTGGACAGCGGAAGGGAAGCGCTGTCTCCAAACATAGGATCGCCCACTGGGTCGTTGATGCCATCACTATGGCATACCACGCCCAGTATGTGCCACCCCCTGCTGGCCTACTAGCCCATTCTACCAGGGGTGTTGCGGCTTCTTTGGCTCGGCTCCTCAGCGCGATTCCTGATGTGTATTTGCAGCATCACTCTTTTTATACCGTATGTCCGGGGGAGTGGCATGCAAATTCCACACGACATTCTCCATTTTCAGAGATGTCTGGGCTCCGCAGGAGCGACCCCTAGTGTCAACTCATCGACACAACGTCTTGTTCCCTCCATTAGGGAACAGAGGTTACATCAGTAACCGAGACGTTTACAGTTACTTTAGAAATATGACTATATGACTGTGTGTGTGTATGTATGTGTATATATATATATATATATATATATATATATATATATATATATATATATATACAGTATATATATGCTATACATATTATGAAGTCGCATTTCTTAATACTTTTTTTTATTTAATTTATGCACAGTCTTTTATTTTTCGCAGCCAAATTTTTGAGGAGGCACTGCCTCCCTTGCCTACTCAAAAATAAATGATACTGATGTCATTTAACTTTCAGTTCACTATGGTCTTTACTGAAAAAACTTTTGTTGTTCTGTCACAGTTCCTAAAGAAGTCCCAAATCTAACACATGCTCATCTACTGACATTGATGGAACTTGGTTTTAACAGTCTGGAGACTGAAACAACTACTGTGTGGTCATCACAGATAGTACAGCATATTGGATGTTGGAGCTTTGTTTATGTGCAGATACATTCTAAGAGCTGTCCACAATGAGGACATGGAGAGGTATCTTGGGAGATACAGTATAAGGTGTTGTAAGCGATTTCAGCTGTTATATGTCCACGAGACTGAGCTGTCTTATTAGCCACACCCCCTCTTTCCAAAATTCTGAACTCCAAAGATACCAAAATGAGTTTTATTGAGAGCAGAAACGGATGGTAAAAACAACTGCTGCAAAATAGCACCTTCAACTGAAAACTGTTATGAACAACATGGCATAAAAATGCTTTATGCCTCATTAATTCGGCAGCTACAATACTATGAAAACATGCAGAAAGCGTCATTCTCCGTGAACTGCGGACAATTTTTTTTTTTATGTTTACAGAGTCTAGAGCTGTCAAAGAGACCAGTGAGATATGTCAGGACACTTATTTCATTAAAATCTTTCAGGAATTAAATTTTTTTTAGCATACATCCATGAAAAAAAAAAAGAGCTTGGAGCACCTTTAAGTTTCTTTATCTTTAAGGAAGATTCTGTTATTGTTTCTGTAGCTGATAAGTAATTATGATGTCCTGAAATGCTATATATCCTCTCAAGACTTCATTCTGTCTGTATTCTGTGGCTGTTAGTGAAAACATGCATTAGCTGACACATATATTGCATGCTCAACGAAGGGAAAAAATGTGTTAAGACACATTTCCTGAAATATAGTTATATTGTTAGCGATACTGAAAATGATACAGTAACAGTCAAAAAACAATTATTTCTAAAAAGAGGTAATGCACAATGTAGCTTTTGAATGTTTTGAAATTAACATCTACCGTTACAGATACTGCAACAACTTTCTATATATCAAAATAGCCAATTCCTCTGAAATAATTTAAACAGCCTTCCATGTCAGTTTAACTGAAAGCATTGACAATGCAAATTAGAATTTGTATATTTTAAAAAGAAAATGTGAGTGGTGTTTGCCCTTTTAAAATGTACCGCCATGTTGCCAGGGTGTGCTATGCGCAGGGTGTTTTTTCCAGGAAGGGTGTAACCCCCAATAATCAAAACAATCAAGAACCCCCCAGTATTTATACCATGATAAAAGGATAAATGTAGATGCTTCACACTTCAACCCCCAACCCCCCAATCCCCATATTCAAGCCAAATCTACACCCTTGGCTATGCAGTTTCAAGAGTGATTACTAGTTAGTTTCTGGTCCCTTGACAATGACAGCATATAACAAAATTATATAATATGATAACACTTTTTTATTTTTAAAATGTCTAACAGTGAAAAGTTGAAAAAAAAAAAAACATATTTTAAACCAATCCCATCAAATACCTTCTCATGTTACTTGTCAGTTGATAGCAGATGTTCCTCAAGATGTTGACTGGAATTCAAGTCTTTTCTAAATATTGACAACAGAAAACCTTGCCATATTACGTGTGAGCTCTGGGGGGAGTTTGCAGAAATATTGTGTTCTGCTCTCAGGGGGTATAAGTTTTTATCTGTTTTTAAAAGAGTGAAGTCGACACAGACATGCAAAACTGCAAGAATTTGTGTATTTCTCACTGTGTCATGTTTTAAGGATGCACTTAGATAGTCAAAGCTTCTTTCTTGTTCAGATACAGTACACAGGGACAGATGTAGTATCTTATGTGAGGCAGTGAGTTATTTGATCACACTAATTTACAGGAATCAAGCAATGTTGTAGAAAACCACTTTCCACAGGCCTCTTAGAAGAGCCATATTTACTCACACTATGAAGCAAAGACATGTAGTCAATAGATTGATGTAAGCACAAAAACTTTAGTGGACTCTTACAAGTGTACTCGTTAAAAGTCGATGGGAAACACTTAAATATTTTTCTCTGTTTTGAGTGTGTGAAAGCAAATGGCACACCAGAGTTGTGAAAGATATTTCTGTCTTTGAGGATATTGTTTTGCACTGTTCTGTATCTTGTGTTTGCTGGGATCCATCTGAAATGCTTTGGAAGCAAGTGGTGGAGGGATCAGGGCCGGCGCTACCTATAGGCGAACTAGGCTGTTGCCTAGGGCCTCGGCCTTGGAGGCAGGGCCTCCAAAACATACACATGCTTATCCACCAATCAAGAGCAGCAAAATACTATGCTGTTTGTCCATTGGATATAACAATTGTCATTCACCTGTAGTTAAACCAATTAATATCACCGTTTACATGCGAGTCACTCCCAACCTCTGAATTTATGAATGAAGAGATTGTAGATGAATAAAATCAACTTTTCTGCAAATTTATCTGATGGCGCCGAAGCGAACTTATCCTTCAGGGGCTGTTAAGCGTAAGGCTAAGCAGGCACGCAAAGAAAGTGCAGCTCGTGATTCAGGTATCATCTATTTTTGAGTGATTGTAATGTATTGTAAAAAATAAACTGATTCTAACGATCAGCGTCATTTTGAGATAGATCATTTGACGGTTATTTCCAGTTCAAAAGAGCGCGAGCGCCGTTGATGGACTGAATTCGCTTCTGACACTTTGAATCCGAGCGTATGTAGCTACAATCGATTTCCAGCCCTAGTCAGGAGCTGACTCGCAAAAATACTACAGAAAAAGTAAAGTTTGTCAGTCAAAGAGCAAACGCACTATACTAATGCATTGTTTATTAAGTTTTAAAACAGTCTGTATATCTTCTAAAACGCAAATGTTTAGCCTACATTAACTGCTCTAGTCTATCATAATAGACTATAGACCATAATAGACTTCATTTTTTTCGTTTTCCAATCATAAATACTGTTGCAATATTTATTGAAAATAAGTATGCAATCTTAAGCATATGAATAAGCACACAATTACAGTTGACGAAATTAACTTGTCTTTTCACTTCCACTAGCAGCTGATTTGTGTATCATAAGGTATTTCTCTACAATATGACTATATTTAGTCTATCAAAAACAAAACTGTTCATTATCCCAAATAGTGGGTTAGTGTGTTACCATAAATAAATTACTGAACAAATTACTGCAAAAAACTTCCTGACTGCTAAAAAAAGAAGATGACTTTTCAGATGATTTTTTTTGTTTACCTTAATTAAAGTTACATTAATATGCACATTTAAGTAAAAATATAAAAATACTGATAACAGGTTTTGTATAAATAAAATGGATAGGAATCATATTTGTTTTCAAGTCTTTTTTATTAAATGATGTTTTATTAACAAAGTTCGGGAGGAGCACATTCAGATAATCAACGAGATAAGAGGTATATATACTGCAGACTTACCTCAGTTCGTTTATCAACATCCCTCCACCGCCCCCATCTCCTCACTTTGATTTTTAATAATCTCTTATTGGATGTAAACAACACAATCCAAAATACAATGCAATCCAATGTAATACTGTGTAAATCTGGCCAAAATTCAGAGCCTGGAGCCCTCCCCTGGACAGCATGCCAAATACGCATAATCTTTACACTATTTAATTTGATGTAAGTGTGAACTCGTGAATTCTGAAAGGTGGAGGGGAGGAGGGCATGGCGGGGGGCCTCCAACATACATTTTGCCTAGGGCCTCCAAATGTCTAGAACCGGCCCTGGGAGGGATTAAGCTGTTGGATTGTTAACAAGAGAAAAAGAACATCCCTACTGAGACAGACATGATTAATCCGCCTAATGAGAAGATTTGCTTTCTTTCTGCAATCTTGAGTTCGACCGTTAGGCTATGTAATGGTTTATGTTAATAGAATATCTTTTTTCCTGGGATCTATGTTTATAGAACTACATCTGATATGTAATTGAATGCCTTGGTTTATGGTGATGTGTGCGAAACAGCACGTGTGTCCACTATTGTGTGTTTCGCCAACATATGTGTTTATGTGTGTGACTACACGTATATGTATATCTTTGGAGATCTCATGATTATGTTGAAAAAAACAGTGCAGGCTTTCCATGGGGTTTTATGTGACATTTATGCAAGATGCTTGAACAAGGTTGGCATTGATCACACCCAATCTAACATATAAATACAAATGTGTTGCAAGCCTATGGGATTTTAGCATCCCCACAGTATCCATGCATCATGTGGCAAACTTCCATATCTGGTTTTGCAGCCAATATCTCCTTGACATTTGCATTTTCCGTATTGCATTGGAGTTACCCATGTGAAGCTTACCTTAAAAGTACAGTACCGAGAACAACTGTGTTAGGCTAAGTTCAGATAGCCTGCAAAAATCTGATTTTTGGTTGTATTTGACTTAAATCCATGTAGTTATTTGAAGTCTGAACAGCAAAAAAAAACAAAAAAAACATGGAATCTGATTTTCAAACTACAACAAAGATTTTTGTTAAAGCTTTTTAGTCTAAAGGGTCAGGTCGAATTTCAAGCAGTGCCAAAACACAGCAAGGAATGATGGAACAGACCTGAAGACCTGACTTGGAGTTTGCAGACATGGTTGAGCAGTTCATCAGGGGGATTAAGCATTTTTTTAGCTTTGCTTGCTAATCAACTCTTACTTGTGCTGCCTGGATGGATCACCACTCAATTAAACCACTGTTCTGCAGGATGTAACGCTCCACATCAGCTTTCCCTGTCTTAAAATGATGGTTCACGTAAAAATGGAAATGTTGTCATAATTGAACCTTTGTTTCTTCCAAGTGGAACACAAGAGTATATTTTAGGCAAATGTTAGCCTCAGACGCCATACACTTTCATTCCCTCTTTTTTACATAAAATAAAAGCGAATTTTGACTGAGATTGAACATTCAACCTAACATCTACTTTTGTGTTCCCTGTAAAAACTAAAGCCACGGGTTTAGAGCAACATAATGCCAAGTAACTTCATTACAATCCCTTTAAGTTAATGGCATCGATACTAGTTAGTTCCTCCCCAACACTCCTCCATCTTTTCTTCTCCACAGAATGTGTAAACTGTCTGAAGGAAACAGGTGCTTTTATATCAATGGGAGCAGCAAGTTCAACAGAGAGACTGAAAATGTACAGAGATACTATTAAGCTCTGATGGTATGCTGAATGTAAAACTTTTTAGTTTGCTCAAGCATAGTCTACTGGCTTTATGGCTCTCCATCTCATCTCTCCGAATCACTATATTCATCTCCCAGTTACTTTCCATGCACCTGGGTGAATCATGTCTTTTCATGTTCTAATCACACAGAGAAGTGTATGCCGAGTTCTCTCGCCCACTGAGGATTGTTTTGCCAGATTGCATGTTTTGAGTGTATTGCCTTGGCTGTTCTCCTTTCTTTCTGTTTTCTCTTTTCTTCCATCTCCATCTCTTGAGGCTTTCTCTACATTAGCCTCTTTAGTGTTCTCTGGCAGTCTGCATTACAGTGGTACCCTTTAAAAAGTAGTTTTAGTATTATGGTGCCCATCAATAAGGCTATTGTCAGCCTCCATGTTATTCTATGGCTTTAGTGGGTTTAAGTAGATTCCAATTGTTTCCTGGTTCTTAGCACCTTGGGTTTTCTGTATGCCTTCTGAATGGTCACAATTAGACTTTTTTCAGTATAGACCAGCGTATACATACTTAAAGGGATTGTTCAACCAGAAATGAAAACTCTGTCATTATTTACTCATGTAATGTCATTCCAAACCCATTTCATTTCTTCTGTGGAAAACAAAAGCGATATGTTGAGCAATTATGAATTTTAGGAACAGACAGCCTCAGTCACCAATTACATTTATTGAAATAATATTAATATTAATAATAAAAAAGAGCTACGTTAGACACAATACCCGCTTTTCTTCTTTTGGGCTAGTGTAAGCCAGGGATATAAACAGGTCAGCTGGGGCCAATAGCCTTGGACCTCAAGCCGAGACACCAAAACAGATCTGGTTTCCCACCATAGGGCCAATAGCCCAGCAGCATTGCCCTAAAACCCGCCCTTAATATGCCGCCCTGGTACCAACGACACACACCCCACCCATTTCACAAGAAAGCGGGAAACTCAAGCTTAAGTATCATGTTATCTAGAATACAGTGTTTATATCATTTGTAAATATTAGGTAGCTAGCTAACTGACTGTAACTGCCATCTCTCCACTAACAGCATTCAATTCACTTATAATTTAGTATAGTACAGTATATAATGTTAACAGTATTAGTAAAGCTATAATATAGTGGAATGCACTATAAAAATAATCCAATTTTAACAGAAAAATAATGTGAAAATGCTACAGTGAAAAAAAAAAAGAATTGTTTAACAAAAAAATACAACAGTACAAAAGTCAGGCCAACAGATAGGGCAGGTAGAGTCAGGTGGGTAACCAGGTGTGCTGCGAAGCCACAACAGACACGGGTGAGAGTCTGAGTGTCACCATGGCAGGGAGAAGTAAGAAAAGGGGGAAAAACCAGCAAGCCAATACACCAGACAGGACTGAAGAGAGAAGCCTCACCGGCCAAAAGGGCAAGAGCCAACAGAGACACATGAGCGAGGCATCAAATGCAGAATCCAACAGACTAATCCAACTGGACACAAAGACTCACAGGAAGGACAACAAACTGACACCTTAATAGGGATACAACCAAAAAAAACTAGCACAATACAGAGCACACTGGGAGGAAAAATAAGTAGCAAATTATGAGGGTTACAAAGAACACCAAGTGAGACAAATTAACTAATAATCAGGAAAATGAGAGGGGCTGGATTATCTCTCCAGACAGAACTGACAGGAGTGCACATGGCAAGACAACAAACAGAAAGCATGTGCTTACATGCAACAAAGAAACAAAGACAATGACAGAAGAGCACATGGCAAAAGAACACAAACAGGAACCATGTGCTCACACAAAACAAGAGACACAACAAGGATGTCAGAGGCCTGTTGCACAAAGCCGATTTCAGTGGCTACCCAGGTAAGTTTGCGTTTTGTTTGAGCAAACTCTTTTTTTTTTCAGTCTCAAGAACGCGGGTTGAGTCTATCGCCATAGCATCTTATGCTACACCATAAAACAACCCAGTTTTATGCTAGGTTACAGATTGCAAACAGATACTGATCCAATGAGCAATGAGTAAAGTGACATCTCTGACGCAATGAGGTCATTCCCCCTGTATCTCTTGCTGTTCATGCAAGCCTATAATATATTTATATTATAAAATGGTTTATTTAAGAGATCAGAGAACCTTGTATCTTTTGAGCTGCACATGAAAATGTATTATTGAGTTTCTTTGCATTTCTTTACATGCTGTACCTGTATGCAGTGCATGACGGTGCGAACCTCCGAAAAAATACTCTGTAAATGTGTTGGTAATGTGATTCTTAAACTTTAAAGACACATTTATTGTGTGACGAGTTTTTCCACCTGAACAAATATACTTGTTAAAATTATTATAAACACAAATTGACATGAAATAAATTATATTAGGCTTTTTATTTAAATGAATATAAAAGCTTTTACATTTTAAATAAATACTGTATATAGATTTTTTGGCTTTTAAAATGAATAAGCCTGTATGATCTTATTGTGAACCTATACATTTTTTCAGAAGTTAACTCGAACTTCTGCAGGCAGCAGCATTGTCTTTTGCTGCGTAAATGTTTATATTCTTAGTACATTCTTAATGAACTCTTGATCTTCAGCTGAGTCGTAAATCACTTTGAATTTCTCACGCTGACTCTTTCCAAGTTCACACATTGGCTGTTGATAGCAAACGTCACTCATTCATGTGCACATGTTTTAGGGTTAATCATGTTCTCAGGATCAAACTCTGAGTTGACAGAGAATGTTTAATGCGGGCATCTTTCTTGAGATTGGTTTTGTCCACCTGAAACTTATTCTGAAAAACTTGAGTTTGTTCAACTAGTTTCGTGCAACAGCCCACAGGATCCTGACACCAAAAACAATAAACAAGGCCGACAGAGGTTAGGATCCTTACAGTAGCAATGTACAGTACAGTGATGCCATATAATATTACAATGTTTATATTGTCCTGTAATGAATTTGATAAAGTATAGTATAGTATAGTATCTGGTCAAAAGAGACAAAAGAAAATCATTTTTGAATTACTAATGTACTTTCAGTATTGAACTTGTCTTCTGTTAGAAGCATCAGTTAATCATTTCAGTATGTCTGCAAAACTACAATTTGTCCACCTCCATATGAGGAGGAGCCTCAATATAAGAGTTACAATTACCATAGAAACTGGATCTCCTAACAACCCAGAAAATGAAAAGAGACCAAGTTCTCCAGAGTGTAAACATACTGTCAAACTGAACTGCGTTGCCATGGTGAGTCACTGTGTGTTTACATGCATTTCCTATTCATTAAAATGTGTTTTTTGCATGTTTCCATGCATGTGTGCGAGTTAGCTGAAAAGTGAAGAGATGATTAGAGATTTTTTGATGCATTAATATTTTTAAACAGTCACTGCCAGTTAAGGTAAATTACTGGAAAAGTTTGCTAGAATTCAGCTCCCTGTTGATTTTCGGGAAGGTCATGTAATCCTTTAGTAAACTATAGGTGAGCAATTAAATATAATGTATCTGCTTTGGGTGGTTTTGAGGAAAGATCTTGTCTGTTTCTCTCATTTCATCTTACATATATGAATTACATCTAAAAGTTTAATAACAACATCTGCTTGGCACACAATCCTCTGATTTTTTAAGTACAAAAGTACACAAAGCTCCATGTCTTAGAGATCAAGCTTTTATGGCCTGATTGGCAATCTTTTTGCTTTCAGAAGTGATTTTGAGAAAAAGGTCTCCTGTCAACAGCCCTTGGATTGAATTTCTCTTTTTCAGCCATAATTTGGCCAGGTATTTCATATATTTTATCTCTGTCAATGAAAATAGTTCCAAAAGAATCCAAAGTATCAAGCTTTCTGTGTCGCCAAGCAATGAAAAGACTGACAGCCTGTCAGGAATACCATGAACAGATAAGCGAAGTGATATAAACAGTGAAATGTCTCAGTGCTGTTATACTAAATATTATCTTGGAACATTGCCTGTCCAATCAAATTAGAGGACCGGAACTAACTTTTGTATAATTGTTACTTAAACACTATGGCTTATATGTAAGGACTCATATATTCTGTGACCGAGCACACAACAGGTCATTTAGGGCCAAAAAAAGAGAAAGGGCTAACAGGTTGCCAAGTTATATTTGTAAAAATGGATAATATATATTCAGGAAACTCTTTCTCAAGTGGGTTATTTAAGGTGCTCTGTGAGCAAGTAAGCATTTTGCTTTATTTACTGAGTATAATGGGTTATGACATGCCAGGAGATTGGTTGGACTATTTTGATCTTGGTTTCTCACTTAGTAGTTTGGGTTGTGGGAGGTGGGGGTCTTGGATTTTAGCAGGCAAGAGGAGGGGCAGAGCGTGAATATCCCAGCCAGATGCTCTCCAGACAATAAGGGTAGGAAGATATAAAGGGGCCTTGAGTTTTAAAGGGACTCCCTAGCAGACAGGCCTCTCTCCACTATAACGGACCACCCACTACATACCAACTCCTCTGCCTCCTCATCAATATTTGTGGTGAGAGGAGAGACTCAGAAATTAAGCTCCATGTCAACCAGATGGTTCAGATTCTGTCTGTTTGTTGGAATTACTCTTTCGTCAGTGCTGAACTAAGAGCCAGTGTTAATAGTGTTGTTAGATATTAAATGGATCTATTTGTCCTGGCTTGCCATGTGTCTGCATATGTGAAAAACCATAGCCATTATATAGTATTACATGATTATAGGTTTGATATATATATATATATATATATATATATATATATATATATATATATATATATATATATATATATATATATGCAATATCACACGAGCAAGAGTGCGATATGGCCCTATATCAGCACCTTTCGCGTCAAAGCCTCTCGAAAACAACAATAGAGCTACTAGTTTCACCGCTTGGGCTGTTTATAACATGTTATTGGAGAAACAAGGATTTGTGTGTGTGTGTGTGAGAGAGAGAGAGAGAGAGAGAGAGAGAGAGAGGGGATGATGCTGCTGCTGCTGCTGAAGTGTGTTAGACAGCTTTCTGAAGATAATGCAATTTTTGTGAAATGCGTCCTACTTTCTCAGTGGAGAAAATCCAAGTGTGGGGAAAATCCGCCATTTTATCCTCTACCATGTGGAAAGTTGGTGAAGATGTAAGTGCCTTGCGTTTGTGTAATTAATCCGTCTTTCGTGTCTCTCAGCTATGATGAGCCTTATTGCTGAATTTGTTAGTTTAAAGCTATTTCCTAGCTTTAGTAGTGTAGTAGTAATACGAGCAATCACAGAAGTGCTGTTGAATATTAACACTGAGTGACGCTGATGCACTTCATGTCACCAACTGACTCTTATTACACAAAAAATTATCTTTTGCCTCTACCTGCTGGCTAAAATATTTAATGTTAAATGTAAAGAGACAGATCTCTAAACACATCTGCACTGCCCTTACACTTTAGATTAGAATGACACGAACACAAGCGGAGTGATACACACTATAAAGCGTCCGAGTGATGATGGTATGAGACCATCAGTATTCATGGAACAGCTCTTGTCCAATCAGAGTCGAGAACTGGAAATAACTTTTGTGTGTGTGTGTGTATATATACACAAAACACACACACAGAATTTTTTTTCCAGCACATTGACTGGCCAAATTGTTACTGTAAAGTCATGTATTTAATGTGATATTTGACTTTTGTATAAATGCATAACTACAAACAGTCTAGGGTAGGTGGAAAGACCAGGGAAGGGTGGAAATGACCCAGGAGGAAACCCCCCCATCAGTGTTTGTTTTTCTTTTTTTTTTTTTGCTATTTTGTGATGTTTTACAATAAAACATCTGTGTTCAATAACACAATTTTCAAATCTGATGCACAAAAAATTCACAATTTATGCACCCCAGCACACACATACAATTTTTTTTAATTTGTTTTTATATTTTAGTTTCTGTTTTAGTGTTAGGAATTGGAACCAGCTGATTACTCAACATCTCTTCAGTTATATAAAAAAAAATGTTTTATATCATTCACGTTAGCGCAATTAATAAATTATGTAATATAGTGTGCATCACACCTACTCACTATCACAATTTGCATGTTTTATTCCATACAGACACTGGTCAGATGACTTCTCTTTCATCTTGATGATAAAAAAAAAAAAAAAGATGTATTACTTTTCTTTTGCATATTATTTTATTTCAGTTTTTCAATTGTATTATATATATATAGCGTCACAGCATATTTTTACTTTAGTACCACTTCAAAAGATGTGAATGTCACTTTGCTCCTTAAGGATGGAAAGCCTGAGAATTTGGTATGTGAGAGTGAGAGCTGACAGCTCTGCACACAGAATACATTTGATTATTCAGTCTGTCCAGTACTGTGAAAGCTTTGCCTTTTGTCTTTGAAAGAAGTTGAATGTGCGCTCTGGTTCTCTCTGGCATTATGGGAGGTTTTTCCTCTTTTGGTTCTGGAACATGCTATACTTTTCTCTTTACCCTATACTATATAACTAAATTTGTTTGCTCAGAGCAGTGCGGCAAGGGGATCAAGTTTGACATGAGTTTACAAAAATATCTCAAAATGGCCCCTCAAAAGAGTCCCTATGTGTCCTTACTTGCATCATGCAATGTTGCATGTGCATGTTTGACAACTGTCTACTGGCTGTTTATGTGCTGTTTGTACTTTACCATAGCCTTATATCTCTATTTTGAATTTGTATAGTTTACGTCTGTCTTCAAGGCATATTGTCAACTGTTATAATGTACAAGAGTAATTGATAAGGCTGCAGTGTTGATATGGTTATCACTTATCAATCATTGCAATTGAGTAACTCCTGTATTCCGTACACACATGGAATAAATATTGAGGGCATTCACTCCCGTATTTAAATACAATTGTCACTCCCAAAACATTATTGTGCGTATGGGGCCATAGTTGTCTTTGTGTATGAAGCTGAGATAGAAGAAAGTACATTTAATATAGAAAACAAAACAAAACAAAAGCACTCTTCACCCCTATGTATCAGATGTGTACACCCCTGAGAGTGTGTTTTTGCAGCATTTAATAATGTTAAAGCCCCAAAATTATAGCTTATTTGACCTTGATTTGAATGCACCTTTATTTTAGATACTATTCAGAAGCCAATTATCGTGATTTTGCCATTTTCCTCTTTAGCGCTCTAATGGCATCCAATATGTAATTTCTAATTTGAGTGAACTCGCCAAAGAGATCTCAAAAACAAGGACATATTAAGACAAGGTATGTCTTTCATGGTAGTCATCAGTAGTAGTTATAAATAGCAAAATTGTCCCCAAAAGTGATCTGACAAAACCTCCCTTTGGGGACATACAGGGATGTCCTCAATTGGAAAATGTACTCATAATTAAAGCAAATAATTGTATTATTATTATTAAAATGCAAGTGTCCTTTTAGGGATAGATTAGTGATATATTCCTCACTAATATATAGATTTTTGTCTGTGTGTTTCTGTGTCTCTGTGACGCATTGGTGCTTTTTTTTACTAATCACAGACTGTGTTAATTACAGGACAATTGTCCAAACCAACAGTGGCTATGATCCCAGCGTTCAGTTCTGACACAAACTCATGCATATAGCATAACAAGGGTTGATTCTTGACATGTCAAGAAACAACATGGCCTTGCACTTTAGGCACTAATTTGCACTGAATGGGAAAAAGAGCTGAAATATGGATTAAAATAAGCTTGGTAAGATGTGGGGAGTTTAGAATACTCTCTGCATGAATTGTTGAGGGATTAAGTTAACAGTATACAGATCATTTGTAGATGAGAAAGTATCATTTGAAGACAAATATGGGGAAAGTGTATCATTGATATCCACTTGCTTAAAAAATTGAGTGACTATTACAAAGAGATTCAATAAAAAATTTGTAACTTCTTTGGAAATCTTTCGAATTCACTTGTACACCTCATAAATGTTTTATTGGGGGGAAAACATCTTAGGCCCTTCTCCACTGCAGGAACTAAAGTTTAAGGAACTTTTACGTAGTACTACTATTTTTCATTGATTTTGCACATGACAATCTGTAGTTCCCTGTCTGTCGCTCACTTCAACGTTGTGTTGCGTGAAATGACACTAGGGAACTTTCTTGAAGGCCTCGGTTACCTCTGACCTTAAGAAAAGGCCAATGAGAATTTGACAGACAGAATTTGCATGTCCCTCCCCCGGACATACGGGTATAAAGGGAGGAATTGTGCATCTGTTCATTCAGATTTCTTCTTCGGAGACGAGCGGTTGTGCAATCAGTGAGCTGAGATCACTAGTGTTCCACTCACCTCTGTAGAGCGTCTGCTGTTGGATCTACGGCGCATATAAGCAACTTTTATCTTTCTCTGCACGCAAGTGCAGCTTTGCCCCTGTGTGCTTCGACAGCGCGTCTAAAAGAGAATATTTCCTAAAAGAGTTTATTTTCTCTAAAAGAGCAATACACAGCTGGAGTTGAATGTTGCTTCCGCCCCTGTGTAGTTCCCGGATGCTGTTGATTTCTCTCTGTTCCTGACGTTGCCTCATGTGTCTGGGCCGCAATCACACTGATGCGGCGTTTCTGGATGATTCATGTTCTCTCTGTGAGAACTTGACCATGGCAACGGTGTGGCCTCGGCTTTCCTTCTTCAAGAGGAATGCCACTCCAGCCCCCCAAGTCACTCCTCCTTCCCACGGGATTGAGGACGACCCGGCTGGCGATGGAGGCAATTTGGGTATGGCAGCGGGCTCTGTTTTGCTGGTAGATCCCCACGAACCACCCGCCCCCCCGGCACGCTCGTTGACTTCCGTCCGGGCTTAAGCTGGATGATGAATTCGCCATCAGCTTGGGGTTGGACTGGAACCCTCCGTCTTCCCCCAGCATTCACGGCTAGATTATTGGTTCCTCGGGTCCGGGCGGCACTCACAGACATGCATGGACACTCGGGCAGGTGATGGCCACCCTCGTGGTCCAGGAACATCACTTATGTCTGAACCTGGTCAAGATGCGGGAAGTAGACAAAGCTTGTTTTCTCACTTGATGATGTTTCAAAGGGGGTTCCTTTTGTGTGTGCGAATGCAAGACGGAAAAGTCTCACTGGGTGTGCAGTTCCTCTTAAGTGTTCTCATATAGAAAGTTCCTAAGGGGAAAGTACCTGGACTGTATGTGGGAAAGGATCTAACTGGAGAGAGAGAGAGAGAGAGAGAGAGAGAGAGAGAGAGAGAGAGATATCTCTCTCACACAGATGGCTTTGAGTAGATCTGCTTTAACCAGCTGGACAGAGCCATTTGGCCGAAGGGGAGACATGATCTAGTCTCTCTCTAACAAGAAATTCACAGAGCAAGCAGTCAGCCAGGAATGCAAGAGCAGACAAAATAGAGCCCCCCAATTATAAATTGATGAGGTATACAATTGGATTCCAATGAAATTCCAAGTTCCAATTTTATTATAATATTTGGAGGGAGTCAGGAGACTGTCACTCAATTTTTTAAGCAAGCGTATTTCAATGATACACACTTACCCCCACTTTTCTTTAAAGGACATTTTACCATCTACGAATTATGTGTGCATTGTTAACTTACCCCCTAAACAAATACTGCAAAGAGTAGTTTTGTAAGCTCCTCACATCTTTCCATGCTTAATTTCATCTATATTTCAGCTCTTTTTTTCCATTCTGTGCAAATAAGTGCATGATGTATAAGGCCTTGTTGTTTTCTGACATGTCAAGAATCAACTCTTGTGTTGCTATATGCACAAGTTTGTAGATATATTTGGTTAGGAAAATGTACTTGCAATTGATGCACAGTCTGTAATCATTTTTGTAAAAGAACAGCAACATGACAGAAAACAGGACAAATGTGAGTCTTTAAATGTGTGCGGGGCAATATGCTTCAGTATTGTAGTGAGCACTTGGCCTAAGACAATGCCGTTGTATCCCAAAGAAACAGGAGATCTGGAATAGGTAACTAGGGTGACCTCAGAGAGGTTTTTCGTTGCTTTTTCTCTTTGCACTTTAGGATGGTCTGATCGGAAAGATTTATGCTCAACAGATTAATGAAGGATCACTGTCCTTATCCTTGATGTGCTACACCAGTAGAGTGTGAGGACAGCTATTGATAGAGAAAAGGATTTCTGCTAAAACATTCTGTACATGCTCCTCATGCCAGCCTAACAAGAGCAGTTGAAACAAACAGATTTATGTAAAGGTGTCAAACTCTAAAAAAAAAAAAAAATAGACAAAAAACAATGAGAAACACAAATTAGACTCAATTCTAGAGACATCTGTCAATTGCACTTTTGATCAAAGCTCTCGTGTCTGGGAAAATTGGACCTTTTTTATCAAAGTCTTCAGATACTTGAAAGATACTGATGTTTATAAAATTTGCCCTCATGTCTCTTAACATAAAGCAAGGCTTTTTATTTTATTGTGACAAATGAGAGGTGCATTGTAACTCTCAAGGGGATTTTTTGAAGTACAAATTAGGGTTTTGTGGCTTTAATCTATGTCTTTTGGCTTTGAGGTCCTCTGTTTGCAAGTATACTCCTAAAAGTCAAAAATAAACATGAAGCAGATATAGGCTAAGCTAATATAAGGTTTACAAGGTACAGTCTTTCTCTGCAGGAAAAAACGGATTAAAAATATATATATATATTTTTTTTTTCAAAGTCTAAGGCTGTTTCTCAATGTCCATTCTTTTTGCGTTCTTGCGTTCTTGTGGACATGTTTGACATCATTACCCACTTCCTAAAAAAGGAAATTGTTAAAAGGTTGTTGAATCTACATATTGTAGCACATCTCAAAACTCGCATAGATGCGTTTTACGTACTCAAGTCTTCTGAGTTCACCCTTTCAAGGAAGTTAAACAAGACACATTTTCACAAGAGCGCAAGAAGGAGAACGTGTTCTTAGCCTTGAGAAATACCTTAAGTTTAGAATGAGAATGCCCCTTCCTCTAATACAATTGCTTCTAGAAATAGAACTAGCAAAATATGGTTCCATTCTGTGACATAAGCTAAAAGCTATTAGCTATTTTAAAAAGCAGCAAGCTCTTTGATTTGTGCTGCCCCAACCTCATGTTCAATAGCAAATGCATCAACATAGGAAATCATAACAGATTTGTCTCTGAATAGTCTTTTTTTTTTGTAATTCTAGTGTAAGTCTTCACCTCAGAGAAGACGTTATGCATTCTGGGGTTTGCCCTAAGAGGGAGTACCCAAGTGAACAGGGGCCTGTTTGGTTTCAGGATCTTGCCTTTAGTTGTTTACTCTGTGGTGTAAAAATAGCTCTGTGCCCCTTTATGTCGGCACTCTGATCCAAATGAAACGCTGTCTGTATTTTGGCTTTAAAATGTTTTATTCATTATCCTTTAGCACAGGGGGAAATGTTTCATTCTATTCCTGATCATGCATAAATGAATAAACATCCACAAATCACATTTGTGCCATCTGTCATTTACCTCTGGGTACAAAAGGTGCTGGGGGTCATGATCGCTTAATAAAGATGTGGTTGCTACATAATATGGCTTTGATATGGCTCGGTGCTCAGTCCTGTTGGGAAAATTTACCCAGGATAGTTGTGTTTCTATTCTGTTTTGCTTGAAATCATATATTGTCAGTGTTGTCAGTCAATATGTTAATGTATTCAAACACGGACCTTACTAAAGGGGGGATTTTATAAATCTGTTTTATTTTCTGTGATAAAATAAAGAAATAAGAAATGAGAGGGCATTCAACGCAAAGCAGAGTGCTTAATAACCGTGGTAAAATCACGGTAATGCACGGTAATGCACGGTAATTGAGTGGCTATTGCTTTTATGAAAAGGTGACAGTAGCACTATGATAAAAGACACCAGTGTTTAATAAGTAGTTAAATGTGAAGTATTATCAGTGTTTGGTAAATTACTTCTGAATTGTAATCTTGTACTGATTACAAATGGCGTGACTACAATTGTAGTCAGGATCATAATCTATAGGATTACATTTTTAAGGTAATCGGATTTGATTACTTTTAAAGTACTTTGGATTTTTCTGACCTAGTTTATTTGATGTCAAATGCATTAGAGTAGGATAAGTTTGTACTATTTTGACATAATGTTGCTTAAAAGCATTACAGAAAACGTAATGGATAAAAATATGAGAATTTATATGATTTGTGTGTGTGTGTTTTAGTCGCAATTTGTCTGTTCTTAATCCATAATTTTGGCATTCAAAATGCTATACAACTGCATTGTCTTAGGCCAAGTGCACACTACAATATAGAAGCATACCCCTGCACACATTTAAAGACTCACATTTGTACTGTTTTCTGTCATGTGGTGGTAACAGATCAGACAAATTATTTGTCAGCTTATTCATTCAAACTTTTGAAGCAGGAACTAAAACTAACTTAATCACAATTATGCAATCACTTCAACATCCAGCATTTCTGCACCATCTTTAATGTCATCCTGGTTGGTGGATAGTATCAGGTCTGTGTGTGCACCCACGGGAATGCACTGTATTATGTCAATAAGAGTAAATTAATTAGAGCTGTCAAAATTTCAAGCGTTAACCCATGTGATTAATTAAACAAAAAAAATCTTTAACGTGATTTACTGTTAATACAGCACAAACCAGCATAAACATTGGTTGGAACTACTGTAGGTCTGTGTATGGGGTGATGGGGGGGCCTCTAGAAACCTCCAAGCCTAGGGGCCTTTGTGGACCATAATCCAGCCCTGCATAGTACCATGAAGCTCCATTTTCTTGACTGATGATCTCCTCTCGCCATAAAAGATTTCCAATGCTATTGTGACTCAGAATCATATATTTAGGAGACATGGCCTTCTGAAAATCAATCAAAAGCCAATCAGTTTCTTATAGCTGTGATAATCTAGTGTTTCTTTAGACCTCCAAGGGAGGACACATGATCCAATAGATCATAAGACCTGTAACATTTTCTCAGGGAAATAATATCATAGGCATAAGCACTCTGTTCTTCAGTTGAAGGAAAACAATGTTATACAGTAGTACAAAAAGTATTAGAGGAATAGTTTTCATATATATATATATATATATATTTTAATGAATTAATAAAACCAAAAAAGGCATAGGCTATTTGCATTAGCGATACAACAAAAACCATCTTCTTGTTTTCAAATTGTGTTAGATGCCATTTGCACCCCAGTGCAAATAGTGGCAAATAATATTTGTACCCCAATTTAAGTTGTGAAGTCCCACAAGCATACACCAACCTCTACCCCTAAACCTAACCCTAAACTTATCTTACAAAAACTAACCATGGTACCGTATTCTGTAGTAAAATCATAGTAACCACAAAATTAAAATGGTTAATTTGTAAACATATTATTGTAGTAACACCATTGTTAATTGCATATAAACTTTTAATCACTGTGAGGAAATCAACCTTTATGTTCATTTTTTAGTTTATTATCATAAATATTAATAGAGAAAATATGAGTGGAGACAGGAATCAGGATGTGGAAAAGTGGGACACAAGGCGTATTCGAACCGGGGTTGGAAAAACACATTCACATTGCTGTTACATGCTACAGCATCAACACCAGTTGTGTAGTTTGTTGTAAATTTCTGTTTCCACCAATTTGTTTGTGTAAATAGCCACACTGTGAGGTAGGTGCTATATACACCTAGTACAAAAAATCACTCAGAAACAAAACACCATTCAATTTCACTTTCTTTATGTGGAAAAGATGGCTAGGATATTCTTATTCTTTTTTGGGTGAACTATTCCTTTGACATACCTAAGCGTAATTCATCATAGTAACAAGACTTTTAATTCAGCACCACTTCATTCATGTCTAGGTTCATGAAAACCAAGATAGAAAACATATTACTCTGTGTCGGTCTCTGTGCAATAATTGTATATGATGGGATATAACCTGCACTCATTCCAAATAAAAATTCACTTTTTAAGACAGAATCGCGTTTTAGTGCCCTGGTGTGCTCGACTGGCTTATCGGTTTGCACCTGTGCCCCTGAGACAGGCTGCCTGGGGCATTGCGGATATGTTGGAAGGAAGGAGTGAGGGAAGATCCAGGGTGAGGGGACCTGATTGCCTCCATGCCTAAGGGGCCCTGTTGGCAAGAGCAGATGCCACCATGCTCTGACACAACCATTTGCCCTGTCACTCTTCTAACATTACCATTAAAGACACAGACATGCTGCAGTATCTTCTCAGTTAATGCTGGACAAAAGTAATTTTGCATCAGTGAGAGCTACATACTTCATTATTAAAGTCAACATGAAATCAAAATTCACCCTATTTATTTTCTAGTCCATGTATTATAGAGGTATATTAGACTGTGTGACTAGACACGTGACTTTCCAACTACAATTTAGATCGATTAAATTACATTACTTAATTCCCAGTTTTAGCTCTGTCATCCATACTTGGATGTGATCAGCTGTATGTATATTACATTTCCCATTGTGCCAGTGGAAAACTCTTACATGCTTTCTGCAGATCCGAGCCAGGAAACACCTCTGCTCCTTTGTGCTCTGAAATGTCTGTTGCTATGCAACATTGGCTTTAATGATGAAGACTCATAGTTTAGCAGAATAATGTCTCAATTACTCTTTTGATGACAGGCAGTAGAACCGTATACTTACTATTTATTGGTTCATAGCAAGAATGAGCACTGAGGTCTTTGTGAGGTCAGTGTTGGATATATCCTATTACAAAGTAATAAGTAACGTAGTGTAATACATTACATTTTAAATTCTTGTAATCAGATTACATTTACTGACTTTCGATTAAAATGATTTAAGTACATAACTTGGGCTAAAGTAATATTTATAATACATTTCAAATATGATTTCATATACAGTACGTCTGTTGGCGTTTACATGACAGCTGAAGGGTGTGCGACAGTGAAAGAAGAAATATAGACATTTTGAATTTAACGGAAAATCTAAATAATTTTTAGGAAAAGTGATTTAGAAAGTAACTTTAAAGTAAAATAATTAGTAATGTGATTACTTTTTAGAATAAGTAATCAGTGATTACATTTCTAGAGTAATCAGCTATTTGTAGTGGATTACTTATTTTGAGTAACTTACCCCAAATTGTCCCTGAAACACTATGAAAGCATTCAGACATATAAACTGTGTATTATAGTGTATTCTAAATATATATTTTAGAATAGTGTCTAAAGCCTGCAATTCACTTCTACATATCTGCCTCTGGCAAAAATATTCCAGCTTCAAATCATTCTGTCTCATAAAATGTTTTCCTACCATGGAAATAGGCCCTATTCAATTATACACCATTACAACAACTGTGGGGTTTGCGGATAGGTATTATGCCACAAAGTGCTTTTAAAAGCAGAGAAATAAATACGGAAATCGATTAGATTTCAAGTGATGTTTAAACATTGTGACTTCTATAAGAAAAACCATTCTAGAACCATTCTATTGGTATCACAGTCACAATGTACTGCAGCAACAGTTTTGCTGCTTGGAATTCCATATTGAAATAATCACATCATCTTTTAAAAATGTATGTACACATGCATCAAATGCCTTGAAGTTTTTCAGTTTCTCACAACATAAACTTTGTGCTTTTGGATGGCTTGTGAAGTAGTTCAACTTTAAAAAAAAAACACAAGTTTAAACCCTTGTGTTTTGTTTCATTTTATTGCGCTTTATCTAGCTGTTTTGAACCCAAGAACGCCTCCTGTGTGAATAGCCCCTGTAGACTGGTACATTCAGAAGATGAGTTCTCAGTGGTCAACTTCAAACTGTCTGTCAATCTTCCATCTACTGCTACATCAAAGCAACTAATCGCTGCCATGGAAACTCTATTTCCTTAATGCTAAATCAGGTCTTCACCCCTCTGCACAACTCCCTTGGAAGCTCTTTCATGTTATTTTGCAGAACTAAAACTCCCTTGTCAGGTGTCAAAGCATGGCTCACAGTCATCGCAGGGGGTAGCATGCATCAGTAAAAATGTTCTCAATTAAGCAGTAGCACTGATCTGTTAATAGTTTAATAGACTGCTCAATGTCTGTATGTGTACAGTTTATTTGACTTCTTAGTGGGTGGGTGACATACAGTAATGTGTCCATGGACCTTTTGTCTTATAATCAAGATGATTTTTTTTTAAATAGAAATATTCCATGTAGCCTCTCAGTTCATATGAGTTCATTAAAGGAATAGTTCACCCAAAAAGGAAAATTATCTTATAATTTACTCTTTTACCCTTATGCCATCCCAGATGTGTATGACTTTCTTTTTCTGCTGAATGCAAACAAAGAATTTTAGAAGAATATCTCAGCTGTGTATGTCCATATAATGCAAGTGAATGGTGGCCAGAACTTTGAAGGTCCAGAAAGTATATAAAGACAGCATAAAAGTAATCCATAATACTCCAGTGGTTAAATCCAAATCCTCAGAAGTGATGTGATGGGTGTGGGTCCTTTCCTACTATAAATTATCCTCCCTGCCCAATAGGTGGCAGAATGCACAAAGAATCTGAATTGCCAAAAACAAAAGAACAAGTATGTGAAATTGAAAGTAAAAGTAGAGATTTATTGTCAAACAAAAGCTTAAATATTGATCTGTTTCATATCACACCTATCATATCACTTCTGAAGAAATGGATTTAACCACTATATCAAACTAAGTCCTTATTTTGTTGCTTGGCTATTTAAATATAATAAATATGCCCATAGAAATGCTTGATTGGGGACTTTTGTAAAGGACTGTTGTACATATTAGTTTTAACATCTGCTGGGAACAGCAGAGAGTAAATAACTGATTAGGGGTTTTAGTAATGGGGGGCTCCAGTGTCTCATTCATCTTTGTTGGATTAAGAAGAGGTTGAGACAGATGGAGAATAGACAGAGACACATCAAGACACTGCTAGATATGAATAGGGCCTTAATTGAGTGAATGAACAAGCTAATGCTCCATGGCAGAAAATCGTTGGCTCTTAGCACAATACATTTTGGCCCAATGTGTACAGCCTCTCTCTGTAACAGTGACATTTTTGGCACATACCAATTATTCCTTATTACCTTCTAAATGTCCTGTCAAGGCTTTTTGATGATTAGTTTTACTTCGTCTCCATGGTGATGAGTAAATTATTGTATTTGGGGGCAGGGGTGTAAAGTAATGAATTACAAATACTCACGTTAAATTTTTCTCAAGAATTGTACTTTTTTAAGTAGTTTAATAATAGTATACTTTTACTTTTGCTTGAGTACATTTTAAGTGCTATTTTTCCACCGTCTGTTCACTGCTTCCCTGTCCTGATTTTATTTTTATATATCAACATGATGGTCTCGTTATTAAGACTCGTTACTCCTGTCAAATCACGTGTAAAAAAACTTGAATGGCAGCTGCAGATCCGGAGATCTCCAGATGTGGAGAGTGCCTCAAACACAGTTCAAAACCTGAACATCACGGCCACACCTAAAATGGCTTTTCGCTGTGAAAAAGGCTAATTGCCTGACTGTGTCATGTGAGTTTTTCTTGCTCAAGCAAGATATCAGTATTAATCCTGCTTCTAATTTGAAGAAACATACCGAGGTAAATTTCATATTTCTGCTTTCTAGATTATGTGTCTATAATGTAGCCTGTAAATTAGCTTTCTATCACTGAGATTATTGCGTTTGATGGGCGAGATTAAGGGAATGTTATCACTAGGGCTGGGCGATTAAAACAATCTTGATGTTTATCTGAAAAAAAAGAATCTTGATGTTTATCTGAAAAAAAGAGCGAGAGAGAGAGAGAGAGAGAGAGAGAGAGAGAGAGAGAGATGTCCGTGATATGGATGAGAAACTTTTGAGTAATTTTCTATACCTATCCTATATTCTACATCTAGACCAGGGGTGTTCATTACATTGATCACGATAGCAAGACAACACCTGGCCACAGCCCTGCAGAGTTTAGTTCCAGCCCTGCTCCAAAATGCCTCCTTGTAATCTTCAAGCATTCCTGAAGACCTTGATTAGCTGCTTCAGGTGTGTTTAATTAGGGTTGAAGCTAAACTCTGCGGGACTGTGGCCCTCCAGGAACTGAGTTTGATACACCTGATTCTAGATAAAATATAAAGATTTACTTTTTATTTCCTGACGTCTGTCGCTGCGGGCTGTTTGATTGACAGGTGCTAATGTTTGAGCACTAAACGATCAAATACACTTAAAAATTTTGCCAATGTGCGTCTTGATGAGGCATTAATGTAAACGCAGTCGGTTTGGTCGAAAGTGAACGTATGTTGTTGGACATATCAAATGTTGGACTTGAATTGTACATGTAACTGAATTGAGCACTGTCTAGTAGGCTATGTCATATAAAGTTTAATTTTATAGTTTAAAGTTTTAATCAAACAACAATAACAAGGAAACGAGAAGACCACTCACTACCTTTGGCTGAATAACTTGAGTAGCTTTAAAAGTATTCATGTAATATAATACATTTAATAATAATAATATTTTTAATAATATTTAAATTTTTTTATAATACAGACCCCTGATGTAGAGTGTGTGTATATTGGTATAATACATTACCAGGAAAGTATAGATGATAAACTAATTTTATAATTATGCTTAGCCTTTAGCATGTTTTTTCTAATACATGACTATGACTTTCTTCAGAACACAAATGAAGATTTTCAGAAGAATATTTCAGCTCTGTAGGTCTTTGCAATACAAGTGAATTGATGCTCCAAAAAGCACATAATTGCAGCATAAAAGTAATCCATGTGACTACAGTAATGTCAGTCTGGTTAATATGCTTCAAAAAGATTTTGAAACTGACCTCATGTGCACACATTATTATTATAAATGTATCTGTGCTACAAGCTAGCTCTTTGATATCAAAACCAACAGGTTAACAAAACCTTAATGGTAAAAGGCTGCCTTAACACTTAAAGCACATCTACAATCTTTTGACACATATCTGATTTTACAGATATGTAATGTTCAAAGCGTTTGAAAAATTAAAGTAATGCTACAATGTAAAAAAACATTTGTAAAAAAAAAAAACAACAACAAACAAATACAAAAAACAAAACAACAAAAACCTTAATGGCCCTAAAATAGGCTTGATTTTCTATTTACAAAATCTAATTATTTATTTGTTTGTTTCTTTTTGTTTTGGAGGAAAATAGGACCAGGTAATTTTCTTGACAGTTTTCATGAAAATCCCGCATTTGCATTAATGACACACCTAAATGCACTAAGCTGTCAGTCAGCACAGTCTAGTGTTATCCACACATTTAAATCTGACACGACCTAATAGTTGATGGTAAAAATTGTTAAATAAGAGGAGAATTGGATATGAGTGTCTAGACGTGGATCATATGACCATTGTTTTAATGTGGTCAATGTGAGTCATCATCTTTAGATCTGGACTGTTTCACCCTTTTCTACAATGCATGTTCATCCATGTGTGTTAGTTAGAATAGCGTGTTGTGTTTGTGTCCCACAGCGGGTTTCTAACTTCGAAACATTGTTCTCATAACGAAAGTTCACTCTTCATTTTAAGAGGAATTTGGGTTTTTGCATTTTACAATTGCATCTGTTGTACCCAACTTTTCTAGCTTTAAAGAGCTCCCTGGTGTAGAGCAGAGAGTGGTTCTTTTAGCAATTTTGCATTCAGCTGACCTCAGTTTAATCAGAACTACATCACAAGTTTCTTTGAACAGAACTGCCACTTGCAAGAGGATGACAAGAAAGTGAAGAAGCTGATGAAATCTTAAAGGTATAGTTCACCAAAAATATTCAGAATCAGAATCAGCATCAGCTTTATTGCCAAGTTTGCTTACACATACAAGGAATTTGTCTAGGTGACAGGAGCTTCCAGTCAACAACAATACAAACAATACCAAAAACAGCTAATTTTTTCAACATTTACTCAGCTTTGTGTTGTCATAAACCTGTATGACCCCCTTTTCTTTTGTGGAACATAAAAGGAGATACTGACTTAATAATATTATGAGATAAATTACTTAAATATTGATCTGTTTCTCACCCAAACATAAAATATAGATTCTGAAGATTTAGATTTAACCACTGGAGTCTTCTGAATTACATTTATTCTGCCTTTTTATGCTTTTTGGACCTTCAAAGTTCTGGCCACCATTCATTTGCATTGTATGGACCTACACAGCTGAGATATTTTTCAAAAAATCTTTGTTAATATTCTGCAGAAGAAAGAAAGTCATACACATCTGGAATGGCATGAGGGTGAGTAAATGATGACAGAATTACAATTTTTAGGTGAACTATACCTTTATTGTTTTTGTAGCCACCTGGCCTTTTAAAGTGCTACTGGGAATTTTGAATGTTGATCTGTAATTCTCATACCATTTCAGATGGCAAGGTGAACCAGGTAAAAACTTTTGACTGCAGGCACTAAAACATCTATCCATAAAAGTCCACATACAATGTTTATATCTAAATTTCTCACTAGATTAACTACTTAAGTTGTTAACTTGTGTGGCATTAAGTGTCTCAGAGCTGAGCACATTTAAATGAATTATGATAGTTGCCTTACATATTGCATGCAAACTTTGTGATGCTTATGTTGCTTGGTGTGAGGCTCATCATGTAATTATCCAGAGCTGTGTGAGGCTCAGCTTTGACCCCTTCAGAAAACCACACCATAATCTGCTCTTACCTTCATTACACAATTTTCTCTACCTTTTATTTTTTTGTGTTTTATGATTCTATGACCTACAGCCTTGCTGATGCTGAAATTAAATTGTTTTATCTGAGAGACCATGCAAGACTAATTGTTAACAGTGGAGAAACCAGGAGGCTTTGTACACTAGATCAGTGTTTCCCAACCACTTTGCCGCGTTACACTAGTGTGCTGTGAAAGATTGTCAGGTGTTCCATATAAAATGATCAAATTCCACAAAATAAATAAATGCATGAAAAAAACTAATAATTTCAGGGATCCAAACTCCTCACCTTTCAGAGAAATTCACCGTTTTGAAACCATAATTGGTCACTTTTGTGATTGTGAAGCAATGATTAATGTGCAAAAGTGAGTGATATTTATACACGCTAAGGGTCTTTCACATGACTTGGGTCAGCGCTGCAGAATACATTGAAGTCTATGAAGTGATGTCACTTACACCAAAGTGTTTTTCACACACACGATTTTGCTTCACCAACAAATGTCTTTGAGAGTACTAAGCAACAAGAAATATTTAAAAACTGTCCAAATTTGTGAAGAGACATTGAAGAGACATCTTGTCATGTGGAGGGTAATCCGGCTCTTGAATGTGGCGTTGAACAGAGCATTGACGTCTCGACTCCTGTGAAATGTGCTTTACAATGACGAAAGAACAACTCAAAATTCGTATTATTTGATCATTATTGCGATCTTTTCTGATAAAAGCCATGCTCAGCAGTTTAAATAGGCTACTGTAGGAAAATTATACCGTAGATCTGCTTTGTGTTTATAATTCTTATATTGAAGTCAGTAGATTTGTAGCCATGCATGTTTTAATGAAGGGGACGTTATTGAAACTCACTATTATTGTTGTCTTTTTGGATGAAAAAGAATGCTCAGTCTGAAGGAAGACTATATATCTGCTTTCTTTTAATGCTTAAACACTATAAAGTCTCTTGGTAGTTCCCTATCTGTCACTCACTCAACATGTGTTGATGTAGTGACACTTGGTGTCGCTCTTGGGAGCCCCAAACACCTCTGATGTTTTGAGAAAAGGCCAATGGGAATTGGCGAGTGGAATTTGCATGCCACTCCCCCGGAACTTCAGGTATAAAAGGAGCCGGCTCGCAACCACTCATTTAGATTTTTTCTTCAGAGCTGTTCAGCGAGCTGAATTCCTCTGCCAATCCATGCACCTCATGTGCAAGCTGTTGGATTTACGGCACATTAAAGTGGTTTCTCCCCCTCATGCACCAGTGGAGTGCAGAGAATGCCCCTGGGTGCTTCAGCAGCTAAAAGAGTATATTCTTCCTAATAAAAGAGTATATTTCCTACTAAATAGAGGCAAAGATTCCTTACTGTCTGTGTGTATTTCCTGGTTGCGGTCTTCTCTGCTTCTGACAGCCACGATCGCTTGGGCGCTGCCCACGCGGAGACAGCGTTCATGGACGGGTCATGTACTCACATTGAGAACATGACCATGGCAACGCTGCGATCGTGGATTTCCTTCCACAGAGGGAAAGCCTCCCCAGCGGCTCCCCACGTCGGTCCTTCTACCTACGGGTTTGAGGCCGCAAATGGGGGACCACACCTTCGGGTGTGGTCCCCCATTCGCAGGCAGACGTGGAGCTGACGGTCATGCTTGACCGGGTGGCTAGGTTTGCAGGCTGGAGTGGAACCCTCTGCCCTGCCCTGAACCCTCATGGCTTGATGATTGGTTCATGGGCCCATAGCGCCGCTCGTGATGATTGGTTCATGGGCCCGGAGTGCCCTTTCTTCCCGGAGATGCATTAGGAGCTCACGAGGTCATGGTCACCTTACACTGCCCGGGCCTGATCTCTGAGATTCTTTTCTCTCTCGATAGTGGGGCTGCCATGGTGTAATCTGCGATTCTCCATGCGCCGCCACCTAGCGGAACTGGCCAAGACTGCCATCCTGAAAATGTACCAAGTCAAGACACTTCGAGAACTGCACGAGGATAGTTTTGAACCGAGATATATGCAGGAGCTGCGCACGGGGACCGATCTCGCCCTCCGGGCAATGAAGGTTGTGGAGCGGACACTTGGGCAGGCGATGTCCACCTTGGTGGTCCAGGATCACCAACTCGTTGTCAAGGGCGTATCCTGTGGCAACAACCACCACAGCCCGCCCCAGCAGTCCGGCCCCAACGCATCCCGTCTCACGGCACACTGCCAAGAACCCTAAGAAGGCTTCTAAGTGCCTCTGAGACGGGCGACCCAGGGATGTGGAGACCCGCTGCATTGGATGTTGTAAGCATTACACTCCATCCCCGGTGGAAGGCTGGGAGAAGAATCTTTTGTTACCTTTTCTTTTGATTTCACCACATGCCCAAGGGGCTGCGTTACCCACATTTTCAAGAAAAGAGCAGTTTCCTTGTTCCCTGGTGTGGGAACAAGGAACCCGGTTCTTATCACGACTGCCGGACACCGCACCTTTCACGACAGGCACGGGACTGCGGAGGTGCCCCCTGCCCCTGCGCACCCAGCTATGGCACAAATACACCCACGCCAGGGCAGTTGTGACGGACTATGAAGACTATTTCCCTCCTCCCCGTCCCTGACCATCTGATGGTGGGTATTCGGAGGGAGGTAAGTGCTTTGATGTCCCCAGACTCAGTACGGCCATGAGTTCAGGGTTTGAGCCCCCTCAACGTGACGACTCAGGCTCCGCCTACTGTGAGGCCCCACCCGGCCCCACCCCCACCCTCTGAGCAGCTCTTTGTCTGCTTTGGAGGACAGCAGAAAGTGAGCCCTGTCTCCAAACAGAGGATTGCCAACTGGGTCATTGATACCATCGCTTTGGCATATCAAGCCCAGGGCGTGCCACACCCTGTGGGGCTACGAGCACACACTACCAGGAGTGTGGCGGCCTACTGGATCCTGACCAATGGCGCATCTTTAGCAGACATCTGTAGAGCAGCGTGTTGGGCAACACTGAATACCTTCACAAGGTTCTATAATCTCCGGGTTGAGCCGGTTCCGTCCCATGTGTTGTCAGGTGCGAACAGGTACATTTACGGGACGACTGGCCGGGTGTTTCGCTTGTGTATAGCGCCTTTCCACTCCTGGAGGGGGAGACATGAACTTTTTACCCCCCAGCCGTGTTCACAAGATTGTTGACCCTGAATGTCCTTCCTCCTCAGCCCTGTGGCAGGCAAATTTGCAGGGAAAATCAATGCTGGCCCATTACATGTGCTAAATAGGCCCAGTACTGTGGTAGGTGCTTCACAAGCGCTGGTTGCCTCTAAGTAACCCCTTGTGATGTATCTTTCACGAGATGGTTTCCCCATTGGTAAACCCGCGTCTTTCTTGATTTGTTTGTAGAGCTCCTCCAAAACCTGATTGAGTGATTGCGAGCCAGCTCCTTTTATACCTGTACGTCCGGGAGAGTGGCATGCAAATTCCACTCGCCAAGTCTCATTGGCCTTTTCTCAAAGATCAGAGGGGTTTGGGGCTCCCAAGAGTGACCCCTAATGTCACTACATTGACACAGTATCTCATTCCCTCCATCAGGGAATGGAGGTTACGAAAGTAACCAGGACGATATCGGCCATGAACGACTCACTATGACTCATAGCACATAAGATGTTCATTTGTTGCCACCTAGTGACATTTCCTGAAAGGGTCACTGAACTTATCAGTTAATAAAATTTAACACATTTGTGAAACAGGAGCAAGCCTCACCAAAATACTCTTTATTTTGCACAATTGTAAACTTGAATAAACTTGAATCACTAAAATAGCTGGAATTGGTGCTTTTAGATTATTCTTTAAAAAAAATCCCCAGAAAAGATTTTTGTGGACCAGTGATTGTCTTACCTTTTCCGTCCCTCATGATTTTGCATCCCTGTAATTTGTTGTGGCATTTCAAGAACAAATCTACAAATTAGAAAATAAGCTAATTTGTTGTCTTTTCGTTACCCATTTAGCACTCATGCCACCTGTGACCTCACTCAGTGTAGCCTACCTTTGTGACTTGGTTTTTTTATGTTTTATATTACAAGTTAACAGGCTACTAAGATGGACAGAAAACATGGACAAGTTATTGAAAAGGAAAAACGTTTATGATGGTTAGCCTATGTGGGATAGTGGTGTGGTGTAGAATTTTTTAGTCGTAAAAAGTCTGCCGTGGCAGAAAAGGTGTTGGGAAACACTGCACTAGATGGTTCAGTCAGAAGGCTGAGTCTCTAAGTGTTGATGTACTCATGTATATCAACTGGTTTAAAGGCCTTGATATCAAGGTTTTAGCTATATGTTCTTATAACATAAAGAAAATCTAGTTCAACAAAAAATATTTTATTTGATGTTAATGTGAAGTGATTTGTCCAGGATAACAAGAAAGATACAATTTTAAAGTAATAGTTCTCCTCAAAATGAAATTTCTCATAATTTACTCACCCTGACACCATGTCCTAACCAGGTAAATAAAGTGACATGTTACAGGACATTTTGTTTACACTTAGTTCCTATTAATGTGACATCGTACTGGTTGTGGAACACAAAAGGAGATATTTTACAAAATGTCCAGGCTGCTTTTTTCTGTGCAAAACTGTTACTCACCCTCTGTCCAAAAAACTAAATGAGGTTGAGTAACAGTGTGTATTTTTTTTTCTCAAACCATGTAGTCCACCCTAGAAGACTGCGGCTAACTTTAGTTAAACTTTAAGTGCACTGCAGAATGCAACCCGTAGCATAAAAAAACATTCACATTCCCCAAAGATTATTTCCCAAATCCTTAAAACCACATTCCTGCCACATTCTTCACAGCTTTATCCTTTTACTTCATGGAAGATTGACAGTTGAGCTTGTTTGAGAGATGAGTATGTGTCAGAGAATGTGAGCTTCATATCTGTGAAATATTGTCAGTTTCATCTTGTGTCAGATCCATCTCTGCCAGGGTAGATCAGGAAATGCAATTAGCTGGATCTTGGCAGATTCTGTATGTCAAATTTGTTTATGTTGCTAGTAATGAATTGTTTTGCAATATTAAGTTGGACTTTTGATCATGTGTGGATGGTCATGTCATCAAATATCTGAGAAGGCATGGACATGATTCAAATAACTGATGCATCCTTACATACTTTTTTAATGCAATAGTTTGACACTCACCATGTTTGCAGTTACTCACAAAGCCCACTCAATAATTCTCAGGATGCGGTAGGAGGCAAAATGGCCTTTTGCAAATGGCCAGGCTTTTTTTTAGCACCAGAAGTTTTAATCCTTAGAGGGTCCAACTCAGGACCATGTCAGGACATGTGAAAGTGGAAAATGTGAGAACAAATTGGATGAAACATAGCCAGTGCCAAGAGTCCTGAATTAAAGAGAGGACGAATGAAATACTGCTATTAGTCAGGCATGGCACTCATCCATCTGGGCTTCTAAAACTCTATAGAGACAGCAATGAAACAGTAAGTGCACCATGCACACACTTGCAGAGAAATAACGATAGATATGTGAACAGTTAGAAATGGAATGAATGAACAGATGGTCTGGAATGATGTTGAACCCATATATGTGCATTATATATACTGTTGGAATGTTCAGACCAATATTAAAATAGCCAGAATATACCAGGGGGGCAATTTAAATAAATACAAAAACTTTTTTTTTTTTTATAAAAAATGAGTGATGACACTTACTTGGCACATGCTCAGTAAAGTTCTATGTTTTCCTGAGAAAATGTACTCTTCTAATAAAAAAAATATATATATTGTTTAATTATTTTGAGATAAACGTATATAATTAAAATAAACACTGTATATACTCTCACCAGCACATTTCTGGGGGACGGCAGGGCACGCCTCCACCCCTGGCAGTGGTTCCATTGCCCCATGGCGGTCGGGGAGTCCAGTCCCCATTCGCCCCGCGGACGGCAGCCGTTCCCCGCGTCTGGCCGGTCGGGCTACTCCGTCATCCAGCGGATGGCAGCGCCGCTCCCCTGGGTGGACGGCAGTGTCGAGGACTCTGTGATGGGCATCACTTCTCCTTCCTGGGTTTCGGCACCATTGTAAGAGGGTTAAGATGGGCAAGGAGGGGGCGAGAACTGGCTTAAAAATATAAATAATATTTAATTAAATAAAAAGGCACACACAAACACACACAGGGCAGCTGCCCGTAATTCTCTCTCTCCCGAACTGTACTGTCACCGGCCGCCTTTATCCATCGCGCAGCCCATCATGTCGATTGGGGACTAGGCGTGCATCATTCCAGCATGGCCCCACCCTCTTCTGCTCTACATAATAACAATGTCCTTTTTTATTTGATTTATAAGTGTTACAACTCCTCCCAACCACTGTTGCACAATCATAATGGGGGTGATTTTAACACTTTGACTTCTTGTATTAAATCAGATAAATAATTCTTATTATGAAAAAATTATATATAAAAAAATAAATATATCTACTGTACTACCAGTTTCCCCTACTCTGGATATGAGTATCTGTTTTATATCCAGAGTAGGGGAACAATATGTGCAATATATGCAACTGAAATATACAAACATATCCGTGGTCAGCAAAGGAAATTCATTTGCGGGCTTCATTTTCATTGCATTTCCATGCAGAAGAATTTAACAATAGTCTTGCATCCTGCGAATGCCCCCTCATTTATTCATTAGCATAAGATAAGTCTTTAACCCATGGCCACAGAGCCTGAAAAATCTCAGCATGTTGCTTATTCAACCCACCTCTGTCACTCTTTCACTTGTTTTTGCTATCAGAATCTAGCATTAGTCTGCAAAATCAGCGCGGAAAAGCTGCAAAATCACACACGCACGCACCCACACACATACACTCACACAAACACACACCGTATTTTGTATCTTTGTTATTTTTTCATCCTGTCAGAAGAGTGAAAGTGTGGCTTTGGAGCATGAAGGGAGCCACATTAGGGAATTGGGCTCCACATAAACAAAACAAAAAGAGCTGATGAGGTTTTGATCCCAACATTGCCTGTGAGTGAAATCCACCTACACTCCACCAGTGATGGAGTAGCAAAGAAGGGGGTCCATGCCGTGTCTGCTGTGCTCACAGCGCTTGGTGTAAACTTAGGGAGGGATCTTCTGTATGCATCTGTATTTGTTCCATGGCCCGCTGAGCACATGTCAAAAGGATAGAGTTATGCTTTAAGGATCACACAGCATATATAAGTTTCTCTCATTCTCACAATTCTTCCTATTGTGTATTGAATTCAGTGCTTTGTTTTGTCAAATTAAATCCACACTTTATGAAATAATTTATAAGAACAACATTATGCATTGCAATGTTTTCGTTTATGGTTTATGGAGGCTCACTGGATATTGTTGTTCACAGTTTCTCAGTTTCTTCCTTTATTGGTAGAAAGATAGATGGTAAAATGATGCCAGGAGTAGCTGAAAAAGCCAGGTTAAAAAAAAAGAAAGGCATTGGAGGATGATGCGGCCAAATGTGGCAAACTGACATTATTATTACATTACAAATACATTAAAATTACTGTATGTGCAATACAGTGACATTATACAAGATTATAGACCAAATACAATTTGAACCCGATAGACCTTTTTAACACTACGGGTTTTAGAATGCAGAAGTAAACGTTTGCAGGGTAAACTTCAACATTGGCTAATGGGAGTGAATTATTTTCACTTGCCCATTTGCTCCAAGACCAAAATAAACAATCTGCTATTATGTTTGCATGTCTTTCCTGAAGACCAAAAAAATAGAGGGCAGTGGATTAAGCAAGTCAGATGGGAGAAGAGGCCAAATATACTGTCACTCTCTTTGCAGCTGTAATTGAAACACCCTCGCATCTGTGGTAATACATTTTTTAAAACTAATTCCAGGGTAATATAACATATTAACATAACATAACATAATAAGCATAATGTTATAAATAACACTCAATATTTAATAAAAAATTATAATATAACAAATATTTACACTGCTAAATAAGGTGGAAACGCATCATCACAGTCTGTGGAAAATGGTCTATTAGCACCATTTACAGCTGTAGTGCGTTTGATTTAAGGATACTTGCACAATGTAATATAGCTCAATTTTTTTTATTTGAGCCTCTATTGCATCTATTTTCACTGAATAGCTTATGGCTTTATGAGTTGTGCTTACTCTCCTCTGTGCCTTGGCTTCAGTGTCTATACAGTAGATCAATGATGCCTGAGAGAAGTTAGCAGCTTGTAATTATTCTTCTGCCTTTCTGCAGGAAGGAGACATGTTCTGTCTGTTTACATTATTTATGCAGAATACATTACAGCCTGAGTCCCTTTATGCAACTGGAGACATTAATTTTGGTCAAGAACTGTAAAATGCTGTTATGCCAATGAAGAGGCTTTATCCTATAAAATCATTTGACTGAACAAAGAACATGGCACAGCACAGCAGATACATTATTGAACCCAAATTCTGTACACAACAGTAAGGCCAGTATTAGATGCCATTGAATTTATCCCACTGTAAATCTCCACTCAGCCTTTTCTTGTGACATCTAATGCATATCATAATTTCCCTATTCAGTAATGATGTCATAAAACAATATACATATATAGCTTATGGTTTATGGTTAATCTATGAGATGCCCTGTGTCCAAATACACTTATTTACTTTCAACACAGCTATGTGGTTCTTTTCAAGTGTGAGTGCCAAGAAAGTTGTTCCATATTGTACTTGTGATAATGCTGACATGACAGAAGTAGTAAAATATGTTGGGGAATGTATTTATAATACACACATGCACATAATTCCATCATTGAGCCCATTTACATGCACACCAATATGCTGATTACTCTCTAAAATCAGCTTATTTAAAAAATCTGACAAGGCAAGAAATCGATTATTGCGTTATTCTCTACTTTTGACCTCATAACGGAATGCCTTTTATTGCGTTTACATGATCACATGCATTGTCGGCTTATTAAGTATAATCTGTGTAAGAACATGCATGTAAATGTGCTCACTAGTTGAGAAGTTCGTTCTTCGTCAACTAATCAGTACATACTATGGCATTAAAGGAATTGTAGGAATTTGGATGCAGCCATGATCAGTGTTTCCTGGCAAACATCCGATGATGGCACATCCTTTCATTTAGTTTTGGAGGGTCTAATTGTGTCCATTTGAAGCTTCTTTTGGCAGTAATTGAGAATAATGAGCTGGTTTCTGCCTGGTTCAACTTTGTTCAGACAGCACCCTGGATAGACATTAGCATTCTTGTATTTCATTTGAAGTAAATGCAAGGGCTTGACCCCTGGATGGGCTTTTACGTTTGGGTCCAGCCAAACATATTCCCTCCATGATCAATTACAGGCGGTAAGCTAAAAGAATGAAGGAATTTAGAGTCATTCATTCCCCTTAAGTAAATTAGGAAAACTAATGACAAATATAATGACCACTTGACCTGTAACATGTTTATCTGTACTGACCTTGTTCTATGTTAGAGAAAGTGATTTTAGCCTTCAAGATGTTGTGTGTTGTAGCTATATTAACTGAATTATGTGTGTCACAATGATTGCTTACAGTAATGCAACAATTTATAACAATTTTGCCTTCATTTATTTCCAAAACAGATTATAACAGTGTGAAAGTAGGAAAGTATTTACACGGCAGAGGTATGTCAATAAATTTGCAGTACTTCTGCTTTGAACTCTGAATTGCTCATCCTATCAACATGAAGCTTTCCTGAAAATATGTCTGCTGATAGCTTGGATGTGGTATATAGCTGATAATTATGTCATTCATATATATGCCAAACACAGGGTTCCAACAGTCATGAAAAACCTGGAAATATCATAATTTAGATTTCCAACCTTTGAATAGTTTGGGAAATGAATAAACTCCAAAAAGTTATGAATCATATAAATATATAAATTAAATATTTTATGAGCTACTATAGAAGTCTGAGTCCAGTCTCCATAAAAATGTTTCACAAATTACTGGAAAAGTAATGGAAAATTATTTGTCAAAAGATGACATTTTTTTTCCCAACAACAACAACAACAGCTTAAAATAGTATAAGCTGGTTTGCTGGTCTTAGCTGGTTTAAGATAGTCTAGCTAGTCTCCTAGCCTAGTCAAACTGGTCTAACATGGTGGCCAGGTGGTTTATTAGCATGACTTGCTAACAGGTGCCCAAACACCTCTGATACCATCAAACAGGCCAGCTTTCTGATTTAATGTGTTTTTTGTTTGTGTGTTTTTAGACCAGGGTGGGAACCCAGCAAACATAACTTTTGTTGAACGTTTGAGATTGTACTGTATGTGTATTGTGATTCTGTTTACTATTCCTTAACTCCTGCTATCCACATGGTTCGAGAGGGCCAGTATGTTGGTGATTCTGCTGAACTGTGTTACTCTGGGGATGTTTCAGCCTTGTGAGGACAGCCACTGTGACTCAAAGCGATGCAAGATCCTGGAGGTAAGTATCATACCAAGCTTACTTCACCTCTCGTAACCCGATGTATTTTAAATGGATCAAAAATGGAACAGATGAACAAAATGCTAAAATGTAATTGGACCCAGAGTTTAAATGATTTTTGACAAATGAAAGTGTGAAACAACTTTTCGAACTCTACAGTGGGCTTTGTTTTCTTAGAACTCTCATCTGTGTGGAAAGCTGGGTTTCTGTAGATATCCTGGAGCATGTTGTGTTGACTATTCCAAAACCACATGTGATGATGGGCAACAAAGAGATCCTCGCCTGTAATTCAAAGCAGATTAACACAAGAAAGACACTGCTCTGGTTTATCATTGATTTGGGGACATGGTTTAGGGACTTTGATTTCAATTTGCTGAGTTTCTTATGCTTTGTTTAACAGATGAATGTGTTGCCTTAAGGAAATTAAAGAGCTATCTTCGTTTTTCTGCTTTGGATCTGCCGTGCATGTCTCTTTCACATCCACACACACAAACTCAAGTTTATTTCACTTTATAAATGGGGACATACCATAGACTTCTATTGTTTTTATATAAAGCTGATTTTTTATATTATAGACAAGGGGTTCTTAAACCTTCTTAAACCAGTACCAGTACGTGACATTTTGTGTTTACCTGGGCTCCACACAAAACTGTGCAACATGCTGTATTTGCTATATCCATTAATTTATTCATTTTTAAAAAAATCTAAAATCAAATAAAAAATCAAAATCAAATCACTTTATTATCACTCAACCATGTACAAAAGTGGAACAGTGGGTGAAAGTCTTGGGTTCAGTTCCAAGCAACATAACATTCATGACAGTGATGAGACATATACAGTACCAATCTACAAAAAACATCAGATTTATACAACACAATTTACGAAACTAATATACACATAATTACTCAACAAAATATACAAATAATTATATACAATGTACAGTATACAATACACACAATATACAATAAAACTATAAATGTGCAGTAAGGTTGTATAGTGTTGTATTGACATTCAGGCTGTCGGTTGCTAGTGTGTTGTTAAGAGAAATATAATTATGACAGTCCAGTGTGAGATTACTAAAGTTCAGTGCTGATATATGTTGATTATGAGCGATCAAGTGTTCATAAGCCTGATTGCTTGGGGGAAGAAGCTGTCATGAAGTTGGCTGGTGTGGGTTCTGATGCTGCAACACCGCCTGCGTGATGGTAGCAGTGAGAGCAGCCCATGGCTCGGGTTGCTGGAGTCTCTGATGATCTTCCAAACTTTTCACATACCGCCTGGTATAGATGTCCTGGAGGGAGGGAAGCTCACCTCCGATGATGTGTCTGGTAGTTCGCACCACCCTTCACAGGGCTTTGCGGTTGAGGGCGGTGCTGTTGCCGTACAAGGCAGTGATGCAGCCAGCCAGGATGTTCTCTTCAGTGCTGTGTAGAACCGTGTGAGGATGTGGTGGTTCATTCCAAACTTCCACAGCCATCTCGGGAAGTAGAGACGCTGGTGATACTTCTTCACAATGGCCTCAGTGTGGATAGACCATTTGAATTCCTCAGTGATGTGGACACTAAGGAACTTGAAACTGCTGACTCACTCCACCGGTGCACCATTTATGGTGATGGGGCTGTGTTTTCTCCTGATGTCTACCACAAGTTCCTTGGTCTTTCTGACGTTGAGGGAGATGGCACCAGCGTGTCAGAGTGTGCACCTCCTCTCTGTTTCATCATCGTTAGTGATAAGCCCTACCACCGTCATATCATCAACAAACTTGTTGATGACTTTGGAGCTCTGTGTTGCCACACATTCATGTGTGTACAGGGAATACAGGAGTAGTCTGGGAACACAGCCCTAAGGGGCTCCAGTGTTGAGGGTCTGTGGTGAGGAGATGTTACTGCCCATTCTGACAACCTGGCATCTGCCTGACAGGAAGTCCAGGATCCAGCTGCACAGCGAGCTGTTTAAATTCAGAGCCTGGAGTTTCATGTCAAGCTTGGAGGGTATTATGGTGTTGAATGCTGAGCTGTATTCTACAAACAGCATTCTCACAAATGTGTTCCTTTTTTCCAAGTGGGAAAGAGCAGTGAGCATTGTGACTGCAATAAGAAAACTGTAGTGGGTCCAGTGAGGCAGGCAGCACAGAGCTGATGTGGTCACTGATAAGCTTTTCAAAGAGATAGGGCAACAGGATGCCAGTCATTTAGACAGGTTATCTTTGACTTTTTTGGTATGGGCACAATGGTGGATGTCTTAAAAGCTTGTAGGAACCACAGACAGGGAGAGGGAGAGATTGAAAATGTCACTTGTTGATCCGCACATGATCTGAGAGCATGGCCCAGAATGCCTTCTGGACCTACAGCTTTGCGAATATTCACCTTTTTGAGAGATCGGGTTACAGATGCCCCCCTCACTAGACGCACTGCAGTTTGCCTAACGTCCGAATTATCCCAACCGCCATCGCCACCACCCTCCATCTGGCCTTTACCCACCTAGATAAAAAGGACTCATACTCTCGAATGCTGTTCATAGACTTCAGCTCAGCATTCAACACAATCATTCCTCAGCACCTGATTAGAAAGCTGAACCTGCTGGGCCTGGACACCTCCCTCTGCAATTGGATCCTGGACTTCCTGACTGGGAGACCTCAGTCAGTCCGGGTCGGGAACAGCATCTCCACCACCACAACTCAAAGCTTGGTTTCCGATGTGCTAATGAAAATCCAACGTCCTAAATATTTTGTCTGTCATATACAGTAACACTGATGACATCTAACACAAATATCACATGAACTAAGTACATTAAAACAAGAAACTGCTAAGTTGTGTTGGAGCTTGCAACACTGCTGCCATCCTTGGTACTATCTTGTTTCAGAAAAAAACAAATGTCTAAACCAATTTTGAAATGGACAGACTCTTGCAGAAATTCAGTTAGGACAACTCTCGGAGATAGATTAAGATTATTGATGAAAATGACAGTGAATTAATATTGACATGAGTCAGTATGCTGCTGCTGATGGGACGAAAACATAATGCTGCTGAGACAGAAGAGAGATGCTTCTGTTACTGAACCAACATCAAGATAAAGCCCCCATAAAGCAGATCTAGACACATGGTGCTGGGGAGGTGGGGGGATAACTCCACACATACTGCATTGCCGTAGCCATTTCCCAGTGTAATGCGTGAGGTGAGTAGCAGCTTAAAATATTTTGACATGAGAGAAAAGTTTCCAATTGGGTGCATAGGACAAAGTGCTCCTGTATGACCTATCAGCTCGTGCCAAGTAGAGTTTCCTAACTGAACTTAATTGTCATTTAGTATTATTCTATCTTAGAAAATTTTTTTAACTGAAAGTAAACATTTGAATGTGCACACAAACATACAGGCTCTCAAACTGTATAAATAAAGAAAAATATTCTATGTTGAAACTGTAAAGTCATTTACAATCACTTTTAAGGTTGAAATAACCACTGCATTTGCCAAAGTTTGCCAGGTAATTATATAATATTTTTCAAAATTATTCAGCACTTTTTGAGTCACCTAAGAGCAAATAACTAGATCTTAGACATATATGTTTGTGAAATAGTCTATAATTATTTTCTGTATTTACATATTTCCTTAGTTTTTCAGTGTGTTTTTTGTGCAATCTTTCACCGACATGTTCACAACATTATTAAAATGCACTTAGCTACATTAAAATTAAATTTCCTTGCCAGTTATTTTTGTGATATAAATACTGTGGCAAGTAAACCTATGTTAACCCTTAGGAATTAGCTGGTTTTCTGCATTAATTGGTCATAAAATGTGATCTCATCTTTAGCAAATTCACAAGTATAGACACAATGTGCTTAATATAACAACATACAAATAATAATAATCTTCCATGCCTTTATTGAACACATCCCATTACTTTCTCAGTGCTGTGGAAAAAGTAAGTGAACCCTTGGATTTAATAACCAGTCGATCCTCCTTTGGCAGCAATTACCTTATCCAAGCATTTCCAGTCAGCTGCGAATTAGACCTGCACAACAGTAAGAAGGAATTCTGGACCATTCTTCCTTACAGAACTGCTTCAGCTTAGCCATATTCTTAGGATGTCTTGTGTGAATGCTCTCTTGAGGTCATTCCACATCATCTCTATTGGGTTAAGGTCTGGAATCTGACTGGGCCATTCCAAAAGATGGATTTTCTTTTTTTGCAGTCATGCTGTTGTGGATTTAATTAAATGTGTAGGGTCATTGTCCTACTGCAACACCCAACTTCTACTGAGCTTCAGCTGGTGCACAGCCACACTGACATTATCCTTTAGGATATCTTGATAATCTTGGGAATACATTTTTCCCTTGATGATGGCAAGCATTGGCCTGACGGCCACTTCTAGGTAGAATAGCCCCAGAACTAATTTGACTCCATTGTACCACTGTGAACAGATTAATATTTAAGTTCTTCAAGATACATTTGTAATCTTTTCCAGCTTTATGCAATGCTACTATTCTTGATCGTCGGTCTTCTGAGATCTCATTTTTTGCGAGGCATGTTCCAGGTCAGCAATTGCTTCTTGTGAATAGCAAGCTCAAAATGTTTGAGTGCTTTTTATAAGTCAAAGTAGCTCTAACCCACTTCTCCAATCTCATTTCATTCATTGGATGCCAGGTTTGCCATCTCCTGACTCTAATTAGCTTTTGTTGAAGTCATTAGCCTAAAGGTTCACATACTTTTTCCATCCTACACTGTGAATGTTTGAGTGATGTATTCAGTATGTAAAATGTGTAATAATGTGTGTTATTAGTTAATTTAACAGATTATTATTATTAATTATTAATATAACAGTTTGTGTTTGTTCATTATTGTAACTTAGATTAAGATCAAACAAGGTTTTTAGACACATTTATACATAAATGCATGTAATTCCAAAGGATTCATATACTTTTTCTTACCACTGATTCTCAGGTAAACAGTATTTAAAACAAAACAAACTTTGACTGATCTCTTTACATGTTGGCCAGATGGCTCTTTCTCCAAGTGGAAGACAGAAGTTGCCATACGCACCAGACCTTTTGCCATATTCAAATGTCTGGCAATGCAAACCCTACCCCTGGTAGATTTTTATTTATTTATGTATTATTATTATTATAATTATAATTGTATTTTTAGAATAAATTATTGTATTCATTTGAGAATTGTTTTCCCAAGTGAGGACATTCCCAACTGTCCCCAAAGGAAAGATTTATTCGATTTAGCTCTGTTCTGGGGACAAATTGTTCCCCAAACCATATAGAACGTAACACACAAACACTTTCATTCTTTTTTCCTCTCTTTCCATCTCCTATCTCATCTCTTTTATGCTACTGGAGTGTCATATGCTTTTTGATGTCTGTAATACAGGTAAGTCTGTAATAACGAATCCCCAGAGAAGGTTAAACCACATTAATTTAAGTGCTTAAAACTAAATTTCAAAGCCACTCATCCAGTCAGGCGTTGTAATCAAATGGTTTAAAATACAATGTGACTGATTGTGATGAGAGGTGAATCACCTCTTATTTCTGAGTTATTAAACTAATGGTTGGTGTAGTGAATTAAACTAATCTGTGCCCTTTACATCATGACAGCAAGTCATATTCACTGTACACTGAGTGTCAATGAGAAGTGATACAATTATTTTCATAAGTAAACTGTCGCATAAAGCACATATCAACTGTGAGGTGGCTTGCTGCCTGACCGGATTTTGAAATCAATATTGACATACTCTTGACAAAATTACTAATGTACCTAGACCAAATATTTTCTCAAAAGTGAAATTTGTATGTCATGTTTTTGTATTGAATAGTATTGCATAGTTAAGTGTAGTGTGGTATAACGTGGTACAATTTGTTGTGGGATCATTTAGGGTAGTGTAGCAAATCAGCTCTATATTCTTCCACCATTAGGTAGCGAATCAGCTCTATGAAATATTAATAATCAATCATAACTTGTTATAATCGATTATGAATATTTGGATCAGTTAATCGGGTTAACTTGATGTAGCTACATTAACATTACAACCAAATACTCGGTTCATCCCGTGAACACTCAATTTTGGTTATTAATTAATTAATTAATAGAAATGTACATTTCCGGGGCAAGGGAAATGTCTTTCTTACTAAGTATTAAGAGCAAGTAGTCAAAATCTATGATTAGTGACTTTAGATATGAGCTTGAGACACAGACAACTTTACATGTGACATGAACAAGACTTTATTAACTAGACTAAACATTTAAACTACTCTAACATACATATACATACATTCATACAGTTTACCAAGGGAAAGAGGGCTGAAGCAGAATACAGGAAGGCAAGAAGTTATAGCATTGTTTGAAGTTCAGCAGATCAACAGCCTGAGCAAACCATCATATTAGTTCTGACACGCCCTTTTTAGAAAGGGGTTAAGGATACTTAATGTATCAAATAATGAGACTAAGTTTGATACTTGCATGTCCCATTTGAATTAAACTGTCCTGATGCAATTTGTTGAGGCTCAAGTTGATCTTTGATGATGTTGTCTTGATATCTTTGGTGAATGGAAAGACAAGGCCGTACGTAGCCTGGCACACGCTTGGGAGTCCTTGGGGCCTTCTAGTTTGGCATCATTCAGCGAGAGAGTGAGAGAGCACAAGGCTCAGAGGGCAAGAGATAAGCGACAAGAGAGAGGGCTAAGAGCGCTAAGAGAGCGAAGATAAGAGAGGAGATAGGGCTAAAAGGGAGCGAGGAAGTGGGCGCAGCAATTTTATACCCTCAGGAAACAGGTCCCACCTCTCATTGGCTCGACCAATAAGAAGGGTTTGAGTTCTAGGCGGGAATTTGGTTTATTGCTCTTTGTTGTAAAATTGCCCATTGCATGTGCAAGAAAGAAAATAGGAAATATACTTATAATACTAATATGTTGTTGTTATCGACATATCATGTACACAGTCATTTCAATCTTCAAAATACCAAGTTATAGAGACCAAATATGCCACACATATGATTTTGGTTAATCATAGTATGCAAAGTCTGAAACATTAACCCATTAGTTTGCAAGAAAACATAGATCAAGCACATTTAAGGGAAAATGTGAGATGGCACATTAGATACATGTCAATATTTATCACATGGATATATAGAATATATATATAGGATTAACAGGGTTCATTTCTCTTTCTCAGTAAGAGAATGAAGGGAGGGTCAGTACTTCTCTGAACATTCCTTTGGAGGTCGTAAAGGCCTCCATTACTCTGGGCATGAGAGAGTTCCTTTGTCAAACCTCATTTGCATGTTTATGACAGTAAGAGATTTTGGGCTGAATGACTCAAAAGATAGTAAAACATCGCGTAATATCATTCTACAGAGATCTTATATTCGAATTCAGCTCGGACAAATCGTAAGGTTTAATTTGATACCAAGAAAGGTATATTTAGTACACTTAATAAGGGAATATACACTGAGGCTATTAAATATGAGGCCTCAGAGTTTAAAACACACAACGCAACAGTTCTAACGAGTTTGATATACCTCAGAAATACATAACATACAGGGATTACACGTATTTCATTAGCAATATGCAGTTCTGTGTTTAACTGAAAAACACACACACACACACATTTTTACGTTCAAAGTTTCCCCCTTCCTGTCCACACGATAAGCACGTGGTGAGCATGCGGATGTCACATGCGGTTCTCTGTCAATAGTTCATTGTCTCTTTGTCAATACATTTATTGTGCTTGTGGAGGCTGGTTGGCTCTATTTCAGTAATTAGGGGAGTTTTTAACAGTAAGTTCTTGTTTGTTCATGAATCTGTTAAGGCCACTGATCCTCCGCCATACCTTACAGTAGCATTGTACAGTATGGTGTAGCATTAAACAGTACCGTAATTTCTGGACTATAAGCCGCAACATTTTTCCCACGCTTGGAACCTCGCGGCTTAAACAATGACGCGGCTAATATATGGATTTTTCCCGCTTTCAAATGTAATACAGTTTTTTTTTTTTTTAAACATTCTGGGACGTGCTCAGTTTTTTGGCGGCGTGAAGCATTCATTAGACCAATGAAATTGCCGAACGGGTTATGGTCAAACAACTTTTATGTTTACTGTTTAGATTAAATCGAGCGCGCTCAAACTTCCCATCATTCTGATTACGGTAGTCATTATGTCGCCCTCATCATGGCAAAGACACGGAGAAATGCATAGGCCTATGATGCAGCTTTCAAGTTGAAGGCAATTGATCTGGCTGTTGGAAAAGGAAATAGAGCTGCTGCACGGGAGCTTTGTCTTAATAAGTCGATGATAAGACGTTGGAAACAGCAGCGTGAGGAATTGACTCAGTGCAAAAATACAACTAAAGCTGAGGCTATTCAACACCGAAGGAGATGACTTCAGTGGTTTCAGTGCACAGGAGGAGGGAGATAGTGACCAATGACTTTCTTGGTAGGCTACCATTTACTGCAAATTTTTTATTTTTTGTTACAAGCCGTGTGTGGCAGCGGGGGGCGTAGTCAAGCGCCCGTCCGGGAGAGAAAAGCGGTAAGGGCGCTTACACCTGAGCTAAATTATGTCTAACACCTGTGTCTAATTACAGTAAGCATGGGGAGAGCGGCATAAAAAGGCAGCAGCCACAGAGCTGAGAGAGAGAGAGAGAGAGAGAGTGACACACGTCAGTCTAGTGTTGGCGCATAGAAGACCAAGAATTGAGAAACTTTATAAAATTGATTGTAAACATTGCTGTGGCCATTAAAAGCCTTACCTGGAACGTCAAGTGCCCTGCTTCACGTGTCCTTCTTGGGAAAACTGTCACACTGGCACCAGTGTGACAGTTTTCAGCAGGGAATAATTTAGCTCAGGTGTAAGCGCCCTTACCGCTTTTCTCTCCCGGACGGGTGCTTGACCACGCCCCCGCTGCCAAACCGTGTTTCGTTAAAGCCTATTTATTTTTGTTACAAGCCGTGTTTCGTTAAAGCCTGAGTAAAGTTCATTTGTTTCAATGTAGGCATCTGCGGCTTATAGACATGTGCGGCTTATTTATGTTCAAAATAATATTTTTTTTTAATTCAGTGGGTGCGGCTTATATTCAGGTGCGCTCAATAGCCCGGAAATTACGGTATTGTATGGCATGGCATATTATTGTGTAATCTAGTATGGTATAATATAGAGATATTTACTTTCTATGGGTCTATAGCTCTCTAGGATAGTTTTGGTCTATATGGTGGATATGGTAGTATAGTATAGTATATATATTATTGATTTCACTGCATGTTTTCATTTTTATGTCCTTATATTTATACTTTTATTTCCTTATTCTTTTTTTTTTTTATCCTTTTCTTAATTAAACATAACATTTAAAATTAAACTTAAATCTATGTCCTTTTTATTTGGGCCCAAGCACTGAAAGTCCGGTGATCCTGTTGTTCTTAGCATTATTATTGTTATTCTTTTCAAGGTTTCGGTGCTTTTGGGGCACTTTACATGCTTAAAAACTCATGAAATTTTGCACACACATCAGAGTTGTCAGCCAATAGGCCTAGGCAACAGGTCACACATGGGCATGTAAGGCAGGCTCTGTAGTACCACATTACCAGAGGTGAGGTTAGTTTCAGCTACAGTCACCAAGCTTTGTACATATATTGTTCTCATCAAGCTGGACATCTTTCAAAATCATAGTCTTTAGCTCTACCCAACAGGAAGCCAGCCATTTTGGATTGAATTTGGATTTTTTTTTTTAAACTTGCAGGCCCTGCACTTTTAAATAATACTCCTACGGAATCATGTGACTGTCACCAAATATAGGAAACATGCCAAGACATTGAAGATGCTAAATTGCGAACAGATTTGTTTTACTGTATATTTAATGGTGTTGCCATGGCAAAATGAATGGCATAAAATGGAAAACTGGAAGATTCTTATATTTTCTGTGTGCATTGTGTGATTTAGATCAAATCTGAGCTGTATGTTTGGTCTTTGGGGCTGATCACATGGTTGTGGCTATTATGGGTCACAATCATAGAGTCACCAACTGGCAGCAGAAAGAGTGGTCTTACAACACACTTTAAAATAATCCTCTTATATTTACCTGAATTGCTTCAAAATTGTTTAGTATAATGTTGGGACACAGCTGATCAAGGGATTCTTGATATCTTAAATGGTGTTACCATGGCAACAAATTAAATGTTATTTTTCTTTTCTTCACATGTTTTTGAGGTACATGTCTTGCTTAAAATGTCATGGCATTTGAAATCCACATCAGAGTTTTCGGCCATTAGGCCTGGGCAAAATTTAACACATGGGTGTTGAGGGGCAGCTCTGTAGCACCACCTTTTGGCTAAAGTGGTGGGGTCAATTTCACCTACAGTCACCAAACAAGCCGGACTACTTTCAAAATTACAGTCTTTAGTTCAGCCCAACAGGAAGTCGGCCATTTTGGATTGAATTTGGATATTATTTTTAATTGCATGCCCTGAACTTTTAAATACTTCTCATAGGAGATTAATGTCACCACATTTAGGCAACATTATGTCAAAATATTGAAGATGCTAAATTGTGAACAGAATTTTTATATATTGAACTGTGTTGCCATGGAGAGGAAATAAATGAATGGCAAAAAATGAGAAACAGGAAGTGTATCGTATTTTGTGCATGCATTGTGTGATTTAGATAAAAATTGAGCTGTATGTTTGGTAATGGGGGCTGATCACATGGATGTGGTTATTTTGAGTCACGGTCATAGTGCCTCCAACTAGCATCAAGAAGCATGGCAATTACAAAAATATTCCTGTTATTTTTATCCGAAACCCTTCAAAAGTTTTTAGAATAATGTCCAGATACTACTGGTGCACAATGATCAAAGTGTCTGATATTTGAATAGTGTTGCACTGTGAGTGTTACATGGCATTGCACTCAATCTGGATTTGTTGCATATGATTTGTGGCCAATGTGTATTTTAATAATAATAATATGTATAATATGTTTAAGCATGCTTATGACATGAATGTAGCTATTGTGGGTCACGGTCATAGGGCCTCCAGCTGGCAACAATAGATGTGACACTTCAAATAGATTGTGAAAAGAAAATTATATTATATTATATTCACCCCTGTCACATTACATTTATTCAGACTAGTGTCAAATTTAATAAGGTAAAGGGATTCTTGATATCTTACATCATATTTTCATAGCCACAAGTCAAATAACAATATTATTTTTTGGACTGTTCAAGGGTTCACACTTGCCATAATTACATATTTATTACATTTGCCACACACATCATATTTGTTAACCATTATGTCTGTGCAGAAGGTAAGACATGGTGTCTTACTTGTTTACTCGAACAAAAGCATGTGCCCATCATGCATAGTTTTCTGAAAGCCACCAGGTAAAAATGGACTTGTGGTGCTGGGGCCCATCATTGCTGCTTGCAGCTATATTTTAAACTTTTGTTTTATTATATTTTTATATAAAACATAACATATCTATTTTTAATTCCTTATACAATTTTATTTTCTTAGCTGATTTTATCATTTACTTTTATATCTTTGTACTTTGACACACCATTGTGTATGAAATGTGCTATATTCTGTACAGTAAATAAACTAACCTACTGTATAGTAAGGTATGCAGTACAGTATACTATAGTGTGTTCCAAAAGTGTCCATGGTAGTATACAGTATTAATGCTGTTTTAGGGGTATATTTAGGGATAGACAGTTGACATGGGGACTTAAGTTAGATTTAAAAGGCCTTTATTTCTTTTATTAGTGTTTCCTGAAACCATCACCTTTCAATCTTCACCATCCCTGGGTGAGATTGCTTACTTTTCACATAATGCCAAGTTTTTGTTATGATTTAATGGACATAGATCACTTTTTTGTTTTATATTTAAGCTTGTACATTTACTGATTGATAATAAATTAAACCTGTATCCCAGCTCAACTGCAGTTATTGAGTTAGAGTGTGTCCCTCCTTGGTTTCCACGTAAAATAAACAACCTGGGATGTTTTAGCCCTGGGCTGTGATAATTTACAGAGATGATCTTTTCCAACTGCACTCTCAAATCACTCTCCCTCTTGCCATATGGAAATTAGTGTGCTTTCCCAGAGATAAGATTGTAAACCTGGTCATCAGGAAATTTACAAAGACATGCAATCAACTCCCATCACTGTCAGGGAAACAGTGAAAAGCCTGGGCTCCATATCTGACATTAGCCCTCAGCAGCAGCTCTAAAAGACTGCATTTGCTGGATTAATGGAATTCATGGAAATACAATAAAGCCAAGGAGCATGCCTCACTTCTCATTCTTTCTCTCTGTGCCCCTTCTCTTCTGCCCACACAAAACATTATCATTTATTTCATCCCTGTTCTTCTCTTGACTGTCTGCAAGCCCTGTTATTCTTATGAAACAAAACTTCTCAACACAGGGCTTATGCTGCCCTTATATCAAGGAGTTTAGGTGATCAGTTGATACAATCTCATAAACGTTTCATTAATTAAATAAGGAAACTATGTCTCTGATTCCCCTTAAATATGTTAGTATTCATATGCACATTTTTGCAATTACTTTTTATGGTGTTAAAAAAAACATAAATCTTCAAAATAACTTTTTTGGTAGAGGTGAAGTGTGTCATTTTGATACCACTAGAACAGCACATTTTAAACATTCGCCACCATTGATTGAACCATGTGACATGGCGGAGGGCGGGGCTGGGTTGTGATTATTCACACCCGGTCCCTTATCAGGCTAATTAAGCTTCTGAGAAGGATAAAGGCAGACTGCGGATCGTGGTGCGACAGAGAGAGTTTGTTTACGGGAAGCTGACCGTCATATGTGTGTTTGTGTCGTTTGTTTAAGTTTTTCATTAAACTATTGTTTATATTGTCAATCCGGTTCTCGCCTCCTCTTTTCCCTTAATCCATTTACAAACCAATGTTGGCAACTGCTCAAACAGATTGCAAATGCCACATGTGGCCTTTATAAGGGCAGTAAGCCCAAAATTGAACTTTTCTCATTATTTACTCACCCTCATAATGTTCCATACCTATATGACTTTATTTATTCTATGGAAAAGACCCTGTTTCCATCTGGTATTAAGATCATTTCGGGTGATCCGATCACATGTGGTCAGCCCTAAATACATGTCTAAACAGGGTCTAAAACATTTTGTGATCGGATCTCAAAAAACGCATGTCTGCATTCTGGCAGCAGTGAAGTGCCACCCCTCACCTGTAAATCAACCGCTGTGCAAAAAAAAAAAAAGAGTTGAAAATTTGCCATTTACGAGTAGCTTTAAAGAGAACAGTCAGAATGAAATGTTTAAAAAGCGGATACATGTGATGAGGAGGAGGGCGGGGCCATGCCATGAGACCACACGGCCGGCACCCAATCGGTATAATCAGCCGAGGAGAGGGATAAGGCCAAGCTGGATGCGGCAGTTCAGGAGAGAGAGAGCCACATGCAGCTGCTGTGTGTGCGTTTGTGTTTTGTGTCTTTTGTTTAAGTTTCCATTTTAAATATTACTTTGATGGTTCGTCCGGTTCCTGCCTCATCCTTGCCCCTCCATGTCCCGTTACAATACACAATCATGAAAGCTTCATGGATCTTCTTTAGTGTGTCTGAAATCAACACAAATGACAAGCACAAACACCTGAAGCTCCTTATATACAGGGAATCCACTAAAAGTTGCACTTTAATATCATATAGTAACACACTGACATAGTGTCGTCATGAAACAGAGACCCTCCCCTCCAAATCCGAACACAAGTGGTCACAGGAGACTCATTTAGGTGACCAGGTGTAAACAGTGATATGTCTCACCTGACCACATGTGATCTAAACAGACAG